>NC_142869.1:73570000-75002500 GCF_051225735.1 Oryctolagus cuniculus
AAAAGAATCCACAAAATGTGCTCTGGTAACTGCCCCTCCGCCCTTTTAACAACAAACTCAAGGTAAACAGAACTCTAACTGGTGTCTGGGTCAAGTTTATTAGCACATGCTGCTTTCTCCCTAAGGTGCATCACAGCATTCCTACAATCAGGAACATCACAGCATGACAGTACTACTGGTGCAGGCCATTTTAAGCAGTAAAATCACTTATAAAATACAAAAATTAAAAAAAAACCCACACCACAAGGGACATTTGTTTATAATGTGAGAGCTGAAGGGACAGAGTGTCACCTTGTTCTAGTTCAGCTGGGAATGTGTACACTGAGTGACTCAAATTTTTCACAGGTCTGTGGCTGTGAAAGTGCCATAAGTATTGATTCTGGAGTTACAAATAAACTTCAGTAAGAGGGCAAATAAGTAAATATGAACCTATAAATGATGAAGATTAAATATACTCTGAATCATGCTATCTGCTAAAAATATACTTTGAATCATATGATGTCTGCTAAAACCACTAGTGATTCTGTATCTCACTCAGAAAACACAACCCCAAATCCTTAGCATAGCCTACAACCATGTACATTAACTCAGCTCCAGCCTATATCTCTGCCTCTTCTCCAGCCACTTTGCTGCTTACTGTGGGGGAGCACAGGACTAATCATCAGTTCTATGTACATTTCAAGGTTTTGCCTCCTGTAGGCTCTTACACATGGTTTTACATTTTTACCTCCACATTGGAATGCTTTTCTTCCTTTTAAAGTTTCATGTATTTCATAGGTACAATTTCATAGGTACAATTCTTAGAAGATGTATTCTAATGTATTTCATAGGCACAATTCTAAGAAAATAACCATGCTTCCTTCCCACCATCCTTCCCTCGATCCCACTCTGTTCCTTTTTTCCCCATTAATTTTCGTAGTAACATACTTTCAATGTACTTTATAATGACAGGCTCAATACACTACTCACCATAATGTTCAACAAGTAAAAAGTAGAATGCTCACTGTTCCACAGGGATATAGCCAAGGGCTATAAACAATAATCAAATTATAAGATGTCACTTTCATTCTTATATACTGTGTTTTCTGTATATGTATTCACTCTAACATATCACAGAAAATATATGATATCTGATTATTTGGGATTGTCTTATTTCACTAAACATAATGGTCTCCAGTTGCATCCATTTTGTTGTAAAAGACGGAAATGTTTTTCTACTCTTCCTTTCCTAAATCCTCATCTCTCTCTCTCTTTCTCGTGCACACAAACATACAGGCACACACATACACACAAACACATACATACACACATTGGTTTTTTGAGATCTCAACAGAAGCCTCCTACTTTTAGGAAGAGACACCAGCATGTGGTCCCCGCTTCCCCTACATGAGGGTCCAGTGAGAGGCTGGCTGTTTGAAAGCGAGGAAGTGTGCCCTCACCGGGAGCGGAATCTGTCTGCACTTAGATCTTCACCTTCCCAGGCTCTAGAACTTTGAAAAACACTCAACAAATTATTGTATAGAAAAAAAAACACTAAAAAACCCAAACAAAACTTTTCAGAGATGTTTTCTTATCTCGCCAATTTAAAGTAATCCCCTCCTGTTAATAACATAACATCCCCTTTTGCTTTTACAAAGTAGCTTAATGTGATTTGTCAGGTACTTATTTGTTTCCTATCACTCTGACAGAGCTGCAGTCTCCATAGAGATACAGACCATGCATGCTGTCTGAGCACCACTGTATATCTCTCCCTAACATTGCATCTGGCCACTGCAGTCCCCCACTAAAGAACAGCTTATTAACTGACTGATAGGCCCTTAAAGGATTAGCTACTTTCACTACACAAGAATGTTCTCGCAACTGACAATTTATTAGATGGGAAAAATTCACTTACATAAGATTTAAACCATTCACCAATCCTACACACAGCCCAGAAAGGTGAGCCCACGGCATCCATCTGCAGACTATGACAGTGTAGCACAACATTGTTATCCCAGCAATGAACCACTCAGACCTCTGCTTTGAAGTAGGCTTTTCTTATAACTAACAAATATCATCACTGTTAATAACTGGGACAGAAGGAATACACACAGAATAGGACAGAACAAAACTACCTAAGACCAAATTTCTCACAATTATTCAGAAAGTTGTGGCCAGGCATATAGCACTGTACTGTAGCAGTCAAACACTGCTTTGTACTAAATCTATGAATGAATACACCATGGAGAGAGGGAGTAAGAAATCAGCTCTCTGATTAACCTTAACTTCCAATCATACAGTTTCATTTCTGTAGGAATAGCTTTGACAAACAGTGGTAATTATGGAAGACTGCCAAGCTTAGCAATGAGCCAGGTTTGGAGATAATTCTTTGTCTCATGTCATCATGCTAAATTGGTGCGATATTTTGAGGCAACATTAGGTGCTATATACATTGAACATTTTTACCATTTGGATGAAGACTCTGGAGTTAAGAGAGTTTATGTAATTTATCCCTAGGTCATACATCCAGTAAAGGGTAGAGGTAGGAATGTGGAAGAAATTAAGCATCAAAAAAATATAGTATAATCCATAGAATAAAATAAAAATCTAGGAATGCATACTGATAATAACAAACAGAAGTAAAAGCTATTTCTTGTGGTAGAATGCCAATTAATAAATTTACCAGGGAAAATGGGATTAGAAAATAATTTGGTGCTAAGTGTTTGGTGCCAAGGTAAAAACCCTGTCTGAAATGCCCACATCCTATATCAGAGTGCTAGATTTCACTCTTGACTCCTTCACTTCTGATCCAGCTTCCTGCTAATTTGCACCCTTGGAGGCAACAGACTATGGTTCAAGTTCTTATGTCTCTGCCACCCACATAGGAGACCTGAATTGGGTTGGTCCCTATCTTAGGTCTGGCACAATTCTTGCTGTATGGAGTGTTTCTCTCTCTTCTCTTTGTCTTTTCCTTTAAAAAAATAAAGAAATAAAATTCTTTGACAACCACTATAGCAATAATTGTCATACAAAAAGCAGTGGGTGCAACAGTTGCAGAAAACACATGATTCTATCAGTGATGGAACTTTCTCTAGGACAGACCTTATGCAAGGCTATAAACCAAGTCAGCAAATTCAAAAAACCAAAATCACACCATGTATCTTCTCTGACCACAATGATAAGAAGTTGGAAATCAACAACTCAAGAATCTCTATCATATGAAAATACATGGAAACTGAACAATATGCTCTTGAATGAACATTGGGTCACAGAAGAAACAAAAAATAGAAATAAAAAAATTTCTGGAAACCAATGAAGACAATAATATATCATAGCAAAACTTAGGTCATACAGAAAAAGTAGTTAAGAGAGAAGTTCATAGAAATTGACCCCTAACTAAAAAACTTGGAAAGGTACCAAATAAGTGAGCTGTCAGTGCTTCTCAAGGACCTAGAAAAACAACAACAAATGAAACCCAAAACTATTAGGAGGAAAGAAATAATTAAAATTAGAGAATAAACAAAATTGAAACGAAAAATTACAAAAGATCACAGAAATGTAGAGCTGTTTTTTGAAAACAAAACAAAACAAAATTGATACACCATTGGCCTAGAAGAGAGAGAGAGACCCAATTTAACAAAATCAGATTAAAAAATGTAACAACAGATACCACAGAAACAAAACAAGTCAAAAGGAATTACTACAAAGACCTGTGTACCAACAAATTGGGAAACTTTCAAGAAAATGATAGATTCCTAAACTCATACAATCTACCAAATTTCAGTCATGAAGACATAGAAAACCTAAACAGAGCAATAACTACGACAGAGTTGAATCAATAATAAAGACTCTCCCAACAAAGAAAAGCCCAGGACCGGATGCCTTCACTACTGAATTCTACCAGATATTTAAGGAAGAACTAATTCCAATTCTTCCCAGGCTATTCAAATTAACTAAAAGGGAGGGAACCCTCACAAACTGCTTCTATGAAGCCTGCATCACCATAGTTCCTAAACCAGAAAAAGATACAACAGGGAAAGAAAGTTATAGATCAATATCCCTAGTGAGCATAGATGCAAAAATCCTCAACAAAATATTAGCTAATCGAATCCAATGACACATCCTGTAACCCATGTGGGAGATCTGGATTGAGTTCCAACCTCCTGGTTTCAGTCTGGTGTAGGCCTGGCCATGGCAGGCATTTGGAGGTTAAACCAGCCTCTTTTTGTCTCCTTGTCCTTCTCTTTCAAATAAAATGAAAATAAATACATTTACATTTTTTTAAAAAGAGAAACCTAGGAAGTGGTAAATAAAATGGTTTTAACTGAATGTAAAAAATATAAAAATTGAATACCTATATTTTGTCAGACACCATTATACAGTCACTACATTTCTTTCTGTTAAAAAATCCCTAATGATGTGGTTTTCTACTTCAAAGTTTTAAATAATAATCTTTTCAGATAGCAAAGATCTGAATTAATTCACAATGTTGTCAAGAAAAATATAGCTGTATTTTTTTCAGATAATATAAGAATTACACCCAGATTTCAAATAATTCAGAAAATACAAGAAAATTTTCAGGGAAAAATACATTCACAATCAATAAGAGCTAACAGAACATTCTGCTATGTATCCTATTTCACATTCCTTTTTAATACATGTCTAATAGTTTCTTCAGGGCAATAATTATTAGGTGAAAGTATGTGATTTAAAATTTTTGCCATGCAGTTCTCCAAATTGGCATCTAGAAATGCTGTGCTCATCTGTAGATTTTCCTACACCTAAGTGCTCAAGGGATTTAATCAACATCCAAATCATTACTGGTCTGAAAAATCAGATATTCACTCAGCTTTTATTTTTTTGTTCCATAATAATCATTATTAGTTAATATTTTTCAAGGGTTTCCTGCCTATAGTTTTTTTTTTTAATTAAAGCTTCTATTTTTTAGTGTGTGGGGGGGATCTGTTATTTTATATAAACACTTATCTTAATGTAACTAAAGAGTTGAAAGGAATAGGTCAAAATGGGAAGAACAGCCCCCAAATCCAGTCTACCTGGATTCAAACTCAGAATACTCAATTCAAACTCACTTACTAAAGATGTCTCCACTGAGTAACTGCCTAACTTTGGGCAACTAGAAGCCTTTTTATAATTCAGTTTCACTGCTTGTAAAGTGAGTAATAAATTGCCTACCACACGGAGCTCTCTGGAGGATTAAGTTCAACTGACACACTGAAGCACTCATAGTAGTGCCAGATACGTGATAAATAACTACCGCAGGACTGGCAAATATTAACGTTACTCCTATTAAAGATATCAGCATTCTCCTGTTAATATTAATCTTCTCTGTTGGTTTCTCAACTTTTAATTTTTATTTATTTTAATGAACAATTAAAATTGTATAAATTTACAATGTATAACATATATGTGTATGTGAAATTGACATACAAAGGTAATTAACTTGTAACCTCACATACTAATTTTTTTGTGATGAGGACACTTAAAATGAACTCTTGGGATGGGTGGTGGATGAGCAGCTCAAGCCTTGAGCCCTGCATCTCCACAAACCCCAAATCCTGCAACCCACGGCATCGATTAGGTCTACTCTGCTTGCATGAGTTTGACTTTTTGAGAATATACGTATAAGTGAGATCATGCAGTATTTCTGTGTCTGGCTTTCACTACTTAACATAGTGCCTGCCAGGCTCGTCCATATTGTTATAAATAACAGGATTTCCCTCTTTAAGGCTGGATAACACTTGGAATATGCCACAATATCTTTTTAAAAAATACATATGTATGTATTTATAACAAAAGGAGAGGGAGGGGGAAGGAGAGAGAGAGGGGGAGAGAGCAAGCAAGCTCCATCTGCTGGTTCACTTGCCCAAGGCACACAACAGCCAGGCGATTGAAACCAGAGCAGAAATCCCACTACTTGAACCATTACTGCTGCCTCATGGTTGTGCATTAGCAGGAAGCCAGAATCAGGAACCAGGCCAAAGACAGAACCCAGGCACTCTGAAGTGGGACGTGGCATCCTAATTGCTATCTTAATTGCTAGGTCAAATGCCTCTCGCTACCACAATCCTTTCATTCATTATTCCTTCCATTTACAGCCTCTAAAACTATGTTATAAATGCACATGTTTTACATTTTTCATGTGACTAATCGAAAATCTTTATCAATCCTCAGATTTGATACTGAATTTATGGAGTAAATTCTCAGTCTAAAAATTACTTTTAAATCCCTATGTTGGGGCGGGCACCGTGCCTCACTAGGTTAATCCTCCACCTGCGGCGCCGGCATCTCATATGGGCGCTGGGTTCTGGTCCCAGCTGCTCCTCTTCCAGTCCAGCTCTCTGCTGTGGCCCGGGAGGGCAGTGGAGGATGACCCAGGTCCTTGGGCCCTGCACCCGCATGGGAGACCAACAAGAGGCACCTGGCTCCTGGCTTCGGATCGGCGTAGCTCCAGCCGTAGCGGCCATTTTGGGGGTGAACAAACGGAAGGAAGACCTTTCTCTCTCTCTCTCTCTCTCTCACTAACTCTGCCTGTCCAAAAAAAAAAAAAAATCCCTATGCTTAGAATTTATATGTATTATATATAAAGCTATACATACAAAATTATAGTATTTATCTTTCACATTCAAATCAACCTAGAACTTATTTTATTTAGGAATAAATTATGGGTCTATGTATATCAATTTCTTCATCCATCCATCCATTCATCCATCTAATGTTGGGCAATTGTCATCATTTGAATTGCTAAATATTTCACCTTTTTGAAATAAATTTTTAATATGTTTATCACTTTCCTAGTTTGTATTTGAACTTAGTTATCATTTGGGTATTTCATTATGTCCCACGGAACCACATGGATTCTCTGAGTACCTATCAGTTCCATATCATTTTAAAGTCTAGAATTCTATAGTTCATTTTAACAAGCTCACTTGCATTAATCTTATCTTCAAAATGTTTGGTTTTCACTATACCGGAAGTTATTTTGCTGGATAAATTTTACAATCAATTTTTGGACCTGCTCACGCATCTTCACCAGCAGCTGGGGCATCTCCCCCTTGGTGTTTCTGGTGTAAATCACTTGAGCTCTGTGCTTTGAAACCAGTGTGTTAAGTCCTGTACTCAGGAGCTCCTGCAGGGCTGCCCTAGCCAGGACCCGCGGATCTTCAGTCTCTCAGAGACCACGGCCGGAGTTATGAGCTTGTAGTTGGCAACTTCCTTACAGAGCTCGTTGAACGTAGCTTTGTCAAACAAGACCAGGTTCTTGAGCTTGTCCCGAACTTTGCCTTTAGACCACTTCTTCTTTTTGGTCTTGCCTCCAGACTTGTTCACGGGGTCCTTATCTTTCTTGGCCGACTTTCTGGCATCTTTTTTCTTCTTGTCGTCCTTGGGCAGCATAATGAGCCGCGGAGAGCTGCAGGGACCATCTCAAGATGTTGCAAGATGTTGGACAAAAAGAAAAGTGCCCCTGCCCAACAAGCCCAGAAACCTCTGCCCGCTGGGAGTACTTCCGGGGCAGGGGGCAGAACCTCGTGTGGAGGTCCCGCCCACCGACCCATAGCTTGATGCGAGCAGCCAATGGGCGTAGTCGAGTGCCCTGAACGCTGGCCTAGATGGACAGGCACGCCAGATAGTTGGGAAGCACTTTCAGTGCGATGGCACTGAGAAACAGAAAACGCTGTGAGGCCCCGCCATCGCTAACACCCTACAATCAATTTTTAAAGAAAGCTACACCTCTCCACTTTATACTTTGCCACTTTCCATTACAAATGAATTGAGAAAACTGATAACCTCAACATTTATATTTCACACCCAGTTTTGTTTATAAACATCTGTCTTCAGGTTTTGCCATTACTTATGGAGATTTTACTGCTCTTTGTAAAAGATTCTTCCTAGATTTTTAACTGTGCAGCAGTTATTTTAAACAGAAGGGCTTCTGAACATTTATTTCTCTTTGGAGTGGGCATTGTGGTACAGTGAGTGAAGCCACTGCATGACACGCCTGCACCCCATACCCGAGTATCTGGGATCAAGCTCTGGCTCTTCTGCTTCTGCTTCAGCTTCCTGCTAAGGCTCCTGGGTGGCAACAGATGATGGCCCAAGTGCCTGCGTGTCAGCAACCCATGTGGGAGGTCCAGATGCAATTCTTGACCCTTGGCTTCAGGCTGACTCAGCCCTATATGTTGTAAGTATTTGGAGTGAACCAGTGGATAGAAGATCTCTTTCTCTCTATCCCCCTCCACCTTTGTCTCCCCTCTCCCCCTGCTCTCTTTGCCTTTAAAAAGAAAAAGAAAAAAGCTAGATGCCCAATTCTCTTTTATATTATATTTTGTTCTTCTCTTAGGAATCTCTTGATTCCGGCCAATAATTCTCTACTTTGCACTCCAGAGTTACGTGGAAGGGGCAGGAGCCACGTCACATAGGGCTCTTTCAGAGTTAGATGTTGTTTTATCTTCCAATAGGCTTTGCTGAATGGCTACTTCCTTCAAAAAATGGGCATAGAATAGGATACATTGATTTAAAAACCACATTTATTTTCTGCAAACAGTACGAATTATAATAAGACAATTTAACAATCAATTTTGATAGACTTCTGAAGTAGAATGAAAAATCACTTAAATTGTGCTTTCCAAATAAGATAAAAATATAGGAGCTGTTGCAAAGTCTAAAAATGATTAAAATTGTTCAGGCTAATAAATCTTTAGATTTTTCTCTCGTGATTCACTGCTAGTCCAACATTATGATCAACACCAACCTGTTTAGTGCAAAAAGAATTTTTAAAAATATCCACTACAACTCTTACTGAAATATCTAAACAAAACTTATTTAAACAAGTGAGAAGACATTAGGCTTGTGAATATTAGAATTCAAGTTATTATAAAAGTCTGGATCACCTACTCTGTAGAGCCCAGTTTACTAAATGCTTGAATGGAAATTACACACTAAAAGGTTATAAAGAGTTTGCTTTATTGACTACTATGCTGACTCCACTGAAAAAGGTGCAGTGATGAAGCTGAAATAGGAAGCACTTCACCACTGAAAATATTTAAATAAGTAAATTACAAAGTGCTAATAGTGTCTGTTAATTTTGTGTGACTCCTGGTTTTAGGCATAACATTGTAAAAGATAAATATCTCATTCACTGCAAACATGTTACTTCAAGGAATAAAATAGTGATTATTTTAGGTCTACTATTTATGCATTAACTATCCAGTAATAATAGCATACAACTGGATAATTCAAAGAAATTGGTAATTTTTTAACTGCTCTTTAACAGTGCAAGATGAATTCCATATTGCTTTAGAATGAAGTAATTCTCTTGTTTACCCACAGACTAATACCAACAGTCTTACTGTTAATGATTATATATGAAGACTTTTTTTTTTTTTTAATCAGCAATCTCCCAGGAATGTCTGGAACTAACGCAATTCATCAACAGTCCATTTGTTCTCTTTTTCAAATTAAACAATCTGTTAGATATTCTTTCCTATCAGAGAAGAAGTATGATGGATTTTATTTCCCAGATCCTAAGTGATTTTCAAGTCTCCATATTTGAAATGCTTGATAAGGGGGGAAACTTTCATAAGACAAAGTCATCCTTAAGGTTAAAGTAATGTGCTCCAGGATTTTTCCACTGCAGCAATAGAATAGGAGAGGATGAAAAGGTGGGTATTAGAAACTCATTTTAGAAGCCCTGAGTTTCAAATATTAAAGGTAGCTTTCTATACTTTAGCAGATATAAAGCATTATAGTATAAAATGTGGCTATTTAAAACAAATATACCTTGAGGAAATGTACAAATGCATAATACAAGCCTACACAAGCAATATGATAGATGGCACACTTAACTATAGGTAATCAATTCAAACAAAACGTAACCAATCATTGGGGTCTTAATATTAGGTTTTTATTTTTTTGTCCAAATAAGCCAGCAAGAGAATTTCCTGTATCATCCTGGAACCACCTTTCCCCCTAGATTGGTTCTATGAACCTTGATATTTTGGTTTGCTTAGCTTGTGACACACTTTAGTCCCCAGACTCTGTGTGGTTTCCTCTTTGGTCCCTTCACTAGCCACAGATACTTATTCTAAACAGACATCCACCCCTATCGCTAGACTTTGAGGTCTGGTTTGCTTCAGGATTAAACTTGTTAAAGAGGAAGACAGATTGGAATAATTATCACTAGCCGATGGGGTTCTTATTTCCTGCTTCAGATGCCATTACTCGAAGTCTTGTGGTTACTGAGATTTAACTATCGCCTACCTTGACAACAGTTCTTCCTTGGAATAGATGAATTTCTAAGAGTCTGAAGACTACATTGTTAAGCTTGGCTAGAAATTGTGTACACAGTAGAACTGGTAATTGTACCCAATTTTGATTATAAAATAGCATATCTCTCCCTTTGCAAAGAAATCAAGAAGTGGATGTGGAGACAGGTTTTCTAGAAAGAACACATGTCTTCCAGCGTGTACAGGGGAAGTTTCACTACAACCCATGATGACAAAGACAAGCCACTGATTTTAACTACTGTTGAATTTCTCATTGCCTATGTTTTGCCTACTTTTAACAACCCACTAACATGTCAATGCATACAATTAAATCTTTCCATACAAAATGTACCCACAGCAACAGGAACATTGGACTACTCTTTGTAATATCTAACTATTCTCCAAAATCATGAGTTCGCAAATTAAAATATGGTAATATTTGTCTCCTCATCTGCGACAAGAACTAGCATCCAAATGGGATACCAGCACCACAGGTGAGGCCCGCCCTACCGTACCACAGTGCAGGCCCCTAAATTTTATCTTATCCTGAGTAAGACAGTCTACAGTGGTCACTAGAAGTCATTACAGGGAGGCCAGACTCAGCATATAAACAAGACTTTGAACAGTAGAGCAAAGGAGAGAAAGAGAGAGAGAGAAAAAAAAAATCTTAAGACCTTGAGGATGCAATGAACCACTAGAGCCACCCTATGTTATGCTGTACTTTCTTATTTATATCTCTCTGTTGGGGCAGAAATCCAAAAAGGGATTCAGAGACAGATTTTCTACAAAGAACATATCATTCAGTGTTTACAGGAGAAGGTTCATTATAAGCTATCACAAAAAAAAAAAAAAAGCCACTGATTTTAAGTGTTTGTATCAGCTCAAGTTGGATTTTGTCTTATTTGTAGACCAAAATATAAGAATTTTAACTAAGATTATCAAAGCATTCTATAAATTTAATGTCAAATTAAATTTAAATTGTTTCAACAAACATTAAGCTCTGTTATAGGCCAAATATCCCAGATTAATATACATTATATAAACTGCTTTAAATGTCTTCCATAGGGAAAAATAAGCTTCTTCAATTCTTATTTACTAAGCAACTGCCTATCCTATTAGTTATCCATTTCAATTTTCTTAATTTTGTAATGTCTTAAAAGCCAGGTTGTTAATTCATCTGTCTTTTGTCTCGGGTACTAGGTGATCATAATATTAACAGTTTATATATTTTGCTACACCTTATTTAATTTATATGGACATTTAGACATATCAGCATATCGGAATGGCTTCTTTTCATAATTTTGTCTTTGGGAACACTGTTGCATGAATTGTCTGCACTAAGGGTAGCCATGGGTGAAATGGCCTTTCTTATTAAATGTCACAAGATTTAATGTCACAGTATAATTGGGATGGAAGGATAATTGCACAAAGCTCAACATG
Source organism: Oryctolagus cuniculus (assembly GCF_051225735.1). Classification (NCBI taxonomy): domain Eukaryota; kingdom Metazoa; phylum Chordata; class Mammalia; order Lagomorpha; family Leporidae; genus Oryctolagus; species Oryctolagus cuniculus. The sequence goes on from NC_142869.1 coordinate 73,581,703, forward strand.
TCTTTTTTTTGCTAACACATTATTAATCCACAGGAGTGTTAAAATATGTTCAATAAAAGCCCCATTCACATGGAAATTGTTGGCACTTGCTAAAAATTACACTATTTCGTTGAGCAGTCATAAAAATTTCTAGTGGAATTCACAGCAAGTTTGATTTTCAAGTAAATTATAGTAGGAGTCCAAACTAAAAAAAAATTCAACATTTGTTCTCAAAGAATATTTTTAAAGGATTAAAAATGATCTTGTGCTTGACGCACTAACGCATTCAAGAATTATGGTGGTAGTGGCACAGCTCATGCTTAATAAGTAATTTGAAAGAAAGTGTATTCAGCACTGTTCATATTTGTGTTGCTTTTTCTACTGCCTGTGTGCCCACATGCAAGCACAAACACATAAACACACACAGCACTCCTAGCTATGTTATGTTGTTGGTCTAGTAGTAAGGAAGGTGGTGAGTCACGTAGGCTGTGGAACAGTTCTGACTATTGGAAAGTGAGCAAAAGTCTTTGTCCAGAAAAATCTGCTCCATATTTCTTTGTGTTCTCTTTTATTCTCTTAGCAGGACAGACCAAGGTGATAACCCAAAACATGATGTGTACTAAACATATATGCTGAACTACCACTGAGCAGTATAGGAAAACTACAGTATTAAATTTCAGAAAATGGAGGTATACTTGCAGTGTGGTTAGATCATCTTAACTTTTTTTGTTTCTTCTTTCCCCATTTCTTCTATCTTCTTGAGTAGGATCTATTTACTCAAAGGGGTAGGGAAAAGAAGGGGCCAGCATTGTGATATAGCAGGTTAAACTGCCACTTTTGATACTGGCCCCCCATTTCACAGTACCAGTTTGAGTCTCAGCTACTCTGTGTTTCCAGTTCAGCTCCTGCTAAAATGTGGGAAGGCAGCAGATGATGGTCTATATATTTGGGTCACTGACACTCATGTGGGAGACCTGGATGGAGTTCTTGGTTCCTGCTTTCATCCTGGCCCAGACCTGGCTATCGTGGCCATTTGGGGATAGAACCAGTGAATGGAAGACTTTTTCTTCTATCTCCCTTTCTCTCTGCTGCCCTGCCTTTCTAATAAATAAGTAAATAAATATTTTTAAAAGAAGGAAAAAAGTCATCTTCTAGTATTTTTTGTAATTTTTAATTCAATAATGACCTTGAGTGAGCTGATAACACAGTTGGTTTTCATATTCCCAATCATTAATCCAAGGAACGAAACCACAGATTTCATAAATATCATAGCCTACAGGACCATTTGTCAACTCATCTCCATCCCTTCAAGTAAAGTCTGCCCACTGAAAAGCTATAAACGATACCAGAACCTTCACTGTTTTTAAAGGTGTTTACAGAGAAGTTCTTCCTATCAGTAAGAATACTTTGTTTCCCCCAATCCTTTCTTCCCTAGGCTAAACTAAATAACACCCACTGTTTAATCTTTTCTTACAAATGAGTTTCAAAGCTTCAAACAGTTCCAACTCTTCTATATCTGTCTTTCACAAGTCACATAATTGATCTATTTGGTAGAAAAGTAAACTGAAGCAGTAAAGAAATCCATCCAACCAGCTGTTCTTATAGACAAAACTACTTTTGATTGAATGCTCCTTTTTCACAGTTTTTATAGCCTTACAGAATAGAATCTGGAACAGTTGTAATGAAGTAGTTTAATGAAATAATTTTTTCATGGGCTTAGTGTTCAATGTTTGCATATTTTGCGGTATAATTAGTTTGGTTTTCATTTAGCTGTAATAATAGTTACTTTGAAATCAGCTAGGGACATTTCCCATAAGTTTCTTTCATTAAGTGTAACTGATCAGGCCAGAACTGGACATGATTGAAAAACTTAGAGGCACACAAGTTACCCTGACATCTCTTTTTCATTCCATGAGTGGTAAGAACTTAACCAACCCATTAATTTGGAAGAACTAGAAGGCACAAAGCAAGCTAGTACACAGAATTGCACCATTGATATTTTTAGACAATTTAATCAATTTAACCTTATGGGCTTTGAAAAAGTATCTTAGAGGTTGGTATTGTGGTGAAGTGGGTCAAGTCATTGCTTGAGAAGCCAGCACTGCACACCAGAGAGCTGGTTTGATTCCTGGCTGCTCTGCTTCTGATTCATCTCCCTGCTTTGGGCCTAGGAAGGCAGTGGATGATGGCCCAAAAACTTAGGTCTCTACCACCCACATGGGAGTTCCAGATGGAGTTTCTGGCTCCTGGCTTCAATCTGCTCCCCGTCCTGACTGTTGCAGACATTTGGGGAGTGAAACCGTGGGTGGAAGATCAGTCTCTCTGTATTTCCCTCTCTGTCATTCTGACTTTTGAGTAAATAAGTAAACTAATCTTTAAAGAAAAATAAAATATCTCTTAATATCATTAAGATGATAGGAATGGTAAAGGGAACCCCACCAACAATATAGCCCTGAAGAGAGCCATATAACTTATTTAATAAATGTGTATGCTTTTGTCATCACCTTACCCCTTCTCTTTAGCTTACTGGGGCTATGGATATAGAGTCAGAGACAAATCTCAATTAATTCATCTATAAACTCCATAATTCGTTATCTCTGAGCATTGAGTTTCGAATTGACGAAACAGGATTTGATGTTTATGATATTTATGATATATAATGATATATTTAACATAGATGTATTTATCATATATGATAAAATATATGATATTTTATTCTGTAGTTCTGAGGTTTATATAAAGTACACTGAATAAAGTACATAGCAGACTGCCTAGAGCATGACAAGTATTTGAAGTGAAATAAAGATGGCTACAAACTTTTGGCCATGTACTCCATTCTGCAATGGAATCTATTTCTACCCACCTTCTATCTAGGCCTCTCTTGAGACTTGCCTTGACAAAAATATAGCAGAAATGTCACGGTGTAACTTCCAAGGCTGACCTTAAGAGGTTTATGGCTTTCAGTTGCATGTTGGATGACAATGCTCCTTTTAAAAATTTGTTTCGAGAGGCAGAGATACAGACATATGGCCATACAGGGATCTCCTATTTGCTGGTTCACTTCACAAAAACCCAAATCAGTTGCCAAAGCCCAAAGCAAGGAACTTCCTCTAGGTTTCCCAAATGAGTGGCAGAGACCCAAGTACTTGAGCCATCACCAATGGCTATCAAGGCACACAATCTCAAGAAGCTGGATTTAGGACCAGAAATGAAACTTAAACCCAGGCACTCAATACTGGATGTGGGCCACCAAAGCAGCCAAGTAAAACATCTGCCCTTTCCATTTTACAAATCCAGTCACTGATCCATGAGAGCCAAAGATGCAAAATTCACATTTAGAGGTATTTATCAAAAATGGACCTGAACAGGGATTGAAAAAATGCAGTTCTAACAACTTGTTATGCTGAGTAGAAATATTTAGATGCCCAGCTTGTAAGGATCCCAGGTGCAAAAGAGGAGCCTGTTTAATGCCATTCCTTTAATCTTAAATGTGTGTAGTAATGTTCAACAGACAAAGAATTTCCATATCCTTTCTTTCATTCAGTTCTCACAACACCACCATGATTGTTGCAGGGAGAGTAATATCTTCTCTTTATTACATATGAAGAAAACGAATCTCCAAAAAAGAAGGCTGACTTTCCTAATAATAATACTTTTATTAGGATACAATATGAGACATAGCTAATAAGACAGAGCTAGCGTTTGTCGGAGTCTTCTGACTCTCCGGACTCGAGTCTTTCATGGTATCATTCTGCAGCTCTACCTTTGAGATAGATACATCCGTGAGTGGAGGTGCAAAAAGTTTAGAAGTCACAGAAAGATCTAATCTGCCAAATACTAACAAAGATCTGGAATGGGTTATCTTAGTAGGTATGTCTTGTAAACACTTCTTCATTAAAATCTTGGGGACATGCTCACCAAAAATTATATGTGTGTGCAATCTCTGTTTCCTGTCCGGAGGAAACCTAAGGAAGCCCTCAAAACAGGAAATGTAGTAATAGTGTCATCTTATCTGAGTGTGACAGTTGCTGAGTATGTCAGTGGCAGCCTCACTCAATGAACAGAGGAGTATACAGCTTGGGACAGAAATATTTAAGGAGTGCTATTTACCTCTTCTTCCCTACTTTGTTGGAAGAGTCACTTGGGAATCTCCCTCCTCCATTACCCAAGTAGCTATTTTAAAAAATTAATGGATTAAAAAATTCAGGATTTTGTAAAAGCAACAGAAGGGGCCGGTGCTGTGGCATAGTGGTTAAAGCTGCCACCTGCAGTGCTGGCATCCCATATCTGCACCGGTTTGAATCCTGGCTGTTCCACTCCTGATCCAGCTCTCTGCTATGGCTTGGGCAAGCAGTAGAAGATGGCCCTTCACCCGCATGAGCGATCCAGAAGAAGCTCCTGGCTCCTGGCTTCAGATCAGCTCAGCTCTGGCTGTTGCAGTCAATTTGAGAGTGAACCAGTGGGTGGAAGACCTCTCTCTCTCTCTGCCTCTCCTTCTCTCCAAGTGTAACTCCGACTTTCAAATAAATAATAAAATTTCTTTAAAAAAGGCAATAGAAACACTGGGATGAACAGGATGAACATATGATTATTATGAGTTAAGAATCCTAGTAAAGAATTAGATATTTTTTGAGTCTATAAGAAACCACAATAATAGTTAGGGTTAATGACTCCATTCCCCCTAAAAATTCCCTCTTTAACAACATGGCTAATAGGAATATTTCTCATCAAGACTAGTATTAATAGCATGCATTGATTCTTGATCATTGATCTGCCTTCTGCTTGTTGTGGTTCTACACTGATGTATTAGAAGGCCATTTCCTTACATCAAGGTCTTTAACATAAATTTTGGAGACAATCCTGCAGTTCTTTGTCTTAAGTCCAAAGTTGTTAGAAAATGGAGTTTTAGCTGTATTTCTAAAGTGGGCTTAATTCTCTTCAAACTGTTTTACAAACCAGTCGCCATCAGTTATTGGGCTCTCTGGAACTCTCCATTTGTGTGGCATAGCCGCTCCCTGTTCCTATATGCTATCTTTGCTGTGAGCTCATTTAGCTCTGAGAAATGTCAGCTACAGTTGTCTATACATTGCTGTTTCTCCAACTTGTCTGTTATCTTGTACTTAGCTGCTTCATGCTCTAATGACTGTGGCAAGGATTTTCATGGTTTGTGGCGGTTTTCATAAGGAGCAACTTTCAGATCAGTCTGGGATTAAAAGAAAAAAAAAGTCTTCCCCAACTGCAGATACACTCTACCAATGTTTCCAAAATGGTGCTTCGAGACCGAAGGACCCTGAAAACAGCATGGGATATGCATCCATGATTGAAACATTGGTTTACAAGTGGTGCTGTGAGATTAGACATAAATATTTCAAAATTTCAAAATTTTGTATTGTGATAAAACAATTTTGGGGACAAAATTTACTCCTTTTTGTTATTTAAAGCAGACATATGATATTCAGTATTCACCTATCTGCTAATATTTGAGATACTACTCCTAAGCTTTCCATGCTCACTCTTGGGTAGTTTGTGTAAAGTGAAGAGTTGAAGCAATTACAAAGACTCTTGAAGAAAATTGTTGTACTTGGTGTCACGGGTGAAGTACTTCTCAATATAGAACAGCCTGGTGTATGAGAAGAGATCCAGTTTCTAAACCAGATGACCTCTGACTTTGAATCTGATTCTCTTGGGTAAGTCATCGAGTATTTTTGAGCCTTAGGTTCCTCACCTGGGACATCGAGATAATAATACTGATCTCATATGGTTGCTTGGTGGATCAGGGAAATGTATGTCGAGTACTTGGCATAATACCAGTACACAGAAAGTGGTCAGTAAATGGACACTGTAATTCTAACAGTGGAAGGCTGTTTGATCAGAAGTATAAAAACAATTAATGGATATATTAGGCCAGTTTCCAGACAAGTGAATGTAACTAGAGAAATATATTTAGAAAATATGAAATATTAAGAGAATTTAAGTTCATTAATCTAGAATTGAGGCCAGACATAATGTTAACTCTATGACTTGCGAATCATCTGTAAGTACTAGAAGATTCTAGCTGTACTGCAGAGGTCAAAACATCAGATATGGCAGTAACAGAATCTAGTTATACATAAAAATAGATTGTATTTTAGATTTAAAAACTGTCTAAATAAGCCATCAATTCTGTCCCTAAGTATATATATGCTCAAGAAGAACAAAAATATATATTCAAAAATGTATTTAAAAATGTCCTCAACAGCATTACTCATAACAGAAAGGTAGAGAGAGTCCAAACATTTTTCAACTAATAAACACATAAAATATATCCATGTTGGATATTATTCAACCACAAAAAAATGAATGAAGTCCTGACATGCTACAATATGGATGAACCCTGAACACATTACGGTAAGTGAATGATGCCAATTCCAAAAGACCACATATCATATGATTTGAAGATATGAAACATCCAGCAGAGGCAAATCTATAAATGGAAACTAGATGAGTTCTTACTTAATTCTGGGGACCTGGGCAAGAAATGAGAATGGGTGAGTTATGGCCAAGGTGTACAGTTTTATTTTTGAGGTGATGAAAATTGTCTAGAATTGATTGTAGTGGAACTTGCATGTGAATTGATTATAAATAATTGAACATTACCTGTTAAACTGGCAAATTCTTTGATATATGAATTGCATCTTAATAAAGTTTTATAAAAATTGTGTACAACATTAGAAAAGGGTAAAAACTATTAAGTCTTAATATTTTTATAGACTATTGGCAACTGTCAAAAACATAGTAGCCTTGGAATTACAAAATAGGGGTGATGACTGATTCTGGAATGTTGTCATTGTGGCCATTTCTTGGGTTTTTGGTGATTTTTTTCCTACTTTGGGTTTAAAGATCATTTTACTCTTGATCATACTTGTGAACTTTTCCTTCTTTTAGATTTTTTTTATTATTTTGAATTGGATCTCTTTATTCACAACAGAAGTAAATAATATATCTATGAAAGTAGACCTGGGAGTAAATGGGGCTAGTAGTTAAAAAGCTGGTTAAGATGTCTGAGTCCCATTTTACAGTACTTGGTTTCATTCCCAGCTCTAGCACCTGATTCCAGCTTTCTGCTAATGTAGACCTATAAAGGGAAGAGTCATGCCTCAAGTAATTGAGTTCTGTCATCCACATGGGAGGCCTGGATTGAGACCCTGGTTCTTACTTCTGGCCCTGGCTAAGCCCTGGCCGTTGCATGCATTTGGGGAATAAACCAAAAGAGGGGACATATCTCTCTGTCACTTTCACTTTCTCCCTTTCTGTCACACACACTCTCAAATAAAGGAATGACAGCCATACTATTTGATTAATAATTAATGAAGTAAGCCAGTCCCTGAAAGATAAATACCATATATTTTCCCTGACCTGTGGTAACTAATAGAGAACCTAAAATGTAATATCTAAGTGAAATTGCCTCTGATACTCAATGACTGTTTATAACCCTTGTCTTAAATATTGAGGAACAGTATTTTTTTTTATACTATTTGTTGAACTCTTTATTTAGTATAGGGTTAAAGTGATGTGTATAAAGTTAACTGAAAACAGTTAACTTTTTTGTAAAAATTAAGAATGGGAATAGGAGAGGGAGGAGGAAGAAGTGTGGGAGTGAGGGCGCGAGGGAGGGTAAGGTGGGAAGCATCACTTTGTTCCTCTATCTGTATATAGGAAGTACATGAAATTTATATTCCTTAAATAAAATTTAAAATAATAAAATTGTCTTCACTAAGGAAAAGTGTGATCTAATGAAAGTCATAACTAGGGCCAGTGCTATGGCATAGCAGGTAAAGCTGCCGCCTGCAGTGCCAGCATCCCATATGGACACTGGTTTGAGTCCCAGCTGCTTCACTTCTAATCCAGCTCTCTGCTATGGCCTGGGAAGGCAGTAGAAGATGGTCCAAGTCCTTGGGCCCCTGCACCCGCATGGGAGACCTGGAAGAAGCTCCTGGCTCCTGGCTTCAGATAAGCCCACTCTAGCCACTGTGGCCAGTTAGGGAGTGAACCAGCAGATGGAAGACCTCTCTCTCCCTCTCTACCTTTTTCTTCTCTTTCTGTGTAATTCTTTCAAGTAAATAAATAAATCTTATTTTTTGAAGTCATAGCTGACCTAAGAATCAAGAAACCTGGGTTTTATTCTCCACTATGCTTATCTTTCGATGATCTTGCACCACTTCCCTGGTCCTTATTGCATCTCATAGATTCAGTAACTCATACTGATTGGGGCAACAGTAGTGTTTGGAAATGTGATATATCAGGTATCACAAGTAATAAAAAAAGTAGATTGGTCATGCATAACATGAAAAGTTTACAAAGGAATGTAGTACATGGGAATCACATTTCTACTACTCCACAGCTAAAAAGTGAGATAAACATCTCATTCTTGCTTATTATTGTCTTTTTAATACCCTTACTACCGCTAAGTTTCCCACAGGAATACCCTGTCAGATGCTAAAGAAAACACATCCACTTGGTAGTGCATGAAGATTGTTCAATTCTGCAATAAGAATTTTGGCATAAATTGTATACATTGTGATGGAGAATCTGATTTTAGTTTATGTTTATCTAAAGTTAGTAATTTATAAGATAAGATGTGAAATGTTATACCACAAACTGACATGTAGTTTTGATACACAACAAAAATGTTTAACTTAGGGATATTCTCATGACATGTGGGGAAAATCACCCAGAAAACTCATAGCTTTTTCCTACACATGCATCATGAAAAATTGCTTTTCCTTTGCCACCTATGCAATGTGAAGTCTGATCTATAACAAAGCTTGTAATGGGCTCCTAAATGTGATATTGCAGATGAAGATTCTGATAATATTATTGGAAACTAAAACCAGAAATGTGATGTTTTTGGATTTGTTATCTTTAGAAAGTAGAATCTCATTATTTTTCAGTTCTTTGATTATTTTATCTTCCATTTGGATGAGTTATATTTCATACTCTAAAAGTCACACAAAACATAATGAAAAAGAATGAAATCCTGTTCAGCATAAATTTTATTACTTATAGTAATTTCTGAATCAGAGAGAACTGCATATTTTGCAGCTGATAGCCAGTACCACAATCAAATGCAGATAAAGGCTGCCTGGTGTATAACACTGTAGTGAGAAACACTGAACTGAGAAACCCTAGTTCTACTTACTGTTGGCTCACCCTGAGCACATCCCCTCAATGTCTCATTCTTTTCATCTATAGAGAAATGTCGTTGGACCTGAGATCTCTACATATACAATATTTTTAAAAAGCTGTGGCAATCTATAATGCTGTGAGACAGTGCTGGATAGTCTAAAAGTTTAATAAAGAGAATAGAATGCATTCTTTTCTGCTACATCTAAAAACACCAATTTATTTTTTTATTTATTTTTGAAAGGCAGAGGGACAGAAAGAGACAGAGAGATGGAGATCTTCCATCCACTGGTTAACTCCCAAATAACTGCAACAGTCAGGGATGGGCCAGCTGAAGCCAGAAGCCAGAAACTGCATCCTGGACTCTTCCACAAGTTGTAGGGACCCAAGGACTTGATGAACTGCTACCTCCCAGGGTGCCTGTTAGCAGCAAGACTTGGACCAGGCTCAATAATATGGGCTATGGATGGTAAAACAGGGGCTTGATCCACGGCATTACATGCCTACCCTATCACACTTTCATTAAGCCACCTTTATGATTAGTCTATCTGCTAGGAATATAAGGCAAGTATGATTTTAAGTCAACGAAAATTGGATAACTGAAAGTATTTCAAGTATTGTTAAAAAGAAGTCTACTGTATATGTAATAAATGTCTAGATCTAATAATAGAACCTCTATTCCACAAGATATTAGAATTGGGCTCACCATCTGGGAAGGCAGAGCAAACCAGTTTACTCTAATTCTATAGGGCAGACTAATTATACTTGAGTCTATATTTGAATCTATGATACAAATAATTCCAAGATTAGTTTTGCAGGATGATTTTGGGGGGAAAAGAGGACAGGATTTTGTCTTTCTATTTTATAAATACTCTTCAACAATAGCCAAACCTAAATTCTGCATAAAACCTGATATCTGAGATAATTCACATTGAATCTGTCATTCACACTGGTTGTGTCTCCTTAACTTTGAGGAAAAAATAATTTATAGGGATGACCTTAAAATATTAAAATAGATATATTCTATAATAAGTAGTGTGTAAATGAATATATAGTACATACATATGTACGTCATCTATCATCTATGTAATTGCACACATAAGAAATGATCTTTGCAGGTTTAAATATAAATATAGCATATATTAACAATTGACCTACTACTTTGTTTTGTTCCAATAATAGCATAAATGTAGTTCCATCTGTCAGTTTTCATCAAAATAATACTTTAGAATATCTTAGTATTCTTGGATTCATTCTATGAAATTCATGAAATCTGTTCTCTATATATTAGAAAATAAAAATAATACTAAATAAATATATGAAGAGAGGTAGAGCTAAATGCAGTGTTGTGACAAGATCTCTGGGAAATAATTTTAATTAAAGAAGAACTAAGAGAGCATCCTTAGTATCATCAGTATTTACGATTTATAAAGATTATATGCAAACAAGATTGTGATGGACATGCTTGATTTTCCTGAATTAATATGAAAGGAAGTTATAACAGTGAAAACATACAGAGAAGAGAAGGTAAGATTAAAGCATGGGAAAGTATTTTTACTTTTCTTAAAAAAATTTGGTTTTACATGTGTATGTTTTACTTAAATTTTTAATAAAAGAAAACCATGTTTTAATCATAATAATAACAATAATAATAAAAAAGATTTATTTAATTCAACCAATAAGTGTGAGCTCTTTACTAGGTTCCAGAAAAATAAAGTATGAACTGAATTCCAAGGCTGTCCTTGGATTGGAGAGTATCTAGTTAAGTAACTCCTTTTTATTAGATTTTTTTAAAGGTTTACTTTCTTTGAAATACAGAGTTACAGAGAGAGGTAGGGACAAGAGAGAGAGGTCTTCCATCTGATGGTTCATTCCCCAGATGGCTGCAACAACTGGAGCTGTGCCGATCCAAAGCCAGGAGCCAGGAGCTTCTTTCTGGGTCTCCCACGTGGCTGCAGGGCCCCAAGCACTTTGGCCATCTTCTACTCCTTCCCAGGCCATAGCAGAGAGCTGGATTGGAAGTGGAGCAGCCAAGACTGGAACCCGCGCCCATATGGGATGCTGGTGCTTCAGGCCAAGGCTTTAACCTGCTGTGCCACAACGCTGGCCCCTTTTTCATTAGATTTTTTAGAGCTCTAAGCAAATAGGCCTATTTTTGATGTTATACCCCACCTCTCAGCACTACTTACTTCTTTATGTAAATATCAGAAAATCCAGAGATATTTAAGTTTCTGAAAATGGCTTGGACACGCTCACTGTTTTGGGGGAGGCAATGCTTACACTTACATTCACAGATAGCATCAGAATTTCATTTTTTCACGTTCTTTCCCCACATAAGCACCAAGAGTGACCACAAGCTTTATCTACATAATGACTCCCTGGGTTTCATCACAGATTTCTCCTGGAAGGCACAATAGAACCTAGAGCTTTCCCTTCAGTAACACTTCATTCCAAGGTTGGTGCCAGGCAATCTGTGGTAATGGCTTTGCAGATTTGCATGGAGTCAGTTCAGGGAAGGCAAGTACTGCAGCAAGATACGGAAATCCCACAGCTTCCGCACTGCTCTAACACAGAACTTCTCGAACGTCAGTGGGCAGCACTATGTTATACTGACTTTTCAAATTCTGTCGCTGAATGAAGGCTGTGACAATGCAGTGTTAAGAGAACTAAAGAATATGGAATGGCTCATTCAAACACAGCAGTGGACACACACAAGCAACCACAGAGGATGATGCCAGGAACAGCAGCCACTAAGCCCAGGGTTTTGCTCTGTCATTCACTGAGTGAGTACCCTTGGATAAGTCACAAGATCCCTAATTTTCACTTTTCATCCTAAATATAAGGGACTTGGAGGCACTCTAAATTGCTTTCCTGGACTAATCTGACATATGCATAATCTTCCATAGCTTGGAAAATAACCCTACTCATGCCACTTAATTCACACAAATCTATTATTTATACCACTCTTATTTTACACATAATTGCATTGAGACTTCCCCCATGAAAATCCTATGCTATCTAAGGTTCTTTTAAATCATTCAATGGCTGTGAGCACTAACGTGGTCATCTTAACCCTTATTCTGTTAAATGTTTAGGGTTTCTCACAATAGTCTCTGTTTATTTCTTAAATTAAAAAAATTCATTAATTTGAATGAGAGAAACATTTATAACATGTATTTATGGGAAGGTGGAAGTGAGGGAAAGACAGAGAGAGAAAGATCCCATCCACTGGTTCATTCCCCAACTGTCCCCAGTGGCCAATGGCTCTGAGCTGGAGACTGAAGCCTGGAGCTGGAAACTCAGCCTAGGTCTCTCACGTGAGCCGCAGGAACCTGGTTACTAAAGCCATCATCCGCTGCCTCCCACACTGTGCATTAGCTGGAAGTGGGAGTCAGGAGCAGACTCAGATCTGTCATTCAGGTAGTCATATACAGGATGCAGTACCTTCACCAGCAAATGCCCACTCCTCTGTTTATTTTTATGTAATAAGTGGAAAAAACTAAAGGGCATAGAAATTATGTAGCTCTCAATTATAATAAAAATCGAAATGCTATGATTAAGTGAAAACTTACTATTTGGCACATACTATATTAAGTCCTACATACATATTACCTCTAATTCAACCCTTTTTCAAGTGTGTTAGTATCATATTTTGCAGATAAGAACAATGAGGCTTGGAATCTAAGTATATCTTCACAGGCAGAGCAACTAGTAAGTTGTAGAAACATGCTTGTAACTCAGATAGGACTTCGAAATTGGTGTTCCCTCAGCTGCAGCACACTGCCTCTCTTTTTTGATCCAATGAACAAGCATGTAAAAACGCAGTTCTGCGGGCCATCAAAGAAGGAGGTGCCTTTCTCTGAAGGGAGGAGAGAACTTCCACTTTGACTATGACCTTGTCTAAACATGATAAGAGTCGGTGAATTCAACAAGTTTCCATAGCCTTGGAAACTCATGACTGGAGCATAGGGAGATTACTGATGCCATAAACAAGAGTGTCAATTTGTTAAGTCAACAACAGGAGTCACTGTGCACTTACTCCTCATGTAGGATCTCTGTCCTTAATGTGCTGTACATTGTGATTTAATGCTATAACTAGTACTCAAACAGGATTTTTTACTTTGTGTTTCTATGTGGGTGCAAACTGTTGAAATCTTTACTTAATATATGCTAAACTGATCTTCTGTATATAAAGAGAATCGAAAATGAATCTTGATGTGAATGGAAGGGGAGAAGGAACAAGAAAGGGGAGGGTTGTGGGTGGGAGGGAAGTTATGGGGGTGGGGGGAACCATTGTAATCCATAAGCTGTACTTTGGAAATTTATATTCATTAAATAAAAGTTAAAAAAAACTTGTGGGAAAATAATAAAAGCATATTTTGGTGCAAAAACAACCCACACAGTTCTGTTTAGGGTTCAGTGCTAAACTCAGCATGCATAAATAAATAAGGCATCTAGCCCTCTTGGTAATTTCTGTTATAACCCGTGTGCTCAAAAAATGATCTATCATTCTCTGAGCTTAGGTTGTCTTCATGCCATTCCCCTCAACTGATGCTCAGAGTACAGCCCTGAAGTCTAAATGTGACAAAAACATTAAAAAATATATACGCTCTTCTAGGCCACAGGGAAGAAACCTAATTTCTTTTCTCAGGAGACCAAACTGTAAGTGCACAAATTAATTAACCATTACTACCTCAAGAAGACAAGGGAGTCTTGCACAATGATCTTTTCTAGGAAGGCTTCAAGGAGTTTTTCCCATCTCACACAAAACTGCATAATTAGAAGGTAAAAATAGACTTTTTTTTTTTTTTTTTTTGGACAGGCAGTGAGAGAGACAGACAGAAAGGTCTTCCTTTGCTGTTGGTTCACCCTCCAATGGCTGCCGCGGCCAGAGCGCTGCAGCCGGCGCACTGCGCTGATCTAATGGCAGGAGCCAGGTACTTATCCTGGTCTCCCATGGGGTGCAGGGCCCAAGCACTTGGGCCATCCTCCACTGCACTCCCAGGCCACAGCAGAGAGCTGGCCTGGAAGAGGGGCAACCGGGACAGAATCCGGTGCCCCAAATGGGACTAGAACTCGGTGTGCTGGTGCCGCAAGGCGGAGGATTAGCCTAGTGAGCTGCGGCGCCGGCCCTAGAAGGTAAAAATAAAGTCAAAAGAATGGAAGTCTCAGTCCTCTGGAATAAAGTCAATAGCTTTAAACTGCACATACAGAGACAAAGACAAAACAGCCCTCTAATCTCTCCTGCATGAGTATTTGATATTTAAATGGAGAAACAACATAAAATTTTGTGCTACCTAGGTACACAAGCTTACAATTTAATTCACACAAGTAATAGATTGTATGTTAGTCACATTTTTGTGGAATTACTGTGGAAAATTCTATTTCTAAAGAGAACATATTCATCTCTTTCTTGTCCCCATGATTAAGTCATAAATGAAAGACAATGGCCAATACTAGGGATTTCTATGGAATTTTGAGTTTGGGAAGCGATGGTTATCAAGTTTATTTTTAAAATATTAACATAATAATGAGTTGAATATTATATAATTAATTCTCCCTGTATATATATACATATACACACATGAAGGCATAATACAATTTTTGGAAGAATTGAGTGCTTTTGTTACTTATGATTATTTTTGCTCTAATTGTGTCCCATTCTGAGAATGATAGCAAAACATATTAATGAGACAATATATGATATGAATGGGTGATCTAGAAAAGTCGCCAAAATGATTTATTTTTGTCCAGTAGCCCACCCTCAGAGAACTTTACAATCAATTTTTTAAAAGATTTATTTTTTGAGCTTCTAAGATCAATCCCATTCACAATAGCTACAAAAAATTCAAATATCTTGTAATAATGTTAACCAAGGATGTCAAAGATCTCTATGATGAGAATTATAAAACATTAAAGAAAGAAACAGAAGAAGATACAAAAAAATGGAAAAATCTTCTGTTCGTGGATTGGAAGAATCAGTATCAACAAAATGTCCATTCTTCCAAAAGCGATCTACAGATTCAATGCAATACAATCAAAAGACCAAAGACATTCTTCTCAGATCTAGAAAAAATGATGCTGAAATTCATATGGATGGCCGGGGCTGTGGCTCCCTGGCTAATCCTCCGCCTACGGCGCCAGCACCTGGGGTTCTAGTCCCAGTTGGGGCATTGGGTTCTGTCCCAGTTGCTCCTCTTCCAATCCAGCTCTCTGCTATGGCCCGGGAAGGCAGTGGAGGATGGCCCAAGTCCTTGGGCCCTGCAGCCGCATGGGAGACCAGAAGGAAGCACCTGGCTCCTGGCTTTGGATTGGCGCAGCGTGCTGGCTGTAGTGGCCATTTGGGGGGGTGAACCAATGGAAAAGGAAGACCTTTGTCTCTGTCTCTGTCTCTCTCTCTCACTGTCTAACTCTGCCTGTCAAAAAAAAAAAAAAAAAAAAAAGGAAGGAAGGAAGGAAGGAAGGAAGGAAGGAAGGAAGGAAGGAGAAATTCATATGGAAATACAGGAGACCTTGAATAGCTAAATCAATCTTATACAACAAAAACAGAGCTGGAGGTACCACAATACCAGATTTCAAGACATGCTACAAGATAGTTATAATCAAAAAAGCCTGGTATTGGTACAAAAACAGATGGATAGACCAATGGAACAGAATAGAAATGCCAGAAATTAATCCAAACATCTACAGCCAACTTATGTTTGACCAAGGAGCTAAAACAATCCCTGGAGCAAGGACAGTCTCTTCAACAAATGTGCTGGGAAAACTGGATTTCCACATGCAAGAGTATGGCAGGACCCCTACCTTATACCTCACACAAAAATCCATTCCAAATGGATTAAAGAACTAAATCTATGACCCAATACTATCAAAGTACTAAAGAACATTGGGGAAACCTTGCAAGACATTGGCACAAAGTTCTTGGAAAAGACCCAAGAGGAAAAGGCAGTCAAAGCCAAAATCAACAGTTGGGATTACATCAAATTGAGAAGCTTCTGAACTACGAAAGAGATACTCAGGAAAGTGAAGAGACAACTGACACGATGGGAGAAATTATTTGCAAATTACACAACCAATAAAGGACTAATAACCAGAATCTACAAAGAGAACAAGAAATTCCACAACAACTAAATAAGCAACCCAGGTAAGAAATGTGCCAAGGACTTAAATAGACATTTTTCAAAAGAGGAAATCCAAATGGCCAACAAACACATGAAAAAATGCTCAGGATCACTAGCAATCAGGGAAATGCAAATCAAACCCACAATGAGATTTCACCTCACCCCAGTTAGAATGGCTTTTATACAGAAAACAACAAACAAAAAATGTTGGCGAAGATGTGGGGGAAAAGCTACCCTAACCCACTGTTGGTAGAAATGTAAACTGGTAAAACTACTATGGATATCCGTTTGGAGATACCTCAGAAGTCTGAGTATAGACCTACCGTATGACCCAGCCATCCCACTCCTGGGAATTTACCCAAGGGAAATGAAACCAGCAAATGAAAGCGTCATCTGCACTTCCGTGTTTATTTAGGTTGATTCCATGTCCAGCCCCTACAATCAGTTTTAAGACCCAATTATCAGGGCTGGTGCTGTAGTGCAGTGGGTTAAAGCCCCAGCCTGTAGTGCTAGCATCCTCTACGGCCACCAGTTCAAGTCCCAGCTGCTCCTCTTCCGATCTAGCTCTCTGCTATGACCTGGGAAGGCAGTAGAAGATGGTCTCAGTCCTTGGGCCCCTGCACCTGCTTAGGAGACCCAGAAGAAGTTGCTTCAGATCAACTCTTCTCACTGTCACATCCATCATGCCTCCTCCTCCAGTCCCTCCAGCACAAGCCCTCCTCCCTTGGATGTCTGACTTACTCACAGTCTGCTGTGTCCTCTCCTGTACACTCAACTTCAGGTTCCACTACTTATTTTTCCATCAAACATGAAGATCATATACCTCTCACCTTAGAGCTCTACCGATCTGGAAGTAAACTGGTGGTTCCTGAATGGGCACACATTCTGTGCCAGATTAATAGAGATAGATTCCTGATTGCTTAATAAAGCTCAACTGCCTGTACCTTGTCCATGACTCAAACTTTTATACACATTTATAATGCATGACTGCAAAGCCGTAAGTGATAAAGTGGCCACTTGATTTCAGAAAGTTTAAAACGTACTGTGGAAAATTTTCTTGATGACAGTGACGATGGTTCTAGTACACATCAAATTTTAGTATAGTCATGCTACATAACAGGAAGCAAATGCATTATTTTTTTTAAATTTACTTATTTGAAAGGCAGAGAGAGGGAGGGAAGTGGAGGGAGGAAGAGGAGGAAGAGGAGGAAAAGAGGAGGAGGAGGAGGAGAAGAAGAAAGAGAGAGAGAGAGAGAGAGAGAGAGCGCACGCTCAAATCCACTGGTTCACACTCCAAACGCCCCCAATTGTCAGTATGGGTTGAGTGAAAGCTGGCAACCAGGAACTCAATGCAAGTCTTCGACATGAGTGACAGGAACCCAATTATGTGAGTCATCATCATTGCCACTCCCCCACACCAGCCATCACCATGGTCTGCATTAGCAGGAAGCAGGAGTCTGGAGCAGACACTGAAAGACTAAATGCCCACTTTGCATTATTTTACTGTATGTTGATGTACTTCTGTTTTTGTTAATTGACCCAGCATGTTTTCAATTTATTAACAATAATGATATTATCCTGATTTAAAAATAAAATATGGGGCGAATATTATGGTGCAGCAAGTTAAGCTGATGCTTGGAATGCTAGTTTGAGTCTCTGCTCCTCTACTTCCAATACAGTTTTAAATGCATTCTGGGAGGCATCACCTCCCAGAGTATTCAAGTATTTGATTCCCTGCCAGTCATTTGGAGACCCGGATGGAGTTCCAGGCTTCTGGGTTTGGTCTGGCTGTTGCTGCCATTTGGGGAGTGAATGAGCAGATTTCTCCATTTTTCTGACTCTGTCACTCTATCTTTCAAATAAAAATAAATAAATTCATTTTTAAACAAAAAAATAAATTATAGATAATACCTCCAATGAAAGCAAATAATTTATACTTTATTGATTGAGCATTATGGGAAGGACTTCTTGTGCCTCAATGTGTCCAACACTACCCAGGCTGGAAATAGCAGTCAGTGATCTTGACATTTTCACTACAATAACCACTCATATACTGCATTGCATTCTTCCAATACTGCTGTGTTATACATCTATAATGACAAGATTCTTTTTTGTGAGCCAAGTACATTATTGTTAACTGTCATTTTATGTATCTACAGATATGAGAAAAGTGTGTGGAGAATTTGTAAACACCCAGGCTCCCATTTTTTAAGGTTTATTTATTTATTTGAAAGTCAGAGTTACAGAGAGAGAGAGAGAGAGAGAGAGAGAGACAAAGACTGAGAAAGAGAGCTTCCATCTGCTGGTTTGCTCCCCAGATACCTGCAATGGCTGGGGCTGAACCAGGCTGAAGTCAGGAGCCTGCAACTCTATCCAGGTCTCCCAGATGGATGGCAGGGGCACAGACACTTGGGCCATCTTCTGTTGCCTTCCCTTGAGCATTAGCAGGGAGCTGGATTGGAAGTGGAGCAGCTGGAACTCAAAATTGTGCTCATATGGGATGCCAGAATTGCAGGTGTTTACTTAACCTGCTGTGCCACAATGACTGCACCCCCCTCCCCCTTTTCTTGATTATGTTTATTAGGTGGTTCTGACTACTTCCTCCTGATAATGCCCCAGTTTATATCTCTGATACTTCCTTCCTCACCTTAATTCTACTTCAGTTTCTATTCATTGCATTAAGTCAATCATTCCTGAAAGCATCCTCCAGAACTCACCCCAACTACCCAGGCTGGGGGCCTTGGTAATGAGCCTGATTCGTTCCCTTGCTTCTCGCCACGTCACTTTATGCTAATGGATTTTCATCTCAAATACGTCTATGTTCTTTTATTTTCTACTATAACAATTTATCCAAAAATGTTTCTTTCTTTTTTTTTTTTTTTTTTTTTTTTTGGACAGACAGAGTGGACAGTGAGAGAGAGAGACAGAGAGAAAGGTCTTCCTTTTTTTCCTTTTTGCCGTTGGTTCACCCTCCAATGGCCGCTGCGGCTGGCGCACCACGCTGATCCGAAGCCAGGAGCCAGGTGCTTCTCCTGGTCTCCCATGTGGGTGCAGGGGCCCAAGCACTTGGGCCATCCTCCACTGCACTCCTGGGCCACAGCAGAGGGCTGGCCTGGAAGAGGGGCAACCGGGACAGAATCTGGCGCCCCGACCAGGACTAGAACCCGGTGTACCGGCGCCGCTAGGCGGAGAATTAGCCTATTGAGCCGCGGCGCCGGCCAAAAATGTTTATTTCTGATTAATTTTAATCTCACAACCTCATATGGATTTAGTTTTTAAAAAAATCCCAAATATATAAATAAAGCTACTATTCAAATCCTGTTCCTGCACACTCACTGTAACTACTGTTACAAGCTTTTTTTGTTATAAGATTTGTGAAAATACTTTCAGATTTGTAAAAATTATTTCTGGGGCCAACACTGTGGCTTACAGTGAGGTAAGCCACCTCTTGCAATGCAGGCATCCTATGGGCATTAGTTCAAGACCTGGCTGCTCCATTTCCACTGCAGCTCCCTGCTGATGCACCTGGGAAAGCAGCAGCAGAAGGCCGGAGCGTTTGGGCACCTGAACCCCTATGGGAGAACTGGATGAAGCTTGGGAGTGAACCAGTGGATGGAAGATGCATCTCCTCTCTGTCTGTAACTCTGCCTTTCAAATAAATTTAAAAAAAAAACTTTAAAATAATTATTTCTAACATATAAATTTTGCACAGATGGAATTACTGTGTGTGGGAGTGAATATATACATTTATTACAGATTATTTGTATAGTTTTGTAATGTGATTTTTCACTCAATAATGCCTTTAGATCTACCCATACTGAGAAATGTATAAATAATCTATTGCTTTTAACTGCTTTATATCATATGAACACAGTATTTTTTACCTTGTCTTTCCTTTATTAATATGTATTTAAGTTGTTTGCAATTTTTTTCTGTTACAATTAAGGTTAGAAATATCTTTGCACAACTTTGTTTGTACTTATGTGTTTAGATATGTAAGGGAGGAAATGCAGGGTCGCATGGTATAGACATTTTCCTTTCTCACACTATCTCCGAAGATGTAATTAATATTATGCAGTTTACTTATCTTACTGTTTCTTTGCACCATCACCAATTTAAATAAATGCTTATTTCCTTATCTGAAAGGCAGAACAGGAACAAGAGCTACAGATCTTCCATCTACTGATTCTTTCCCCAAATGCCCACAACAGCAAGAGTTGAGCCAGAGGAAGCCAGGGGCCTGGAACTCCACCTGTGTCTCCTATATGGGTAGTATGGACTGAAGGAACTGCATCACCACCGTTTGCCCTCCCAGGATCTAACTGTAAGCTAGATCAGAAGCAGAGTGGCAGGGACTGAAACCAGGCACTCTCATGTGGCATGCAGGCATCCCAAACAGGTGCTGCCACTCCTGCTCCTCATTTTATCAGCTTGATGCATGAAATGGCATGCTATTGCAGTTACTTCATTAAGTGTGACATAAATCACCTTTTTGTTTCTTTTGCTATGAACTCTGTTCTGAGCCTTTGCAGTCCTCTTTATTTAGGTTAGAAAATTATTAGCCCTTTTGCCGGTAACATGTATGGTTACTTATTCCTCCACTCTGGGTTAGTGTTTAACTTGTCTAGACCCAGAGACCAGGGTGAAGGCAAAGGCCAAGATGGAGACCACTAAAATGAGATCTAGAGGATTGTAGACTGAAATTCACAGAAAGATTTCTACTCTCCAAAGTCACGACTGTGCAGTATCCCTGGTGTTGGTCTAGTCCATGGAATTCAATGAATGGATAGAGACTGAAACACCACTGAGCAATTGAGAGAGTTGGAGAAAATCATTGTCTATCGAGTAAGTGATCCTTCCACGTCATACTCATTGGAATTTCCATATCCTCAAACCTGTACCAATAGAAAGTGGGCAGATAAAGACTTGCAGTACCACCCCTACAACTCCACAGAGCATCCCCTTGAATCCTATCTCACGAAGGGGAACAGATCAGAGAGAACCTCTTAGATTGACTATATAACATGGAGTCCCTGGTGATGACATTAGATTCATGACTTTAAGAATTATCTTTATAATGAAGGCTCTCAAATCTGTATCTCCAGCTCAGATTACTTCTTTGAATACAAAATGCACGATAGACATCTGCACTTGATGCTCCTGATATTTTCCCTCCAAACCTGTGCTTCTGATAGAGTTCCCCCTCTCAGGAGAAGGGAACACATTTCAGGTCAGAATCTTGTCATTATCGTTCATTCTACCATTTTTCTCAAACCCTGTCAAATGGTATCAGCTCTCCCTTCAACATATATTCAGAATCTGACCGCCTCTTTGGGCTTCTTGGCTGTGACTCTAGTAAAAGTACAACCATCTCTCCTTTGGGTCAGGGAAGCAGACTCCACCAGTCAATCTCACTCTGACTTGCCCTTTTCTATTGTCAATACGGCAGGAACAATGAGCCTCATAAAACATGGGTCCCATCAGATCACTCCTATGTTCTATACCCTCTGAGTCTTTATAAGACATACATCATTTACAATGGTCTACAAGACTGCCTTACTGTCACCAACCTCATTGTCCACTTTTCACCCTTTCTCACTTTATTTCAGCCATACCACTTCTGCTTGGATATCCCCAAGTCAGAGATTGTGGACAACAAATCGTTACTGAATATCATATTCACAGTGAGATTTTCCCAGTCTCTCTGTCTAAAATTTCTGCCTTCATACACACACACACACACACACACTCACTCAACTTCCCAATTCTTCATTATTCTTTGCAACATCTAACTTATTTATTCTACTTACTTATTTTTAGTTGTTCCTCCCGTTAGAATAGAGACTCCAAGATGAAGATTTTTCTCAGCTTTGTTCATTTTCATAAATTCAGTGCCTATCATAGTTTTCAGCACAAGAGGAGCTCAAAATTTTTATTTTTTTACCTAGAAATATTTTATTTAAGGTATACAAACTTCAAGTATTTCATATATACAAATTTAGGAACACAGTGAGTCTTCCTACCATGTCATCTCTCCCGCCCACACTACCACTCTTCTTCATCCACCCTCTCCTATTCCCATTCTGATTTTTTACAAAGATCTATTTTCAGTTAACTTTATAAACTCAACATACTTTAAGAATGCATTTCAATAAATGAATGAAGTCAACCAGATTATGACATGCAGGTAGAACAGACACCATTCTCTGTTATTTTATATTGTTTCTTCTTCCAAATAGATGTTTTTATTGCAGCTATAGTGAAACATAAGCAATATGCCATGGATCTTGTGTTACTTTACTTCAGTACCAGTATTTAGGCATTAATATTTTAAGTTTTCATATATTTCTTTTAGTTATGTCATAGTCATCTGGGTCTTGCAGATTTGTTTCAATTTTGGCCACTATAGACACATTTTAAATGGTGTGGAACTGTTGTTCTTTTTTTTAAAAAAAAGATTTATTTATTCCAAAGTCAGAGTTAAACAGAAAGAAGAGAGGCAGAGAGAGAGAGAGAGAGAGAGAGGTCTTCCATCGGATGGTTCATTCCTCAATTGGCCGCAATGGCCGGAGCTGCACCGATCCAAAGCCAGGAAACTGGAGCTTCTTCCAGGTCTCCCACGTGGGTCCAAGGACTTGAGTCATCTTCCACTGTTTTCCCAGGCTATAGCAGAGAGCTAGATCGTAACAGGAATGGCTGGGTCTCGAACCGGCGTCCATATGGAATGCTGGGGTTTCAGGTCAAGGCATTAACCCGCTGTGCCACAGCGCCGGCCCCTAGAACTGTGGTTCTTAATCTTTATGGTCATAATATGTGTGCATATCTGTTGAAAGCTTTTACATATTTTCCATGTCATTTCAAAACAAGATGTAAGGTCATTAGCAGATATAAACACAATATGAAAGACTTTCTTAAACAATCAAAATTTGGAACTGGAACCTGAAGCGCCAGTATCCCATATAGGTTCCGGTTCTAGTCCTGGCTGCTCCTCTTCCTATCCAGCTCTCTGCTATGGCCTAGGATAGCAGTGGAAGACAGCCCAAGTCCTTGGGCCCCTACACCTGCATGGGAGACCTAGAGGAGGCTCCTGGCTCCTGGCTTCGGATCGGCATAGCTCCGGCCGTTGCAGCCATCTGGGGAATGAAACAACGGGTGGAAGACCTCTCTCTATCTCTACCCCTCTGTAACTCTGCCTTTCAGATAAATAAAATAAATATTTGAAAAAAAAGGGGGGATAGGATTCAGTTTGCTGGAAAAACATCAGAGTACAAGATGTTTAATTAAAATTTGTTGTAAGCAAATCAATTTTTATCATCCGCTTTTAGTATACGGCTGCTTTTTCTGCCTCTTCTTTCTCTTTCCCTATTGGAATCCATTTGTGATATTGTTTTTGTGATTGTTTTTGGTTTGAGTTCCTTTTGAACAGGCAGATGTTTGTATTTTCCTTCTTAAATAAACTTATGAAAATGCCAAACATCATATGAAGAGGAAAAAAGTATTATGACCATGTTTCTTAACCTCTCTTGAAGCTGGTTATCGCTATTCCGACATTCTTATTCCATGTGTGTACTGATCAGTACATAACTTCAGACATTCAGCTGTTTGTTACCACCAGATTTAAATGTGCAGCTGAGAGGCAGCTATGAAAATACATCCTTTTTATTATATGCACAATGCCTCCAAAGGGGCCTCCTGGAGCTTGCTGATTGCTGCTCCCTGGAATAAGGAAGGCTTAAAAGATTTTGTTCAAAACAGTTTCACAAAAATTGAATAACTCTTTTTAAACAAATTTTTTAAGAAGTGAAGTATAACAAAAATAAGGAAAGATGTGCAAATCAAAGGACACAGCTTCATCAGTGTTTACCAAGTAACTACTAACTATAAAAAAAGGCACCTTACTCAGATGCCCTTCCCTGTGCTGTCCTAGCTGTTATACCTTCTCACTATAGATCAGTTTCCACTGTGCTGAGTTTCTTAAAAATGGGTTGGTAAGTACACATCTTTGCATTCCTTTGTGCCTGCTTAACTTCAATAAAAGTAAGAAAAAAATACAACTATTCCTGTTATTTTCCATAGTATTTGTTCTAAAATTATCCATGTGTTATTCCAAAGTTTATCTACTTTATTACTGATGGATATTTCAATCCTTTCCATTTTTTTAATTTGAAAAGTACTGACATAAATTTCTTATATCTATCTTTGGAACACATATATCCATTCCAACTGGGTATAAATTCAGGAGTATAATCATTGGGTTATATAGCACAAATACTCAGTTTGTTTAGACTTGGCAAAACAGTTTTCTGAAGTGGATACACAAATTTACATTCCTACCAGTAATCCAACATGTGCAGCTTGCTCCAAATCCTCAGATCTATCATTATTTTCTTAAACATTAGCCATTATGGTGAATGTATAGTTATGTCTCAAATGGATTAATTTGTAACTCCCCAATGACCAGTGAAGCAATGAGATGGAGCCTCTTTTCCTATGCTTATTGACTATCTGAATAGCTTTTTCTCAGGAAGTGCCTAGTCAAGTTAATTGCCCAATTACAAAAGGGGTTTCTCTTGTTTTTGTTCAATTCATTTGTAGGACCTACTTTTACATTTTGGACAAGAATTCTCTGTTGACTCTGAATATGGGCCTTGAACTCCAATTTTAGTTTGCTTAGAATCCTGACTACCAAAAGCTCTGCTTAGACTTTTAGTCTTTGCTGTTCCAACTACTCTTTAGAGAGATGGCTTGTTTAATACAAATCATTCTGTCATAGCTGGGAGAGAAGACTCTGAATGTGGAACTCATAATCTGGGTTTTACTGATAAAATTTATAAATCAGACATCCCTTCAGAGAAAGTGCAGGTGTTTGTGACACCTTCAGCAAAATTGAAAACTGACCATTAAAAGCAAGGAGAAGAGGAGGGAAGAAGGAAGGTTAGGAAAGAGAGAGGATGAATCTCCTAAATTCTTCAGTACATAGCGGCAGGCATTAGAGGTAGGTTAGAGTTCTCGGGTTGAGTCCTGGCTGTAGCTTGGCTCCTAACTTCGGCTTCCTGCTAATGCACACTGTGGGAGGCAGTGGTGATGGATCTAGTAGTTAGGTCTCCGAATTGAGCTCATGGCTCTAGTTTTTATGGGCATTTGGGGAGTGAACCAGCAGATAGGATATCTTTCTCATCTTCCTCCTCCTCCCTCAACTTAATAAATAAAGCATTTAAAAATATTTTCACTTACAAACAAGAGCCACTAACAAGGAAGTGAAAAGATCTTAGAATTCCTCCCATAATATGGAAAAGATCCTCCTTTTACACTACATCATGAAGTTGGGTTATGTCGTAGAAAGGCATGAGGCAGGAAAGAAAAGCCAAACTATAGTGAAGGGAAAACAAAAAGGAAAAGATAGCACTAAGGGTGGGAGACAGTTGGGCTCCTGAGCTCTCACCTTGCTTCCATGGGCTGAACTGCAGATGTTACAGAACTTCAAGGCCATACCGAGAGCCAAGGAGCTATAAGCCTCTTTCCTGTTAGAGCCTAGAGAAAAGCCTGCAGTGTGCAGTAGACCCTTTCCAACAGGGAGCTGCCACAGCAAAGTCACTAGGGTGGAAGAGAGTGGCTGAGTGCAGAGCACAGTCAGTAGCTGCCTGGCTGATTCAGGGCCCGCACTGCAGGAATGCCGAGTTGAGAGACAGTGGGCTGCCTCGGCAAACACAGCAAAGGCTCATCTAAATGTGAGACTGAGCTGGCCAGGGATCATCTCTGGGCCTTGATCTGGACCTAAGAGGTTAAACCATGTAGATTACCCCTGCCTCTGAAGGCAGCAGCACATTCCTGTTGATTGCCCAGTGACGGACTTGGATGAAGCACTTGTAGACTGATGCCAGCACATACCCAGGGACCAGCAGGGGCTTGAAGGATCCCACTTTCCAGTGTGCAAGATCACCTATGCCCAACACCATCTTAGGAAGGACCAAAATAAGGAATGGAGGAAATGTGGTAATCTAATTACTCAAAAAAAGAGAAAGAAACAGTTAAATCTAGAAAGACTAAATTACTGTCTTCAGGCTATATTTGGGTAAACTTTAACATCTCTGTTTTCCACTTAGTGGAAACTAGTGAAAGAGATAAGAGCAGTTTTGGACAATAAAGACACAATATTTTCTTGGCATATCTTGGCATATCTGAGTATACTGTGAATAAACTTATGATGACATTGCAGTATTAACCACAAAGCTAGTTGCATCAATGGCTATTAGGAGTGCTGAAACAACATTGTACAATGTCTAGAAACCCCTGGCAGGCAACAACACTCCCTTTTCAGGACCATTTGACATTTTTTGCTTTGGGGTGTGTTTGGAGAGAATGAAATCCCCATGTTGGCTAAAAGAGAAAGACTTTAGCCAGATTTCAAGATAATTAAACTGGTCAACCGGCTCCAAGACATTAACAGCTGGTGTTTTAATCACTAATGAGATAGTCAGTTTTTATAATCTGGGAGATGGACCAAAAAACATGAGCTTGGTTTTCCTTTCATTTTAAATCAGTTCACTGGAGAGAAGCTATCCTTCTATCACGGTACAGTCTCTCTGCAAGCTGCTGATAACCTGTGGCAGAGAAAGAGTATTGCAGTATCACTAGGACACATATGCACAAGAATACAGAGCAAGTCAAGTTAAACCATTATTAACAAAACAATAACAGAACGCAGATGGAAGAAATTATGTCTGGGCACTCTGACTTTTAGGGCCCATGTGACTCTCAGCAGACAAACACATAAATCGGAAGGACAGCTACCTTCTGGAAATACTTGGAGTAAGGCGTCTCAAATAATTTGCAACTCTCTTTATGGTTTTTGAAAAGCCTCTGTGTTCCTGAAATTAATGTTCTGATTTAATGGGCATTATGTTGGTCTTGTAATATTATTCCCTGTCATTATTTGTTATTTATTGCTTTCACTTGATATAATTGCAAGAATGGCACAGGAAGCTTGCTTGGGTTGGAATCAGAAAATACCCAGTTCACAAGAACCACGCTATCTAGTGAGGCCCAGATCTATCTGCTTAAGAAATATTTTAAAGCAACACATAACCCATCAGAGACCCTTAGTCTGTTTAAGTTATAATCTAGGAAATACAATTTCCAGTGGATTAAAAATCTCAGAGGATGAGGGCCAGTGTTGCTCACAGTAGGTTACAGAACTTTAAGGTTCTGTGCGTGTGTGTGTGTGTGTGTGTGTATATATATATTTATATATGTATAAAACCCACCCCTGCCTGTGATGCAGATCTGTGAACAGATCACCAGTTCAAGCCCCCACTGCTCTGCTTCCAATCTGGCTCTCTGCTAATGTGCCTAGGAAAGCAGCAGAAAATGGCCAGCCTTGTGTGAGGCTTGGATTGAACTCCAGGCTCCTGGCTTCAGTCCCAGCCACTGCAGTCACTTGGGGAGTGGACTAGCAAATGGAAGATTAATCTCTCTCTCTCACTCTCATTCTCCCTTTAAAATAAATAAATTGCAAAAAAAAAGTCAGAGGATATACACAAGAAATGATTCTAAACTGTCGACTAAATGAATAGTAGAGCAATCAGTTGGAGAAGTATGATTCTACTGATTATAAGCACTTTATTTGAGCCTTGCTAAGGACAATTCTCTTTAACAATTCCATTGCACATAATATATTATGTTGAAATTACTCACTTCCATAGTGGTTTGCACAGGTAAAAGTGAACATGGTTTGAACAGGGAAAGAAATGTTATTGTGATACAGACACTCAATCAATGCTGTTGAAGGATAATGTGATCATTTACTCTGTAGCAAAGGAAAACTTCTAATACCAATCAAATTTGAATGCTGTCAAATAATCTAAAAATCTTATTAGAAAACATCTTTGGTGATAAACAGAACATTTCTTATATTGAGCCTAGAATGGGGTGAATGGATATTACGGCTTGAATGCATCCCTCAAATTTCACATTGGAAATTTAATTTCCACAGTCGTATGTTAGTGGTGTCTGAGAAGTGGGACTTTTGGGAGGTGATGGGGTCATGAAGGCTCTGCCCTTATGAATGAATTAGTCCATTCATGGGTCAGTGTATTGATGAATTAAAAGCTTAAAAAGAGCTCGCTCTCTCTGGCTTGCTCTGTCTTGGCACGTGATGCCCTCTGCCACGTTATGATGCAGCCAGATGATCCTCACTAGATGTCAGCATCAGGCTCTCTTTTCTAGAGCTTTCATTGCTCTTGGGTAGAGACAGGGCAACTGAATTATTAAGGGGGAAAGCAAAATAAAATCCCAAATATTTCACAACTAATTCTGAATCACAAATAGGGTTGAGAACCACTTTTCCAGGTTTTTCTTGCTGTTATGCAGACTTTTAGGAAGAAAATAGTAAAAGTTGAGGGCTTCATATAAAATTTCATTTGGAGAAGGAAAAGGACTGGACAAAGGGTACTGAAACCAAAATTAGGAGCATAGGGTTAAACAAATTCAGAACAGGATACATAATATTAACAGAGAAGGACAAAGTCAAGCCAAAACGAATTTAGTTTTGAATTTAAGTCTCTGAAGACTTATTAGTAGGCAAAGAAAGTCAGTGAGCAACGTAAGAAATGATTTAAACCCTGACGCTTGCTATCTGGGGGCAAGCTCTATCAAAGACTATTTAGTGCTTCGCCCTATTACCAAACTTATCACCATCTGTTCCTTTTGTATCTTCCTCTTTTTCTGCTGAAAGGAAATGCTTCCCACTATATTATTAGCTTTCCTATTATACACACCACATTCTGTGATTTGAATATTAGAATTTTGATGGAAAAAGTGGTCTATTTGCCCTCCAAATGTCCCCACAACTCTCAGGACCTTTCAGCTTCCAGGGCCACTGACTTTAAACTTCTAAGACTTCCCTGAAACATGTTTACATGAGAAAAATATTTAGGTTAAAACTCCTGAACACAAGCATTCCTCACCCAAGCTATTTTTTGTCTTTTCTATGAGGACATCTGTTCTGATCATAAGAGAACCCTCATTACAAAATCAGGTTTCAGTTGCTCTGTTCTCTGGAAAAATACATTTATTAAGGAAGCTGAAGCTACCTGTGCTTGATTTTCGAAGGTGAGTTTTTTTCTTGCTTGAAAACTCTCAACAAAAATTTAATATATGGATGCAAACGGGAAAGACTTATTGGTCATGATTACAGTGGGATTTTAAAGTTGATTTTCTCATGACAGAAGTCATGCAAGGGATTTAATGTGATCTGGGGTACCCAGAGCCTATTGAGGCCACTTGCATTTTGGGTTGTCTTCTGAGAGTCTCGGTACTTTTCATGAACCAAGTTTTCACATCTGTAATTGGGATAGCTTCCTCTTGTTCTGTTGAGATGATTTTGGATTGTTTCTCTTGCCAGGGAGCTGGTCTAGGGGATAACAAAATGGCCCTTCCCAGAGCCCAGAGCTATCTTTTACAAGCAAATAAGAGTAACTGTTCACAAGCTGATATAATGCCAAGCATTCATAAAATGAAAAAGTACAAAATGTATATAAGAACATTGCTGTTGCTTAGGGTTTATGATATATAATTATAAATATTAGAGTGGAATTATGTGGGGCAGGAAAAAATTACATTGCTTCCTTTATGCAAGATTTTAATATACTAATTTTCAAAGAAAATGAGCATCTTAAAGTTAAGTGTATAATAGAGTTACAGGGGCAATTTTAAATGTGTGTTTGACTTCTCTTAACTTTTTTTTGGTAAATTACTATGGGGAAACTAAGTTAATTTTACTAACTAAGAACATTATTGACTGAAGTAACCTTAGAATACTACTTGATATTTCCTCCCAAGCATCGCATGGAATATAGGAAATTCATTTTAATGTGTGTAATCCCTGAAGCCATATTTCATATCAAAAAGTGCCACTGTTACATGTAAATCACAAATGCTTAAGCCTAAAGAAGTATTGTGAGTCAGGAGGAGCAACATATCCATTATGAAAGTAGCATGGATTGAATTATGGATTGATTCATCTGTATTGACTGATCGAAAGTGATTTACTTCTTTGCCATTTTTTTAAAAAAGATTTGATTTATTTGAGTTTAGAGTTACAGACAGAGAGAGGAAGAGACAGAGAGAAAGGTCTTCTATCTGGTGGTTCACTCCCCAAATGGTCGCAAGGGCCAGACCTGGACACATCCGAAGCCAGGAGCCAGGAGCTTCCCTCGTGTCTCCCACTTGGGTGCAGGGGCCCAAGCACTTGGGCCATCCTCCACTGCTTTCTCAGGCAATAGCAGAGAGCTGGATCAGAAGAGGAGCAGCTGGGACACAAGCCAGCACCCATATGGGATGCTGGCATTGCAAGAGGAGGCTCAGCCACATTGCCAGCCACTCTTCACCATTCATTCCTTAGCAAATCAATCTGCCAGTTTATTCAGATGCTAAACATTAAAATAAAGATGTTCATTTTTAATTGGTCTGTATGCCATTATTAATCTAGTCCTATCTTTCCACTTTACAATTGCACATCTTGAGGGACAAAGAATGAATTTTTTCAGTGTAATTGTTAGCATTAGAATACTGTTCAT
Organism: Oryctolagus cuniculus; assembly: GCF_051225735.1. Classification (NCBI taxonomy): domain Eukaryota; kingdom Metazoa; phylum Chordata; class Mammalia; order Lagomorpha; family Leporidae; genus Oryctolagus; species Oryctolagus cuniculus. Next base: position 73,612,541 of record NC_142869.1, read on the forward strand.
TTGGTTTCAATTTCATTACCTTTCTATCATACAAATCTGTCTGTGTGCTAGGACTTGTGAAATGTTGTGATGCAGTAAGTACAGAGCAGAAAGTGTTTTAAGTATTATATATCACATATAAATACAGAAAAGGAGAGCTTGTGATTTCTCCTTGAGGTTCTCAAGATTTCATATTCAGTTCTACCAAGATGCCATTAGTTACACAAGCTGTTTTCATGAGCAAGTGGTAACCTGCTCAACATGAGTGCATTCTGTGCTTGCAAACAGGAGGGAGAAAGGAGACAGAGGACAATGACGTACTGGAAGTCTTTGAGTGTTCTTGGAGACCAGGAATAATGGAACCTGACAGAACTTAGAGGTAGGATTTTCTTCTTTCTCTTCAACACTTTCTTCTAACTGTGTTTGGAGGTTAAAGATGGCAATGGGTCAAACCAGGAACAGCAGAATTACTTCATCCTTCATTCTCTAATAGACTGTGAACAATCAGACTTGGAGCAAATACCATCTACATAAATGGAAACCACATATCTTTTTTAAAAAAACAATTATTTGAGATGCCAGCTTTGTGGCACAGCAGTTTAAGCCACTGCCTGCAATGCTGGCTCCCTTTTGAGGGTTGGTCCTAGATGAGAATCTTCCTAGCCAGATCCCTATAGATGCACCTGGGGAAGCAACAGATGATGGTCCAAGTACCTGGGCCCCATCACCTATGTGGGAGACCCAGATGAAGTTCCAGATTCCTGGTTTCTGCCTGGTCCAGTACTAGCTATTATTGCCATTTGGGGAGTAAACCAGCATATGGAAGATCTGTCTCTCTCTCTCTCTCCCACTATCTATAACTATCTTTCAAACAAATAAATAAATCTTTTCAAAAAATTTATTTGAGGGGCTGGCCTTGCAGCATATAGCAGATAAAGCTGCCACCTGTGATGTTGGCAGTCCAGTGGATGCCAGTTCGAGTTCTAGATGCTCCATTTCTGATCCAGGTCCCTGCTAATCCACCTAGAAAAGCAGCAGAGTGTGAATCAATACTTGGGCCACTGTCACTCTTGGGGTGACCTGGAAGAAGATCCTGGCTTCAGCCTGGCTCAGCCCTGGCCATTGCGGCCATTTGGGAAGTGAACCAGTGGATGGAAGATATCTATGTCTCTTCTATTCTCTATGTAACTCTGCCTTTCAAATAAAATAGAATAAATGTTTAAAAATTTACTTGAAAGGGAAAGACAGAGATAGCTAGAGAGATACACAGATATTCTATCTCTTGGTTCACTTCCTAAATGTCCACAATACACAGTACTTTTTCAGGCTCAAACCAAGAGCCTGGAACTCAGTCTAGATCTCTCATGTTGGTTGCAGGGACCCAAGTACTTGAGACATCACCTGTTGTCACTCAGAGTGTGCACTAGGAGAAAGCTGGAATCAGTAGCAGAGTAGAGATTAGAACCTAGGCACTCTAATATGGGACCAGGGAGTCTAAAGCACTTTCCTAACTGCTACACTAGATATCTGCCCCAGGACCACAGATCTTAGAAAGATGAGACATAACAGTCCATCACTAATAAGCACTGCTCCTCAATAATCAATGCTGTGTCCCACTCATGACTCATCTCACAGATATTTAGTGACTATGTTAGGAAAGTCTGTGAATCTCTTTGCTAGGCCTCTGTGCTGCATTTCATCAAGTACAGTTCAGAGAACTAGCAAATAGTAAGTTACTATTCAGTTATCCCTAAAAAAAAATTCTTCTCAGCCTGTGCCTTTTCTGTGTATAACTAAGAATGGCAATTAAGTGGTTAAGTACATCAAAGCAGTCTAATTAGGTAAGTTTGAAAGTATACTATTTTAATTATACAGATATTTCTTTCTATACAATATTTAAATGATTACCAAATTACTTAGAGGGGGCAGGCACTGTGCTGTAGCAGGTAAAGCCACTGCCTGCTGTACCAGCATCCAATATGTGTGTTCCTTGTTTTTAAAATAATTGGATAAGCCTTGGAAGTCAAGTTATTATAATAATAATAATAATAAAGGCATATTCCATTGGTTCACCCTAATTTGTTCTTTGTATGTAAGGAGATATAGTGATATTCTGCATAAATGGGATAATTAAGTTTACAAACTGCCTACGTAAAACTATGAGGCTACTTAGAGACAGCCATTGGTAAGTACTTCAGAATATCAGTGCATACTCTTTGTCATGATATCTTCATACACAAGATAGAGATGTGTTGGTTGAATAATAATAGGGTTAAACAGATGCAAAGCTGGTTGAATCACTGTGTAAGGAGTGTGAGATTAGTTTCACCCTGGCAAGGAGACCCATGTTGGTGTGCCAAAGTGCTCTGTACTCAGCCATGTCTCGAATATTATTATGAATGACCTGTATGAAGATGTAGAAGGCGATTTTGTCATATCTGCAGCTTTCACAGAGCTAAAAACTATAAAAACAGCATTAGGACACTAAAGCAAATTGACATGCTGGGATGGTGGGCTCAAGTTAACATAAATGTACCCACATCCAGAGAAAGTCCACAATTGGGTTACGGCCAATCCTGTGAAGTCAATACAATCCCTAATGCAAAAGGAAAAGAAGCAACAACAACAATGTTTTACTTTAGGTATTACTGTGTTCAGGTGCTCTTCTACATATGTACATGTATCACTTATTTAATCCTCAACAGTACCTTGAGAGAGTTCTTATCATCAAAAACCAAGGCTAAGAGAACTAAAGGTAATTTCATTAAGTCATGGAGCCAGAAAGTAGAGAGGAGGCATAAACAGAAGACAGGTCATCTAATTCTAGACACATAATTCCATAAAGTCTGCATTTATGTTCCAAAGAAAAAATACATAAGCATAGGTGGTCAGGAGAGAAATGGCTTCATAGCTCTTAAGGAAAGTTTTCTTTGTAGAAGAGTTCAATATGAGGCAACAGTGTTACCAGAATGGCTAATGCTACCTCAAGAAGCGTTTATGGAAAAAACTTACCCAAAATAAGAGATATGTTTTTAAAAAAATTTATCTGGGGAGAGAGAGATAGAGACAGAGCAACAGACAGAGACAGAGAGGGAATGAAACACTAGCTTCAATCCACTGGTTTACCTTTGGCTAGGGCTGGGCCAAAGACATGAGCCCCGAACGCAATGTAGGTCTCCTACATGGGTGACAGAAACCCAACCACTTGAGCACCTAACTACTGCCTCCCAGAGCCTGCATCAGTGGGCAGCTGGAGTCAGGAACCAGAGTCCGGATTTGATCCCAGGTTCTCTGCTATGGGATGCAGACGCATGCATTTAATGGTATCTTAACTGAGAGAAAACATTTCTATTCTGCTCTTCAGTGTTGCCCTGTTTAAAATTCATTTACATTCTAATTTTCTGCTCTCCCATTCTTCCTAAATTTATATTGACAGTTATACAGGTATTTAATTCGTTAATGAAGAAACACTAGCAAATGAAGAAAATACAGCATAATTTGAGCTTAATACACAAAATCATGAGAAAATTTGAGCAACTCCATAAATCCAGCTGATGAAGGTAGCAATCTGGAAAAAGCGAAATTGGAGTCTGTGGCTTAGTCCATTCATTTCTTTCTCAAAGCTGTTAATATACAATTAACCACACTGTCAACTGAATCAACTAGGAGACCGTCATGTTTCCCAAATAACAGACCTTCTTTCAATGTTCACTTGATTTGATCAAATTGTCTCTATTTTTTTTTTTTTAGCTGAATGCTACTGGTATGGTTATGACAAGAAAGAAAGAATTAAATTATTGGCTTCAATTTACTCTGAATATTCAGGATTAATAACTCCATCAGATTTCAGTTTTGAATTTTAAATTCAGTATTAGGTGGCTCAATTCTCTGCTACATTTTGAGAGTGTTATTTGAAAGCTAAATGCTCCTGTTGAATGTACTTCATGAAGTATTACTAAGTGCAAGGCTTGTATTTTATGATATTGCCTTTGAGATTTAGGTGTGCTTTCTTTAGAGTCTGAGGACTGGATTGATGGAAAGTAGAATTCTATGGACAAAGTAATTTTGGAAGCAAATTCAGAAAGATGCTAGAAGGAAACTAGAATTCCAATTTCAACCATCAGCTAGGAAGCTGTACTGCATTCTATGTTACTACTCTTTTATATATCCCTGTTTCAGTAAACTCATACAGCAAATTATACAATATTTGAACACAGAGTTCAGACCATGCCCAGCATACATAGACGATTCACATCTTGAATTACGTCTTGCAAGGGTGCTTGCCTTTAACCTCTCCCTGCTATCCTCAACACCCAGTAAGTTATACTACATTCATGCTCAGCACATTTCTTCCAAATTGTTAGAGTGGCTCATTTTTAAAAAATATACTAGCTCAGTTTTGTAACCTATTACATTCAATGTGAAATTCAGAATCTACATTTGGTAAAAAATTAAGTGCAATAGTCTATTTTTAAACATGAAGACAATATTAATTACAATTCTCCAGATAAACATGTATAATTATAGAAATTACAATTCAACAATAACTCACTGGTACTTACAATTACAACCTCGTAAACTATTATTCAGTACCCTATAAAATTCAAAATCTAATTGAAAATGCTAGTTTAGCATAATTCCCATAAGCCATCATTCTTTAATATTCTGGAATGAATGAGGTTTTCGTTGAGCTATTAATTGATACTGACAAGCAATAACCACTGAAATGAAACTGCAATTATGAGCGGCAATTAATCACATTCACTGTCATCTCTGGTGTCAAACAAAATTCAATAATCTTCTAAATAATTTTAAGAAGTTTGTACCTTTATGTTACAATTTATTTAGTGGAATCCAAAAGTAGTTTTCCTGGATAGTCAAGTAACACTGGAAGTATATTTCTGTAAAATACAAAATTGTATTTTGTTGGTTAAGCGGGCTTTTATTTTTCCTGAAATTATTTTCAGAGTAGATCTATTTCTTTGCAGACAAGGAAAATTCCTCATCTCATCTCACCCCTGCCTTATCTCAGCACATCTTTTTGACTCATAGATCACCTTCAGACACCACAGAAATTGCACATGCAGAAGAAATTCGTGAGAGCAGGAACTTGAGTAAGCATCATTAAGAACTTGAGATAATTTGAGAGGGAACTTTAAGAAGCTTCAATTGATCAATGTCTTTTTGAGTCTGAGCAAAGAGGCAGCAGGATTTAATTTACTTTCCTCTCTCGTTATTTCTAATTAACAGAGTAACTAGCAATGCTTTTCCTCCATTCTACAATATCCATACCATAGTGCCTTTCACCAACACACTGCACCCCTTCAAGAATCACCAGAGGGGTGATGGTGTTGTAACACAGTGGTTTATGCTGCTGCTTGTGACTGGCATCCCATATAGACATCAGTTTGAGTTCTGGTTGCTCTGCTTCTGATCCAGATCCCTACTGATGTGCCTGGGAAAGCAGCTGATGATGGCCCATGTACTTGGGCCAATGCCACTGATGTGGGAGGCATGGATGGAGTTCCTGGATTCTGGCTTTGGCCTGGTCCAGCCCTAGCCATTGCAGCCATTTGAGGAGTGAATCAATAGATGGAAGATCTCCCCATCTCTCTGTAACACTATCTTTCAAATTAATTAACAAATTTTTAAAAGTAAGCAAACAAGAAACAAACAAACAAACAAACAAAAAAAACAATCACCAGAGGGCTCCTTTTGACACCCAGATTGTCCTCAGAATGAAAATTTATGAATGTATTTATTACAAACTGAGTTTATCCACCTAACAAATGATCACAAGGTCAGCATTAATAACTGAAGATCCAGTCTTGGACAGATGACACACTTTGTGTAATGTGGAGATAGTGACATTAATAGAAAATTGTGTACCAGATACACAAGCAGACATGGTTTTCACTTAAATAGTCATTCATGAAGGCCAATCTTTGGTGAGACACAGTTAAAGAGAAACTCTTACTCATTTTCTATGCTTAGCTTACAGCAAGTTAATGTACTAGAATAGCTAATTCTCAATAAAGTAAGGAAGGAAGTAAGCATCTGTTCACTGTACATCCCAAATTTGAAAAAATGTTTTCTGGAAGAATTTCCCCCAAAATCTGAAAATGCTAACTTTTTAAAAAAAGGAGGTTTATGTCCTTTAATTAAAAAATTCGAACAATCATAGCAAAGTTATTTAGAAATACTTCTGAACAAAAAATAGCATTTGTGTATTTCTCATGGAATGTTATTAAGGTGAAGGGACTTATCAGGAAGCAGACATTTAAAACAGGAAAGAACATTATACTAATTGCCTATGCTGATTAATAATGGAATGGAATGGCCTTCATTTAAATCAATCTATTTTTCCCTTTACTTCTGTTTCTACTAATTGCATTTGTGCTCATTATTGACTTTTAATAACATAATTAGGTAATGGTCAAGCTTAAATGACATATAAAAGATCTTTTCTCTCATCACTACTGGCTTTCACACAGCTAGCTTATAATATTTTTGTTTGTTAGCTTTAAAAGTTGTATACTTTTTTTTGGACAGGCAGAATTAGACAGTGAGAGAGAGAAAGACAGAGAGAAAGGTCTTCCTTCAGTTGGTTCACCCCCCAAATGGCCACTATGGCCAGCGCACTGCACCGATCCGAAGCCAGGAGCCAGGTGCTTCCTCCAGGTCTTCCATGCGGTGCAGGGCGTAAGGACCTGGGCCACACTCCACTGCCTTTCCGGGCCACAGCAGAGAGCTGGACTGGAAGAGGAGCAACCAGGACAGAATCCAGCGCCTGAACTGGGACTAGAACCCGGGGTGCCGGCCGCAGGAGAGGATTAGCCAAGTGAGCCACGGCGCCAGCCAAAAGTTGTATACTTTTACTCTGATTTGGGTCCTTCCCTTTTCTTTTTCACTGTATTGTTTCCAACTATAATTTTGTAAAATTTCAAGTGACCAAATTACTCAGCTGTACTGCTCAATTATTTTACGTTCTCTAGAGTTGAATGTTACTGCTAACTCATGCTGGCATGTATAGAAAACTTGCTTAACCTCCTACGTGTCACAGGAGTAGTACTAATTGTTACAGTGCATTAAACTCCTACGTGGTCCTGAATTTCAAAAAGTCCCTTAAAAAATTTTGTTCCATAATCTGAAACTATGGTTCATAACTTGAATCATAATCTAGATATCTGTTCAGAGCCGACGTGAGTGGAGGAAACTATAGTTCTTTGTGAGCTGCCACAATATTTACTAAAGATTGTTAAGGGAAAAGCTCTTTCTAGATGGTCTGAGTTAAAATCTTGTGTCAAGTTACAATTAGGAGGTCTCAATCTGAAAGACAATGAAATTCCCTCACTATAGAATCACTTATAGGGAATTACCTTTTAATATGAATGCAGAGATATTCATTGAGTGCAAATTCAAGAAATGATCATATAAATAATTCTCCTGTGCTTTCTGTTGAAATTTCTATCTGCTTTGTTATTTAATGTCCCTTGCAAAATCCCTCTTCACCCTGTGGTGAATTTCTCTTAAAATATGGTACCTTGGAGAAATTATATCTTTTGAAGATAGAATGTTTCCTTCTACTAAATGAGAATTATATAACTTAATAGTTTCCAAAATAGTTTCCAAAGAAAATTATTGTGGAGGATGTTATAATGTGTGAAAAGTAAAAAAGCTGTACCAGTTACCAAATTTGTTTAACAATTGAGCCAAGATTTAAAAGTTGAACAGATTTCTTTTTAACTGTTGTATGTTTTCAACACTTTGATTGGCTAATGCTTCCTGACAAGTCTCTAAGAAGATTTTTAGCAGCCACATTAAACAAGCTCAAGATAGGAGATAAGCCTTTGTTTTCCTAACATTAATTAAAATAGCCCCGAAGAACTAAAGAAAAAGAAAGAACCAGATTTTGAGTACTAGTATGGATTTTGTTTTGCATTGTTTAACTTAATCACCAAGAGGAAATCTATAAAAAAGAAAGAAGTCCAAGAATGAAATAAATGGACATTTTAATGTTAATGGATAGGAAGATTCAACATACTCAAATTGTCACTTGTTAGACTCAATGCAATCCCATCCAGAATCTCAGCAAGATATCTTGTAGACATGAGCAAACTAATTCTAAAGTTTATATAGATAGGCAAAAGACACAGAATTGCCAATATAATATTGAAAGAAAAGAATGAAGTTGGAGGGTTGACATTACTTTGACTTTGAGACTTACTACAAAGATGCAGTACCAAGACAGTGTGGTATTTGTAAAAAAATAAATAAATAAATAAATAAGACAAGGGGGCCAGCGCCGTGGCTCAATAGGCTAATCCTCTGCCTGCAGCGCCGGCACACGGGGTTCTACTCCCAGTCAGGGCGCTGGATTCTGTCCTGGTTGCCCCTCTTCCAGGCCAGCTCTCTGCTGTGGCCCGGGAGTGCAGTGGAGGATGGCCCAGGTCCTTGGGCCCTGCACCCGCATGGGAGACCAGGATAAGTACCTGGCTCCTGCCATCGGATCAACGTGCTGTGCTGGCCACAGCGCGCCGGCCGTGGCGGCCATTGGAGGGTGAACCAACGGCAAAGGAAGACCTTTCTCTCTGTCTCTCTCTCTCACTGTCCACTCTGCCTATCAAAAAAAAAAAAAAAAAAAAAAGACAAGGGACAGGCACTGTGGCATAGCAGGTAAAGCTACCTCCTACAGTGCCAGTATCCCACATGGGCACTGGTTGCAGTCCTGGCCGCTTTACTTCTGATCCAGCTCTCTACTCGGGCTTGGGAAAGCAGTGGGGGATGGTCCAAGTCCGTGGGCCCCCACGCCTGTGTGCGTGGTCCGGAAGAAGCTCCTGGTTCCTGGTTTCAGATCAGTTCAGCTCCAGCTGTTGCATCTATCTGGGGAGTGAACTAGTGAATGGAGAGTTTCTCTCTCTCTCTCTCCTTCTCTCTCTCTCTTTCTCTCTCTCTGCTCTTTATAAATCTGACTTTCAAGGAAAAGAGATAAAATATTTTTCTAAAAAAAATGAATAGACAAGCCGGCGCCGTGGCTCACTAGGCTAATCCTCCGCCTTGCAGCACCGGCACACCGGGTTCTAGTCCCGGTCGGGGTGCCGGATTCTGTCCCGGTTGCCCCTCTTCCAGGCCAGCTCTCTGCTGTGGCCAGGGAGTGCAGTGGAGGATGGCCCAGGTGCTTGGGCCCTGCACCCCATGGGAGACCAGGAAAAGTACCTGGCTCCTGCCATCGGATCAACGTGCTGTGCTGGCCACAGCGCGCCGGCCGTGGCGGCCATTGGAGGGTGAACCAACGGCAAAGGAAGACCTTTCTCTCTCTCTCTCGCTCTCACTGTCCACTCTTCCTGTCAAAAAAAAAAAAAAAATGAATAGACAGATAGGTGAATGGAATAAAACAGAGAACTCAGATACAGAGTTCCTATCAATAGAGTCATCCTATCTTTGACACAGATTAATTTTTTTGTAGGGGTCAGCGCTGTGGTGTGGCAGGTTGAGCCGCAGCCTGCAGCCTGCAGCGCCAGCATAACATATGGGCACCAGTTTGATTCTGGGCTGTTCCACTTCCAATCCAACTCCCTGCTAATGTGTCTGGGAAGGCAGCAGAAAATGGTCCAAATGTTTGGGCCCCTGCACTCACGTGGGAGACCCGTCTCCCTGGTTTTGGTCTGGCCCAGTTTCAGCCATTGCAGCCATATGGCGAGTGAAGCAGGGAATGGAAGATCTCTTTCTGTCTCCTCTCTCTCTCTCTCTCTCTCTCTCTCTAAGTCTGCCTTTCAACTAAAATACATAAATGTTTTTTTAAAGATTTATTTATTTGTTTATTTGAAGGCAAAGTGACAAAGGGAGAGACAGGAAGTGGGGGAGACAAGATCTTCCATCCCCCGATTCACTCCCCAAATATCTGCAATAACCAAGTTTGGGCCAGACCAAAGGCAGAAGCCAGGAATTCCATCCCAGTCTCCTACATGGGAGGCAGGGGTTCAAGTACATTACCTTCCCAGGCATATTAGCAGGAAGCTGGACAGGAAGGAGAGTAGCCAGGACTCACATTGTCATTCTGATACAGGAATCCAGTATTGCAAGTGATGGCTTAACCCACTGCACCATACCAGCCCCAAAGACAGTCTTTTCAATAGATGATGCTAAAGCAACTGTGTTTCCACATGCAAAATTATTAATTTAGACATAGATTTTATAACTTTTGCAAAAATGAACTCAAGATGCATTGTAGATCTAAATGTAAAATATGAAATTGTAAAGCTCCCAGAAGGTAACATAGGAGAAAATCTAGATGATCTTTGGTATGACTATGATTTTTTTATATTACAACTAAAGACCCAATCTGTGAAAAGAAATAACTGGTAAACTGGACTTTATGAAAATTATAAACTTTGCTTTGTGAAAGACAATATAAACAGAATGAGAAGCCCAGTCACAGAGTAGGAGAAAATATCTGCTAAGGATGCATTTCATAAAGTACTATAACCCAAAACATGCAAAGAACTCTAAAAAGTCAACAACAATGAAACAAACAACCCAATTTAGAAATGAGCCTAAGACTTAACAGATGCCTCACCAAAGATCTTTCACAAGGGAAACTTAGCATATGAACAGATGCTCCATATTATGTACCATCAGACAAACAGAAATGAAAATACTAAGACACTACTAAAGATCTAGCAAGATGACCAAAATCTAGAACATTGATAATATCAACTGTTGGCAAGGATGGAGAGCAACAGGAACTCTCGTTCTTTGCTAGTGGGAATGCAAAATGGTACTTTGGAAGACAATGTGGCAATTTCATACAAAACCAAACATACTTGTACCATATGAACAACTGTTCTTGTAGGTGATTATTCAAAAGAGTTGAATACTTATGTTCATATAAAAATGAGCACATGGATTTTTTAGTAGTTTTACTTGTAACTGCCACAAACCTAGAAGCAACCAAGATGCCCTTCAGTATATGAATGCATAAATAAACTGGCACAATGGAAGACTATTCAGCACTAAAAAGAAATGAGGCACTAAACCATGAAAAAATATAAAGGAAACTGAATTGCAGATTACTAAGTAAAGGAAGCCAGTCTGAAATAAGGCCACATATCATATGATTCCAACTATATAATACTCTAAAAATGGCACAGATATGAGACACTAAACCCAATTCCAGCTTCCTGCTAGTCAGACCCTGAGAGGTAGCAGGTGATGGTTTAAGTCATTGAGTCCCTACTATCACGTATGGGAGATCTGGATTGAGTTCCCAGTTCCCAGCTGCCTACTTACTTAGTTCTGATTGTTGTGGTATTTGGGAAGTGAAAAAGCAATGGGATCTGTCTACCTAACTCTCTGCCTCTCAAATACAGTAAATGAAAGGAAAAAGAAAAACTGTCTTGATGGCTAGGGGTTGGGAAAAGGGTAGATGAGATGATCAGGAGGTACACAGAGGATTTTAGGGTAGTAAAAACACTCTTTGATACTATCATGGGGGACACATGTCACTATAAATTTGTTCAGATCCACAGAATGTCATCAGCAAGAGCAAACACCAATGTAAAGTATGGACTGTGAGTGATTATGATTTATCAATGGAGGTTTTTAAATTGTAACCAATATAACATTCTGATAGGGGATTTTGATAATAAGTGAGGCTATGCCTGTGTCAGGACAGGGGTTTATGGAAAATTGGTGTGCCTCCCTCTCAATATTTTTGTGAACCTAAAACTGGTCTAAAACAATGAGGTTAGGAAAAACAGCAAGAACCTTCAATGAAACATTAACAAAACCATGAATAGTGGCAGTATATATTTTTTCAAAAATTAATTTACTCATCACTGTCTCTACCATTTCATTGTATTTAAAATTCAAAACCTCAAGAGTGATCCCCTTGTTCAAATGGTGCAGAGAATTTCATATATCCTTGACATGGCCTTGGATTATCAAAATCAAATAAAAATTTTATGCATAATAAAAGGCAATTCTCATATTTAAAGGATTATATTCATTTGAGCACAATTTGAAAAATAATCAGGTATTAATGCAGATTAATTTTATTTTTTAAGTTTTAAAACACAGTCTCCAAATCACCAAAGTCACTGCCGCAATATCAGTTTAATACAGCTTCCCTCCCCACCCCAAAGAGACATCTATTCAGATCCTACATAAAGGGGATAATTCCCTTTTTAGAAGCCAATTTTTTCACAAGTGCCCCTAAAATTTGTGTCCCTGTAGTTTCTGATGCGGTACAACTGCATAAGTTACCGGAAGCCCCACCTGTAGTAAGTACCCTGTGCTTCAGATGGTACAGTATATGCAAAAACTGCTGCTGAAAAACATGTTATAGGGAGAGACCAATTTTAGTTGTATTTAAATTCGATTTCCATTGCACACCTAAGCAAATTAGTTACTGGTACTATCTGGGAAAGGATTTCTGGGTAAATATCACTGAATAGAAATATCCAACCTTCCTTACTTTAGTAACCCTTTTACTCCCATTCCATCAACATTAAGCATACTTTACCCAGCCTGGAAGTATGCGTTCAAGTTCCAGCACTGGGTACATGACTCAGTTAGCAAATCCATAACATCACTAAACCTCATGCACTCAAATAAAGGGGTTAGATTAAATTATTCTTTTAAAAATGAACAGCAGCTTCAAAACTCTTGACTCTGATATAAACAGGATTTTTCTTTTCTTTTTCTCTCCATGTTACTTTTGTCTAAAGTATGTTTTCAAATGAGATTTATAGGTAACTCTTCTAATAACCTAGTACTCACATTTTTCACAGTATCAAATAATGTCTCCATTCTCTTTCAGAGATAAAACATAAACACTGTAAATATTAGAAAACAGACAGTTTTAATCAGAGTGCAGTATTACTCCTCTTATCCCAATTTGGATTGGCAAATAACTTAGTAAGTCCATTCTAAAGCATGCCAAAAAAGTAGAAAAAAAATTGAATGCATCATCTGCCCCACACCATTTCTGGAATGACCAAAGTAACTGGAATTACAAAACTCAGTTTTAAATGGTTTAGATTAAGCATAAAACTGCTGTGAAAGTGACATTAGCAAATAGATCTGATTCTTCCTTTCCAGGATGAAACTTCTGTAGACATTGTTCTCAGTCCTAACCAATCCAGTGATGTCTGTTTACAAGAAACCGAAAAGTACCTAATGTTCACTTGTCTCCAGTGACCTAAAAAAGTGAATTTATACCCTTTTGTTCCTACAGCAGGTCCCAAGGAAGAACAGACATCTGAGTGCCACTGGATGGGGTGCAGTCCATGATCACCTTGATAATCAGGCAGAACTGGGCATGGAACACAGGGTTCTCTGCTCTCACATTCTGTAGTATAAAGAGAAGAACAAGGGCTGCCCTATATTCTCCCAAATCCAAATATTGTTTTTTTTTTCTTAAAATCTAACATAAAATGTTTCTCTGTGCTCTTGAGAGATTTAGAGGCAAACAATTTAGATATTAAATAATACATGACGCACATAAAATTTCGATCAAGTGCAGTGACTTTTGTTCTGGGACCAATTATTTTATTACTTTGTATCAAGGTGATGTGGTTTTAGCAGAAAAGGTAAAAATATCCATAACATTTTATTAGAAAAGGTGACATTTTTGATAACAAAAAATTCTTTGTTGCTCATTGTTTATAATTCATAAAATTATACAAAATAAAATATTTAAAGGAAAGTGTCTTTGATCATATAACCCATCTCCAATTATTTTATTTCCTTTGAGGAATAGGAACAGAACTTTAAAAAAAATAAAATGGAGGACTGTATTTGTGTAGATAACTACCTTGTATAGTCAGTAACTCTTGCAATAGGTATCTATTATTATACTATAACATAGACTGATGTATGTATACTATGCAGCCAAATGTTTACTTTTAAGGGACAGGTTCTAGAATCGTGGAGATCAAGAATAGAACCTTGGGCTGCACAAGGACACACATTTCTTTATTTCTCCAATTCCTTTCAGGCCCCTAAGTTTCAACTGACATAATGTTGTCTACCTCAGAGGGATATTGTGAGACATAAAAAGTGTTCCATTGCAGGAAGCTGGCCCAAAGTAAGGAGTAAAGAAGTGCTTCAATAAAAGGATGATTATGCCTACATGGTGCCTGGGATACAGAAGCAGAGCTCGAGGGGTCACTCCTCCACGAAGATGCTGTGAAGGAACATTTCCCAAGGACTGCGTCATCAGTGGGTGAAGATGAAGGATGGATAATCTCACTGTCTGCTTCTGGCTTGCTTCAGTGAGTACTCCCTCGGGATCTCAGCCACTGCCTTTGATAAAACAGACGATCCTCCAGTTTAAATAGCGTGTCAGAATAAGACTGTACACTGAGAACACCTACAGGTTGAGTGTTTGGTTGGGGAGTTATTTGGCCAGGGCTTCTGGATGCAATGTCCCACTGAAGTACTATATATTAATTAAGTAAGAATGACATCTTTAACAATAATAAATTTTCAGAAATTTCTAACTACTTTTTGACTTAATCTGGTGATAAATGTAGTTATTAGAAGTCTATCTTTTCCAAAACACAAAAAACTCTGATTTTTATCAAAATTAAAAAGCCAATTTTTTTAAAAGAAAAATTTATGAAAGGTTCTCAAATGTCTTTCTGATGTTACTGCAATCTCCCCATGGTGAACTTTTATTACACTTTTAATACTTAATCTTATATGCTTGACAATAATTGTTCTTCAAAATGTATACGTTGTGGGGGTCGGTGTTGTGGTGTAGCAGGTAAATCCACTGCCTGCAGTGCCGGCATCCCATATGGGCACCAGTTCGAGTCCTGGCTGCTTTACTTCTGATCCAGCTCTCTGCTATGGCCTGGGAAAGCAGTAGAAGATGGCCCAAGTCCTTGGGCTCCTGCACCCACATGGTAGACCCAGAAGAAGCTCTTGGCTCCTGGCTTCAGACTGGCGCAGCTCCAGTCACTGCGGCCATCTGAGGAGTGAACCAATGGATAGAAGACCTCTCTTTCTCTCTGACTCTCATTCTCTCTCTGTGTAACTCTTTCAAATAAATAAATAAATCTTAAAAAAAGTTATACATTGTGAACTACAGGTGGATTTATAAATAGACAAGTAGAGCTTTTACACATTAAAATATTTAAAGTGTTTCATTCAGATCTTATGAGTGTGTTTAACCTCTCATATCCCAATGCCTTATTCGTGTTGTTCTAAGCCTCATGATTAAAGCTGTATTCTTTTTGATGTGATTGCTCCATAATCATGATTTTAAATCTACTCTAGATAATGCTGCTGAATGCTTCCATATAGATTTTTCCTTTCATTACTTAGTTCTTTGAATGCCAAAAAAAAGTGAAGCTTTATTGTGTTATAATTATAAAAACAGCACATAACAAATAATAGCATTTGGTACTAGATCCTTCAAAACCGTCCCTAGGATCCACAGCATAATCCTTGGAGATTCCATTCTGTTGACAGAATTCATATCTGACTGAAGTCAACAGTTACAGAACGGTGTGACACGCATTCAAAGAATCTGGTATTTCATTATCCTCGTTGAGTCATTGTTCATGTTGGTATAATTAAAATCCATTCAGACTCGGATGATTATTCAATGTGCTTTTGAAG
This sequence comes from Oryctolagus cuniculus, assembly GCF_051225735.1. Lineage (NCBI taxonomy): Eukaryota > Metazoa > Chordata > Mammalia > Lagomorpha > Leporidae > Oryctolagus > Oryctolagus cuniculus. The sequence continues at coordinate 73,628,150 of NC_142869.1, forward strand.
GATTCCATTCTCCTTTCATCCTTACTGCATTCCCCAAGGAAATAGGATATATTAACACACCATATGGGAAGTGGAATCCATCATGGCACGCATTGCATCTCCTCTCAGATCCATTTCACAATATGACATGCTCAAGTTCTTTTCTAATGGAGACTGTAACTCCTAATATAGAACTGGCAATATCTCTTGATTTTCCTCCCCCTTCACAGTCATCCCTGTCATTGCCATTAGCCTATTTTTATGTCTGAATGAAAGCTTGTGTTTCCTCATGGAATGCAGCTTTTATAAGAGTGTATAAAAGTAAAATGTAAGCAAAAAAGCTGAAATAGCTCCAGATGTGGTAATTCACTGACAAGTAGATGAGCTATATGCTGGTAAGAGGAAAATACCCGCAAATGACTGAATTCTACCTTATCCTAGAAACAAAGAAGAGTAGAAGGAGTAGAGACTTAGGAGTTCTATCTCAGTGTTTGACTAGTTGTGTGATCTGGGGCAAGTTACTTCTGAATCATTCAGGAGATTGGGGTAAGAATTATGTATCATAATGTTTGCAAAATTTTCAGAGTGTGGTGCCATGAACAAAATTGAAGTGCAATATATTCACCAATTATTCCCATGCTTCTCCATTCTCTGATGCTTCCCTGAAATTTCACTAACAGACTGAACGGAAATGGTGACTTTGAAAACTAACACATATACATAACAATGCTTTCTGTATTTGTCTTGGCCTAGCTCACTTAGTTGAAATATGTCTATCATATCCTACAAATTTCAATCTGTAAATCACTCAGAACATCATATTATGTCTGTGTCATCTTCTTTTTGGCTATAATAAAAGCTTATTTACCAAAAAGTTTAATATGGAAATACACGATACTGAATTTTTACATTATAGTAAAACAGAGCATTTCACAGGTCACGGATTCCTGTGCTGAACTGCCTTTTTAAATCCATGTTCTAAAGATGCTAACATGATGATGCTATTTCCTCACATCAACACCATGCCAATATCGTTCTCTTGTCCACTAGCTGACATCTCCATGCACTCATCTGTCCTCACTAGATTCGAACAGAGATCAAATTCCTGCAGGGTTCCTTAAACATGTCTGACAATTTTTAGCTTCAATGATAACTTCACAATAATACATTTTTTCAACTCTAGATTTCACCATTTCCTCATGGTAGTTACTTGGAAGATTCAGACATGCTTTGAAATAGAATTTGAGGACTTTGTCATTTCCCAGCAGTGGGCCCAGCCTCTGTCATATATTTTATGGTACAAGATCCAGCAGGTATAGCCATGCTTCTTACCTTATGTTTTATTGCCTAATATCACATATATGATTACTAACAAAAGTTAAATTATGAGTAGCATGATCTTTCTATGGTGACCACATGGCAAGAGATGCAAAGAAATACTATGAAAGAATACACAGGATTAACAATGTTAACTAAAGGTAGTAGCTGCCTTGCAAGTAATTATGAAGATAATTTTGCCTATTTGACTAGCAACGTAGTCTTACATTTTGCTAAGGACAAACAAATGATAACCTTAAATAATATTCTGGGAAATAAGCAAAAAATCTTTTGTGGAAGATTTCCCATGAGCTTTATGGATTAGCAATGAAAGTCAGGTGAGAGATCTAAATTGCCTAAATCTTCTTTATTCTCATTGCACACACATTTTTCCTTCACAACAGCCCTGTAGTAGAAAAGGGTGCAGGAGAAAACTAAAAATGTGTATATTATGCAGGAAGGCAACAGGTAGATTGTCTAAAAGAGCAATAACTCAGTGTTCTCTCGTCTGTTAACTGGCCATTCAACTCCTGCTCCATCCAGCCACTAGGAACTTACACTCCCTTAGTGAGCTGGTACCAGGCTCGGTGATTCTCTGCTTGGTAATGTTACCTTCCTTATACTCTTCGTTATAGATTGGAAGAGATGTTGAAATTATTTAACAGTACGTGTAACATAGCAGCTAATTATCAAGAAAGGATATTTCTTAAGTATTTACTACATGGTAAACATGAGAATAAAAGTATCCAAATGCATTATCATTGTTTATCCTCTTTTGTGAAGTAAACATTGCTCTTACTCATTTCACATATGAAAAACTGAAATTGAGAAGTAATTTGTTGAAAGTCATACAGTTTGCAGGTAGAATAGGCAGAATTAGAATCTAGGCCAGTGACTAGAGATCACACTATTAACTAGGTTATTCTGTTTCGCTCTCTTAATAAAACAGAGATTCCCTCAAGGCAAATCTATAACATGGTGAGTCATGGTACTCATCATATTTGATGAGTGTCCTTATTTTTTGACATTTTGCCTATACAGTTTTTTACTAAATGCACCATATAATTATGCTTCTCTTATCTGTCCTTTTCTTTTCAATCACTAGGAAAAGTGATTGCAAAATTTGTTTTCTGAATTTCTGAAAATTGCATCAGTTTAAGTGTTTGGAAAAAATGCCTTGATGATTATGAGCCTCATATCCCTAGTTACTGTTTCAAAATTAGCAGTTTAAATTGTGCCCAAGAAAAACATGAGGTTTCTATTACTTAACAATAATGAACCATAGGAGGAATAAGAGCAATTTTGGTCTCAAAAAGTTTTAAGCCCTATGGATAGTGTTGTGGTACCGGTGCATTAAGTCACCATTTGTGACACCAGCATCCCATATAGCAGTACACATCCAGTCCCAACTTCTCTGCTTTAAATCCAGCTCTCAGCAATTGCACAGCAGAAGATGGCTCAAGTCCTTGGTCCCCTGACACCCACATGGGAGACCCAGATAGATTTCCTGGTTCCTGGCTTTGGCCTGGCCCAGCCTAGCTGTTGTGGCCATTTGGAGAGAAACCAGAGGATGGATGATCTCCTTCTCTCTTTCTCTCTCTTTCTCTACTCCTCACCTCCAACCTTGATAACTCTACCTTTCAAATAAATACTATAAATTATTTTTAAAAACATGTCCTGGCTGGTGCCGCGGCTCACTAGGCTAATCCTCCGCCTGCAGCACTGGCACACCGGGTTCTAGTCCCAGTAGGGGCGCCGGATTCTGTCCCAGTTACTCCTCTTCCAGGCCAGCTCTCTGCTGTGGCCAGGGAGTGCAGTGGAGGATGGCCCCAGTGCTTGGGCCCTGCACCCCATGGGAGACCAGGAGAAGTACCTGGCTCCTGCCATCGGATCAGCGCGGTGCACCAGCCGCAGCGCACCAGCCGCGGCGGCCATTGGAGGGTGAACCAATGGCAAAAGGAAGACCTTTCTCTCTCTCTCTCTCTCTCTCACTGTCCACTCTGCCTGTCAAAAAAAAAAAAAAAAAAAAAAAAAAAAAAAACAACAACAACAACAAAAATAAAAATGTCCTAACCCTTGTCTGGCTAGGGCTTAACATTTGTAAGTACTGATATGATGGAGCTTAGAAGATTTTCTTGATTGTGTCCAGGGCACACAATTAGAAAGAACTGTCATTGAAACAGAGTCATGGGATTTTTGCATGTTTTCTCAGAGGTACATAAAACAGAAAGAAATCCTGACTTATAGCAAGGGGTCCCATACATCCATGTCTGTCACTGAACATGTGTGTTTTCTTTAGGTGGTCACTTAGCTGGTTCTCAGTTTCCTTATATGAAAAAAAAAGACTTTCTTACTATTTGATCTCTAAGTTTGCTTTTAACTCTAACATTTTACTAACCCAAGTTTCATTACATCATGGTCAATTTGATCAGGCTAAAGAGATTCTGTTATTACCCACTGAGGTTTAGATTTACCTCAATTCTCATTCAGAATAATAACCTCATTTGCTTTTCTAGTAGGAATAGTTTTTACGCTAAGTTAAAAGTGCTGTTTTGGATTCCACTACTCTTAAAGCCTTTTTAAAAATCTGACATTCTTATCGAAAACTAAGGTAGCTTAAAAATCCCTCACTGTATAGAGATTAAACATCTTAATGATGATGATATAATAAATATTTGATGATATGTTCTGATCTTACAATTAGGGATAAAATAGTACCTTCTTACACATGTTTAAGAACACATTCAAGAACTAAAGACTTGATTAAGACTGCTGTTAAGGAATAAGAAATGAGAAGATAAAGGTGAGCAATGGAGAAATTCAAGGACTAGAAACAAGTTTAAAAAAAAGTGATAGACTATACAATTATAAATATAAAAGGAATATCTTGCTTCAAACCCATGCCATTTTACTATTCTTAGTGATCCTAATTGTTTTTCCCAAAGGAAAGCCTTTCAGTAAAGGCTTATTAATATCATTAGAGAAGATCAAAAGCTCACCAGAAAGAAGGAACCTAAAACTCATTCCAACTCCACTAAAATGCAACTTCAACTTTGAAGAATGTTTTTATTATGTTTGGACTGCTTATTCTATAAAATTGGTTCCACTGAAAAGAGTGTTAATAATATTAACAATTACCATATAGATCTATATTGCATTTGCTATGTTTTGCTCTGAAATATAAACACCTATTAAATTACATGTTGTAGATTTATTTTTTATTTGTTTTATAATAGTGTTACTAAGTAGTTTACATTAGTTTTAAAAATAGTTTCTGTTTGTAATTTAAATAAATACTTTTTGGCTGTTTCCATAAAAACTGATAAATACAAGATTGTACATTTCTAGATTTCTGAAATTTTAACATGAAAATACATTTTATCTACAATTCTATTCTTGTCATATACACGACAGAATCTAGAAAAGTCAGAACTAAAGTGGAAACTTGTAATCATGTAATAAACAAATTGTTATTAACAAAATGAGTACATTTTACAACTGAAACAATGTGGATCTGAGACATGAAAAGACTCTGAGGGGCCGGTGCTGTGGCACAGCAGGTAAAGCTGCCATCTGCAGTGCCAACATCCCTTATGGGTGCTGGTTTGAGTCTTGGCTGCTCCATTTCTGATCCAGCTCTCTGCTACAGCCTGGGAAAGCAGTGGAAGATGGCCCAAGTCCTTGGGCCCCTGCACCCACGTAGGAGACCCAGAGGAAGCTCCTGGCTCCTGGGCTTAAAATCCACCCAGCTCCAGCAGCCATTTGAGGACTGAACCATTGGATGGAAGATTTCGTTCTCTGCCTCTCTAAGTCTGCCTTTCAAATAAATAAATAAATCATTAAAAAAAAAAAAAAACAGACTCTGAAAGTAACGTAGTTAGGTAGGGACCCACTTCTTGCTTCCACTCCTTACAATTTTCCACTACAGAAATCTATGTAGTTGCAAGCTTGTGGTTGTAAGTAGGAATGAAGGTAAGGCTCGAAGATCAAACAATCCCTTGGAGTAAGTCTTTAAAACTCTAGAATGTGAAAAAGTTTCATAGCCTAACGTTTTTAACTAAGAATTCTTTTATTTATTTTTTTGTATGTAACCCATTTGCTTTATTTTTTTGTTTCTTTATTTCTTTTCTTTTTTTATTTAATAAATGTGAATTTACAAAGTGCAACTTTTGCACTGTTGTGGCTTCCCCCCCTCAACCTCCCTCCCTCCTGGATCCCTCCCATCTCCCACTCCCTCTCCCATCCCACTCTCCATCAAGTTTCATTTTCAATTATCATTATATACAGAAGATCAACTTAGTTTACACTAAGCAAAGATTTCAACAGACTGCACCCACACACCTGCACAAGATATAGAGTACTGTTCGACTAGTAGTGTTATCTTTAACTCTCATAGTAAAACACATTAAGGACAGAGATCCTACATGGTGAGCATGTGCCCAGTGACTCCCGTTGTTGATTTAACAATTGACACTCTTATTTATGACGTCAGCAATCACCCGAGGCTCTTGCCATGAGCTGCCAAGGTTATGGAAGCCCCTTGAGTTCACCAACTCTGAACTTGTTTTGTCAAGGCCGTATCACAGTGGAGGTTCCTTCCTCCCTTCAGAGAAAGGTGCCTCTTCTTTGATGGCCCATTCTTTCTGCTGGGGTCTTGTTCACTGAGATCTTTCATTCAGGTTGTTTTTGCCACAGTGTCTTGGCTTCCCATGCCTGTGAGACACTAAGAATTATTTTAAATAAAGTAGCCAAGTTACAATGCAAGGCCTCAATTCTGAGCATTTCAGAACCCTCCTCCAAAACCTCTGCCGGTGGACTTCCAAACCTCCAGCCAGAGGCCCAGCACCACTCACATACACCTAGTTCTGCCTGGTCCAAATCACTGTTAACTGCTGAGTGTAGCTTCTGCTAGCTCATAGGGTTTCCTTTTGTGAACATAGGTAGTTCCTCACAGGGTTCCTTTGTGTGAACCTCTGGGTGGTTCGCATCTTGGTGATCTGCTTGTCCTCAGGCAGGAGATGGCTCTGTGTTGGAAAGAGAATACCTCTCATGCAGGAGGATGCAGAAAACCCCTGGGGGGACCTAATTCAAGAGCAGTTTTCAAGCTTGCCTGCTGTCTGGTCAGGCCACTTTTGTGCAATGAACGCACTGCACAACACAGTGCAGTGATCTTGCTTTTTGAAACTGCTCTCTGCCTCTTACACTTATGGAGTTCTCTATTGGGTACTTATCAACAGATACTTTGCTTCTTCCTAGTCTCAGAGAAATGATTTTTCTACCCTTTATCTAAAGGCAGCACATCTCCAAGATGTCCTCTATTCCATCTCCTACTAACTTAACCAAACATCATAGTTTTGCTGACAGCTTCACCTTTCCTGTGTACTGACTCCTTCCTAGCTTATTCTGCGGAATGGGCTGCCTGGCTGTTCACTGAAACTTTTCTTTCTCATTTCCTCCTAGGTACACAGAGAGCCCACAATTTCCAGGCTCCCTTAAGTCAGGTGTGCTTTATGCCTAAGATCTGGCAAATGGACAAGTGGACAGAAATCAATAAGCCAGAATCAGCTAGAATCTGGTGTATCTGCCATGGTCCACCTCTTTCAGGAATAAGTTACTGAGATGGGGTGGATGGTTCCCACAGCAGTTAGCCTATCCTACCTAATGGATATACTCAAACACTTCACATCCTAAAATAAAGCATCTTTTGAATGTAGGTCTCCTCCATCCACATCCTTGTTTAATGTCACTTCCTTTCTCTCATCCCTTACTCCACTGAACCTGGAAAAGGCATCATCAGAGCGCCCTGGGAATTCACTTCTCAATGTTTGCCAGGCTCTAGTGAGGAATCATACGACCACTAGAGGCCGCTATTTCTTATGTGGTGCAGGCAATTCAATGATACCATGCCCACTCTCAGGATCCAAAGGCATGTGGACTAAAGGATGATGAAAAGCAGCCAGCTCCAGCTTTATTAGAATTGGGAAACCACCAAATAGTTTCTATTTTCCTGTGTTGATATCATATAATTGATTTAGATTTCTGAGTTTTGAAACACCTTCATCATTGCTGGAACACACAAGGAGTTTAATTTTTGTTCTTAGCAATACTACTACAGGTTGTTCTTAAAAGAAATTAACTTTCCAGACACTTACTGCATGTTAGATTACAGAATATTTTGAGTACGATTTAAACTCTACAACTTTCCACTCAAGAGCTCAAACTTTCATTAAAAATATAATAAATGTAATTATGTTATTAAAATACTTAGTCTAGTAGTTGAGATGCCTGTGTCTCACATTAGTGTGCCTTGCTTGATTTCCCAGCTCCAGTTCCTGACTCCAGCTGCCTCCTGATGTGCCCACTGCAAGACAGTGGTAATGATTTCAAAAAATTGGGATCCTGTCTCCCATGTGAGGGCCCTGGATTGCATTCCTGGCTCCTTACTCCAGTTCTGGCTCACTTCTGGCCATTGTAGGCATCCGGAGAGTGAACCAGCGAATAAAAGCTTTCTGTCTTGTCTCTTTCTCTTTGTCATTTGATTCTGTCTCTTTTAGTTTCTGATTTGCAAATTCAGAAGTATAGATGCACTACACAAAAGTACTTCATTATCTGAGATTAACGTACATATTCCATCTGCTTTCTCTTATTCCCTTAGTAGATATTAATGCAAAAAGGCAGGAAGGCTGTTTACTTTTGAGATTAGTACATCCTTTTATGATTAATTTTCAGTTGGTGATAAAATTGGTAGGTTCATAACAAAGTAGAAAATGTAAAAAAAATACTACTATAGATAATCGAACATGAGTTACAACTTGAGAACTAAAACCCAAAAACTTTTTGTAAATATTAAGGAAAACATAAAATTACAAGATAGGTATAGTATAGGGTTTATCTTATCAAAGAATAAGAATATTAAAATGTAAATAGTTCTTCTGCTTAGAACTACTTGTGTTTTGTAATAACATAAGGATTAAAAGAGAAAATGAAATTATGAGCCTTTAAGGATAATAATATTTGAGGCTGAAATTAGATTGAGAGAAGGTAGCAGGTTTCCGTGAAGCCTTCAAGTCATACAGACTCAGATTCTCTGACTCAATAAAAGAGTACTCCAAAGCACACTGAAAAATTGCATTAAAACATAAGTATATTTTGGTGTCAAAGTATTTTGAAGCCATGCATAGTTTAACCTGCATTTCCATGAGCTTTTACAAATAGTGTGTGTGTTTCTAAAGTTTTCATACCACAATAAAGTTATATTTTTAACTCCATTTTCCAAGAATTATGTTGAGCCCCCCTCCTCATAGAACATTCACTGAATGACACCTGCATCTACTGCTGTGATGCATCTAGATGAGCAAATCATGCAGTGCTGAGGTGGAGCCCTAGGGGTACGATGACAGTGCAGATAGCTAAAGAGACTACTATCACCTGGTGAGGTCTATACCTAAGGGATGAGGAGGCACATCTCTGTGTACAGCTAAGTCACTTCAGCCACTGGCCCAGGGGATGTGGCTAAGAATGGAACAAAATAAGGGAAAGTAATGATTGTTTGCCAATAAGGAGCAATTTTCCTGTCAGTGAATTTGGTGGTCAGTTTTAGATCAGGGACACTGTCTGAAGTATGCCATACAGAGTGGAGAGTTTAATGCTATTTTGTGTGTGAATTTAAGGAGCTAGCAATATTGGAAAGGCTATTACGAATTCTGAAAGCCAGAGTTGATTCTGTTCTCTCTTCCAAGATGAACATCTTAGGAAGGATGGTACACTGCTTATAAATCTCTTTGACTTTAGTCCACTTTTTGAAGAGTAGGAATATTAATACCTACCTCACCAATGTGTCAGACACACACACACACACACACACACATTTACGTTGATAGCAGATATTCATAATTTATTTAATATAATTCTCTAAGTACTTACAGAGAGCTTTATGTGTTCTTAGTTATTATGAGTTAGAAAACATGTTATCCTAAAGAAGTGGTTGGACCCTGTTTGCAAAGAGATTATAACCTATAGCCAGGTGATATGTATCTATGTTTTTGTCAACAACAAGCCACATATACAATGGTGGTTCCCAAAGATTATATCGTGTGGTGACATCGCACCTATCTTACTTTGTACAAATACACTCTGTGATATTCACACAATGACAGAATCACCACAGCCTATATTTTTCAGCAGGTATCCCCATCACTAAGCAATGCCTAACTGTATTTGAATAGCCAAGATATGCTCAGGAAACAATAAATATTAATATAAAGTCATATGTTATTAGGAGTGCATGTGGGTTTTAGATGATGAATAATAGAAAATGACTTGAACTGGATCAAAAATATTCCTGAGCAGACAATATTAAGTATAAGTTAAAAGGCAAAAGATAAATAATGAAAAGAGACAATTCCCCATAAGTCTTTTTAGATTTACCTTGCTTCTAGAAATTTATTTGGATAGGTTATGTTACATGTGGCTGAAAACCCAAATTGGAGTAATCTCATTTCAGGTTTAAGACAAAGCTTTATTTCACACACACACACACACACACACACACACACACACACACACATATTTGGGTGGGAAATCCAAGGCTTAAATGTCATCTTCTCTGTATCAGACCCCAGATTCTTTCTATCTTGATGCTTCTATTTCCATTTCCACTCTCATTATCCATAATAATTGCTAGAATTCCAGCCATACACCAACATTCCCTGCAACAGTGAGGTGGGAAGGGGGAAGAAGGGCCCTCTCCACCTCTTTTAAGATGGCACACTAGAAATTGCAACTTATATTTACTTCTCTCTTAGAAATTAGACATACTGCCTTGCTGAGATGTAGGGCTTCTAGGAACTAGAGTCTAAACATTTATTAGAACAGAAATAGAGAACAGGTATTGGGTGGTGGTTTGGATAGGAGCTGGAAATACTTGGTTAGGTTTATTTTCTATTTTCTTCTCTAGGAAGAAAACCAAACATGTCCCTAGAATACAGTGGGCAGAGGGAAGGCACACAGGCTCCCATTCTGGCTCTGCTGCTACATGGCAAAACTGCTGCTCTTTCTCTGCCTCTCCTTTCTCTGCTGTAAAGCCAGGGCTAGACTGTTTAACTCATCTGAAATTGGATAATTCTATCATGTGCAAAAGCAGACTGATGACAGTACCGGACTCAGTTACTTTATGAAATGGAAAACCTTCAAAAGTTGAACACTTAAAAGATTGGAACAACAAATTAACTAGGTCATTGGTCTAGAAGAGAAAGGCTTAGAGTCTCAAATCACAAAGGGAGAGGTTTCCTTCCTTGGTGAAACTGATACTGGTTTATGCATGGTGAAACTGTGATTTCAAGATGGTTGAAACCGCACGTCATGCCTTTATGACTTTTATCAAATTGTTTAGCATCTTTTGGGTCTCAGTTTTATTAAATGCACGTGTTTTGCAGGCATCCCAACTAAATAATGCAACCCACTGATTTCTGCCTCCCACTGAAGGATTTCATAAAGATTTTAATGCACTGATGTACATGACGCTGACATGCTGGCTGCGTAGGAAATAAAATGACTTCTGATCTGGGGAAACATGTGGCTGTTCCCAATTTGGAAGGTTCCAGTAGTAGCAGCAGTTTCTACAACAGGGTGGAATCTGTTACTGAGCAAACCTGTATGGTTTTGATGGGACCAGGGACATGTTGCTGTCAGGGACTGAGCCAAAATGGGCTCAGCTTCCTTGACTAGTGAGATTATCTCTAACAGCCTGCTAATGGAGGTTGAGTGGCAGAATCCAGAATGCAATACCAGATGCTGGGGAATGGTCAGGGGCAAGGCAAAGCAAAGGAAAGAGAAGAATATGGATGCATCTGGATCTCAGGTAGGTTTGGCTCGATGCAGAAATACTACTGGAATGATATTTGTTTTCTGCTGCTAAGAGTGCTTCATAGTCCTCCAGGCTGGTGATGTTGGAGGATGCTTAATTGCACCACAGGGGAAGATGTGAGTAGGATGAAAAGTTCAAGGTAATAAAAAAAAGTAAAGGGAGCATGTGGAGGGGGTTGAGAGGGTATTCTGCACAAACTGGAACCTCACACTGTGAACTAGCAGGAGATGCATTTGGATGCCAGATTTATGGGACAGTTGCATCAGACTTCCTCTTCAATTCCCATTGGGTAGTGAAAAATCACCTTTCCCCAACAAGAAGTCTGGCACTGCCCTTGGCTAGCAGATGATGCTTAAGTCCCTGCAATGTCATGCCAATGGGAGTCTCTGCTTGCCTCAGGGCTTTGGTCATTAGACCATCTATGTGACCCAAAATGGGAGCTTACAAAACCATGCCAGTTTTGACCTCTAGCAGTACTGGATAGTAAAGACGTCATCCCAAACCTCTGGGAGGGTGCAGAGAAAAAAGATCAGCCACATGGATAGGATGTGCCAAGCCTCAATAAAAAAGTCAGGACAGCAAGACTAAAGCAAGCTTCCGTGGCTGCCAAGACTCTTGGAGCTGTGCAACACATCATAGCGAAGGGGAAGTAATGCCAATGAACACTCCACAGGGACAAAGTGATTGGAACTCTACATTTAGATTTTTCCTGTGTGTCTCTTTCTTTGACTCTAATTTGTTTCTTTTTACTATTATAAAACTGTAAAGTATAATACATTTTATGAGTTCTCTGTGTTGTTGTAGCAAACTATTGAACCTGAGGGAGTATTATAGGGACCCTGAATATGCAGCCAGATGGTCTGAGTGGGAGTGGCTCTGGTGCCCATGAACTTATGGCTGCGGTCAGGTAGGAGGGCAGTCTTATGGACAATGGTGCCTTCAGACTCGAGGCTGCTCACTGCAGTAGTAGTCGCTTTGGCAATCTCAAGAGCTGTGTCCTTAACCTTGAGTTTAGCTTCACGTATCCTTCATCTAAAATCTCTCCATTTTAGGGATGATGGCAGGATTCTTGTGGTTGACACTGTTAGTTGGTCATTCAAAATCCATTATCCTTTTCTTGACATTTTTAAAGGCCAGAGTGTACATTATCTAGGCCACGTGTTGGATCACATTTGGTAAAATTCAATCATGACAATTCTGTTTTCTGTTCCTCCTTTAATCTGTGGATCTCCATGTGACCTAGTTCTAAATATTGAGGCCTAAAAAGCTTTCCGCTGGAGGTACACATATTCTGGGACATACAGCTTTTCTCCTGTCGCTGGTCTGTCTGCCTTGAATGTGACACAGTGCCTGGGGGGCAGACCATGTGGCAGCAAGCCAACACAGGAAGGGAGAGCAGGGAGCTGGATGGAATCTGGAGCACTCATGGATTAATTGTGGGCCACCTATATCCAGACTTCTTTTGTGAGAAAAGAACATGTGTTTGTTTGCCATCAATTTATATATGATCCTCTATTGTTTGTGATCAGATTCACTTAAAACAGGTCCAAGTCTTCACAATGACACCAGGACCATGCCCTTGTCTTCTGACTTCCAATTCAACACTGTTACAAATGTTCTTGCTCCCTCATTTTACCTCTTACCTTATGAAATGTAAGCTTAATGTTCTATATACTATTCTATAACATGAAATAAAATGACCTTCCAGTTAAAAACATTAAATAAATTATATACAGGGGCAGGTGTTTCGGCACAGCAAGTTAAGCTGCTGCTTGGGTAGCCCACACCAGAATTCCTGGGATCCAGTCCCACCTCTGCTTCAGATACTGCTTCCTGCTAAAGCACATTCAAGCTGGAAGCAGGTTATGGCCCAAGTGCTTGAGTCCCTGCTACCCACATGGGAGGCATGGATTGAGTTCCTGGCCGCTAGCTTTGGCCTGGCCTATCCCTGGCTGATGTGGACAATTGGGAATGAACCAACAGATGGGAGATCTTTCCTTTCCTTCTCTCTCTAACTCTTTCTTTCAAACAAATGAAACCAGATAAACAAAAAATATAAATTACATGAAGCTCAATGATTCATAACTAGACCCCCAAAACAACCATCTAATCGAATGGTCAATTTGCTTGTTCATAATTTTTCTTATATTTTAATACACCCTTTTATCTTGACATTTACCAACTTTCCTCCAATTATAAACCACATATTAATATTTTATATTAATATATAAATTATACATCAATATTTATATATTAATAAGCATAAGATATGAATTTAAACTTTATTATATCCACTAAAGCATTAATATTTGAGAAAGTTTATTATTCTCATCTCTGTTGCCAGAAAGCATCTATGTAGTCCTTGCTCAAAATGAATTTCCTCCTTATTTAATCTAAAACAAATATTAAATTGACTGTGCTTCAGAATAATTATTAAATGGACTTCCCTCACTATGTCCTATTTTTTTTTTCTTTAAGAAAAAGAAAGCAGACATCCCTTGTTCCACAGGATAAACCCCACAGCTCTAAAGGATAAAGCTCATGAAGTGTAATTTCCTTCTGTTATTGACCCAGCAAAGAGCATAATTAGTATTCATTTTCCTTCCAAAGTAAATAAATAGATAAACACTTAAAAAAAATAAAAACTAAGCCAAAGCCAGAAGACAGGGAATTCACTTGGATTTCACGTGAGCTTAACAAGGACTCATGTCACTGCTGCCTCCCAAGGCGCACAAAAGTAGAAGCTGGAATCAGCAGCAGAACTATGCCTTGATCCAAGACACTCTGATATAGGATTTATTTATATAAATAAATGAATAAATAAATAAATATAAATCAATCACTTTTTCAATCTCTCCAATTTCTTATAATGTTTAATTAGAAAATCACCTCAGAGGGAGAAGATGTACAATTTGAGACAAGCTCAAGGTGACTTGCCCCAAATGGTAGAGTTAGAAACGTGCTAGGGGATTCCAATTCAATCCCATCAAGGTGGCATGTACCAATGCCATCTCACTAGTCCAAGTGATCAATTTCAGTTCACAATTGACCATAATGATAGGTGTAAGAGTCAAAGGAATCACATATACCAGACTAGTGTCTGCAAATACTGATAGAATAAAAAAGGGAGAGAATGATCCAACATGAGAAATGGGATACACAGCAGACTGATAGAATGGCAGATGTCCTAAACAGCACTCTGGCCTCAGAATCAGCCCTTAAGGCACTCGAATCTGGCTGAAGAGCCCATGAGAGTATTATAGGCATGGGAGCCTATAATATATAACCTAAATAACCTAAATGAAAGATCTCGGCGAGTGGGATCCTAGTGGAAAGAATGAGCCATGAAAGAAGGAGGTACCTTTCTCTGAAGGGAGGAGAGAACTTCCACTTTGACTACAACCTTGTCTAAATAAGATCAGAGTCGGCAAACTCAAAAGGCTTCCATAGCCTTGGAAACTCATGACAAGAGCCTAGGGAGATTACTGATGCCATAAACAAGAGTGTCAATTTGTTAAGTCAACAACAGGAGTCACTGGGCACTTACTCCTCATGTAGGATCTCTGTCCTTAATGTGTTGTTCAATGTGAATTAATGCTATAACTAGTACTCAAACAGTATTTTACACTTTATATTTCTGTGTGGGTGCAAACTGTTGAAATCTTTACTTAGAAAATACTAAATTGATCTCCCGTATATAAAGAGAATTGAAAATGAATCTTGATGAGAATGGAATGGGAGAGGGAGTGGGAGATGGGAGGGTTGCAGGTGGAAGGGAAGTTATGGGGGCGGGGGAGCCATTGTAATCCATAAGCTGTACTTTGGAAATTTACATTTATTAAATATAAGTTTAAAAAAAGAGAAAATCTCCTCAGAGTATTCACAAATATGCTTTCACACCAAGAATACTGACCTCACACTTCCAAATGTTTTACTTGGCAATTTTTTAAACATATAGTGTAGAAACTAAGAGATTGTATTGTGTCAATAATATTACTATTGGGGTTGGTGCTGTGGCATAGTGTAAAGCCACAGTCTGCAACACCAGCTCCCCATTTGGTCATGGGTTCAAGTCCCAGTTATACCACTCCTGATGCAGATCCATGCTAATATCCTGGGAAAGCAGTGGAAGATGGCTCAAGTACATGGGATCAGGCACCCATGTGAAAGGCCTCACTGAAACTCCTGGTTCCTGGCTCAGTCCTGGCAGTTGTGGCCATCTGGGGAGTGAACCAGCAGAAGGAAGATCTTTCTCTCTCACTCTCACCCTCCTCCTTTTTCTCTCTCTACCTCTGACTCACAAATAAATAAATCTTAAAAAAAATTAATATCACAGTCAGCCCTAGAAGCTACCATTAATCCCTTTCTGAAGACGAAGATTGAAAGCTATTAAATCACAATATGTAGTTCTGTTCATAAGAAAAAAATGATCCTGTAACTTTTTCTTACTTCCAAATATGAAGATTTTCAGGAGGCAATGATGGACTTGACCACATCCAACACAGAACAAATACAGGGCAAAACCACTCTAAAGGAGGTGGGCAATGCCACAGTGGTTAATATGCTGTTAGGGACATCTGTGTCCCATATCAGAGTGTCTTGGGCCAAGGCAGAGTTCTGCTCCTGATTCCAGCTTCCTGCTTTTACACACCTTGGGAGGCAGCAGTGACAGGAGTCCCTGTCAAGCTCATAGGATTCCTGGATTGAGTTCCCTGCGTCCTGATTTGGTCTGGTCCAGTCCCAGTTGTTGTATTTGGGGAGCAAACCAGTGGATGTGAGAACTTTCTCTCTTTCAAATAAGTAAAAATTAATTTAAAAAAAAGTTTGAATTACCATTGTGGAGGGGTGTTTAACAGGATTCCTCAGGGCAGAATCACTTTTGAAGCCTTGTTTTACATCTTGGAACATGCTAGATAAGAACATGGATACAACTGGACAATTTCTGAAAACACAAAAAATGAACCATAAAAGGCAGAGCCTTTCCTTTCTCTTTTATCAGAACAAGCAAAAACATATTGAAAAAGGTACATAAAAATGAACATTCAATTAAAGCAGAAGAAAATAGTTAATAGTTCGGACTTATTTAAGTTTTGGTTCATAAGAATTTATAAAAATCACTTAATGTTTTCTCAAAATATCCCAGTGAGTTTAGTATCAACATTGATATTACCATGAAAGTCGAGCTCAGGTAACTCCTGCCAGGATTCAAGGTCATACAACAGCAGCTCCAAGAACAAAAGCCTCTTGTGGAAATCTCTGAGCCCTATTCTGTTCCCATTAAATAATTTGTCTATCGAAGGGAAAGCTCATACTAAAGCCATTAACTGCTATGGAAATTCAGAACTGGTTAGTTAGGAAGAATGAGTTAAGTAATTGCAGCCTTCTGGGCTAAGCTGGGAGATACTCATGAAGGATTAACATAACCATTGCCTATCACATTCTAATAGAATCTTGATAAATACTCTGCTGGCACTACTGTGGTGATTCCAGAAAATTCTGTGTGTACATTCAGAAAATTCTGTCCCAATAGAAAGGAAGTAGAGAATTGAGATTTCCAGATATTTCAGAATATTCCAAAAGTCAAAACTAAAAAATTGAGATTATTCTTGAAATACTTAAGTTCCTTAAAATCATCTACTTTTTCTTCATATGCAGATAGCATAATCCTTATGTGAGATAGCTTCCAGTATGTGTAAGGGAAAGGTAGAACAAAGAAATGATCAGTCAAAAATTTAACAACTTCCATTTACTCAAAAAGGATTTTTTCATTCTCATCTGATCTTGCTTGTATGTAAGTTGATTGCTTTTAGAGAAATTAGTACTTAGAAGAAAGGAAAGAAATACGGGTTTGGCAAGACTTTAATCAAAATCTAAAATTGACTCTCTTATCTTCTTAGTCAAAGAATCTGCAAATTTGAAAAGGGAATAAATTGTTTTCTAACTTAAGGGGGGAAATGCCGTGGCAAGAAAACAAAATGAGTAGCATTTTGAAAAAGAAGGCCTCAGAATTTATTCAAGCATTAAAGCATATGCTCAAAGAGATTGTTAAAAGAAATAAGAATAAGCCATTAATTATAAAAATGCCACCACTTGGCTAGAACAGATAATCCTGTTTTTAAATAATTTCAGAATTTCACCCAAACAAAGCATGCTTTTATTCTGAGTTGTTTTAATGATTCATTTTGATGGGCCAAGATTGAAAAGCGATAACTTAAATTATTTAGTATTAATATCCATTACTGCCATTTGGTTCACAGATTGTTTGAATGAGGTCAACATCCAGCTCCCCATATCCTTACTTCTGTTTAAAGGGTTGACGGAGTAAATAATTTAATTTCCAGAATTGGATTTAAATGTAGAGGAAGATAAAATATAAAAGTAAATTTAATGGTACATTAGCCAAAACCATAAGTGTGGTGAAGCATGCTTGCCCTCTAGATAGAGCCAGGACAATAAACACACAATAATAAAAAAATGAGGAAGTCTGTGAGCATTAATAGGCACCTCTATGAGGTAACAGAAAGTAAGCATCTGGCTTTTGGTATAATTTGGATCACAGAAGCAGGGTACATAGTTTTCAATACTTAAAAGAAAATCAGTGAGTGTTAGGGTTTTTCCTGTAAAGTGCTCAGGCACCAATAAGGACCCCAGAGCAGTACCTCTCATTGTGAAGGTGCATAGGATGATCCAGGGGTCATATTAAAATGCAAATTGTGCTTCAATCAGTTTCAGATGGGATCTAAGATTGTTGTGTCTTCAAGAAGCTTCCAGGAGACAAGGGTGCTTCTGGTCTGGGAGCCACCTTTTGAGTGGGAACTGGTGTGGCTGTCTTTTTGATGTGTGCATTGAATAAACCGATTCAGAATAGAAGAAATCTGGGCAACATCTGGTCTAGTCAGTTTTCTTTTCTACTGATATTACCTCAGACAACTTGCAGGGAAGTCAAGAACATATTTAGCAGGATTCATCTGGAAAAGGAAAGATGAATTTTCTACCAAGCACAAAACTGGGGAAATGATCATTTTGTAATTGTTTTAGACTAATTTGTTTTAGTGGATTTTACCTGTTCCTAATAAATAAAATCTGAATCATATTCAATATTGCCTTTTATCCTACACAGAATAGAGTTGTTTTTTAATTGTTAGAGAAAGAAAAATTCATCATTGAGTTGATTATTAGCCAAGGTTCAGAAAACAGAAAATAATTAAAGGCTTTCAAGAAAGCTGTTTAAATTAAGCTTAATTTAAATTAAAGTTTTATTAGTTCCTGTTTTCATGAATATTTTCTGCAAACCAAATTATATTATCTTTGCTTTGCCTTACCTTCTAATAATCTCAGAAATAATACTATAAAAATAGAATGAAAGCTATTTTTGCCTAACTATGAACAGATTCATAGGAGAAAAGAACCGAGCTCTGCAAGCGATTTTACGATGGTTCTGTTCTGCATATCTTGTGACCTACTGTTTGTGCTAGAAGAATAATCAGCACTATCCCATCTTCTCACAAATGCACCAGTACCATAAATTATATCATGTTGAAGTTCAAACCAGATATCACTTTGTCTAAACAGGGCAACCCATTTTTATAAAATATTGCGAAGTTCTGAGGTTATTCAGGATAATGTACAATTTTGTCTAAGCTCTGCTTGAGGTACTTTGTACCTCTCTGGAAATTACAAGTAGTTGCATTTTTGGATTGTTTTTTTTCTCATGGAGGTCATATTTGTCTGTTTCCTAGTAAAATACAGATTTTTTCCACTGTTAAATTCTATTCTCATGAAAATCTTTTAAGGCCAGCGCCATGGCTCAATAGGCTAGTCCTCCACCTGTGGCGCCAGCACCCCGGGTTCTAGTCCTGGTCGGGGTGCCAGATTCTGTCTCAGTTGCCCCTCTTCCAGGCCTGCTCTCTGCTGTGGCCAGGGAGTGCAGTGGAGGATGGCCCAAGTGCTTGGGCCCTGCACCCACATGGGAGACCAGGAGGAAGCACCTGGCTCCTGGCTTCGGATCAGTGCAGTGTGCCGGCCACAGCGGCCATTGGGAGGTGAACCAATGGAAAAAGGAAGACCTTTCTCTCTGTTTCTCTCTCTTTCACTGTCTTCTCTGCCTGTCAAAAAAAAAATCTTTTAAAATAGAAAAATAAAAATTTATAATCTTTTTGAGAATTCTAATCATGCTGATACTGTTGGGAAAGGATGGAAGCTGACATAATTCATAGGCGCTTAGAGAGATCAACCCACTTCCCTGACTCTCCTTGGGATGCTTTCCTTTGTCATTGACTTTTAGCTCAATCTTTTAACAATTAACAAGAAAACATTATGTCTATCAGTTTCTCTATTAAGGATTGTAAACTAAGCATAAGTAGATCTGTTTACTTTGTATTCCTTTACAAGTAGTGAGGCAATAATTTGGGGTACAGAAGTATCTAGCACACAGATGTTGAGGTACAACATCTGGTGGGTACGCTATATTTTTTCACATTCTTTAGTCTCACCATGGTATTACCCACCAGTGCTCTAGAGACAGCTATAGTTATCTGTGAAAAGCAAGATGCCTCAGTGAAGTATTTTAAAGATGTTCTTATAAAAATCTCTTTAGTTTTATATTAAACAGTTAATACGATTTACGTAATAGTCTCAAACAGTATTTGAGTTATGTAAGAATGAACTGAAGTTGTTTTCCTCTTTAATTTTTCATTTCAGGGAGCAAACCATCAAAACTGTCTGCTGTGAGCAGTGTGACACACACTGCTTCACCGGGTGATTGGAGGGCAATGTCCTAATGCTTTAAGTTTAAATCAGGCAAATACATTAGAAAGCAGAAAAAGAATAAAACAATATTCAGAAAGATTTGAACAACACCTTCAATGTGTCTTCATTGGTATTTCAGGCTTTGTACCCTCAACTACCCTATTATCTCAACAGTTTAAAAACATACATACACATATGCAGGTATATATAGCTGCATGCACACATTCATGTAACTTTAAAAGCATATACAAAGGTATTTCAAAACTGCCATGAGTAAATGGAATTAAAAGCTGTTTATTTCAGTAGAAAAATTTTTTAAAAGATTTATTTAATTGAAACACAGATTTACGGAGAGAGAGGGAGAGACAGAGAGAGAGTAATCTTCCATCTGCTGGTTCACTCTCCAGCTGAGCTTAGCCGAAGCCAGGAGCCAGAAACCTGAAGCTTCTTCCAGGTCTCCTGCTTGAGTGGCAGAGGCCCATGAACTTGGGCCATTCTCTGCTGCTTTCCCAGGCACATTAGTGGGAGCTGGATCAGAAGTGAAGTAGCCAGAGCTCAAATTAGTGCTCATATCGAACATTGGAATTGCAGGCGGCAGCTTAACCTGCTATACAATGATGCCGGCCCTGCTAGAAAAAAATTTTAAATCCACATATAATTTTTTAAATACACCTTTTTTATGAGCCTTTTGAAGATTCCCCATATGTGTGTATTTGTATGTGTGTATGTGCGATTTATTCAACTACACCAAAATTTTACTTAGTTTTAAAAATCTTTGTTAGTAATCTCGCATCCATATACAGCGTACGTCTTGACATTTCTAGTAACAATATGATGTGGTTAGGAAGAAACATTCACAAAGGCACGAAGTTGGGGGCATGGGTGACTTAGAAAGGAGCATCCAGGAATTTAAAGAAAAATGTTTGGAAATGACTTCAGAATTGTAGAGATCACAGATTTGAAATAGGACCACTAGCAGGCATGTAAGTAGGGAAAAAGTTCAGGTCAGAACAGTGTGTTTGAGACGAAGTTAGGAGAATTTGCCGATGCCTTGAAATAGGATGCAGAAGGGGCTTAGAGAAAAGGAGAGAAGCAAGATTGACTCATGATTTCTTTTAGAAACTGGGTGGATTAATGTTCCATTTACAGAAATAGGGCAGGGGCAATTGAAGGTAGAATACATATCCACCATCTCTCTAGACTTTCAGAACTTCTCTCTCTCTCTCTCTTTTCTTTTTTTTTCTTTTTCTTTTTTTTTTTTTTTTTTTTTTGACAGGCAGAGTTAGACAGTGAGAGAGAGAGAGACAGAGAGAAAGGTCTTCCTTCCATTGGTTAACCCCCAGTTGGCTGCTACAGCCTGAGCGCTGCACCAATCCTAAGCCAGGAGCCAGGTGCTTCCTTCTGGTCTCCCATGTGGGTGCAGGGCCCAAGGACCTGGGCCATCCTCCACTGCACTCCCGGGCCACAGCAGAGAGCTGGACTGGAAGAGGAGCAACCAGGACAGAATCCAGCGCCCTGACTGGGACTAGAACCTGGGGTGCCGGCGCCGCAGGCAGAGGATTAGCCTGGTGAGTCGTGGCGCCGGCCCAGACTTTGTCTTGAGTACATCCCTTCCTACACTTGATTCACTGAATTTTCTCAGACACATGCATAGATATTGTATTCCCCCAGTTTTCCTGATCATTGATGCATTATCAACCATCAGAGTTACTTGGATCAGGTATCTGATACTTCTGGAGGCTTTCAGAAACCGAAGTTGGACAAAGTAGGTAATAGGCGAATGGAGTCTACCTTACAAAGTTTGATGTCAGGGTACTTCAGTGAAAATGATATGGAATAAGGCAGGTGGTTAGATTAGGGCCAAGAGTTGGAAGCCACACCTCCTCCACTCTATGTAATCCTATCAGCCTATCTGTCAGTTAAATAAAGAACTCCCAGGATGTCTCTCTCTTTACCTTGAAGCTGAAGTGCGATGTAATCATGCCTCTTCCAACCTTATATAAGAAGCTGGCAACTGTGAGAAGTACTCTGTTACTCCAATCTCTCTCTCTCTCTCTTTCTCTCTCTCTTCCCCCCCTGGAGATGAGGATGAGACAGGGTACTAAGAAATTGTCTCTACTTCCCTCCACCTCCTTCTCTTCCTGGCCCATTCTACTCCTGAACTATGCCCATGTGTGTATTTGCTTTTTCACCTTTTAAATAAACTTTACCAGTTTATGCACCATTATCTGTGCCTGTACTTAGAAGCTAGAAGGCAGGGACCTAGAAAAGGAATCTAGACCCCACCTTGACTTTTCTTCTTTATCTTTACTGGCAGGTGGCCTTTCTGTTCCTCTACCACCTGCTTCCTGGAAGCTCCAGTAGCATAATGGTAGATCCCGGATGCATTCGTTCACACACCACTGCTCCCTCTCCTAGAGACTCCATGGGACAAATCTTAAGTGAAAGAACTCAGATGTTTTCTGGTTTTGTCTGTTTGTTTATTATATTAGTTATTTGAAAGGCAGAGTAACAGAGACAGAGAGATCTTCCATCCACTGGTTCACTTCCCAGTTGTGTGGGGAGCAACCCGGACTAGACTAAATTACTGGAATTAAGACTTATTCTATGCATCTGCTCTCCCACAATATGGCGCTGAGAAGGGAAACAGCTTCTACGCAGCTGCCTCCAGTTCAACCAATAAACTGTAGGACCTGCTCCTGATTGGAGGAGAGCAGCGTACCTGGTGTGTGGGTAGCAGAGCACAGATTGGTGGAGAGGACTATAAAGGAGGAGAGAGACAACATGCACGAGGAACATCTAAGGGGAACATCTGAGGGAACACCTGTGCAGCCCCCGAGAGAGCCGGCCGGCGGTGTGCCGCTCCCCCGTGGAAGTGGGGAAAGTGGCAGGGGGAACCGCCCTTCCACGGAGGTGGAAGGGTCGGTAGCCAACCCGGGAAGAACCAGCAGCAAACCCGGGGAGGGCCGAGCAGACAAAAGAACAGCGCAGGGTCCTGTGTCGTTCCTCCACGAAGAGGGGGAGCGACAAGTTGAGACAGTCAGGGCTTGGCCAGGCTTAACCCTGTGCCACAATCTCTGTTTTCTGTTCTTGCACATTCTCCTTTCTCTTCTACTTCCTCACACACACAACCACATCTTATCTCCACATAAGAACTGCTTTGGTTAAGAGCTCATGGTGAGGCCAGTGTTGTGGCATAGCGGGTTAAGGCACAGCTTGTACCTGTTGAAGTCCAGGCTGCTCCACTTCCCATCCAGCTCCCTGCTAATGGCCTAGGAAAACAGTGAAAGATGACTCAAGTGCTTGGGCCCCTGCAACCCTGTGAGAGGCCTTGATGAACCTCTTGTTTTAAGCGTTGGTCTGGCTCAACCCTGGCCATTAAGGCCATCTGGAGAGTGAACCAATGGATGGGAGACCTCTCTCTCTCTCTGTAACTTCCTTTTTCTCTGTATCTCTGACTTTCAAATAAATAAGTCTTTAAAAAGAGGGCAAAGGGTAGGGAGATTCCACTTAAGTGGAGTACAGTGAGCTTCCTTGAAGGGCTTGCAAATACAGATTGGAAAACAGTGATGAGAGGAAGGAGATTGTATGTTTATCATTCTTTTTGTGTATTTGATATATTTTTAAATATTTATTTATTTGCAAATCAGAGTTACTCAGAGAGAGGAGAAGCAGAAAGAGAGAGAGAGAGAGAGAGAGAGAGAGAGAAAGTCTTCAATCCGATAGTTCACTCCCCAATTGGCCGCAACAGCTGGAGCTGCGCCAATCCAAAGCCAGGAGCCAGGAGCCTCCTCTGGTCTCCTACGTGGGTGCAGGGGCCCAAGGACTTGGGCCATCTTCTACTGCTTTCCCAGGCAATAACAGAGAGCTGGACCAGAAGTGGAGCAGCTGGGACTCAAACCAGTGCCCATATGGCATGCTGGCACTTTAGGTCAGGGCGTTAACCCACTGCGCCACAGTGCTGGCCCCATATTTGATATTTTAAGACTAATAAAATATTTTATAGTCTTTTTAGTGACAACTGCTTCAGTTACTTCAAAAGGTTTTAAGAATTCTTTAATTGTTATCACATCAATTTTTATTCTCTCTTGTCCTTCTCACTCTCTCCCTCTCTCTGCTTCTTCTTCCCTTCTCTCTGTTTCTATGTCTGTCTATCTGTCCTGTCCCTCTCTCTCTGTGTCTCTTACTTTCTGGCTAATACCAAGAAACTGCATATCTTACATGACTGGCAATATCTTATTGTAACGCTGCTACACTGAAAATATTTTGTTAGACATTTAGAAATTTGAGCTTTTGACCCTGTAAACTAATTAAATGCAAAACAGAATTTGACTCATAATAGCTTTTATTATTGTATTCTGTATAGAATCTTTTTTAACACAGAAGAAATAAATCCTAATTACTTTGAAAACAGAAGTAATGTTAGGTATTTATTGCTCAAAAGTAAAAGCATTCATTAAATCAGGGGGGATAGCAAGGTGTGTCTCCCCTTCACATTGTTACCAGAGATGACTGAAATAGATTCTTATCTCCCCAAAGAAAAGAATTTCAGTAAGCAAGCCAGGAAAGTCTGCTAAGGCAGAACATCCGAGAGGCCAGATGCTCAACTCTTCAGAACAAACTGAAACAATATGGGTGTGGGGTCCAATCTTCCAGCTGTGCCTTCCCCCTCTTCCCTTTTTCTTCTGGAGTTTTGTTGGACAAAGAGTGTGTAACCTGTGACTTTCCTCTCCAGGTTTTACCACCCAGTGTTATCAGACCTGATAACAGCCTTGGCACTGCCAGGAAGATTCCCCTGAGATATAACCGTGTGGGCAGGTGTCCTGGGGCCACCTGGGAAGTAGTCAGATTGAGGAAGGTCTTCGTTGTGCTTCCAAGGCTGCTATGCCCCTTCCTGAAGGAACTCCTCTTCTCCCTAAGCCTCTCTCACACATGTAGGCCAAGGTCTGCCTTCCTACCTGACAGTGTCCATGTGCTTTCTGTCTGTTTTCGGTTTTGTTTTGTTTTCTTCCCTTCTTCCCAGACTGAATACATTAAAGGACTGACTGAGGTGCCTCTTTCAACAAGACCTGCCAGTGAAATGCTGAAGCTAACTCTGTTAGCTGCCTGAGCTTGCTTTTCCCTGAGATTCAGCACCTTTACAACTGAAGCATTCCTGAAATCACATCGTAGGTGGTATTTCAGAGCTTGGATGATCAAAAAGCCATGATTTTTCGATGATGGGCTGTGACATGATGTAGGTTGTTCACTGAACAACTAAAGGTGCAAATTTTATTGCATCCCTAGATGTATACAAGTTTTGCCTGTGCAGCCCTGCTTTCTGGCCTAATCACCAACTTTTCTTTACTATAAATAATAATCTCCACCCCACCAAATACTCTGTAATTTTATGACATAATGCTTTAATTCTTTACTTTCTCCAGCAACTTACTCTTTTCTTCCTTGCTGTGCTCTTGGCGACTTGGGCAATAGAAACTATAAACAGTGTGGTTTCATGAGACATTATAGTCCTAGACTCAGACATGGGGTTGACTCTGTCTCTGTCAATTGATAGTTTGCAATCCTGAGAGAGCTATGACTCTCTAACCTCAGTTCTTCCTCTTTAAAATGAGAATAACAAAGCTTTTCCTTCTGGACCACTGAAATGGTTAGAGAAAAGTAGTCCTAGGATGCTTTTGAAGTTTGTGGGAAAATAGAATTAAAAGATTTTTTTTTCATGAAAAAGTGTTTTTGAAATCCATGCAGGTTTTTTAATTAGAGCTTTTCCATGAACTTTCTGAATGGTTCTCTTGTCGTGTATGTGTGTATGTGTGTGTACACATACAATGCATTTCTCAGAATATACCCTCATCACTAAATGACTCATGACTGTATATAGTGTTTAATGTAGAATATCATGTTTAATAAAGAGTGGTTTCCTTCTTCCTTCTATTTTCCAGTACAGTTAAGGTTATTATAACTATAGATAAAGGGAAACTAATGACACTTCAATAATTTACCTAAAATCAATCAAATTAACTGGTCATTTTCCTCCCAAGATACACGCACACATTTTCTGATTGTTTGTGTTCATAGAATGATTACAGAGAAACTAAAGGTCTGTAGAGCAACTCATGGGTCATCTCAATCATTACCTTGAGATCTCTTTATGAACCATGCTACTCGCATTTGTAACTTCTCAACTTAGAGAGCTTTAATTTTGCCATAGCTTACAAAAATTTTTCCCATTGAAAAAGGTCACCCACAAAAATATTTCCAATTTAGTTTACATAAAAATTCAGATCTTGAGCAAATTCTCTTCAATTATCTAATCCCCCAAAATATCAATTTTTTTGTTTAACTCTTTCCCTTCAAAGAATCCTAATTTTAAGATTGCTCATTGAACTAGATAAAAGCTCTAAAGAAATTACCTTTTATGCAACAATGAAAAAAGAAGAAAAGATACAAAATATGAAAGACAAGTTAACAAATATAGAGGAAAATATATAAAAGCCCAACCTACATGTAACTGGAATTTCAGAAAGAAAGAAAAAAAAGATGAAAGAAGGCATTGTCTTCAGAGATAAATACTAAACATTGCCCAAACTGATAAAAGACATGTGTCTCAAAAGCAAATCCCTTGATCAAGATTAAGAACACACACATTAGAGTCCATTATTGTCAAAATGTAAAACCGCAAAGACAAAGAAATTAATAACAGTCAAGTAATAAAGGCAAATTATCAAAACAGAATTATTATAAAATGACTTAACAGCAACAATGAAGATCAAAATACAATTGACTGTGATCTCCAAAGCCCTAAGGTGAACAAAAGCCATTAACATTGAATAGTATACTTGTTTAAACAATTCAAAGGCAGTCATTTTTGGATAAACAAGAAATTGAGAGCACTATCATCAAAAAGAACTAAGAAAACATTTAAAGGATTAAGTCAAAGAATAACAGGGAAAGTTGATTTTGAAAAAAGGTAATCTCATAGAAGTTAAGAATATAATGGTGGTTATCAGCGGTTGGGAAGAATAAGGAGAAGAGAGACATAGGGGAGGATTGATTAGTAGATACTAAGTTACATTTAGATAGGAATAAGAAGGTCTGGAGTTCTATTGTACAGTAGGGTGACTATAGACAAAAATAAAGTACTGCATATTTCTCTAATGAGAAACTAGAAGGAAGGATTTTGAAAGTTCTGACCATAAAGAAATGTTAAAATGTTTGAGGAGACGGACAGTTTATCTGACTGGACATTAATAATATTTATATATATTAAAATATCACATGGTACTCCATAAATATGTATAATGGATTTCCAGTCCAATTCCCTACTAATACATCTGGAAATCAGTAGATGATGGCCCGATTACTTGAGATCCTGCCATCCAAATGGGAATCTTGGGTGGGCTTCCTGGTTCCTGGCTTTGACCTGGCCCAGCCCTGACTTTTGTAGGGATTTGGGAAATAAGTCAGCAGATGGAGGGTCTCTCTCTTTCCCACTCCTGCCTGCCTCTATGGGTCTCTGTGTCTCTGCCTCTGTCACTTTGCCTTTCAAATAAATATTTTTAAAAAAGAAATCTATAAAATGAGATTTAAGTGAAATACACAGAAATTAATTATACTTTTATATATTAGCAAAAAGCACATGAAATGAAATCTTTTTATGTTTTTAAAAACAGTACTGGGGCTGGTGCCATGGCGCACTAGGTTAATCCTCTGCTTGCATGCCAGCATCTCATATGGGCACCGGTTCTAGTCCCAGTTGCTCCTCTTCCAGTCCAGCTCTCTGCTGTGGCCTGGGAAGGCAGTGGAGGATGGCCCAGGTGCTTGGGCCCCTGTACCGCCTGGAAGATCAGGAGGAAGCAACTGGCTCCTGGCTTTGGATCGGCATAGCTCTGGCCGTTGTGGCCATTAGGGGAGTGAACCAATGGAGGGAAGACCTTTCTCTGTGTCTTTCTCTCTCACTGTTTGTAACTCTATCTGTCAAATAAAAATAAAATAAAAATCTTAAAAAAAAAGTACTAAACTACTATAGACTATACACAAGCATAACATATAATGTGAATTTTATTTTTCCCCCATCTACTTAGAAGTAGATGAATGATAAAAAGTGAGTGTGTGTGTAGGTTTGTATGTACAAGTAAGAAAAGCATAATTGTAAAGTAAGAAATACATTAAAGCATGGACAGAGAATAGTATTTTCACTAGACCTGAGGTAACAAAAAAGACATAAAATAAATCTATACTACTGTATTGTTAAGACTAATAAAATCATTTTTGATTTTTTATTTAGAAAATGTTTGATTAGAGCCTAAATAAGGACATTATGAATTATAAGGACTTGAATCTTTCTACTCCTCTCTGTAGTACTAAGTTAAACCAAATAGCACATACAAAAAATTAAATGGGTGGTGAACTAGATTTTCTTATCCTGACTGTAAAACATAGTCACTGAAGAATACATGGAAATAGTGGGATTCAAATAGATAAGTTTATATGTTATATGAAAAAGTCCCCAAAGGAGAGACTCAAGTTGTTAACAAACACAAGAAAATGTTCATATACGAATTTGAATAACCACAAAGTTCAATTAACAACATATATTCAAATTAGCAATTTGAAACAAAATTATGAGGCATGTATAAGAACAAAATGTTAAAAATAAAGACATTTTTCAGAACAGTTGCCTCCAAATTCTTCTTTGTTAAAAGGCACTCATCCAAAAACAATGTGCAAATTTTCCAAAGAAAAATACAACATTAGATATTAGAAGTAATTCATATATTCACA
Source organism: Oryctolagus cuniculus (assembly GCF_051225735.1). Taxonomy (NCBI): domain Eukaryota; kingdom Metazoa; phylum Chordata; class Mammalia; order Lagomorpha; family Leporidae; genus Oryctolagus; species Oryctolagus cuniculus. The sequence continues at coordinate 73,656,840 of NC_142869.1, forward strand.
ATAGGTAAAATATATAAGCAAATTAACATGTCGTGAGAAATTTTGAGATAGTATGTGATTACCGAAATTAGGTATTTGTGAGGAACAGTTATGTATTGTCATATTAATTAAAAGTCAATGTATATTATTATAGAGTTAATTAACATTATATTCTGATTGACATGTTAAAATATGCACAGAACAAAGACAGGAAAGAAGTAGTACAAGCATAATAATGACTCTATATAGGCGGTGGTATCATGGTCTCTTGTATTTTAATAATTTATGTTTTTGCTGTTTTATTACAACACATTTTATTGTCAAAAGTAATTTGTGGTACTTTATAAAAACTGAATTAGATTTTATAATCCTGGAAATGTGGCTTGTGGGTGACTTTAATAATGCACTCCCCTAAGGGTAGAATTCAATCTTCACGTGTGAAATAACTCTTCATTGGGGTTACTCTAACACATTAGGGTAAAAAACGCCTAAAGAATAAAAGTCCCATCCTCCACTTAATCTTTTTCAAGAAAACAAATCTGATGATTATCAATTTTCTAGACATGTTCCTTCTCCCCGCTCTGTCTCCCTTCCAGTTCCCCTGCCACTCCACCCCAACTCACATTCAGATTTATGCAGTACACCTCCTGGAGCTAAAGGAAAGAGCTACTATTTAAAACTATTACATGTCATTCAGATGAACTAATCATTCCTTTGACATTCAAGATCTTGGGATTCATCAATTTAATTTAACATTACTCATTTTCATTTGCTATATGAACTTTGGTATTTGTGTTTTAATAAGGGAATGAATATGAGAATATTTAAAGTTGAAAAACAAAATTAATTAAATGGACAAAAAGGTCTCATAGTAAAAACCCCAAAGTTCTTAAGATAGTTAAAATAATTATTTCTTGCTCCCACATAATTCATTTGAGAATAGTTTCACAAACATTTTTAGGACCCCCACTATGTCCTATACTGAAAATGCAGCTCAATCTGAGTACTTTTTACACATAACTTTCTATTTGCCTAGAAGATCTAAAAAAGAAATGCACTTAAACTGTTTTGATCAATCTAACTTAAAAAGTAGGTGTTCAATTGAAAGAATAATTAAATATTGGAAAAGGTCTCCCATGAAGTTTGTGAAATGTTGGAAGAGTAATAAAAATAAGACAAACATTCAATAAAGATGGATGTTTGCCTGAGTGCTGTGCAGGCAAAAGACCTGTAGTGGATTTTGATGAGCTTTTGGGTTTTCTTCCATCCTTGAATCTCTCATTTCTAACAGCTATTTTATGTCCTCACATAAAACAATCATCAAATATTGAATATGATGGGTCACTCACTCCAATCCAGCACAAAAAGAGATTAAATTTTTATTTAAAGAATTATTATAGCAGCAAACATATAAACTACATTTGTAAAGAGGCTGTTCACTCTTGAATCCTTTAGAAGCTGTTCAATGAATACCCTTTGGTGGTCAACTGCTGATATAGGGGCTGGGAAATTACAGAAATCCTATACCCTTCTGAAGCTTACATTCTAGTGAGGAAAACAGATAAACAGATATAAAAATGCAATAAATCAGATATTGTAAGTCTAATAAACAAAACTAAACCCAGGAAAACCACAGAGGAAGACATGAATTTAATTAGCACTGGGCACAGTGGTAGGACCTGCTTGAAGAGGTAACATTGAAGCTGAAATCTGAATAAAACTAGGGAACAACCTCTGCAAATATCTGAAGGAACGCGAAGTGAAGCAAAGATGAATAGATGGACTTTTATGCTCAAGGAAGGAAGGGACAAGGAGAAGTTTGTATAAAGTGAGCTCAGAGGCGCCATGGTGCACACAGCATCCCATATGGGTGCCGGTTCTAGTCCTGGCTGCTCCTCTTCTAATCCAGCTCTCTGCTATGGCCAGGAATAACAGTAGAAGATAGCCCAAGACCTTGGGCCCCTGCACCCACATGGGAGACCCAGAAGAAGCACCTGGCTCCTGGCTTCAGATTGGTGCAGCTCGGGCCGTTGCGGCCACTTGGAGAGTGAACCAATGGACGGAAGACCTTTCTCTCTGTCTCTGCCTCTCACTGTCTGTAACTCTACCTCTCAAATAAATAAATAAAATCTTTTTTTAAAAAAAAAAAAGTGAGCTCAGAGAAGTAAACAAGAACTAGATCAAGTAGTCTCATGTGCTCAGGTAGATACTTTGAATTTTTTTTTTAACTTTTATTTAATGAATATAAATTTCCGAAGTACAGAATATTGATTACAATGGCTTCCCCCCCATAACGTCCCTCCAACCCACTACCCTCCCCTTATCCACTCCCTCTCCCCTTCCATTCACATCAAGATTCATTTTCGATTCTCTTTATATAAAGAAGATCAGTTTAGCATACATTAAGTAAAGATTTCAACAGTTTGCTCCCACACAGAAACATAAAGTGAAAAATACTGTTTGAATACTAGTTATAGCATTAAATCTCAATGTACAGCACACTAAGGACAAAGATCCTACATGAGGAGTAAGTGCACAGTGACTCCTGTTGTTGACTTAACAAATTGGCACTCTTGTTTATGGCATCAGTAATCACCCTAGGCTCTTGTCATGAGCTGCCAAGGCTATGGAAGCCCCCTGAGTTCACTGACTCTGATCATTTTTAGACAAGGCCATGGTCAAAGTGGAAGTTCTCTCCTCCCTTCAGAGAAAGGTACCTCCTTCTTTGATGACCCATTCTTTCCACTGGGATCTCACTCGTGGAGATCTTTCATTTAGGTTTTTTTTCCCCCAGAGTGTCTTGGCTTTCCATGCCTGAAATACTCTCATGGGCATTTCAGCCGGATCCGCATGCCTTAAGGGCTGATTCTGAGGCCAGAGTGCTGTTAGGACATTTGCCATTCTATGGGTCTGCTGTGTATCTCACTTCCCATGTTGGATCATTCTCTCCCTTTTTGATTCTATCAGCTAGTATTTACAATTCTTCTTAAGTGCTGAAACTTAACTGAAAAGTGTTTGCTGTTAACTATGAGTGGGAATAAGAGAGGGAAGAGATGTGCAATTCGGGACATGCTCAAGCTGACTTACCTCAAACAGTAGAGTTAGAAACATACCAGGGGATTCGAATTCAATCCCATCGAGGTGGCATGTACCAATGCCATCTCACTAGTCCCAGTGATCAATTTATGTTCACAATTGATTGTAATGATAGGACTAAGAACCAAAGGGATCACATAAACAAGAATAGTGTCTGCAGATACTTTGAATTTTATTTAAAATATAATAGGATTCCATAGGGAGCTAGGAAGAGATGGAAATGATTTATGATTTAAATGAATTGCTTTGGATGCTATATGAGAGGACTTCAAAAAGTCTGTAGAAAAAAATGTAATTAAAAGAAATTTATTTGGGTGCAAAAAATTGAAGTCCATGCTTAGCTTTCCATAATGTGCTTTTTTCATAATGTTTTTGAAGTCTCATGTCTGACATAGTTGTGGCTATCGGTAGAAGCATGGAAATGATTTAAAAAGGTATTGGTGACTTGTACTAGAGTTACAGTAAATGAAGTTCTGGCTGCAAGAAAATAGGTGTGAAGTAGTTAGACTATTGGGGCATATTTTCTATTTTAAAATATATTTTAAGAATTTGTTCAAACATGGGATATGAATCATAAGACAAGGAGTAGAACCAAGGGTTATTTTAAGTGTTTTTGTCAGAGTTACTATAAAGATGGATACTCTATCAACTGAGAGGGGGACAGCTGTTAATGGTGCTGATTTGGGAAAACAGTGAGAAGTTTTGGATATGCTGAGTTTGAGAATTCCATTAGATACCCACTGGAGGTGGCAAGGACATAAATGTCAAGAATGTGACACGGTATACAGCTTTGCACTGGAAATATTAATTTGGAAATTGCCAGTATTTTAGACATGTGATAAGTGAATCACTTGGAAAATGAATGCAGACATAGAAGAAATCAATGATTTAGCCTGGAGATTCACCAGCATTCAGTTAGAGAGATGCAATGAAGATAGTAATAAAAACTGAGATGGGACAGATGGAGAGGTAGAAGGAAAATCAAGAAGGTATGTATCCCAGAGTCTAGGAGAGGAATTTGCTTAACAAGGTCCAAGGCCTCAATGTGTCAAATTCTGTTAACAGGTCAAGAAGGATGCAAACTGAGAAGTGATGAGTTTCAATGATGTGGAGTCCAGTGGAGACAGTCAGGTACAGTTGCAGTGGAAAGAAAGTGAACTGAAATGGGATCAAGACATGAGAGCAGACAGGGAATGAGGACTTCCTCTACAGGAGCTATACTGTAAAGCAGGCCAGAGATGTGAGGAGCAGATCAAGGACCACAAAGCTGGAAAACAGGAGGCCTTTTAGGAGTCTGAATATCTGCATGGTTAGAAAATAAAACAAAATAAAAACCGTTGTAATAATTAATGCCTTATTTGATGTAAAACCGAATAAGGCTTCCCTTTTGTGTACTCATTATTCCACAGACCTTAGCTGATGAGAGAAGAGCTAACAACAATAAAACTATATGAAGCAGGTAGACCTATTTAACATAAGCATAGTTCATTAAGAATATTTTAAATTTGAGAAAAATAAGGCATATAGATGCTAAGTAATTTGTCTTATGTACATACATACATAAAAGCATAAGCAGCAATGCTGAATTTAGTCTAGGTCGTCTGGCTAGTGTATACACTCTTGAAACCAATCCATTTTGTCCTCTCTAAGGAGTGAACATGATCCCTCCTCAACCAATGATGGAAAGTTTGGTGAAGGTAATAAATAGGCAATATGATTTAAATTACATAGGAAGTGTGTAGGTTATAAGCAAATACTGTCCCGTTTTAAATAAGAGACTTGACTATACTGGATTAGGGAGTCTTGGGGGACCTGGAACCACGGATACTAAGGGAAGATTGTAAAGTTTTTATTTAGGGTTTTGCAAAAAGGAAGTCTTAATTTACTAGACAGGCTTATTTGAGAAATGAAACTTTTATAATTAAATGGAAACCACGAGCTTCAGTTTCATTTTAGAAAAGCAGTCATAAATGCATTAGCCTTTCTCCATCCCTATAAAATGAACATATAAATCACAAACATAGAGAAATTTATTTGTATCAAATACAGTGGGAAAAGATTTAATATCCTTCATTTGAAGAAAACCTAATGAAATCAGCCAAACATGGATACTCTAGTGTAAGATAAATGGGCAACTGGCATAATAGATTCTTCAAAGTTCCTAGTATTGAAAGAGTAGTATGAGACAGACAACTTAAAATCATTGTTAGGTGGAATTCCGTGGTTTTATTTATTTATTTATTTTTGAGAATTTTGAAACCTATACGAGAAGACATAAATCTAACAAATCATTGACCACAGAAAATTCAAGTTTAGGAATCTCCCACCAAAATATTCTAATATGCAAAGAAAGACTAAAAGAAAAGTAAATTTCACACCAGAATCTGATTCAGTAATAAAATGCTGACAAAATAGAAGAAAATATGGAAATGTTCATTATTTTAATGAAACGGTAAAAGTATGTACAAGATATATATATGTATATAATTGAATTCAAGATTTATAGTATAATAAGATGCTTACAAATACATATGCATAAAGACAATTCTAGAATGAAATAAAACATAATGTTGGCTGGCAACGTGGCTCACTAGGCTAATCCTCCGCCTTGCGGCGCCGGCACACCAGGTTCTAGTCCCTGTCGGGGTGCTGGATTCTGTCCCGGTTGCCCCTCTTCCAGGCCAGCTCTCTGCTGTGGCCAGGGAGTGCAGTGGAGAATGGCCCAAGTACTTGGGCCCTGCACCCCATGGGAGACCAGGAGAAGTACCTGGCTCCTGCCATCGGATCAGCACGGTGTGCCGGCCACAGCGCGCCGGCCACGGCGGCCATTGGAGGGTGAACCAACGGCAAAAGGAAGACCTTTCTCTCTGTCTCTCTCTCTCACTGTCCACTCTGCCTGTCAAAAAAAAGTTAATAATCTTTATGTGTTGGTGGTATAAAAATTATAAATTTTCATTATCTTCTTTCACTTTATTTTCTAATATATTGACAAAGATCATAAGTAATAACTTTTTTAAAAGATTTATTTTATTTATTTGAAAGAAAGAGTTACAGAGAGAGGAAGAGACAGAGAGACAGGTCTCCCATCTGCTAGTTCACTTCCCAGATGGCCACAATGGCTGGAGCTGTGCCAATTTGAAGCCAGGAGCTTCTTCCAGGTCTCCCACACAGGTGCAGGGGCCCAAGGACTTGGGACATTTTCTACTGCTATCCCAAGTCATAGCAGAGAGCTGCCATGAAGAAGAGGAGCAGCCGGGACTAGGCTCAGATTGAGTTCTAGGCTCCTGGCTTAAGTCTGGCATAGCCCTCTTTGTGGTAGGCATTTGTAAGGTGAACCAGTGGATAACAGAAAAGATCTCTCTCTGTCTCTGTCTCTCTGCCTTTCAAACAGAATAAAAATTAAAAAGTAAAAGAAATTGAACAAAAGAATGGAATTCTTTATTTTTGTAAAATCTGTTTAAAAATCTACTACCATAATGGGAATGCTAAGCATTGGAAGATATATCTGTAACAATGTACTTGCCAAATAGGAAGCTTCCCAGTGACTCACTAAAGGTTAGTCCTGTTGTAGTAAGACTTCAGTGTCATAACAGGTGCAGAATCTGTGCTATAAACCATAGTAATCACAGGATGTGATCAAGGAGCAACTGCCTTGCAGAAGATGCTGTCGTCATTAAGTACAGGGGTCTGTATCCGCAGGTTTCCTGCCCACAGATTCAACCAACAGTGAATCGAAAATACTTTGTAAAAATTATGTCAGTAGGGAACACATACAGACTTTTCACTTCTTGTTTTTTTGTCTAAATAACACAGTGTAACGACTATTTACACAGCATTTACACTGTGTTCCTATTATTACCTTAGAGACAACTTAACCTATACGAGAGCATGTACACAGGTTATATGCAAATACCATGCTATTTTATATAACAGGTATATGCATCTGTCACTTTGTGATCTTTGGGGTCCTGGCACCAATCCCCTACAGATACTGAGGTATAACTAATTATGTTTTTAAAGATTCATTGATTTTTATTTTAGAGAGAGAGAGAGAGATCCATCTTCCATCTGTCAGTTCACTCCCCACACAGCCACAATAGCCACAGCTGGGGGAGGCTGAAGCCAGGAGCTGGGAATTCCATGGGGTCTTCCATGTGAGTGGCAGGAGCCCAAGTACTTGAGCCATCTTCCACTGCCTTCTCGGACACATTAAGAGAGAGCTGCATTGGAAGTGCAACAGCCAGGGCTGAACCAGCACTCTTATGTCATGCCAACATCACTGGAGGCATCTAAAATTACTGTACTGCAATGCCAGTCCCAGGTACAGCTGCAATGTACTCTTTCCACTGACAGGGCCTTGAAGCAAGGACACACTAGTATCTGGAGTCTCTTAGTCAGAAAATGAGGAAGTGCTCAACTCAAAAAAGTTTGGAGCTATGCCAACAGGACAGAGGAGCAAATCTGAAAAAGCTCCCAATTGTCCAGTCTGTAAAATTTGAACAACTGGGGTGGGTGTTGCACCAGCAGTATATGCTGCTGCTTGGGATGCCTGCATCCCATATCAGAGTGCCTACTTTCCAGTCCCAGGTACTCTGCTTCTGATCCAGCTTCCTGCTACTGTACCTGGGAAGGCAGCAGATAATTGCTGGCGTGCTTGAGTTCTTGCCAACTATAAGGGAGACCTGGATAGAGCTCCAGGCTCCTGGATTAGGTCTGCTCCAGCCCTGGCTGTTAGAGGCATTTGGGAAGTGAGCCGGCAGATTAAAGATCTGTCCTTTCTTTCCATCACTCTGCCTTTCAAATAAATAGATAAATAAACCTTTAAAAAGAGTTTGAACAAGAAAATAAATGGTCACATTGTTAGATTTAAAATATTACATCAGCTCATATTGATATAAATGTGTGACTGAATAAATAAAAGATAAAACATTAATGTATTTTATTCAATTATATTCAATGCTTCTATAAAGGTTAAATCATTCAAAATAATAATTATATTAAATATTTCTTTATAAGAAATATTTTAATAAATGAGTAATCTTCTCAATATTTTGGTAAATGAATAAAAACAGACTTACAAACCAATAAGTAATATGATTCTAGTTTAGAGAATAAACAGGGAACTATACCACTGCCAACAAAAAAAAATTTCCTGTTACATTGACAAATATCGAAAATCGATAATATATTGGGTTGTTCAAGATGTGGAGAAACAGGTATTCTGACATAGAAACAATCAAGGGCCAGCTTGTGCAAGTATTATTGGCATAAAGTGCAATGAAGAGTAATCTGATGACACATATCAATTATAAACAAATGCACCTGCTGCATTACCTAGGAGTACTTATAATAATTTATCCTACAGATGTTCTTGTAAATATAGAAAATGGTACATATACAGGAAAATTCACTGCAGCGATTTTGGTAATTCACCTAACCGATGTTGTAAGGAACCTGGTACACATTTAGTTGTAAATAACTGTAGTCCACTTTTATGAACTAAAGTGTACCTACTCTTTAGGATACCAAAGAGTTGCTAAAGAGAATGGTATGACTACACACACACAAACAGGAAAAGTTCTACATTGTTCAGGGAGACAAGAGCAAACAGTATGGCTATTTGGCACCCTAACAGAATACATTTGCAAACAGACATACACAGAGACAGCACCCACATATTCTTTTATCACAAATGTGTTGATAAGTGTTTGCCTTCTGGGAGAACTAGCTAATGGGAGATAAAGGAGCACAGTGAAGTTACTTTCCTTATGCGTTATTTTGAACATGAATTTCGTATAACATACATGGATTCTGAAACTCAACACAATCTTTCCAAAATTCAATTCATGTGGTAAAGTAAAGTGTTGATTAGAATTCAGCTAAGAAGTTAAACAATTGAATCGACATTTTTACAAATCATTCAGGAGTTTTAACAACCTTAACCAATTAATTAGCTATGAACTGGATTAATTTAGCAGTTGATAGCCACTGGGAGAGGGAATATTTACAATGGAAAAGAAAATGTTGAGACAGTGTTTCACACTATAAACAAGCCACTGATTAGAAGTTAACTTGCTGTGCATAACAAATATGCATTGTTTCTATGCTAGTTAATGGTTGATGTGGTTTCCAAAAGGTCATGGAATTTTCTTCTTAGAGGCCTGGAGATAAAGACAGTGATTAAATAGATATTTTTAGGAAAGTCAGCAGGTACTTTTCTCAGGAGTCTTGAGAAATTGCTCATAAAGGGAAAGAGTGTCAGAGCGTCACCAATGTGAAAACCCTGGTTTATCACTATGCTAGGGGCTGACCCTAGATTGACAATTTCTCTAAAATACACATAGGTCTCTTCCCAATTGAAAGTACTTTCATACTTTATAGTATTTTTACGTATTGTACAGAAATGTATAAGGATAGGTCAGTGATTCCAGTGAATTTTATCATATTTGTATTTTATTTGCACTTTTCATATTCCCAATTTCTTAGAGTGATAATGTATTTCTAGTAAAAATATTACCATCTTTTAAGAGAAAAAAAAACAAATACTTGAAAAGTAATTTAGTGTATTCAATAAGCCTTAAATGATTTTGGGTTATTCAACTTTCCTTTTAATACACCAACAACTGGCTAAAATGCAGAGAACATATGGCACATATAAAATACACTTTCAATATCCATATTGATTAGCTAAGACTTGCTAAATCAGAAACAAACAGTAATACTGAAATTAATTATTTATCTCAATATATATTAATGAAAATATAAATGTTTGGTATTATTTAATTTTATACAAAATTTATAGCCATTAAAAGTAATTTTTAATAGCTGTTCTAGCAGGAGGTCATTTCTCAATTATTCTTTATACTCTGCAGTGCTATGCTCAATATGCCCACAGATTCTAAGTGATTTCCAATGGTGTGGAGCTAAAGGAGAAATGAGCTGAGTCCTTACTCCACTTAAGTACCCATATGAAATGATGATGCTATCAGTCAACTGACAAAATACATGCTAAATTTTTGTGTTACTGTAGTTCTCTTCCACTCAAGGAATAATGCTGGCTCTGCCACAGTTCCAGTTCTTTGTAACTCACATCCCTATCCTTTTGTCACAAGATTTCACTGAGGACTCTGTATAGTCTTCTTCTGCATAAGACTACTCCACACAAGAATTAAACCTGCAGCTTAGCTTACTAACACCATTAGCTGACTCCTGTGTATTCAAAATTGGCAAATGGAAAATCATTTCCCAAAACTTAATTTTATTAATTTTATTTGTTCTAGTGAAGTCTTTAAAATAATGAAAGATACTGAAATTATTAGACCCTTACGTCAATAGTTTGGAGTCTTATAAGATATAAGTGTAAAAACTGATTAAAGAGCAATTCAATAAGAAAAATTTTTGAGATATTAAGATTAAGTGTGGCCGGTGCCGCGGCTCACTAGGCTAATCCTCCGCCTTGCGGCGCCGGCACACCGGCTTCTAGTCCCAGTCGGGGCACTGGATTCTGTCCCGGTTGCCCCTCTTCCAGGCCAGCTCTCTGCGGTGGCCAGGGAGTGCAGTGGAGGATGGCCCAAGTGCTCAGGCCCTGCACCCCATGGGAGACCAGGAGAGGCACCTGGCTCCTGCCTTTGGATCGGCGCAGTGTGCCGGCCGCAGTACACTGGCCACGGTGGCCATTGGAGGGTGAACCAACGGCAAAGGAAGACCTTTCTCTCTGTCTCTCTCTCACTGTCCACTCTGCCTGTCAAAAAAAAAAAAAAAAAAAAAAAAAAAAAAAAAAAAAAAAAAAAAAAGAAAGAAAGATTAAATGTGAGAGAGTAAAAATATAAGTAAGTCTGAGTATTAAATATTTGTTCTAGTTAGGTAACAGAAAGGAAAGGATCTAAAAAGAAATTAACATTCATAGCAGATGTCACCATCATCATGGGAACTATTTCACAATGTTTTATCTCTGTTTGAATGATGGATATCTATCAAAAATCAAATGAACATCTAGAACAAAATTTTGAGTTCTGCAGCCAACTAGTCAACTTCTCATTCTCTATTTGTTAGGATAGCCAAGGTATATCCATTTGTTACAATGCACTTGAAGAAAAAACAGTTAATGCTTGATTCCTTTCTGTTCTTACAGCCTTAAGGTTTCTCCTTGCCCCAGGAACTTATCTTTCCCCTGAATGCCAATTAGGATCAAAGTCCTACTGATGGGAGCACACAGCATCCTCTGACCAGGGAATCCTATCCATAAGGAGAGTTCACAGATACTGGGATGAAATGGGATTATACAACCATAAAAAGATAGTTTATTTTTATAGACTTCAATATCATGCAATCAGAGGTATAATTCATCAAATTAGAGATAAGGTTGTTTGGAACTAATAGATTAGCCTATATGAAAACCTGTTCTGCTTCTGAAAACCCAGCAGACTGATGTCATAAATCTCTGTGAAGGAATGTATGAGTGGATAATCATGGTAGATGGCAGAAGTTAATGCCCACTAAAAAGCCGGCTTGAAGTTTCATTTTTAGTTGTCTACTAACTCTTGAATTTTTAGAGAAACTTCCAGTTCACCTTAACTAAATTAGATAATGTGATTCATGAGCTGTTTCTGGACCACTGATCTTCTAAAACTAATGGAAATCAATGAAAAATAAGAGCCTCACTTATAAAACAGAAATAAAAAGTGCATATAAAATTTCAGAGAAGTAGTTCTTGATTACATGGACAGTAGACTATCAGGCTAGAATTGGTTAACAGTAGAAATTAATTTGTATAATATTTTCTGTATTTTTAATTCCTTACTGCAATATATTTGAGATGATTTTCTTATGGCTCCAATCAACAAATAATATCTTCATTAGAAAATACAAAAGCTTGCTTGCATATTGTTGCTACTGTCTCAGCCATTAAAGGAGAAACAGGTTCTAAGCATTTGGTTTTCTATTAGATCCATAGGGGGGGAAAAAAAAAAACATCAAAAATGAAAACATCTCAGAACAGGAAGTGGTAACTTCTTTTTCTAAAAAAAATTATTCCTTTACTTGAGGAAGCTTAGAAGGGAAAGGGAGGCAGGGAGGGAGGGAGGGAGGGAGTGAGAGGGAGGGAGAGAGAGAGAGAGAGAGAGAGATCCTATCAACTGATTCATTTTTTAAAAAGGATATTTATTTATTTGAAAGGCACAGTGATGTCAGTGGTGGGGAGGATCTTCCACTTGCTCATTCATGCCTCAGTACAGTAATCTTAGAACTGTATCTGTGGGGCCAGCTCTGTGGTACAGCAGGTTAAGCTGCACGCTGCAGTGCCGGCCTCTCATATAGGCACGGGTTGGAGTTCCAGTTGCACTACTTCTGATCCAGCTCCTTGCTAATGTGCCAGGGAAAGCCGAGATGATGGCCCAAGTCCTTTGGCTCCTGCACCCACTTGGAAGACCTAAATGAAACTCCTGGCACCTGGCTTTGGGCTGGTCCAGCCTTGGTTGTTGTAGCCATTTGGGGAGTGAACTCCAGATGGAAGATCTCTTTCTTGCTCCTTCTGTCTCTCCTTCTCCCTCTCTGTAACTTTGCCTTTTAAACAAAACTTATTGTACAAATGAAATACATGAACTCTGTTCTCCTTATATTAATAAAAAATGCAGGAATATCTGTGGTTGGGTCAGGCTAAAGCCAGGGGCCAGGCTGAAACCAGGAGCCTGAAACTCCATCCTGAGCTTCCACAAGAATGCTAGGGGACCATGTACTTGGGCCATCATTCACTGCCTTCCTAGGAACATTAGCAGGAAGCAGAATTGGAAGGGACTTGAACTGTAGTCTGATATAGGATGTCAGTATCCCAAATGGTGGCATAATCCATTGTGCCACAACTCCACTCCTCTATCCCACTGTTCATTTTGAGAAGCAGAGAAAGAGAATCTTCTACCTGCTGGTTCACCCCTCAGATGGCAGCAACAACCGGAGCTGGGCCAGGCTGAAGACCTGCTCTTCCACGTGAGTAGCAGGGGCACAAGTACTTAGCAGGCACACTACCGGAAGCTGAATTGGAGGGATTTGAACTGGCATGTGGGATGTCAGTGTTCCAAATGTTGGCTTAACCAATTGTACCACAACCCCTGACCCCTTCACCACCACCAAGTGGTGCATTTTGAGACGGAAAGAGGAGAGAGAAGAGAGGGGAGAAGAGCAAGAGAGAGAGAGCAAGAGAGAGAGATTTTCTTCCCTACCTACTGCATGTATTTCCCAAATGTCTCCAAAAGCTGGGACTGGGCCAGCCCAATACAGAAACTCAATCTGGATCTCCCATATGGGTGGCAGGGATCCTCTACCTCCCAGAGTGTGCATTAGCAGGAAGCTGAAATCAGGTGCTAGGGCCAGGAATTGAGTACTCTGATATGGGACAAAGTCATCTTAACCACTAGGCTGTACAATGTCCCCATAATAATTTCCTGTATATATTAACACAGAGAAAAACAATCCAATTGCTTCCTTCTCCCCATTTCACAAAAACATTTAGTCAATATTTATAAAGCACCTAATACATACAGGATTCTATTCTAAGTTCAAGTTACAAAACAAACTTATCTTTGATTCTCTGGAAAGAAAGACAATTCCTTTAAACTTTGGTGGAAACATGTCAATAGGAATCCTGGTAAATGAATTTTCTTCCAATTTGTCATTTATCTTTGATTTCATTTTGATGTTCTTGGTATATAGAAAGTTCAACCAGTATTTATTAAAACTCCATCAAACTTTACCTACTGAACTATTTAATGATCTGTTTTGATACAAGCCAGCCATTTATAAATTTGGAGTATTGGGAAAGTGAGGAATCTTGGGATGCCAGTAATGTTTTATTCTTAATTTGAGTTATGAGTGTGATCAGCATTACTTTGTATATATACTTTACTTTAAAAATGTTTCAAAACAAACATGAAGGGGTCGGAACTGTGGCATAGCAAGTAAAGCTGTCGCCTGCAGTGCCAGCATTACATATAGGTGCCAGTTCAAGACCTGGCTGCTCCACCTCTGATCCAGCTTTCTGCTATGGCCTGAGAAAGCAGTAGAAGATGGCCCAAGTGCTTGGGCCCCTGCACCCATGTGGGAGACCCAGAGGAAGCTCCTGGCTCCTGGCTTCGGATCGGCACAGTTCCAGCTGTTGTGACCATTTGGGGAGTAAACCAGTGGATGGCAGCCCTCTCTCTCTCTCTTCTCTCTCTTCTCTCTCTTCTCTCTCTTCTCTCTCTCTCTTTCCCTCTGCCTTTCTATAACTCTGCCTTTCAAATAAATAATCTTATTTTTTTAAAAACAAAATATCCCTAAAAAAGTAGTTTGTTTTTAGAGTAACTCTTAGTATTCGCTGATAAGCAAAAACTATCAAGGTACAAAATGTGCAAGGCTATAGAAAATGTGATACATATAACAATGGAATATCAGTCATAAAATGAATGAATCTGCACAAATGGACTGAACCAGAGATGATTATGGTAAATTAAACAAGACAGATGAAGATAGATAAATAACATTTGTTCTAATATTTGGAAATTAAATATGTAGTCTGAACTTAGTGATTACTAGAGGCTGCGAAGGGTAGGGCAGTGGGTTTAGAGGGAGGTTGGATAGTGGGTACCAAAAACCAATAGATAGAAATAAGTTCTAGTGTTCAATAGCACAGCGGGATGACTGCAATTCAGAATAATGCATTATATACTGCATAAAAGACTGGAAGGTAGGAGACAGTAGGCTCCAACAGAAAGGCAAGATCAGGAAATGGAAAGGCTAATGGGTTGATGTCCTATACATGTGTTCAAATACTGTATTATATCTCATAGAGATGTAAAAGCACTGCATATTAATCTAAAATTTCTTAAAAAACAATTTATCTTTAAAAATGGCCTCTTATGAGTAAGGAAACATTTTGAGGGGAGGGCAATGATCCTACCACTTCAGATGCTCATGTCTTCCACTGAAGTGTCTGGTTCCATTTCTTGTTCTGGTTCCTGACTCTAATTTCCTGAAAAACTTGGGAGGTGGCAGTGATGACAGCTCAGGTACTTGAATTCATGCTACCCACATGGGAGACCTTGATTGCATTTCTGGCTTCTTGCTCTGTCCCTAGACCAACTCTAGCCAAAGTAGGCATTTAGAGAGTGAACCAGCATGTGAGAGCTCTGTTTCTCTGTCTCTCACATAAATGAATTAAAAAAGAAATATTTTGAAGGAAAACAAACTTTCCTATTACAGACTGGAGTCTGTGTCCCCACCAAAATCATACGCTGAAATCTTAACCTTCAGTGAGATGGTTTTAGGATGTGAGGACCTTTGGAGTTCATGAGAGTAGACTCTTCATGAGCTGGATTAGTATCGTTAAAAATTAGACTCACAGAGCTCTCTTGCTCTTTGGTCATGTGAGGATACAAGGAGGAGTTGATAGTTTGCAATCTGGAAGTGAATTTCACCAGGCTGTCACCCAGATCTCAGACTTCTAGCTTCTAAACTGCAAAAAAAAGATTTATTGACAAGGCATATAGTCTATGGTACACTGTTTGACCAGCTCAAACTAAGACTTTTACTAACCAAAATGTTTGCCATTTGTAAAACCATTGTGATTTATCTTATAATATTGATAAAAAATTAGTAAATCTAAATTATTTTATATACAAATACTAAATATAATTCATAAACTTTAATAAACAATAAACCCCTCCTAATACTTACGTGTTCCTGGTGTTATCTATAAATGATGTAATATATTAATGTAACTTTTTGTCTAAGTGAATAAACATTTTGATCTAGTAAGTTTTACTGAATAATTCTCTACATTCTTACTATCTGTTAAACAAATCTACCTTTTTCTTATTTTACTTGTTTATAGTCACCAAGATTTCTTGCTGGAATTATTCTTCTCTTCCAGTGATCCTCTGTTCTTATGATATATAACTATACTCTTTTAATAATGTGTTATTTTTCTTGAAGATCTATTTGGCGATTTCTCCACTACATTCTTATGTGAGCTCTAGGGTGTTAATTTTCTTAAAGCCACATTATGATCTTATCTCTCAGGTTTAAAGATTCTCCATTTACTATTGACTATACTCCTAGAGTAACAGCATAACATGTTAGGTTATCATAATATTGGCATGCCTGATCTGGCTTAGGGATCCTCTACTCACATATGTTATGCACACTACACTTGTTAATAAAAATATCTTTAAATACTTATTTACTTACTTGAAATGGAGAGGAGAGGGAGAAAAAGAGAGACAGAAAGATATCTCCCATCTGTTGGTTCATTCCTCATTAGCAACAGCCAGGGCTTGGTCATTCCAAGCCAGGAGCCCAGAACTCAACCTAATTCTCCCCATAGGCAGCATGTACCAACTATCTGAGACATCACCTGCAGGCTCCTGTGGTGCATATTAGCAGGAGCCTGTCATTGGGAGCAGAGCTAGAAGTAAAATCCAGACACTCTGAAATGGTATGCAGACATTCCAAATGGCAATTTAACTGCTAAGCTAAATTCCCAATCTATGTCAATAAAATCTGAAGCTTGCAACATGTACCATAGAATATATAGGCATGTACTTGTTCTAATTCCCCTACCTGGAATAGCCTTCTCCATCATTCAAACCCAACCAGCTAGCTCATTAAGGCCAACCAGCATGGTTATTTCATCTATATGTATATTATGCTACATTCTACTTAAGTTGTCAATATTTATTTGCTTGATTTACCTCCTGTATTAGAAAATAAAATCTTGGTAATTCTATGTCTTACTTACCTCCTAGATATCCTACGATTAATGTACTTGAATGCTGCATTGATCATATATCATAGTATATAGTTTTACTGCTTTCTCTCTCACTCCATAAAGTTTAACTTGAAATGTTATCAGCTCATCAAGTTTCCTACCTAACACTTTTCTCTAAGCACTTTTGGGATATTCTTTTTAGATTTCCTTGAGCTCTATTTCTAGTGTGGTAATTTATCTAAAACAAAAACAAAAACAAAACAAAACAAAACAAAACAAAAAACTATGCTCTAAATCTACACAGCCTTTCATTTTGCATAATCTCATTTAACAGTCTTTCATTTAACAGATATTAAATCTGTATATACCATACTGTATCATACGCCAGTGATAGAAGATGGAAAAGAAAGGCTCATTATGTACAGCAGTCACATGAAAAGACAGACCTGCAGCAAGGGCAACATGGCCCATGTCTTAAATTCCAAACAGAGGTGTGTAATATTTACTAGTGGTATATGGAGCAGGCATAATCTACATTTGATTAGAGGTGCCAGCAAGACTTCATAGAAGTTGATTGCTTGAACCAGTGTTTGAACTCTAGAGAAGAATGGAATTACTATTTGTGTCCCTAAGACCAATTACACAGTAAATATAGAATCTAGGTTTGTTTGTTTGTTTGTTTGTTTTTTCTAGCTGTATCAATTTTGTTCTCCATATGGATCTAAGATGCATTCTTGTGAAGTGGGTGTTGGTGAGTCCATGGTAGCACCTTGTGCTGAAGCTCCACATAAACTTAACACGTCATGATCAAGTACAAGGGCTTGATGGTGATTTCCATGCTTTTCTATGTGGAATCATCATTTCTAACTGCATTTCTCTTCTCCTTTAAGTGTCACTAATCACATTTCTAAAGTATAGCATTGATGAATTTGTGAATGTTAAAATCAAGAAGAGGAGTTTTGAAGATGTTTTACAGACTTTTATAAGCTTGATATGTCTTGAGTTTTCAGAAAACCTACATTGGCTTGGTCACACTTAACACAATTAACATTTTCTTTTGGTCATTTCTTTTATTTTTAACATTTTTAAAGACAGTTAATATAATTACATGGTTAAAAATTCAGAAAACTCAAAGGTTATTCAGTTTTGTTTCCCTCTCATCTCTTTATTTTAATTAACTTTCCAAAGGCATCGAACATAACCAGCCCATTATATAATCTTCCCAATGCATCCCTTGCATATACATATTCACCCATATTCCATTTTATTAATATTTATGTTGATTAGGCCGGCGCCGCGGCTCACTAGGCTAATCCTCCGCCTAGCGGCGCCGGCACACTGGGTTCTAGTCCTGGTCGGGGTGCCGGATTCTGTCCCGGTTGCCACTCTTCCAGGCCAGCTCTCTGCTGTGGCCAGGGAGTGCAGTGGAGAATGGCCCAGGTGCTTGGGCCCTGCACCCCATGGGAGACCAGGAAAAGCACCTGGCTCCTGGCTCCTGCCATCGGATCAGCGCGGTGCGCCGGCCGTAGCGCGCTGGCCGCGGCGGCCATTGGAGGGTGAACCAACGGCAAAGGAAGACCTTTCTCTCTGTCTCTCTCTCTCACTGTCCACTCTGCCTGTCAAAAAATAAAAAAAATAAAATATTTATGTTGATTACAGTATATCATACACAGTGATAGGCAACTTGCTTTGTTCATTTATTGTATTTTGGGGATTCTCTTGTATCAATATATAGAGAAATACACTCATTTTATCTACTATGGTTGTATACATTATGTTGCACAGATGTACTATAAGTAGTCAGTTATCAATGGGAATTGAAGGAAGGTATTCATTTGTGATAAATCATTTTTTCTGTTTCTACTTTAACTGTATTTAAAAGAAAAAAAGTCTTTTTTATATTTCCAACAGTTCTATATAATAACAGTACCTTCCCATGAAAACTAATCACAATGAGAACCAAAGCATTACCTTGGGGATGATTTATTATGAGATCCTCAAAACTGGTGAGTGCTATTTTCCTGGTTGACATATAATAACACACAATATCTAATCTTTGGCTACTTATAACTAATCCTGAAATATGTACTCACTGTTAGAATTATATCCACTCCAATGTAATGTACTACATAGTCCCAGGAAATGATTACCATTAAATAAATAAGATCAACTAAATAACAGTAGACATTCAATCTGTGGACTTGGCACAGAATTCAGAAACTTCATTGTGATTCAAGTGTAGTGTCTACATTCTGAGAGTATTTTAACTTCTTCATGATTGCTACCAATTAATCTGTTATGGGATAGTACCCACTGCATATTAACCTAGGGAGCCAGAAATTCCTTGTTGATGATGCAGCAGTTTTGCTGCTTGGCAGTTACTGCTAAGTATGTTTTCTTTCATCAACCCAGTAACTTGCCTTTATTCAGCAGTGCGGTGCATATGAGCAATGCACCAGGACTTAGGGATTTAAGCACTAGTTAGAAGGATGAATTTGCAACATAAAAAGGTGCCTAGACAATATAAGGATTTATTGTGTAAATAGAACCCATATGAATAATAAGGAGAACAAAAAACACTTATAGTTTTAACACAATTAATGCAATCATAATTTCATAAGCTTATCAAGAAGCTGGGCATCTAGAAACATGAAATAGCATGATAGAGCACAATTTTTAAAATTTGAATTCAGAACTTGGTGCACACCGGAGTGAAGTAGTCAGTGATGTATCATGAAGACTGAATAGGTATCTGAAGAAGAGAAATTGGGTGGGCATTTTTAGATGGGGAAAGAATTTCTTGGAACTGAGATAAGGTATATTAGGTGAAGAGTAAATGAATTAATTTTGGTGTGAGACAAATAGGTAGGCAGCCAGGTAGGTCTGCAGTGAGCTGCAAGTACCTGCAAATCCCCCCACAATGTAATTCTATCCTTCTAATTGTCAATCAAAAAGCCCTTTTGCTTGGGACGCACTGCTTCATTTAGGACCTAACAGTAGGCACCATGAAAATATGAATATGAAACTCCTTGTGGAACTTGTGGAGCTACCATAAAATTCCTGGGTGCCTCCAGGCCTGTAGGGGCACTACCCTCTACCTCACAAAGAGGTAACAACTGGGATGGGCTCTCTCTTTTGCTGTACACCATGGTTGGAGGTGCTGCACAGGTATCTTCTCTCCTTCCCCAACCCCTTCTCCCTTTGGGCAATCTTCTGAGCCACTTATAAAGGGTATTTCTCTATGTGGGGAAAACCATGCTCATGCAAGAACATGTGTTCACTTTCCCACCTTTTGAATCAAGTTTGTTATCACTTCATGTACCTTATATGTGTTGGCACTTAGAATGCTTTTTCCATTGTAGGAAAAGGACATGGAGTAAAAATTAAAACACCGGTGCCCACATCAGTTTGGCCAAAGCATAGAATCTATGTCACAAAATAGCAGTTGATGATGCTGGAAATGTAAGTTTTAGATCATTCTAAAGAGTCTTAAGTGTTAAACTACAATATTTTGGCATTATAAAATGTCAGTTATTGGAGAAAGTTTCACATAATAAAAACTTAACAGTGAGATTTTTCATTGTTTTTAAAGAATTTAGAAACCAATGGAAGCCTCATTGGTCATTAAGTGAAGTGAAGCAGATATTCTGCAGATCTTGATCTGAAGATTATGCATCTTTGAATTTTTCACAAATAACCACACATAAATATCCATCAGGTCTATTCACTGCTTGTCATAACTTCTATAATAGTTGAGTCAGTCCATTATTGTGTAGAAAAAGACTTTGAAGAGAAAATGTAAGAAGTTTTACTGGGCAGGATATCAGTAACTTCAATTTTGAAGGTACTATGAAATGGTTTATATGTTATAAAGTGTTAATAAGAAGTCTATAAAATTACACTTGTGGCCTATATTTTATCCTACTGAATATATTCTTAGAACGTACTGCTTAGTTTTCCTTGCACGTTTCCCTAACCTTCACATTTCTTTCTCCTTGGGATTCTTCACCCCCTGACTAAGTTAAGATATCCTATTATATCTACTCATCTAACTGTTCTTTTCTTTACAGTATTTCTTGTAATAGTAAGTGGGAAATATTGCTGCATGGTTTTGTTTGATGTGTATCTCCCCAACTAAGTATCAGCCTTTAATGTGATGCCTAGTGCCTAGCATGCAGGAGAATGAACTAAATATTTGCTGAACAAATGAAATGAACCACACTTGTTTTTATCTTTTCTTTCTATTGTAAAGAGAGAATAATGGAATGTAGAAGTAATGTAAAACTTCACTAGTATCCTTATTTCAAAGGAATTAGCAATTTAATAGTTTAAAACAAAAATGAGGCTCTAGAACCGTGCCATAAACGCCATACCTAATTCATTAATGTATTTGTGTCAAATTCAACATAAATTTGAAGGCTTAATGACAAAAAGAAGTAGGTAGTTCCAGGTAAATTCCAAGGTATTTAATTATTATAAGAGCAGTTCAGTGGTGGCTCAGCCTCATAGACTTACTTTTTTTTGCTTTCTATGATGAGTGGATTAACATTTCTGAGTGCTATCTTGAGGACCATAAAGGTTTCATCAGAGGAAATTATCAAATTAATTGTATATATTACAATTAAGGCAAATACAGACAGCTTCATATTGTTTAAAACCTTTTTGTTTTGTTTTATTTTGTTTTGTAAACAAAAAGTACTGGTTCTACATATTGGTGCTGTTACTGTCTTTTATGTTTGAACTTCCAGCTAAAATATTTTTAAATATATAGAAAACCTGAAAACTTGAGAATTGAAAACTAGAAAGAATAACTGGATATCTTAGTTATTATTATAGCTAGAACATTACAAAATTAGTTACAATTATAAAGTTATAGTAATAAACACAATTTCAATGTAAATGCCACTTTCTACTTGCTTTGATTTATTATTTAATGATTATCTTATTTAGATCCAATGATAGAAATAAATTAAATCAGGAGTTCAAAATATCCATTTTTTTTTTTTTTTGACAGGCAGGAGTGGACAGTGAGAGAGAGACAGAGAGAAAGGTCTTCCTTTTTTTTGCCGTTGGTTCACCCTCCAATGCAACCAGCGCACTGCGCCGAACCGATGGCAGGAGCCAGGTACTTCTCCTGGTCTCCCATGGGGTGCAGGGCCCAAGGACTTGGGCCATCCTCCACTGCATTCCCTGGCCACAGCAGAGAGCTGGCCTGGAAGAGGGGCAACCGCAAAATATCCATTTTAAAGAGATTTCTAGCTTTTTTTTTCTAGCTATTCTGCACAATACTTTACATAGTTAACACTCATTTTTATGATGGCTGAATTATAATTTAATAAAATATATCGGGGCTGGCACTGTGGCATAGCGGATAAAGCCACTGCCTGCAGTGCCAGCATCCATTATAGGCACTGGTTCAAGTCCCAGTTGTTCCATGTCCAATCCAGCTGTCTGCTGGGAAAGCAGTGGAAGAAGGCCCAAGTCTTTGGGCCCCTGTACACGTGAGGGAGACCTGGAAGAAATTCCTGGATCCTGGCTTCGGACTGGAGCAGCTCCGTCTACTGCGGCCATCTGGAGAGTGAATCAGCAGGTGGAAGATCTCTCTCTCTCTCTCTCTCTCTCCCTCTCTCTGTCTCTGCCTCTCTGTAACTCTGCCTTTCAAAAAATAAAGTATATCTTGAAGTTGATTACTTCCTTAGCTCCTTAGATGTCAGTTTTAAAGGGAGACCAACAGTTCTACTCTAGGAATTCAGCATCAAACCAATGCAATAACCTAAATCATTCTATTTAGAGGTGGTAGTTTCACTATCCAGTATCAACAAAGGATTGTGATTATAACAATCAACAGTTATTAAAGAGCTGATAATCAATTATCTCAATAAGAAAAACCTCTTCCCAGGAATCATTTTTCAAAACATTTTTCTACCCTCACATCATGAATAAGTTTGAATCAGCAAATGAACTAAAACTAGCAGAAGATGGTCAACTGTATTCATCTTTATATCTATGTACCAGCAATGTATCCAAGAATTATTGGTGTTCATAAAAAATATAGCACAGGGGGCAAACACTCTTTGCTTCATATCAAGTCATCATTGGCGTTTTTTCTTCTCCAAAGCCAAAGTGTATCTGAGATCCTAGTGTAGCACAAAGCCTCTGAGATGCCTGTGGTTACTCTACTGAAGGTATGACCAGAAAATCCAGGTATGGGCAACTCAGAGAACAGTGCCAGTCTTCTAGTCTCACAACTTATATAATAAATATAAAAGAAGATAATTTGCTTCAAAGGCCATTCCTTTGGCACCACAAGGGTATTTTTCTGATTAGTTACCATTTGAAGTGGTGAAATAAAACTAGTTATATTGAACTCATATTTTAGAAATGCAACTAAAGAAAGTCAACCTGTAATTATCTGGTCATTATTTTACAATTTATAAAGAATTTTTCTTTCCTCTGTTCTGTGCAACTGATGGCTTGGTAAATAAGCCCCTCAGGTTTCCAGTTCATTAAATTAAGATTGACAGAGGCCGAGAAGCTTTTGCAAAACTGCATCTCCTACCCTGAGAGTCCTTAAAGGCTTTTAGCAGGAACTATTAAATTGTTCCTGCGAGGCTATTGTGACATTAAGTGGATGTTTTTCTGGGAAAATTCAAATGAAAGAAGGTGAAATGATGTTTCCAAAGCAACAAACCTATTTTATCTATCTGTGGACTGTCTTTAAGATATGTGTGTGTGTGCACGCACACATACACACTTCCTCCCACCAGGATTTTGCTTAAGCTATTGTGGTGGTAGAACAGATAATCAACTTAATTTAACTGTGGTATCTCCAGATTCCAGCCTGCCACACACTCTGATTTGATTCATTCATTGCATCCACCAAACTAGTCTTTTGTTGTTCTTTCCTGGGAAAAGGAAAACATGATTTATTTCAGTCTTTCCTGCTGGACTTTGAGATGTTTCCTGAAAGTTATTTTCTCTCTTACTCTGTTTCTAAAAAGCATATTCCTACATACTTTGGGAAACTGAAGGAAAACAACCCCATACATATTTCTGTGCCTATAAAAATGAAGAATTATAGTTTTGATGCAATTACAATGACTAATGCAAATAAAAAGATTTAAGAATGCTTTTAATAACCGCTTCTAGTGTTGCCAGATTTACTGTCATATACAGCAATTCAACTCTCTTCCTCTTAATATAATATGCCATTTTTTCTTCAGTGAAGATTTCTTTTTACTGCTAAATCCTTGAGTCTCATAATATAAAATATACTAGATTACAATCTTATCACCCTGACTGACATTTTTCCCCTTCTAAGAAATAAAACCAATAGTGCTACCTTTAAAATAATATCTGGAATAATACCTTCAAAGAATCAGTGGTGAATTTTATCACAGAATATAAAATCTAGATCTTATTTGATTTTTTCCTATTTGAAAAAATAATGATAGAAGATTCAAATAGTAAATAATTAAAGCAGCATGCAACTATTATAGTTAGAATTTTTCATTTGCTAACAAATTTAGCCAAATTAATTAGGGAATTGAGAACAAAAAAGCAGGTTAATTAAAAACAATGAGACTTCTCATGTTGCAATTATAGGAACAACTGATTTCCCTTAATATAAAATACAGGCAAAAATAAATGTAAAAGTACAACCACCAAATATGAAAAAAAAACAATAAAATTCCCCAGGTCTTACATAAAGAGTGAATAAGCTGTTGTATAATTATTTTAAATGAAGATATTGCCCTCCCTTTCTGTTTAAGATGTAAATATTCTTTGGAGAAGTACACGCTGAGTAACTTTCATATAAAATCATGAAATTATAAAATATGGAAGGGATGTCACCTTGGCATAGTAGGATAAGCCACTGCCTGCAGTGATGGCATTCCATATGGGCGCCATTTTGAATCTTGGCTGCTCCACTTCCTGGGAAAACAGCGTAAGACGGCCCAAGAAAAAAGCTCCTGGCTCCTGGCTTCAGATCGGCCCAGCTCTGGCCATCGCAGCCATCTGAGGAGTGAACCAGTAGATGGAAGATCTCTCACTGTCTCTTCCTCTCTCTATCTATAACTTTGCCTCTCAAATAAATGAATAAATCTTTAAAAATAAATAAATAATAGATAAATAAATAAAAGTTGGATACTGGGTCCTTTCTTGAGAACAGGTTTTTTTATTTCTTTTTTAAGATTTATTTATTTATTTGAAAGGCAGAGTTTCAGGGAGGCAGAGGCAGCGAGAGAGAGAGAGGGAGAGAGGGAGAGAGGGAGAGAGAGAGAGAGCAAGAGAGAGAGAGCGAGCGAGAGAGAGAGGTCTTCCATTCACTGATTTACTCTCCAAATGTCCACAATGGCTGGAGCTGGGCCAATTTGAAGCCAGGAGTTTCTTCCAGGTCTTCTACGTGGGTGCAGGAGCCCAAGGACTTGGGCCATCTTCTACTGCTTTCTCAGGCCCTTCATTCTCACTTCTATTTCTGTTGTACTATACAAACTTAACCCAATCTGGCCTGAAGCAGAATCTAGAAAAAAGATTCTGTCTTTCCAGCAGGAAAATCTTTCACATCAGTATCTGGGGATTGGTACAACTGAACCTTGGGATAGATTTTAATTTAAGATGTGTGTGGCTATTGCTGGATCTGAAGTGGAGCAGCCGGGACTCGAACTGGCGCCCACAAGGGATGCCAGCAACTGCAGGAGGCGGCTTTTATCTTCTATGTCACAGTGCTGGCTCCTAAGAACAGGTTTTGGTGGAGATCTGAAAGAAGGAAAATGATGATGGAAGAAGGCAAGGGCTTTATTTTGATTATAAATTTGATATCTTACAGAAAGTTCTTACAACTCATTCTGCAATTCCTTACAATTCTTGCCACATATCACATCAATGTTAACACATTTTCTCAATGTGTTCCCAGAAAACCAAGCCCATCCTTATTCTTATATTAAGATGTATTCCCATTCTTTAAATGTTTACTCCCTTATTTCTTTCAAAGCATTTGTTCTGGTGGACTTGTTACATAACCTAGAGATACACATAGTTTTATAAAATGAATTCTAGGTGCTGAGCAGAATAGGAACCAAAGTGGGCTGTATCAATTGTGACATCTCAGATTGGGATGTATTGAGCCAATGCTTCCTGCACTTTTATAAATTAAAAAAAAAAAATCCTCTAAGGAGCTATTAAGACACTATCAAGTATTGACGGGTTCCATCTTAGTCCTGTTATAACCATGTGTTTCTTCTGACTTTCTGAAACAACAACAACAAAAAAAAAAATCAATGTGTCCTTTGAAAAGGCTCTATGCATTAAAATTCAAGCTTTAGTAATGACCTGAAGAAAGGCACACTTCAGGTCAGGGAATTTCTGCAAATTAAGCATACTGCAACATCACTCCACCAAAGCCCGTGGATACCTGAGCTTCCCAACAAGTCAATATCATACCTCGTTATGAAGTCAAGGGGAAGCATAAGTTACATACATTTTCAGGTTGAAACCTGCCATGTTTAATTTCAGTCTTTCAAATTTGTCAACACTCTGCACAAAAGGCAGATTTCAAAATATTATTAAAATGTCTCAAATGGACAGTTGAAAGCCAATATGCTGCTTCTCTCAGACACTACTAATTAGTAATTCGGAACAACACAGATTTTTCATGGCTAGTACAGGAAAGGGGACCTGTTGGCTAATTTGGATGCCTGGGCTCCCAAACCACTGAAATTGCCCTTTGAATTGCTCCTTCTCCTAACTCCACTGGTTTTTTAACCCTCCCATTTTTATTCACCTTAATCTTTGCAATGAATTTGACACCTTGGCACATCCTTGTCTTTGCACGCCCTCTTTCAAGGCTACAAGTGCAGAGAAGATCCTGGTTTTTCTCTGATTTCTCCAGTCTCCCTTACTTTACATGACTTTTCCAATCTTTCTGGTTTTCTGTTTCACTATGGGTGTAGCCCAAGACTGACTCCTTCATTCACTCTTCTATTTCTGTTGTACTATACAAACTTAACCCAATCCGGCCTGAAGCAGAACCTAGAAAAAAGATTCTGTCTTTCCGGCAGGAAAATCTTCCACATCAGTATCTGGGGACTGGTACAACTGAACCTTGGGATAGATTTCAATTTACGATGTGTGTGGCTATTGCTGAACATCCTCACCACACTCTCACTTTCAGAACTCTGTGCTGCCTTTTCCTTCTGCCCAGAACACCTTCTCTCAGGTAGGAGCTCACTCTGCCTGCTTCATGCATTTGCTCAGATCCTTCCTTCTCAGTGAGGGCTCTTATGACTATTTAATACTGCACTGTGGGGGCTGGCGCTGTGGCATAGCAGGTGAAACCACTGCCTGCAATGCCATCATCCCATATGGGCGCCGGTTCTAGTCCTGGCTGCTCCACTTCCTATCCAGCTCTCTGCTATAACCTGGGAAAGCAGTGGAAGATGGCCCAAGTCCGTGGGCCCCTGCACCCACATGGGAGATCCAGAGAAAGCTCCTGGCTCCTGCCTCTGGATGGGTACAGCTCCAATCATTGCAGTCATCTCGGGAGTGAACCAGCAGACGAAGACCTCTCTCTCTCTCTCTCTCTCTCTCAGCCTCTGCCTCTCAAACTCTGCCTTTCAAATAAATAAATGAATCTAAAAAAAAAAAAAAAACTGCACTGTGTTACTCATTCTCTTACCCCTTATTCTGCTCGACCTTGTATTTTTCTACATTTTCAAATTTCAAAACATCATATACCTTTTCAGTATGCATTAGTTATTGTTCTCTTTGTTTGCTTCTGAGTTCAAGTAAAACATCACCAACTGAGGAGCTTATAGACAACATAAATATATTCTGTGTAGTTTTGGAAGCTGGAAGTCTGAGATCAAGGTGCCAGCTTGGGCAGGTTCTCATGAGAGCCTTCTTCTTTCTCCTTTTATCCTCCCACGATAGACTGAGGGTGATGTTGCACCTTCCCAAGGCCCCATCTCCTAAAGCCATGACACAGGGGGTTAGGATTTCAACACAAGAATTTTCAGGGGCATGAGCACAAATATTCAGCTACCTGATACAATAAATGATCCATTTTGATCACTGAGTATCGGAATGGCCTTAAACAGTGATTGGCATTCAGAGGTGACCAATGACTATTACCCTGAGCTATAAACTTCCCTACATTATCTACTATCTCCTTTCCTTTTTCACTAATAACTTCATCCAAGGTTCCTCTCATCATAATTAGCTAATTAGCATGTTAATTGCAGTTCCTGCTCCCCCTCTCTTTAAGCCATCTCCTTTATTGTTGGCTGATCTTCTTCAAAATCCAAATTTATCTTCTCATTACCATTCTCCGAAATGTACACTCTAAGGCCAGCTCAAAATTTCTTATTCTAGAATTTTACTTGTTTTTTTTTTTTTTAAAGATTTATTTATTTGAAAGTCAGAGTTACACAGAGAGAAAAGGAGAGGAACATAGAGAGAGGTCTTCCATTAGCTGGCTAACTCTCCAATTGGCTGCAACAGCCAGAGCTGTGCTGATCTGAAGCCAGGAGCCAGGAGCTTTTTCTAGGTCTCCCACGTGGGTGCAAGGGCCCAAGAACTTGCGCCATCTTCTACTGCTTTCCCAGGCCACAGCAGAGAGCTGGATCAGAAGTGGAGCACCCAGGACTCGAACCTGCACCCATATGGGATGCCGGCAACTCAGGCCAGGGCGTTAACCCACTGCGCCACCATGCCGGCCCCTATTCTGGAATTTTAAAGCCCTCCTCACTGTGACTACCAATTCCACCCAGCCTCATCCACACCTACTCCTCAGTCAACTCCAATGAACCTGGTAACACCTTTTCATTTAATCCCATTGTGATACAAACTATTTACTGTACATTTGGAAGTTTAAACAATATTTATACTAAAAAAAGACAGACACTTGACTGATTTACTTTGGTGTGTGTGTGTGTGTGTGTGTGTGTGTGTTCTCCTACCTAAAATGCCTCTTACCTCTACTTTCATGTTCTGGGAAAGCAAATCATAACTATATTTAAAGGTTCAAGTTCAACTGACTGTATGATTGATTCTATGCCTCTGAAAGTCATACTGTCTTTTAGTAAGCATAAATCATGGTTTGCCTCTCACACATACTCTGATATGCCTTTCCTCACCTTCTGTCTCCCACCATAAGAAACACTGATTTATGGATCATACAAGCCTCCTCATTCCAAAATTATGAGCAGTATATTCTCCTAGGAGGCACTTCTTGCTTCAAAATCAGAATCCAACTTAGGAGGAAAAGCCTAGGGCAACCTGGGCCTCCAAGGAAGGGGAACGGGATTTACTCTTTGCATGCGTGAGAAAGCTGGCATCCAGGCGCTGTCACTCTTCACCACCATCTCTAGGTGCTTGGAGTCGGCCAGCGGGGCTGGGATTCTGGGGGCCCCTTCAGACACAGGTAGATTGTCCTTCACAAGCAGGCTGCCGGCTGTGGCTGGAAAGCCTGTCTCTAGGCCAACTGGCATCTCCCCCACTAACAGCTTCTTGTGCTGCATGTGTGACCTTGCGGTTTTAAATCACACCTCCAGGGTGGCTGCAATCTTTCACCCAGAGCTAGCAGAGGAGGGGGCTGAGCCCCTAGGGAGATGGACAGTCTCCAGGAGACCACCCCTCCCTCCCGCCTGCTATCTCCATGAGCCCCAAGCCAATCAACATACACATGTGACACCCCCTGTCCAATGGGCACCCCCAAAAGGATAACCCAGTGAACAGAGAGGAATGCCTTAAAAACGTGGGACACTTCCTCAAAGCCAGTGTCCGGCTCCGTCACTCCACCTGGTCTCCTCGCAGACTAGACATTTTGTCTGTCGCTTGCCAATTGAATAAAAGTTTCTGCCTCTTCGCAAACTGTTTCCTGGCTTTTTATTTCTATACTAAGCTGAGGAAAGGAATCCATGAGACTCGCTCTGGCAACCACCCTTCCCTCCGCAACTGCTAACAGCTCACATGGTTCCTGTTCCAGAAGGTACTCCCAAACAATCCTTCTCTCGCTACTCCTCCCCTCCTTGGATTTTCTACTTTATTTCTTAGGTATTAAATATTCTAGAACTTGACATTATTTCACCTTGTATTTTTTTTCACTCATATATGAGAGTACTTCAAAATGTTCATGGGAAAATGCAATTAAAAGGTGAGTTTGCTTTGCCTCAAAAAAAAAAAAAAAAAACACACACACACAAAATACCTGAATTCCATGAAAAATTTTTCCATAAAATGAATTTTCCACTAAGTTTTTGCAGCTCTCTCATTTAGAGCATTGTAGAAATTCTTGAACATGTAAACTATCTACCCAACAGCAACTTATAACTTCATTTATCAGTAGTCACCAGGCAAATTTTTACAAAATTCATAGTCCAGGGCTTCAACTCAGATCTATAGAAACTGAATTACTTGCACTGTTTTGAAAAAATTTGTATTCTTTAAAAAACCCCCCCAAATTCTGATAATTGACTAGATATAGGCATACTGCTTTAGAAAACTTACTAAGGGCTGACAAATAGCAAAAATTCAAAACACTTTTTTACTTGAAAATTATTTATCTTAAAAGCACATGACTAAAGCTCATGAATCTCAATATTTTTACTCACCTTCTCTAGGTTTTTAGAGCTAACATTTGAATTTGCATCATGTAAGAAGAAAATTTTATATTTCAAAACACCTGAAATTTCACCATATATATAATAACATATTATGTGAATATAGTCATGTCACATATACAGTTGCAGAGTCTCATTTTTCTTTCGTAAAACTTTACTTTAGATACTTTTTTTTTGACAGATAGTTAGTGAGAGAGACAGAGAGAAAGGTCTTCCTTCTGTTGGTTCACCACCCAAATGGCTGCTACAGCCGGAGCTACGCTGATCCAAAGCCAAGAGCCAGGTGCTTCCTCCTGGTTTCCCCTGCAGGTACAGGGGCCCAAGCACTTGGGCCATCCTCCACTGCCTTCCCTGGCCACAGCAGAGAGCTGGACTGGAAGAGGAGCAGCCGGGACTAGAACCTGGTGCCCATATGGGATGCCGGTACCGCAGGCGGAGGATTAGCCAAGTGAGCCACAGCGCCGGCCCCTAGATACTTCTTATATGTCCTTATTTAATACTGTCAAAGGAATATCCTTTTGGAGTGAGGGTGCCAACTAAATAATCATTTCCCCACCTTTGGACTTATTTATCATTTTCCCTAAGTTTGTAAACATTATAACATAACTTTTAAAGAAGTAATTCACTGAATATAGATATAACTTCTTAACCTATTTTAAAGGTACTGTTTTTTGCACATAGTCTAATCATGGACATACATTTTGTGCTGATCATTACAGTTAGTCTGTTTTGACATTTTCAGGATCTTCAATTTTCCATCAACTGTCAGTGGTCATGAAATTACTTGATCTTACTGGCATATTCTCTTGATTCCTGCATTTGGGGCTGGTCTCCCTCTTACCCTAGTCTCAGGAATATTCTCTAACACAAACTACACTAAAGGATAAGGACTGTAGAAATGGGGCAGTTCACAGTTTCTCCAAATGTGATCTACAGAGCCCCTGTAATACAAAGACCTGAGAAGCTTGATAAAAGTAAAGAGTCAGATATCCCTCTATGGGGTCTAGGAAAAGAAAATTTAAACAAGAACCCAAGGTATTTCTTATCCATAGTAACGATTGAGAAACCAGTCTTCCAGATACCAGACTATAAATGAATTTGCTACACAAATTTAACTTACTTCCAATGTCAACATACCTCCTATAATTCTACTTCTCTATAAAATGTTATACATATTTAACTGATGATCGCTAACATAATAGTTCATTTTTTCACTTCTCTCTCATTCCTCCTGTTCTCGGGTACATTCCTTCTAGAAAGTAGAAAACATATTTATTTTATGATTTGCATTTCTATTTGTTTTCCACTTAGAAACTGCCAAAGTATGCTAGTTGTTTAAATTTTAAACTGGATCCATATTCTGTAAAATAAGTTAGTCTTGATGATTACACAAAATTATTTATTTGACTTCAAGTGTTTCACCTCTTTTGTTCTTAAAATATAATGTTTGACATCTTAAGGATTTTGTTAATAGACATGTATTTTGTGTAGGGCTCTCTATAAACTAACAAAAAAGTGTTCAGCAAAATTCACCTATGTATCAGGCATTGTTATATGCTCTGAAGACAGAAATATGAGAAGAGGGTTTCTTCCACTGGAGACAGTAACCCTTTACTATTGAAGCTGGTCTCATCAGAAATGTTTATAAGGTAATACAATGAAGTCAAAAGCATGCATCAAACATTAAGAAAAAATACTGTAACTTGAAAGGATCGTGAAGACTCTCATCATGGGTATAACAGCATGGCTGAATTTAACTGAATATAAAAATAAAGACTATCTATCTAATTTGATGTGGTTTATTTATAACCCTGTTGTTCATACCAAAAAGCTATCTTTGAATAGTATCAAACATGCCTTATTATAACAACAGGATCTATAAAATATTCCTATTTCATTTTTAGAAACAAAAGATCTTTGATAGATTCTGTATATTTTCATTTCAGTGGTATATTATTAGATGAATTGTTTCTTATTATGACCCATTTGTATAGCAGAGAATAGCTGATGCACTCACACACATACACGTAGGTGAAACATGCTTATCTCATCAAGCCATGTTACCATAATTGGTATTGCCAAAGAAAAACTCAGATTCTTAACGTCATTACCAAATAAATATTGCAGAACATTCTCATAGCTAAAAATTCAATCTTCTGCGAAGTCACAATCTCTTTTATAACCAATTATATTAAAAAAATGAAGAAACACGACCATCTATAAAAATGGCTAAAACTGAAAGCAGTGACAACACCAAATGCTTATGCACGTTGTAAAGCAACCAGAATTCTTATTCATTGCTGGCCAAAACAGAAAAAGCCACCACTACCTTGAAATATAGTTGGAAAGTTTTTGACAATATGACATATTCTTATCATTAGATTCAATAATCATACTCTTTGGTATATATCCAAGTAAGTTAAAAGTTTATGTTCATATAAAAATTGGCAGACAAATGTTTATAGTGAGTTTATAAAAAATTCTTAAACTTAGAAGCAACAAGCATGTCCTTCAGTTGATAAAGGTATAAACTGCAGCACTTCAAATCAATGGAATATCATTCAGTTATTAACAAAAATGAGCTATCAAACCACAAAAAGAGATAGAAGAACCGTAACTGCATATTGCTTCAGTGAAAGAATACAGTGTGAAAAGGCTAACCATACCGATTCCAACTATGTGACATGCTCACAAAAAGCCAATGCCACTGTGTCAGTTAAAATGATCAGAGATTGCCAGGGTGAGCAGAGGGCAACAATGGCGAATGGGGTACACTGAATTTTTGGAGAACTGAATCTTTTCTGTATGATGCAATAATGATTGTAATATATCATTATACATTTGGCAAATCTCATTGAATGGACAACACAGCAAACCCTATATAACCACAGGTTGTTTTTTATAACAATTCATCAGTTTGAACAAATACACCCCACTAATATGAGAAAATTTGTGGGGGTGTGTTGGGGAAGTGGGGTATGTAGGAATGCTGTATTTTCCAACTCATTTTTCTGCAAATCTAAAAATTACTTTTATATAATATCTGTTAACGAAATAAAAGGGAAAAAGGAAAAGGCAAACCTCTAACACAAATTGTAAAGGCAAACTAAAGCATTACAAACTCCTGGTAAGACAAACAACTTCTATAACTGCAATCAATCTATAACCATAATCATAACGGCATTTCCTGCTGCTCTGTCATCATGACAACACTGGCAACCCACTACCTCTGACTCCTGAATCAGGGCCTATGGTATACCTGGGACAATACTGGAAAAAGACACGAAGCAAATACCAGATTCTGCCCATTGGCCTGGAACCCACAGCTCTACAATATTCAGTCTGGGTATGAGTCAGGTCCCACATCTGTGGATGCACTGTTTGGCCACTTAGGTAAAAGAATCACGATTCACCCAGACGAGACCAAATGTTGTGAGGACTAAAAGTACACAACTTCCTCAGATCATGTGAGCCCTTGACATGCAGGAGATTCCGTTTTGCATAAACACCCCAGAGCTCTGGCTCCACCAGGACAACAGGAGGTTTTACAGAAATGAGATGTGCCCAGGAATCTTGAAGGGAGGGCTTCTATATCATTGGGTTGATAGAGAAGGAGAAAAATACCAATTCAGTCTTGACAAGCTCAAGACTGAACCATCTTTAAGTAAAAGTAACTTCACGTAAAAATGTAGGACCCAAAATAGTATCTTTGGCTAAGAAAAACTCTAAATTCAGAGACAAGCAAAGAGATGCATAAAATGCAGGGTACACTTCAGGCCTTTCAAGAAGAAAAGCTTTCATTCTGTTTTTTTCCAGAGCCCCTACACACAACGGTTTACAGATGTACAAAGATTGGACCACTTCACCCCTAGAGATGCTCCACACTGCCAATCATCTCTCCTGTGTGAGCAGCCTCTTCAGGGTTGGCCGTGTGCTTCATCATAAAAAGTCGGAGAAGCCACTTGCAACAGCATCTCTGCTAGTGGTGTTTCTATTCCTAAGTGGCCAGACTGGTGCTTCTCCTGTTTCTACACATCACCCTACTTCAAATATAAGATGAGTATTTGCCAAGAAATTATTTCTGAACAAAGAACACTTAACATTAATAATATTGTCTATTTTTATATCACAGTTTCATTAACTTTCAAAGGCTATAAGAAGCGAAAATTGGAACTGGTTGTTACCCTATGACGAAAGCTTCTGCCTTCCTCTCAGGGTAAAGTGTCTGCGCCTTCACACAGTTCCTCCACTCCTGGACTGACTGAGCAGATCTTGAAGAGTCTCTAACAAATCTAAGGAGAAAGAAAAATATATAAGTAACCTTGGAGTGTTCAGCTAACATCAGTACTTTATCACAAATTGTTCAGATTTTCTTTTTGCCATTTTGTGAAATTTCCACATATCTTGCACCAAACCATCATGCACAAAATAATAAGCACTTGGAGAATACTACATCAGGAAAGGAATTTTATGCTGTTACATTATTACAGTCCTCCTCATCCACCTTTGAATGAATGATGTCATTATCTCATAAAATCTTCTTAATAATGTTCCACAACTATTTGCTTACTTTTTTTAGACAAAATTTTGTTTTGTAGTATCACTAATAATAGCAGGTGTTTCTGCAAGAATAGCATATGGTCAGGCTTACACAGTCCTGTCCATGGCTTCCCTGAAACCGTTTTATTGCCTTCTTCTGCTGTAAGATATTCTAACACATTTTGGTCCCTAATCTCCTATGCTTAATTTTTTCTGACCTAAAAATCCCAACCAGTGTCCTAAGTACCCCCACGGAGACTATAATAACACTGACCTGAGCCAGTGCAAAAGTGTGCTCTGCCAGCATGTTCTTTAAGATAGCCTTCCATCAACACAAAGTTTCAGACATCCTTTTCTGGAGCTAGCAAATAAAATAAGCTGGCTTTGGCAGTCGATTATAGACTGCTCTAATTCGTTGAATCCATTTTCCACAGGATTTACTTGGCAGGCTTCTCTCCACTGCTAGCAAACTGACTATGTTTCTCTGTAAACCTTTTTTACAATTCTACCCAAACACCACTGTTTACACTGCAAAGAGTTATGTGTTCCTGAAAATATATTTTAAAGAAGACTTTCAGTGGGGTAATCTAATTTTGACCTCAACAACCTGCTAGTCACGTCGTGAGTAGCTTGCAATGGTTTGGGGATATATAAAACTGGAGAAACTGGGAGGCCTGGTCTGTGCTACTTGGTCTAAGATGTGTCCATCTTCATCTATTTGATTTGTCAAATGATCTGTTGTCTACTGAGGCACTTACCACAAATTAAGTTTGAAAGTACTTCTGATGCATACTTCTAAGAATGACCTTGAATATTCTTGTTATTCTTAAAAGCACATAGAGACTGGGGAAGGTGAGATTAATACATTCTCCTTGGAGAGATATAGGCATTTTTTTTTAAAGCATGGCCCTCTATTACTAATCTTTCTATTACAAAGGTAACTTCTTAACTGCCATTACCCCAATTAAATGTCTATAAGGAAAATAAAAATAAATCTAAAACATTTGAAAATTATTGGAATAAAAAAGATACAAATAGTATTTCTTTCATCAAATTTTTATGAATTTTAGAAAAGGCAAATGGAAGTTGTCATGGTAATCATAACACTGGTTGTAAAGGAGTAACTGGAAAATAACATGAAGTAACTTTCTGGAATGATGAAAATGATTCTGTTTCTTGATTGGGAAAGTGATTATATTAGTGCATATAATTTTCAAAAAAAAACCTGTAAGTATGTCTATAGAACATGTACTTTTTTTTTTTTTTTTTTTTTTTTTTTTTTTTTGACAGGCAGAGTAGACAGTGAGAGAGAGAGAGAAAGGTCTTCCTTTGCCGTTGGTTCACCCTCCAATGGCCGCCGCGGCTGGCGCGCTGCAGCCAGCGTACTGCGGCCGGCACACCGCGCTGATCCGAAGGCAGGAGCCAGGTACTTATCCTGGTCTCCCATGCGGGTGCAGGGCCCACGTACTTGGGCCATCCTCCACTGCACTCCCTGGCCACAGCAGAGAGCTGGCTTGGAAGAGGGGCAACCGAGACAGAATCCGGCGCCCTGACCGGGACTAGAACCCGGTGTGCTGGTGCCGCAAGGTGGAGGATTAGCCTAGTGAGCCGCGGCGCCGGCCAGAACATGTACATTTTATTGTGATTAATTTATACCTGAATTTAGAAACACACAAGCAAAACAAACAATGAAATGGAAGGAGACTTCTCTGTTTCTATAATGATTTTGAATCACTCTTTAAAGATTGGTACCTCCTTCCTGGCCAGTGAAAGCCAAATCTTCATTCTTTCATTTACGCATCTACTTAAAGATTCACTAAACACAAATACATCCAGAGTTAACACAGTGGCAGTGTACTAGAAGAAACAATGGTTCATAAAACAGACACAGTCCCTTCTCATACAGAGCTTAGCGCCTGTTGAGGAAAGTAGACAATTAAAATGGCTGAAAACAAAGAGTTATGCTGTTACAACATTGAAAGAAAGTCCAAAGCCTAATGAACTATTTTATATTAAGCCTCAACTCAATCTAAACTGAAAATATTGGTACTTATTAAGTCATTAAAAGCTGGTAGATTACTCAAAACAAAGCAATCCAATAGTGTCTTCCTAGTAAACCAAGCCTAAATGAGGGCACTTCAAAAAATTCGTGGAAATGGCATCAAAAGATAAGTTTATTTTGGTGTGAATTTTTTTTAAATCCAAGCACACTTTTTTCATAATATGCATTTCCATGAGCTTTATTGAAGGTCCCTTGTATATTCTCTAAGTCTAATAAATCAAAATGTCAAAATATTTTTCAAGTAAAATTTCAGTTGGCCACTGGGATTTTTTAAACATAATTTAGGCTGTCTAGGCCCTGCGGCAATTTATATATACAACTGTCCATGAAGATAACACGTTAAATGATCTTCTTTCCCATGAAGAAGTCCCAACTGGGAAGACAGGTACACCCACTTCTGCTGACCCTGCTTCCAATGAGGGATTTGTAAGCTTTCCCAAAAACAAGTATTATGCACACCTGCAATAAACGCAAGCTTCTAACAGGTGCAATACTTCATACACAAAGTATCACTACAGATAGGCCAATATTCAAACATAAAATGCTTTCTGGTAAATGTAGTCCACTCATCAAGACACTTCGATTTTTTATTTTTAAATGTTTGTTTATTCATTTTTACTGATTTGAAAGAGAGAAAGAAAAAGAGCAAGAGAGAGATCTTCCATCTGGTGGTTCCCTATCCAAATGCCTGATACAACAAGCCAGGCAGAGTCAGAGCCAGGATTCCAACTTGATCTCCCACATGTGTGGCAGGGACTCAGTACTTGAATCATTATCTGCTGTCTCTCAGGAACATTAGCAGTAAGCAGGATTAGAAGTGGAGGAAGAGACAAGACTCAATCATAACCACTCTGATATGGCATGTGGCATGCCAAGGGGTAGCTTAACCCACTGTGTCATAACACCCATCACCCTCACCTCAGCCTACTTTTAAATGAATTCCCTCTGTGGAAAATTCCATTTTAAAACCCACAAAACTTTTCCATAAGCTAACGAGTATCAAAAATCCTCCTGTTCATTTTTGGTTTTCTAACATCTATCTGTCCAAAATTCCCACAACATGGAAGGTGTCATTTAAAGAATAAATCTATGAAAGAATATAATTAAAAAGAGCAAAAACAAATAAAAATGTGAATCACACAATTACAACTACCAAGTCTTCTAAGGCAGGCTATCTCATTGTTTATTTTGTGAAATTATCTAGAAGACAACCAACATGATTTGCAAAGAACACTCTAAGAGAAAACATGCTAGTAACAGCTGGTAGTTCAACATTTAAAACTGGAATAAGAAGTTTACTTTAAACCAAAGCCATAATGGATAATGAATGTTTTATATTTAATGAACTAACTATCTACAACATTTTCCTCTCTCTAATCTCCACCAGTCTTCCCAGTCTCTCACCAGATAACTTCCAGTTTGGGATACATTCTGCTGGCAGAATGAAAAGTGGCCACTTGAACTCCAGAGTAGCTGGAACTCCAGGTAACTATCTCAAATACAAGAGCCATTCCATATACTCAGAAAATAGTTAGTTCAATCTTAACTGCAGACAGTCATTTTAATTACTTTCTCATTCTGGTTAGTGATAAAACTAAAAGGAATCCTGTAATACTGATTAGAGAATTACAGTCCCTACTTGGGTAGTTTTCACACATTTAACATTTAAGGAAATTTTCTTTTGACTAAGTAACAAAGTTTTAAAAGTTTTATGTTTTTTTTCAACAGTGACATGGTTGAGGATTAGAAAGTTAATATAATAAAATATCTTCCTAGAATGCTACCTTTTATCTTCTACCTTTCCAATTTCTACTCCTCCAAACCCATTTCCTATTTTTGTTTTGCTTCTGCCAATGTGAGTATTAGCTCTCTATGTTTCCTGGTCATTATCTGACATATACCTTCTCTCATATACTGCTTACAGAAATACTTTAAAGCAAATGTGGTACTGACCTTGTGAGATTTAAAGAATCTTACAAATAGTGATCTTAAGACCTTTTCAATCATTAAATATATAATTGCCATATAAAATTCTAGATTATTTCTAATAGCTTTGGTATTGTTACAGCTTTCTCCTTTAGTAATTCCCAAAGATAACACATTATGACCTTTGATCTATAGGCTCATATTCAGTGATAAGACCAACCTTTTCCATGTGACTACAACAAAATTTTAAGCAACTCTAACTTAATGGATCTATTAAACACTAAAATCTGCCTAACAGCACTAAAACATTCTGAAAACAGAAATAAAACCTTTAGAACTAATGACTTGGGATTAAATTTTTCCAGAGTTCAAGTTTTAGACATTAGCTTTATTGCATGTATGTAGTTAAGATAATTTCAAATATATATTTAGCTTCCACTATGTGCCACTTTTCCTATAAGAACGTAGAGGCACATAACTCTTCCTCTAAAATAGTTCATAGCATAGCCAATGGAGCTAAGAAGACATAAACATATCCAAAGATAATTTAATACCATTTGTCAAGTGTTGTAACGACTGTATAAACAGGGCTATGAAATATGTTGGCTAGACACATGAAACATGCTCACAGATAAAATTAAAATGACTAAGATGTGTTCCACAAATATTACTTGAGCAATGAGCATCTATCTTCAGGATAAGAATGTATGTTCTCCAAACCAGTCCTTAGGATACTATTCTATTACAGATTTCATTAAAAACTTACATATTTGATTATATTTTATTTTTAATTCTGCAATCTTTTCTTTAATATGTACTATGTGAGTAATTTAAGCAGAATTTTCTCAACCACAAAATGTACACACCTTTAGGGTTATTTGATATTTAATTCCATTATATATACAAAGTACTTAGTTGAGTATCTGATATGTGAGAAAGGAACTCATACACTGCTATTGAAGGGTTGGATTTTTCAATATAACTTGACCTTATGCAAAATTACCATGTATAAAAATCTTGGGTTAGAGTGCTGTTTAGGACATCTGCCATTCTATAAGTCTGCTGTGCATCCCACTTACCATGTTGGATTGTTCTCTCCCTTTTAATTCTACCAGTTAGTATTAGCAGACACTAGTCTTGTTTATGCTGTCCCTTTGACACTTAATCCTATCATTATGATCAATTATGAATGGAAGCTGATCACTTTGACTAGTGAGATGGCATTGGTACATGCCACCTTGATGGACTGAATTGGAATCCCATTGCAGATTTCTAACTCTACCATTAGGGGTAAGTCCAATTGAGCATGTGCCGAACTGTACATCTGCTCCCTCTCTTATTCCCATTCTTATATTTTTTCTTTATTTTTTATTTTGACAGGCAGAGTTAGTCAGTCAGTGAGAGAGAGAGAGACAGAGAGAAAGGTCTTCCTTCCATTGGTTCACCCCCCAGATGGTCACCACAGCCAGTGCGCTGTGCCGATCCAAAGCCAGGAACCAGTTGCCTCCTCCTGGTCTCCCATGCGCATGCAGGGCCCAAGCACTTGGCCATCCTCCACTGCCTTTCTGGGCCACAGCAGAGAGCTGGACTGGAAGAGGAGCAACCAGGACAGAATCCGGCACCCCAACCGGGACTAGAACCCGGGGTGCCAGCGCCGCAGGCGGAGGATTAGCCTAGTGAGCCACGGCCCCGGTCCCATTCTTATATTTAACAGAGATCACTTTTCAGTTAAATTTAAATACGTAAGAATAATTGTTTGTTAATTAAAAAGTTCAACCAATGGTATTAAGTAGAACAAAAAAATACTAAAAGGAATAAAATACTAAGTTGTTCCTCGACATTCAGGACAAGGGTTGATCAAGTCGTTGTTTCTCATGATGTCCATTTCACTTCAACAGGTTTCCTTTTAGGTGCTCAATTAGTTGTCACCGATCAGGG
Source organism: Oryctolagus cuniculus (assembly GCF_051225735.1). Taxonomy (NCBI): domain Eukaryota; kingdom Metazoa; phylum Chordata; class Mammalia; order Lagomorpha; family Leporidae; genus Oryctolagus; species Oryctolagus cuniculus. The sequence goes on from NC_142869.1 coordinate 73,697,740, forward strand.
AGAACATATGATATTTGTCCCTTTGGGACTGGCTTATTTCATTCAGCATGATGCTTTCCAGATTCCTCCATTTTGTTGTAAATGACCGGATTTCATTTTTTTTTCTTTACTGCTGTATAGTATTCTATAGAGTATTTTAGGCATGGAAAGCCAAGACACTCTAGCAAAAAACCAACCAACGAAACAAACAAACAAACCTAAAGATCTCTGCGAGTGAGATCCCAGTGGAAAAACAGGCCATCAAAGAAGGAGGTACCTTTCTCTGAAGGGAGGAGAGAACTTCCACTTTGACTATGGCCTTATGTAAATAAGATTGGAGTTGGTGAACTCAAGAGGCTTCCATAGCCTTGGCAGCTCATGACAAGAGCCTGGGGTGATTGCTGACGCCATAAATAAGAGTGTCAGTTGTTAAATCAACAACAGGAGTCTCTGTGCACTTACTCCCCATGTAGGATCTCTGTCCTTAATGTGTTGTACTATGTGAATTAACGATATAACTAGTACTGAAACAGTACTTTACATGTTGTGTTTCTGTGTGGGTGTAAACTGTTGAAATCTTTACTTAATATATACTAAATTGATCTTCTGTATAAAGATAATTGAAAATGAATCTTGATGGATGGGATGGGAGAAGGCGTGAGAAATGGGATGGTTGTGGGTGGGACAGAGGTCATGGGGGGAAAAAGCCGCTATAATCCAAAAGTTCTACTTTGGAAATTTATGTTTATTAAATAAAAGTAAAAACAAACAAACAAGCAAACAAAAATTGGGTTAATTTTCAGTCCTTCCCTTAGAAAAAGTCACCCAACTTATCCAAATAGGTTGCTTGGTCTTTATACCTGAGGGGCAATTCAAAATTTCCTTTAAGACCAAGAAATCATATGGAACATCAATATTTGGCCAGACGTATACGCTCAAGAGAGACACTCATGCTTTGCTGTCTGCAATAGACATTGATCTTCAGATTTTCTACATGGATACTCAGGTAGGTTGTAAGCTATCTGCAAATTCCTTGTAAATACTGAAGGAGTGCAGGTGTTATCACTCTAAGGAATTTAGAGCATAGCAGACATTAGAAGAGACTTAAAGTCTGCAGCCTAGAAGGAAGAAACCTCTTTTCTATTGCTGAGTTTTCACTAACTGTACTCGTATGATAGGAAGGGACATATCTTATCAGCATACCTGGACAGACTTGTTGCACACTGCTGTCCTCTATTTTGGTCCCATGAAGAATAATTTATGAATCATTATTTATTATAAGGGTCAAACAGACTTTGTCCCAGGCCATAGTATATTCTGCAAACCTATTGTGTTCCACTAAAAATAATTTACTATTCCTTCAACCCTCCCTTTTCTCCCCTTCCCTTTGTAAAGGGGACTGGAAGTTTCTGAATTACTCTGAGCTTGTGCATAATCACATTCCTGTGATTATCCCATGCTGTGATTTTCCTCCTTTAGCACATTCATAAATGTGTATGCCTTTCTTAATATTGAGTCCTTTGTTAATTACTTCCAGCGAATCTTCAGAGGTTGGAGGGGTAATTTCCCTTCACTCTTACTATGTATTGGATAAAAAGACTTTGGAAAGAACATTGTGTATCTTCACTGGAAAAGGATGTATTATCTAATATACCCCTCTAGATTGTCTGATTCTAAGGAGGGCTGATTAAGCTATTTTACAAGGCTATAAATTATAGATAACTGATAGCAATTACAGAGATACTTATCCAAAGACATGTAAATTCCTTCTGGTGAAGAAACAATAGATTTTTCTCCCTATGCCAATTCTAGAAGAAAACTAGTTTTGCAATTATTTGTAGATTCTATTCAACATTCTTGACTCAACTACATATTACTTTAAACACCATATTAAACCAGTTGATAGTATCTTGTTTCCTTGTTAATAGGTGAGTTAAACAAAATCCTTGAGATTTTTTTTCTTCTTTTCATGTTGTAAAACAATTTTAGTCTACTGCTTTTTAAAATTATCCTTTTCTGGGGGGGCATTGATATTTGATAATAATTTAACCAACTACTCCCATATTAACATAGAGTTCATGTTTCTAGATATAATCATTTGGGCTTCAAGAAGATTAATAAGAAGGCCGGCGCCGCGGCTCACTAGGCTAATCCTCCGCCTTGCGGTGCCTATACACTGGGTTCTAGTCCCAGTCGGGGCACCGGATTCTGTCCCGGTTGCCCCTCTTCCAGGCCAGCTCTCTTCTGTGGCCAGGGAGTGCAGTGAAGGATGGCCCAAGTGCTTGGGCCCTGCACCCCATGGGAGACCAGGATAAGTACCTGGCTCCTGCCATCGGATCAGCGCGGTGCACCAGCCGCAGTGCGCCAGCCGCAGCGCGCTGGCGGCGGCGGCCATTGGAGGGTGAACCAATGGCAAAGGAAGACCTTTCTCTCTGTCTCTCTCTCTCATTGTCTAACTCTGCCTGTCAAAAAATAAAAATAAAAAAAATAAAAAAAGATTAATAAGAAAAGGCCAATGATGAGACAGTACAAAGGAAGGCTCCACCAACAAGATATTCACAAAATTATTAGGTGGTACACTATGTTACAATTCTGTTTGAATAGGCTTTTATGCCTGGTTTTATGCTTTTATATCTTAAAGAAACATTACTCTAAAATTTGACAAAGGGGCTCAAAGAGATAATGTTTGCCTTTGTTTTTATTTTTGCCTTTAAAATACTATACCTATTATACAAGTTTAAGAAACACTGGTCAAGAGAATTATTACAGTGTATATTTCAAATTTTACATTTATGAAAATCTAGAGTCCAAGATATAGAACTCTGATGTACTCAGTTAATTTATTTCAATCTCGTAATCATCTAATTCATACTGACTTCCCATCAGATCATGTACTATAAGAATAAAGAAGACTCAAAATAAATGTCATTGTTTTAAAAACCTTGACCTAATGGGACTTTGAAAGCTACCCTGTGGAGCTGTAAAATAGTATTTATGCTTTCAAATTTGATATTGTTATATATTAATGTTAGCCGTCACAAAGCACACCGGACACCCCGGACACCGGAGTAAGGGAAAGGGTTTATTGGGGAACATCCTACAGACCGGAGTGAAGGGGCGGCGAAGGAAAAAGAGAGAAAGAGAATATAAGAGAGAAACAGAAAGGAGAGGAGCTAGCAAGGAGAGAAGATAGAGCAGAGCAGAGAAGAGGAGAGAGGAGAGGAGAGCCAAGAGAGAAGAGTCAAGAGCCAAGAGAGCACTTGTGCAGGAACAGGCCTTTTTAAAACTTCACCCTAGGGCGGGCAGGGAAGCAGGAGCAGCGAATCCCATTAGGATGGGGGTGGAGCCTGACTCAGGTAGCTGGCCCATGCAGCCACCTGGCTAAAACTGTGCCAGTTTCCTAACAGACATAATATTAATTAGAGTTTAGTAATAATAAAGTCAGACTATAATATTGTTAGAAAAGAATCTGTATCTCTTTTAAAGTAATAAGCCAAGAAGAAAAGAATTACATTCGTATTGTTAAATCTGATGGAATCATTTTCTGCTCTTCTAAAAGCAAATACCTGTACCCTGGGAAATGACAACTATTAGGTTGGAAATACTTTTTAATTACTTACAAGCTGCATTTATTTTTCTGTGTTCCATGTATTTAATAAAAGAATCTCTCACAGAATTTAGCCATTAAATTATGTATCTGAGATAAACCTGTGGGCACACAACAGAGGGGTCTCACTAGTGATGATGGAAAAAGAAATACCAAATACTCAGTAGCTACTACCAGACAGAACAGGTGAAGAAGATGTCAGGTCTGGCTGTAGACTTCTTGGAAAGGCAGGTTTAGAAGGCTCTACTGTTATCAGTGCAAACAGCAGCTGAAAAAAGATGACCTGGGTTCTTTGCCTTAAGTGGAAAAAGAATTTCCAAGCAGACAAGGCAGAGAAAAGATGTATTTAAAAGCAAGATTTATTTAAGTCAGAGACCTCCAGACAGAGTGGCCTGGAGGGGGCCTCAAGAGAGGAAAACCCAAAGAGGCTGGTAGTAGTGGGGTTTTTAAGCACAATTTTGGAAGCCAAAAAAAAAAAAAAAAAAAATCTGTCAATCAGTACAAGATAGGGACAAACCTATCTAAAGACCTGATTTGTAATCTTTTTACCCTGTGTGGCTTATTCAGGATAAAACAAAATAGCCATCAATTAACTGGGAGCTCAGAAGGACAGAAACACCACTCCCTTGATATTCTCATGGTAAAATTGGAAATTCCTAAGGAGTAGGGCAGATACTTTTGACTTTGCTAAAGATAATTTTTGGGGAAGCAAGCATTCTGCACCCTCAATTTCCCCTGGGACTACCTGGCTGCCTATTCACCTATCTTACTCTTCATAGTACTAGGTCAGAGGTTATACAAAGGAACTTTCAGCATTTAGCAGATTAGGGATATGTTCATTGTTCTTTTCCACCTAGTTATCCTAGTGCCTGGCACATGATAGGTGTTTCATAAATAGAGTAATGATGTTTATCTAAGAAGACTGGACCAAGACAGAATGTTCATGTTGAAGTATTTTGAAAAGCAAACAGTGACAGCATGCATAGCTCTATTACAGCAAAAATATTTTGGTATTAATTTTGTTTTAATTGGGAAACATTAAGTTAGAATACAGGGACATATAACTAGCACATTTATTGTTTTGTTGTATTTTAATTTTTGCTAATGGAGAGAGACAAACATATTTGTAAAGCACACTTACTACTTTATTTCACTGTGGATTTAGTTCTGTAGTGGCATATTTTAATATTAAGGTAAGTGCTAATTTTTTCCAGTTTTTTTAGCTCTATTTTTCTATTAAAATAGTAAAGAGAACTTCCCCTATACCTAAGAGTAAGGTTGATTCAGAGAGAACAAAGCATCACATTTTTTAACTTTGAGCAATTAATTTCAACTTTGTAAGTCAACAGCATAGACAACAGTGTTCAAAACCATGGCTTTGAATTGCAAATACCAGCTGCTGGAGAGCAAAAAAACATTCCAAAACCCTGAATTTAAATACCTAGAGCCAAATCCCAGAGAACCTGGAGCAGAGGCTTTAGGCTATGGAGAAATTGAAGAAAACCAATGATGTGATAGGAGCAGATTCCTACAATACAGAAAAAGAGAGGTGTAGGGTAGGAGAACAGAGTGTAGAGATAACAGAGAACCCTCCTCCCTGAACCAACTTTACAATTAAACTTTGGGGAACTGCATGACAGAAACTCGCCAAAATATTTAATAAATCTTGCACTGGAGACTCGTATGACCTAGACTGTGGATACTGATGAGAAAATAACCTTGCTGGGAATCCTCTGCAAACAGAGAGCTGCAGTGCATAGAAATATTAGGCAGGTCCAGGTAAAGAGAGAGCCCTCAACTGACCAGAGTTCTCTTCATCCCTCAGAGGTGTGGAGGGAGCACACTGTTAGGAAACTGGCAGTTGTAGCCAGGTGGCTGCCAGGCCCAGCCACCTGAGCCAGGCTCCACCCCCATCCTAATGGGATTCACTGCTCCTGCTTCCCTGCCCACCCTCAGGGGAAGTTTTAAAAGGGCCTGTTCCTGCACAAGTGCTCTCTTGGCTCTTGACTCTTCTCTCTTGGTTCTGCTCTCTTGGCCTCTCTTGGCTCCTCTCCTCCTCTCATCTCTCTTCTCCCTCCTCTCTGTCTCTCTCTCTCTTACAGTCTCCTTCTCTTTTTCCTTCACCGCCCCTTCACTCCGGTCTGTAGGGTGTTCCCCATTAAATCCTTTCCCTTACTCTGGTGTCCAGTGTGTTTTGTGACGGCTAACATTAATATATAACACACACGACAAGTTCTCAGGAATATTACTAAGGAACAAAAACCAGTTTGAAGTTTTTAATCAAGAGACTGCAAGATTCCTCCAGCTTGCTACTAGGGGATTCCACTGCTGAACAAATTGCAGGATCAGAAGTTCTCTTAGGAGAAGCCAAGTGGGGCCCGAGGTCTGGAGAGGCAGAAGTCCATGGTCCCTCACTGATTTCTCTGTCATCAATGCCGACCAGTAGGCACATGTCAGTCAATGTCTCCATATCCCTCAATGTCTCCATTTTATCCATAGCCTACTGGGCACTACAGGTAACAGAGATGCAACCACGGACCAGACACCCTTTTTCTCGGACCATGCATAAGAACTCAACAGGAAGAAGAAGAAGAGTAAAAAAAAAAAAAAAGGTTGCATAAATACTCAGTTGAAATAAAGAGGCTCAATACGAGACAGGAGGTGACCAAGTTAAATGAATTTTAAAACAAAAGCTACAACATACAAAGTATAGGCTTTCAAACAAACACTTAGTTCACATTTAAAAATAATCAAATAGTAGCAAACAGGGATAAGAGAATGTTCTTCATCTACTGAGTCATCAGCAATTAGTGTGATGTTTGGCATAAAATACACAATAGTTTTGAACAGTAGAGGAAAAACAAATTAATCATTGTCAATATCCAACTGGACAATAAATAACAATATTATTGAACAGTTTGTTGATTCAAAACCTTTGCTTGAAATACCTCAAATCATCTTCACTTACCTAAACACAAATATTGTCATTTGTATTTTTATAAAATTTATTTATTTGAGAGGCAGAGTTACAGACAGGGAGAGTCAGAGAGAGGTCATCCATCCACTGGTGCACTCCCCAGATGGCTGCAACGGCTGGAGCTGGGCCAGTCTAAAGTCAGGAGCCATGAACTGCACATGGGTGCAGCCTAACACCTTGAGCCATCTTCTACCGCCTTCCCAAGCCATTAGCAGGGAGCTGGACTGGAAGTGGAGAAGGGACTCTAATCAGTACCCATAGGGAATGTGGGCACCACAGGCAGAGAATTCACCTACTGTGCTACAGTGTAGGTCCTTGTTATTTGTATTTTACAGAGCCAGATTTATGGGAGTTAAGTGACCTGCCAAAGCTCATAAATACCAAGTATGGAATTAAAATGTGATTGAAAATAATACAATGCAGAATCTTTATTTAAGAAGTTCTATGTGAATATTTGAAGCAAGTTTGGAAAATTCACTACAATTTACATTTATTGCTCTATTACAGTCTTTTTTTTTTTTTTTTTTTTTTTTTTGGTAGTACCCTCACTTGTCATCATAGCAAAGAAGGGCTAGGAATGACATTATAGATTGCCTGATCCAGGTCCCTACCTAACAACTGGACTGATTCTTTTCTTTTTCTTTCTTTTTATCATGATTTAAAAAAATCTAATTATTTTAAAAGTCAGACACACACAGAATCTTTCACTCACTGGTTCACTCCCCACATGGCCACAATGCCCAGCAAGGGGCCAGACAGAAGCTAGGAGCCAGGAGACTCTTCTGGTCTCCTTGTCGTTGGCAGAGACCAAAACACTTGGGCCATCTTCTGTTGCTTTCCCAGGCACGTTAGCAGGAAGCTGGATTTGAAGTGAAATAGCTGGGGACCTCAGTCAGCACATATATATAATGCTGGTGTTGCAGGTGGCAGCTTAACCTGCTTTGCCACAACAGCGGCCTCAAGAGCTGATCTTTTCGACTGCACAGAGCAAATTAGTTGCTCCTTCCTTAGGACAAAACCTTCATACTCCCTTCTGTTCATTTTGTTTTTCATTTCTTCACCCATTTTAACAATTGTTAAAAGAGCTGGAAGGTGAAGAGTGGTGATGTTTGAGATTATAAAGGATTGGGATTATAACATCACTAAATGAAGGTTGAGGTTATAGTTGGTAAAGCAAATGCCTTGGAATAAATACACTACTATAAACTCTCTCTACAGAGATGCTTTAGAAAGCTTGCTAAATGTATCCATTATAAAGTAATTATTTGTAATAGTGTGTTACTATCTCTGATTTTCAAAGAATTCACTGCGAAGCAGATTTTCACATTCAGATCTATTTTTATATATTCGAATAGCCTAGGTAGTTTGTACAATGCACAGAAATATGACAAAATATTTTTGAAACAATAAAGAAATCTTTCAAATGCCATTCATACATTGTTAGCTGTTTCTACTCTTGTCATTCAAAATATGTTCTCTTTTCAATATGCTTATTGGAAAGGCATGGGTTGACAAAGAGATATACTCAAAATTGATGATACAATGGAATGTGTCTGAAGAAAAATAATACCTCTAAAATGTGGAATAGTTTGCACAACTACCCATTCTTTAAAACTGTAAGACACCAAGATACATTGACAAATGAATCTAATAGTTTCTCTGCAATGGTTATCACAGCAGAATTTGTAATGCACTCCATTATTTTGTTAGACATGCACTTCTAGTGACATTATAGTGCCCATAAAATGGTCTAGTAACTTACAATTGGGAGAAAACTAAAGTAATATATTACAGACTTAGCAGAATTATTTCTGTGGAACTCACTTTCACATTCCTGTAGGAACTCACTAGATCATTCTTTCCCTATCTTCCATTTAATCATCTAATTTCATTCTTCTTCTGATTCTTAAATTGTTCTTACAGCTAGTTTTGGTTTAAAGACTCAACTATAATTGTTCCATATGGTTAATAACCGGTTAGCCTGCAGCAAGGAATGTGCATCTAGCGCTAAAAGGTAGACATAATGAGATAAAGCTGAGAATGGGTCACATTATCACAAACTGTATTTCATCCTGAACCTTTAGCTCTACCTGCCAAATAGATTTTTAAGCACCTGTAATTTATGTCCTTCCCCTTTGTCCAAAAGGTTAAACTGTCAACCTCCTTCTCATGTGCAAGGATTAAATCAGTCCAACATTCAAAAGTATGTAGGGCCATATATGAAAGGAATTTTAAACTTGAAATAATTTGCCCAATGTCTCAGCTTTTCCTCCTTATTTTGAGATATGCATTGGGATTCTTTGAAGACTCCTAAAGCTTGAATAATTAATGAAAACCTGGATATGATCAAACAGTTTGAAAGTAATTGGCCAATCTGCTCTTTTTATCCTCTGCAGACCAAATTATTTACAGACAATATTTATTTTACAGAGGCTTTCTGAAAATTCAGAAGAAAGTACTTCTGCTTCTTCACAACTGGTGATCCTCCTTTCTTTTTAATTTCTCGGAAATTTTTTTTTAGTTTTTAACAAGTTTGATACAGATACAGTTCTATTCCCTTTCTCATTCCTTCCCCTTCTCTATCCTTTCTTCTTTTCTTTCCTTGTCCTATTTTCTTTAATTTCCTTCTTTAATGATTCCATTTCATCAGTTAAAATTATGTGTGGATTGTAAATGATGAAGGAAGTTGCTCAAAAATTTAAGGAAGCCAATAATTCAGTAATCAGGGTCAGTATGGAATTTTCAAATTTTATTTCAAGTGGGGTACCTACAGTTTTACATCAAATAGAATCTACATAGAATGTTTTATTAAGATAGAGATCTTAATATATTTGACAGAATTTAAAAATGGTCAACAGCATTCCTCCATTAAAGAAGAAACTCCAATAAGCTGTAAAGGTTTAACAGGACAAAAAGGATATGATTTGTATCTTTCCAGACCAGTCGCTTTTTGAAGGTTCTCAGCTGCAGGCCCCAGAATTGAAATGTGACTTGAGGCCAAAACTTAGTGGGCAAGATATGATATTTTCTGAACTCCAGATGATAAAAATAAAAAATGGTTGTATCAATGTCCACTGAAATTAGATATCTGATACTTTTAGCTGTCCTGAATGTAACTGTAACTTCTGAAGAGAAATACCTAGAGTTGCTGCCTGGAATGCTAAGTACTGTCTACAAAAGGGGAAGTCATGGCATCGGCGTTGATACTATTCTTTCTGATCCATTAGATTTCATTAATTGTTATGAGTTAAATTATGCTCCCACCTACCTAGATTCATCTCTTGAAGCCCTAATCTCCGGTGTCTCAGAGTAAGACTTCTTTGGCAATTAGTGTTGTTGCCAATGTAATTATTTAAGATGAGCTCATACTGGAGCAGGGTGGGCTTCTGTCTAATGAGACTGATGTCCTTGTAAAAGGGGAAGTTTGGATGCAGATCTACAGACATGGAGAATGTCATGTGACAATGAAGGCTGGGACTGCAGCAGCAGCCAAGGAATGGCAGAGATGGCCAGCGGACCACCAGAAGCTAGGAGACAGTCCTAGAACAGACTGTCCTTCACAGACTTGGGGAGGAACCAAGACTCCCAACCCTGACCTTGGTTGGACTTTCAGTTCACAGAAACCTAAGACAATAAATTTCTAGTGTCTGAGTTATCCAGTTTGTGATATTTTGTTATTGCCCTGGAAACTAATGGAGGTTGTTTTTTTTTTTTTTTTTTTTTTTTTTTTTTTTTTTTTTTTTGTTATTGCCCATGGAAACTAATGTAGGAAGATACATGAAGTCTGACATAATATTTATAATCATCTGGTAATTATACCTGAATTGGTAATTCAAAATTTTAGAATCACTTTACAATCACATATTTATATTCCCTTTGAAGAAGACACTACACTTTGAATAATTTACATTTTTAACATCTGAGTCAAAATTACATCAAATTTTAGGAGTCTACCAAATGGTGATGAGAACCTACAATGTGGTTTCAAGAACTGATTAAAGTACTAGTGATGACTACTTCAGCATGTGCTACATCTTTCATAGCAAAGATAACTGCAGTAGAAGTAGGTTTTAAATGGCCTGGATCTTATAGAACTTTTGAGATCCTATTTCAGAAAAGAAGGCAATGTTACACATTAAAAATTAGATTTAGGCTGCTGGTACATGGCCTAGCAGTTAAGTTGCCTCCATGATATATCAGAGAATCTGAGTCTGATTCCCAGTTCTGGTTGCTAATTCCGGCTTCTGCAAATGACGACTACGGAGGCATTAGTAAATAACTGGGTTCCCACCACTCTTAGAGGAGACCTGGGTAGCATTTCTGACTCCTGGCTTCAGCCTTGTTTAGCCACTGTCATTGCAGGTATTTGAGGGATGAATCAATGCATCAGAGTTTTCTTACTCCCTCTACCTCTCAAATGGAAAAAAAAAAAATCATATGGAATGATCCCAGGTACCTGATATGGTTTGCTTAACTACACCTTAAATGCACCTATGGTAATAAGACAGGGATAACATTGTTGAACAGGGATGAAATATCCTTAAATCCTCACCATTTTGCTGGACTATAATTGTGAAATAAAGAGAAGAGGGGACACAAGAAAAAGGATAGATGGCAATGCAAAAGATACAATGCTTTAGGTAGATCAACCCAGGATTTTTCTATTAGTATTGAGTATTATTTTGTCAATGAGAAGTCCTTCAATTCAATTAGGTAACCAGCTTGGAAATTTAATACAAATAGAAAATCAAAATGGCTAGTGAAATTAAAAAATGATTGATTAGAAATTTTCTATATACCAGTGGGGGATTCCACAGACATAGCTTCATCTATTAATATCTCCTTTCTTTCACATTTCTGCTCCCTCTGCACAATATTCAACACCAAGCTTCTCAAAGTCAGATCAGCACCTGGTGCTATTTCTGTCTTCATTTCTCTGACATTCTGGTTTCTTGGGTTAGATTTCATCTCATTGTGTTCCCACTGAATATCCATTTACCTTTCTGTGTCCCAAATGGTTCAGTCCCAGACCTTAAGAAATGAGTGGAGCATTTATCAGTTTATACAACTCTACATTACTGAGAGTAGTTAGGTTCTTAAAGACATAAAGAGGGTGCATTATCTAGAAGGTCTATACTTTTTAAGGTCTCTGCAAATTTTTCTCCTATTTATTTTACTCACATGGAACAACAACCTGTATACCTTCTTTCTACATTAACCCTAAAGTTGTCACTAAACCCTAACTCACTCACTGAGCTCCCTTCCTTCTTGTTTTTTCATAATCAAGGAAGCAGCAGGGTAGAAGGAAAGAAATTACAAAAACTACCTTTTGTGTTAGGCGGCAGGGAATATTCCAGGCTAATAATACTCCTATAAAGTTTTTTTCTCTTTAAAATTCAAATACTTTAATATACTGCAGAAAAATCTCTCTAATAACTCAATATTACCTCCTTTGCAATTAACTGGTTATTTTGTCCCTTTAACATGATCATGCTATTGTATTTATAATAATATGCTTATCATTAAATTTTTAAGTTTATTTCTGCCAAAGAACATTAGCTTCTTGCAGGGGACTATATTATTAGGGACTGTATATTCCCTTTGCATGGCACAGTGGTGAGCTCACAGTGTATTTGTGGATAATGTTTGTGAGAGAGAGAAGTTCCTTTACAGGTTATTCTGTGTCTCTTCTTTGGGGACATGTTTATTTAGAATCCATATGAAAACTGGGTGTTTGCATGCTAATTTTTAGAAATTCTTGCACTTAGTAGTTGTTTAAAAGGATGAGTACACAAGATTTGAACCTGTGAAATACACTTTAAGTTCTTAAATAGAACTCCCTATAAATTTTTGAATACAAATGTATCTAATACAAATTTCTTAATCAATCACATAATTATGTAGCCATATCCTGGCTAAGTTTGCTTTGGGTAGTTTTAATGTTTCTCATGTAAAATTACCAACATCCCTTCATTTTCTCACATAAACAAGAGGGACAGTCAGACATCGCCCAGATGGACATGACAACTTGTGATAAAGAATTCCAAACAAATGGAAATAGTGATATCACTGTAGGTGGTTGTCATTTGTCACCACGTCACACTTAACATTTGACAGTTCTATGCTTTTGATGCTGCCAAATAATGACTACACTTCACTCACAAAAATGAAGAGGGCAAAAGAGCTCTGCAAGCAGAAGGAAAAAGGCAAAAGCTCTGACAAGGGGAACTCGGAACCTTCAGAGAAAGGAAAGGGCATTTGGAGCGAGGGCTTGCTGGACAAGGATAAAGTTTTTGTAGGATCTTTTAGAGTATGATCAGAGACTTGAACTTTATTCTGAAGTATAATAGACAGTTGCTGAAGTGTCAGCAGCATGTGAATCGTCAAGATGGGAGCTATGGAACTAATGGAGTGCACCTTTAATTGACTTCAGATTGGGGGGGGAGGCAATGGTAGAATACTGAGATGTGTTGGACAGTTCCAATAATCCTGGGGGCTACAATTTTTGCCACAGGGGATCATACCCATTCTTGTTTACATCTCTCTCATTCACTTTTGCTTCATACTTTTTTTTTTTTTTTTTTGACAGGCAGAGTGGACAGTGAGAGAGAGAGACAGAGAGAAAGGTCTTCCTTTGCCGTTGGTTCACCCTCCAATGGCCGCCGAGGCCGGTGCGCTGCGGCCAGAGCACCGCGCTGATCCGATGGCAGGAGCCAGGTACTTATCCTGGTCTCCCTTGAGGTGCAGGGCCCAAGCACTTGGGCCATTTTCCACTGCACTCCCTGGCCACAGAAGAGAGCTGGCCTGGAAGAGGGGCAACCGGGACAGAATCCGGCGCCCCGACTGGGACTAGAACCCAGTGTGCCGGCGCCGCAAGGCAGAGGATTAGCCTAGTGAGCCGCAGCGCCGGCTGCTTCATACTCTTTCAAACACACCTAAGAACAGAAAGGAGTAATTGAAAAACCTGTATGCATGAATTGTGACTTGATGTCCGAAAATAGCATCTTATAAGCATTATCATATAAAGATTATCTCATTTGTATATCTGTATAAAACATACAGCCAGTTGTGCAGGAAGAGGAGAGTCAATTGTACTAAATATCTTTAGGATCAACACATGGAACTTAGTTATTAGCTGCCATTCATGGCAAAGAAATGAAGTGTAAAACCATAAGGAGAGGGGCTGATGCTGTGTTGTAGCAGGTAAAGCTGCCGTCTGTGGCACGGGCATCCCATATGGGCGCCGGTTCAGCACCCAGCTGCTCCACTTCCAATCCAGCTCTCTGCTATGGCCTGGGAAAGCAGTGGAGGATGACCCAAGTCCTTGGGCCCCTGCACCTGAGTGGGAGACCCACAAGAGGCTCCTGGCTCCTGGCTTCAGATAGGCCCAGCTCTGGCCATTGTGGCCATTTGGAGAGTGAGCCAGCAGATGGAAAATCTCTCTCTCTGTGTCTCTCTCTCTCTCTGTATCTCTTTCTCTGTATCTCTCTCTCTCTCTGCCACTGCCTTTCTGTAACTTTGACTTTCAAATTAATAAATATATCTTTAAAAAGAAAACATTAGGAGAACAAGTCACAACAAAGGAATTCCTACTACGAAGTATAAAAAATCTGAATTTTTATGTCCTGCTAGGACTTTCTTCTACTATACTGGTTCTTTTATCCCTGTGCCTGCTTACCACCTAGCCAAAGGCTCTGGGCACTGTTGAGAGCCTCTGAGCTGAATATTATCTACAGGCTTGGTCTAGGTAGCAATCATGAAAGAAAGATTATGCATAACTAGTGGAATACATTAAGGCACTATCAAGAATTTAAGGGCCGGCGCCGCGGCTCACTAGGCTAATCCTCCACCTAGCGGCGCCGGCACACCGGGTTCTAGTCCCGGTCGGGGCGCCGGATTCTGTCCCGGTTGCCCCTCTTCCAGGCCAGCCCTCTGCTGTGGCCCGGGAGTGCAGTGGAGGATGGCCCAGGTGCTTGGGCCCTGCACCCCATGGGAGACCAGGAAAAGCACCTGGCTCCTGGCTCCTGCCATCGGATCAGCGCGGTGCGCCGGCCACATCGCGCTGGCCGCGGCGGCCATTGGAGGGTGAACTAACGGCAAAGGAAGACCTTTCTCTCTGTCTCTCTCTCTCTCACTGTCCACTCTGCCTGTCAAAAAAAAAATAAAAAAAAAAAAAAAGAATTTAAGATATTGGGGCCGGAATTGCGGTACAGTGGGTGAAGCCACAGCCAGCAATATTGTCATCCCATATCAACACTGGCTCAAGCCCCTACTGCTCTGGTTCTGATCCAGCTCCCCGCTAGTGCATGTGGGAAGGCAGCTAAAGATGTCCCAAGTAGTTGGGCCCCTGTCACCCGGATGGAATTCCAGGCTCCTGTCTTCTGTTATCCTGTTGGTCATTGTGAAGTGAACCAGTGGATGGGAGATTTTCTCTTTCTCTCTCTGTCTATAACTCTTTCAAATAAATAAAATAAATCTTAAAAAAAAGAATTTAAGGTATTCTGAACTTTTACTTAGAGAAATATCTGAAAAAACAATTTGTCAGGGCCAGCGCTATGGCGGAGCGGGTAAAGCCACCACCTGCAGTTCTGGCATCCCATACGGGTGCCAGTTCGAGTCATGGATGCTCCACTTACTATCTAGCTCTCTGCTATGGCCTAGGAAAGCAGTAGAAGATGGTTCAAGTCCTTTGGCCTCTGCGCCCGCATGGGAGACCCAGAAGAAGCTCCTGGCTCCTGGCTTCAGATCTGCACAGCTCCAGCCATTGCGGCCAATTGGGGAATGAACCAGCAGATGGAGGACACCTCTCTCTCTCGCTCTCGCTCTCTCTCTGCTTCTCCTTCTCTCTCTGTGTAACTCTGAATTTCAAGTAAATAAATAAATCTTGATGCTTATTTGGGTGTGAAAAATTTCAAAACCCATGTATAATCATTTCATAATATTTTCCATGACCTTTCTGAAGTTCCCTTGTGTGTGTATTTATGGTATCGGTATGAATAGAAAGGTAATTTTAGACATCTTGAATAATCGTCATTGGGTGGTGCTCTATAATGTTGTATTTCCCTGTAAATAAATTGGAAAGGCTACCTCTGCTCAGTTTCCTTGTATCACTTTGTCGGCAGTGCCCTCTAGACACTAGACACCCTGTAGCCAAATTCATTGGCTTTCCCAAGTGCATTAGTTTCTAGTAGAGGTTGTCAAAATTTCAGTTTCTATATCTACTCTCTAAATCTTCAAGTTCAAAACCCATCTTCCATTTTCAATGAAGTAATTTAGAAGATGTGATTTAGTATATAGGCTTTTCCTTTTTTCTTTTTCAGCTAACTTTGAAAGGATAAAACTATTTCATCTATGAATAGTTTTATTTAGGAATGTACCTTTCTACCAAGTGTCAGTTCTGTTTATGTGCATAAATGAATCAAAAGTCAGTTTTACTTTCAAAATATATATATTTTATGTGCTTATTAATTTATGGGTCCTGTACAGGAAGAAAAAAAAAAAAGTTCCCATCAACCTTCTCAAAAAAAAATAAAGAAGAAAGTGTCTTCTCTTTTTGTTTATCCAACATTCTGCTTATCTATTTTTAGCAGATTCTTCTTCATTTATTTCCCATTGGACAGGATCAAGGAGCTGAAACTACATTATAATGAATCTCTTCAATCAGCCCACTCTCTGTCCTACCTGTATAAAGGATAACAAAATATCAAGCTGCCAAAAGCCACAAAACTTATTTTCTATGTAGAATAATGAATCTTGAGAACAGAGGCTCTAAATACTCCCTTATAATAGCTATATGAAATTTATCAAAATACATGGCAAAGTAGGTACTAATTTTTAGTTTTACATTTCCTCAGTGATTTAAATAGAAGTAAATGCCCAGAAGGTAGAAATATGTCACAAAGCAAAGCTAAAAGAGAGGTGGATATAAACTGAAATCACAGCCGCATCTTCAACATGAATTGAATGGACTATGGTACTGTGCAGTCAGTCAAGTAGGAATGGGCTGTGGTGATTATGGGGACAGGGCAATCTCAACTCCTGAAGATGAGCTCCACTCCCTCCTCCTGTTTCAGAAAAGCTCCTTCTCTTTCCAGCTGCAACTTAGATATCAACATTGATTTAAAAGAAAACAGAACACTTCATATCCATTGTAGCTATTAAATAACCTCAACATTCTATAAAGCATCATTTCGAATCCAAATCTTTAGCATATTCCATGAATTTGCTTGGATTACAAAAATAACTGTACAATATTGTTTAGAATTTAAAATTTATACTCTAATTAAAGAAAATGAAGATAGAACATATAAAAACTACTATTTTTATTTCTGTTTAACTTTTAATCATTAAAACCCAGAAAAATGAGTTCACAGATTTCTAATCATTTCTGGAAGCATCTGACAGCAGAAAATGACTAATGGGACTATTGTTTGGGATGATTATACAGTGAACTTAGAGGATCCTCTTGGCATTATTAATTAATGGCATCAAATACCCTCCCTTTAGGATATAGCAGGAATCAAGTAGAGAGACACGGGTGTTTGAAGACGCTGAGCTGTACTGCTGAGCCCTTGATGCTGGGGCTCATGAATATACAGCACAACTATAGTTCAGAGGAAAGCTACTGTGCTGAGAGTTTATTTCTGAAAGTAGACAAAATGAGTGTGCACAAAAAAATAACAACTCTTAATAATCAACACTATGGGAAAAAATAGTCTTTTGTTGCAAACTCTACAAAAATAATTTTATATAATTTGCTATTAACAAGGAGATAGAGAATATTTGACAATCTGCATAGGTTTTAGAGGTATAACAGGCTAGTTATTATAAAATGCTACAATAGTTTTGTTTTACCAGCCATGAATTTTAAAAATAATTATGTATATTATTTACATCATGTATTAAAATCTAAAAATATGAATAAGTGGAAACTGTTTTCCAGAATACTTTTATGTTCCCAAAATAACATTTTTTAAATTTTAATTTTGGGAACACAAAGAGACAGAGAGAAAGAGCTCCCAGCTACTTGTTCTCTATCCAAATGCTCCCAAAAGCCAGAGAGGACAATGCCACGAATCAGGAATTCAATCCACATCTCCCACATGGGTAGCAGGAACCCAACTATAAGAGCCATCACTGCTTCATCCCAAGGTCGCCATTAGCAGGAAGCTAGAACCAGAAGCTAGAGCTGGGTATATAACCCAGGTACTCTGAGTGGAACTTAGGAGTCTGAAGTAGCAGCCTACCTGCTAGATGACCTGTCTGTAGCACAAAAATTATTGCTGACAGTGTATCATTGAAGTCTTCATACTTGTATAGATCCTTTTTTTAACCTTTATTATATAACATTTTTAAATTACTTTGTATTCATACTGGTAATTTAAGGTACAATTTATTTAGATTCAGAATATGTTTCTTATTATGGATACATTTATTCACATGTACTGTTAAAGTGTACCCATGTACTACTTAGTAAAAATGAATAAGCCTTTTGAATTCTAAACTTAGTATCTCAAAACTCAATATTTCAAATTTTATTTTTGTAAGATATTACTTATTAAATAAAGACATACTAAATATGAGGTGGCAGGCTCTATTCAAAATCATTTAAAAGCATTAATGCATTTAATCCTCTTAATAGTTCCATAAAGTAGATAAATAAAGTTAACCCCATTTTACAGATGAGAAACCAAAAGAATCACAGAAGTAAGTAAAATACCCAAAGCTACCAACCTGGCAGGGGGAAGGGTTGGGTTTTGACATTTCAATATGCTGTCTCCAGAGTCCACAGTTACAATCACTATAATATGCTACTTCTCAGGACAGCATGGATAGCTTCATATCCGAGCAATTGGCTTCTATAATTCTTGCAGTTGTACAAAGAGTGTTTCAGGCTATGTCAGGAATAGTATTACCACAGAAAACCTTGGATCTCCTCAAATCACTATTTCTCTCCTTTTTCCAAGCAGGTAATCATTGTTTTGATTTTTTTCTAACATGAGAGATTAGTTTGTTTTTGAATTTTATGTAAATGGATCTAGCTAGCTAGCTCTCATCTATTTGTATGTTTTTGCACTTTTATGTTTATTCTAATGCAGGAGTACACCTACACCAATGTACAAATACATCACATTCTAAAAAACCTTTGCTATTATTGAGGGATATTTGGGTTGTTTCCAAATATTTTAGATATAACAAATAACGTTGACAGAACTGTATTAGATTCCTAGGGCTGCAATAAGAAAGTACAAAAAACCGAGTGGTATAAAGAAAAATTTATTACCTCATAGCTCTGGAGGTTAGAAGTCTGAAATTAAGGTGTCTGCAGGGCCATGCATCCTCTAAAGCCTACACAGGAATTCTTCCTTACATCTTCCCACTCTTGGTGGTTTTCTTCTGCTTACAGATGCATCACTGCATTACATCACTGTTTTTTTTCCCTGTGTGTATTCATATTGCCTCTTGCTCTGTATGTTTATCTCTATGTCCAATTTTCTGCCTTCTCTAAGGACCTCAGTCTTATCTAAACAAGTACATCCTGATGCTCTCATATTATTACAACTGCCTACGTAAAGACTCTGTTTCAAAATAATATTATGAGGTACTAGAGGATATGAGTTCAACGTTTCCTTTTTATGATAAATAATTCAATTGATAACATAATGAAAAATTCTTGTTTACATAGATGGCTACATAAGTAGCCATCATTTCAGACAATCTAACACGACATTATGCAGAAATATATTTGTGTATTCTTTCACCTATTTTCATATACAGCCATGTTATGTCCTTGTCTAACCCACTGCCTGTTGTTTCTTGCTAGCTTTTATACTGGACAGATTCTCCAGTATAAAGTTGGATAAGAGTGGCTATGAGAACCTTGCCTTCTTCCTAATCTTACAGAGTAAGTTTTAAGCAGTTTACTGTCATCTATGACGTAAGAAATACAATGTCAGAGTGAGAAAGTTAATTTCTATTACTAGTTTAAGAGTTTTTTTTTTAAATTTTTAAAGGTTTATTTATTTATCTATCTATTTTAAAGGCAGTGTTACAGAGAAAGGACAGACAGATACAGAGAGGTCTTCTGATCACTAGTTCACTCCCCCAAATCGCCACAACAGCTGGGGCTGCACCAAAAGCCTGGAACTCCATTTGGGTTTCCTACATGGATGGCAGGAGCTAAAGAACTCTGGCCATCTTCCATTGCTTTCACAGGCACATTAGCTGGGAGCTGGGTTGGAAATGGAACAGCCAGGACCGCAACTGGCGCCCACATGACTGCTGCTTAACGTACCATACCACTGTCCAAAGAGTTCTTCTGAGTATAAAGAAATGTTGCATTTGAACAAAGCCTTTCCTGTATATATTTGGATGGATATTTCTCTGTTCATTTTGTAAATGTACAAAATTATATTGATTTTTAAAAATTGTATCCCTGGAATAAACCCAATGTGATCATTAAGGACTATTCTTTCTATATATTATTAAATTTGGTTTGCTAATATTATTTTTATGCTATGAAAATGTTCAGTCTGTGTTTTTTATAATAAGCTGTCAAATTTTGATTATATTTGATTAAAAATCATTTTATAGTCCATCCTAAAAAGTACTTTATGCTGAAAAAACTGTTTGTCATACAGCTAAATTCACAAAGCTCTTTTACATAATATTACAGACCTTCAGAGAGGACTACTAATTAGTAGTCTATGGAATTTTCCCCAAACTGGCATCACTCCAGAAAGATATGTTCTCTTACAATTTCATGGCCATGGGGTTTCTCACTGAATAATAAATTATATTGCTTCCTGTTCCTTCTTTCTATTTACTTTGTTTTACACTTCATCCAAGCACATATCACCAATTAGCATCCTATATATGGATTAATTTGCTTATTTATTGAATGCTTTCATTTACTAAGAAATAAATTCCAAGAAGTGGGGTCTTGGGTTTACCCCAATGCCTTACACAGAGTCTGGAACATTTAGTATATATTTTTGGATGAATGAATGAATACATTCATCTCATACAATATACTCAAGGCTGTGTTTATATACTTACATCAAGTTCCTAAAGTATATGTTGAATTAATTTACTTATTTTTTCCAGTTGTGAAAAACAAATATTTTGACAAAATGTAAATGGCATTATGACCTAAAATCTGATTTATTAATCTCATTATCTTTCCCATGCAATAGCCTTGTGGTCCTATCTTCTAGAAGGAACACAACCCTGCCATTCATTTGTCATCATGTCAGAATTCTGGCTGACAGTAAAAAACAAAAGAGCACCAGCCAACAGTTTATAATAATGGTATTACAAACACATGAGGATAATAATTTACAGGAATATATACAGTCTTTTTATGAGAATTTTGATTCAAAAGTATCTTTTCTTTTGATAATCTCTGCAATACTTTTGAAATTTTTGGTGTTTGTTCTACTTATTATTATTATATCTCAAAATAGTTGCTGAGAATTATTTATGGGTTATCAAAAATACCTGAAGATGACCCTATGTCAAGTAATAAACCTAAATAATCCTTGGGCTTCTGTAATTCCCTTTTTTAACTTTTTGCAGAATAATAAATAATAGTAATAGATATACTTAGGTAAAGATGTCTGGTATTAATGAGGTGCTCAGTGAATCAGCTAGTTTTCTTCTTTTTCTTGGTAAGTATATCTTCCTTCCCTTCAACTCTGTTTTTATCTCTAGAATGAAATGATGACCTCCTGGGCATCAGACTGATTATAAGAAACAACAAGTAAATTTGCATGTATCCACCAGTCTACTGCTATAGCTCAGTAGCCTTCTTCTTTTTTTTTTTTTTTTTTTTTTTTATTTTGACAGATAGAGTTAGACAGTGAGAAATACAGAGAAAAAGGTCTTTCTTATGTTGGTTCACCCCACAAATGGCTGTTATGGCCAGAGCTATGCAGATCCAAAGCCAGGGGCCAGGTGCTTCTTCCTGGTCTCCCATGTGGGTGTAGGCACCCAAGCATTTGGGCCATCCTCCACTGCCTTCCTGGGCCACAGTAGAGAACTGAACTGGAAGAGGAGCAACTGGGACTAGAACCCGGCGCCCATATGGGATGCTGGCGCCACAGGCGGAGGATTAGCCAAGTGAGCCATGTCGATGGCCCCAGCATTCTTATAAAATAAAGGAACATGAACATAGTTAATAATTTTAAAAATAAGGTACCCAGCCTACTGATAGTAATAGCCTTTGTTTTATCTTCTGCATAGTCATAAACCACATGTAAATTTCTTCAATGTGCTGAATATCTCCATATTTGATTATTAAACTTATTACTTCATTTTTCATATCACAGCATCTTATTCTTTCTTATAAAGAAAACACAGTTCCATAGACAATCAATGAAGCTGGGGCATAATTAATATTTCCTTAAGAGTTATTCAATGAATTACTTCAGCTTGGCTGCAAAAGATAGGTTGCATTCTCAGAGGGTGGGCCTTCAAAAGACTGCACACTGATGTCTGATCTGGAACAATGTGGGGTTTTTTTTGTTTTGTTTTTTTCTTTTTTTTTTTTGCCTTGAAGCAAAACCTGTGACAGACTTAGAAGCAGAAAATGATTTCTGCAGGCAATGTCATTGAGCATTTCTTTCACAAAGGTCATTGTGAGAAAGGCCCTTGGAGATAGAAAGAAATAACCTTATTGAAGAGAGAGAGAGAGAAACCCAGTCATATCTTCATTAAATTGTCCACAATGCCTTCAGGTGATATGAAGTTATATCTTATCACTTGGTGATATTGTGTTTTACAATTTAATTTCAATTACTAGGTAATGTTTTAGATATTAAACTAAGTACATTTGCTTCTTGGAATTCCTTTTGAATTATATCTGAATACATATGGTCTGAATGTGTTCCCCCAAGTATTCACATGTTAAAACTTAATCACCAATGTGAAGGGATTGAGAGGTGCAGCCTTTAGCATGTGATTACCCCAAGAGGGTGAAGGTCTTGTGAATGGGATCAATGGCCTCACAAAAACAAATGTGCTAGGGAGCAACACATGGCTTCCACCCCTTCCGCCAAGTGCGAATGCATTGACAATGCACAATTTTTAAGGCAAAGGGCATGCCCTCCATAGACACAGAATCCTCTGGGGACTGGATCTTGAAATTCCCAGCCTCCAAAACTATAAGAAGTCAATTTATATTATTTGCAGATTTCCCAGTCTACTTTTTTTTTTTTTTTTTTTTTTTTTAGAAACAGTAGGGAGAGATTGAGATGATATCTTTGATCTTATGGTAACACTTTAAATAATATTAAAAATACAGACACTCAAGTTCAATAGACCGCTTTTTCCCTCACTTTCTTATTTTCCTCTTTTTAAATTCTTAAATACTTTTTATTCACATTAAAGAATGGAAAAAAAATCTTAGAATCATACAGAAACTAAAATAGACTAGTTAGGAGGTAATTCCAAATAACTTGTGGGTATGCATTGTCTGGAAAGAGGTTATTATCAAAAGACCTTTCCTTTCAAGACCCTTGGATACTTTAAATAAGTATCTTATTTATATCAGCACATGAAGAATTGAGCAAAATGGACCACAATGCCAACACAAATTTGAAAAACGTTCTTCCACTCAATCATGCTGTGAATAATACATGAATGGATAGCAGAGTGTTGAGTTTATATGATAACATTGTAATTTCTATTTGTTGCACTCATTGCATCTCAGATCTATGAGATCCTCCATCTCATACAAAGACTTTTTCAGTCAGTATGCCCATTCATATCCACGTCAGCAATTTGGAGGTGTAGATTAGAAAACTTTAGGTAACTAAGGGCCACCCAACCAATAATCAGAAAAGTTGAATTTCTAATTTAAAATCATTTGACTTTAACCATCCACACTCACAGTCACTCTTGTGCTGTTATCTTCTACTTTATAGCAGATATATAAACACTGATTCTGCTAAACAAATAAGAGTTGGACACTATTAGCACACGTGTTTTCTGCCCCCTCTCCTTATTCCTTTTTATATTTTCCCTTGTAATTGGAATGACATGGAAATTTCAATTGGTCAAATAAAATCTTTTGCATGAACTATCAATTTTAACTTCTCACAAGAAGATAAGTGCATGTAAAATAATGTAAGTTATATTCTTATCTGAAAAGAAAAATAATTTGCATTTCTATTGTCTTATTTTTGAGTTACCTCCTTGAAGAAATACCTAAAGCAGAACAAGAAGGACATTATATGATTATACCCTTGTTGATCTGCGGTTTTTAATCATTATTTTTATTTATTATTTTTTACAGGCAGAGTGGACAGTGAGAGAGAGAGAGAGAGAGAGAGAGAAAGGTCTCCCTTTTGCTGTTGGTTCACCCTCCAATGGCCGCCGAGGCCGGCGCACAGCGCCTATCTGAAGGCAGGAGCCAGGTGCTTCTCCTGGTCTCCCACGGGGTGCAAGGCCCAAGCACTTGGGCCATCTTCCACTGCACTCCCTGGCCACCGCAGAGAGCTGGCCTGGATGAGGGGCAACCGGGACAGAATCCGGTGCCCCGACTGGGACTAGAACCCGGTGTGCCGGTGCCGCAAGGCAGAGGATTAGCCTATTGAGCCGCGGTGCTGGCCTCATTTTTTTTTTTTTAAAAGCTACTTAAGCTTTTTTTTTTTTTTTTTTTTTTTTTTTTTTTTTTTTTTTTACAAATAGAATTAGACTGAGAGAGGAGAGAGAGACACAGAGAGAAAGGTCTTCCTTCTGTTGGTTCATCCCACAAATGGCCGCTATGGCCAGAGCTATGCAGATCCAAAGAAAGCCAGGAGCCAGGTGTTTCTTCCTGGTCTCGCATGTGGGTGCACATGCCCAAGTACTTGGGCCATCCTCCACTGCCTACCCAGGCCATAGTAGAGAGCTAGACTGGAAGAGGAGCAAACAGAACTAAAACCCGGCACCTATATGGGATGCCGGCGCCGCAGGCGGAGGATTAGCCAAGTGAGCCATGGCGCCAGCCCTTAATCATTATTTTAAATGAGATAATTTAATAGAAAAATCACACAGGACACTTAGTTTCTAGCAATGAATACCTCAATTAAATGATTTAAATTACTATGTTTCAGAAAACCCTTCTCTATTACTTTTAGTTTTCTTAGAAATAATATTAGAGAGTAAAGATGGGTTGATTTAGTTTCTTAGATCTGAATAAGGCAGAGCTTTGAATGGATGGCCCAGCTCAAAGCTCAGCTTGTCTTAGTTCACAGTCAGGTCTTAAAGGATAATAGCCAGGCGTTGCCAAAGATATGAACTATTGCTCCAAAATATCAAATCTGATCATACAAATGCTTCCTGTCTTCATAGCAAAATTTCAATGAATTACCATATATCCTGTGTCTCACTTTAAAAAAAAAGATTTATTTTTATTTATTTGAAAGAGAGAGAGAGGTAGAGACAGAGAGAGTGAGAGAGCAGTCTTCCTTTCTCTGGTTCACTCCCCAAATGGCCTCAATGGCCGGAACTGAGCCAATCCAAAGCCAAGAGACATGAGCTTTTCCTGGTCTCCCTGTGGGTGCAGGGACCCAAGGACTTGGGCCATCCTCAGCTGCTTTCCCAGGCACAGTAGCAGGGAACTGGATAGGAAGTGGAGCTGCTGGTACTCCAACTGGCACCCATATGGGGTGTCGGTGCTGCTAGGCCCGGGCTTTAACCCACTGTGCCTCAGTGTTGGCCCTGTTTCTTTCTAAGGAGGTCAAATTAAACATGTATATTTCTCAGAGTTGATATGCACACCCAGTTTTACATCTGGCTTTATACTTGGCATTTTTTACATCTTTTACGTAACCACTTTAGAGCACTACCAAAACTCTAAATTCCAACTTTAAAACAATAGCAAAGGTGTTAGAATCTCAGGGGTGGCGTTGTGCTGTAGTGCACTAAGCTGCCGCCTGCCATGCCCACCACCCTATGGGTGCTGCTTTGAGTCCGATGTGCTCCATTTCTGATCCAGTTCCAGGCTAATGTGCCCAACTCCTTGGAACCCTGCGACCCCCGTGGGAGACCAGGAAGAAACTCCTTGCTCCTGTTTTCAGTCTAGTCTAGCCCTGGCTGTTGTGGCAATTTGAGGAGTGAACCACTAAATGCAGACCTCTCTATCTTTCCCTCTCCAAACACATGCTTGATTATACCAGCTCCTGAGTATGTTAAATTCTTAGGAATGCTGTGATAAGATTATTAGAAATGGTCACTATTAAATACTGAATTATTTAATTTTAAGTTAAATAAATTATATTTAACATACGGGTAATAAATACTCTTTTATTACATGTTGTTGAGGTCATTTGAATTAATTATATATTTATGCCTGAAACACTACATAATGATGTGGACTGTGCATCTTGCCCAGCTCCTCTGTCAGTGGTGACATACAGATTTATACCTGCTATGGAGCAGTTGGTCAAGTTATTTATTTCATGAAAACTGGTAAACACTATAAACCAGTACATTTTGCTTACATGCACATAGCAGTTAAACATTTTATATTACAATATGGTAAAAAGAACACACATATCGATCCGAATAGACAAGTTTGAAAGGAAATGTCACATCTCTGTACTCTATATTCTATTTCACTTAGTTCTGATCTCTACATTAAATCTAACATATTAAAAAAATCTGACTGTGGTTAAAGTGATTCTATAAACATCCGAAAATGTCACAATCAAAAATCTGAATATGTAAAGCAACCCAAATAGGTAGCATCTTATTTAAAAATATCTAAGAAATATGTTACAACTATATTTGGCTAAATATAATCCTTTTGAAAAAGATTCTTATCAAATAGATGTATTTTATGTATTTTATATGTGTCTGACTTTAAGGCTATATCTACAATGTATTTCAACTTTCATAGTTAGTTAGTTGCTGTGTATTTTAAGAAGTGGACTTTGTTTAATAAAAATGAATGGTTCTAGAATTTTAGTGTGCACAGAGGGGAGACAATCCTGGAAAGATGGTAAAGTAGGAAGCACCAGGAATCTAGTGCTAGATAACACTTGGACAACATATGGTACCAATATAATGTACCTTGTACAACTATTTTGGAAATTTAGTGTCTATCAAAGGCTTGCAACAGTAACAGGAAGGCTTTGATGATAAATGGTGGTTTATTCTTCAAAAGTTTCATCTCTGTACAGTAGAAACTGCCCATCATCCAAACCCAGCCTTAAGGCAGGCAGCCATGTGTGTGTGTGTTAGTGAAGAAAGTCACACACAGCCTGTGTGGTCCAATGTGGGCAAAAGGGACCCTATCCTTCAAAAAGCAGAGAAATGTGATCACACAGCTAATCTGCTTCTCATCACAGAGGTGCAGGCAATGAGGTGGGGGCGTTTTTAGTTACACTCCTGCCCCAAGCCCTCTCCTCTGACCACAGTGACTATTGGGAGATTAAAGGACCAGCACCCTTCTTCCTATTACTTTTTTCCATCCTTGTAGCCAGATATTTCAGATAAGGATATTTTTTAAAAAGCTGCATAGTAGGTAAAATTAGAAAGCAACTGTAGGCCGGCACCGCGCCTCAATAGGCTAATCCTCCGCCTGCGGCGCCGGCACACCGGGTTCTAGTCCCAGTAGGGGCACTGGATTCAGTCCCAGTTGCCCCTCTTCCAGGCCAGCTCTCTGCTGTGGCCCGGGAGTGCAGTGGAGGATGGCCAGGTCCTTTTGCCCTGCATCCTATGGGAAACCAGGAGAAGCACCTGGCTCCTGGCTTTAGATCAGCGAGGTGCACCAGCTGCAACGGCCACTGGAGGGTGAACCAATGGCAAAAGGAAGACCTTTTTCTCTGTCTCTCTCTCTCAATGTCCACTCTGCCTGTCAAAAACATAAAAAAAAAAAAGAAGAAAGCAATTGTACTTGCTCACTGAGTATGCAGGCTCAGGAAAGACTTGAGAATATTTTACGTTTACACTTTAGTGCAATTTGTGGCACAGAGTTAGCTTACAAAAAATGTTAAAATCCCACAAAAACAAGAAACAACAAATGCTTAGAAGGAAAATTGATCTCCAGAGTCACCACTTTATCAGATTCATGAGTCCAGTATTCAATAAAAGTCAGAAAGTACACAAAGAAACCAGGAAACATGGCAATTTCAAAGGAAAAACAAAAATCAATAGAAACTGTCCCTGAAAAGGACTTGATGGAAGATATACTAGACAAAGACTTAAAAAAAATAAAACTCTCCTAGAGATGCTCAAATATCTAAAGGAAGATATGAAAAAGTGAAGAAAATGATGTACAAACAAAATCAAAAGAGTAATAAAGAGAAAATACTTTTTAAAAGAAATAAAAAGTAAAATTCTGGAACTGAAAGATACAATAGTAGAAATGTTAAACTCACTGGAGGAATTCAAAGACAGATTTGAGCAGATAGAAGAAAGAATCAGTAAATTTGACAGGACAAAAGAAATTATTGAGTATGGGTAACAGAAAAAAAGCTCTGAAGAAAATGAACATACCCTAACATACCTGTGGGATACCATAAAGCAGAGAAATACCAAGCAGATCAATGTATGCATGGTAGAATTCCCAGAAGAGATGGAGGATCGGGTAGAGCAAATCTTCAAAGAATAATAACCAATAACTTGAAAAGTTTAGCAGAAGACATGACTATACACAGATGCAAACTCAAGCACCTCCAAGTAAAAGGAATTCAAAGTACCTTGGACCAAGACATACTTTAATCAAACTCTCAAATGTCAGAGACAAAGAAAGAACCTTGAAATTAGCAAGAGAAAAGTGCCACATCCCATAATAAGGATTTTCAATATCTGGAGCAGATTCCTCTTCAGGATTTTGGAGACCAGAAGGCAATGCACTGATATACTCAAAAGGCTGAAAGAAAAAAACCTGTCAATCAAAAACCCTGTATTTAGGGGCAGGTGCTGTGTATAGCAGGTTAAAGCCCCAGCCACCACCTGCAGTGCCAGCATCTCATATGGGCACTGGTTTGAGTCCCGGCTACTTTTCTTCTGATTCAGCTCTCTACTATGGCCTGGGAAAGCAGTAGAAGATGGCCCAAGTCCGTGGGCCTCTACATCCACATGGGAGACCCAGAAGAAGCACCTGGCTCCTGGCTTCAGATCAGCTCAGCTGTGGCCTCTGCAGTCATTTGGGGAGTGAATCAGTGGAATGGAAGACCTCTCTCTTTCTCTGGCTCTACCTCTCTCTCTAACTCTGTCTTTCAAATAAATAAAATATTTCTAAAAAAACATTCTGTATCAAGCAAAAATGTCCTTGTGAAGTGAGGGAGAAATAAGATAATGTCAGATAAACAAAACCTGAGGGAATTTATTACCATTAGACCTACCCTGCAAGAAATGCTAAAGAAATGTTTGCATGTGAAATGAGAGAACATCATCAATAATTTTTTAAGAAATAAAGGTATTAATAAAGGTGAATGCACAGACCAAAACAAAAGAAAGTATTTTTTTTTTTTTGACAGGCAGAGTGGATAGTGAGAGAGAGAAAGGTCTTCCTTTGCCGTTGGTTCACCCTCCAATGGCCACCATGGCTGGCGCGCTGCGGCCGGCGCACCACGCTAATCCGAAGGCAGGAGCCAGGTGCTTCTCCTGGTCTCCCATGCGGGTGCAGAGCCCAAGCACTTGGGCCATCCTCCACTGCACTCCCTGGCCACAGCAGAGAGCTGGCCTGGAAGAGGGGCAACCGGGACAGAATCCGGCACCCCGACCAGGACTAGAACCCAGTGTGCCGGCGCCGCTAGGTGGAGGATTAGCCTATTGAGCCACGGCGCTGGCCAGAAAGTATTATTTTCAATGGTTTGTAATTCTACATTTTAGATTCTACATTTTTAAGAGATCGACCTATTTAAAAGAATTTTTAGTACATATGGGCCACACACATATACAGATGTAATTCTGTTACATCAACAACAGAAAAAGAAGTGGAGAGAGCTTTAAATGATCATAGTTTCCATATGTTATCAACACTAAGCTTGTATGTATTCAAATTAGAGTGTTATAACTTTGAGATGTAACCTATAATTCTTACGGGCATCATTAAGAAAATAGTAATAGAAGATGCACAATGTAACACAACAGTAATCATTTTAAATACAAGTGGGTCAAACTCTCCACTCAAACAACAAAAATTAGCAGAATGGATGACAACCCATTATCCAAGTCTTTGCTTCCTATAAAAGACTCACTTTAGATCCCAAGGCACAAATAGATTGAAAGTCAATGAATGGAAAGTAATCAAAGGACAGCAGGGGTGGCTATATTAATATCAGATGAAATGGTCTGATTTTAGCAAATTGATGACTCTAGGAAAGTAGCAGGATAAAAAGCCACTGTGCTCATTTACATTTGCATGTATAATACTAATCTAAAAGGAATATTGAGAAAGTAGTTCCACTAACAATGGTATTATAAAGAATAAAATGCTTAGAAGTTTACTTAACAAACTATATGAAAGACTTACACAATGAAAACTACAAAATACTAGTGAATAAAAATAAAGAAGGCATAAACAAATAGAAAAATACCACTTGTTCATGGATTGGAACACTCCATATGGTGATATTGATACCCAAAGCAATCTACAAGTTCAATGCAATCCCTGTTAAAATTCTAAAGACTTTTTTTGTAGAAAGAGAAAAGCCCACCTAAATTCCATGTGGAATTCCAAGGTATTCAAATACACAAAACAATCTTGAAAAAGAACCAAGTTGGAAAACTCATACTTCTTGATTTCAGAACTAACTGCAATGCTACAGTAGTTTAAACAGTGTGATACTGCCATAAAGAAAGTCCTTTATGAACCACCATTGTTAAGCCTCTGCCTGAATGCAGGCAGCCCTTATAGGAGCACCAGTCCTGACTTCTCTGCTTCCAATCCAGCTCCCCGCTAATGCTCCTTGGAAAGAAGTGGAAGTACTCAGCCCAAGTCCTGAGGACTCTGCCATCCATGCAGGAGACCTGGATGGATTCCTGGGCACCAGGCTTCAGCCTGGCCCAGTCACAACTGCTGCCACCATTTGGGGAGTGAACTAACAGATGGAAGATCTCTTTGTCTCTCCCTTTATGTCATGACCTTAAAATAAGACAAATTTTTATTTTTTTTTAAAGAAAAGCTCTCAGGCTAGTGGAATAGAATGGAGAGTTCAAAAATAAACCATTGTATATATGGTCAAAAGTGCTTTCACCAGTGTCCCAAGATCATTCAGTGGGAAAGAACAGCTTGCTAAACAAACAGTCCCAGAGAGAAGCTGAATATTTACATGCAAAAGAATGAAGTTCAATCCTTAACTAACACCATACACAAAAACCTCAAAATGAATCAAATAGTTTGAGTAATTTGAATGTGTCTTATACGGATTCATGTGCTGAAATTTAAGCCATTTTGTGCCTGACTCCTGCCACACAGCTACTGTCTTTGAATCTTAGAGGTGGTAAGGGTATCTTTCATGTGTTAACAAGATAGGTGGTGTCTGGGGGCCTCTTGATGGCTTTAGGACCAGGAGAGAGGCTAAGTACCGTAATTACCAAAGGCTGGTTAGAGGATTGAAACTTTTAGTCCTATCCCTAACCTCCAGGGAGAGAGGCTGGAGACTGAGCTAATCACCAATGATATAATCAATCATGCTTACATAATGAAACTTCCATCAAAATCCCTTACCATAGGAGGCTGAAAAGCAGCTGGACTGGTGAACCCATGAAGGTGCTGGGGGACCAGTATGCGTGCAGTGGACATGAACTCCACATGCCTTCCTGTACATCTTTTCTATTTTATTATTTTTGAGTTGTATCCTTTAAAATAAACCACTAACAGTAAGTACGTCTTCCTGAATTTGTTGAGCCACTTTAGCAAATTATCAAACTTGAAAGGAGAGTCATGGAAACTCCTGCCTTACTAGGCAAGACTTAGAGAAGTGTAGATAATAATGGGGCCTTGCCATCTGCAACTTGTCTGCAATGTGGGCAAGCGTGTGGGACCGAGCCCTTAGAACTGTGAAGTCTGATGTTAACTCCATGCAGTTAGTGTCAGAATTAAATTGAGTTGCAGGACATAAAGTTAGTGTTGGACAAAGAATAGAAAAGTCTTCATATGTGATAGAGAGTGAGAAACAGTTCAGACTGACAGCAAAGGAGCAGGTACAAGAACAAAAAATGAGCTTGCTCCCTGAGCTGCCTTTGACTTTAATTGGTGGAGACCCTTGGAATTCTCAATGTTGACTCAGCTAGTTTGACTGAATTTTCTTTTCTTTATAACCCAAAATATCTTAACTAATAAGTCCCTTGATAAAGCAAAGTATGTAAAATCTCCAGTAATACATCTAAACCATTTGGTTTTTTAAAATAATCCTTCTAAATTAGGATATTGCTGTGATGACCCTTGATAATTAGATGCAAAAACTCTCATTTTCTCTTGCCATCATTTAGAAAAAGTGTGCACATCACATCTCTATCAGAAATGTGCATTTTGTATCCCAAGCAAAACAAAATAACAAGGTCAACCTGACTCAAGAGATGAAAATAAACAAAAACTTCAGAATTATAATTCTTTAATAAAACAACCCTGACTTTTGCAATGCTGATTTCTAAGGTATTTCTTGACCTTCACACCTATGATTTTCACTAAGAAAAAAATACTTGCTGTTTTCCCACCATGAATAGATTCATCATAAATTTGGTAACTGTGGAAGTTCTGCATTTTTTCTATTCAGATACTTGATAGCTGTATACACACACACACACGCACACATCTGTATTTGATGAACCAATCCTTCTGAAGTCTGATGCCTTTCTAAAGGCTTAGGACAAAACATTTCATTTCTTTGACAACATACTTTTGTCTCTCATCTTCCTTTATTTCCCCTGTGTTTTCTAAATAGCTAACTGAAGTCCACAGGAGATATATATTTATATATATTCTGTTAGCCCAGTCTGTGTCCTACTTTTTCTTTTTTTTTTTAAATAAAGATTTATTTTTATTTATTTGAAAGAGTTACAGAGAGAGAGAGAACCAGAGAGAGAGAAAGGTCTTCATTCCCCAAATGGATACAATGGCCAGAGCTGAGTTGATCAGGAGCCAGGAGCCAGGAGCTTCTTCTGGGTCTCCCATATGGGTGCAGGGGCCCAAGGACTTGGGCATCTTCCACTGCTTTCCCAAGCCACAACAGAGAGCTGGATTAGAAGTGGAGCAGACAGGACTCAAACTGGAGCCCACAGAGGATGCTGGCGCTGGAGGCCAGGGCTTTAACCCACTGTGCCACAGTGCTGGCCCAAATGCCCTATTCAGTCTCTCAATGACAAATCAAAGCTCTTTTTCTTAATATAGTCCTATTTCTTTATTTTTTTTATCATTAGGAATAATGGCTCTTATTTAGAAAATCCTTGCCTGTTCTGTGTCAGAAAGAAGTTTTTGTGATTCTTCTAAAAGTTTTATTGTTTAACTATCATATATAGATCTGAAATTATCTACAGTTAATTTGTATCTATGTTAATGTGTTCGGGGTCACACTCTTTTATGACCATTTGATCATTCATTTAAAGATAATTTTTCTCTCCACTGTACTCTAAGTACCTGTGCTATACATCAGTTGATCACATATGTATTGGTTTAGTCTCATTTTTAAGGGAATGCAACACTTTGTACCCTATAATTCTCCATATACTTAATAAGAATATAGCATTTAGAGGGATCCAGTAAAAGTAATGGAGAATTCTGCTTTGAGATGATGAAGCAGAGGAAATTTTTCTTTCACTTCTCTTTTAAGAAGCCTACAAAAATTAGTGAAACTAAGTAACACAGACACACCCAAACATGTTTGTGTATTTATACCTAATATATATCATACATACACACATAATGTATATTCATATATATGAAACATGTTCCAATATATGAACACTGATACATTCTCTCTCTCAAGAGTTAGCTCATCTCCAAAATTATATTCTGTATACTTCCAAGTCTGATGAAATTTGTTTTCAAATGTGGGATAACACTAATTATTAGCCATGATCCAATCAGTCTTCTTTAAAAGCAAATGTTATCATTCTGAAAAGTTCAATGTATGAGCGTGTTTTTAGAGATTCTTAATATAAGAGAATAATCTTTGAATGTAGGAAAAATATGGAGATAAGTCTTGATTTGGAAATGTTAATCATAGGTATGTGACATTCTTGCATATGGAATTGGTCAGCCACTTGTAATGAGGCTTGGCATTCTGGAACAGTCTCTAGGGCTATGTTCCTGGGATTACTGCTATTCTTTACTTCATTTTGGGCATAGGAATGCATAACCTGCAGGCTCCTGTATATTCCTCTGGAACCTCAGGGGTAGGTGAGGCCTGGACTGGGAAAGTGGCAAGCATTCAATATATGTTTATTAAATGGATTGTTTTTAGCAAAGATTCACATTTATTGGCCCTGATTTTCTCATATTAAAAATATGATCTTATCATACTAACTGCCATGTTACCTTAGAAAGATACTCTGAGTAGCAAATGGGATAAGAGATAGGTATTTTTATTTGTTTACTACTATAAAATGCTATTCAATGGAGTATGCCTGCCTACATTACTTTCCTTTGAGCATGTTCAATATTCATTTTTCAAAAGGAACAAGCTTGACACTTAAATGAGAGATTCATATGAACCAATCTGAACCATGCATTTCCTGCTGTATCATTTATATTAAAAAACTGGGCTATTTACTTTAAAAAATTATCCTATCATATAGCTCTCCTGTTTCTTTTGCTTTTATGAACTGGTCAGATCGGCTAGCAGATAATGGAGAGGAGGACATGGGGGAGAACTGAGGTGAAGTGGCCATCTATGCCCTGCTATGTGTTAAGGTTTTTCCAAGTTAGTCCTGGTATCTCAAGCTAGCACACATCCTCTATGCTGACGTTGGTTTGCCTGTGGTTTATACATACACGCACACACGCACACACACACAAACACACACACAATTTCTTGTCACTGGTATATCTGATAAATGGTTTATCTGTAGTTATGCATAGAAAATATGCAAATATAACACAAACTCAGGTATGATATTAATAAAAATTCAGTACACAGAAACATCATAGTCAGTTTTGGATAAGTCTCTGGTGTGGATAAATAAAACCCTAATCATGCAAGACTCTGGTCTAAAAATCTTGTAATTTGTATGCCAAGCAAGTAGAAGCTGAAGCTCATTTAAAGTCAAGGTAAATTACAGCTGTTTCTTTAACTGATGTATCAGTCCTATCATTCTGACAGAGAGAAAAATTCAATTAGTCTGACAGAATGTCACAAAGAAATCTTGATTACTTCCTCCTTCCTTTTACATGTTTTCAAAATGATCTGTAGAAACTTCCACTGAGTTTAATGATAGTAAGTTTGTCCCACAAGAAAGAATTCTTGATCAACCATTTTCTCACTTACAATACAAAGTCAGTTAAACACATCATTGGCACTTGTCAAGTTTTCAGACTGCAGTACTTTTATAACAATGTACCTTTGTACATATAACTCGAATTTTAGGTTAAGTACTTTCCCCTGAATACCAGAAAGATGTACTATTATTCTATAATGTTAAACTTCTACTCAACCATATTTCAGCTTTGTCTTCAAATACTACAGCTCTTGCATTAACTTTGCTAAAATTAGTAGAAAATATACATTTAGTTTCATAGATTCATTTAATTTTGACTGTATAGTGATTTAGGAAATACAGTCAGCCAGGCTGTATAATAACATGGAAATAACCCTTACTTTAAGAGAGAAATATTAAAACAATGAATAAAACAGGAAATACTAGTCATGTGTAAAGAAAATCCATTCTAAGGCATGAACTATAAAGAAAGGGATGAAAGAGACATTGGGACATCAACTTTAACCAAGGAGACTAAGAATTTTATGGAGCCATAAAGGGTTGATCAAGGTACACAGGAATAAAGTACATTATAACCTTCATGCGAAATTATCTTTAAACTATATTTTAAAGAATGAAGCAAGGTGACTGAAGTGGAACTGCCTGACTTAAATGAGAGCTCAGAATGCAAAATATACCAATTTGAGAAGGGCTGTAATGAGCACCTGCCTCCCTGGCAACTGTATCCTATGGTGAAGGTGTATGCATCAGGCTTGATAAGACTAGCCCCCCAGACTGTTTAATTTCTTCTCTTTTGATTTTACATTTCCTTAGGCAAGCCACCAACTTTGTATTCACTCCTTATGTAGAAATCTCTTCAGGAAAGAGAATGTGCTGATTAGCTAACAATGGTATTTAATCTACTTGGCATTACAATTCACAAAGTAATTCAGTGATCCTCACTGTGGCTGCATATGAGAATGACTTGGGAAATTTTAACAGCTAGTGATATCAGACACTATTTCAAACTCATTAAACATAATTTCCTGGGATTGGGCCTGAGCATTGACACACCACTGGTGGTTCTGATGGCACCCAAGTTTGCGAACTATGGTTTTATCACATTGACAATTTGGCTTAAGTGTGTATCAGTCTCTCTTCACTTTGGAAGTGGTAAGCCAATTCTTCATGATTAAATTCTATGTGAGTTGGCTAAATCAAGTTTTTTGGATTTGCAAAGCTGAAGGTCAATCTCAGACCTTTTGCTACTTGGCAGCATCATTTTCTCAATCAGTGGCATGAGGATACTCCAGGAGACTCTAAGAAATGCAGAATTACAGGTCACACCCAGTAATTCATAGTTTACTGAATTTGATTTTTTAAATTGGTATTTAAAAGCAGAGATACATAGCCGGCGCCGCGGCTCACTAGGCTAATCCTCCGCCTAGCGGCGCCGGCACACCGGGTTCTAGTCCCGGTCGGGGCGCCGGATTCTGTCCCGGTTGTCCCTCTTCCAGGCCAGCCCTCTGCTGTGGCCAGGGAGTGCAGTGGAGGATGGCCCAGGTGCTTGGGCCCTGCACCCCATGGGAGACCAGGAAAAGCACCTGGCTCCTGGCTCCTGCCATCGGATCAGCGCGGTGCGCCGGCCGCAGCGCGCCGGCCGCGGCAGCCATTGGAGGGTGAACCAACGGCAAAGGAAGACCTTTCTCTCTGTCTCTCTCTCTCACTGTCCACTCTGCCTGTCAAAAAAAAAAAAAAAAAAAAAAAAAAAAAAAAAAAAAAAAAAAAGCAGAGATACAGATAGGGACAGAAACAGACAGATAGAAACAGCGTCCATCTGCCGATTCACTCCCCAAACAGGGTAAAGCTGGGAGCCAAAAATTCAATCCAGATCTGCAATGTGGGTGGCAGGGACCCAATTACTTAAGCTATCACCTGCTGCCTTCCTTCACAGAGCAGAAAGATGGAATTTGGAGTGGACTTATACTACTATAATGAAATGTGGATGTCATGATTGCTTGGCCAACTTGTTTTTAACAAAATATTTAGCTGTTGTTTTGTCTACTATTAGAGTTTACGAACTGTGTTGTACTGTTTCTCAAAGTATAATTCTTGTGAAATCATTTACCTTTCTTTTAAAATTGTTAATTATTCTGATATTGATGTTCTGAGGGTCCTTGCCATCTATTTAGATAACAATTCTAAATATCAACTGTTTGTAAATGACACAGACAACATGACATGGTTTAGCTTTTATTTAGAGAATGATAGAAATACATAGGAAAGTGAGGGCTTTATAAAAGGGAGAAGGGAGTCAGAAATTTAAACCGGGAGTTGCGTACCAGGCTTTTCGAGGGAGTAAACCAGAGATGGCAAGAGAGAGAAAGCATGTCGGCAGGAGAGCAGCCACAGGGGGGAGCAGGCACCAGAGGTGGCCAAAAGGTCTCCCATGCCTACAGGCAAGGGGGGCAAACAAGGGGCAGACCGGCACTCCAGGCCTTTTATTCGCTTCCAAAGGGGAGTGGTTACATAGTCTAATTAACAGGTGGGCACACAGGTAAGATCAGGTGGTAAGATCATGCAAGGGGCAGAAGGGTGTTGTTTTCCAGCCTGTGAATCCAATTAATTTAATCCTTCTGCCTGCCCATTTAACTTGCACCTGCATATCTGAGTGAAGTTACAGATTTGTGATTTACATTTCTAGGCCCCACTCAAACAGAACACAATGAACATTATGCAGTAAGCTAGCTTTCCACTGTGGCTACTTTATCACATATTTCCCTTTCATCATCAGTAAATATTAAATTCCCCCATGATCATGAATTTTTTTTACAAAGTATGGCTACTTTGAAATTAAGTAATTCAAAAATACTAGAGGAGTGCTCAATCTATTTTTAAGGGATCTATGTTGTTGTTCAACCCTATGAAATCAAAACAATAAAAAGTTACTAAAAAGGCACAGGAAAAATATTTTCAAAAAATATTTTACATTAAAAATACATATCTAAGTTAGGGTTATTTGTGCAGTTGGCTCTACTTTGATGCAAATAAACCATCCAGTATTCACATGGAATTGGTCATTATTACTACAGAATTTTGAATAATTTATGAAGGATCCAGAGAAGATTAATTTGAATGAAAGAATATTTCCAATAACTTTCATTTTCTAACTCACATCAAAATTGAACACAATATTTCTGCTAAATCTTTCATTCGTTTTTGTTTACATTCTGAAGATCTCATGGTAGGAGTCTCCCACCGAAAAAGGACAAAGTGCTTTGAAGGTACCCAGTGCATACTCCTCCTATCCTGTTTAAAGGTGGCAAAGTGAGTTAGAAATTGAAAAGCTCCTTTAAGGCACCTGTAGGTGGCATGTTACTTTTTTTACATGAGAGAAGTTATCATCTTTTGTTTTCTATCCTTTTTGACCTCAATAATAAATGCAGCATAAAACTCCATTTTAATATCTATTATACAGTGAACTGATATTGGGGGGCAAGGGATCATTTTCAATGTCTATTACAGAGCAGAAGTCAGTAATGAAGATGTTAGCCTCTTCAGTTCTGGTTGTAGAATATGTTTCCCATGAGAGGTAAGGTCATCTGGAACTCAATAGTGGCATAATGCACACTTAAAGCAGGAAGGGCTGAGTATTTAGGGAATTATCTGGGGTTGATAAACATGTAACAAGGAAAACATGCATTGCCCCATCACTTCACCTAATAAAGAGGAAGAGTAAAAGCTATAGGCTATTTGAACAAATGAACCAGGAGTGAGAATTCTGTATAGTGGTTAAAATACTGCTTGGGGGGCTGGCACTGTGGCATAAAGGGTAAAGCTGCCACCTGCAGTGTTGACATCCCATATGGGTGCTGGTTCTAGTCCCAGATGCTTCACTTCCAATCCAGCTCTCTGTTGTGGCCTGGGAAAGCAGTAGAAGATGGCCCAAGTCTTTGGGCCCCTGCACCCGTGTGGGAGACCAGGAAGAAGCTCCTGGCTCCTGGCTTCGGATCGGCATAGCTCCAGCCATTGCAGCCATCTGGGGAGTAAACCAGTGCATGGGAGACTTCTCTGTTGCCGCCTCTGCCTCTCTGTAATTCTGTCTTTCAAATAAATAAATAAACCTTTAAAAATTAATTAAAAAAAAAACACTGCTTGGGATGCCCTCAACCCATATTACAGTGCCTTCTTTGTATCCCAGCTTCCCTCCTGATTCCAGCATCTTGCTAATATACATCCTGGGAAACAGTATGTGGTGTCTCAAATAGTTACGTCCCTGCCTCCCACTTGGGAGATATGGACTGAGTTCTCAGCTCCTGGCTTTGGCTTTGTCTGGCACCCACTGTTGTAGGTATTTAGGGTGTACACCATCAGATGAGGGAACACTGTCTGTTTGCATTCAAATAAAAAAAATAAAAAATGAATAAGTGGGGCAGGTCTACCCTCAAGCTTCAGAATTTAACTTAGGTAATGAGTTCATAACTAAGGTGTTCAGGGGCAGGTGTTTGTCCCTAATGGTTAACACACTGATTAAAATACTCATATTTTATAATGGAGTGCCTCGGTTCAGTACTAGGCCCTAGCTCCTGACTGGGAGGCAGCAGCTAATTTTGAAGTACCCACCATCCATGTGGGGAACCTACATTGTATTGCTGACTCCTGGCTTTGGCATGGCCATTACTGATTGGGCATTTAGTAAACAATAAGGTGGCAATTCTGTCTGACTCTTAAAAAAGCAAATTCTTTTAAAAATCTTTCAACAGGGCCAGTGTTGAAAGATAGCTGCTGCCTTTGGCACTAGCATCCCATATGGACACTGGTTTTAGTCCTGGCTGGTCCACTTCCAATGCAACTTCATGCTATTAAGTATTTAGGCTCCTGCACCCACATGGAAGATTCAGATTGAGTTCCAGGCTTCTGGCTTCAGCCTGGCCCAGCCCTGGCCATTGTGGCCTTTGGGGAGTGAACCAGTAGGTGGATGATTCTCTCTCTCTCTCCTTCTCCCCTGCCCCCTCAACTCTGCCTTTTAAGTAAATACATCTCTAAAATAGCTTTAAAATAAGGTGTTTTATCTTTCAGTTCAAGGTCAGAGGGTACAACTGATCTTACTCCATGACAATCTCCCTGACTTTGAGAATATTACATGATACTTTTGGGTATATGAATGGCAACACACAATTTAAAATTATCTAGATAATGATTTTCCTGCATGACCCAAGAAACTGCAGAAGTCAGCATATCCCAGTGGAGAACTTGTGCCTGATCTTTCAAGCAGAATTTTCTGCCTACACACAAAAGCTTAACTTGAAGACAATTCAAACTAGAAACTTTGGACTTAGTGTGCACCTGCCTCTGTCTTTAAAACAGCCAAAAACTAGGCAACATTCTTCATTTTTTTAAGAATTATTTTATTTATTTGAAAGGTAGGGTCAGAGAGAGAAGGAGAGACAGAGAGAATCTTCTATCAACTGGTTCACTGCCTCAAAGGCCACTATGGTCGGGCTGGGCCAGGCTGAAGCCAGGAACCAGGAGCTTATGCTGAGTCTTCCACATGGGTGCAGGGGCCCAAGCTTTTGGGCCATCCTCTACTGCTTTCCCAGGTACATTATCAAGGAGCTAGATCAGAAGTGGAGCAGCCTGGACTGGAACCAGCACACAGATGCGATGCTGGTGCTCAGACCTCAGCTTAACCTTCTACAGCAAAATGCCAGCACTTAGGCAACATTTTTGCAGTGGTTGAAGATTTTACCTTTTAGGCTTAGGCTTATCCTAGCCAAGATGGGAAGGCAAAAACTTATACTCACTTATCCAACCCAACTACAAAAGCTGCTGACTCAATTCAGGGCAGGATATACAAGAATCCCTTGTTATGGAGAGTGTTCCACTTAGTGAGAGCTTAGAAACCCAGAACTACCACCTTCCATCTCCAGAGGGATCTGGGATAGGAGAAATTTAATGTACATCTATTCAGCACTTTGGAGATAACATCCCAAGGACAGGGAGTATGTACAGTGTTCCTGCATAATGTCATGGCATTGCTTTCCCCATGTTTTTCATAGTGGGGAACATATTTCAGCTGCTCATTTATCTCTAAAGAGTGGAAATGATGTAAACTTTATGTCAAGGAATCAGGATGAAGCTAACCTCAGGAACACATTCCAGGAATAATACCTTTTTCAGTATAATAATTAGGTTACTTACCCAATGGTTATAAAAAGGATTATTCTAACCATAGAGATTACAGATGATCGATCATGTTAGGCAGGGAGATTAGTTAAAACCAACACAGTTTAGATAGGAGATAATGGTGATTTGGTCTATGGTGTGTGTACGTGTGTGCATGTGTATGTGTGTTTGTAGAGTACAGATGAGTAAGATAGAGACCAAGGCAGAAAGTTAAACTCATGCCTATCAGACAGAGACTACATATTCACTTTTAAGCAATTACGAGCCATTTTAAAAAGCGAATCAGTTAGTAGTATAGCAATTACAAATCAAACAATTCTAAAAGGTAGAATAGATACAGGCAATAGTCTTAAGTCATAATGAAACTAAACAAAATTAGCAATGATGGAGTAGACAAAATTTAATCTATTTGCAAAATTTTGTAAATCTTCTGTATAACTTTCAGCTCATTACCTGTCAGTCCTAAACTGGAACAAAAGGTAAGTGACTACAGAACTGGGTTGTACCCCACTGAGAAGCTTTTTTTTTTTTTTTAAAGGAATAACTTACCAATGAAGGCCTTTACACAATGCTGCAGACAGAGTTTCTTTATCATAGTTCTTTGGTGTGAACAAAGGCTAACTTTCTGGCTGACATCAGTCTCACAATCATTTTTTTACCCCTGCTGTGGATTATCTGGTATCAATATAGATGTACTCTAGATGGAAGCTCTTACACACTCATTGCATTTAGGGTTTCTAACCAGTGTGAAGTGCCTGACACTAAGGATAGAGACTGCATGAGACTGCATTAAAAGCTTTTCCACATAGATGGCATTCATATGGCTTCTACCCTAGGTGATTTTGTTTATGCACTTCAAGGAATGAATGATGACTGAAGACTCTCCCACAAAGATTCTCATCCCGATGAGTTCTCTGTCTGATGTAAAGGT
This sequence comes from Oryctolagus cuniculus, assembly GCF_051225735.1. NCBI lineage: Eukaryota > Metazoa > Chordata > Mammalia > Lagomorpha > Leporidae > Oryctolagus > Oryctolagus cuniculus. Next base: position 73,739,773 of record NC_142869.1, read on the forward strand.
TACCACAGCAGTTGAAGACTCTTCCTCACATAGCATTGTTTATCTTATTTTCTAAGGATGGGGCATACATAAAAAGGGTATCTCACACAGATGCATGGAGTTTCTCTCCAGTGTCAATTCATTTAGGTTGCTTGAAGGATAGATGATTACTAAAGGCTCTTCTACATTGATTATAGACATAGACTTCCCCTTCTATGTGAGTTTTCATGGCCAGGTGAAGGAATCCTCCTGGGGAACATTATAAAATTCATGGCAGAGAAATCAACTAAGTGAAAGAAACCTGAGGAGTCCATTACTATAGAGCAGAAGTTGTAGAACATATGAGGATTAATACATCATAAAACAATCTCAAGGTATTGAAAGAGGAATTAATAACTCATTTCTCAGAGGACATTAAAGGGTTAACACCCAGAATATACCCATCCTCAAGTCACAGAGGTAAGGACTACATGTGCAGTTCATAAGAGAACGTGCATACTGAGAAGACACTCTACAAAGAATACAATACAGACACTAAATTGAAAAAAAAATTCACTTTCGCAGAATGATCTAATTCTGTTGTGGACCTTTTAGAAATTTTTAATTAGTATTTAACTGAATCAATGTGATTTGTAGATACAATTCTAAGTACATAGTGATGCTCCCTTCCTCCCCCCTCCCTCCTTTACCCTCTCTCTCTCTCACCCTCCCTCCTTCACCCTTTCTTTTTATTAGTTTTTGAGAAAATGTATTTTACATTTTTTGGAAAAAAAAATATAGGATCAAGATTTGTAGTACTCTTGGAAGTGCTTATAGTGCTGAGTTCAGAATTTGGTAACAAGTAATAAGTAATAGATAAATTCTCTTTAATATATTTGTTTTGGAAAAATCAGGAATACAAGAACTGGCCACCAAAGGCAGGAGCACCACAAAGCTGAAGATGACAAATACAAGACTACATAGAGTGGTATTTATCAGGGAGATTTACATTGAGATGTATGGTCTTGCATGGATGTGAGGGATATGTACTTCTATGCCACAAAGCAGAGCCACAGAGGTGGCCGTCAGCTATCCTAAGTGAATCTGTACTTACTCAAGAAATATTCCAAACGTTCAGTAGGGACATTCCAAGGTTCCACAAGACAAGCCCACAGGCTATGTTAATGATTTTGTTAATGTCATAAGGCTTAGGAATGTCATCAGTGTGTGTTCACTGATAAAATTATGCTTTAGAGACTTATCAACTAAATATTCTGTGAATGCAGTTGGTATGTTCAGTGGAGAAATCGAAGGTGAATGTATAAACTAAGATATATTTATGCCTTAATTGTCTATCTGTCGCTCTCCCATTCGCGGAGGAACGACACTAGACCCTGCACTGTTCTTTTTGTCCAGCCCTTCCTGGGTTAGCTGCCGTTCCCTCACTCGTGGAGGAACGACGCCGTCCCAGGCTAGCTGCCGGCCCCCCGCCTCCGCAGAGGGGCGGCACCCCCCGCCACTTTCCCCGCTTCCGCGGAGGAGCGGCACACCGCTGGCCAGCTCTCTCGGGGGCTGCTCAGATGTTTCTCAGGTGTTCCTGGTGCATATTGTCTCTCTCTTCCTTTATAGTCCTCTTCCACCAATCCCAACTCTGCTACCCACACGCCGAGCACGCTGCTCTCCTCCAATCAGGAGCAGGGTCAGCTCCTGCAGCTTATCAGTCAAACTGATGAGGCAGCTGCATAGAAGTCGTTTGCTCCTCCCTAGCGCCATATTGTGGGAGATCAGATGCATAGAATTAGTCCTAGTTCCAGTAATTTAGTCTAGTCTCAGTTGCTCCCCACATCTATCGAATAATATTACAGTAGTATTTATTTTGGGGGTCTGGCAAATGTGTGCAATTGTTTTCAAAAGATTCCATTATCCGTATTTAAACCATATTTGTATAAATATATATTTAATAAAAATTATTTTTATTTATTTAAAAGGCAGAGACATGGGTAGAGAGATACAGAGACTCACAAAGAGAAATCTTCCATCTGCTGATTCACTTCCCAAATGCCCACATAGCTGGGCCAAAGCCAGGTTGATGCCAAGAGTCTGGAACTCAATCTGCATCTCCCACATAGGAGGCAGAGATCCAAGTACTTGAGTCATTACCAGGGTACACATAAGCAGGAAGTTGGAATCAGAAGCAGAGCTAATACTCAAACCCAGGCACTCTTACAAGGATGTGGGCATCTCAAGCAGTGTCTTAACTGCTGCAAAATCCTATCATCAAAATATTTATATTTTAGAGATATATATTGCAATGTTTATGAATTAAATGGTAACAAGTCTGGGAATTGTCTATAAGACTGGAGGTGGGAGAGTAGTTGGTGATATGGATGAAAAGAGTTGGCAATAAGTTGATGAATGTTGAAATGGAGAATGGGTATACACGAGTTCATATACAAGTCTCCCTTATCCTGTATATATTTGAAAATTTCCATAATAGAACAAAATGAAAAAACAGGCTAGTTATTCACTTTTTTCTACAACTCTGGAAGAGAGATCTAAAAATACAGTTTCATTGGCAAGCAAAGTGTTATTTATTCACTATTTCTTGCTGGAATGCACATTGGATGCCTTTTGCTTAAATTTTGACATCAGTATTATATCCATGTCTTAGACATCTAAAATTGAGTTTATAAATTTTGTTATACATCAACTCACATTTTTTTCCTTGAAGTGTTTGCTTTTATTGTGTTTTAATGTCATTATTATTAAATTTTTTGGACTAATTCAGGAGTTTTATGTTGTTTCCACATCATAGCTTTTTTCCTGTGGATAATAATTTATTATATTATTATTATTATTATATTATTATCCACATTCTGAGTTCTATAACACTCATTCAATTTCCTGTTGTATAATACATTTCTGTTTTGATAAAACATTTAAAAAATTCTTCCCTAACTTTATAACTTTACTTGCTTATATTACTTTATTTTAAAAAAATATTTATTTCTGCTCCTTTCACATATCATGTTGGTCAGGAAACAGTCTTGCAGAAATATCTGAAATATCATACCATTCTACACTCTGTTTAAAGGCAAGGCACCATAGTTCAAGCTAATCAGAGTTTCTAGTCATGGAACTGTATTACTGGTTTTACATCAAGTTCTGAAAATTATAAATGTCACCTCCAAAAAAATGGTAAGGAGGTTATAAAAAGATAAACACTTCATTCAGTATTATAGTTGTTGGGTACAGTATATTTTAAGAAATGAAAATGCCACTTATCAACATTGGTATGTAAGTAGAGGTCAGCAGGAAAAAATACTGTGATAAATGTCTCCCTGATACCAAGAGGAAATTCTAGTTCAAGCTTTAATATGCTTCCTATGCTTAGTTGATACTTCTTTTACTGCTGTTCTTCATTCTTTTCCTCATGTCATACAGAGGATTGTTACAGCCTTTAAAACTTCATTAATAGGAGCAAATCCAGTAACTATTGATTTCTTCTCAAAAGGCACTCTAACCCATCAGAGAGCCTGGCAGCTTCATTCTCATGAATACTATAACCATGAAAAAACTCAGTAAGACACAAATGAATCCAGTCAATAGAAGAAACCTATTGAGGTTTTGAATATTTGGTGCATTGGATGGGTCTAGGATTATGAAACCTAAACCTCCTATTGTATGTGGGAAGCTGGATGCAAGTCCTTCAATAATATATTGTCCATCTACTCTGTGGGCTGAGAAAGCCATGGGTCTCTGGGGCCCTTGTTCATCAGTCAGGGAGGTTCAACGATAACCATAAATTATTCTTCTGTTGATGAGGAAGTAAGTCACCACCACCAGTGTGTACACTGTCATGGCCAACGGCATGCACACCCAGGGAAGCCTCTGCAGCTTCAGGCTGGGGCACCTGGGTACTAAGAATGGGACTCAGTACAAGGTCTCCATGTTAGCAGCAGAAGGGACAGAACTGGCCCCAAGCCCTCTACATGCTTGTATTACTGATCTCTCTTTAAGTCTTGCTTGGCCTCTCAAGGGAGCTCCATTTTAATAATCTCTCTTCTGTCTTTAATTTCTTTGTTTAAGTAGTCTATGTTTTTTTTCTCTGTCAGAAGGAAAAAATGTAAACAGAACTAGAAATTTATTGCCATATACAAAATATATTTTTCAACATATAGTTGTCTGATCCCTATCATAGCTTTTAAAAAAAACTGGAAATAACCAATATATTTTTCACCAGGTAAATGGATAAGTAAACTGTGGTATATCTGCTATAATGTTATGAAAATGCATGTAAGAGACTTAAATGCATCTCACTAAGTGAAAGAAAGCATTCTGAATAAGCTGTTTACTAAACAGCTTCAACTTTATGACATTCTGAAAAAGGCAATTTTTTTTTAAAACTTTTATTTAGTAAATATAATTTTCGAAAGCACAGTTTATGGATTACAATGGCTTTTCCCTCCCATAACTTCCCTCCCATCGGCACCCCTCCCATCTCCCACTCCCTCTCCCATTCCATCCACATCAAGATTCATTTTCAATTATCTTTATATACAGAAGATCAATTTAGTATATATTAAGTAAAGATTTCATCAGTTTGCATCCACACAGAACATAAAGTGTAAAATACTGTTTGAGTACTAGTTATAGCATTAATTCACATTGGACAACACATCAAGGACAGAGATCCCACATGAGGAGTAAGTACACAGTGACTCCTGTTGTTGACTTAACAATTTGACACTCTTGTTTATGGCATCAGAAATCTCCCTAGGCTCTAGTCATGAGTTGCCAAGGCTATGGAAGCCTCTTGAGTTCGCTGTCTTCGATCTTATTTAGACAAGGTCATAGTCAAAGTGGAAGTTCTCTCCTCCCTTCAGAGAAAGGTACCTTCTTCTTTGATGGCCCGTTCTTTCTACTGGGATCTTCTCATTTGCAGAGATCTTTCATTTAGTTGTTTGGTGTTTTTGTTTTTGTTTTTTTGTTTTTTGTTTTTTGTTTTTTTTTTTTCTGCCAGAGTGTCTTAGCTTTCTATGCCTAAAATACTCTCATGGGCTCTTCAGCCAGATCCGAGTACCTTAAGGGCTAATTCTGAGGCCAGTGTGTTGTTTAGGACATCTGCCATTCTATGAGTCTGCTGTGTATCTCACTTCCAATGTCGGATCATTCTCTCCCTTAAAAAGGCAATCCTATGAATGCAGTAAAATCATAAGTAATATCCAGAGGCTGGGGCGGAAGGTGCAGAAGAGGTAGACAGAGGATTTGTTTCCAGCAATGAAACTGCTCTATATACTACTATAATGCTGAACACATTTTATTATACATGTGTCCACACCTATAGAATGTACAACACCAAAAGTGAACCCTAAAACACTTTGAGTGATGACAGTATACACTGTTGGGTCATCAGTTGTAACAAATGTACCACTGTATCACAGGATGCTGATAATGGGGGTGACTGTGCATGTGTAGGGGTAAGGGTATATAGGAACTCTATTTTCTGCTCAATTTTGTGTGTGTGTATTTACAAATTCTCTAAGAAATAAAGTCTATTTAGAAATGTTTTCCTGGGGCCGGTGCCATGGCTCACTTATTTAATCTTCCGCCTGTGGCGTCAGCATCCCAAATGGGCACCGGGTTCTAGTCCCAGTTGCTCCTCTTCCAGTCCAGCTCTCTGCTGTGGCCAGGGAAGGCAGTGGAAGATGGCCATAGTGCTTGGGCCCCTGTACCCACAGGGGAGACGAGGAGGAAGTACCTGGCTCCTGGCTTCAGATCAGCATAGCTCTGGCCGTAGTGGCCATTTGGGGGGTGAACCAATGGAAGGAAGACCTTTCTCTCTGTCTCTCTCTCTCACTGTCTAACACTATCTGTCAAAAAAAAAAAAAAAAAAGTCTTCCTATGTTTCTTGACTACTTCATATATCCCATTTATTGTAAACTGTTTTCATAGGGCCCTGTGTGAATTTCTTTTTCTTTTCTTTTCTTTCTTTTTTTTTTTTAAGTGGCAAGACTATGTCTGGTTTTCCCCACAAAACAAATCTAGGACTTTTTTTTTTTTTAGGAATTATCATTTTCTACTTGCACGCTGTTTAAGAAATTCCTTTAAAGTCCAATCCAGTGGGCTTCCTGCTAATGTGTTGACATAGCATATAAATGGAATGGCTGAACTAGGGCAATGAATGGTCCCAGCAGGCCCACTTCCTCTAGGCATCCATTTTCCTGTGTTTGCAGAAACAGTGACTGGACTTGGTGAGATTATCTGACTTGGTGAGATTTTCTGAGATACTAGCCCCAGTGCCTCCACAGTGTGTAAGATCTGCTGATCCATGTGACTCAATAGGGCCCTCCATCGTGATGGTTTGCCTTGCCAATCTCACAATTCACTCTTCCATGCTGGATATCTACTGTATACTTCCTATGATGCAATTCTTCTCCTCCAGGCCAATGATTTGAGTACGTTCTTCTTTATTCATTCCCCATCTACACCGATTTTAACAGAAAGCATTTTAAGTTAGTGGCAGTTCTATGGGTTCTATTCCCTACATCTCAATGTTATGCTTAAATTTTCCCTCATATTTTTGTTAGAATGGTGAAGGGGATGATTCTTCCCCTCAAATTCTCCAACTATATTATTTTCTAGGAAAACTGTCTGAATTCCAGATAATAATATTAAGTGATTTGAAAGAGAAACATGGATGGCCCAGACTTTCTTAGTATATCCTAATGACTTGAAATTGCTTTGGGCCAATTAACATGCATGCACATCTAGAACAGTAAATGCAATGCTGCCAACGAAATGTTTTTATTAGTCCAAAGCCAGGGACATCTCAATGGACAACTGCAGGTAATGTTTAATTACTGTCAAGAAAACTGACTTAAGGACTAATTCTAAAAGCAAAAAAATCTCTCCTTGGGGGAGATATCCTCTAACACTAAATTTTCATGTAATTGTAACATCTTAGGGAAGGTTAACCCACTTAGCTATTCTGAGATGCACTTTTGCAATTTAATTAGTCTTGAAGAATTCATCAAGAAGTTATATTACTCTAAAATTAAAACTCTCATAGGTCCATTACTGAGATTTTTCAGTGGTGGGTCACTGGTAATACTGCTTTGAAATTTTGCCAGGCTAAAGTTATTAGAGTAATACTCCATGGGAAAGCATTTCAGTGTCTTTATTTTCCCATTTGTGCCAGTGTTGTTTTCTGAGGAAAGTATTTACTCCTGACCACTTACTCCCTTACCTTCCTCCATATGAAGGTGGGATGATTATCTATTCAGTTGAGACTCTTTTCTCATTTTCATTGCAGAGAATTAATTTTGCACTATCCACTCAATTGACTATCAAAGCACATGGATTTTCCCTAGGCAGTAGCATACAGGACACTACAGTTTCGTGCCAAAGAATTCTTTTTCGCAAACATCATCAAAATTGTGGTTGTGAGAATATGGAAAGTTGCTTGAGGAATAGGCTGTAAATTTATTCCTCCTAAGATCCTAAATTGTATCCTTACTTTTGTTAAACCATCAATAAGCTACACACTAAAACCATATCCCTCAAATTCTCACTGAGGCGTTTTCTCTGAATTATGTTTTAGGGGCACACCATCACTTTGCTCTGAGAAAAATAGAATTCATAATAACAGTGATAATGTTGATACTGACACTATTTCCCCTGAACCTGACACTCCGCCCACTCCTCCTCTGGTATTTCTCTAATTTCATCCAGTTCACCTTATCCATTCTTCCATTTTCTTGAGCTAGAAGCTTTTGGGCCATTACTACCTCTTCTATTTTTCTGACATCCCACATGCAATCAATCCTTCATCACAGCTTATTGTTTCTAACTTAAAACAACAGGCCATCTCCTCTGCTACTGCCACAACACAAGCCAGTCTTACAACTCACCTGGATAAATCCAAAAGCCTCCTGATTTCTTTTTACCCCTTCCTGCTACCCCATACAGAGTCAGTTCTTAACAGAAAATCAGATGAATATGTTAAACTACAAATCAGGTCCCATCAGTCCTCTGCTCAAATTCTCCAGTGGTTCCCATCACGTTCAGAAGGCAGCACGGGGTTGATAACATCCTACCGGTTCTGGTGCCTAATTAGCTCCCTGACTCTCCAAATTCCCTTGCCTCAGCCAAACTCATGCCTATGCCTTCTCTCAAACACTCATGAACAGTGCATTCTGCTCTGCTATCAGCATGCTTTTCTCCTGAGCTCCTCATGCCTGCCCTCTGGTCCCTTGGGGAGAGCCCTCCCCTTCCTATCTTACTTAAAATCAAGTCCATCCACCCTCAACACCATTCTTCTGCATTCCTGCCCCCTCCCCCAAAACACATACAGAGTTTAAGGCAATACTGTGCATTCTACCCCTATATTTTGTGTGTTATCTGCCTCAATTCATTTATATTTTTCATGGAAACAGATGTTATTTTTTATCAGTTTCTTAAGTAGTGAAGCTGCTCCCTGTAATTACAATTTTTTACAAAACAATTAGTTTTTATGGATTATAGAATAATATAACTATTTTCAGAAAACTTGGAAATTTTCACATAAAAGAATATAAAAATCACCTTTAACCCCGAATCCAACAATATCAACCATTTAGATTTCAGCATATAGCTAGTTTTCCAATCTTTCTGTTATGCCTACAAAACAAAATCATTAAATTGTATATATTTAACCAATTTTAATAGATTTAAGCATGTTAAAATATTTCTAAAACGTGCTACACACTGAACTACCTTTACCAAATAGGTAATAGAATATATTTAACATTTTCCATGATAATCTAGAGTCCTGATGACAAGTCCCAACAACCGTCTGGTGACATTCTCAAGACCTACTGAGAGATGTGGGCTCCTTGCTCTGACACCCTATGGTTCCTCACTACTCTTAAAATACTGCCCATGATTATGATTTTTATAGGTTATTTTCTCATGAATGTGCCTCACCTTACTTTAATCCAAGCTCTCTGCTGGCAGGAATTTTGATCTGCTTTGTTCATTGTTGCATCCCAGTGTGTAGAAAGGTATCTTGCACACAGTAAGCATTCAGTGAACACCAGGAAGAATAATGACAACATTAAAGGCTGACATACATTTGCCACGAGTTATTGGCCAGGCACAATTCTTTACAGGAATTATTTATGACTCACATCATGGACTTGGTGCTTTTATGTTCCACTGAGAGAAACTAAGGCCCTTCATACGGGGAATTTATTCTAGGCCACAATGTGGAAACAACAGAGCTAAAATCCAAACCTTGGCTCCGCATCCGCAATATCTATGATTTCTTAATCACAGCGTTGACTTGCTTTCATCAGAAACTCATGTGGCACTTGATATGTTTTTCTTAAAGGACATATTCCATTATTTGATGTAATTTCCTACTTATTTAGACCAATGAAAGAAATCATTCTCAAGTCTCAATCTTCATTTCTATAGATACTTGGTTCAATTTTACATTTTGGACACTGTCAAGTATATAAATGTTTGAGTTTCCACCTGGGTTCTTCACTAGGATACTCAAGAGAAATTTTCAAGCAAGTTTTAGCTGCAATACAGAGTGATAATCTTAACCCTGAACTTTATTCCAGGTTTTAAAAGCTTCTGCCCCATTATATACTCCAATTTCCTATTTTTACTTAATTGTTTGCAGTGTGTAGTATTTGTGTCACTCTTTAAATCTCCTTTGGAATGAGATGACATACAGATAAATATATTTATTAATTAAATACAAAGAGTTGTGCTCTTGCACCAAATTGCTTTGACCTCTGACAAAATTGCCTGTTACTCAATTGTTCTTCAGTGTTATGTTCTCAACTTATATTTGAGGGTGAGACTTCAAGGAGCAGCCAGGAAACAAAAGTAACCCTACAACTACAGCACCAGCAATAACAACAACAACAACAAAAAAAACACAAGTAAACCACAGCTGTGAATACATTCAATATACACAAGTAATGTTGCCTTGGATATTGTCCAGTCACTGCCAGGATTCAGTTAATAAAGAATGACAGAATAAATTTCTCACAAGCTGCAAAGCCTCCCAAGTAAGTGATACACTGTCTTCCTTAGAGCACTCACAGATGTATGCTTTGCTTTTACTCAAAGCCAATTTTTCCACCTCTAATAGTTATGTAAATTCTAATCAGAAAGGCTATCTTTATTTCTAGCTTTATATGATTTACTTATCTTTATTTTCCCATGACTTTGATAATTTCTGATTTTTTTTTTTTTTATCTCACGGTATTACTTGTATTTATGCATGGCTGGATAACATTTAGCAGCAAAAACTCACTTGCTTTTATCTCCCAGTGTTTTTCCTTTTCCTGTCAGCCATTTTAGCAGGAAGCAGACTTTGTACTTCAGGGCTTCAGAGAAAACTTAGGGCAGGGAAGAGAAATAGAAGAGATATTTTTTGCTTTTGTTTTCCGTATGTCTAAGCCTTTAAAGAATGAAAAGCTTTGTAGAAGCAGAAAAGGAAGGGGGAAGGGTATTTGCGCTAAAGTTGTGAGAATCCTGGAGAGAGTAGAATGAGGGAAACCAGAGAATGACTCAGAACAGAGGAAATGGGCCTTGCCTATGGCAGTACCACGGAGGAAGTAGACAGTGGCAAGGCTCTGCAAGTGCTGAGAGGCAGCCTTACAGAAAATCCCAGAGACCTTGGGCTATCACAGAATGGACAAAGAGCTGAATAGTTTTAAGGAGCCAGGGACAGCGGAGCTTCCTTGTAACAGCTGTCTAGATGCTGACCTAAAGAAAAATGGCCACAACATTCTAACGGACATCAGAGCTAAGCAACTATCCCAGGGGTGAGCAAGATTCTAGGAAGGACTGAGGAGAATTTTCTACCAGCTCCACAGGGGTTCAGAGTCAGAAAGTGACAGTGTTTGCAAATCTGAGCTTCCTACTCCCTACACGCATGTAAGCAACTGCAAACTCCTTTTGGAACAGTACATTTCCAACTAACAAACAACGTAAACCAAGAAGAAAAGCTACAAATAAGGTAAAATGAATGGAATATTATGATCTGAAGTAGAATGACATAATGTTGAATGTTTGGAGCATAATATCTACGTGACATTCAAATTATCATGCTATTAAGCATTTAAATGCTGAATTAAAAACTATTCTATCAAATGTATTTCCTCTAGTATTTATTACACATCTTATTGTAGTTATGAGGAATAATCAACAATTTAAAATAAAGTACTTTTTTAGTCTAAGTCCTTGGTAAACAACTGTTCTTACTGTTAGTTACATTATTTGTAGTTCTATACTCTCAATTTTGAAACAAGCTGTCAGTTACCCTGTTCTTCATTTGCTAATTTAAATTTTTTTGAACATTTTATTGAAATAACCATACCAAGAAATGCACATAAGTGTACAGATGCATGCGCTTTTGTCCTCTGTTCATACTAGTAACCAACACCCAAATAACAAAGCATTACTAGTACCCCAAGAATCCTCACCATTCCCTCCTCCTATTTTTTTGGACATAGGAAAGAAGAATACATTGTCTGTTACATGGCATGATTCAGTGACACAATATTAATAACTATATACCAAGTGATAGGACACCCACATAATTTTTATGCTCCATATATTAACTATCAGAGCTAAGAGAAAATATGTGCTATTTGTCTTTTGGGGTTAGGCTTATTTCACTTAGAATAATGATCTCCAGTTGCATCCAATCCATTTTGTTGACAGTGTCAGGATTTTATTCTTTGTATGACTAATACTCCATTGTGTGTGTATGTGTGTGTGTGCATACACATCACATTTTCCTTATCTAGTATTCAGTTGATAGACACACAGGTTGAGTCCATATATCTTAGCTATTGTGAATTGAGCTGCTATAAACATGGGTGCACAGATAATTCTTCCATATGATTTCATTTTCTTTGGATATATTTCCAGAATTGGGATAGCTGGGTCATATGGTAGATCTATTTTCAGATTTCTGAGGAATCGCCATGCTGTCTTCCATAATGATTGTACCAATTTATATTCCTACAAAAAGTGTGTTAGTCTACATTTTCTCCACATCCTCACCAACATTTGTTATTGTTGATTTTTGGATGACAGTCATTCTAACTGGGGTGAGGTGAAACCTCACTGAGATTTGTATTTGAATTTCCCCAGTGGCTAGTGATCCTGATGATTTTTTTCAGGTGTCTGTTGGTCATTTGTATTTCAACATTTGTAAAATGCCTGTTCATGTCCTTTGCCCATTTCTTAACTAGGTTGGTTGTTTTGTTGTAGTTGAGTTTCTTGAGCTCCTTATATATTCTTGATATGAATCCTTTATCAGATATATAGTTTGCAAATTCTCCCATTCTATTGGTTGCCACTTTAGTTTGAGTGTTTGCTTTGATGTGCAAAAACTTCATAGCTTGATACAATTCCACATGTGCATTTTTGTTTTTCTTCTCTGGGTTTCTGTGACCTTATCCAAGAAGTCTTTGCCTATGCCAGTGTCTTGCAGAAAAACCTGGTTTTCCTCAAGTAATTGATGGTTTCAGGTCTTAGGTTTAGATTCTTGGTCTCTTGTAAGATTTTTACATAAGATGTAACATAGGAGTCTTGTTTCATATTTCTGCATGAGGAGATACAATTTTCACACCATTTGTTGACGAGACTGTCCTTTCTCCAGGGAATGATTTTAGCTTCAGTGTCAGTAATATGTCGGTTGCAGATGTGTGGAATAATTTCTGGGGTTTCTATTCTGTTCCACTGGTTTGCATGTTTATTTTTGTGATAGTACCAGATTATTTTGATTACAATAGCAACATAGTATGTCTCGAAAAACAGCATTTTGATGTCTCTGTTTTTTTTTTAATTGTTTAAGATTGCTTTGTCTATAACAAGGCTTTTGTGTTTCCATATGAATTTTAGAATTTTTTTCTAGATATGTGAAGAATGTCTGTGGTATACTTATTGTGATCACACTGAATCTGTAAATTGCTTTGCGTAGTATGGACATTTTGATGACATTAATTCTTCCAATCCAAGACCATGGAATATTTTTTCCATTTTTTTGTGTGTCTTCATGTATTTCTTTAACAAATCTTTCATAATTTTAATCATAGACATCTTTCACATTTTTGGTCAAATTTATTCCAAGGTATTTAAAAATTTGTAGCTACTGTAAATGTGACTAATCTTACAAATTCTTTCTCAGCCAGAACACTGTTGGTATATAAGGACACTAGTGATTTTTGTGTTGATTTTATATCCTGCAAGTTTGCTGAACTCTCTTACAAGTTCTAATAGTCTTAGTGGAGAATATTGGTTCCCCTATATAAAGGATCATGTTATCTGCAAATAGGGATAATCTGACTTACTCCTTTCCAATTTGTGTCCCTTGGATTTATTTTTCTTGATTATTGGCTCTAGCTAAAATTTCCAAAACTATTTGAATGGCAATGGTCAGAGTGGGAAATCTTTGCTCCGTTCTGGATCTTAGTGGAAATGCTTCCAGCTTGTTCCAACTCAAAATCATGCTGTCTGTGGATCTGTCATATATTGCCTTGATTATGTAAGCTATGTTCCTTCTATACCCAATTATCTAAGTTTTTTATCATGAAAGGATATTGTATTTTATCAAATTCTTTCTCTGAATCTATCAACATGATCAAATGATCTCACCTTGCACTTCTGTGAAGCATGAAAAGCAAATCTCCAGGATATAAGATCACACATAAAACACACGCATTTTCTACAGGTTCTACCTCAAAATGTTGCTCTGGGATAATCTGCAGTTGATACTGGGACTCTCCTTAAGGAAGCAGGTCAGTAGTAGTTACCTTGGCACTGTCCTCTCACCTATATTCACAAATATTTTTCCAAGATGTTTGATATATTTTGTATATCAAATTACTTTCAAAATATTCTAAACTGATTTTCAGTTTACAAGAAATAAACTGGAATAAACACTTTCAAATAGGGTAATTTATATCTTCTTGATTTTTTTTTAAATTAAATGAATGACCAAAAGAAGTGGCTAAAGATATTAGACCCAGGGGCAGCTATTTTACCTAGTGGTTAAGATACCTGTGTCCTATGTTCAAGAGCTTGGTGTGACTCCTATCTCTGCCTCCTGATTCCAAATTCCTGCTAATGCACACCCTCTGAGGCAGCAGTGACGGCTCAAGTAATTCGTTTCCTGCACTGCACAGGGAAGATCTGAAATGAATCCGTGGCTCCCAGCGTCTGTTCCAGCCCAGCTGTCACACTTATGGACATCTTGGGAGTGAACGAATAAATGGGAAAATTCCCTCTCTCTCTTCAAAAATAAACTTTCAAAAAGATTTTAATCCTAAACTTTTTTACATATTCATATATTCTACAGGATCTACTGTGGTGGAAAATGACATTTTGCTTGCAATTTCTACGATATGTGCTTTTTATAAATTTTGCTAACATTTATAATTTCATATGATATTTTGGGTGGATCTAAAAGTAAGTAAGAAATATATGCTAAAAAAGAAAAGGCAAATTCTACAGGTTAAGGTCAGTCTATCATGTCATAAAAGTCGCCAATAAAAGTTTCAACTAAGACATATTTTGTTTATAATGTTTCCTTATTCCAGTATGTTACTCGTCATCTAACCTAATTTGTATTCTTTGTGGGCCACACTACCAGAACCTTACGAATGTTTGCGGAAAAGGTAGGTAGTAACTGGGGGAAGAGTATAATACAGTGGTGAAGATGCCACTTGGAACACCTGCATGTCATATAGGACTGCTTGGGACTGAGTCCTGGTTTCATGTCAATATACACCCTGCTAGGCAGCAGCTGATGGCTCAAGTTATTGCATCCCTGCCACCCACGTGGGAGACCTGGATACAGCTCCCAGATTTTGGTTTTGACCTGGCCCAATCCAGGCTGCCGTGGACATTTAGGAATTGAACCAGTGAATCAGAGATCCTTCTCCTTCTCCCTTTCTCTGCCTTTCACATTAAATAGGAAATAGATAAATAAATGCATTTTGTAGAACTTAATATATTAATTCCAATCATAGCTACTTAGTACACCAATGAATTCTGATATTCAAGGACTTTACCAATTTTAATCTTTCATCAAAAATTTCACCTGAACCTCTTCATACAAAAATATAATAATTTATTTTACACATTATTTAGCTCAGTATATAGAATCAGTAAAACTATCACTACACAGCCTTATCCTATTCACCCTACTGCAGCTAGACTACATAGGGAAGAAAGCTGGAAAAATAAGAAACACTATAAGATAAATGGCCACTCAGACTTAAGGAGTCAGGCACAGGAAGAGGGGTGAGCCCGTTTCTGATAACATCAATGACAAAAGACAGATTCAGGAATAATATGCCAAAATTTAAGGAAAAGACAATATATATATCTGGCTTTTAGCACGTAAATTTAACTAAATTTAAGCAATACCTTTTGGTCTAGAGGTTTCATATGGATAGTGACATAAAGAGTTAAAATACCTATTGAAATCAATATTTTGGGCCGGCGCCATGGCTCACTTGGATTCCCCCTGCGGTGCCGGCATCCCATATGGGTGCCAGGTTCTAGTCCTGGTTGCTCTTCTTCCAGTCCAGCTCTCTGCTGTGGCCCAGGAGGGTAGTGGAGGATGGCCCAAGTGCTTGGGCCCCTGAACCCGCATGGGAGACCAGGAGGAGGCACCTGGTTCCTGGCTTCGGATCAGCACAGCGCACTGGCTGTGGTGACCATCTGGGGGGTGAACCAATGGAAGGAAGACCTTTCTCTCTGTCTCTCTCTCTCTTACTGTCTATAACTCTACCTGTCAAATAGAAAAAAAAATTTTAAAAAGAGATTAATATTTTACGATTCTAGGGTGGGTATATGGCACAACAGTTAAGATGTTGCTTGGAATATCTACATTTCCTATCAGAGAACCTAGATCTGAGTTCAGGCATGGATTCTGACTCCAGTTTCACACTTATTTGCACCCTAGGAGGCAGCATGTTACATCTCAAGTGCTTTGGCTGCTGCCATCTATGCGGGATGAGCTCTGGGCTCCTGTTTCAGCCTGGCCTACTCTTGGCTGTTGTAGGCATTTGGAAGTAAAGTAGTAAATGGAAGATCTCTGTCTTTGCCCCTCTTTGTCTCCCTACCCCTCTTTGTCTCCCTGCGTTTCAAAAATATTTGAAAGGAGACTTGATAAGTATAGTACTAATACTTGTTCTGTGATTTTACTTTGAAATATGTTTATAATAGTTTCATAAAAATTGAATTATAAGGTGATCGTAAGTGTCACGATAGATATGAGAATATCAGTAAGAGCTCTCTTCTACACCACAGATTTAATCATTGTCCTGTCTTTATAACTAATTTCCTTGTTCTCTTGTGTTACCTCTGTATAAATTACCTAAAAGAATTTAGTTTTTTAGCTTTCTATAAGTGAATAATATTTTACGTTACTTGCTTTTCAATTCAGCTAAATATAATGTTTGAGAAGGTGAGCCACAGTTCTTTAATTTTAATTTCCTTACGATATACTTATTTACAATTTTGCTGTTGGGGAGCATTTAGGCTGAGTCCAGCTTTTGTGAATATGAAACAATGGTGCAATGAATATATGTGTCCATGTGTTCTGCATCATATAAGCATTCATTTCTACAGAGTGTGTATCTAGGAGTATAATGCAAGGCTAAAGGGTATGAATATCTTAACCAGATGATGCTACATAATGTTGCAAAGTGGTTTTGCCAGTTTAGATACTTAGCAGCAGTGTGGGCATCCCTGAGAGCTTTGTCACTAAGTGTTCACATTTGTCATGTTGCATAGGCTACTATTCTCATCCACCTATCCATCCATCTAAGCAATAACTATTATTTATAACCTGGGAAAAACATAAAACACTGGGAACATACGAGTAAACTTATCACACAACAGGCACTGCTTCAATGCTGAGTGCCTCTCAGGCTTCAGGTTCCTATCAGTTCTCTAGAAGGCCAAAAAACAATTAACATGATATTTCAGGGGTAAAGGCAAAGAAATACATTGTCCTGACAGTGATTAGAAATCAAATTTAAGAATAATTTAAGTTTCTTCCTTTCTATTATAGGAGCTTAAGATACACATCATGTGTAGAGAATATTTCCCCAAGTCACAGAAAATATTCCCTAGCGTGTTGTTTTGAAGGTTACAGGTTACATATCTTAGTTCAACAAATTGCCTCATAGCAGCAAAAATGATATATTATGCTCGATGTCAGAATAATATTTAATCAGCTTAGTTTTTCAAAGGGAATTCTGATTTCATTTAAATTTAATAGGCCTTCTTTGCAGAGTGCCTCTGGAATGCACATGCATCTACTATGCTCATAATCACAAAATTAGTGCATATAAATCTTGTACAAAAGCACTGAATCACTATAGCTTTGGTACTCAGATATAAATATAGATTTGTGATCACAAATGTAGAGTGAAAATAAAACAAAAAGGAAACCTGAGAAAATCTGGCACTGATTATCAAGTCAAAGACTGTGTAGCATAGCAATTCTCTTATTCCCATACTAATTTGCCAGAGGAGTTAATTCAGATAACCCAAGTTTGGCAGTGGCCTGTGCAGCATGCAATTGGAGAATTATATATCATCTAGAGACACACGGAAAAGTGATTTTTTCTCAACTATAGCACTGCACTGTTCTTAGTCCTTTAAAACTCATCTTATTTGAGATAAAGGCTTCTTTTACACAGCTATGCTTTTTTTTTTCCTTTGATGGGTGGGATTCATTTTATAATAGTCCATGCTACAGAACATCTTGGTTATTTTATGCAACTTTTAACTGCATTATTCCATGAAAAATATGGGAAAGGCATGTGTCACACACAAAACAACAACTGAAGAAGTTGTCCTCTTCAAAAGTAAGTGTTAAACAGCCAAAGTAGTGTGTAAAGCTCACAGTTTGGATCTGTACTCAATACAGGACACAAACAGGAGGGCTCTGTCTGCACTGGACAAATAAAGACTCTGCAGGCTCTGCAGGCGTTCTCAAGTGCCTGTTATCCAGAGGTGTTGCCAGCACCATTTCGAGTCACAAAAACAAATTATTTACTGTCGCTTATTAGGTAATAGGGTAGATTTATAGTAGCAGAGGAGACTGATAAAACCACTGGCAAGATGTAGCTTGTAGGAGTAAACAAATTAACCAGAAGGAGCAGCTGGGGAAAGAAGTGCAGGCATATTGTGTGTGCATTTGGTTAAAATGCAATGTGGACTTCAAAATGAAGGGAAGAGAATTCTTGTTCCTCCTATGTTCACCTGAAGGCACAGAATCTAAACAGGATACTTTAAAATTTCATTGTCTGTCTGCTGCTAGAAATCAGGTATAGTATATGTAAGCCTTCTATTATTGCTATAACTCCACAATCCCTTACTGCACAACCCCCTTGGCTATAAAAGGAAATAGCTGTTACAAAAGTATATATTCTCCTTGTCAGTTACAGAAAAATGAGAGGGGATGAGAAAGCCCTAGGACTTACAGACTTGCCTCAATCTAATATGTCTTGCAAACTGCTTTTGCTTCATCATTTTGGAAATCACTGTACACACATAAGCACAGACACATATATTACTACAGAGAATGCTTCTGGAAGCTTCAGCTGGAAAAAAAAAAAAAAGCTCTTCCTGGGATTACATAATTTTAATTGTGTCTTCCTTCTGGCATTTTAGCAGGTGGCATTTCAGTGATCAATGAGGCCTCAGCATCTGCACTTCCCTGTATATTATGCTAGTTGCCAGTCCACTGATCTAGAATTACATTATTGTCACCATCATTCTTAGAGGCCCATAAAATTCAGGTCTGCTGGCATATTTCCTCCTTTCATAGCACAGGCGCTTTCCCCAAATCTCTTCTATTTTAGTTCTTTATGAGACTCATTTTGTTCTGAAGTCTCTTTTCCATTACTTCAATGGTTCCTTTCAAGACTACGGGTATGAGTACTACTCATGACAGACTGGAATGGACACCTGAGAGCAAACAACTTAATGTTAGGCAATTAATAAATTGTAATTAAATAATAAGAAATGCTGACTCTGTCTGGAAAAGATGACATCTGGACATTTCAAAGCATTTCTGTTTTTTGTAATGATACTTTATGAATACCTTTGGTTTCAGTGTAGTACTTATAAACATGTCGCCATGTCTACCACCTCATCTTGACTTCTCAGTGTTCCTGGGAACTTGGCAGGTTAGGCATGATTCAATAGAGATTGAGTATCTCCTACACACCAGGCACTAGGAATGGAAGGAGAACGAAGAGGCACCTCCCTGCTCTTTATGGGGATGGGAGAGCTTATATTCTAGAGCTTTCTATTGCCAATCTGTAAATTTGGAAGCAAAAGTTCTAAGAATTAAAGGCTGGCTCCCAGTAAGTGTTTACAGGGACACATCCAGAAATCAAGTCTTATGGGCATTACCATTGTTACCCAAACAATTTATAATCCCTCTCTGGATTAATAATAATTGCAGCAAAAATAAAAAATAGCGACAAATTCTGAACAGAAATTTTCAGTTGGTTAATTTGAATGGAAACCCTCAGTTTGTGTTTAACAATATAATATGTGTATATTACAGGTTCTTTATGCTAAGTAATTACTGATTAATTGTATTTGAAAGGCAGAGTGAGATAAAGATCTTCCATCCACTGGTTCACTCCTCAAATGCAACAACTGAGGCTATGCTAGGTTGAAGCCAGGAGCCCAGAATTCAATCAGGATCTCTCACACAGTTGTCAGTAACTGAACCAGTTGAGCCATCACCTACTGGCTCCCTAGGTGTTCGTTAGCAGGAAGCTGGGAATGGTATTGGAGCAAGGACTCAAACACAAACACTCTGTTATTTAATGCTGACATCCCAAGGGGTGCCTCTACTGCTATGCCAAACACCGTCCTACATTTTTATTTTAAATTATTAACTATATTGAGAAGAAATACTTTTAGCAAATGCATCTGGTTTATCGCAAAAACTTTCTGGTGCATAGTGAGCAGAAGGCAAACAGATTTTCTCTAAGCAATGCCGCTTCAAACAATCTGTATAATGCCTTTCCTGGCATTTCAGAGATCTCTCCAGTTTAGTGTAATGACTCATCCAGTGGAAATTTTCTTGTTTGTCTCCTGACACAGTCTCAGCACTGTCACACAGACAGCAGATACAGCCAATTTCATTCTCCCTACTTTCTAGTTCCTCTAGCCCATTTGCATCCCCCCAACCCCCACCATTTACAATGGTGTCTCTTGATCTCCAGGTTGGAACAGGGAGACAAAAGAAGTAAAAAGCATTCTGGCATAGATATAACCTAACATTGGTGCCCTATGAATTCTGATGTCCAACTTGGGCTTTCTTCTGACATGCTTCTTAGCAAGTTCAGGCATCCTTGGCTGGGTCACCCAGCTGCCATTCCTTGACATGAGTAATAGCTTTACTGGCTGGTGTTTTCATGTCTCTCCTCACCCTGTTTTGCAGTAGTTCACCCATATGACTTCTTCAAGAAGATTACTGCATCCACTAAAGTGATCCCCCACCCCCGCCATGATTCCTGGCTGCTGTCCACTTCAGGATGACCTAGGTCTGGCTCCTTTCTGTGGAGTCCATATCAGACTCATGGAGAAAACGCACCTTTGCCTTTCCAGGCACTGGAAGTGGAGGCCACTTCCTGAGCAGTAGTCCTAACTGCCACATGTAGTCCCACCCAGATCACAGCCATTGACCTTGACACTTTCGGCCTGTTTCAGCAATTCATAACCACTTCCCAATCCTTAGGAGATTCAAGTCAATTATGCTCAAGGATTCTTTGGGATCACTACTTGCTTGGCATGCAGTGAGAGTGGACCCTGCATTTTAGATGGCAAATGACACAGCATTACAGTCGGCTTGAGCTTGAAGAAATCCTGACTATCTTCCCATGCTTCACCAACTTACAAGTCAAAAGGATATTGTCTTACTCAGCTCAGGCTGCTATAAAAATACCATAGGCAGCATGGCTTAACAGCAGACATTTATTTCTCACAGTACTGGATGCAGGGAAGTCCAAGATCAAAATACCAGCAGATGCAGTTTCCCAAAATGCCCACGTCTTGCTCTAATCTCACAAAGAGAGAGGAAATGCTTTCTCATGTTTCTTGTTATAAGGGTGCTGTCTCCACCAGGAGGACTCCATCCTAATGACTCAATGATCTCCTAGAGTCTCCACCCTCAAGTACTATCACACTTGGAGTTGCGGATTCAACATGTGAATGTCTGGAGTGATACAATTTGGCCCATAGTGGAGGTTGATGAACCAATACTAAAACCTTATCTTAGCCATCTCTTTTGAAGAAAAGCATATGCAATCTAAGAATTCCCTTTCTGGTGGGAGTATTTAGATTCATTGTCATCGGATCTGTGGATTTATCTGAAATTCAAGGAAGGGAGAAAAACATAGGAACATCTATTTAAATATGTGAGTGCATATAAAACTAACCCCTTTCTTCCCATTGGTGGAGACCTGTCGACTAGTAAGCACTTTAAAAACTCCAATATCTGCTGCTTCATTAAGTACTTTAAGAGAAACTATATGTACAGTGAGGAATTGATGTAAGTTCAGTAGAGCCGCAGAGTTGGTGAGATGTTTCTACACCATGAAATGCATCATTTGTATTTGATTGTGTTGTGTTCCTTTTCTTCTTCATGTATATAGAATCATTTAGTTATAGACTCTATCACTTGTCTAGTATGTAGCTGATATTCATCTTTGGCTACTGAGCACTTGTAATGTGGCTAGTGCAACTGCAGATCAGAATATCTAATTTTATTGAGTTTCAATTGGAAGGTTAATTAAACTTGCAAATAAGTAACCATATGTGTCCATACGAATATCCAAGATACTAAAGTACCAAATGATTAGGATCTTGATCTCTAACTTTTCTTTTGCATAGCAATACCAAGATTTATCAATTATCTTTAGTAAATATGGAGTAGCTTATTTCTTATTTTCACACCAGCACTTAAATATATTTAGTTGGTGGAATTAGTAGAGGCTACTCATTATTTTTTTAAAAATCTATTTATAATAGTCCAATACCAAATGATTCTCCTTTTGACCGGACACCACATTATGCCTATTACTTTCTACTACATGCTATAAAATAGGCTTAAAAGGTACAACTTAATACAGTGTACCTCATTTATCCTTTAACGAAGGAGCCTTCAGGCATGACTATATGTGTTCTGAGTCTGATCTATAGGCACCTGATAGAATGAATAAGGATGCAATGGTCTTTGTGATTTCCAAGGTCAATCATCATGGAGGATATGCATTAAGAAGGCCAGCTGGACATGTGTAATTTAGATTTATTTTAAAACACCTCAGAGATATAAAAAGCACACTTAATGGATGCAGTGCTTACTAGTCTTCTTTGGGGTTAACCCTGTGTGTACTTAGCTTTTCTGTTTTATGGATTTGTTCATGTTTCCTGAAATGCACAATGCCTTCATACAACCCAAACCCATTCCCATCTCTGATGATTCTATTTTGTGCTAGTTACTTCTGAAGTTTATGAGGAAGCCTTACCTTACTTTTAGTTCATCTAATAATCTTACAGTATTTCTGCTTGTTTTTAATTTCTTTTTATATAGTCACCATTTGTTAGTTTGCAACTCTCCCAGCTGCTATCCATTTTTCACAAGTTTTAGCAGAATGTCTTTGAGACTGGGATCCATTAGGCATGTTTGGTTGCTAATCCCATCATTTGAAGCCACGGAAAGCATAAAGGTAATAATCATTCCAATGCACAGACTGGTACAAGAACCTTCAGTTCATTCTAGACCTTCATTACCGAGTGATACTCTAAGGAATGAAGGAAAATCAACATCAGTTTGTTAGGACTAATCTTGTAAGAGGTCCCCCAACAAAGCAGTGGAAGATGGCCTTGTGCTTGGGTCCCTGCACCCATGTGGGAGACCGGGAGGAAGCTCCTGACTCCTGGCTTCAGATAAGATCAGCTCCAGCCACTGTGGCCATTTGGGGAGTGAACCAGAGGACGGAAGACCTCTCTCTCTGTCTTTCCCTCTTTGTCTGTAACTCTGCCTCTCAAATAAATAACCAAATCTTTTATTTAAAAAAGAGGTCTCCCATCAAACTGATATTTAAGTGTAGTTTAAATATTCATAACAAATTCCAAAGACAAAAATGTGTTTTATTTAGTGATAGCTATTCTCATTATAGCAGTGTTTTTAGTCCTGTTTGATAATTTCATATGATGTACTATTAGAATCTGCTTGTGATACAATCAGGCACTGGGGACTGCTTTAGAGAAAGGTGGTGAATAAATTCAACACCCACTAAAAGTGCCAAGCACAATTATCTTTGTTCATTTTCAGAGATGAAGATGATATCAGATGCATATTAGTGCATTAAAACACATTAATTCAAGTGTGGTTTTTAATTCTCCATTCTTTGATGAGGAAGGTATTTGGAGCAGTGGTTAAAATGCTACTTAAAATGCCCTCATCCCATATGTGAGTACTTGGGTTTTAAATCTGCCTCTTTCTCTTTTTTTGAGGCTTCAAATTATTTTAATAAGTTGATGCTACATTACTATTTCAATTCTCAGAAAAACTCCAAATTTAAGGTATCAGGGACAAATAAAATATGACATACCAATAAAGTATGCACAGCATAACTACCTAAGATAAACAATGCTAAGCAATAATGTCAGACCCTCAATACACAGCAGTCCTGTTCCTAAGACTATAGTAAGCCTATCACAAAAAGCTGTGAACAGCAAAACCATAGACACAAAAGAGCCCTTCATGGGTTGTCCATACCCAAGATAAAGATGAAGGCAACTTAACACGAATTTTTAAAAGATATACTAAATTGAAAATCTCTGATAATACGTCTTCCTTAGGATGTGAAGGGGCAATATATGGGATAGAACAGAACTACAGGTTCTCTGTCTGTGACCTCTGTGGACATTTGCTTGAACCCTTACCTGGGAGTGCAGCGATAGAGCTGAAGTCATTGGGGAATGTTTGCTTCTTGTAGTATACATGGCAGTGTCTCTGGGAGCTGCGGAGGGGTGAAGTGGTATAGGGATGAGAAAGCAAATAAAATGGGATGGACAAAAACTAAAATAATCAAGATTAATGGGTCTCTAAGTGGATCCATTTTTCCGTAGTTCCCCCAGGCTCTCAACAATCACATTTGAGACTTCAGGAACAAACCACACAGAACACAGTAAACAAAATACCACACAGAGCTGATCTGTTGCATACCACCCCTCTCTTGTCCTCTGCCCCCAGCATATTCCTTCAAGTATTACAGGCAGGGAAGACTTAATTATTGGGAGGAATCCCTAACAATTTTCAAGGACAGAATTCTGGCTAGTCCAAAAAGGAGCCTTTTTAAAAGGTTTGGGAAGCTAACACAGCAACTTAATTAGTAGTGGAAATGTTTGGAACAAATTCAGCTCTAGGGGCTGAATGGCTGAATGCAGGAGGGGTTCCACCAGTTTTGCTAATTCCTTCCATTGTAGCAGCTTGGCCAAATAACTCGGTCATTGGTGGGGTCAATCCCAAGGTCCTGTCCAGCATCATAGTGGCAGATCTTGGAGGTGCTGGGGTAACAGCTGGCACAGGAGTCGGTGGGGGCAGTGGGGTGGGCAAGCATGGCACCTATGCTGTTCAGGCTGATAACATCTCCCACGGCCATATGGCCCATCTGTATCTCCTGTCTACTCTCATCAGGAAAGGTTCCCACGCATCCTTCTTGCTGTTGCTGAATCATTTCTTCCTGCTACCTCTACATCTCTTCCTCATGGCAATTGCCCTCCTCTTCCTGCCTGAGCTCCAGTTACTTTCGCTTTTGCACCTTTTGTTTGCGCAGCTCTTCCATTCTCCAAAGGTCTTGGAGCTTCATGAAATCCTGCCTCATTAGCATGAGCTGGTACTCACGGAGAGCAGCATCCATCTCCATCTCTGTCTCCATCTTCTCAGGACCTTCCTTGATGTTTTGGGCTACTTGGTCTTGCTGCTGCTTCGCCATCTCAATGATGCCTTACAGCACATGGTATACTTGTACTTAAAGGACCAAAACCATGTAAATCTGGATGGCTGCTCTCACTCCTTGTGAAATTGCTGCTTCCGGCATCCCATCCCAGGAAGTCCCTCTTGATCACGTCTCTGGCCAAGGAAACGCAGTTAGCAGGAAGGAGCCTTCACTGCATCTGTCCAGAGCTTTCCAAGCAGCCGCTTTCCCTGAGAACTCAGCAGTGCCTTTTGTTGAGGGCCTTTCTCCATCACCCACGATTATTACAGCCTTCTCCATCTGGCCTAAAACAGAAAAGGCTTCTTCCAGCAGTTTGGTGGCCATGTACTGAGGAAGGTTTCAGTCTGTAAGGAATGGCAGGCAAAGTGAATGTGCAGCTGCTTTCCTTGTAATGGCATACTGTACAGCTCCACGTTGGCAATCTCTGCTAAGGTTCTGGTTTCCAAGCAGATAAAGCCAAAGCCTTTACCCTTATGAATGAAGACTGCACCTGCCTTCCCATATTTCTCAAACAATTTCCTCATTTCTTACTCAGCAAATGTCAGGAAAAGATTTCCCACAAAGAGACTGTTATGCTGGGTGAAGGTCTTCTCTCCTAGTTTCCTAACATTCAGGTCAATGGTTAGATCTTCATTCTGGCTGCTGGCCTGCTGCCCATTAGCAGGTATGGTTGGTGGCTGGTGGATACTGCTGCTGCTGTTATTGGTGGTGATGCTGATGATACAGTTTTCCTTCTCCAAGGCAAAGCTTTTATTATTCAGCATTTTTTGTAATCGCAACTTTGACTGAAGCAGACAAGAGCTTCCCAGTACTAACCTTGACATCTCTGCCAACTTTTTTCTCAGAGCAATGGAGACCCTGCCTCCACCTCTTACTCCAGCTTCCTGTGAATGCACAAGATGGGAAGCAGCAGGCAATGGCTCAGGTATTTGGGTTCCTGCTATCAGGTGGGAAACCTGGACTGGTTTCCAGTCTCCTAGTGTTGGCCTGGCTCAGTCTCAGCCACTGCAGGTATTTAGGGAACAAAATAGTGGATGGAAAATCTTCCTATGTACATCTCTATCTCTTTCTGTATAATCGACTTTCAAAAATAAAATGAAAATAATTTTTAATAACTCTTAAAAATTAAATAAAATCTCCATTATCTGAGTATGAATGATAATATGAAAAAAAGTATTTTGTCCTGACTTCTTCCTGAAGACCATACAAGCTGCTTCACCTTTTATCATTCTGTTGCATTTTCTGAATTCCTATGGCACTTGTTTTTATTACATAATTTTATAATTTAATGATGGCTTCACAGAGTCTCTACTTATAGGCAAGGGCCATGTCTCAAATATATTCTATTTTTCAGAGTGTCAACTAGGATGGTTTTAGACAGAAGACATCTGACAAATACTTGTTCAGCAGTAGTGTATATATAATACCAACCACTCAGGGGAAGGAAAAATTAAAATTTAAGGGTTGTTGTGTTTTATAGGCCCTTATTAAGTTACTCTATGCATTAAATATTTTTGCAGTTGCCTTTTTGTAGGATCATATTTGCAAGCACAATAGTTTTAAACAGGATAAGTTCTAGGGCTTATTTATTAGTTATCTGTTTGATAATACTATGAATCATCTTTTTATTTAGATACATTCTCTAGGGCCATGGTTGTTTTTCTCACAGTAGTATTTCTAAAGTAGGGGGAACACAGTCACATTCCTAATTTTTTTTTCTGGTAGAATAAGAAAATTACTAACATAGAGGACCATCTCTCTCCTATAGTGGCACACTAATACAATCTAAACTCTGCACTCCTAAGCTAGATGCAGGGAGCATATGTGTTACTGTGCACTTATCACAGGTGAACACGCAGTTCTCACCAATGGAGTGACAACCTCTCAGTCAAGCCTCCTGTGTCTCTTTTTGCAGATGGGTAGAAAAGAGGGAAAAGGAAACAAGAAAGTAAGAAAGTGGAAAAGTGGCTCTAGATGCAATGGATTACAGTCCTGCTTATGAGAGATGGCTGGAAGTGGCTTAGAAATAACTATCGAGTATGAATTCAACTCCTTCGATTTCACAGTTGCTTTCAGGGTCATGGAGGTCTATAGAAGACAATGGAAAATTGGTTTTCTTAGGCAACTGGCTCTGGTAAGCCTCCCCCAAACATCAGACAAAAGAATTAACTCTCCTTTTCTATCATTCTGTCCTCACACTCAAGCCTTACACCCCTACTTTTGCTGCCCCAAGGTACTGTGGATCACAGTAGGCTTTATATCAAGTTGCAATACTTATATTTAATGAGAAAAAGTGAAATAAATTTGAAATAATAGAGTATCTGCAGATTTATGGACATCTGTGCCTTCCAAAAGTGCTAGAAAAGTACACGAACTACTAGTTGTATGTCACTCTGGGACTCAGTGGCTTCATGGAAAAAATAAATCATGATTTCTGAAATTTGCTTCAATCAAAGGATCATAAAGTGACCACATGGTAGATGTCCAAGATAGAAATACGTCACATGCAAACTCTAAGGGAATATTGAACTGTGACCAAAGGCAGCCAGTAAAAGCCAAGAGTTGCAGAACTTTTGCAACACTAAATACTGCTTAACGTCGAAAAAGGAGCAAGAATTACTGCAATATATTGAGCTGACTCTGCTGTGAAATTCCTATGATAAAACCACTGCATCAAGATCTGAACAATGCTCATGATAGCACCTGCAGCACCATACATTATTAAAAAAAGTCACTGTGTCAAGAACTTAATATTGGTGTGAGCAGTTAATACTTTCAATGACCATAACTATATCAGTTAGTGATTCACTGGGCCCACTGGGCTAAGTACATCATGTACTAATTCACTTGTAGACCAGCCATTATTCTTGAATCCACTTTCAGTGATATGACAACGAGACTTAGAAATTTACAAAAAACCTCAAGTAATATGAGGAAACTTCATGAAGTATACAGAAAATGAATTGAAAAGATAAATTAGTTTTGTGTAAGAAATCCATGATTTAAGTTCCATGAACTCTTTAAAGATTCCTCATATTACTTTCCTTTACTTCTCAGGAGCACAGTGTCTGGACTTGAAAAAGAGGAATAATCTATTTTACTCAGTTGCTCCACAATTAAATGAGATAATACATGTTAGGCATCCTTATATTAAATACTCAGTAAATGTGTATTTCCTTCTCATTGAAAAGCATTAATATATATTAACTTCAAAAAATCTCTCTTAAAAATCAGAAATTTGAAACATTCATTGAGGGGACAGATCTCATAATCATCACATAATCACTACAGAGATTGTTAACATTTAAGAAATTATATTGAGTAATGAAAGTATTTTTGAATGAACTATAGCACTGCCAACTTATTAGTGGCATTAAGAAGGGTTGCTGATTTATGGTTCCAGCCTTGTATATACTGGGCTTAAACTAGATTCAGAAGATTATTTGTTGATTTCAAGTAAAATAAACTTTATCACAACTTATCGTTTGAAGATTCCACAGTTCACACAAATGCTTTTTGTATGGAAAGCCCACTTTACTTTCCTGTTTTAAAATTGAGGATTCATCATCCTTAACTTGTGGATCTTATAATAAGCCCTGAACCAGGAAGGGGACAAAAGATTAATTAAGTGCTAATTAGGAGAAATTAACACATTGTGAACAAAAGTGAGTTCCTTAAAGTGAACATTATAACCTAATTGGTTACTTTCTCTTTGTAAACTCAAGATAATAAGCAAAAAGGAATTTTTTGCATTTCAGGGTGGTCAAATCACTAGGCCAGAATTACATGGTCAGGCAATTGGCAAATCAAGATATAAATACAAGTGTTTCTGATTCAAAATTAATATGCATTCCAATTTTTGTATTCCTGTAAGAAATGGAGGAAGCTAGTAAAATTCAGGGTTTTCATGGAAATAGCTGAAACTCATTGACGCAACATTAGGTAAAAGGAATTGTCTTCACAGTGTATTATCTACAATAAAAGCAAAGTTGTTCTTTGAAAACCTGAATCTTTCTCCATTTCTTCAGACCCTCTATAAAGTAAATGAATTTTGCATTTACCTGAATTAAAGTGTATTATAACAATTAACTGTTATTATTACTATTGCAACAGCTGTCAATTACTCATGTTGATAAAAAATATTTTTAAATGTGTACAATGGGAGCACTGACCAATCAAAATAATATGAACTTTATGTTCCAATGGCAGAGTAAATCGCAGCCTTATTTATTACCTAGCAATAAAAACTTCATTATTTTCCAATATTTGTTAGTGTTTACAATTCCTGAAGACAATGAACTAAATGTAGTGCAACAACTTATTATGTAAGTAAAGACAAGATTTAAAAATTATGTAGCAAAATGAGAAATCGATTTAAGCATAATGTTTAGGTATCAGCAGTAAGTCTTTATCAGTACTGCTTTATCAAAATTACTCTTTAACTCTAATGGCCTCTTGCTACTATTTACCATTGCTGATTAGACAGCAGGAGTTTAGCTTTAAGTTTCTGACTTTATCAGATCATTGGTACAGACATTTTTTCCCTAAAAGAAACACTTGGATTAAAACAATTTCATTGATGTTTGCTTTTCTCTGCGTTTTGAAACCAATTCTAAAGATTAAAATAACTTGTCATACTTGGAGTGTCTAGAGCTTGGGTAAAGAAATACAGCAATTTCATTATTGAAACGTTCCTGCTATAAGCTTGACACCTGAATGCTCTTCAGCTATTCAGAGAACCACTCCATGTTGATATATGCCACAGTAAATAATGGAATGAAAAAAGTTTTGGTAATGTTTGCAATAGAGAAATTAACTGAAGGCCTAAAAGAAATATGGCAACCTTTCAAAAAGGACCTATGGAACAGACTTGTTGCTTTCAACATTTTGATCATTAGGAACAATAATAAATATATTCAATATCTTAATCTTAAACACACTATCAATATTAAACAAACAGACAACATTTTCCCTCAACTACATTTGGAAATTGACAGGGTTCAGCACATGCCACCCCAAAATATGGGGCCTTGGCATTTAGAAATATGTAAAAGCCTTAGGTCACTCTCACCATCTCAAAAAACCCTCATTTGAGAGATGCTCTCCTTAAAGGTGGAGGAAAAGGACTGAGGACACAGAGACACTAAGAAGATTCTGAACAAGCAGCCCTTCCTATGTTTTCCCATTTATACCCATTAGCTCACCAAGCATGTCTCCAGGACCACCTACTTTATATCAAAGATAAGGATAAAAATACCCAGGTTTACCTGTATTTCTGGGTCATTGTTCCTTGTCAAAAATCCCAAGTTACATAAAATTTGAATGAATTCATATGCGTTTCTCTTTTTCAACTTTTATAATGAGGGCCTCAGCTATCCACTGAATATAACAACATTTTTCTTTTGTAATGAGGGCCTCAGCTATCCACTGAATATAACACATTTCCTCTCACCTGCAATATTGAGATATTAAAGACAGCAGTAGGGGTAAATAAACTTAATATGACTCAAATTTATGGTAATGTTTATCAATAATAAAATTAGGTTGAATGACTTTTAAAGCATTAGGAATAAAAGCTCAAACTATTTCAAGAAACAAAAATTATTAAAATTGAAAAAAATTATATGATACAAACTAGAAAATACAGGCAAGCAGAAAATGTTAAATCCTAATAAAACAAAAATTAAAATATATGTAAATGACATATACCAAAGGACACAGAAACTACTAAGTTAATAGAACCGAAAAGGACATATAACAAGAAAATATGAAACTGAAGAAAGCAATAATATTAACATTTGAAAGCACATAATTTCAGGCAAGAAGAGAATATATATACATATATATATATATATAAAGGTTATAAAAATCAAGATGGAGGCATCTCAATACTTGACTTTTAAGAATAATATAAAGCTACAGTAATTAAATAGCATGATACTATCATAAAAACCAACACATATATTGATGGAATATTCTACTCCAATGTATATATGAAAAAGCTCACAGATTATGACACATTCAATTAATCTTCACATAGTGAAAAAGCTGAGTGCAATTATCCCTCCAAAGAGGAAACAGTATGTTCTTAGAATCCCAGAAGACCCTTTCTGCTCCTCTCACAGATGGAATATCCAGCCTGATTCCTCACATTACTGATAGACACCTATGTATTTTACTCATGTGAGGTGTTTTGTTCAATGCCGCAGTCATGAGATCCAGACAGTCTATACCTTTCTCATTTTTTTTCTCTCATCTTCTAATTTTTGTGAGGGAGTCAAATACATGATATGTGCAAAAATAAATTTATAGACATTTGAGTTGTTTATGGATATTCTCAGTTCCAATGTTTCATGAACATGTTTATAAGGTATGCAATTATTGCATCATCTCGTATACATATACCTAACATTTTAAAAAACATACTAAACAGCTTTCTAAAGTGGTCACACCAATGACTGAAAATTTTTGTTTCTTCACATCCTTGACAACATGTGATATGATTTTTGTTTTCTAAATTAGCCTTTCATATATATAGCATCATATTACAAATTCAATTTTTCTTTGAACAGATTTTTATATTTTTATCAGTCACTAGGATACTTTTCCATGTGCTTCTTGTGAAGACTTGCTTATTTCTATATTTTATTATTTGCAGTTTGCCGAACTCTTTTATAGATAATTTTCATAATAAATAAAGGCTTTGGATATACGTTCTCCAATTCTGTGGCTCAGATCTTGAATGATTTCAACTGATGAACAGAAATTTGCTTTACAACATAATCCAATTTCCTTCTCTTATTTTCTGTTTGAAGAAATCTTTGCTAACTCCACATCACAAAAACGATTCATTTTGAAAAGTTTTATGCTTTTGCTCTTTCATTCGTTTCTACAATCCATCTATCATTGCTTTTGGTATATGGCATTAAGCAGGTTCAAGATAATTTTTATTTGTTTAGAAGATTGAATCGTAGCTTATGAAGCATTACTTTGAGTTTAAAAGTAAGCAATACTACATTTACACCAATATAAGATCATTTGAAATAGGTTAAGCCTAGAAGTAATAATCCAATCAAATTCAGGAGTATTCTGAAAATGACTGCTAAGTATGCTGGGATCAGGAATTAGGTGATACTGTACACACTACAGTTGTCAAAACCTGAATGAGTTTCTAGGTGCCAGTCCCCTCAGTTGTAACATGTTTGAGTTTTGATCCAAATCCTTGCCTAGATCTTTTCTTCCACTTCTAATTTTTTCTTTATGGGAAACTTTTATGCCATCCTAGTTGAAACTGAAATTGTTCTTTGTGCCTATTTAAAAACATTACTTTAAAATATTTCAATTATTTTAAAACTTAACCATATAAAACATTTCCCTAAATAAAAACGACCCTTACACATACAATATATGATTTGTTTTTTTTTTACTTTTATTTAATGAATATAAATTTCCAAAGTACAGCTTATGGATTACAATGGATTCCCCCCCATAACATCCCTCCCACCCGCAACCCTCCCCTTTCCCACTCCCTCTCCCCTTCCATTCACATCAAGATTCATTTTCGATTTTCTTTATATACAGAAGATCAGTTTAGCATACATTAAGTAAAGATTTCAACAGTTTGTACCCACATAGAAAAACAAAGTGAAAAATACTGTTTGAATACTAGTTATAGCATTAAATCTCAATGTACAGCACACTAAGGCCAAAGATCTTACATGAGGAATAAGTGCACATTGACTCCTGTTGTTGACTTAACAAATTGACACTCTTGTTTATGGCATCAGTAATCACCCTAGGCTCTTGTCATGAGCTGCCAAGGCTATGGAAGCTCCCTGAGTTCAACGACTCTGATCATATTTAGACAAGGCCATGGTGAAAGTGGAAGTTCTCTCCTCCCTTCAGAGAAAGGTACCTCCTTCTTTGATGACCCATTCTTTCCACTGGGATCTCACTCGTGGAGATCTTTCATTTAGGTTTTTTTTTTTTTTTTTCCCAGAGTGTCTTGGCTTTCCATGCCTGAAATACTCTCATGGGCTTTTCAGCTGGATCCGCATGCCTTAAGGGCTGATTATGAGGCCAGAGTGCTGTTTAGGACATCTGCCATTCTATGGGTCTGCTGTGTATCTCACTTCCCATGTTGGATCATTCTCTCCCTTTTTTATTCTATCAGCTAGTATTTGCAGACACTATTCTTCTTTATGTGATCCCTTTGGTTCTTAGTCCTATCATTATGATCAATTGTGAACAGAAATTGATCACTGGGACTAGTGAGATGGCATTGGTACATGCCACCTTGATGGGATTGAATTGGAATCCCCTGGTATGGTTCTAACTCTACCGTTTGTGGTAAGTCAGCTTGAGCATGTCCCGAATTGCACATCTCTTCCCTCTCTTATTCCCACTCTTATATTTAACAGCGATCACTTTTCAGTTAAGTTTCAGCACTTAAGAAGAATTGTGTATTGATTACAGTATTCAACCAAAAGTATTAAGTAGAACAAACAAAAAAAATACTAAGAGGGATAACATAATAAGTTGTTCATCAACAGTCAGGGCGAGGGCTGATCAAGTCCCCGTTTCTCATAGTGTTCATTTCACTTTAACAGGTTTCCTTTTTGGTGCTCAGTTAGTTGTCACCTATCAGGGAGAACATGTGGTATTTGTCCCTTTGGGATTGGCTTATTTCACTCAGCATAATGTTTTCCAAATTCCTAACAGGGATCACTTTTCAGTTAAAATTTAAACACCTAAGAATAATTGTGTGTTAATTACAGAGTTCAACCAATGGTACTAGAACAAAAAAAAATACTAAAATGGATAAAGTATTACATTGTACATCAAATGTCAGGACAAGAGCTGATCAAGTCACTGTTTCTCATAGTGTCCATTTCGCTTCAACAAGTTTCCCCTTTGGTGCTCAGTTAGTTGTCGCTGATTAGGGAGAACATATGATATTTGTCCCTTTGGGACTGGCTTAATTCACTCAGCATGATGTTTTCCAAATTCCTCCAAATGACTGGGTTTCATTGTTTTTGACTGCTGTATAGTATTCTACATATGATTTGTGTTCCAACCTTTGGTTTCAGTTTTTTTCTTTCCATTTATCTGTTCATTCCTATTGACATACTTCGTTCAATCATGCTATTTCAGTGCTTAGGGTGTACAGTTCTCAAGGTTTCCTTTGGACAATAGTAAGATCTGTTTATTTTGTCATTCTTTTAATGAAGTTCTCGGCCAAAGGCAAAGTTTTTTTTTTTTTTTTTTTTTTTACAGGCAGAGTGGACAGTGAGAGAGAGAGAGACAGACAGAAAGAAAGGTCTTCCTTTGCCGTGGGTTCAACCTCCAATGGCTGCCGCGGCCGGCATGCTGCGGCTGGCGCATCGCGCTGATCCGATGGCGGGAGCCAGGTGCTTCTCCTGGTCTTCCATGTGGGTGCAGGGCCCAAGGACCTGGACAATCCTCCACTGCACTCCCTGGCCACAGCAGAGAGCTGGCCTGGAAGAGGGGCAACCAGGACAGAATCCGGTGCCCCGACTGGGACTAGAACCAGGCGCCGCAAGGCGGAGGATTAGCCTAGTGAGCCGCGGTGCCGGCTAAAGCAAAGTTTAACATACATGTGTATAAATAAGAACCATACAAACAATTCTTTACATTTCATATAAAAAGAGAAGGCACAAGGAATCTGATCATGTACTTCTATAGCTTCAAATGAATACATTGAAGAAAAAACCTTTGTCTGATAATACAGCAGAGACGATCAAAAATTCTTTCTTGAGCTCGTCCTGCCTTTAACATGAAATTGCATCTAAAGCCTTTGTAAGGAATAATACCATCTCAGCTCCTAATCCATTCTGACCCAATAATAGCATGCCGGGAAACTGGGCCCATTACAATAACATAATTGTTATAATATGAATAGCATTTGGAAAATAATTATTGTACTGTAATTAACAATATGAACATAGAAATTAAATATCCTTTAAAGATTTTTAATTTAATGAACTATATATATATCTATATCTAGGATTACTGAAGGCAGTATTAAAATAGTCCTTTTAAGTGGCAATAATTACTCAATACTTTTGTGGAGTAAAACATTTGCTTCTGATGTGATTTACAGCAACTTTATATGATGGATATTTAAATGATTGCATTTTTAAACTGGATATACCTATGAGAAGTCTTGAGAACTCTAATAATATAAAAATGACCATAGTAACCTGATGCTTACTTATAATGGTTAAAATAGCACAGTAACTCCAAGACTACGGAGCAGTAAAAAGGCATCCTTGGTAGTATCAATGAGCACAAAATAGTTAAAACAATGAATTACTGACCTTTAGAATTTTTCCTATGTTCCTAACAGCAAAAATGAGTTTGTAAATTGCTTATGTATGTAACACACATGGTTTGAAAGCTGTTTATTAACTGCCACGACCCAGTGGAAATAAATGGACAGCAATTAAACAAGCCTCCTAATTATCATAAACTCTGAGGAATACATGTAAAGAGTGCCAGGAGGCATTCATTCATTTTCATGCCAAGATGTGCTTTATTTGCTGATAATACAAATCACCAAAGCATTTGAAATCTGAGTGAAAGTAAGACATTTTTGTTACTGGAGATACCTTTGAGAGAACTATGCTGAGTGAACAATGACTGTGCTATCTAACATCAATTTTCACTATGAAAAGAGGACTTCCATTGTAGTCAATATATTTATACTTACTGTGGTACCTATTCACAATTTCAAAGTAGTCTAGCAGAGCATATCACCAAAAAGTACAGGCAAACAAGTTGAACAGTAAAGAAACAAAACAGCAAAAAAAAAAAAAAAAAAAAAAAAAAAAAAAAAAATCTGTTAATGTGTTGAAATGTTCTCTAACTTAATACTTGAATAATTACTAATCTCTAAGAAGTCCATTTTATTTTGTTAACTCTGACAAAATTCCTTATATTTTTCCTCAAACCCTACACACACACACACACACACACACACACACACACATCTCTCCTTGGCTTTTGGGATCAAGCCAAAAAACAAAACAACAGGGCTGGCATCTGATTCAGCAGTTAAGTTGCAGCTTGAGATGCCTATATACTATATCAGAGTGCATGGTTCAGTCCCAGCTCCTCCCTTCCTGATCCAGTTTCCCACCAATGCACACCTTGGGAGGCAACAGATGATGGCTAAAGTACTTGGATTCCTGCCACCTACAAGGGAGACTCAGCCTGGCCTAGACCTGGCTGTTGTAGGCATTTGGGAAAACAGTGGATGGAAGATCCCTCTGCACCTGCCTCTCTGCTTTTCAAATACCAATACAAATAAATAAATATTTAAAAATAAAACTCCAATCCTATTTCATGAATAGACATTAATTTTTACATATAAAAAATTATGTCCTCTCCTTTTCTTTCTCTTTCCAAGATAACTGTCAACTGATTCTTATCAATATAGTTTCAAGTTCGTCCCATTTAGAGTTGCACAGTTTTCTCCCTTGTGAATACATCAGTTTGTCAATAATTTTGTGTAGTATACCAGTCTAGTCATGTCAGTACAGATCACAGCAGGACTTCTGTTCCCTCATTCTTGAAACAGTTTTTCAAGCCATCATCCGATTATGTTGGGCACATCATAATACTGGTCCCGTAACTCTGGCCTCATACTGAATCAAACAAAACCATATCTGACAATGAAACCTCTGGGTCTTTTTTAAAATTATGTTTAAATATTTTTAGATATACTGCTACTTAGCAAAATCTTGCTCATTATTTACAGGTGAACACAACTGGATGAATATTATTCCACATTATACTTGTTAGAAATTTTTAAATTTAAACTGCACTCAGGATTGCATTGTTGAGAAATCCCCAATTCCTTCAAATCTCTTGAACCCCTTCTTCAATTCCTTCAAAATCTCTTGCTGCAGAAACATGACTAACTCTGGAACTTCAGAAATATGACTTCAAAATCCTTACTTGTTGGCCAATTCAAACACAGTGACTTCCATCTTCTCATAGCAGCGTGGTCATTTCCAGCACCTAATGATTAATAGCTGAGCTCTGGCACCAGCTGGCCTGATCTTTAGCTCAAGTTCTGTTGCTTACTTGTGTGATTGTGAAGAGTTATTTAGACTTCCTTTGCCTTATTTCTTTTCCTGTCCAATGTTAATAATAATAATAATAATAGTACCTACCTCATAGGTTCTTCACAAGGAGTTATTTAATTAAAATACTTTAGTTACAAAGAAAGTGCCACGTATATGACTTGTGGCGATCTCTTCAAATTTAGATCAGTTATCTGTTCTATTAGAGTATTTTTTTCAAAATTTATTATGTTTACAAATCTCCTTGCCTAAATGCATATTTTTCTGTCCCATCTCATTTGTTAGGTAGTTTGACACTTTTTTAAATAGTATGGTCAATAGGCACGTAAGATAATCAATATAAATTTTTGTTGTGCTTTTGAATTTTTAAATTGATGAGTTTCCATTAATTTTAAGTTAATAATCTTTCATTACTATAAAAATTGTGCTTCTAAATTTTTAAATTTATAAATCTCTGCAAATTTTAAGTAAATAATTTTCCATTACTATAAAAAATCAAAATAATGCTTTGTCTCTTTTTTCTTCTACAAACTAATTTATAATATTAATGATAAAATTAGTAGGCATTTTAATGACTGCTTCCATTCAATCATCCTGTTACATTTATTATTCAATTTGATTCCCAACTAATTTATATTCAAATTCATGCTATATCATTTCTTAAAGGCATTTCATTCTTAGCTTTTTCTCAGAGCCTTTTACTTCCAAATTAGTGCATATCTCTAACCACTTATTGGCAACAACAAATTCAGAGGAGATAGTGCATGTTCAGGGTGGTATGGCAGTGGACAACTTACTCATTTTCATTTAATTCCTTGTTGTTAATGAGGTTCTATTCCAGTTATTGAATTCAAGCCTAAGTAATTTTCCTTAATTCACAAAGTTCCCCCAAAGTAATTCAAACCTGTCCTCAACACTGTGTCACATGTATTAACCTGTGCATAACAGGGTGTTAAGATGTGACTCTTTTCTCTCTGTTGTGGCTGGGATAAGGTCACTGTCATTGATGCTGGCTAAGGAGAATTTTGAGAGATCACCATGATGGCAGAAATTAGAGAGGATTTTCTTGAAAAGAACTAAGTCTGACAGTCTATCCCCTGAGGGAGAATTATCAAGGGAATGACATCTAAACGCTTACGAAAGTGACAGAAAATTCTGAGGCTCTTTCAGGGAACTTGATGTGTATCCGCAGCAGCTCAGCATGCAGTAATTAGCCAGATGATCACTGTAAAAAGGATCTTGCTAGGGCAGGCAGCCTCCCAGGGCAACTGGGCGGCAGTGGCAAGGGCCTGTGTGCTACCCTGTGGGGAACACAGGACCCTGGCACAAGAGAAGCCAGAGCCCATCTCAAGGCAGTTGAAAAAAGAAGGACTCAATGAGGGATTCGTCACAGAACTCACAGAAGTTCCCTTTGAGAATCAGTTTTAGACATCTGCTAAACTGAGATAATAGAAGAGTATCTTTCCCTTGGCTATCTTTTAACTCCAGTTGAGCTGAAAAATGAGGTTATGATGCTGAGAAGAATGGTAAGGAACAATCAAAGACTATTATAAATAAAATTTGGAATATTTTAATATTATACTTGGCCAAGCCCTATAAATTTGTATGAGACTCTTTCGTAACTTGAAGCGGCTTGGATACCATCCTTTTCTAGTGGCAGGAACATACAGTCCCTCACTAAGCAGATTGAAGGGGACAGTGGAAGACAAAAATGATGATCGTTTCTAACTATGTACTATGACATCTTCCTACTCAATTAAGCTGATTACATAGTAGTACATGAAAAAAAGGAGGAAAAATAGACAATCAAAGCAAAGTCTGCTAGAAGTTCCAGCAACTGGACGAAGAATGTAAATTTCCTATTTAATTCATGTCTGTGGAAGTTCGGGTTACAGTTTCTGTTTCCTGTCTGTGATCAGAGTCTTTGGGGGGTAGACTGCGTATGCAAAGCCAGATTTTCTAGTAAGCTGTCCACCCAATTGAACTATTAAAAATGTGCTTCCTATTCACTAAATTGCCACAGATTTTCCCTCTAGTCCTTTCAAATCCCAGTTAATGAGAGTGAAAATGCATAAGGAAAAGTATAAATCTGTAACAGTGGAGAAAACTGAACTGAGAGGAAGATCTTAAGTGAACAAGTTTGCAATAAATTTCTGAAAGGAAGTATATGATAGAATGCTATACCCTCCCTACTCAAAAAGATAGACACTCAGCAGGCAGAATAGATAAGGGGTAGATGGAGATAGGCTAATGGATGAAATGTAATGGAAGGATGTATGTCAAATGGAAAAGAAGAGAGAAAATATTAGCAAAATATAAAAATGAATAAATTCATGAAGGAGATCAGAGATTTCAGTAAAAAATCTTCAAGAAAAGGAATACAGAGGAAATCAGAGAAAAACATTAAAGATGACACAAAAACAAGACCTTAGACTGAAATGGATCACATAGAGGACAGCTTCTAGACAAAGGTCAAGCCTCCGCCTGCAGCACCTTCATTCCACATGGGCACTGGTTCAAGTCCTGGCTGTTCCACTTCCAATCCAGCTCCCTGCTAATGTGCTTGGGAAAGCAGCAGAAGATGGCCCAAGGCCTTGGGCCCTGCATACACATGGGAGACTGGCTGTTGCAGCCATTTAGGGAGTGAACTAGTGAGCAGAAGATCTCTCTCTCTCTCTCTCTCTCTCTCTCTTTCTCCCTCTTTTTCTCTTTCTCTTTGCCTCTGGCTCTCCTTCTCTGTAACTCATTCAAATAAATCTTTTTTTAAAGAAAAGAAATGGATCATATAGCCCCAAGCAGAATGAATGAAGAAAGTTCTATGTTTTCTCTCTCTCTCTTTCTTTCCACACCACCCCTCCACACACAAAATGTGGGGAGCAACCGGACTAGACTGAGTTACTGGAATTAAGACTTATTCTATGCATCTGCTCTCCCACAATATGGCGCTGGGAGAGAAGTAAACAGCTTCCGCACAGCTGCCTCCAGTTCAACCAATTAACTGTAGGACTTGCTCCTGATTGGAGAGCAGCGTACTCGGCGTGTGGGCGGCCGAGTTGGGATTGGCGGAGGAGGACTATAAAGGAGGAGAGAGACGGCATGCACCAGGAACATCTATGGGGAGCATCTAAGGGGAACATCTGAAGGAACACCTGTGCAGCCCCCGAGACGAGCCGGCCGGCGGTGTGCCGCTCCCCTGCGGAAGTGGGGAATGTGGCCAGGGGGAACCGCCCTTCCACGGAGGTGGAAGGGACAGTAGCCAACCCGGGAAGAACCAGCAGCAAACCCGGGGAGGGCCGAGCAGACAAAAGAACAGCGCAGGGTCCTGTGTTGCTCCTCCACGAAGAGGGGGAGCGACATAATGGTGCCGTGACTCGGATAGGAAACCTAGGACGGATAGGAAACTTAGGAGGGAAGAAGCAGGAAAATACCGGAGAGAGAGACTAGCAAAGAGCCTAGGTGCCGGAAGAAGCTATTGAAAGCCTAGGCAGAGACTCGGATATGGACTGTGGGAAAGAAGTTAGGATTGAAAGCGAAAGTGAAAGCTTTCATAGACTCGGATGCGGACTATGGCGGGGAAGCTAGGAGACTGAAAGCGAAAGTGAAACCTGGAGGAGGCTTGGACTCGGATACGGACTGTGGGGAGAAGCCAGGAGAAATGAGAGGAATATTGTTGGAAGAAAACTTAAGGAAACATACCGGGTAGAGAAAAATGTTAGGGAGGATGAAGCCGCGAGTGCAGGCCGAGGCGGAGACATAAGCCACCTTGGAATTCTTCAAGTCACCCCGGGGAGCAAGAGGCGAAGATCTGGAACCAGAGGCAGAGACGTGGGCCGCCAGGTTGAAATTCGCCAGGTTAGTCCGGGGAACTTGGACTGAATGCCGGTGGTGGCGGAAACATTCGCGGAAGCTGCCGCGTGCAGAGAGAGCACGGGGCGTGAATAGATAGGGAACGCGGGGCTGGCGCGAGGCCGTGGTTCAGACGCGAAGGGGCGTGGAGACCGCGGAGTGTGCGTGCGAAGCCGAGCCGCGCAGAGCCGGGAGCCCGCCGGCGGGGCGAGGCGCCGGGAAGCCGCGCAGAGCCGTGAAGCTGCCGCGGGGCGAGGTGCCGAGAAGCAGCCTCGGGGCGAGCGCCGCCGGGAAGCCGCAGGGATAAGAGAAACAGAAGTTTGGAAGTGGAGTGAGAGAAATGGGAATGTTGGCAGACAGAAGTAAAATGGGAGAAATAGGAATGCCCGGAGATAGAGAAATAGAGAAATAGAAAGGCCTCCCTACAATACAACAATTAGAAGGCTTGGATTCGGTCTGCCCGATTAGTGAGGCGATGAGCACCTGGGCGGCTAGCAGCTTATGCGCCGCAGGTCACCGAAGACAGGCACGAATTAACATCAGTAAGGCCTCCCCACAAAAAGGCAATGAGAAGGCTTGGATTCGGTTTGCCTGATAGGGCTTGTAAGCCCCTGCAGGCTGGACCAGAGCATGTGCTGCAGGGCACCGAACACAGGCATGCATCAGCGCCTAAAAACCTCCTCACAACATGGCGAAGAGAGGACCCGGATTCGGTTTGCCTGATTGATAGGACTTGTAAGAGCCTGTGGCAACTCTAGCAAGTAGAGCAGAGTGTGTGCCGCGGGACACCGAAGACAGGCGCGTATCAACGCCAAAAAATAAAAAGAAAGGGGGATCTGTGGGGAGCAACCGGACTAGACTGAGTTACTGGAATTAAGACTTATTCTATGCATCTGCTCTCCCACAATATGGCGCTGGGAGAGAAGTAAACAGCTTCCGCACAGCTGCCTCCAGTTCAACCAATTAACTGTAGGACTTGCTCCTGATTGGAGAGCAGCGTACTCGGCGTGTGGGCAGCCGAGTTGGGATTGGCGGAGGAGGACTATAAAGGAGGAGAGAGACGGCATGCACCAGGAACATCTATGGGGAGCATCTAAGGGGAACATCTGAAGGAACACCTGTGCAGCCCCCGAGACGAGCCGGCCGGCGGTGTGCCGCTCCCCTGCGGAAGTGGGGAATGTGGCCAGGGGGAACCGCCCTTCCACGGAGGTGGAAGGGACAGTAGCCAACCCGGGAAGAACCAGCAGCAAACCCGGGGAGGGCCGAGCAGACAAAAGAACAGCGCAGGGTCCTGTGTTGCTCCTCCACGAAGAGGGGGAGCGACAACAAAACACTAGATAATATTGGAGTTATATTCTAAAATTTTAAAAGAAAATGATTTCAGATTTAGAATCTTATGTCCCATAAAATTACAAAGCAAGGATAAGTACACAATAAAGACATATTTTGGCATGAACCCCCTAAGAAATTACTTCTTTAGTCTTCAATTCCTGCCTCTGAGAAAGCATCTTAAGGATACAATCCAGCAAGTTAAGAGAAATGTATAAAATGTATAAAATCACAGAAGTACAGCTAAGACAAATCTCATAATGACAATGGTGTGTCATGTCCAGAAAACACACAATCTACTCTGGAGTAGAATGCCATGGGCTGTGAGAAGGACCTCACTGGGAGAAAGAGAATTCCTTGTGTAATATATTTCGAAAAAATGAATAACTTGAAGAGCAGGTAAAGAATATGCTGCTACTATGGACCAGGAAAATAAATGGCAATTAAAACAATTTCAGGAAAAAACTGAAACCAATGCAATGAATGCTAAAATATAAAGCAATTATATCATTATTTTAAAGAATTAGGGGCTGGCGCTGTGGTGCAGTGGGTTAATGCCCTGGCCTCAAGCACCCGCATCCCACATGGGCACTGGTTCTAGTCCTGGCTGCTCCTCTTCTGATCCAGCTCTCTGCTATGGCCCGGGAAAGCAGTAGAAGATGGCCCAAGTCCTTGGGCCCCTGCACCTGCGTGGGAAACCTGAAGAAGCTCCTGGCTCCTGGCTTCGGATCGGCGCAGCTCTGGCCATTGAAGCCAATTGGGGAGTGAACCATGGAATGGAAGATCTCTCTCTCTCTCTGCCTCTCCTCTCTCTGTGTAACTCTGACTTTCAAATAAACAAACAAATAAATCTTTAAAAAAAAAGAATTAAAACTAAAAGAAAATAAAAGAATGAGCAAAGGTCTTCTTGCCTTCATTCTACAAATATAATTTCTATTGTGCCTGTGTTATTACAGTAAAATAACATTGGCTGCATTTACACTTTATATAAA
The DNA here is from genome assembly GCF_051225735.1 of Oryctolagus cuniculus. NCBI lineage: Eukaryota > Metazoa > Chordata > Mammalia > Lagomorpha > Leporidae > Oryctolagus > Oryctolagus cuniculus. The sequence goes on from NC_142869.1 coordinate 73,783,075, forward strand.
AATATTTGTTTTATCCATCCTATAAATGAACAACTATTCTAATCTCTAAGAAACAAAGCACACTGAAGCACTCTATGGGATATGACATGTATTTTGAAAAAGATTTCTGGTGAGGGGCTTCCAACTCATTCACTGCTATTTGTTGCCCCTGATGGTCTTGCGTTTCCAGAATTTCAGAAGGCTGTGGCTGGCCACATTCTGTCACACTTCAAATGAAGCCACCTGTGCCCCTGCTATCCAAGGCATCTCAATTAAATGAGAAGTCTGTCCTGTAAAGGCTGAAAAATGTTTTGTCAGGTACGGCCATGGAAGTTTGCCAGATCTAGAGCTGCTCAAACTGCTGGAGGCTATGAATCCTGTTGGTGGTTTGCAGTCAGTAACTTCTTGGCACATAAAGGTGTGTGCTGACAGATGTCACCTTGGCATCAGACATACTGGTGTCAGAACAGAGATCCCGGAAGACAACACTCTAGCATGGAAATCCAAAAAACTACAGGACACTAGTAAATTGTGGATGAGAACTTTGTAGTTATGATTAATAATTACATAGTGGGCACCTAAGACATGCTTGATGAAGAGGGAGGGGCAAATAGATTAAATTAATATTTAATAAATGATATTTCGATCAGTTAGCCAAGTCAGAACTATGAGCTTACTGGTTATTTCTCTCATGAATATCCTTGGTAAGTATTCCTCTCATGAATGATTAACAATTTAAAAAATATATTGATGTTTATATTCCATAACATTTTAAAGCGAAGCAATTGCTGTGTTCTTCATTTTAACATACTTCCAAGTCTAAGTAAGAGTCATGAATACAAGTTTTCTACCTGGAACACATTAAACATCCAAGAAAGATCTCCTATTGGTTATTATCATTTTTAAAGAGGTAGAGAATAGAGTGACAGAAATATATAGAGAGGTGGAAACAGTGGTATAGCTCTAGCAATAAAGGAAGCAAGGAAGAAAGAAGAGACAAGAGACTAGAAAGGCAAAGCCGAATCAACTATTGACCCTCATTTCGAAATTAAATTTGTATTCAACAGAACAAGACTGACAGTATGAAAATCCAAGACATTTGGTCTTTCCTTGGACCCTGACGTATTCAACTGCATACATGGTAACTACCAGCACGATCTGATCTTGATTAGATTCTACAAAACTGATACATAACCTTTATTCTTTCAAGTCAGGTAATAAAATATTCATACAGTTAAAGTGCAAACCAGTTAACAGGATTTAGAATGTAGAGGTATATTAAAATGTTCCATTATTATTTCGTGTAGATAACTGAGATTAATTTGGTCACAATAATCAAGATGCAAGAAATATGACATTATTTTATTTTTGTTCATATCATGTCAATCTAGGGCTGGCTGAAGTTATTCTTTTAGTTGAATAAAATGTCCTATACTGCAGTTTCTTTCCTTATTTTTTAAATTGTGCAGAATTAAGCACTACTTAGGAAGTGGGGAGAGGTCATTCTGTCCATTTATACGTTTTCTTTAACTGTTGGTGATGCTGTTGGGTGGAATAACAGTAGTCACTTCGCCCACAGGATAAGGAGATCCAGAGCCTGAGAACACAGGGAGGAAACATCTTTTCATTCTTTAGGTTGTCATAATATCAGCGTAAGATACCAAAATGTTTCTTAGTAACTTCCTAGGATATGCATTATGAAACATTTGAATAGAGAATGATCATTCCCCCTTAATTATTTTCCATTCTCTTTCTTAATTGTCCACAAATCTGCTGGCACGAAAGGTTGGTTAGTACCATTAGATCTGAGAAAGCGAGAATAAAATGTTTCAGGAGGTTTTTAACCTGTATTATTGAGATTTCAACACAGTACCTATGAGTTGACAGGGACAAAGTTTTCCTAGGATCTATTCAATAACCTGAGAACCATTTAAAATTAGTTTTCTTCATATTTGGCCTCAGAAAAAAATGGGCTTAGCATTTTAGATTCAGAAGAATCCACAAAGGAATCCAAAAAAGAGAGGAAAGATTGGGGAAAAGAGATAGGACGGGGAAAGGAACTAAAGGAGAAAGGATGGAGGTAAGAAGGGGAAGAGCAGAGAGGGGCAAGTAAAGACCGGACCAAGAGAGGACTTAAGGAAGGAAATAAAATAAACTTGAAAACACAAAAATTAGTTTTCACCAAAGAATGTAACAAAGACAAATCTTACTCTAAAAGTCATATTGTCTTTTAAAGATACAGTTTCAAATCTCAAAATATTTTAGGAAGTCTTGAAGATTCTGATAGACTATTTCATTCAAATTTTACTACATGAGTCAATATACAGGCTCTTTATATGTAAAAAGTCTCAAAAACTTTTTGTAGTAATAACTAAGTATGTTATTGATGACTTAGTTCATTGCATTAGAGTATGTCATTATGCCTGAGGACTTTCTGAAGAAATTCTTCACCTGGCATTACAATGAAACATAATTTTCCCTTTTCTAAACCATGCAACTGATAATTATTCATTTTTGCAGGAGTTTTTGGAAGGGGCAGAGATATATTTTACTGTTCTTCTTGGGCATGTCCTGGATTTTATGTACACCTAGTTATTCCAAATGTCTATAGCCACCAGAGCTCTCACACTTTGGTATATTATTGCTAATAAGGAATTACTGTGGAAAAGCTAACAATTATTTAATATATTTTTAAAAATCACACATAAGTATCACATATATGTAAGTATTTCTATTCATATCACACAAATATAAATTTAGGAACTTTTGAGTACCTATCCAGAAAATGTTTTGACCTGGAAAAATTTACTCCTCTGGGAGTTCCAGCTTGGAAAGACTATAGTGCACTTAGTGCTTGATTCCTCCAAAGGTTAATTCTGTTTAATAAGAATTCCCACACCTCCAGTACAGCAAACAGGAAAAGCATTACAGAACAGACTGCCTTTATAGCATGACTATTATGAAATGAAGGAATTTTTGAATTCATATGAACCAACTGCTTCCATTTTGCTGTTTTCCATGAGAAATTCAAATCAAATTATGGTAAACAGCAATTAGTTATAAACTCTTCAGAGGAATTATTTGGTTTTATTTCCAGGAAAGCCAAGGCTTCATAAAATCCATTAATTAGTGTATCTTTTGTCTCAGCAGGAAAACTAAGAGATGAAGATCTTGAACTTCATTTAACCTTCAAAAGACTCCCTGCACGTCCAACTTGAAATCCTCTGGAGAGTTGAGGTTGGGGTATGAGAGAGAAAATATCCAGTAAGACCAAGATAAAAATGGGTTTTGATGCAGTTTTTTTGGATAATAGTCCAAACAACCTTGTCCAATTGGAAAGCTTCTCTTTGTTCTCAATCAGCAATGTGTGCCATGGTCATTTCTGACCTTCCTTTCATCTTCAGCTCCCACCCTCATTACATGGCTTTATTGGGGGTATTTCTCTGATTTTTTTTTCAAGAAGTGCGAATTAACAACCAAGAAAGCATCCACTTTCTCCCAGAATCTGTAATTATCAAGCAGTATCATAGAGACCCCTTGCGTTAACTCCCATCACCATACAGTTATTTCTTTTTAAACCATTTTTTAATTCATTTTTATTTTATCTAAGAGAGGGAGAGAGAGGGAAGGGTATCTTCCATCTTCTGATTTATTTCCCAAATGCCTACAACTACTGTGGCTATTCCAGGCCAATGCCAGGAACCAGGAATTCAAACTAGGTCTCCATGGGGGCTTCTGAGACCCACGTACTTGAGCCATCCTCTGCAGCCTCCCAAGATATGCAATAATAACAGGATGCTGCGATTGGAAGCAGAGCTGAGACTAAAACACAGGCACTCTAGGGATGCAGACACTCCAAGTGGCACCCGTTGAGCCAAACACCTGCACCAACAAAGTGGCCTGAAACAATACAAATTTATGATTTTACAATTTTGAAAGTCAGAAATTAGTTTTATTGGACCGAAATAAAGGTGTTGGCAGGGCTGTGTTCTCTCTGGAGGTTGTTGGAGAGAATCAGTTCCAATGCCTTTTCAGCTACTTAAGGAACTCTTTGTTCCTTGGCTTGTGACTACTCCCTGCATCATCAAAGCATAGTATTCTTGCCTCTTCCTCTATCAGCCCATCATTTTCTCCTCTAATGGACTCCTTCTACATGGACCACTGTGATCACTTTTAGTCAGGACAACTTGACAACTCAGGACAACCTTGATCTCGCAAGATTCTTAACTTAATCACACCTAAATATTGTTAGCCTTATAAAGTAACCATCAAGATAGATCATAGGCATCACAAGCCCACCCTCTGTCCCCTAATAATTCATATTAATCCCACTTGCAAAATTTGTTCACCCCATTCCAATATCCCCTAATGTTCCAAACCATCACATCAAAAATTCAAAATCATCATCTAAATTTTATCAGCTCTTGTTGCCTTTACTGAATTATACCCCCTTACACAATATACTATTTATTCCTAATTTTATATTGAGAAATATTCACATTTATTTTTATATATTTTTATTTTAAATGAATCTCATATTATATGATATTACTATACCTACACAGCTTTCACAAAATTAACAGGTAGATGTAATATACATAATATTTACATATAAAGTGAAGATAGCAGAATGTTAAAAACTGTTAATTTTCTGTGTGTTTATTGAATTTTTTTATATTTTCCATATTATTTTTTAATAAAGAGACAAAAATGTTAATTTAAACAACAATGAAATAAATTTTTTCAGCTCAAAAGTTCCCCTTGGCATCAGAATCCACCTAAATTAACTGTAAGTTTCTTGGGGTATGAGGCAACTAAGGGCAAAATTCCTCTCTGTCTATGGACTTGAGAAATTAGAAAACATGATTTACTCCCTAAATACAGTGGCAGAACAGAATAGGATAATAGTTACAGACATTGCCATTCCATAGGGAGGAAATGGAAAGAATAGAGGAATCACTGGTCCCAAGCCATTTCAAATGCAACTGGTCAAACTCCATCAGCTTTCAAAGCCTCAGAATAAGACTCCACGGTTTGCAATTTTGCCCTCTGACCCTTACTCCAGCAAAAAACTCTTCATTCTTAATTTTCATGGGGTGTGGATATGGGGTCAGAAAGCAGTTGGTGGACTGTTCCTCAGGGATGAGGAGAAAATGTTTATTTTGTCTACCATAAGGTGACGAAATGCTGAAAAATATACCCTTTTAAAAAGTTACATAAGGCCGGCGCCGCGGCTCACTAGGCTAATCCTCCACCTTACGGTGCCAGCACACCGGGTTCTAGTCCCGGTCGGGGCGTTGGATTCTGTCCCGGTTGCCCCTCTTCCAGGTTAGCTCTCTGCTGTGGCCAGGGAGTGCAGTGGAGGATGGCCCAGGTCCTTGGGCCCTGCACCCCATGGGAGACCAGGATAAGTAGCTGGCTCCTGCCATCGGATCAGCACGGTGCGCCAGCTGCAGCACGCTGGCCGCGGCAGCCGATGGGGGGTGAACCAACGGCAAAGGAAGACCTTTCTCTCTGTCTCTCTCTCTCACTGTCCACTCTGCCTGTCAAAAAATAAAAATAAAAAAAAAAGTTACGTAAAAATGTCCCCACATGAAATTGCTTGCAGCAAAACGCCTACTCCAAGGATCCCCAACATTAGACTGATGATGCTTGCTTCATTAGCGCTGCACCAAAGCTGTAACCTCAAAACATCATGTACACATCTAGAATAATATACTGAAAAATCCTGTCGCTACAGTTCTGTGCAGTATTGCAGAATTCCAGCAGAGTAACCGACGTGCAGTAAAAAATCTGGTTAGAGCAGTTCTGTCTCTGAGATCACTGCTAGGATCACTTTGGGATGATTCAGCTTTTGTAGTGACAGCTGTCACTTAGAAAAATTGCCAAAAATCTTCTATAGAAAACAGAGTGTGTTTGACCTAAAGCTGTGAATGTTTAAATTGGGAGAAGGAATAATTAGCTTCAAGTTTTTTTATTTTCCTAATCCCAAATTTGCGCTGTGCAGAGCATATTGGAAATCTTTATAACTCAGAGGAAGATGAAGGTTTCATTGTGAAAAGGTACACAGGAAGGCAGCAATTTACTTTGCTATTTACTTTGGATTAATTTCACAGCTAAAATTGAATATGAAGAGGCTTATTTATTTTAGATAAGAATTCTCACTAGAACCAAGTTATGGTGTCTCTGGAATGTGAGCCAGCTAGATCCAAAAACAGAGGGAGGATTCTAGCCGTACGACATATGCAGAGTAATGTGTTGCAAAAAACAAATTGCTGTATCTAAATATAATATAAAAGACAATATTGTGCATCCCCTGTCCAATTTCACATGAATTAGAACAAAGTCAGACAAGAGATAAGGGCTCAAGGACAGGAGCACATGTGATTTCTATATTGCCTTTATCTCCAGCCCTACATGATGAGTATTAAGAGGTGACATATGTAAGCCCACAGTTGGGAAACCTACTGTAATACGTTGAAAGATTGTGTTGCAATAACCCTCAAAAGGTCACACAGTAGAGATGTGCACTACTGAAAAGCAGAACAGCTTTACTCAGTGAGAATAAACCCCCAATTTCAAAAGAAGGAATGCAGGAAACCAAATTGTTTTCTTAATCATTCCCCTTATAAAAATGTATGTACACAATTGTATTTTTTTTAAAATAAGGGCTATGCAAGTTAACTTCAGTGCTTTGTTTTCTACAATGTCTTTGTTTCATGCTGTGTTTCCCTTAGCGGGGAAACAATGGGAAATTCACACTGCCTTCAGTGCTCTTCCCTAATCCCACAATCCCCACTCTGCATCAACACTCTCCTTGCACTTGAACACCTTAGTGTTGCCTAAATTGACTTTTCTGAACCTTGGTCCCTGGAGGATTTTCAGCAGGTTACAGATGTGATTATACAAACAAACAGAAGAAGAAACAAAAAATTCCCACCAGCAACAGAAATATTTCTTAATGGTTCACTCTTAGCCCCCACATGTATGAGTTTTTCAGAAGTGTTAATGCTAAAGGAACATGTTTTGTGATATTTCAATTGATATTATATGGACTACAGATTGTTCTTGGCAGGAATTATTTATCTGAATTAAAATATGTTGATGTATTGAGATAAATAAATGCAATGAGAGTGTCTCTGCTATTATCTTTAATATTTTGTGTTGGGTTTTGATATTTTTCCCCATACCTGAAGTTTTCTGAGATAATGTAGCTATGTAAAACACATGTGTTAATCATATTAGTTTGATTATAAACAGCACTAAGAGTTTAGTACATCTCAAGAAAAATCCAAAAGTTAACATGTGTAACAAGCCTTTTCACTCTGACCTGCCCTTCCATGGATAATACTAAAGTCATTACAAATGAGACTGTGTAGTTTTTTCATGAACTGAGTAACAAAATTATCTGGAGGAGTTTTAGATATAATGCAGTATACTCTCATGCCCAATGGACTTACACTCTAAATAAGATTGATGAAAGAACCAAGTTGAGAGTCCGCTAAGTATATATCCCTGAAGTAAAAGAATACACTACCCAATCAGGTGCTTTTGTTTCTGTTGTTTTTGTTTTTGGCTTAGCATTTATTTTGCTTTTGTCCCTAGCAGGTAATTGTTAGAAGATTATAGAAATAATCTGAAGGAACCATTTGTAGAACAGACAGGAGGGGATATTCTGGCCTACCTCACTCATCGGATCCAAGGATCACAAGAGGGAAACAGATCAGCTGATAGTAGGGAGAAGAGAACTGATAAAGGCTGCAGGGAAACCACCAAGTCCGACACAGTCCTAGGATAGATTCGTATTTCGTCACTCTGCCATATGCATACTTGCCATTAGGATTCATCCTCACCTTAGTGAAAGTGGGATTGTAGTCAGGGTTAGACCACTTAAGCTTTCCAAGGTATTTACTGAGTATGGTCATTGTCATAGGCATTGGTTTAGGTGCTAGAGATGCCAAAAAGACAAAGTATAAAACCAGCTCTCCCTATAGAAGATACACTCCATTTATCACAAAATAAACACAAAATTGGGATTGGAGGAGGACATGAGTATAACATTCTCATACAAAGAGCAAATAAATCGTAATGATAGTTGGAAGGAGAGTGCTCATGCTATTGATCCTCTAAAATGAGGAAACTCTGAAAGCTCACATTTGCCATAAAAATCTATTACATTAAGTTAATCTAGATTGAGCCTTAGCAAAATTACACCTACCTAATGAGAGCTATCATTAAAGCAAGCAGCAGCGGGTGTAAGAGCATTCATTACTCTTCCATCAATTATTCCCATGATTCATACAAGTGTACTTCATCATGGATTTATTAGGCCTAAAATCCCATATTATAAGGTAATTCAGAGTCTTATCAAAGCAGCAAAACTGTTATATAAAAGTTTCTGAATAACAAATGAGCTATAATAAAGGAACAAAAAAAAAAAAAAAAAAACAAGCCCCAGGGAGCTCGCATACTTAAAAAGTAATCATGAAACAGTAATATGGAACTATAATCAAAACTACCACATTTATGTTATTCAGTTCACTCACTCATCTGCATAGTATTGCTGTACTGAGGAGACAGAATTTCTGTAATACAATAAAAACTAAGTTATGCTTAGGCAGTAGGTGATAGGACCAAAAGTATAATCTTCATTTCTGGGACTGCAATAAAGTAGAAACCTTCACAGAGTATCCACATTCCTTTTCCCGTCAATAATGCTGAGTGACGGACGGGGTGAAATTTTATATCTCATAGCAAATTATATATTATAGTTTAGAATACAGACTTCATCCATTTTTCTCTTTCCCAAGTCATTCAAAACGAGAATGATCGAGGTAACATAATTAAACATTAAATTAAAAATTTTTAAAGATTTATTTATTCATTTGAAAGGTAGTTACAGAGAGGCAGAGGCAGAGGGAGAGAGGTCTTCCATCCTCTGGTTCACTCCTCAGATGGCTGCAACTGCTGGAGCTGTGCCAATCCGAAGCCAGGAGCCAGGAGCTTCTTCCTGTCTCCCACGTGGGTGCAGGGACTCAAGGACTTGTACCACCCTCTACTGATTTCCTGGGTCATAGCAGGGAGCTGGATCAGAAGAGGACTAACCGGGACTAGAACTGGCACCCACATAAGATGCCGGCACTGTAGGCTGTGGCCTTACCCACTATGCCATAGCACCGGCCTCCCTTAAATTAAATTTCAAAGTAAATATAAAGATATTGTGGTGGTTAAAGGAAGAAGGAAGATCAAATAATATGTTGAATTAAAAATGAACAGATGGGGCTGGCACTGTGTTGCAGTGCCAGCACACCATATGCATGCCGGTTCAAGTCCCAGCTGTTCTACTTCCAATCCAGCTCTCTACTATGGCCTGTGGAAGCAGCAGAACATGGCCCAAGTCCTTGGGTCCGTGCACCCATGTGGGAGACCTGGGAGAAGCTCCAGGCTCCTGGCTTCAGATCAGTGCAGCTCCGGCTGTTGCGGCCATTTGGGGAGTGAACCAGTGGATGGAAGAACTCTCTCTTTCTCTCTGCCTCTGCAACTCTGCCTTTCAAATAAAATTAAATAAACCTTTAAAAAATGAACAGATAAGGAGGAGGCATTTATCCTAGTAGTTACAATGCCGACTTCCCACAGTGGAGTACCTATAGTAGAATCCTGACTCCAACTGCTGATTCCAGTTTCCTGCTAATGCAGGAATGAGAAAGCTATAAGTCAGGCATCTGCCTTGATTCTTCCTTAATGGAGCTCATACACCTTTAGGAATGGGGACATTTCCAGAACCTCCCCTCATGGGATTATTTCCTTAATAATTCTGGACCCTGCACATGCTTGGATTATTTCTACTACTTATTAGTGTCCTCTACTAAGCCTTGAAGTACATGGCTGGCTTCATTGGAGGTAGTAGCATCAGCAAGTTGGGTAATCCAGAACATTCTATGACACACTTTTTAGGGTAGCTGTTCCCTAAAGGCATTCCATTTACTCAGACTGACACTGAGATAATAAAAGGCATCAAGCCACTGGTAATCATCTGCTTCCTACTATACTACTGGCTCATTGACATTTTTCATTTTCTGTGATTCAATTGAATCAACCTGCTGATTTCAAAACATCTGAATTTGTTCTCTGACATGCAAATAGAATTATGATACTGATCATTGATAAAATCTTTTATCCAACAATTTGGCTGTGACAAACAATAATGTAAAGCTCTTCATCATCATCAAAGATATTCACAGGCACAGTAGAATAACAGAACTCAGTCTGTGACAAGATGTTCTTCTTATATAATATACTGGCTTTCTCTGTAACCAGATTGTGACTTCTTCTCGCCAGCCAAAAAGCTGATATATTCTTGGAAATATCTCTTAAAGAATTTAAAAATAGAAAAGAGAGATAATTTACACTCTAGGAAATTATTTTGTCCACAGAAGAAACAGATGAATTATCCCTTAGGGAATCAAGACTTCTAAGCCCTTCGGTTATATCTGCAGAAATCAAATTTGCAAATCGTTAGTGTATGATTTTATTAGTGAGATGGCTTTCATTGGTTCTAGAAGGATTGCTACTGTATTCCTACTTTAGAACATAAGTTTTCAAGTTTGTTTGCATATTAAATCATTTGGTGAGTTTTTAACAACTTCTAGTACCTGTGTGTCATCTCCCAGGGACTCTCGTTCAATTGACCTGGGGCAGGATATATAAGCACTGGAATTTTTTTTTTCAAAACTCCCCAGGTGATTCTACTGTGTAGCCAGTGTTGACAACCATAGCTACTGTTTTTTTTATTATTATTATTCATTGTAGTTCTTTTTATTTTTATTTATTTATTTTTTTGACAGGCAGAGTTAGACAGTGAGAGAGAGACAGAGAGAAAGGTCTTCCTTTTTCTGTTGGTTCGCCCCCTAAGTGGCCACTACAGCCAGCGCATTGCATCCAGTGCACTGCACCGATCTGAAGCTAGGAGCCAGGTGTTTCCTCCTGGTCTCCCATGTGGGTGCAGGGCCCAAGGACCTGGGCCATCCTCCACTGCACTCCCAGGCCACAGCAGAGAGCTGGACTGGAAGCGGAGCACCTGGGACAGAATCTGGCGCCCGACCACCGGGACTAGAACCCGGGGTGCCAGCACCGCAGGCGGAGGATTAGCCCAGTGAGCCTCGGACCCAGCCTGTTGTTCTTTAAAAAAAAAAAAAAAAGATTTATTTATTTTAAAGAAAGAGTGAAAGAAAGAGGGAAGAGAGGGAGGAATACAGAGAGAGGGAGGGAGGGAGGGAGGGAGGGAGGGAGGGAGGGAGGGGGGAGAGGGGAGAAAGGGAGAGAGAGAGAGTCTTCTATCTGCTGGTTCACACCCCAAATGGTTGCAAGAGCCAGGGCTAGGCCAGGCCAAAGCCAGGAGCCAGGAACTCCACCCAGAACTCTCACATGGGTGGCAGAGACCCAAGTACTTGAGCCATCACCTGCTGCTTCCCAGACACATTACAGGGAGCTGAATCCAAACAAACAGGCACTTGTCCATGTTGTTGAGCCTAGAATCAGGGTTATCTGATGGCGTATTTACCTCATGTGCTTTCACTTTGTTTCTCAGGTATTCCCTTCAAGCCTGTCTTAGCTGGAATAAATAATAAACTTGAGTGAGCCCCACAGGAGGATACATTTCAGAGCAATTATCTCTCTACTCCTGAACCCCAGAATCCTTCCAAGAGATTTCCTCAGTCTCTCTCCTTCTGACGCTTCAGAACAGATGGTTTGTCTTCACAAAACATTTTGCTATTTTTAATCTGTTTGATGAATTAAGGCCAGATTCTTCCCTCAGATTTCACAATAGCCTTTAGTTGGATTCTAAGGCAATCTTAAATCCTACCAGGTAAAGCTTATTCTACCCATGTTAGTGAATTACACAACACATTCATTCTCCCTTTATTTTGTGATATATAGATATCTTATGATTTTATATCTCACAATAAATGCAAAATTTAGCTTTTTAAATGTCTCTGAAGGTCTCCTGCAACTAGAATGTTCCTTTTTAAAGTGGTATTTAATGCTGACAGAAAAGCTATCTCTCTGCCCAATGCCACCTGCTATTCAAAAATATTCAATATTTGTTTTATATTTTTATTCAAGATTTGCACTTTAGGAAATGCCACTAGTGATGTAATAGGTGGCATCCCATTAAGTTACATATGTTCCTTTCAAATATCCTTCAATGCTATTATGAAATGAAGAAGATCAGATTTTGAAATGCAATATTCTGTATTCTGACAGCTGCAGAAAAGAAGGAACTTTTAGCTTTGGAGAGAGGCCTGGCAGAGGAGATTCACGTGAACAATTTTGTTCTCCTTTTCCAAACAAAATGTGTCCATACTATTATATGGGTCAGAGATACCTGATGTAAATTAAATTCACAGAGGTGAACACAGTCTATGATTTTAACTAGTTAATGGGTATATTTGAATGAAATATTCAAAAACCAAACCTCCTTAGAATCTTTAAGGTTAGCCTACTGGTTACAGGAGTAATGAGATAACAAGGAATCAAATGGTTTTATTTCTCTACTATCACTTCCTTTGTAATACTCCTCAGCCTTTGAAAGGAATGAGATTTGACTACTTTCTACATTTTACAGTTGAAAGTATTTAAGAGAACCGCCTATGAGATTTCACATGATGATAAAATACACCGCCTCCTCTGCAGGGCCGTATTCAGATCTAATTTTACAATTTGGAAGCTTCATTATATTGCTCTACTTAATTAATATAACATCTGATTTTATTAGATTTTTCCCAACAGACAAAATCAAGCAGTTCTTTTAATTGGGTAATTTAATTTTATATGTATTTTTCCATTTATTTTAGCAATCATAAATCCAGGTTCAGGAATGGCATACTGTTGATCAAAAAGTTAAAAAGGACAATGGCAGACATTAGATCTTTTAATAACCTTCTCTTGGCAGATGTAAATAAGTGTAATAATGGAAAGTGCATTACGCTGAGAGGATCCTCTGTTCCATCAGTGGTTTCCAAGGTAAGCACCTTCCCATCACTGGCCTCAATTGCCCTTCCTGTAAAGTGAAATGGTCAGACTACCTGCCTCTGGTTAAATCTGTACTCTTTGGAGCTCTAAGGCGATCAAGGAGATCACTCATGGGCCAGATGGAGTAAGAAGCAGTTATGAAGACCTCACTTCATCTAATCAGACTCCACTTTCATCTATTTTACACTTAGGGCTATTTGTATTGAAAAAAAAAAAAAAAAAAAACTTTTCAGCTCCTAAAACTAGTGTGAAACCCTCTTAAAACAAAGATCGCTCAAAGTCTTGCCCAATTCCAGAAGTGGAGGAATACTTTACAACAGCATTGAAGCTCTTATGACATATGCCCTAAGCTTCTGACTGGAAAGTAAAATTTGTACATTAGCAACAATATTGTGCTGGTTTTTAACATTAGAGGAGGAAACATTTAAGCTGTGTAAAGCTGATAATACCAATTGAAACAATCACTCCCATGTATAATCAAGTTGACACAAGAAAAGTTTTTGTCGGGGGGAAACAAACAACAACTTGAGCACCTGGCTACACATCCCAGGTACAGATTCAGTCTGGAAGAAAGGAGAGATGGTTGTGTTGGTACTCATTTTGAAAATATTTTAGCAAGTTATTAATAACTGCTGTTCATTTGAAATTAAGATCTATGATTTATACTATTGTTTTGTGTGCTTTACTCTTTAACTTCCCACCAAAAAAATTAATATCACTATTGCTTTTAATCAGTCAAACAGGTTTGGGAAGGAGAATTTTCTTTTCACCCTAAAGAACTTTTCTTCATGAACAGTGAGCAGTGCAATCTTACAAAAATGGCCTGCTCAGGCACCTGGTGTGCTCTCCAAATCCAGGGGTGTTTATCAGCATCTACTGAGGAATGGCGGTGCTACATTCCTGCTGAAGAAAAGATAAGGGGAGTTCCCACTGGGCATCTATTTCAATTCTAGTCTATGTCAATTAGCAAAAGCCACTAAAGGCCCAGAGTCTCATTGCAGGGAATCAATCTGTTTTGACTTCACAGCTGCAGCCTTCAAGACAAAGAACAAGGAAACTGGGCATTATTTGCTTTACTGAGAATACATTTCCCAGGAACATAAATTAAAGTTTATAAACAGTCCTCCTTCCAATCACTACTGGATTTACAGAATGGAAAATCTGGGATATGGAGCTAGAACCATGTTGGCAGTCATCCTGAGACTGGGTTGCAAAGTGGAGTTCTATGGTAATCAGCAGGTTGTCCTGGGAAGATTTCCAATCCTGCATTACTGGTGTCCACCAGAGCAACTATTTTCATGAAGGAAGATAGCAGTATCTCTAAAGTTAGGATTTCTCATGTGCAATCCTAATTGTGTTATTTCCTAGCAGTGTTATCTCTGAGAGTCTCTACAATTCCTCTGTCAGCTCCCTGATTAGCAAGTTATTAATGAATGCTTTTTTTTGTTACTGCCAATGACACCCACACATTCCACCCCTGACTTTCCAGGCCAGAGAGAAGCCTCATGTAAACTCAATAAATATTTACTGAGCATCTCCAAGTAATAGGCACTCTGTTAGTCCTGGATGACACAAAACAAACAAATGGGTGATTGTACTGAATAAGATAAACCTTAGCCCAAGAGGAGCAGAGAAGTAAATAATTATAAATAGAGTGGCAAAGTTTCAACACAGATAGATTTGTGTACTATCAGGAAGTATTTAATTCTGTGTGGAAAATGAACTTGGTAAATTCACAGGGAAGGTGAAATTTGGGCAGTTTCCTAAATAAAAAGGCTGGAAATAGGGAAAAGAGAATGACTGTGGTAGAAAGGACAGTGCTGACAGAGTACATAGAAAGAATGCCTGCAAGGAGGTAATGGTTAAAAGCTTTGGCTCTGGGGTCTCAGTGGTCCCAGGTTGGGACTAGAGTAGGAGTGGGGATTAAAGAGAGGAATTTGCTAATGATTTGGAGAAAGATGAGGCAGAAAAATAAACAGGGACCAACCTGTTTTTTGGAAAATTTTGGCAGCAAGAAGGAGAAGATTGGGCTTTCAGCCCACAGAAATTGAGAAGATGTAAGTTTTATACATGGGTGAGAGTATGATAAGAACAAAACATTATCTAAGCAGCAGCATGGGTAGTGGTTTCGATGAAAGGAAGGACCAGAGGTTTAGAGGAACACTGAACAGTGGCTGTGGAACAATGTAGGAAAGCCATTCAGGTAGCTGGCCCTGTTACAGCTGTACTACAGGAGAAAGAGGATGAAACAATATGGCTGATATTTTGAAGAAGGAGCCTGGTGACTCCCAGTGCATGACAAGGGAGAGAAGAGAGATCAGAGGTTGCTACTTGGACTGCTCATTGTATATTTTTGCCAAGTAACTCAGGGAATCCGGGAGGTGCGTATGCTGGAATGAGTGGATGGGGGTTGGGAGACGGTTTCTTTTTATTCTTTTTCTTTCTTTCTTTTTTTTTTTTTTTTTGTTGTTGTTGTTGTTGTTGTTGTTGACAGGCAGAGTTAGACAGAGAGAGAAACAGAGAGAAAGGTCTTCCTTCCGTTAGTTCACCCCCCAAATGGCTGCTACGGCCTGCGCACTGCGCTGATCCGAAGCCAGGAGCCAGGTGCTTCTCCTGGTCTCCCATGTGGGTGCAGGGCCCAAGGACCTGGGCCATCCTCCACTGCACTCCCAGGCCACAGTAGAGAGCTGGACTGGAAGAGGAGCAACTGAGACAGAATCAGGCAGCCCGACAGGGACTAGAACCCAGGGTGCCGGCGCTGCAGGCGGAGGATTAGCCTAGTGAGCCATGGCACCTGCAGGGAGATGGTTTCTAAAAATAAACTGACTGGGCATCTTAACAGGATGCCCTGGACATCTTTAGACAGTGAACAATGTTCCCCAACTAATGTTCATTTCTTCAGGGGAAAGGGCAGTGTGTTAGTCAACAAGATTTATCTGGCCCACATCTAAATTACCCTGCAAGGAAGGATACTTTCTAGTACAGTCGCTAAACTACAAGCTAACACCATGGCATCCTTATACCTTCCTAACCCTTCCAAAACCATTCTCCCATCCAAGCTGCACAGCATACCCTGCATTAAAGGGATTCAATTTTATTCGTACCATTTACAAACTAAAATGCAACGATGTGCTCCAGTCCAAACAGCTGGCTATCAAAGGAGCTGGTGCTATTTACAATAATCAGACTGTTTCTAGTGAATGTAGCTACATATTTCAACATATATTTATACGTGCATACAAATAAAATATTATATTTTATATTAGATTTTAAAATACATAATAGAAACTTTAAGCATAAGCTATAAAGCTCTATTTGTAAAACTTAAAACCTGGGAGAAGCTACATTAAGAAAATGTTGAGAAAAATCTTTTTTTTAAAGATTTATTTATTTATTTGAAAGTCAGAGGCACATAGAGAGAGGAAAGGCAGAGAAAGAGAGAGAGGGGTCTTCCATCCACTGTTGGTCGCAACAGCTGGAGCTGTGCTGATCCGAAGCCAAGAGCCAGGAGCTTCTTTTGGGTCTCCCACGTAGGTGCAAGGGCCCAAGGACTTGGGCTATCTTCTACTGTTTCCCAGGCCACAGCAGGGAGCTGGCTCGGAAGTGGAGCAGCCAGGTCTTGGACCAGCGCCCATATGGGATGCTGGCACTTCAGGCCAGGGCGTTAACCCTCTGCGCCACAGTGCCAGCCCCGAGAAAAATCTTGACAATCTCAAGGACTCAAAGTGTATACTACTAAGGATTATGAAGTAGTTGACTCACAAGCAATGAAGCAGCCACCAGCAGAAGAGAATTGTGGACAACTATCCAACAGAATGAAGACCTGGATATTCATATATTTGTTTTTAAAAATTACTGAGGACAATCAGAGAGTTCGAAATAAAACTTGGACCACTTTGCATACACTCTTCTCACTTGACATTCTAGCAACATAATATGTACTTGAGTATAACATCAAGTTTTAACAAATATTTAAAGACAAAATCATGTCAATAAGATACTAAAAGGCTCATTTTTATATTTGTTTTAGATGTTTTAAATAGTTGCAATGGCTTAAAAATGACGATTTAAAATGTTGCTTGTTTTGCCTGCTAAATTCTCCACATTTTGTAACCTGTTTTATTTCTTTGGGTATAAAGTGTTTTTGCTTAGTATTGTGATATTGTATATGTTTTGTCCCAGTTGTATAGTAATGTTTCAGTCCATCATCCAGCTTTGGCTGCTGAAATCATACAGCTGTGAAGACCTTGCCTTTGTTTCTGTTAGACTGCTTTTCAGTTCTGTATTGAGTATCTTAAGTACTGTAGAAAAGATGTCACTTCTTCCTTTAAGGCTGTTTTGTAATATATATAAGGACTGGAATTGTGTTTTTAAAGAAAAGCATTCAAGTATGACAATATACTATCTGTGTTTTCACCATTCAAAGTGCTGTTTAGTAGTTGAAACTTAAAACTATTTAATGTCATTTAATAAAGTGAAAAAAAAAATTACTGAGGACAGAGGTCGGCACTGTGGTACAGTGGTTAAAGCCACTGCTTGGGGTGCTATATGAGTACCGGTTAAAGTCTCAGCTGCTCCACTTCTGATCCAGCTCCCTGCTGATACACCTGGGAAGGCAGCTGAGGATGACCCAAGTACTTGGGCTCTTGCAACCATGTGGGAGACCTGAAAGAATCTCCTGGATCCTGGCTTTGGATAGGTCCAGCTCTAGCTGTTGCAGCCATGTGGGGAGTGAACCAGTGCACAGAAGATCTCTGTCTCCCTCTCTTTCTCTATGTAACTCTGCCCTACAGATAAATAAATAAATCTTTAAAAAAATTTTTTTTAAAGTCAGAGAGAGAGAGAGAGGTCTTCCATCTGCTGGTTTACTCCCCAGTTGGCCACAAGGGCCGGAGATGTGACATTCCAAAGCCAGGAGCCCGGAACTTCTTCCGGGTTTCCCCTATAGGTGCAGGGGCCCAAGAATTTAGGCCATCTTCAATTGCTTTCCCAGGCCATAGCAGAGAGCTGGATCGGAAGTAGAGCAGCCGGGACTCGAACCAGTGCCCATATGGGATGCTGGCACTGCAGCAGGCATCTTTATCTGTTATGGCACAGCGGCGGCCCTAATAAATAAATCTTAAAAAACTTATTGAGCATTTACAACAGGTTTCATGCTTTATTAGTTACTGACACTGGGGACCGGCGATGTGCTAAAGCAGGGTAAGCTGATGTTTGGGACGCTGGCATCCCATATGAGCACCAGTTGGAGTCCTGGCTGCTTTGTTTCCAATCCAGCTTCATGCTAATGCTCTAGAGAAAGCACTGGAATTTGGCCCAAAGGCTTGGGCTCCTGCCTCCCAGGTTGGAGAGCTGGATGGCATTCCAGGGTCCTGGCTTTGACCTGGCCCAGCCCAGGCCTATGCAGCCATTTGAGGAGTAAACAAGCATACAGAAGACCCATCTCTCTCTCTCTCCCTCTCCCCCCCCCCATATAACTTTCTTTTCAAATAAATAACTATTTATAAAAATAAAATGCTAACATTAGAGATGAAAAATGCATTCCCTGGTCTCAGCCCAGTGGAAGAGTAGAAAACTACCCAAGAAACTAGTACTGCCAATACCTACACATCACTTGTCACGGTGAACGGAATTCAGAGGAGTCGCTCCTAATGTAGACTCTTAAGCTAAGGAAGATTGGTCACCTATGTCTAAGTTTGTATAGGTTTTAATCAGGATTCAAGCTAGGCAAGCATATTTTAAACAGTAGGAATAGGTAAGGCTTATTCCCATTTTTTGAGAGTGTCCTAATTCTAGCACAGCCAGCTCTCTGGTATGGACTGACATAATGGTTTCTTTAGAGATCTTTGCGTAAATATCTGTTTCTCTAAGATTAGAAATTCCTCGGGGGCTGGGGCTGTGCTATAGCAAGTTAAGCTGCTGCCTGCAGCACCAGCATCCCATAGAGGAGCCAGTTCAAATCCTGGTTGCTCTACTTCCAATCCAGCTCCCTACTAACATGCCTGGGAAAAACAGATGGAGAATACCGCCTTAGTGCTTCAGCCCCTGCACCCACATGGGCTACCCAAATGAAGTTTCTGGCTCCTGGCTTGGGCCTGGCCCATCCCTGGCTGTTGCAGCCACTTGGGGAGTGAACTTGTGGATGGATAACTTTCTCCTCTGCTTCTACCTCTCCCTCTCTGTTATTCAGCCTTTCAAATAAATAAACAAACAAATCTTTAAAAAAAATAAGAAATTCCTCAGAATTGAACCCTAGCTGTTCCATTCCTCAGGTGGCAAACCACAGTAAACAGTTCACCAAATAAATTCCAGTAAAAATAAGGTACTACAGATAGAATTATAAAATGGTACAGCTGGAAGTGAGTTTAACCCACTTTCTTCAGTGAATATATAAAGGATGCAAGACATATTTCTAGAGTGCAGTCTATAAGGATATAAGATAGGCAAAAGTTTTCGATTACTTATTAAAAGTAATATTTGGTAATCCATACAACCTCATATACACCCGTTCCAACTACCTCTCCCACCATCCTTTTTATTGACTTCATCTGCAAAGAATGTTGGCTAGGTTAATATAGTATAGATAAATCAAGTTTAATTCAAAGGTTTACAGTTTACTCAATTTCTTCCACCTACTGTATTTTTAAACACTGATTGCTTTTAGAAGCACTGATTTCCATTAAAAGATAAAATGTTCAATTAGCTCTTGCATGAGCATCACTTGGGGTCATTTGACAAATACTTGGTGGGTATGGAAGGAAGAAGGAACAGAAGAGGAAGCAAGGGAAGGGAAAGGAGATAGGAAAAGCAGAGACCAAATTCAAACACAAATTTTAGCCACAAGCAACATCATTAACTAAAGAAAAAAGTAATGAAAAGACAATGAATAGAGTCACAGAGTTCATTAAAAGTTTTAGGAACGAATAAATAAATGGAGAGAAAAGTCATATAGCAGGGTAGAATGGAAATGAGAAGCATCTTAATGCCAAAACTAGGATCAGATCACCAATTCTAAACAAATGAAGCTTTGCTGAGAGAGGATTATTGAACAATAGAATACTGGACACTACATAAGTGGAATTTAAAAGAAATCTGATGAGTCTATAGATGTAAATCAGGGAAAATGACATCCTGCAACTGTAAAATGGAAGTCTTTATTTAAACCCAATAACTTATTTCTGCTACTGTTACACCAGCCACCTCTGGCTCACAGCATCAACCTCCAGTAGAACACAGCTGGCAGCACTGGTTACTGAAGTAATAGGTTATGGCCAACACATCTGATCCAAATGTAAAAGGAGCTTGAGGTCTATGTAATCAGAGCAAGAAAGGTAAATTGATAAAAACTCTGGGCAAACAGACCAGTAGATGAGACGTTGGTTGCCAATGTGGTGGTCTCAAAAGCATACAGTCATTGTGCAGAGTCCTTAAAACAACAGCCAAAATCCAGGGGACAGCTGGTATTACTTGTTCCCCATACGTTCTTGTGGCATAATGCCTAAAATATCTTTATAAAGTTACCCATGACAAATCTGATTTTTCTAGTATAAATTCAGGGTAGTTTATGTAAGCTTCCCTCAAACCTGGAGGCAGAGGCTTAACACATAACGCACATATCAGATAGTCCATTTGTTTTCAACCGAATCTAACAGGGTTAGGAATCACCAAAAAGTTTTCAGATTCTACCGATATCTCCAGTATAGTCAGTCCAAAGGTTCTACGTGGTGACGAAGCTGGGGCTTTGCTGAGCACTGGCTCCCAAGTGATTGTAACATGCAGCCAGGGTTGAAAATGACCATGTTAGGTACTTCATAAACCAGAGCTCAATTTGGAAAACATGTCAAAACAACAGCATTTGCAAATCGACATCTGACTGCTAACTTACTGTTGCCTTGTCACCTCAGTTTATAATAACAACACTAATCTTCTCCATTTGTGAAGTATCCACTATTTTGCTGCTTCTATTTTTTTTAAGATTTATTTATTTATTTATTTGAAAGTCAGAGTTACAGAGAGAAGGAGAGGCAGAGAGAGAGAGAGAGAGAGAGATTGAGGTCTTCCATCCTCTGGTTTATTCCCCAATTGGCTGCAATGGCCAGAACTGTGCTGATCCGAAGCCAGAAGCCAGGAGCTTCCTCTGGGTCTACCCACATGGGTGCAGGGGCCCAAGGACTTGGGCCATCTTCTACTGCTTTCCCAGGCCATAGCAGAGAGCTGGATCAGAAGTGGAGCAGCCAAGACTTGGACCAGCACCCATATGGGATGCTGGCACTGCCTGCAGCAGCTTTACCCGCTACACCACAGGGTCGGCCCAACTTCTTCTATTTTTAATTTAATTTTCTTGTATAGTTTGTTCTTTATGTACTCTGTCTACTCCAAAAATTTTAAATATATTTTTCTATGTTTCCTTCTAGAAGTTGCATAGAGCCAGCTTTCAAATTTAGGCTTATGACCCATCTTGAGTTAATTTTTACATATGATGTGTGTGTGGTAGAATCAGGGTTCATTTTTCTCCATAAACATACGCAATCACTTCAGAACCATTTCTTGAAAATACGTTCATTTCTCTATGGAATTATTCTGGAAACTTATTCAAAAATTAATTGGCTATATATGCATAAGTCTATTTCTAGATTTTATATTATATTTCATTGATATATGGATCCAACTTTATGATAATACCGCTCTGTTTTTATTATTGTACTTTTAGAGTCAACCTTGAAATCGGGTAGTACAGCTGCTACAGCTTTAGAGTCAACCTTGAAATCAGGTAGTACAGCTACTACAACTTTCTCTTTGAAATTGTTTTGACTATTCTGGTCACTAATTTCCATAAACATTCTAGATTCATACATTTCTCTCTCTCTTTTTTTTTTTTTTTTGGACAGGCAGAGTTAGACAGTGAGATACAGAGACAGAGAGAGAGTTATAGACAATGAGAGAGAGACAGAGAGAAAAGTCTTCCTTCCGTTGGTTCACTCCCCTAATGGCTACCACGGCTGGCGCTGTGCTGATCGGAAGCCAGGAGCTGGGTTCTTCCTCTCAGTCTCCCATGCGGGTGCAGGGACCCAAGCACCTGGGCCATCCTCCACTGCACTCCCGGGCCACAGCAGAGAGCTGGACTGGAAGAGGAGCAACCAGGACTAGTACCCAGCACCCCAACTGGGACTAGAACCAGGGGTGCCAGCACCGCAGGCAGAGGATTAGCATAGTGAGCCACGGCGCTGACTAGATTCATACATTTCTACAAACAAGTCTTTAGGGATTATGATTGTGTCTATGTGTGTTGAATCTGCAGATAAACTTGAAAAGAATCCACATGTGAACAACATTGAGACTTCTAATCCATGTGCATGATGTATTTTATATTTTTTACATATTAACTGTATTCAACAATGTTTTATGGTTTTGAATGTATAGGTCTTTCACAACTTCGGTTAACTTCATAGGTATTTTTGTCTTGATTTTATGTTTTTAATGATCTTTTTTTTATTTTTATTTTTTTGACAGAGTGGACAGTAAGAGAGAGAGAGAGACAGAGAGAAAGGTCTTCCTTTGCTGTTGGTTCCCTCCAATGGCCGTCGCAGCCAGCGCCCTGCGGCTGGCGCACCGCGCTGATCCGATGGCAGGAGCCAGGTACTTATCCTGGTCTCCCATGGGGTGCAGGGCCCAAGTACTTGGGCCATCCTCCACCGCACTCCCGGTCCACAGCAGAGAACTGGCCTGGAAGAGGGGCAACCGGGACAGAATCCAGCACCCCGACCGGGACTAGAACCCCGTCTATTTTTTATTTTTAAAATTTATCATAAAGGCTGAGTGACAGAGAGGGAGCAGACATACATACACACAGAGAGAAAGAAGGGTGGGGTGGGGGAGAGAGAGAGAGCGAGAGCTGTCTTCTATCCACTGGTTCACTCCCAGCGAACAACAGCCATAACTGGGTCAGTTATGGTGACAACAGCCATACTGGGTCAGGCAAAACCCAGGAGTTATGAACCCCATCTAGATTTCCAACATGGGTGACAGGGACACAAATATTTGGGCAATCTTCTGCTTCCTACCCAGGTACATTCCCAGGAAGCTGGATTAGAAGCAGAGTAGCTGGGACCCAAGGCATTTATATGGGATGTTAGTGTCATAAGTGCTAGCTATATTAAAATGCCAGCCCCTGCCTTGATAGTATAAATTTTATTTGCTGTTGTTTTTCATTAAAAAATATAATTGGTTTTCAAATGTGATCTTGTTAAATTAATGTCTTACTTTTACAAGTTATTTTTAATCTCTTTCAAATTTTCTGAATAAACAATCAATTTATGTTAGTTCTTAATTTACAATCTCTGGGTATTTTATGATTACTTCTTTCCTTATTTTGCTGGCTGGAAACCTCAATAAAAGGTAATAGTAGTTAAAATTTACTCATTATTTTGTCTTCAATTTCAGGAGAATCTTTTAATGTTTCACCATTTAGTATTAGACTGAGGATGTTTCTATCTGTTTTCAGGATTCTGATCATTTTAATTAAATCATAAATGCGTATTGTATATATGGTCAAATGCTTTTTCTGCATTTATTGAGATGATCATTTTTAACTTTCTAATTAGGGAGGAGGAGATGGAGATGATGGAGCTGGAGCAGCAGACGAAACAGAGGCAGAGGCTGAGACAGAGATAATCCCTTATGCTGGTTTACACTCCGAATCTGGCAACAGCCAGGACTGGGTCTATTCAAAGCCAGGGGCGGAAAATGCAACCCGGGGCTCCCATGTCAGTGGCAGAAACCCAAATACTTGAGTCATCATTGCTGCCTCCCAGCATCAAGTAGTAGGAAGCTGAAGACAGAAGCTGGGACTGGGAATTAAACCCAGGAACTCTGATATGAGACACAGTTATCCCAAATAGCATCCCAATCATGAGGCTATCTGCCTACTCCATCATGTCTTTTTTTTCCTTTATTCTATAGACACAATAAACTATAGCAAGGGTTTTTGAGTGCTAAATTAGCCTTTTATTTCTTGTGTAAATCCCATTTGATCATGAGATTTCACCTTTTTATTAGATTCAGTTTGCTAAAAGGATAATATTTTATAAAGTGTTTTTTCCATGTATGTTCAACAGGGATATTTTATTGTAATCTTTCTTCTTTTAAAGACCTGGGCATATCTGTTACACTGTCTTCATAAAAGAGTTTGTGTAAAATTGGTATTATTTCTTGTCAAACAATGTGTAAGAGTGAAACTGACATCTTATGATTTGACTGTTTACAGCCTTTGTCAATCGCCCCATGGAACAGAGGTCTTTATACTTTTCACTTGTTGAACATTATGGTTAGTGGTGAATTAAGCCTGTGATTATAAAGTAAATTGAAATCATATTGCAAAAATGAAAGAAGAAAGGCAGGGATTGAGGGAGGCTTGGTTTTCTTCTTAGAATTGTATCTATGAAATTTGTTCTCTTTATATTACTTAAAATTTTAAAAGTTAAAAAATAAAATAAATTCACCAATGAAAGCATTCAGACTTTATGGGAATAAAGTTTATTATAAAATTAATTTCTATAATAGGTTTTGAATAAATCTACTTTTAAAAATTTAAATCCTATCACTTAACCACATGTTAATACTAGATGATTACCAACTTTGAAAAACTTACAAATATACTTACAGCTCACAGTTAGACATTCCAACCTCCTTTATCTTTATAATTTTTAAATATAAAAATTTAAACACGTAAAAATTGCACATATTACAGGGTGCCATATGATATTTCTATATATGTATACAATGTGCAGTGCTCAAGTAGGGTAAATGTATCTATATCCTCAAACATTTACATTTATTTATAATGAAAATACTCTAAGTTCTTTCTTCAATTTTTTTTGCATTGTTGTTAAGAGTATTTCATTGTGGCGCAGCAGGTTAAAGCCCTGTCCTGAAGCGCCGGTATCTCAATATGGGTGCCAATTCTAGTCCCGGCTGCTACTCTTCCGATCCAGCTCTCTGCTATGGCCTAGGAAAGCAGTTGAAGATGGACCAAGTCCTCGGGCCCCTGCACCTGTGTGGGAGACCCAGAAGAAGCTCCTGGCTCCTGGCTTCGGATTGGCACAGCTCTAGCTGTTGCAGCCATCTGGGGAGTGAACCAGCAGATGGAAGACCTCTCTCTCTGTCTCTACCTCTCTCTGTATCTCTGTTGTTCAAATAAATAAAATAAATCTTTAAAAAAAAAGAGTATTACAAAGCATATCATGAGAAACTATTGCCCCCCTACCGTGCAATAGAACATGGAACTTCCTACTCCTACCTAAGTAAACTTCATTCCTATTAAAAATCCTTTTCCCATCTCTCTCATGCCTCCTCCATACCCTCCCATCCTCTGGTAACCACCATTTTAATCTTAACTTCTATGAGATAAATTGCAAATATTTTAAAGTCTCTAATTATCCATAATGTCTGATTAAAAAATTTATAGTTAACAGCAAAAATAGTGTCTAAATAGTTATTCTCTTATTTGAGAATAGAGCTATAAAATGTATGAGAATCAACTAATTTATTTTTCCTACATAAAAATATGTGTAATATGGCAATTTATAATTTTCAAATTCCTGCTTATTTCTTAATGTACAAAATGAGATTAGATGATCTCTAAGAATTCACAGAATTCCAATAGCTTAATGAATCCAAGTTATGTTATTGCCTTCTTTAGATTTTAAGTGTTTTATCTAAAGTTTGAAAGAATTTATCTAGCCTGCCAATAATCTTAGTGAAAATTTTTTGAGACTTTCTCAATTACTTCATAAGAACATTTTAGGGAGTTTTGGACTTGCTCATATATGGAGTGGAGATTCAATCAAGAGTAATTAAATATTTACATTATAAACATTGCCCTTTTAAAAATATGTACACTAATATTAGGACATATTTATTAAATTTTCAAAGAAATTAAAGATATGTAACATAAAGATAAAAGTATTCTGTAACATTTTCTTGGCATTTGAGAAATATTTTGAGTACTCACTTTGCACAAGGTGCTACGGAGAGCAGTGAACAACAATACACACATACACAAGATCCTCACTGGATGCAGATAAGAAAACAAAACCAGTAACTTTTCACATACATGCCTAACTCACAGTAACTTTCCATTGACTACTCACTTCCTTTTTCCTCCAAGAGCTCAATCTCTAATATACCACAGCTTGCACACTTCCTGATAAGGATTTTAGACCCACAGAATTGAAACTTTGAAATACATGGTCAAGACACAATTTCATGATTGTTTCATATAACTGACCAATAGATATTTTATTTAAAAAGTAATGATCACTATGATTAGGGAACAAACCACATAACTAGAATATTTTCAACTAATTACACATCATTATGTCTTATGATTTTTCCATCTCATTCAATGCCCTCCACCAGAAGTCTCCATCTATTAACTTTTATTATTCCAGAAGACTAATGCTTCCTTCTTAAAGTCACCAAAATGAACCCTGACTCTGTGTACAATCTACTGAGGGGCAGGGCTATATCTTCATCGTTCTACAAATACGGCCTAGCCCTCGACTATCAGAGACTGTGTGTGCAGTAAATGTTAGTTGAATTGAATAACTGAAGGAACTTCTTTCTTTCAGTCCCTATAGACACTGTCATTATGTTTAAGATATGGCTCTGAAAGAAATGTGCTCAATCAGCATGTGTATATGTTCAGCAGTCAAATAGATACAAACTTAGGCTTTGAGAGACCACAATCTAAACTGAACTCTTGGGTACATACAGTAAGGAGGTATCTGCATTATCCTTATGAAGTTAAATCTTGTAGTACAGGCCATGAGAATGCACTAAAATTTGTATAGCAATTGAAATCTTAGCTTAAAAAAACTAAAAATATCTTGCTTTGCACTTAATTATAGTTAATTTCAACAATTATGGCATCCATTACTAATATATATATATGTAAATAATGATGATTATAAAGTGTCAATAATGGAACTGAATCTCTTCTTTAAAAATTTGCATGGAACAATAAAAAATCCTCTACTATCTTCCAAAAATAAATGAATAATAAGAACTGTCATGAAGAATATTTTCTAAAAAAGGCTGAATTTTATTTGGTTCCTAGTACAACATGATAATGCTAAAATACTCCCTAAAACTTGGTTTTTTATTTAATCATAACCACTATTACTTGATATTACATATCTTTTTCTTTGTTGGCTGCTGCATGTATTACATTGAAGCTAAATGCAATCTTGTTCCAGACCTACAAAATCACCCTAGCTTCATTTCCTCCACTTAATGTACTCCAATCTATGCTTGGATGGCTAAAACAAAATTGAGTATTACTATCACTGCCTTTGTAAGGTATACATTTTTACTCAACTATTTCACAGCTCAGTTGATCTGGTAGTGAATGGATGTAAAAATAATTCTAAACCCTAGTTTACTCAATGCAATCCTTCAAACTTTAATCTTACCTGTTATCATTCAAAATAAAACATCAATGTTATAACCCTTTCCTGAAAAACCTTTTTCATCTTTCACTCATCTAGTAAATACAAAATAATGCAAATCCTATCATTCTTAGATACTTTTGATTTGGTTTTCCCACATGGTGATTTAAAGTCATAGAATATTCTGCCTTTTACCTTCTCCACTATTCAGAATATAGTAAAAGGCAAGACTTCCAAAACAGCTTTACCACATTCTATCACGCATGGATGAGCACACACAGGTGCCATTATGTGCAAAGCTGAACACATAAAATAGATCAATCCCTCTTTATCTAAATATATTGAACACACACACACACACACATACACTTATCTAAACACACAGAGAGAGGTATGATTTGTATCTTTCCAATAGAAAAAACACATTATAAATTTGTGATGGAAAGGCAATCTTCTGGTAAAAAGTCAAATCAAGTTACCATCAGTAATTAATGTAATTAATAAATTTTCCATTTTAACCAGGTTGCTCCTAAGTCTCATCTACTATACTGGAATTCAGGGTGGAAAGCAGTAACTAATGGGTATAGTAAAACCACGACACATTTTGCGCTGGATCTGAAGAAGCACAGAGATCCTAAGACATAAAAGAGAATGTTTCATAACATGCCTGTCAATAGTAATCAATAGTAAGGCAAAAAGTAGGGATGATATTTATTTTTGGACATACACAAGAGTAAATTAGAGACCTAGCTGAGAATCATATAAAGTCTTAATAATTCCGAATCAGATGATTCAGGTGAGCATGGAGCCTCTCTGTAAACACTTAAAAAGATGCAATAAAAGTTCCAGACCTATGATATGACAAACTGAGTGCTGTGTAAGTCACGTTCAGCAATGTTGTCTGGGAATCTCACTTTCCTTACATAATCTCTGCATCACCACACAGTGATCACATCAATCTTTGTTACTCCTGCTCTGGGCTAGCAGGGACAAGGAACAAAGACAAAGCACATGGAAATTGTGGGAAGCAGTGGGATTTAAGGCTTCTTAAATTTACATACATCTCCCATGATTTACATCTCACAGCAAGTAATGACTCAACAGAATTTCATTTGTCTTGACAGCTTCTGGATTTAAACTACATATGTCATATACTGTTAAGCAAAGCAATAAAAGGAAAAATATGTGTTAAAACTTTAAGATACTGAAGGATGAAACTTGTATGAACTTGAGTACTCTGGTCACATACTCCAAAAAAGAATTTTTCTCTCTAATTAGTTTTTTCTTGGCTCCCATTTAACTGCTTCTAGAATCTTCACATTTTGGGGTCTATAGTTATTTGAGATGAAGGTGTCATACATTTCTCATAATCAGGATAAAGGTAACCCTTACAGTGATTTGGTCCCTGTGCTTTTTAATCTTGCTGCTAAAGGAAGGAAGATTCTGACCAAAGTACTACAGTTCAGAATTAAGTGTCAATTTCACTTAAGTGTCAATTTCACTTCTATTAGATTACCTTTTAGGTGCTCTATTAGTTACCATAGATCAGGGAGAACATATGGAATTTGTCCTTTTGGTACTGGCTTATTTCACTCAATATAATGTTTTCCAGTTTGATCCATTTTGTCTTTTTTATTTCTGTGGTATCTGTTGTTACATTTCCATTTTCTTCTCTAATTTTATTGATTTGGGTCATCTCTTTTGAGGAGTACTTGGGCCAATGGTCTGTCAATTTTGATTATTTTTCAAAAAAAAAACAGCTCTTCATTTTGCTCATCTTTTGTATTGTTTTTTGGTTTCAATTTTGCTTATTTCTTCTCTAATTTTAATTACTTCTTTTTTTCTTACTAGTTTAAGGTTTGGTTTGCTGTTGTTTTTCTAGCTATCTAATATACATTGATAGCACATTTATTTGGTTCCTTTCCAATTTCTTCATGTAGGCACCAACTGTTATGAATCTCCCTCTTAATAATGCTTTTGTTGTATACCCTTAGTTTTGATATGTTGTATTGTTGTCTTCATTCGTTTCCAGAAAATTTTTGATGTCTCTTTTTGATTTCTTCATTGACCCACTGTTCATTCAGGAGCATGTTGTTCAGTCTCCATGTGATTGCATACTTCTGGGGACTCCTGAGTTGTTGATTACCAACTTCTTCCATGAGGTTAGAGAAGATGCATGCTATGATTTCAAATTTTTTGAATTTTCTGAGACTTGCTTTATGGCCTAGCATGTGGTCATTCCAAGAGAAAGTTCCATACAATGATGAGAAGAATGTGTATTGTGTCGCTGTAGGGTAGAAAGCTCTATAGATAGGTTAGGTTCATTTGGTCTATAGTGTCAATTAACTGTTGTTTCTTTACTGATTTTCTGTCTGGTTGATCTGTCCATTGCTGAAAGTGGGGTATTGAAGTTCCTCATTACTACTATTTGAGTCTATGACTCCCTTTAAATCCATTAACATTTCTTTTAAATAGCCAGGTGCCCTGTAATTAGGTGCATATACATTTATAACAGTCACATCTTCTTGTTAAATTGATCACTTAGTAATTACATAGTATCCTTCTTTGTCTCTCTAAACAGTTTTTGTGTTAAAGTCTATTTTGTCTGATATTAAGATTTGTCCTGCTCCGTTGGCATACTTTCACACTCACCCCCTCTTCTCAAATGAGACGAATGCCTGGGTGCTAGGCCCTATGTGTACAACATTCGTCCACGCTGCCACAAGAACTACACAAAGGATCTGTGTAGTCCTCGGTGCGTGCACAGATCCTGCAGCAATGGCCCTCACCAGGGAATCAGGGAGCCCTGAGTGTGTGGAGCTGCCCACAGTGACTGCCTTAAGTCCCAGTACACCCTGAGGCCTTCCACATAGCCACAGTGTTTTCACAGTCTCGGCACACAAGCCTCCTACAGTCATAGTCACCCAGCCCCTTGTCAATTCTCCCAGGCAGACTCAGGCATCTGCTCTTGGCTGGTTGATGGGTGCATGGACATGAGCTGGAGCGCTGTTGTATATGTCCAAAATGGTGCCCTCCCTCTCACAGCTAGTCACAGGATGTAAGTGCTGGGTGGGGAGAGAAAAGTGCTTGCTTTTTTTTTTGTAATCTAGGGTGGCAGGTACGCTGTCCCTCATAGTGCTCCAAGCCAGCCTCATGCCAGGCTCTTCCAGCAGCTTTATGGCCAGTGCCTTGGGCTGCTGCTGTCTGGTCTCACCTCAGTCTCCAAAGCTGGTTCTGAGGCTCTCAGCTGCCCAGGTCCCGAGTTGTTCATGTCCACATCCTCCACGTGGGTCCAGAGTGTCCCCCTAATTTCCATGAAGCTTCCTCTGGAGTTTTCTCCCTAACTCTTCCTTGAGACTGCACTCTCTCCACTTTTCTTATACAACTGTCCCCTAGACTAGAACAGTAAGCCCCCTTCCTAGTGTGCCATCTGCTATTGGAATTTTGATAGGGATTTTACTGAATCTGTAGATTGCTTTGGGTTTTATGGAGATTTTCATAACATTACTTCCTTCTATCCATGAACACAGTACATCTTTCCATTTGTTTGTGTTTTCTTCTATTTCTCAGGTCTGTGTTTTGCAGTTTTCAGTAAACAGATCACTCATGTCATTGGTTGATTTTATTACCAAGTATTTTGTTCCTTTTGATGCTGTTCTCAGTGGCACTATTTCTTAACTTCCTGTTTGAATAGCTTGGCATTAGTATAAAGAAATGCAATGATTTTTGTATCCTACAAGTTTATTGAATTTGTTTATAAATTGTAACAGTTTTTGTGGAATCTTTAGAGTTTTCTATATTAAGATAATGTTATTAGTAAATAGATTTCACTTCTCTGTTTCCTGTTAGAATACCTTTCATTTATTTTTCTTCCCTAATTGCTTGGGAGAAGACTATGAATTCTGATGTTGAAAAATAGTTGTGTGAGTGATCCTCTTTGTATTGTCCCAGATCTTTTCATTGTTGAGAGTCATGTTACAATGGCAAAAAAAAAAAAAAAAAAAAAAAAAAAAAAAAACCACACACAAAGAAAGAAATCCTGTCATTTGTAACAAAATGGATAAAATGGATGCAACTGGAAAACATTGTACTTAGTGAAATAAGCCATTCCACAAAAGACAAATACCCTATGTTCTCCTTGATCTGTGGTAACTAACAGAATACCTGAAAGGTAATCTATAGTAGTAAAAATGACACTTTGAGATATGATGACCACGCCCTCCACCTAGGTCCACAGTATCCCCCTAATTTGTGTGGAGTTTCCTCTGCAGTTTTCTCCCCAACTCTTCCCTCAATCTGTATGCTTAAGTGAACACATGTAAGTTGGCAGCAATGGTAGATGTTATTGCAACGGAAGATTCTGTTGCTGAATAGAACTGAATACATATACAGTCTCTTGCCAGGCGTCCTCGTGAGAGTGACATCGTCTTTAAACCCCACGTGGCAATCCCTGACGCACCGTCGTGATGCCCAGGGAAGACAGGGCGACCTGGAAGTCCAACTACTTCCTTAAGATCATCCAACTTCTGGATGATTACCCAAAATGCTTCATCGTGGGCGCAGACAATGTGGGCTCCAAGCAGATGCAGCAGATCCGCATGTCGCTCCGGGGGAAGGCTGTGGTGCTGATGGGCAAGAACACCATGATGCGCAAGGCCATCCGGGGGCATCTGGAAAACAACCCTGCCCTGGAGAAGCTGCTGCCTCATATCCGGGGAAATGTGGGCTTTGTGTTCACCAAGGAGGACCTCACTGAGATCAGGGATATGCTACTGGCCAATAAGGTGCCGGCTGCTGCCCGTGCTGGTGCCATTGCGCCCTGTGAGGTCACTGTGCCAGCTCAGAACACTGGTCTGGGGCCCGAGAAGACCTCCTTTTTCCAGGCTTTGGGCATCACCACTAAAATCTCCAGGGGCACCATTGAAATCCTGAGCGACGTGCAGCTGATAAAGACTGGAGACAAAGTGGGAGCCAGCGAGGCCACGCTGCTGAACATGCTGAACATCTCGCCCTTCTCGTTCGGGCTGATCATCCAGCAGGTGTTCGACAATGGCAGCATCTACAACCCCGAAGTGCTGGACATCACGGAGGACACCCTGCACTCGCGCTTCCTGGAGGGTGTGCGCAACGTTGCCAGTGTGTGTCTGCAGATTGGCTATCCGACCGTGGCATCCGTGCCGCATTCCATCATCAATGGGTACAAGCGTGTCCTGGCTTTGTCTGTGGAGACTGAGTACACCTTCCCACTTGCTGAAAAGGTCAAGGCCTTCCTGGCTGATCCATCTGCATTTGTGGCTGCTGCCCCTGTGGCCGCGGCCAGCACCGCTGCCCCTGCTGCTGCTGCCGCAGCCCCAGCCAAGGTGGAGGCCAAGGAAGAGTCGGAAGAGTCGGACGAAGATATGGGATTTGGTCTCTTCGACTAATCACTGCAAAGCAGCCAGCTTTATTTGCGAAACAAGGAAATAAAGGCTTACTTCTCTTAAAGTTCTCTTTAAAAAAAAAAAAAAAAAAAAATACATATACAAAACGTCATCTCCTCTCTAAGATTTTTTACTATCTTAGTGGTCAAAAAAGTGTAACTGATTTTACTAAGGTATTACATTAATAGGAATGAGAAGCTATTTTCTTCGCTTTTCTTCACCATAGAGAACGCTAGGGAATGTTGGACATTCCCTGCTAAGAAACTCATAGGTAAGCAATGGGTAACCCATCAAACACTCACTGAAAAGTTCTAGTGAAGTCAGATTACCAAATTTTGCCTCCATTGCTAACAGAAAAAAAAATAGTACATATGTATTATTTTATAATTCTTTCAAATGACACTGTATTCCTTTTTTTAAATTTCCAGGTTTATTGGAGGCAGTGGTATTTCACATTCACGAAAATTAATCTTGTGTAAACAAGTGCCTCATTGAATATGTTTTTAGAAATGTGTACTATGCCAATGTTTTTCTTAATCAGAATACTCTAAATTTATTATGATGTAGTAGTCTGTTACATTATGACTTCCAGTGAATAAAATCTTCCATTACTTATGGACTGGTATACTCCCTCCTTGAGCCTTGACTAGGCTCTGAGTAGTTTTAACCAATAGCATGTGGTCAACTTGTTACTAAGTCAGTTCTATGCCTCAGATTCCAGATCCCACAGCTTCTGAATTTATGTCAAAAGAACCCAGCTAAGAAGCTCTACTGTTCTGAGCTTCCTGGACAACCTCACGATGAAGATATCTGAAGTCACTGACGACAGCCCCAATTGAGCTTCCAGCCAACAAAGTTAAATTTCCAAAGCCATTAGAATCATATGTGTGGTTACTCCAGCCACATCGAACAGTATGAGCTAATATTCAACGGGGTAGAGATGAGTTTTACCCTACAGTTCTGCCCAATAGACAAGTGAAAACATATTAATTATTACTATCAAAAGTCACTACATTTTGGGAGAACAGACAACTGAAGCACCATACTTGATCTTTAGTTTCAGACTTCTGGTCATCAAATTAAAAAAAACAAAACAAAACACAGATATTAGAACATCAAGTTAAGGCTTACATTTATGATGTAATTTCTTGGCTATTAATATCTTTAATTTCCCCACCTATAAATAATGACGACCTTGCAAATGTTGTTGCACAGACTAAGACACATAAGAGATTATTTCTGGGGCGGAGCCAAGATGGCGGAATAGAGAGGGCATGCACTGATAGTCCGGGAAAAACATAGTTTAATAAAAGTGGAGTTACTGTAGTCTCAGGAAAAGGCTCAGGAAAAAATTGCACAGGAAACTCTTCCAGATCTAGTGGATGTGACACGGAGGACCTATGGGGAGAACAAAGTCACCCACCATGTAGAAGTCCAGCCGCAGAGTCTGTGCACCAGCGCTGCAAGAGAAGGTGAGACAAAAACCTCGGTAATCCAAGACATTGGCGGGCAAAGGCAGAAAGAGCCTAGAGGGAAAAGGCTTGAAGCCCCGCTGGGGAAAGTTCACCAGGCTGACTGGAGGAGAGAAAAAAATGAATAAACAAGGGGAACCAGCACAGACACTAGTCTCTCTCTCTCCACTCACCTTACAAAGCTAAGCAAGACAAAGAACAAGCACCATTTTGGACATACGTAAAGTGGCGCTCGCCATCAACCAAGCAGAAAAACCTGACTCTGCTGGGGAGAAATAACAGGAAGTTAGGACCTAGTGAAAGTGTGGAGCTAACGAACTGAGACTGAAAATCTGAGGGGGGCTGAGAGAACTCACCGAGTACACAAACTCGGTAACCTTGGCAACCCGGTGAGAGACTGAGGAGAAATTTGAGACCACACTGAGGGCTGCATAAACTCTTTGTGTGGTCCCAGGGGTAGAGCAGATGAATACCCACAGGGGCCAGATTTCATACATCAACTACCCTCAATTCAAATCAGCTGTGAGGAATTACTTCCCAACTGAGTTAAAAAAGAGAGAGAGAGAAAGAGAGAGAGAGAGCGAGCGCACGTGAGAGAGAGAACAATATGGGTGAGTCACCTTTGGCACACCCTTAACCCTGAAGAACCAAACAGAGCTCTGTGGCCACGCCCATCACACCCTCTAAGGATCCATCAAAAGGAGACAGTCCACTTAATCTAGAGTCACAGTATAACGAGAAAAAGCACCACAGCGAAGAAACCAAAGAATATCTCCACAATGCCAAACAACAAACGCAGAAACCGAGGAAACAAGAACAAGGAAGACACTACAATGCCCACAAATGAAAAAGACACCCCAATTCAAGATTATGAAGATGATGAGATAGAAGAAATGCAAGAAGTGGATCTCAAAAAGTTGATAAGAACAATAAGAAGTAATCAAAAACTAATTCTTGAATTACAAAAATCCTTAATGGACAGGATAGAAAATCTCTCTCGTGAAAATGAAATTTAAGGAGGAATCAAAATGAAATGAAACGACTAGTAGAAAATGAAACTGTGATAGTGACGAGAAATCATAATGAAATGAAGAATTCAATTGATCAAATGACAAACACATTAGAGAGCCTTAAAAACAGAATGGGTGAAGCAGAAGAGAGAATATTGGACTTAGAAGACAGAGAACAGGAAAGTATACAGTCAAACCAAAGAAAAGAAGAGGAAATTAGAAATCTAAAAAATATTGTCAGGAATCTACAGGATACTATTAAAAAACCCAACATTCGGGTTCTAGGAGTTCCTGAAGGCATGGAGAGAAAGGATTAGAAGGCCTTTTTAGCGAGATACTAGCAGAAAATTTCCCAGGTTTGTAGAAGGACAGACACATCCTAGTACAGGAAGCTCATAGAGCTCTCAATGAACGTGACCAAAAGAGATCCTCACCACGACACATTGTAATTAAACTCACCACAGTGAAACACAAAGAAAAGATCCCAAAATGTGCAAGAGAGAAACATCAGATTACTCTCAGAGGATCTCCAATTAGACTCACAGCAGACTTCTCATCAGAAACCCTACAGTCTAGGAGGGAATAGTGAGAAATAGCCCAGGTACTAAGAGAGAAAAACTGCCAGCCCAGAATATTATATCCTGCTAAGCTCTCATTTGTGAATGAAGGTGAAATGAAGACCTTTCATAGCAATCAGAAATTGGAAGAATTTGTCACCACTCGTCCAGCCCTGCAAAGAATACTTAAAGATGTGCTACACACAGAAACATAGAAACACAACCATCAATATGAAAGAAGGTAAAGGAAGAAAACCTACCAGTAAAAGATCACAGGGAGTGCAAAGCATATACTAGAAAATATCTTTGGGAAAATGGCAGGGCAAAGTCACTACTTATCAATATTCACATTGAACATTAATGGACTCAATTCTACAGTTAAAAGGCACAGAATGGCTGAATGGATTAATAAACAAAACCCATCTATTTGCTGCCTACAAGAAAAACATCTTTCCAACAAAGATGCATGCAGACTGAATGTGAAAGGTTGGAAAAAGATAGTCCATGCCAACAGAAATGAAAAAAAAAAGCAGGTGTAGACATATTAATATCAGGCAAAATAAACTTTAATACAAAAACTGTTAAGAGAGACAAAGAGGGGCACTATATAATGATTAAGGGTTCAATTCAACAGGAAGATGTAACTATAATAAATGTATACGCACCTAATTACAGGGCACCGGTTTATTTAAAAGGTATGTTAAGGGACTTAAAGGGAGACTTAGATTCCAATACAATAGTACTGGGGGACTTCAATACTCCACGCTCAGTAATAGACAGATCATCTGGACAGAAGATAAACAAGGAAATAGCAAATTTAATCAACACTATTGCCCAAATGATCTAACAGATATGTACTGAACTTTCAATCCTACATTTAAAGATTTTACATTTTTCTCAGCAGTGCATGGACCTTCTCTGGGATTGACCACATACTAGGCCATAAAGCAACTCTTAGCAAATTTAAAAGAATTAGAATCATGCCATGCAGCTTCTCAGACCACAGCGGAATGAAGTTGGAAATTAGCAACTCAGGAATCTCTATAGCATATGCAAACACATGGAGACTGAACAACATGCTCCTGAATGAACACTGGGTCATTCAAGAAATCAAAAGAGAATCAAAAATTTTCTGGAAGTAAGTGAGGATAACAACACAACATATCAAAACTAATGGGATATGACAAAAGCAGTATTGAGAGGCAAGTTTATAGCAATAGGTGCCTATATCAAGAAATTGGAAAGGCACCAAATAAATGAGCTTTCAACGCATCTCAATTATCTAGAAAAACTGCAGCAAACCAGACACAAATCTAGTAGGAGAAGAGAAATAATTAAAATCAGTGAAGAAATCAACAGGATTAAATAGAAAAAAAACATTGCAAAAAGTCAGCCAATCGAGGAGCTGGTATTTTGAAAAAATAAACAAAATTGACACCACACTGGCCCAACTAACTAAAAAAAGAAAAGACCCAAATCAATTAAATTTACTACAAGCACTTGCATACCAGCAAACAGGGAAATCTATCAGAAATGGATAGATTCCTGAACACATGCAATCTACCTAAATTGAACCATGAAGACACAGAAAACATAATAGACCCATAACTAAGACAGAAATTGAAACAGTAATAAAGGCCCTCCCAACAAAGAAAAGTCAAGGACCAGATGGATTCACTGATGAATTCTACCAGACATTTAAAGAACTAATTCCAATTCTTCCGAAACTATTCAGAACAATCGAAAAAGAGGGAATCCTCCCAAATTCTTTCTATGAAGCCAGCATCACCTTAATTCCTAAATC
Source organism: Oryctolagus cuniculus (assembly GCF_051225735.1). NCBI lineage: Eukaryota > Metazoa > Chordata > Mammalia > Lagomorpha > Leporidae > Oryctolagus > Oryctolagus cuniculus. The sequence continues at coordinate 73,820,796 of NC_142869.1, forward strand.
AGAGAAAGATGCAGCATTGAAAGAAAATTACAAAAAAAAAAAAAAAAAAGAGAGAGAGAGAGAGAGACAGGGAGAGAGAGATGGCACCGTGGCTCACTAGGCTAATCCTCCGCCTTGTGCCGCCGGCACACCAGATTCAGGTCCCGGTCAGGGTGCCGGATTCTGTGCCGGTTGCCCCTCTTCCAGGCCAGCTCTCTGCTGTGGCCAGAGAGTGCAGGGGAGGATGGCCCAAGTACTTGGGCCCTCCACCCCATGGGAGACCAGGAGAAGTACCTGGATCCTGCCTTCGGATCAGCGTGGTGCGCCGGCCGCAGCACGCTGGCCGCGGCAGCCATTGGAGGGTGAACCAACGGCAAAGGAAGACCTTTCTCTCTGTCTCTCTCTCACTGTCTACTCTGCCTGTAATAAAAAAATAAAAAATAAAAAAGAAAGAAAATTACAGACCAATATCCCTGATGAACATAGACGCGAAAATCCTCACTAAAATTCTCACCAATAGAATACAACAACACATCAGAAAAATCATCCACCCAGATCAAGTGGAATTTATCCCTGGAATGCAGGGATGGTTCAATGTTCGCGAATCAATCAATGTGATACACCGCATTAACAGACTGAAGAAGAAAAACCATATGATTATCTCAACAGATGCAGAGAAAGCATTCGATAAAATTCAACACCTTTTCATGATGAAAACTCTAAGCAAATTGGGTATAGAAGAAACATTCTTCAATATAATCAAAGCAATTTATGAAAAACCCATGGACAGCATCCTATTGAATGGGGAAAAGTTAGAAGCATTTCCACTGAGATCTGGTACCAGACAGGGATGCCCACTCTCACCACTGCTATTCAGTATAGTTCTGGAAGTTTTAGCCAGAGCCATCAGGCAAGAAAAAGAAATTAAAGGGATACAAATTGGGAAGGAAGAAGTCAAACTATGCCTCTTTGCAGGCGATATGATTCTTTATTTAGAGGATCCAAAGAACTCTACTAAGAGACTATGGGAACTCATAGAAGAGTTTGGCAAAGTGGCAGGGTATAAAATCAATGCACAAAAATCAACAGCCTTTGTATACACAGGCAATGCCACGGCTGAGAAAGAACTTCTAAGATCAATCCCATTCACAATAGCTACAAAAACAATCAAATACCTTTAATAAACTTAACCAAGGATATCAAAGAACTCTACGATGAGAATTACAAAATCTTAAAGAAAGAAATAGAAGAGGATACCAAAAAATGGAAACATCTTCCATGCTCATGGATTGGAAGAATCAACATCATCAAAATCTCTGTTCTCCCAAAAGCAATTTATAGATTCAATGCAATGCCAATCAAGATACCAAAGACGTTCTCTCAGATCTAGAAAAAATGATGCTGAAATTCCTATGGAGACGCAGGATACCTCAAATAGTTAAAGCAATTTTGTACAACAAAAACAAAGCCGGAGGCATCACAATACCAGATTTCAGGACATGCTACAGGGCAGTTGTAATCAAAACAGCATGGTACTGGTACAGAAAGAGACGGATAGACCAATGGAACAGAATAGAAACACCAGAAATCAATCCAAACATCTGCAGCCAACTTATATTTGATCAAGGATCCAAAACCAATTCCTGGAGCAAGGACAGTCTATTCAATAAATGGTGCTGGGAAAACTAGATTTCCAGGTGCAGAAGCATGAAGCAAGACCCTACCTTACACCTTACACAAAAATCCAATCAATGTGGATTAAAGACCTAAATCTACAACCTGACATCATCAAATTATTAGAGAACATTGGAGAAACCCTTCAAGATATTGGCACCGGCAAAGACTTCCTGGAAAAGACTCTGGAGGAGCAGGCAGTCAAAGCCAAAATTAACATTTGGGATTGCATCAAATTGAGAAGTTTCTGTACTGCAAAAGAAATAGGAGAGTGAAGAGGCAACCGACAGAATGGGAAAAAATATTTGCAAACTATGCTATAGATAAAGGATTAATAACCAGAATATACAAAGAAATCAAGAAACTCCACAACCACAAAACAAACAACCCAATTAAGAGATGGGCTAAGGACCTCAATAGACATTTTTCAAAAGAGGAAATCCAAATGGCCAACAGGCACATGAAAAAATGGTCAAGATCACTAGCAATCAGGGAAATGCAAATCAAAACCACAATGAGGTTCCACCTCAACCCAGTGAGAATGGCTTACATTCAGAAATCTACCAACAATACATGCTGGCGAGGATATGGGGAAAAAGGGACACAAACCCACTGTTGGTGGGAATGCAAACTGGTCAAGCACTATGGAAGTCAGTTTGGAGATTCCTCAGAAACCTGAATATAACCCTAGCATTCAACCCAGCTATCCCACTTCTTGGAATTTACCTAAAGGAAATAAAATTGGCAAACAAAAAAACGGTCTGCACCATAATGTTTATTGCAGCTCAATTCACAATAGCTAAGACCTGGAATCAACCTAAATGCCCAGGACAGTAGACTGGATAAAAAAATTATGGGATAAACATGGGAAGTGAGATACTCAGCAGACTCATAGAATGGCAGATGTCCTAAATAGCACTCTGGCCTCAGAATCAGCCCTAAAGGCATTCGGAGCTGGCTGATAAGCTCATGAGAGTATTTCAGGCATGGAAAGCCAAGACACTCTGGCAAAAGATCTCTGCGAGTGAGATCCCAGTGGAAAGAACAGGTCATCAAAGAAGGAGGTACCTTTCTCTGAAGGGAGGAGAGAACCTTCACTTTGACTATGACCTTGTCTAAACAAGATAAGAGTCAGAGAACTCAGAGGGCTTCCATAGCCTTGGAAACTCATGACTGGAGCATAGGGAGATTACTGATGCCATAGACAGGAGTGTCAATTGGTAAAGTCAACAACAGGAGTCACTGTGCATTTACTCCTCATGTAGGATCTTTATCCTTAATGTGCTGTACATTGAGATTTAATGCTATCACGAGTACTCAAACAATATATTTCACTTTGTGTTTCTATGGGGGTGCAAACTGTTGAAATCCTTACTTAATGCATACTAAACTGATCCTCTGTAAAAAAAAAAAAAAAAAAAAAAAGAAATTATCAATTCCCAACTTGACTCTCACTGGGATTAAACATGACAATAAGTCTGCTCTGATTTCATCATCATTTAAAAAAAATCATCTATTATTTTTCACTTTATGTTTCTGTGTGGGAGCAAACTGTTGAAATCCATACTTAATGTATACTAAGCTGATCTTCTGTATATTAAGATAATCGAAAATGAATCTTGATGTGAATGGAAGGGGAGAGGGAGTGGGAAAGGGGAGGGTTGTGGGTGGGAAGGACGGTATGGGGGGGAAGCCATTGTAACCCATGAGTCGTACTTTGGAAATTTATATTCATTAAATAAAAGTTAAAAAAAAATTATGGGATATGTACTCTATAGAATACTATACTACAGTAAAAAAACAATGAAATCCGGTCATTTGCAACAAAATGGAGTAATCTGAAAAACAGTATGCTGAGTGAAATAAGCCAGTCCCAAAGGGACAAATATCAGATGTTCTCCCTGATTGGTGACATCTAACCAAGCACCTGAAAGGACACTTGTTAAAGTGAAATGAACACTATGAGAAACGGTGACTTGATCAGCCCTTGCCCTGACTGTTGATGAACAACTTAATACGTTATCCCTCTTAGTATTTTTTTGTTTGTTCTACTTAATACTATTGGTTGAATTCTGTAATTAATACACAGTTATTCTTAAGTGTTGAAATTTAACTGAAAAGTGATTGCTGTTAAATATAAGAGTGGGAATAAGAGAAGGAGGAGATGTACAATTTGGGACATGCTCAACCTGACTTGCCCCAAATGGTAGAGTTAGAAACATACCAGGTGATTCCACTTCAATCCCATCAAGGTGGCATGTACCAATGCCATCTCACTAGTCCCAGTGATCAATTTCTGTTCACAATTGATCATAATGAAAGGACTAAGAACCAAAGGGATCACATAAAAAAGACTAGTGTCTGCAAATACTAACCGATAGAATAAAAAAGGGAGAGAACGATCCAACATGGGAAGTGGGATACACAGCAGACTCATAGAATGGCAGATGCCCTAAACAGCACTCTGGCCTCAGAATCAGCCCTTAGGGCATGCGGATCTGGCTGAAAGGCCCATGAGAGTATTCAGGCATGGAAAGCCAAGACACTCTGGCAAAAAAAAAAAAAAAAAAAAAAAAAAAAAAACTAAATGAAAGTTCTCTGAGTGAGATCCCAGTGGAAAGAACAGGTCATCAAAGAAGGAGGTACCTTTCTCTGAAGGGAGGAGAGAACTTCCACTTTGACTACGACCTTGTCTAAATATGATCAGAGTCGGTGAACTCAAAAGGCTTCCATAGCCTTGGAAACTCATGACAAGAGCCTAGGGTGATTACTGACGCCATAAACAAGAGTGTCAATTTGTTAAGTCAACAACAGGAGTCACTGTGCACTTACTCCTCATGTAGGATCTCTGTCCTTAATGTGCTGTACATTGTGATTTAATGCTATAATGAGTACTCAAACACTATTTTTCACTTTGTGTTTCTATGTGGGTGCAAACTGTAGAAATCATTACTAAATATATGCTAAACTGATCTTCTGTATATAAAGAGAATTGAAAATGAATCTTGATGTGAATGGAAGGGAAGAGACAGCGGAAAGGGGAGGGTTGTGGGTGGGAGGGAAGTTATGGGGGGGGAGCCATTGTAATCCATAAGCTGTACTTTGTAAATTTATATTCATTAAATAAAACTTTAAAAAAATGACATCTTTCAAATAAAAAAAAATAATTTGGTGAATCAAAAAAAAAAAAAAGAGGTTATTTCCATTACTAACCATATAAAAGTGAAGTTTTGGAGCCAAAAAAGTAATTTAAGTTTTTTGCATTCGAGTATATGATTTTGTATATGATTTCTAACTGATTAGCCCCAGTTGCCAGCAGTTCATAAATAAAGTGTTTCTGTACTTGTACACAGTAGACTAACTTTAATTTTTATAGAAGCAGTTATAAATGTTTTAAAATTAGTTCCGCAAAATTTTTCCGCAAATTTTACAAAACATCTTTGGTAATGTGTTTCCCAATATTATACTCCACAAACGATTCTGCTATCTTCATTCTAATGTTTTCTAAAATGCCTGCCAAAAAATGCACAGGTATCTTACTTTATATGCACCTTTTGGCCAGTTATGTAATCCTCGGAGTTTTAGTTCCTTTGGTGTACATTAGGGAAAATAATTTTACCTTGCTGTAGTGCACATATTGTAAAAGACACTATTTTTTGAATCATTCAAGAAGCCACAGCCAATAATTATTGCCTTTACTAGCATCCTGATTTCTTTTATGTGATGTTAGTAGGTATATCTTCATTTTTATGGTTTTGAGATTATAGGACAATCTGGTTTTATAACCCCACTGAGAATAAGATAGAATAAAAAATTCAAAAATAACAATGAAATCACAGCTCATTTTTTTTCCCTGAGAATTAGGCATATTTTACGTGTGTGTGTTTGTGTGTGTATACTTATACTTCTATTATGAGTATGAGTTCCCTAAGGAGAGAATTACAGGCACAAAATATCTTCTGTTCACCATCTTGTAAACTAGGGCAGATTACGAAAAATATCAATATGACAGTAGCAGCAACAAGAATAGTTAAGCTAGACTCAGTATTTCTGAACCTTCTGCAGTGGAGTACGCTATTCATATTTTGTGAGAACAAATGAAATGTATTCTTGAGTGGTATGCCTTATTTCTGACTCCAGGTTTCCAGGCAGATTTACCAAATGCTCCAAACTGAAAGGGCAGGAAGCACATAATTCTCTCTGATTTCTTCCCACTCTGAGGCTGTTCTTAGACTTCATTCCTCATCTGTAAGGAGAGATAGGCAAAGTCCCTAAATGTAGGTCTCTCATTTCATCTCCTCAACTGTAACTTATTCTGTGAAACCCAGGAAACTACTTTTAGTCAAGAAACTACCAAAGTGTACTGGAGTCTTTTACTTTACTGAACGCAAAAGAAAAATGCCCATTAGACAAGTAGATTTCTATAGCACACAATTCCATTGTTACACTGCAGCAACTGAAGTAAGGGGGAAATTTCCCATCTACAAATGACCCACTCTTGTGCATTTTACATTTCACTGGGGTGTTTTCCAAAAATAATACACAATATTCCAGAAATTACAGTAGGGTATAGGAGAATTTGATGTATATTTAGATACTACCTGGTCTAATAATATACATGGCATGCAAACTAAAAAGGAGATAGCAAAGACAATGGAGAGAGAAGCTCATATAAAAACCTATGCTAAATGGAAAGCAAAAGTATTATCCACATGTATGTGTGCACATGAAAGAGAATGAAAACACCTAGAAAAAATTAATTCAGGTCTCTGGGCCTATTGAAATTACACCTGAGCATCACTCTCAGAAACCTTCATGTAAATATGGAGAATGGCAAATGTGCCAGAAGTGGTGAAATCTAGATTTCCTATCAGTTTTCATGGTAGGCAAAATGATGGATTTATTCAATGTTTATGATTTTTCCATTTAGCAAAGTTGCTTTGAGAATTTCTGTTATGTAATAGATAACTCAGATGTTGGAAGTTAAAGACGGAAATTCTGCTCTCAAATACAAAAGAATGGAAAAGTCATGGAAACAAAACCATGATGACAATAATTGCAAGAGACCCAGAGAGGGAATGGTGTCAGGGGCATGAGTAGAAACATGGATCAGTTTGGTTCCAAGGGTCTGGCATTGTGGTGTAGTGAGTAAAGCCACCACCTGCAACACTGCATCCTGTATGGGCTCTGGTTTGAGCCTCAGCGGTTCCTCTGCTCATCCAGCTCCTTGCTAATGTGCCGAGGAAAGCGGCAGATGATGCCCTAAGTGGTTAGGTCCCTGAAACTCACACAGGAACCTGGAAAAAGCTCCTGGCTCTTGGCTATTGCCTGGCCCAGTCCCGATTGTTGCCATCATTTGGGGAGTGAACCAGAGGATGGAAGATCTTTGTGCATGTTCCTCTCTCTCTGTAACTCTGCCTTTTAAATAAATTTTAAAAAGAATTGGTTCCAAAAATATGTAAGTTCCTCTCATGAGGCAAATGCTATCATGAAAGAAAGTGGGATGCTAATTGTGAAACCACTCAAATGGGCTAGGAATGTCTCCAACTTGGGTCAGCTTGGAAGATTTACCAGGTGAAATTTGAGGCTTGAGAAGAAAGAAGGGGAGGGAATCCAAAAATCGAAAAAGTGAATGACCAACGGGCATCTATTTTTTGTGACACTAAAGGCAGGCCAGCTTCCAACAGCAAGAAATACAGAGACTGGTCTTAAGGGAAGAAAAAAAAATGAGGCAAGTGTGAATGTGAGATGTGCAAAATGATTATCACACAGTGTTGAGGGCTCAGCTCACAGGGGACCTGATGCATTCCAGAGGCACTAGTCACTTGTTTCTTTGTGGGCAAGCAGCATGCCTTCTTCACCTTTTCAGGATCAGTACACAGAATGCTGTGCACAACATGCACGTTTCTGAATGCTAGTTATTTTATTGAAAAGGAGTAAGAAGGAGAAGAAAATGAAAAAGAAAGAAAATTAAGAAATAGAAGTTTCCCAAGCAGGCAAGATCAAATGACAGCTCAGTAGTCCAGAAGAAAGAAGAGAGTGAAGAACAGCAGGAACAGACAAAGGGACATGGATGAAACAGCAGGGGCATGAATGAGTGAACTGGAAGAGATAAAAGTGAATATGCAGATCAATAAATGAAACAGTGGATCAAGAAGGAATCTTACACTTGGGACTTGATTAAAATGTTCTTATTAAAACAGAGAAAAGGAAAATGAGAGAAGAGCAAGGAAAGAGATGACGAAGTGAAAATGGAAGAAAGCATTCCAGAGTTAGAACAAGTGTGTAGAAAGGCAGAAATGTGCAAAGTGAGAAAAGTGAATAAAGGCAAGCATAAAAAATGAGAGGGGAGCCTCAATATCCTGCAGAGCACTAATTATATTTTAGTCTTGTTTTTGTTTCACCATGTCTATGTCAGTCATTTAGAATCCAAGGACTTTTTAAAGTCAAAAGTGTAAAAACAATAGGTTTTAGGTAGGATTTACAAAATATTAAGTATCTTTGAGCTGTGGAATATGTATTTTTTAAAATCTCTGCTACGGTGACAGGTAATTTTCTTAGAATCTAAAACTCTGATTTGGGACAAAGAAGGTTTTAGAATGAAAAGCAAAGGAGGAAGATAAACAAGGAAACAGGAATAAGTGTTGATTGGTGCTGGTTGTCAGCATGATGACAAGAAGGAAACAGATGAATAGTCACCAAGAATGCTAAGCAGTAAAATGCTCCAACAAAGCAAAGCAGGGAGGTTTTTTTTTTCCTATTTGTCCTTTTGGATTTTTGTTCATGGATCAAAATCTGCTATTTGTGTGGCAGCATAGTAGTTGCTGGTATTCTGATTAACACCTGACTTTAATCTTTGCTCTGTTTGCACTTTATAGTCTCCATATTACTGTGCATTGTCAGCTTGTGCTGGATTACTTGTTTTCATAATGAAGAATTTCCTCTGCATCATTAAAAAGAGATGATTCTTTGAGAATTTTCTGGCTTTCTTGCAGTACAACTCATAAACTCTCTATCATAGATGATATCTCCATTTATGCAAATAATTAGTTTTGGAATTCAAATATGTATCAGAATTAGCTGGAGGGCTTGTAAACAGATGATTGTGGGGCCATGCCTGCAGGATCTGAATCAGTGGGTATGAAGTCAGGCCCAGGAATTTACATTGCTAAGGAGTTCCAAGGTGATATTGATGCTGATGATCTGGGAACTACACTTTGGAAACCACTGGTGTAGATCATTCCTACTAAATAGATTTTCTCAAGGACTTGGTCCTATGTCTAGGACGAGGGTAAATGAACTTAAGTTCCTTTGATTAGCAAGGAAGTTCTGTGCTCCAGTCATTAAACAGAATGTTTAGAATATTCTTCACCATTAACAATAGCAAAACAGTTGCATACCATAATCTTATTTATATTGGTATCTGCGGATGTAACAATTTCTAACCTACAAATTCCTCATGTCAAAATATGTATTGAAGTAATAGAAAGTGTGAAAAACCAACAATTTACTCTTCACAACATTGCCCCCACAAACCTCTACTATTCAAGTTGATTCTGACTTAAAAAGAAAAACTTTTGATAAATATGAATCACTCCATAAATGGTTTGTACCATTATTTCCCAGTATCTGTAATTACAAGAACTTTCTTGGATGTTTGAAAGTGAAATTTGAATCCTTCTGTATGGCAGTACTTGATTATCATAGCTTCATTTCAAAAGGTAAGCCTTTCTTTTATCCTAATAAAACTCAATACTAGCAATTCTTTTCATGCTTCCTAGATGTGGTAAGGGTTGCCTTGTTCTTTGCCAATGATATTAGGAGAATATAATTTTTTAAACTTAATTATAAAACATTGCAATAAAATGCTGAAGGACAAATGTCATATAAATCAATAAACATATATCTTAGGGTAGATTTAGTAAAACTCTTTGAGAAGTAGGTGTAGATGGTGTTCCTGAACACACAAAAGAAAAAGTTGATAAGTGTTCAAATATATGTTCAAGTTTTCCCAACATTAACCAGGAGAACTACTGGCACAGAATAGCTTCGTTGCTGTCTGTAGGAAGCACTGTGATGTTCTCAAAATATTGTCTGTGAGTCTCCTATATCACATACATCCAGGATATATGAGAAAAAATGTGTACATACAAAAATTACTCTTTTAGGATTGGATATTTTAAAAAGTATTTATTTGAGAAAGGCAGATAGAGAGACAGAGAAAGAACATAACTCCCAACAACTGGTTCACTCTCCAACTGTTTGCAACATCCATGGCTGAGGTGGGGCAAATCTGGGACCTGGGAGTTCAATTCAGGTCTCCCATGGAGGTGGCAGGAATCCAGTTAATTGCATTATCTCCTCTGCCTTCCTATGTCTGCAGTCAAGAACTAGATCCAAGAATTGAACCAAGTCACTTGGATGTGGAATGCTGGCAGTCTTAACCAGCACTTTAATCACTAGGCCAAATGCCTGCCCCAGAAATGAACAACAACTATACCTAAAAATTTGCATGTAGATTTTTATTATTACTGCAGTAGTGGATAATGGCAGATATTTATTGTGGATACTGTGGAAAGGAACATTATGCACTAATATTCTGTATTTGGGGAATGTGCTGAATACAAATTCAATGGACTGAAGTTCTGCCTTCATGTATTTCAAAATCTGTTATGCAGACCCAGTGTGAATTCAGAATAATACAGGAATAGCAACAACAACAGAACTTTTTGAGCTTTTGTTTTCATTAAAAGCATGCTATTAATAGGTATTTGCATGTAAAATATGGACTGCAACAGCATTACCATTGCCAAAAAAAAAATTCTCTGTCTTACGTTTTTGACAATAACTGAAGTGTCTAATTTATCATCACAAATCAACAACACACACAGGTAAAACACTCAAATCTTGTCATATTATGCAGTGTTAAAAAGCAAAATATAGTGTATAATAAATTGTATTCAGTGTGAATAACTCAAATACCACTTTGAAATAGAGGATTATTAATGTTGTAAGATTTAATGAGTACAAGATCTGACAATTTCAAGTTGAACCTTTTAGAAAATACTCCAATTATTACTGAGAAGCAGTTCATAAACATGCTCTAAAAATTAGGTGCAGTTTCTTAGCTTAAGGCATTAATAGAAAAATGTAATGAAAAAAATCTCTATGCATATCTGTCTCCAAAAACACAAAATGAAATCCACCTAGTAGAATGTGCCTCATGTTTTACCACTGTGCAAGCTCAATCTGCCCAGGAATCTCTAATCAAAGCCCGTAAAGATAAATATTCAACTTCAGTGCTGAAATCTCCCAGAAGTCTTCTTTCCTCACTCCTGGATTTTTTTTTCTTTTAATTGCACTTGGTCCTCAAATATGCTTCCACCTCCAGGACTTTGAGTTTATGGACTCTTCCTGGTTTCTCTGTCTTGACCCTTGGCTCACTTTACAGAAACTGGCTGACACTCAGTTCTTGGCATCATAACTCTGGTTCTCAGCCACATCCAAGTGGTCAGTACATTTGTAAGTGGTGCTTCATTCCTTGCAAAAAGAAGTAGGTAGTACCTTCAATAACAAGTGGGCTTTTTAGAAACAGATATGTACATTTTAAATTCTTTTCAAAGTGTCCAAATTGTGATGATATCACCAAACTAAACAAACCAGAAAATCAATTTACCTCACATTTAAAATGCTCTTCCTTTGATATCCCATGATTTCTGCAAATGTTAAAAATGAATCTTGAATCCAAATTACTTTGTAGTTTTACCTATCATTTATACCACAGTTTAAAAAGAAGAATGTGCAATGTTTTATTAAAAAGCTATGAACTGTGTCCAAACAGATATAGAGAAATGTTGAAATAGGTACCATGTGGGAGAATGTATGGCTTTTATTTTCGAAATAGCAACTTCAATAAATTAAAGTGCTCAATATTGTACCAGCCAGTGTCAGAAATGAATAGTGAACCTGCCAGCGGAAATGTTTCCAATTTCTTAAGCACCATCCTGGTCCCCGACAGAATTGATTCGCTTTGTGACACAAAGTAGTAGTGGCAGAGATTTTTTTTTAAAAGAGGAAGAAAATTCCTCTTTAAGAAACTGCCCAAGTGACAAACTGTATCCAATGTAACTCAATATAAACCAAATGTTTTATGCTGAGTGACATCATGACAAACACCAATACTATTATATTTTGGAATTTTTTGTAATAATGACATTAAATAAGATGATTTCCTAAAAAATTTTTAAGTTAATCACATGTTCGTTGGGTTTGTTAAATGTAAGTTTTTCTCCTGGATTGGAAACATGAATTAATAAGACATTCTGCACCTAATCTACTTCCAAAATCCCAAGTTAATTAGAGAAAAGTTGGAAGAAGGCACAAAACATTATCAAGATAAAAATTAAAATACATATCTAAATAGCATTAAATATGAGTTTATAATACACAGCTTATATAACTTGTCTGCAATAAAGTTATTGAAAACACTTGATTGGCCCGCGCTGTGACACAGTACGTTAATCCTCCGCCTGTGGTTTCCGGCATCCCATATCAGTGCCAGTTGAGTCCCGGCTGCTCCTCTTCCAGTCCAGCTCTCTGCTATGGCTTGAGAAAGCATCAGAAGAAGGCCCAAGTCCTTAGACCCCTGCACCCATGTCAGATACAGGGAAGAAGCACCAGGTTCCTGGCTTAAGGCCGTCCCAGCTCCGGCTGTTGCCGCCATTTGGGGAGTGAACCAGTAGATGGAAGACCTTTCTCTTTGTCGCTCCCTCTCACTGTCTATAACTCTACATGTCAAATAAATAAAATAAAATCTTAAAAAATACTTGAAAAATAATTCTGCATACTTGTATATTTATTTATACAAAGATACAGCACACAAACTAAACTAGGGTAATTCTTTATAACAGTCATGTTAAATATAAGATCAGTGACTTTTAGTATTTTCACAATTTTGTGTTCACAATTATTAATGCATTTATAGTTACTTATTTTGTTGCTAACTGTGAACTGAAATACATCCTCATGATGCTTTACTCAATTATTATTTAGAAACTAGAACTATGTTGAGGTATATATAATTACATATAACTTAAATCTTGCCAAAGTCAACTTTTTTAAAAAAGATTCATTTACTCATTTGAAAGGCAGAGTTACAGAAAGGCAGAGGCAGAAAGAGGGAGAGAGGTCTTCCACATGAGTACAGGGGCCCAAGGACTTGGGCCATCTTCTACTGCTTTCCAAGGCCATAGCAGAGAGCTAGTTTGGAAATGGAGGAGCCAGGACTTGAAGTGGCACCCATATGGGATGCCAGCATTGCACGCAGCAGCTTCACCCACTATGCAACAGCACTGACTCCCAAAGTCAACTATTAATACCTTAAAGCCAAAGTTTGAGCAAACCTTTCAGAAAGACCTGAAACACCAGTATATATCAAATAAAATGTATGGCTTAAATTAGCAAAAATTCATAAGATGTTTATGAAAAGATTTGTAGATAGTTACCTTTAAACATCAAACACCCCACAGTAATGATTGTTTATTTATACACCCTAATATAGTCACAGTTTTAAAGGCACAGAAATTTAAAACTAGAATGATAGAAGGTATGTAATTTTCCTAATTATATTGATACCTATTAACCTATGAAAAATAGTACACTTTTCACTACAGTTTCAAGACAAGTATTAATTTAAAATCAAATATATGCCACTGCAGTCTACACCTTTATCCATTCTCCATGCTCTAAATTTTGACCAAGGACATACATATATATTGAGTATCTACTTCATTGTCATTGTTGATGTAATCAGTATAACAGCCAAGTAACAATAGTTATTGAGAGAGATGCAAAATATCTCCAGTTCAGACTTCATTGTTTGTAATTCATTATAAATGGGATATCGACCCAACACCAAATCAAGAGCAATTCCTGCAGTGCACAGAGGAACAAAGTGAAGGTGGTAACTCTTTGCCAGAGGATATTAACCACTCTTGGGCTTCACACTCCAACACTTACATTTAGTTTTTCATTTTCCTTGAAGAATTTGATACTCAGTGGTGACAAACGTTGCTGTGGATGACTTGGAACACTGCACTGTATAGAATTACCGTTAGTGCTGAGATTTGAGTTCTTTCTTTCATAGTGAAAGCAAAAATAATCTTTTACACCAACTGCATGCAGCAGTATATTTACCACTGATTATTCTTTTAGAAGAAAATGAAAGCTGTGAATGTCTCTTTCTGTACTTTATTTGAACCATCCATATTATATCTGATATTCAGTAAAATGTCCAATCTAATTGCCTACATTTAAAATTTAGTGGTTGAGACAATCAGTCATGTGGTCTAAAAATCTACCATGCATTCTTTAAAAATGCTCATTATAAAATTATTCTGAATGGCAGAAATACAAAAAATAAACAAAACAATTACAGAGACTAGTTGTAATAAATACTGTTCATGGAAGATAATGGTGGTAGTAGTCTCAAGAAAATGGAGGGGACATTGCTGTGGCAGAGCAATTAAAGCCACTGCCTATGGAGGCAGCATCCCATATGGGCACCGGTTCAAGTCCTGGCAGCTCCACTTCCAATCCAGCTCTTTGCTGTGGCCTTGGAAAGCAATGAAAGATGGCTCAAGTCCTTGGGTTCCTGCACCTGAGTGGGAGATGCGTTAGAAACTCCTGGCTCCTGGCTTCAGATTGGATTAACTTCAGCCGTTGCAGCCATTTGGGGAGTGAACCAGCAGATGGAGATTACCTCTCTCCTTCTCTCTCTCTCTCTACCTCCCACTGTAACTGTGTCAAATAAATAAAATAAATCTTTAAAAAAAAAAGAATAAGTGGAGAGTGGAGATACATTGGTAGTATGTATAAATATCATCTATAGCTCAGAATATTGAAAAGCAAAAGACTGATATTTCTCAGTAATATATTGTACTTGGGGGCCATGTTCAATTATTAAATACAAGACACAGGTATGTGCTTGACAATCACTGACGTAGGTTAACTGTATAAATTAGGTTCATCCAGTGCACGACATGAAAGTACTGAGCCCATTCAGCCCTCACCTCCTTGCCAGGTAACATAATTTCAACCAATCCATTTTCCACAGTAATGATCTAGGAAGGTTAGCTGAACTTCTAGATTTTTAGACTAACTTTACTTTTTAAAATACTTGTAGGACTCTCAGAACCTTAAATTGTCCTTGAGACAGTCACCCACAAGGTTAAACTGGAAATGCATTATCATTCTGAGACATGCATTGAACAAAATGAAGAGGTAAACAAACTCATTCTTTTTTTTTTTAACTTTTATTTAATGAATATAATTTCCAAAGTACAGGTTATGGATTACAATGGCTTTCCACCCCCCCCCCCCATAACTTCCCTCCCACCCACCCCCCGCTCTCTCTCCCCCTCCATTCACATCAAGATTTATTTTCAATTCTCTTTATATACAGAAGATCAGTTTAGTATATATTAAGTAAAGATTTCAACAGAACAAAGTCATTCTTATTGACCCCTTCAGTAAAAATAAGTAGCTAGTCTCCTCCAATATTGCATTTGAAGTCTATTACACATGCTACTTAATTATTTTTTTTTTAATTTGAGAGGCAGAGAGACACACATAGGGAAAAGACAGACAGAAATATAGAGAAAAGAGAGAGGGGGCTGGCATTGTCGGAGAGTGGGTTAAGCCGCTGCAACACTGGCATCCCATGTGGGCAACAGTTTGAGTTCTGGCTGACCCTTTCCCCATCTACCTCCTTTCTGATGTGCCTGGACAAACAGCAAAAGACGACCCAACTCCGAGGGCCTCTGCTCCCACATGGGAGACCCAGATGGAGTTCCAGGCTGCAGGCTTCAGTCTGGCCCAGCCTTGGCTGTTGCAGCCATTTAGGGAGTGAACCAGCATATGAAAGATTGATTTATCTATCACTGTATCTTCCTCTCTCTGAAATCAATCAATCAATCAAGAGAGCAAGTAAGCAAGTGAAAGAGTTCTCTCACCCTTTGATTCCTACAACAATTGAGCCCAGGAACTCAATCCAGGTCTTCCACATGGGTAACAAAGTCTTAATTACTTCAGTTATCACTGCTGCCTCCCTGGGTCTGTACTGACGGGAACTGTCACAAACAGTTTCAGGAACTGGAGTTTGGATTAGAACCCAAGTACTCTGTTGTGGGATGCGGGATGTGGGTGTCTTAACTGCAAGGCTAAACATTCACTGCTATATGTGCTTTGGTTGGGCTAGTGCTTACTGGAGAGATACGACTTGAGATTGGGCGTGAAAGATAGGAAAATTTAGATATTTTAAAAAAAGAAGGACAAGAATATACATAATAAGTAAAAGCTTTGGTGGTGGCAGTATAGACTCTATACAGCATGTACTGGTAAACCAATTTGCTAGGAGCTGGTGATTGTTGCAATGATATTTTGAATATTAACAACCAAAACAATGAGTTACAATTAGACTACACAGGAAATGAGAGACACCTGAAGGATTGTGAGGCAGGGGAAACTTGTATGGAATACTGTGCTAGAATGAAGAAGTATGAATCCCTCTTACTGGGCTCCTAATAATCTTTGTATTGTATCGTAAGGGTCTTAGCCCCAGCAGTGGCAAAGGAAGTGGAAAGAATAGGACCGGCACAAGGAATTAAACAAATGAAGGAACAACAAGTCTTATGGAAATATCACCATGAGAAGGCAGGAAATGAGGAAAGTTGGCAATAGTTTGAAAATGTTTTAGCTATATTAGAGAGATTTCGGCTCTGTGGCTTGGTGAGTCAAGAAAATAAGTATGCAACACTAAAAGCTCTTATACAAGTTGGTAACCTAGGTAGGATATAGTTCTCAATGTGAGTATCAGACAAAGGAGCTGACACACAGGCGATGGAAGCTTCCTCATGATTTAGTGCATACTATACACAATACAGTGGCCAAAAGGCAGCATCTTTCCAAAGCAAGAAAAACATTAGAAAACTATAAGTAATCACATTTCTTGCTTTTATGAATTGAACTATGGCTTCTCAGGATTTCACTATTACTTACTGATTTTTTAATTACCTCTCTCTCTCTCTCCCACACACACACACACAGACGCGCACGAGAGAGCACTTTCACCCTCTGGGTCACTCCCCAAACAATACTAGGGCTGACAAGGCCAAAGTCAGAAGTCAGAGACTCAAGAGACTCAATCTCAGTCTCTCATGTGGGTGGTGGCAGGGACCCAATTATTTGAGCCCTCACTGTTGTCTCCATAGGATCTGCATCAGCAGGAGGACGGAAATAGGAACTAGAGCGAGGTAACAAATCCAGAGACTCCAATGTGACATGTGGGCATCTCTCTTTTTTTTTTTTTTTTTTTGACAGGCAGAGTGGACAGTGAGAGAGAGAGAGACAGAGAGAAAGGTCTTCCTTTGCTGTTGGTTCACCCTCCAATGGCCACCGCGGCTGGTGCGCTGCGGCCAGCGCACCGCGCTGATCCGATGGCAGGAGCCAGGTACTTCTCCTGGTCTCCCATGGGGTGCAGGGCTCAAGCACTTGGGCCATCCTCCACTGCACTCCCGGGCCATAGCAGAGAGCTGGCCTGGAAGAGGGGCAACCGGGACAGAATCCGGCGCCCCGACCGGGACTAGAACCCGGTGTGCCGGCGCCGCAAGGTGGAGGATTAGCCTGTTGAGCCGCGATGCCAGCTTGGGCATCTTAACCATTAACTGTTAGGCTAAACTCCCACACCAATAAACCATATTTTTATTAGCCTTTATTACCATAAGAAATAAAAGGGCTAAAATCCCATACTTCAAAGCAGCATCATTAAATTCCCTTCTCAAATCTCTAGGAATTATCAGATAGTCAGCAAACACCATATCTATGAGGCAGGTATTAGGTATTCCAAGTGACTCAGCCAGATATAATACAGAGAAAAAACAGAATTGAAAAATCAGACAAGGGTACCCCAAATAGACATATGTCAATATGATTCCATAATTTAATATAAGTTCTACAGTTAGCTATCTGTCTAATATACTAGGATTCTGCAATGAAACAAGCAAGAGTAATAAAAAATATTACCCCTTGTGATCCCTGTATTTGCTGTTAGCTGAGTTGTACAGATATACTGAATGGCTAAGACAACTGCAGATCTTAGAAAATGTTCTATAGAGTAACAGTGAGCAGTGCTTATACAAGAAATAGCTGAATACCACAAAAGAGCCGTTTGACCACCTGAAACAGTGATCACTGGAAAAAATATCATTAAGTTTCAAATTCAAGCACTATTTGAATAATCTATGAAGCAGTAAGTCACAGGTCACCTAATTCACAGATTGTCCACCTAACTTAGAGGACATGATTGAACAAATGGTTGACTTTCCAGTTGAAATCCTGGCCAAAAACCTTGCACCTAAAATATACTGCTTCAATACCTCAAATCACAAGCCCCACATAAAAGTCTTAAGAAATAAGTGTTTCCCCAGTCATATAGTATACAAACAATTTTCTTTCTAAATTGAGAGAAAGAATCAAAGTGGAGAACTATTTATGTTTATCTTATTACCATCTGAGTGAAACTAAAGGGAACTCATTAATTATCACAGCTTGGTCTAGATTGAATAAACCAATGGAAATCTGACATCCTCATTATAAGGAGAAACAGTATTTGTCTTTTCTCCTTCCTCATTCATAGCATTTCCACACAGGGCTTCTTTTTCAAATCCCTATGTACCCCCAAACCCCACTGTGTTTATTATAAACAGTAGTATGCATGATTATCAGGGCATTATTGTTGCTACCCAAAGATTAATCCTTTCAGAACATGCGTGAATATCTCCTTTCTGTCTGTTCTCATTTTGAGACTGCTGGGTAGTTCTTCACTTCCACCATCCTTTTTGACCCTCTTTCAGGTAACTGAGTGTGATTACTGATGTTTATGATGCCACTAAGTACTTTCTTGTTCCTGAAAGATTCCTACACACCGTAACTTGTCTCATACCCTCCCTATATATGGAAACAGAAAACTCTGCAATATAGATCTACGCCAAATGGATAGGCAAAATATTTACTTCTCTCTCAATAAATGGATAGTGCAGAGACAAAAATGTAAGGGATTTTTTAAAAAGTAGAGTCTTCTCATGTCAAAGCATGGAAAGACACTGTTGGTCTCTACTCAGGGCTGTTAATACACAAGTACATCAATTTACAAGATGTGTCACAAGTAAAAATCAAAAATTTATGGTTGTGGATATCTTGTTTTCATGTTAGTGAACTCAGATGCGAATAATTTTTAAAAGATTTATTATTTATTTTGATAGAGATACAAAGAGAAAGGAAGAGACAGAGATCTTCTATTCTATGGTTCACTCTCCAGATGGCCACAACAGCCAGCACTGGGCCAGGCCAAAGCCAGGTGCCAGGAGCTTTGTCCAGGTTTCCCATATTGGTGGCACGGGGTAAAACACTTGGGCCATCTTCCTGATGCTTTTCCCAAGCCATTGGCAGGAACCGGGGTCAGAAACGGAACAGCTAGTACACAGCCCATTTGGGATGACGGCATTACAGGTGGTAGCACTACCTGCTCTGCCATAACACCAGCCTCAGATAAGAACAATTTTAAATGATGGAAATAAGTGTGGATTGTAAGTTCAATCCCTCTGACTTCTTTTTGTTTTTTTTTTTTACCAAAATGTTCCTTACACATGCACACTTTAGAAATGTAAACATATCACAGAACACTAAACAAATCTTCTATCTTGACCATTACAATACTTGTGTAATTTATTTGATTCTCTTTTCACAAAGCCAGCTGCTTTCTGAGGCAGAACCACTTTCATTTTTCATGCCATAAATAGAAATTAATAAAAAAGTATAAAAGCTTATTTTGTTGTCATAAGATATTTTTTGTTGTAGAAGGAAACCTATGAATACCATCTATATCTGAAACACCATAGAGAATAGAGAATATACAAAAACAACTCCAGCATGATAACATTTTAAATGAAACTGTTTTCCTAGGTAGTCAGGCTGTATAACATGAGCCTAACTGAGGTTAAAAGACAAGTAAGAATTCACAAAGGGAACAGACTAGCACACAATTCCAGGTTGCTAAGAACAGACAACATGCACTCCACACCAGGCTCAAGGGCAGAACATTAGAGCAAGAGGACAGACAGGGTACATAAGATCCAGGGCCTTGCATTGCATCAATCCCCTATGGCTAGAACAGGCTAGTAAGAAGCAGATACCAGTAGGGTAGCTACACATACCTCACTTTGTGTTGTAGTAGATCAGCTCCAACTTTTCCCCCATAATGTATGTAATACAGAATTCTGGGCAGAAGGGGGGATACCCAGGAATAACCTGGGCACTCATAGCTAAGCATTTTTGAGAAGTGTACATGTACCAGATACCCAGGGAACCAAGATATGCTGTCTGTACTCAGAGCTCCTTGCATGCAACGGCTTGTGAACTTTCCAGCACTGCCTGGACCAACCACAAGGTTCTTCTCAAGAATATAGGGAGTCATTGGTCGGTTCATGATAATCAATGATAATATTTGTATCTTATAAGAACCCAGAGATTAAAGGTTACTTTGTTGATGCAATCATAATCATAATCGATCCTCCCCACAATGAACAGGGTAGGCAGGCTATGCACTGTTAGACTCATTTTCAAGCGATGAAATCAACTGTACTTCAAAAATGCCCTGTATATTAGTGCTAGAGTACTTGGCATTATCATTCTGGTCAGACTGACCTGAATTTGAAATCTCTTTCAACTATCAAGTTTTATTTCTGGTTTGAAGATTGGAAGCAAACCTGCTTTGCTAGCTCTGTGAAAGTGCTGATTAGTATTTAATTGCAAATTAATTACAAATACAAGAAATATCTTTAAAGTTATTTTCACTGGTATCAGTCATTACATAAAAAGTATTTTATAAATTGAGTTCTATTTTTATATTACACTTACATACTGATTAGCACTAATGTTTAATTGTAAACTTTAGTCAACATTGTTCATTAAGTGAAGACTTAGTTTTAAATATAAACTACTATGAATGTAATTTTTAATGGATGGTACCCATTCAAAATTCTTATAGATGGAAGATACAGATTATGTCCTTATAGAATACCGAGCATATAGTAATCCATTTCATTACTTATCATTTGAAATGGTATTTCAGTACTCATATCATGTACTGAAAAATATGAGTTACGAGCAGTTTTTCAACAAAAATATACAGTGTGCCTTCTAGCTGGACAATCCTCTGCTCACTACGGCAGAGAAATTCAGCAAGCATTTATGTCACTTTCAAGGAGCTTTTAAGACTTGATAAGAAGTGTAACGATGATTATATTACAATGCAAAAAAATAAATACACTAAAACCTTTGTAGGAAAATAATAATGGGAATTCAAAGGAAGCGTGAGTACTTCTAGTTCAGGGAATGTAGCAACTTGGAGGCAAACAGTTATAGGCAACTTTGAGGAAAGCCTTTTAGAAGGAAGAAGATACAAACATTGAGTAAGTTGGAAACACCCTAATACTGAATAAATACAAAATAATGTGTAATGCCAGAAATTCAAGTTCATCTATGTAAAAAGAAGTGGATTAGTAGAAGATCCATTTGAAGCAGAAAGATGACACCAATTAATACAGCACCTTTAAAAACAGACTTAAGAAGTCAGTCGACAAATGTGGTTAAACATCCCTGGTTCTACTAGCTGCTTCAGTTTTCTAGCAAATAGTAATCCCTAAGAATTTCATTAATAAAATTATCTTACTGAGTTCTATCTGTGCATAAAAATATTCTATACAATTAAATGTAATTATGTCCTTAAGAAAGTGAAGAAATAAATTTACTGTCAGAGTACTGCCTCAATGAAATTTCATGTTTCACACAATATAAATCAAACAGCATGAAACTATTGAAGACTCCAGAAAAAATTGGCTAAATATATATATATACACACACACACACATTCATATATATATATATATATGACTTAAAACTAGTATTAAAGTTGTTGACATTTTTGTCTTTACACAGTATATTACTCTAACAGTAATACAGTAAAGTTAAGATTTACTAAAACTATATTATATAAAGTTGATATGTAAGAGTTAACTTTACATTCATTGTAATTTATAATCACAACAAGTCTATAATTTGATAATTATTAAACTATTTTATGTAATTTAAAACACATTTAGAAATGACCCAGGTCACGGGGCCAGTGCTGAGGAATAGCAGGTAAAGTTGCCACCAACAGTGCCAGCATCCCACATAGCACCTGGTTTGAGTCCAGGCAGCTCCACTTCTGATCCGGTTCCCTACTAATGTGCCTGGTAAAACAGAAGTGATGGCCCAAGTCACTGGGCCCTTACAGCTGTGTGGGAGAATTAGAAGAAGCTCCAGGTTCCTGGCTTCAGATTGGCCAAGCTATTGCTATTGTGGCTATTTTGGGAGTGAACCAGCAGATGGAAGAACTGTCTCTCTCTTTCTCTCTGCCTTCCAAATAAAGAAATAAATTTTAAAAAGAAGAAAAAGAAAATAACTGACTCAGGTCACACATTCAGTAAGTTTGGGATATGGGATGATAACCCGGGTCAGTCAATATACAAAACTAGTGCTACTAGTTTTTTATTACCCTAAACACCCAACAAGTTATCTCTACAGGTAAAATGGATACTGATTTTTTAAATATGTTAATATTTGGGTTTTTCAGAAAACAATTCAATTCTTCCAGGTCAAAAAATTAAAAAATTAAAAATTATACTGTAAGTCAGTATAAGAGAATCCCAAGTCATTAGGGATACCCACTTTTTTTTTTTTTAAGCAAGAAAGGTCTTCCTTTCATAGGTTCACCCCCCAGATGGCCGCAATGGCCAGAGCTGTGCTGATCTGAAGCCAGGAGCCAGGTGCTTCCTCCTGGTCTCCCATGCGGGTGCAGAGGCCCAAGGACTTGGGCCATCCTCCACTGCCCTCCTGGGCCACTGGAAGAGGAGCAACCTGGACTAGAACAGGCACCCATATGGGATGCCAGCACCGCAAAGGATTAACCAAGTGAGCCATGGCGCCGGCCCCCGGGATACCCACTTTTGACTACACAAATAAGAACAGCAGTTATTCAGACTGAGGTAATAATGTACATGAGATTTCTTGGCACTGGGTCTATAGGGCTCTGTATATATTTGTTAAATTTCAAGTGCTTACAGTACTTGTAGAATCTAAATGACTTAATTTTTAAAATTTAAACTGAATACAGAACTTACAGCAGTTGTAGAATCCATATGACTAAAATGATTAGTAGGTTATTAACATTTGATCAGTATTATCTACTTTCATAAATGGAGATAACTACACTGAGGTCTAACGATTGCACTGGGATGTTAAATGTCCATAATATCAAATGTAACATTCAAAGAAAAAAATGCTTATATTTACCTGAACTCTTCCAATTTTACACAAAATATTGAAAGGTGATTAGAGCCTTAGAATGCCTGATAAATAAATGCTTAAAAATGTGCTACACTCAGAAACACAGAAACACAGCCATCAATATGAAAGAAGGTAAAGGAAGAAAACCTACCAGTAAAATAGCATAGGAAGCTCAAAGCGTGTGCTAGAAAATATCTTTGGGAAAATGGCAGGGCAAAGTCACTATGTATCAATAGTCACATTAAAGGTTAATGGAATTAACTCTCCAGTTAAAAGGTACAGACTGGCTGAATGGATTAAGGAACAAAACCCAACTATGTGCTGCCTACAAGAAAAACATCTCTCCAACAAAGATGCATGCAGACTGAAAGTGAAAGGTTGGAAAAAGATAGTCCATGCCAACAGAAACCAAAAAAAAAGCAGGTGTAGCCATATTAATATCAGACAAAATAAACTTTAATACAAAAACTGTTAAGAGAGACAAAGAGGGGCACTATATAATGATTAAGGGTTCAACACGAAGACGTAACTATTATAAATGTATATGCACCTAATTACAGGGCACTGGTCTATTTAAAAGATATGTTAAGGGACTTAAAGGGAGACTTAGACTCCAATACAATAGTACTGGGGGACTTCAATCCTCCACTCTCAGTAATAGACAGATCATCTGGACAGAAGATCAACAAGAAAATAGCAGATTTAATCGACACTATTGCCCAAATGGATCTAACAGATATCTACAGAACTTTCAATCCCACATCTAAAGACTTTACATTCTTCTCAGCAGCGCATGGAACCTTCTCTAGGATTGATCACATACTAGGCCATAAAGCAAGTTTATAGCAATAGGTGCCTACATCAAGAAATTGGAAAGGTGCCAAATAAATGAGCTTTCAGCGCATCTCAAGGACCTAGAAAAACTGCAGCAAACCAGACCCAAATCTAGTAGGAGAAGAGAAATAATTAAAATCAGAGAAGAAATCAACAGGATTGAATCAAAAAAAAATTACAAAAAATCAGCCAAGCGAAGAGTTGGTTTTTTGAAAAAAATAAACAAAATTAACACACCATTGGCCCAACTAACTAAAAAAAGAAGAGAAAAGACCCAAATCAATAAAATCAGAGATGAAAAAGGAAACGTAACAACAGACACCACAGAAATTAAAAGAATCATCAGAAACTACTACAAAGAGTTCTATGCCAGCAAACAGGGAAACCTATCAGAAATGGATAGATTCCTGGACACATGCAATCTACCTAAATTGAACCAGGAAGACATAGAAAACCTAAATAGACCCATAACTGAGACAGAAATTGAAACAGTAATAAAGGCCCTCCCAACAAAGAAAAGCCCAGGACCAGATGGATTCACTGATGAATTCTACCAGACATTTAAATAACAACTAATTCAATTTCTTCTCAAACTATTCAGAACAATCGAAAAAGATGGAATCCTCCCAAATTCTTTCTATGAAGCCAGCATCACCTTAATCCCTAAGCCAGAGAAAGATGCAGCACTGAAAGAAAATTACAGACCAATATCCCTGATGAACATAGACGCGAAAATCCTCACTAAAATTCTCACCAATAGAATACAACAACACATCAGAAAAATCATCCACCCAGACCAAGTGGGATTTATCCTTGGTATGCAGGGATGGTTCAACATTCACAAATCAATCAATGTGATACACCACATTAACAGACTGCAGAAGAAAAACCATATGATTATCTCAATAGATGCAGAGAAAGCATTCGATAAGATTCAACACCCTTTCATGATGAAAACTCTAAGCAAATTGGGTATAGAAGGAAATTTCCTCAATATAATCAAAGCAATTTATGAAAAACCCATGGACAGCATCCTATTGAATGGGGAAAAGTTGGAAGCATTTCCACTGAGATCTGGTACCAGACAGGGATGCCCACTCTCACCACTGCTATTCAGTATAGTTCTGGAAGTTTTAGCCAGAGCCATCAGGCAAGAAAAAGAAATTAAAGGGATACAAATTGGGAAGGAAGAAGTCAAACTATCCCTTTTTGCAGACGTATGATTCTTCACTTAGGGGATCCAATGAACTCTACTAAGAGACTATGGGAACTCATAGAAGAGTTTGGCAAAGTGGCAGGATATAAAATCAATGCCCAAAAATCAACAGCCTTTGTATACACAGGCAATGCCATGACTGAGAAAGAACTGCTAAGATCAATCCCATTCACAATAGCCAATAAAACAATCAAATACTGTGGAATAAACTTAACCAAGGACGTTAAAGATCTTTACGATGAGAATTACAAAATCTTAAAGAAAGAAATAGAAGAGGATACCAAAAAATGGAAACATCTTCCATGCTCATGGATTAGAAGAATCAGCATCATCAAAATGTCCATTCTCCCAAAAGCAATTTACAGATTCAGTGCACTACCAATCAAGATACCAAAGACATTCTTCTCAGATCTAGAAAAAATGATATGGAGGCACAAGAGACCTCGAATAGCTAGAGCAATCTTGTACAACAAAAACAAAGCCGGATGCATCACAATACCAGATTTCAGGACATACTACAGGGCAGTTGTAATCAAAACAGCATGGTACTGGTACAGGAACAGATGGATAGACCAATGGAACAGAATTGAAACACCAGAAATCAATCCAAACATCTACAGCCAATTTATATTTGATCAAGGATCTAAAACCAATTCCTGGAGCAAGGACAGTCTATTCAATAAATGGTGCTGGGAAAACTAGATTTCCAGGTGCAGAAGCATGAAGCAAGACCCCTACCTTACACCTTACACAAAAATCCACTCAATGTGGATTAAAGACCTAAATCTACGACCTGACATCATCAAATTATTAGAGAACATTGGAGAAACCCTTCAAGATATTGGCACAGGCAAAGAGTTCCTGGAAAAGATCTGGGAGGCGCAGGCAGTCAAAGCCAAAATCAACTATTGGGATTGCATCAAATTGAGAAGTTTCTGTACTGCAAAAGAAACAGTCAGGAGAGTGAAGAGACAACCGACAGAATGGGAAAAAATATTTGCAAACTATACAACACATAAAGGGTTAATAACCAGAATCTACAAAGAGATCAAGAAACTCCACAAAAACAAAACAAACAACCCATTTAAGAGATGGGCCAAGGACCTCAATAGAGTGTCAATTTGTAAAGTCAACGACAGGAGTCACTGTGCACTTACTCCTCATGTAGGATCTCTGTCCTTAATGTGCTGTACATTGTGATTTAATGCTATAATGAGTACTCAAACAGTATTTTTCACTTTGTGTTTCTATGTGGGTGCAAACTGTTGAAATCTTTAGTTAATGTATACTAAATTGATCTTCTGTATATAACGGGAATTGAAAATGAATCTTGATATGAATGGAAGGGGAGAGAGAGCAGGAAATGGGTTGGTTGTGGGTGGGCGGGAAGTCATTGGTGGGGGGAAAGTCATTGTAATCCATAAGCTGTACTTTGGAAATTTATATTCATTAAATAAAAAAATAGCACTTAGAAAAAAATAAAATCAACTTGAACAAAAAAAACAGGGGCGGGGGACACTGGATGCCACATTCTGGACAAGGAATCATGCCTGCCATTTTTATTTCTTTATTTTATCAAAAGTGTGCCAGTTTAATAATTAAAAAGTCTTTCATAATAGTATCTCCAAAAGAAAGCATTTTGACATACTATCCTATTATTGCCATATTTTTCACATTAGTGAAATGTTATCATTAGCCTTTTGAGTTCATAAACAAAACTTGTTTGTCAAGTTATATGAATTCTACATAGTTTCTAGGATATTCATTAATGTTGGCAGATACAGCCTCAGAAGAGGGACTATTTCTTTTCATCTTCATGAAATACCTTCCTACAGGTTTTAGATGACTTGGATGTATCCCATCTCCACTACAAAGTAAGAAAACAGGTGCACTCTATGTTGAAGATATTATGTTGATTATTTCAGAACCAAAAGTAGTGTAGAAGAAACAACTGACCCATTTTATTCTCTATCTCGCCACCAAATGTTTACAGCATAAAAATCTTTGTGCATCCTTACTCAGAAAGGAAAGAAATGATGAGCAGTTAACTGCTATTGTAGAAATGAGGGAGAGGTCAGGCATGAAACAGAACAAAATGCTTTGCTGAGCTGAATTGTATTTGCAATGATCCAATGTAAGAACACTTTCATGTGATGACACATCAAATCTGGAAAAAAATACTTCAAAATTCAAATTGACAATACAACCAAAAATTATTCTATTCACCAGTTGAATTCAATCAGTAGTACTGGAAGAAATACATTTTGCTGCTGATTCCTCCTGGTTGGCTCAGTATGAGGCAATGCTGTTCAAAACTAGAGAATCTAGAGGAAAAAATGTTATGATTACACTTGCTCCTTATTGTGCTCTACATTGTGCAACTCTGGGGTTTCAATCTAGGAAATGTTCACACACTTGACTACCTCAAAATATATGTAAGAAAATATGTTGACCCTCCTTTTGGGGGGTCAGAACCAATATCAATTGAAATGATATTGTAATAGGCTGTACATATAGGACTGATCTCAGATTTCAAGATTTTCATAAATTAATAATAGCAAGACCACACATACTTCATGTGTCTGCAATGGATGAACCAGTAATCTATCTCTAATATGGACTTTGTTCCCAAAAGAATGCTGCTAACCTTCAATTCCTATCAATAACCCTACTTATAGAACAGTATTACTTGTGAGAGATGTTCATGATAGTTCATCCATTCCTCAAAGACAATTATCATTGATTCAAATTATATAGATGTGTAACCTTCATTCTGCAGTAACTAATGAAGGGTAAGTTTTCAATAAATAATTGTTAACTAAATGAAAATTTAAAACATTTTATTAGGATTTTTAATCTCTTCACCTTTTACCAAGTACCTATATACAACTCAAGGAGAGAATAATTTTATATTTTGTGTAAATTCAGGGCTGAAAATACTAATTTACCTTGCTTAATCTTTTGGCCCAAATATTCATATGATGGAAGAGAATTCAACAGATATTGAGAATAAACCTGGCTCCACCACACATTAACAATGTAGCCTTAGATTATCCCTAAAGTCTTTCATCATCCATCAAAATGGATAAAATGTAACCTTCCATGATGCTTATTTGAAAGGTTAAGCAAGATTGCGAAGGCACCTTCCTCATGCTTGCAACATCATAGACATCCAACCAATTACTGGCTCTTTCCTTTTTGATGATTTCAGGAAAACGTCTGTTTCTCAATCTCAGAATCATCAAGTGCATATTTCTTTTTATCATCAAACTTGAACTAGGAAGCTGATATATTTTCCTTTTTTCGGTCTCAACTATTAGCTAAGGAATACAGGTCATTTGAATCATAGTAACCATCAGTGTAGGTATTCATACATTCGTTTTTTTTCTGTTTTACTTTTTAGTTTCCATCTCAGTTTCAATACATACAGCGTAACTATAATATCCCGACCTAAATACTACATAGAAAAAATTCACTTTTTTTTGTATGTTCCATATCCACAGCACGCTCTCCACCCCCCCTCCTTTCTCCCCAGGCCCTAGGATATTAAAAATGTTCTCTCTCTCTCTCTCCCCCCCTGCCCTCATTTTTTTTTTTATTTTGACAGGTAGAGTTACAGACAGTGAGAGAGAGAGAGAAAGGTCTTCCCTCCATTGGTTCACTCCCCAAATGGCTGCCACAGCTGGCGCTACGCCAATCCGAAGCCAGAAGCCAGGTGCTTCCTCCTGGTCTTCCATGCGGGTGCAGGGCCCACGCAATTGGGCCATCCTCCACTGCCTTCCCAGGCCACAGCAGAGAGCTGGACTGGAAGAGGAGCAACCAGGACTAGTACCCAGCACCCATATAGGATGCCCTCATTTTTGATGTTCTTCAAATTCTTTATAACTCTATGACTAGAAATCTCAAAGTTCAAATGTTTCTCACTCACTAAAATGAACATACTGAAGTTATTCTCATCTATTACTAGCTGATTTTTTTCCATTCCATAAAACCTTAATTAACTCCTCTTTCCACATGTCCTTATGTCAGAATGTATAAAACCTGTTTTCCTGAATGATTCCATAAACTCAGGCAACTTCATGAGAAGTTGCAGATAAGCCAAAAGAGACATCTAGTCTACCCAAGATCTATTAAAAGTCCAGTAATCAAACCTCAGATGCTGATAAGTCATTCTGGCAGTCTTTCAACAGTGCTCAAAATACCTGTAGAAACAGCACCAAACTCTGAAGTCTGACCAACCTTTTCCACCTCAAATACTGATATTTTCATCCTCTACTCTACTTCTACCCTCTTCTCAGCCTTTAGTCATACGTAAGTCTTTCATCCCTATGAAATGTTCATTCTCTTGAAACCAATCTCCCTGAACCCAACAAAGATTTCCCTTTCTTATCTTGTCTGATTTGTTTTTGAAATTACAATAATTCATTATTTTCATCTTTCAAAAAGTTCTTTCTCTCTCTCCCCCAACTTACCATCTCCATCCCTCCCTTCCTCCATAACACTGCAATGCTCTCATTTTAGTAAGGGATACTTCTTCCTCTTCTTTACTGAATTTTTTTGTTACTCCTTCAGCAGTGGGGTTCCCAAAGATTAAAATTCTCACTGTGCACAATATCCTTGAGTCAACTGTCTACTCTCATGATTTAATCATTCTACAATGATGATCTACAGATTTATATCACCATAACTCCCTTCATACCCACCCCAATAGAGTTCCACACCAGCACATGTAGAGACCTACCAGATAGCTCGGAGGGTATGCCAGGTAGCTTATTAACCTAACATGTCTCCAAATAAGCTCAACCCATTCTCCAGCTGTATCTATTCTTCCTGTTCTATTTGCCACCTTAATTTTTGGCACCAAAATTTTACACTGGTATATGACAAATAGCAAGTACTTAGAAAATATTTTGTAAACGAACAGATCGAGTCTAAGATGTTGGAATAGGGAAATGACAGACTGCACTAGGCTAGGGGAAATAGTAAAAAAAAAAAAAATGCAGAAAGTGTATTCTCAGGAGAGAGTTGGAGGGAAAACTGTAGTGCACATTCTGCTAAAAAGGAGACATGCCATGGATCTGTGTGGAAGGTACAGATGCAAAGCAATGAGCATGGACACAACACATGACCCCGATAGCCCAGAGCTGAGATAGCACCAGCTTTGAAGAGCAAGGTGAGATCTGACGGCAGTGGCCCGTACCACTGGTGATATGGGCAGAGGGAGAGCCTAGTGGACTTCACTGTTTGAGTCTGCCCTGGAGCTTTGAGGAGAACAAGGTGCCCACTAACGCAGTGGAAGAAAGGGGGTAATTCATGCTCCCCAGCCCCCCACAATGATGCCTGACAGCCAGCTGAGAGAGAGCAGGTGACATTTTGGACATAAGTAAGAAGCAGCTGTGGCAGATTCTGTGCACATGACCAGCAACTGGAGGAGACAAGACGTCATCTTGTCAGCAGCGGCACCTGCTTAGGTGCATACATCCAGCAATGGTGGGGAGAAGTAGCCATTCTGACATCAGTGCTGGCTGCAGAGACTCGTCTGCACCCAGCAACCGGCGAGGAGAAGGCGCGATTGGAAAACCAGTATGACTGCAGACAGCAGCTATTGTGCATGTGTGTGATCCAGGGATTTTACCAGAGAGAAAAATGTGTATTCCCCATTTCCTTTCAGTCTGGCAGGGAAGATGGAAGGGGACTAGGCACCCCCTTATAACTGTAAGGTGTCCATAGCCTCTCAATATATCACAGGCTCTGAAGCTCAAACCACCTAGGCAGAGCACACACAGACAGTGGGCTCTGGGAACATCTCAGTCTCCACGGACAAGACAGACGAGCAGGGCAGAGTGGATGCTCTGCACTCTGTGAATGAGTACTGAGACTATGGGAACTGTGTGACTGCATAAAGCATGCAGGGTGTAGGCGGATATCTGAGGAATCCCTGTGAGCAGCTTCACATGCTCAGAGTTCCTTGAATGCCTGGGGTAGGTCGTGGCAGCAGGATCTGTGCTCACACTGAGGACTACACAGATCCTTTCTGCAGTTTATGCAGAAGCACAGATGAGTATTGCACCCACTGAGCTAACACCCAGATGTTGAACAAACTGGAAGAGAAGAGTTGAGGGTGTGATTACACCAACAGAGGTGATCAGACCACCTCTTTCTGTTTACTAGAGATCTACCATGCTCAGTTGGGTGTCACCCTATATACTCACCCCAACTGGAACACTGACCAGAATCCCCTGGCCACAACCAGCACACACCTCTAGGTATTCATAGAAAGAGCAGACACTCCAGTAATCCACAGAGGCATAGTTCAATGATAAAATACATCAGAGGAAAAAACCAACAAGTATCTCCACAAATATCTAAAAATAAATGCAGACTCTCAAGAAACAAGAACAAGCAAGACAACATGAACCTTTCAAAGGAAGACAACAACATTTCAAAATTAGAATCTGAAGATGAAGAGATTAATGAAATAACGGAATTGGAATTCAAAAGATTAATAACATAATTACTCAGAAGCAATGAGAAGCAAATTCACAAATTAAAGAAATCTATACATAACATGAATGAAAAAAATACCCATGAAATTGAGCTTTTGAAGAGAAATCAAAAGAAATATTAGAAATGAAAAAGTCAATAGGTCAGATAAAAAATACAGAAAAAAAAAATACAACAGACTTGGTGAGGTATATCCAAGCAGGAAAATAAATCTGTGGAAATTTTTCAGTCAGAAAAAAAAGAAATTAAAAATTAAAAACAGTGTTGGAATTCACAAAGTTCCTGAAGGTGTGGAAAGAGAGAATGAAATAATTAAAGAAATAATAATTATTACACACATTATTCTTAAGTGTTGAAACTTAACTGAAAAGTGATCCCTGTTAAACATAAGAGTGGGAAAAAGAGAGAGAAGAGATGTACAATTTGGGACACACTCAATCAGACTTGCCCCAAATGGTAGAGTTAGAAACATAGAGGGCGATTCCACTTCAATCCCATCAAGGTGGCATGTACCAATGCCATCTCAGTAGTCCCAGTGATCAATTTCTGTTCACAATTGATCATAATGATAGGACTAAGAAACAAAGGGATCACATAAACAAGACTAGTGTCTGCAAATACTAACCAATAGAATAAAAAAGGGAGAGAACGATCCAACATGGGATGTGGGATACACAGCAGACTCATAGAATGGCAGATGCCCTAAACAGCACTCTGGCCTCAGAATCAGCCCTAAAGGCATTCAGATCCGGCTGAAAATCCAATGAGAGTATTTTAGGCATGGAAAGCCAAGACACTCTGGCAAAAAAACAAACAAACAAACAAACAAACACAACAAACCTAAATGAAAGATCTCCGCAAGTAAGATCCCAGTGGAAAGAACAGGGCCATCAAAGAAGGAGGTACCTTCCTCTGAAGGGAGGAGAGAACTTCCACTTTGACTATGACATTGTCCAAATATGATCAGAGTCAGTGAACTCAAAAGGCTTCCATAGCCTTGGCAACTCATGAAAAGAGCCTGGGGTGATTATTGACGCCATAAACAAGAGTGTCAATTTGTTAAGTCAACAACAGGAGTCACTGTGCACTTAGTCCTCATGTAGGATCTCTGTCCTTAATGTGCTGTACATTGTGATTTAATGCTATAACTAGTACTCAAACAGTATTTTTCACTTTGTGTTTCTGTGTGGGTGCAAACTCTTGAAATCTTTACTTAATATATACTAAACTGATCTTCTGTATATAAAGAGAATTGAAAATGAATCTTGGGCCGGCGCCGCGGCTCACTAGGCTAATCCTCCGCCTAGCGGCGCCGGCACACCGGGTTCTAGTCCCGGTCGGGGCGCCGGATTCTGTCCCGGTTGCCCTTCTTCCAGGCCAGCCCTCTGCTGTGGCCAGGGAGTGCAGTGGAGGATGGCCCAGGTGCTTGGGCTCTGCACCCCATGGGAGACCAGGAAAAGCACCTGGCTCCTGGCTCCTGCCATCGGATCAGCGCAGTGCGCCGGCCGCAGCGCGCCGGCCGCGGCGGCCATTGGAGGGTGAACCAACGGCAAAGGAAGACCTTTCTCTCTGTCTCTCTCTCTCACTGTCCACTCTGCCTGTCAAAAAAAAAAAAAAAAAAAAAAAAAAAAAAAAAAAGAAAATGAATCTTGATGTGAATGCAAGGGGAGAGAGAGCGGGGGATGGGAGGGAAGTTATGGGTGGGGGAAGCCATTTTAATCCGTAAGTTGTACTTTGGAAATTATATTCATTAAATAAAAGTTTAAAAATAGTAAAAAAATTATTATAATAAAAAAATAATGAAATGAATGGACTAAAAGATCTATTTAGTGAAATAATCATGGAAAACTTCCCTAATTTGGAGAAAGAAAGGGATGTCCAAGTACAGGAAGCATATAGAACAACTAACAGACATGACCAGAAAAGATGGTCACCATGACTCACTGT
The DNA here is from genome assembly GCF_051225735.1 of Oryctolagus cuniculus. Lineage (NCBI taxonomy): Eukaryota > Metazoa > Chordata > Mammalia > Lagomorpha > Leporidae > Oryctolagus > Oryctolagus cuniculus. The sequence goes on from NC_142869.1 coordinate 73,854,394, forward strand.
AGTCATACTTTCAACAATAGAGCATAAAGAAAATACTCTAAAATGTACACAAGAGAAACACCAGATAACTTTTAAGAGGATCTCCAGGCCGGCGCCACGGCTCAATAGGCTAATCGTCCACCTTGCAGTGCCGGCACACTGGGTTCTAGTCCCGGTCGGGGCACCAGATTCTGTCACGGTTGCCCCTCTTCCAGGCCAGCTCTCTGCTATGGCCCAGGAGTGCAGTGGAGGATGGCCCAAGTCCTTGGGCCCTGCACCCACATGGGAGACCAGGAGAAGCACCTGGCCCCTGCCTTCGGATCAGTGCAGTGCGCCAGCCGCAGCAGGCCGGCCGCAGTGGCCACTGGGGGGTGAACCAACGGCAAATGAAGGCCTTTCTCTCTGTCTCTCTCTCTCTCTCTGTCCACTCTGCCTGTCAAAAAATAAAAGAAAAAAAAGGGAGGATCTCCAATTTGACTCACAGCTGACTTCTCATCTGAAACTCAATAGGTTAGGAGAGAAGAAAGAGACAAATTCCAAGTCTTAAGAAAAAAAAAAAAAACTGTCAACCAAGAATATTGTATCCTGCTAAGACCTCATTTGTGAATGAAGATGAAATAAAGATCTTCCATAACAAACAGAAATTGAAAGAATTTTTCACTCTCATACAGCCTTACAAAAGATGCTTAAGGATGTGCTACACATAGAAACACAGAAACATAGTCTTCACTATGAAAGCATGTGAAGGCATGAAATCTAATAAAAGTACAAAGTGAATCCAAAGTAAACAATAGCAATATTTATGGAAAAAATGGCAGAGCCACGTTGTCACTTATCAACAGTAACACTGAATGTAGATTGCCTAAATTCTCCAATTAAAAGATACAAATGGCTAAATGGATTTTAAAAATGAGATTCATTTATATGGCGCTTGCAAGAATCAAACCTCACTAACAATCACATGCAGAATGAAAGTAAAAGGATAGAAAAAGATATTCCATGCTAATGGAAAGCAAAAAGAGCAGGTGTAACTATCCTAATATCAGACAAAATAGACTGTAACACAAAAACTATTAAAAGAGAGAAAGAATGATTAAGGGATCAATTCATTAGGAAGATGTGACTACAATGAATGTATATGCATCCAATCCCAGAGCACATGACTACTTAAAAGAAATGTTAATGGATCTAAAGGTAGACATAGACTCCAATAAAACAGTACTGAGAGATGTGATCAATTTCTGTTCACAATTGATCATAATGATAGGACTAAGAACCAAAGGGATCACATAAACAAGACTAGTGTCTGCAAATACTAGCTGATAGAATAAAAAAGGGAGAGAATGATCCAACATGGGAAGTGAGATACACAGCAGACCCATAGAATGGCAGATGTCCTAAACAGCACTCTGGCCTGAGAATCAGCCCTTAAGGCATGTGGATCCGGCTGAAATGCCCATGAGAGTATTTCAGGCATGGAAACCCAAGACACTCTGGGGGGGAAAAAAAAAAACACCTAAATGAAAGATCTCTGCGAGTGAGATCTCAGTGGAAAGAACAGGTCATCAAAGAAGGAGGCACCTTTCTCTGAAGGGAGGAGAGAACTTCCACTTTGACCATGGCCTTGTCTAAATATGATCAGAGTCAGTGAACTCAGGGGGCTTCCATAGCCTTGGCAGCTCATGACAAGAGCCTAGGGTGATTACTGACGCCATAAACAAGAGTGTCAATTTGTTAAGTCAACAACAGGAGTCACTGTGCACTTACTCCTCATGTAGGATCTTTGGCCTTAGTGTGCTGTACATTGAGATTTAATGCTATAACTAGTACTCAAACAGTATTTTTCACTTTATGTTTCTGTGTGGGAGCAAACTGTTGAAATCTTTACTTAATGTATGCTAAACTGATCTTCTGTATATAAAGAGAATCGAAAATGAATCTTGATGTGAATGGAAGGGAAGAGACAGCGGAAAGGGGAGGGTTGCGGGTGGGAGGGAAATTATGGGTGGGGGAAGCCATTGTAATCCATAAGTTGTACTTTGGAAATTTATATTCATTAAATAAAAGTTTAAAAAAAAAAAAAAAACAGCACTGAGAGACTTCAACATCCCACTTTGATCAATGGACAGATTAACTAGACAGAAAATCAGTAGAGAAACAACAGAGCTAAACAACACTATAGACTAAATAGACCTGATACCTACAGAACTTTTCATTCCACAGTGGCAGAATACACACACTTTTCATCTGTGCATGGAAATTTCTCTAGGATACATGATATGTTAGGTCTCAGGAAACCGAGCTCAGTAAATTCAAAAAAATCAAAAACACACCATGCATCTTCTCTCACCACAATGGAATGAAGCTGAAAAATTAAGAACTCAAGAATCTCTAGAACATATACAAACATATGGAAACTTAACAACATGTTCCTAAATGAGCAGTGGGTCCTAAAAGAAATCAAAATAGAACTAAAAAAATTTCTAGAAACAAAGGAAGACAACAATATAACAAATCGTAACTTATGGAATACAGCCAAAGCAGTGTTAAGAGGGATGTTTACAGCAATTGGTGTCTACATCAAGAAATTGGAAAGGTATCAAATAAATGAGTTATCAATGCATCTCAAGGACCTAGAAAAACTACAGCAAGCCAAACCCAAAAATAGTAAAAGAAGTAATTAAAATGAGAGAATAAACAAAATTGAAAAAAAATATAAAGTATCAGTGAGATGAAGAGCTGTTTCTTGAAAACATAAACAAAATTGATACATCTTGGTGAACTAACCAAAAAAAAAAAAAAAAAGAGGGAGAAGGCCCAAATCAATAGAATCAGAGACAAATAAAGTAAATATAATAACAGATACAGAGAAATAAAAAGAATCATCAGGAATTGCTAACAAAGAAAAGCGCCCAGGGTCAGATGGCTTCACTGATGAATGCTACCAGAAATTTAAAGAAGAACTAATTCCAATTTTTCTCAATCTATTCAAAAAAACTGAAAGGGAGGGAATCCTCTCAAACTCCTTCTATGAAGCCAGCAACACCTTAATTCCTAAACCAGAAAAAGGTACACCAGAGAAAGAAAACTATAGACCAATTTCCCTGATAAACATTCACGCAAAAATCCCCAACAAAATACTATCTACCCAAATCCAACAACACTTCAGAAAGATCATTCATCTAGACGAAGTGGGAATTATTCCTGGTACACAGAGACGGTTCAACATTCAAAAATCAATAAATGTGATACATCACATTAACAAACTGAGGAACATAAAGAGGAACATAAAAGATATGATTCTTTCTTTTCTTTTTTTTTTTTTTTGACAGGCAGAGTTAGACAGTGAGAGAGAGAGAGAGAGACAGAGAGAAATGTCTTCCTTTTCCATTGGTTCACCCCCAAAGTGGGCGCTATGACTGGTGTGTTGCGGCCGGCGCACTGCGCCAATCCGAAGCCAGGAGCCAGGTGCCTCCTCCTGGTCTCCCATGCGAGTGCAGGGCCCAAGTACTTGGGCCATCCTTCACTGCACTCCCGGGCCACAGCAGAGAGCTGGACTGGAAGAGGAGCAACCAGGACAGAATCCAGCACCCCGACCGGGACTAGAACCCAGGGTGCTGGTGCCACAGGGGGAGGATTAGGCCAGCGAGCCGTGGCACTGGCCAAGATATGATTATTTCAATAGATGCAGAGAGCATTTGATAAAACACAACATCTTTTTTTTATATATATACAAAAAAAGTATTTATTTATTTATTTGAGAGGCAGAGTTACAGACAGAAAGAGAAACAGAAAGAGAGGTCTTCCATTGCTGGTTCACTCCCCAAATGGCCTTAACAGCCAAACCTGGGACAATCCAAAGCCAGAAACTAGGAGCTTCTTTGTGTCTCCCATGTGGGTGCATGGGCCCAAGCACTTGTGCCATCTTCCACTGCTTTCCCAGGCCATCAACAGAGAGCTGGATTGGAAGTGGAGGAGCCAGGACTCAAACCGATGGCCATATGGAATGCTGGCACCACAGGTGGAGGCTTATCCTACCTACTACACCACAGTGCTGGCCCCACAATATACTTCATGATGAAAACCTTAAGCATATTGGGTATAGAAGGAACATCCTTCAATACAATCTAAGCAATTTACAGCAAACCCACAGCCAGCATCTTACTGAGTGGGGAAATGTTGGAAGTATTCCCAGTAAGATCTATAACCAAAGATGTCCAGCCTCACCATTGCTATTCAATGTAATTCTGGAAGTTTTAGCCAAAGCCATTAGGCAGGAAAAAAGAAATCGAAGGTACACAAATTGGAAAGAAGCCAAACTATCTCTATTTGCAGAGGACATTAATCTATATATATGGAAAACCAAAAGACTCTGCTAAGACTATTGGAACTCCTAAGAGAGTTTGGTAAAGGGGCAGGACACAAAATTAACACACAAAATCAATAGCCTTTATATACACAGACAATACCATAGCTAAGAAATAACTTCAAAGATCAATCCCATTAATAGTAGCTACCAAAAAATTAAATACCTTAGAATAAGTTTAACCAAGGAAGTCAAAGATCTCTATAATGAAAATTATAAAACATTAGAAAAAGACATAAAAATGGAAAAATCGCCTGTGCTCATGGATTGGAAGAATTAATATCTTTAAAATGTCCACACTGCTAAAAGCAATTTACTGACTCAATGTGATCTCAATCAAAACACCAATAACAGGGGCCGGTGCCAAGGCTCACTTGGTTAATCCTCCACCTGCGACACCAGCATCCCATATGGCCGCCGGGTTCTAGTCTCGGTTGCTCCTCTTCAGTACAGCTCTCTCCTGTGGCCTGGGAGGGCAGTGGAGGACGGTCCAAGTGCTTGGGCCCTGCACCCACATCATGGGAAACCAGGAGGAAGCACCTGGCTCCTGGCTTCAGATCTGCATAGCTCCAGCTGTAGCGGCCATTTGTGGGGTGAACCAATGGAAGGAAGACCTTTCTCTCTGTTTCTCTCTCTCTGTCTACCTCTATCTGTCAAATAAATAATAAAAATAAAAACACCAATTACATTCTTCTCAGATCCAGAAAAAATAATGCTAAACTTCATATGGAAAAACAAGAGACCCTGAATAAGTAATCTTATACCAAAAACAAAATCAGAGGTATCACAATACCAGATTTCAAGACATACTACAGGGTAGTTATAATCAAAACAGCATGATACTGGCAAAGGGAAAGAAAAGAATAAGACAAATGGAACAAAACAGAAACTGCAGAAATCAATCAATCCATGAATCTAAAACCAATTTATATTTGACAAGGACAGTCTCTTCAACAAATGGCGCTGGGAAAACTGGATCACCACATGGAGAAGTATATAACAATTCCCCTACCTTATACCTCACATAAAAATCCACTCAAAACGGATCGAGGACCTGCATCTATGAACTGATACCACAGCATTATTAGAGAACACTGCAAGACATTGGCACAGGCAAATATTTCTTGGAAAAGACTCCAGAGGCACAGAGTATCAAAACCAAAATAGACAAATGGTATTACATCAAATTGAGATGTTTCTGCACAACAAAAGAAACATCCAGCAAAGTATAGAGACAACTGACAGAATGGGAAAAAAAATATTTGAAAACTAGCAACTGATAAAAGATTGATTTCTAGAATCTATAGGGAGCTCGAGAAACTCAATAACAACAAAACAAACAATCGAGTTAAGAAGCAGGCAAAGGATTTGAACAGGCATTTTTCAAAAGAGGAAATTCAAATGGCCAACAGACACATGAAAACATGCTCAGGATCCCTAACTATGAGGGAAATGCAAACCAAAATCACAAGTGAATGTTTCACTTCACCCCAGTTAGAAGGACTCTCATACAGAAATCAACAAACAATAAATGCTGGCAAGGATTTGTGGGAATGTAAACTTGTGCAGCAACCATGGAAGACAATATGGAGATACCTCAGGAATTAGAATATAGACCTACCATATGACTCAGACATCCCAGTCCTGGGATTTCACCCTAAGGGAATGAAATCAGCATATGAAAGATTGCTCCATACCCCCATGTTCACTGCAACTCAATTAACAACATCTAAGATATGAAATCAACCCAGATGCCCATCAACTGAAGACTGGATAAAAAATTTATAGTATATATACCCTATGGAATACCACATAATGGTAAAAAAAAAAAAATCCTGTCTTTTGCAACAAAAATGGTTGCAACTGGAAAACATTATACTTAGTGAAATAAGCCAGTCCCAAAAAGACAAATACCATATTTTCCCTGATCTGCCTAACTAATAGAGTACCAAAAAGGTAATGTATAGGAGTGAAACTGACATTTGAGATTTGATGATAGTTTACAGCTCTTGTCCTTACTGTTGAGGAACAGTGTTTTTTTCTTCATACTATTTGTAGAACTCTTTACTTAGTGTAAGGTTAATCTTATGAGTATAAAGTTAACTGAAAATAAGTCTTTGTAAAAATTAAGAAAGTGGGGCCAATGCTGTGGCACAGCAGGTTAAATCGCTGCCTACAGTGCCAACATGCCATATGGGCACTGGTTCAAGTCCCAATTGCTCCACTTCCTATCTAGTTCCCTGCTGATGTGCCTGAGAAAGCAGTGGAACATGACCCAAGTCCTTGGATCCCTACACCCAAGTGGGAGATCTAGATGAAGCTACTGGCTCATGGCTTCAGATCAGATCAGCTCCAGCTGTTGTGGCCATTTGGAGAGTGAACCAGCAGATGAAAGATATCTCTGTCTCTCTGACTCTGACTCTCTAACTCTGCCTTTCAAATAAATAAATAAATCTTCTTAAAAATTAAGAACAAGAATAAGAGAGGAAGGAGGAAGAAGGATGGGAGCATGGGTGGGAGGGCGGAGAGGGTGGGAAGTATCACTGTGTTCCTGAATCTGTATATAGGAAATACATGAAATTTATATGCCTTAAATAAATTGTTTTAAAAATGAACAGGTCAACTAATTAATTATTAGGACCATGTTTTAAGGCTCAATAGGAAAAGAACAAATACCTATGGAGGAGATGAGCAACCACTGTGGAAGAGACACATATTTCTTTTGTATGGAATCACTGTCATTCTTAGCAGCCAGGTGAATAGTTTACAGAAGTCATTCCTGCTTTCTAATAGGGCAAAACCACAATCAGAATGACTGCATTATTCAAACTGAAACATGAGATTCCCAAAGAAATTTGAAATAACAACTTACTCCTGAGTGTGAATTAATGTTGAGAGTGTTCCCCAATTAACAGTTATTGCTATAAACATTCCATAACTTAAAATATTCTTGTATATATTATATTTTCTTACAACAGAGGAGAGTGATAGAGAACTTTTTTAAAAGTAACTTAGAAGGACCATTTTAAGCAGTCTCAATGCTAAAAACGAAGTTTATTTGGTTAAATTCTGAGGTATGATGGAAATTCTGCATTTTTAAAATCATGTGTTATCACTCATTTCTTATAAAGTTTACAACTACTTTAGTGAATACTTACATAAACTTCATAATAAAGTTAAACTTAAAATTATAGGAGCTGGTGCTGTGGTGTAGTAGTTTAAGCCTCTGCCTGGGGTACCGGCATCCCATTTGGACACCAGCTCAAGTCCTGGCTGCTCCACTTTCAATCCAGCTCCCTCTAATGGCTTGGAAAAGCAGTGGAAGATGGCCCAAGTGCTTGGGCCCTTGCACCCATTTGGGAGAACAGATGAAGCTCCTGGCTCTTGGCTTTAGATTATCCCAACTCTAGCCAATGCAGCCATTTGGGGACTGAACCAGCAGATGGAATACCTCTCTTTCTCTGTCTCTCCCTCTGTCTATAACTCTGCCTCTGAAATAAATATTTTTTAAAAAAACTCCAAATTATAGCTTGATTTTTTCAGGTTTTTCCAAGTAAAATATCAATGGTCTTATTCCATTGCCATCTATATTTATCATTCAAATAAAATCTATGAGTTAATTTTCTAAAGTGTTATAATATGTCCTTCTTGATCATTTTTTATGATATTTATATATCCCATACTGAGACTTCACTATACAATACTTACAATGAAGTAGTAAGACATGATTTGATACAAAAGGATGTAAGAATTCCAGCTCAAATGGATAGAGTACAATACTTACCTTGCCTCAGAAGTTTCCTTTCACTTAATGTCAAAGCCTGTTGTTTAAGATTTATTATGATAGACATGAGGATAAAAAAAACTTTCTCATTTTTCTTTGTATTTGAATGTTGCTCTGCACCTATATAGATTAACACCCCCAAGGATAGTTACTCAGTTGTCATTATGTTCATCTACTCAAAGCCCCAAGTCTAATTTAATTTCAGTGTTTGATTAGTGTGAGGAGGGAGGAAAATGATGTTGATTATGAGCACATAAGCCAAATGAAGTATCAATGTAACAGAATTCTAAGTGAATTTAAATGGCATAGAATATTTCCTCAATGATGCTGCATTTCTTCCCTTCCTCTTCACTTTTCGAAGGGCAGGTGAGTTTGATTTGTAAGCAAGTGGATGAGGTCTTCTTTGATGACACAGAAGAAAACTGTTGATCAATGGCTTATTTAATTTTTAAGTGTTAAATTCTTATTATTTTACTTCAATTATAGCCAAGGATTATATTTTCTGGTATGTTGCTGTTTTATTAACTTGTTCATTATACTGTCCAATTGCATTTTTAATGTATTTTTCAAATGAGCTAGGAAAAAAAACAAGGAAGCATTGGAAGTAACTATGGTAGGCATAAACTGGCTACCCAAAAGCCACCCAAACTATCTTTCTTCCTTTTCTTCCTCTACTATTTAGAAAACATTACCTGGCGTTGGCCAGTGCTATGTGTGTTCTTAGCATTTTATCTTCCTTTGTTCCCTTCTGGTTAAGCCCGAAAAAGAACTGAAACCTGAAGACAGAGAAGTCATTTGTAATCAACATGAGTGTTATAATGATGACCATATACTCAAATTCTACATCCTCATATTATTTGCTTTATTAAATGTCAAAAACAGCACTTTCCAAATGCTTTAAAAGACTTTTTTACTTTAATTGTTCCAGGTATTTCTGGTATCAATGCAATTTTTATATGGCTTTTGCACTCAACACAGAGTTTAAGATAAACAGCCTAAGCCGGCGCCGTGGCTCAATAGGCTAATCCTCCACCTTGCGGCGCCGGCACACCGGGTTCTAGTCCCGGTTGGGGCGCCGGATTCTGTCCCGGTTGCCCCTCTTCCAGGCCAGCTCTCTGCTATGGCCAGGGAGTGCAGTGGAGGATGGCCCAGGTGCTTGGGCCCTGCACCCCATGGGAGACCAGGAAAAGCACCTGGCTCCTGGCTCCTGCCAGGATCAGCGCGGTGCGCCGGCTGCAGCGGCGGCCATTGGAGGGTGAACCAACGGCAAAGGAAGACCTTTCTCTCTGTCTCTCTCTCTCACTGTCCACTCTGCCTGTCAAAAAAAAAAAAAAAAAAAAAAAAAAAAAAAAAAAAAAAAAAAAAAAAAAAAAGATAAACAGCCTAAGATATGATGGTCCAGACAGGCAAGCAACATGCATGAACTCCATCTTCACCTGCTATATTAAATTACGATGACTAGAACCTCTCTGAAAGAATATACTATGAACTGGAGTTGATATTTTGATAAATTCTTTGGATAGTAGTGATATTACAAAAGTTACACTCAGTAACAAAAGGATGTATGAGTGTGATAAAGGTCACTGATAGGACTGAGTAAATAAAACTGAATTGTTAGCTCTCACTTGACTCTTTCCTAGAGGGTGACCTTTTATAATTCTCTTTTGAAATCCTTGTAAATCTATCTCTTTAGTATTGGAGGACTACAAAAACATAACCTTTTTGTCATCTGTTTTTTTGTTTGTTTTTTTTTTTTGTTGTTGTTGTTGTTGTTGTTTCTGACCCAGCTAAAAGTTCTAGCCTTGGGTAGTTTGATTTCAACAGATGTCTTCAGAGTGCAAATGTAGAACCTTTGAGGTCCCTCAAGTCTCAACAGCCCTGCACTACTGCCCAAAGCTCTGCGGGAGTTTTGTGTATTTTTTGTTGTTTTTTTGTTTTGTTTTGTTTTTTTGGCCCCCATAGAGCAATAGTTTTCTAAAGCTCAGCTTGGGTTATCAGCCTCTAACAATCAGATTTTTAAGAAAAAGCTGCTGTAGAATTCACCAAAGTCAATTTGATAGTACCTTGAGTATTTTGAACTTTCCTCTGCTGTTCTCATGTACTTTCTCTTGCTCCAACTCTTGGGAAGTGTTTATTTCTGGAACACTACATGAATGCAATAAATCAAGGCTGCTTTTACAAAAGTTTTGTGTAAGTCTTGTGAACATTCACAACTCAGGAAATGTCAAATTTTGAAATTTGAGAATCCTAAAGTTGCACTCTTGGTCCTTTAGCCTTAATGGGGTTGCAAAAAGTCAGCTTGCTTCTTTGTTCCTACCAGTGACTCTCCGTCTGGGCCTAGCTCATATTTAAAATTAATATCTTACCTGCATATTCCATAATTGCCCCCCAGGAACAACAAAGCAGCTCACTTCTGAAAGGTTCTCCCTGCTAGTTAAGAAAAGTCGATTATCTGTCTGTTTTTAGTAAAAGTCTTGGTCTCTTGTGAAATATTTCATCCTTCTTGGAAGTAGGAGATTCCCACTGTTTTCTGTTTCCATTACCAAACCAAAATCTTGTTTGCTTAGAAAGTATTTTAGAAAACAATGTGTCAAACATAAGTTTACCCTCCACCCATTTTTAAAAGTAAATGTATGCAAATCAAACCACTTCCTAACTTAATAAACTAGTGTGAGTACAACTGTGGACCCCTGTGTATAAATCCCTCATCCTAAGTTACTCATTATCTTGTATTTAACATTTATTGTTCATGAACGCATCTTCATGCTCTAGTTACATTCCTTATCCCCCCATACATATGCATTCAAATTCATAATTTACTGTTTAAGAATTTCATGTCTCTCAACTATATATAAATTTTATTATACAATATATTATCTTATACAACTTGCTTTTATAAAATTCATCATTCTTATTTTTGCAATTTAATTATGTTGATTCATGTAATTTTTGTTATATATTTTCATAAAACTTTGACATTTTCTCTCTTCTTTTTTACATTACACCCACCTATGCACGAATATCCTTATAGAAGTTACTTCTTTCATCTGTGTGAAAATTTTTGTGCCATATATACCTGGGAGGGACTCGCTAGGGCAAAGATTATGCACATTTTTAATGTGAGCAAATTGCTCACCATGATGGCAATATTAATTTACATGCCATTCACATTTTAAGTGAGTTTCTGTTCCTCCACAGCCATAACATCACTTATCCAGCTGGTATAATTTTGCCAATCTGATGCTATTAACTGGTATCTCATTTTGTTACTTATTTTCCTACTTACTGAAGGATTTTAATATATTATAAATTTTAATACTTCCTTGATTGTAAAACCTCTCCCATTCTGTCACTTTCCTTCACACCTCAGTTACTGGGTATTTTAATGTACAGACATTTAAACTTTAATATGGGGCCAGTGTTGTGGTACAGTGGGTTAAGCCTCTGCCTATGATGCTGGCATCCTACATGGGCACCAGTTTAAGACCTGGTTGCTCCAATTCCAATCCAGCTTCCTGTTAATTCACATGGGAAGGCAACAGAAGATGACCCGCGTATTTGTGCCCCCGCCACCAACATGGGCGCTCCTGTCTCCTGGCTTCATCCTGGCCTGGCCCCAGGTTTTGAGGCCATGTGGGGAGTAAACCAGTAGATGGAAGCTCTTTCTGTGTGTGTGTGTGTGTGTGTGTGTGCGCGCGTGCATCTGTGTGTGCGTGTCTCACCTTTTTCCAACTCTGCTTTTCAAACAAATAAATGACTTTTTATTGGAAAAAAAAACCTTTAATGCAGTAATTTTTATCATTTGTATGATTTTATATTCCTTATGTTGATAAAGAATTTCTTTAAACTTGATTCTACAAGTCATAGATGTTTACCTTACACATTTTAGGTTTTTTTTTTTTTTTAATTTCACAGAATTATCTGTAAGAGGTACAAAGTGATTAGCCAATTTTATTAATCTTTTATGAGTAGGCAATGGTATCAGCAACCTTTCATTGATCTGTGGTGCCACCTATCTTGTCTACTAAATTTTCAGATATTCACATTCTTTCTTGGATGTCTATTCAATTCCATTCATTTATTTGTTCTCTCATCTTACATTTATTTGATTAAACAATAAGTAGTCTATTTCTGGTATTTTGTTATATTCTACATACTTTAACATTAGTTCTATTAACTGAGACAGGTGAAAAAATGCTGTATATTAATTTAACTTTACATGTTGTTGCATTCACAACAAAGAGTTTGATACACTAATATCTGATAAGCTTTCTATGTCAAGACAAAAAACGAAGATGACTCAAAGTCTGTTTACTCCAGCTTAACATTTTGATGGCTCCTGTATATGTTTATACACTAGGGATAATAATAAATAAGTTCTGTCTCCTGGATATAACCATTTAAGCTTATTAAATTTTCCTAATATGGGAAATTAGGCCACTTCTTTTTAAAAAAAATCTCAGAAAATACAATATTTTATCACCTTTTCAGTCCACAACATTCAGTGTTTCTCTTATTCACATAGGATAATATAACAGAATTGTATTCTAGGTTTATAGTTTAAAGTTCTCCGACTGCATTTCAGAGTTCTTCTCTGACAGTGAGAGGAAGGCAGTGGATGTCAAAACACTCTTCTAATTGGATTCTAGTAATCCAGAGAATTGGATGCAATGAGAACAATAACAGTGATTAGTCTTTATTAATAATAACTTGAAAAAAACAAATATATATGAATGACTTCTTCTGTAACAGAACACTTTGAAATGTGTTTTTTTTTTAACCTAGGAAGTACTAAAAAAGAAGCCATTAAATACAGGGAGCCACAAATTTCACATGACTACAAGTATGTAAACTTCAGAACTAAAATCCAAAAATCTCATTCAGCAACTATGTTACTAATATCGATGTCTCTAGAAATAAATTACTGGGGCCGATGCTGTGGCACAGTGGTTTGTTAAAGTCCCAGCTGGCACCTCTGACATCCCACGTGGGCACTGGTTCGAGTCCTAGCTGCTCCATTTCCAATCCAGCTCTCTGCTAACACACCTGAGAAGGCAGCAGAAGATGGCCCAAGTCCTTGGGCCCCTGCATCTATGTAGAAAACCTGTAACAAGCTCCTGACTCCTGGCTTCGGATGAGCTCAGCTCCAGCCATTCCAGCCATTTGGGGAGTGAATCAGCAGATCGAAGACCTCTGTCTCTGTCTCTACCTCTCTCTGTGACACTGTCTTTCAAATAAATATAAAAAGAAATTATTCAAGAAAAGTGCACTCAAAACTAAAGAAAGAGCATGCTTTGTTATTTTTTAAATTGTTAGGATGGCAGTTAACAAATGAATACACAAATCTATTTCAGCAGTATGAAAGAATTAATTATAGACATCAAATACTATAGTTATTGCTAGAAAATAAATTATACAGGAAATCCAGCTGGTCTGGTTATTTCCATGATGCAACAGTATTTTGAGAAAAGCTTTTTAAAATTTTATTTTATTTCCTTTACTTGAGACAGAGAAACAGGAAGCAAGCTGCCTCTCCCATCTGGTTCATTCCCCAAATGCCCACTATAGCCTAAGCACCAGAGCTGAAGCCGGAAGCCAGGAACTCATCTGAGGTCCCTTAAATAGGGTGGTAGGAATCTACTCACTTGAGTCATCATGGGGTCAGAAGCCAGTTGCTGGTATTGAATTCAGTTACTTTCAACATGGGATGGGGGCATATTAACTGCTAGGCCAAATGCTTATCCCTGTTAAGTCTTACTGTGGGGTGTGTGAGAGTGTGTGTGTTTGCATGTGTCCATGTTTGTGTTTGGATAGTACATTAAGGAAGGGACGATAGCCAGATGCTATCTTTCCAGAAATAATTTTATATACCAGAATCCTCACAGCATATTACTTATACCCCCTGATAAGGCCCTGCATTATAGCAAATCTCAAACAAACAACAGAAAACCACCATCTGTTGGTTCTGCTATGCATCCACATCATCTTGGATGACATAAAACATTCAGATTCTGGTTGACATGTATTTTTCAGTTAAAATTAGAAGACACCTTAACCTCCAACTATAATTTGGAACCATCCCTCACATTACACCGGCACAGTCCAACACTGCTTTTGTATTAAATAGCCTAGGCTTCTCCATACCCTGATCCTAACTACAAACAAAGGGCAGGAAAAGTAAGGAGACAGGGTAAACCTCAGTACCTGGAAGAGGACTAAAGACATTTTCATGTTTCCACCAACGTCTAGCTGTTTGCAATATCCAAGCAAAATCTAGGTTACTTTGTGGCTACAAACTTCAACTCCAACTGGCTGGGCCTCTTGGGTCAAATTCAGGATAAATTTATACATGTGAGCCCATCAGGGAAAGGTTTGAACTATTAAAATTATTCTAAGTCATCTATCAATTTAAGAAAAACTAAAATTAGTACATCACCTGCATCTACCAGTTTACAGACTTTGTGTGAGACTAATAAAGAGCTGAAAAAACATGTCAAAAAAGGCAGAAATATTTATTAATAGGGATCTATATTTTAAAAGTAGACAGAGAATGACTATAGAAAATAAAGACACCTAATTGAATTTCAATACCTGCACAAAGGACTAGAAGAAATAATTACTGGTCAGTTGTAAGCAAAGCAATAATCACCATGTGTTTCCAGACTAATCTAATCTGGTTTTATGTAAGAACGCCCTTGACTTAACACAGGGCTCATAGTGCTGTGGCAAGGAAGGTGGTTCAGAGATGAGCTTGCATGTCAACTAATTATTCAGTCTGATTAGCATCTTTGTTGATGATAATTAGAGCAAATAATTTCTAGATGATAGACTTCTCTTTCTGATTCATCCCTAAAAGATTCACCAAGCTTAAACCTCAAAGCCACTGAAAGGATTGGGAGAATCTAAGGATTCCACACCATCTTGGATGGCATACAACAGTCAGATTCAGTGTAACGTGTAGAAAACTACTTTAATCTGAGTCATTACGACCGTAAATATGTGGGAGTAGCATGCGCTTAACATTTTCTTCTGTAGTTCCCATCAATAAGATATTAGCAAAGACTTCATTGCTTGACAGATGTCACTGAGATTAAGGTGAGAACAAGTGATAATGTACACAAAATAGCTACAACTTTAAATAAAAACTCTTTCTCCTCCTATTTGTAGTCCCAAAATAAATTAACAAGAGAATCAGAATCTGCTACTATATAGCTGAAGAACTCTGACTTAAATTCTCAACTTTCCTGGGTCTTCCTTTTCTCATCTCAAATAAGAATGGATTAGGTTATTGGAGGACTTCTAAAAATTACTGCAGCAAGAAAACCCTGTGATTCTTAAAGATAAACTGGAATTATACACTTCTTACTATGCCTATTAAAATATAAGTTATTATAGGCCACATAGAGAAGTTTTATCATTATTTCTAAGATGGCAAGGTGGGGAAGGTGGAGTTTATTGAAAAGTAGTTAAGTGTGTATAAATAAGACTTCTATAGTAAGTGAATAGGTGTTCAAAAATATATTTTATCATTAGAAAGGCAAATAAGTCAATTCATAAGAATGTGAAATAAGGATAAATATTAACATTAACACACATACACACACACACACACGCACATGCACACATATATATTTACAATTGTGTAATCACTTGGAATTTGAGAAAAGTACTCTAAGAAAAGCATTTTACCACAAAGAAAAGCAATTCTGATCTGTAAGATACATAATTTTTAAGAGACATTTCTGGAATTAGTTTGTACAAACAAACACTTGATTATATAAGTGCTTTCAGTTGCTGGGGGCTGGCCCTGTGGCAAAGTAGGCTAACCCATATGGGCTAACACATATGGGCGCCTGTTTCTGTCCTGGATGCTCCTCTTCCCATCCAGCTCTCTGCTATGGCCTGGGGAAGCAGTAGAAGATGGCACAAGTCCTTGGGCCCCTGTACCCACATGGGAGACACAGAGGAAGCTCCTGGCTCCTGGCTTTGGATTGGTTCAGCTCTGGCCATTGTAGCCATTTGGGAATGAACTAATGGATGGAAGGCCTTTTTCTCTGGCTCTCCCTCTCTAACTCTACCTCTCAAATAAATAAATACATAATCTTTAAAAAGTAAGCATTCTCAGTTGCTAAAACATTTCTGTATTTACCTTATTCAGCACATTTATTTTTATAAGCAAATTTGTGAATTCCTTATAAAACAGTATTATTTTAAGAAAGAGATGCAATAATCTTGCTTTTCAAGATCATAAATTTTTATTTTTGTCACCCACTGTTGGATTTCTTAAGGAGTTTATTAATACATTAGAGTCCCAGAGTCACAGCAAATGCATGATAATTACTACAACCCAATTCTCATGTTAATGTGATATTAACAGAGCGAGAACAGATTCAATGTTGTTCCTACATACAATTCTAAGAATGGAAACTTGCCTTCTTCTCTCTCTCCCTCTGTCTCTTTCAATCTCCCCCCCCCCACACTTTTCTTCTTTCCTTCCTTAATTTTTGAGATAGTATATAATTTACATTATAGTCAAATGCTTACAGCTCCACTAAATAAAGGGTTCAACAAATAAAAACTAAAAGGACTATTGTTCAGTAGGAAGATAGGCAAGGGCTATAAACAATAATCAGATGAAAATTTATCCATTTCACTCATATATACTAAATTTTTAAATGATCACAGATCATTAAAACATTAGTAGTACATCTGTATAAGCTTCCACAAATAAAAGAAAACATGTAATATTTTTATTTTTGGGTCTGACTTATTTCACTTCCATAATGATCTTCAGTTGCCCATTTCAACTTCCTCTTTCAGTAAAAATTAAGTAACATGAAAAAAATATTTCAATATTAGCCTACCTGCCTCTCTCATTCTCTCCTCTTATATATCTCCAAATAACCTTAGTTCAAAGCTGATTTCTGAGGGAATTACAAACTTGAATGAATCAGTCCATGACCTCCTTTAAAACTAACTTCAGAAATGGCTGCTTCATGCTTCATCAACTGTCTTTAACATAATGAATTATAAAGCACAATTAAATCACCTTGCAGGGACTATTCAGAAGAGAGCAAAGTCCCTTTCCTTTCCAACTTATTATTCCTCCTAGAGGAAGATCAGGACATACCAGATGGTTAGTTGTCCATCGATAATAAACCTTAAGGCAGTCAAATGTCAAATGGCCCATGTTACCATTAGATTCTTTTGTGCACAGTGTATAAGTCATTTTGAGGGTCACTAATAGACTAATTATTTTAAGTACCCCAATTATTTGAATTGTAGTGTTATATTCATCATCCAATATAAATAGGGTCATATGCTAAATTGTGTTCAATTATAATACAGTAATTGATGCTAATTGACACAAGTAATAAAAAAGCACCTGAATAAAACGTTTAGTAAGCTATTATCTTGAAAATAAGAAATAATGAGGCAAAAAGCACAATGCTCTCAAACCACAAAGATTTTAAAAATCTCCTGAATCCTAAATAGGAAGATTCTTCAGTGCCACTAAGAACAAGACAGGTGGTTTTTCTCATAAATCTTTTAAATCTTTGTGCATCCATTCTCAGTAACTTCACCATAATCCAGGCTAGTGTAGTTCACTTTCTGAAGTAGCGCAATAACCAAAATGCATTCTCTTCTTTCTAGCTAAGTCTCCTCTAATGCACTCTGCATACACTCAATGAATTATTTCTCATAATGCTGTCCAGTTCCAGGTCTTGAACTGCCTTAATCTCTTACTTACAAGATTCTCGGACTGAGCCATGTTGGGTACAGGTAGTTCAGTGTGGGTGGAAACAAATGCAGAACACATTTCTAATAGAACCTCAGTCACTAACTAGCTTGAGGAAAGCACCTTAGACTTGTGATTAAAACACTTTCAATCAAATCCTACATCTGTATAGTACTTCGGATGGCACAGGCAGTAGATCTGGGGATTTAACATATTCTTAAATAGAATTTTAATCAATTCTCCTGGTTTTAAGCCTGATTTACACTTACTTCCAGAGGTACTCCTTGGCACCAATTGAAGACTTTTGAGGATCTACAGAGTAATAGATGGTTTGTCTTTCTACGTAATTACTTTAGAATTTACCATCTGTAGCACTGCTGAGTTAGCTACCACCCATCCATCCATCCACTTTTGGTTTCAAAACAGGCTGCTACTTTCCCCTCTTCTGAGTTTACTTCTTGTGAGTACATACCTTAAAAATGTCTGCCTTACTATCATTTAACAGGATTTCTGAAAAGACTGAGAGTAAATACAGATGTCTAATTTGCCATCATTACCTAGAATTAAGTTTTCTTAAATTTGTCTCAGAAAAGCTACTCTGGGAAAGCTACTCCAGTAGACCCGGAATTGGCCTCAGTTGTGCTACTAAAGAAAAAGGTGTACTTGTAGTACACTGACGCCCTGGTTAAGGCATGAAATGTGCTGATTAATAGAGTTGCTTTATAACCTTGCACCCAAGGAGTTTCAGGGAGGTTTGTACCGGCTTCTCAGCACTGCTTACTGATAACAGTAAGATGGATGATCTGCATTTGATCACCGTGAGGCCCTTAGAGGGCCTACTGTTGAAGCTGGTTATGTAGCAAAAAATCAGCCTACATGACCAAGAGTCACCTGGCCAAAATGTAATTTTGGGATTCCTGGTTTTAAGGTGATTTGTGCACACATCTATGGCTTCTGATTTGAAATAGAAAGTATATTCAAAATGGCATTTACTAAAGTGGAAAATTGGAGGCCACACCTGACCTCTTCTGACCCTCACTGGGAAACTACCTATGGAGATGAAGTATAATCTTAATTGAATGCTGTTGCTATTCTGAATCATTTTTCCTGCAGTAAACTAGAGGCCTGCATGCGTTGTCATTTGTGATTCTACAACTTTTCTTTAGTAATCTACTGCTGTTTAACTACTACTACTGGTGCAATAGGTAAGAAATAATTTATATATTCATAATATTGCTCCAGTAATTAATTCCTAACAAATTAGTCTGTTGGATTTACTAGGAAAGCCATTCTTGTTGGTTTCTGGTGCTAATAAAATAAGGCATGAGTAAATTAAATCATACCGTTAGTTAATCTCAAAACAAACAAACTATTAAAACAAAAACAAATACAAGCCAGTATAGGCAGAAATGTTGAGCACATTTTTGATGCCATGTGGACAATCTATAAAATAACTGATTACCTAAAATAATCAGCCTGACTCTCATCTTTCATAAAGAAATGTGCCATGCACTGTGAACTGTATGTAGAACTAAAGTAGTTTTTAAAAAGTACAGAACTGGCAGGTGCCACGGCTCACTTGGCTAATCCTCTTCCTGTGGCGCCGGCACCCCAGGTTCTAGTCCTGGTTGGGGTGCCAGTTCTGTCCCAGTTGATCCTCTTTCAGTCCAGCTCTCTGCTGTGGCCCGGGAAGCCAGTGGAAGATGGCCCAAGTGCTTGGGCCCTGTACCCGCATGGGAGACCAGAAGGAAGCACCCTGGCTCCTGGCTTCGGATGGGCACAGCACGCTGGCTGTAGTGGCCATTTGAGGGGTTAAACAATGGACGGAAGACCTTTCTCTCTGTCTCTCTCTCTCTCTCTCTCTCTCACTGTCTAACTCTGTCAAAAAAATAAAAATAAAAAAATAAAGTACAGAATTACAGAAATACAGAATATTCATCTGTATAACTGGGAAACTATTATAGAAACACTACTGTCAATTTCAACTATTAACCTAATAAAAAGGAAAAATGAATAATATGTATGGTAACTCTGGCCCATTTCCTCTAGGAATTTTAGAACCAACATTGATAATTTGAAATGCATTTTGAATCAATATTAGTGTTCACTCTGAAGCCAAGTGCTACTGAATTTCCAGCCACAACAGGGTTAGCCTCAGCTTGTAGCTGCTGCAAGATCATTCATCCATCATAGTTAGAAGTGAATCTACAGCAATAATCCACTGTGGAGACTGTTAGTGCCCTGCATTGCTTCTATCAAGCCCCCACCAGCAAGACAATACCCTTGACCAAAATTTTAAAATGAATCAGGCTTCTGAGTCAATGTTAAATTCCAGTCTTAGGCCGGCGCCGCGGCTCACTAGGCTAATCCTCCACCTTGCAGCGCCGGCACACTGGGTTCTAGTCCCGGTCGGGGCGCCAGATTCTGTCCCGGTTGCCCCTCTTCCAGGCCAGCTCTCTGCTGTGGCCAGAGAGTGCAGTGGAGGATGGCCCAAGTGCTTGGGCCCTGCACCCCATGGGAGACCAGGATAAGTACCTGGCTCCTGCCATCAGATCAGCGCGGTGCGCCGGCCGCAGCGTCCATTGGAGGGTGAACCAACGGCAAAGGAAGACCTTTCTCTCTGTCTCTCTCTCTCACTGTCCACTCTGCCTGTCAAAAAAAAAAGAAAAAAAAAAAGAAAACCAGGGCCGGCGCCGCGGCTCACTGGCTAATCCTCCACCTGCAGCGCCAGTACCCCAGGTTCTAGTCCTGGTTGGGGTGCCAGATTCTCTCCCAGTTGCTTTTCTTCCAGTCCAGCTCTCTGCTGTGGCCAGGGAAGGCAGTGGAGGATGGCCCAAGTGCTTGGGCCCTGCACCCACCCACATGGGAGACCAGAAGGAGGCACCTGGCTCCTGGCTTCGGATTGGCACAGTACATTGGCCGCAACACGCTGGCTGTTGCGGCCACTTGGGGGGGTGAGCCAACGGAAAAGGAAGACCTTTCTCTCTGTCTCGTCTCTTTCTCTCTCTCCCTGTCTAACTCTGCCTGTAAGAAAAAAAAAAAAGGAATGAGAAAACAGAGTATATAAGCAATTTATTGAAATTTTCAATGTTTGAAATGTCAGACTTTCTTTCCTAGTTGTTACATTTCCTAGTAAGTAGAACATTCCAACAGAAGATCAACTTATTAATTTAATCATGTGTGCATCAAAGATTTTCTGACCAGAAACCCAATCAAATTGACTGGATAAATGCTGTATTGTATATAAATGAAAAAACAGTTTTGACTCAAATTTTTCTAGTATAGAAAATGACTTGCATTTAGGAAATACTTTATCATCTAAAAATGAATCTTTTTGTATTTGAGACACATGAAACATAACAATTTATATATATGTGTATATATATATATACACACACACACACACACACACACACACTTACACTAGCTGGTGAGCTAATATTTCAAGTTATTGAGCTAAAGGACTACCTGTTTGCATGCTTGCATGGTTGTACTGTCACAGAAAATACATTTTTGTCTATGTGGTGACAATTGTTTGGGCAATCATAATACAGTTTTATTGTGCTTTGTCTTTATTTAATAGGAAATGACAAGAAATGGAAAATAAAGGCATTGTTTTGGAGATAATACAATTGAGACAAAATGTAAATGGGTAGTTATGCCAAAAGGGAAAAATTCTAAACTGATTGCTTCTCTTTTAATTGTGAGGAAAAAATTAACACAATCTAAACTCATAAAGAACTGCCAGGTTTCTATCACTGAAGATTCTGTCTGAAAGCCCCAATTTAGTGATGAATTAAATGAACAAGCATTTTAAATTATAAGTTTAGAAATCAAGGTTAAAAATCCAAGCAGTAATTCAGACTCAGAAATGGATTCCCTATCTCTCAGGGTGGCAGTTGCATGATTGTTAGAGGCGAATACTCCAGGACATGAAAACTTGGAGTGTATATTTCTTCTGACGAATTCTTCAAGCAAAATGGCAAGAATTCACCCAGGGATTAGATTAAGATGGTGGAGTAAGGAGGGAGCTGGATGCTCGAGTCTGGGAGAGAAGATAGTTAAAAAAAAAGTTAGGGAGAAACCAGCAGAGGAAACTATGCAAACTGGAGGAACACAGTGGACTTACGTGGAGGGCGAGGATGCGCACAACCTGGGACCCCAGCAGCCAAGAGCCTCCACTCCAGTGTTGGAGAGTGAGGTGAGACCAGACTGCAGCAGCAGAAGCCACTGGCAAAAAAGCTGCAGCAAGAGCCTAGAGGGAATCCAGCTTGGAGCCCCTGGCGAATAGTGTAATGGCCATATTAGAAGAGAAAAAACAAAGGGGGAGCGTATTTTCTTTCTCCCCAGTCACCCTGCAACTGCGTCACCCTGCAAATGACAGACAGAAGATGCCATTTTGGGCATACATAACAGCTGCACCAGCTGATATCCGCACCAGTAGCCAGCCAGGCAGAGACTCCTGAATCTGGTGAGGAGAACAGACAGGGCAGGGTACTCATGACTCTGGGAGGCTTGTGTGCAAGCCAGGACTGTGAAAAGACTGAGGCTGTGTGGGAGGACTCAGGGTGTGGCTGGGACTTTGGGCAGTCACTGTGGGAGGCTCCACACACTCAGGGCTCCCTGGCTCCCTGGTGAGGGACGTTTCTGGGGAATCTGCTTACACCGAGGACCGCACAGATCCTTTGTGTGGTCCTTGTGGCAGAACAGATGAATAATATACTCACTGGGGCTAGCACCCAGGCACTGGTCTCCTTTGAGGACAGGAGATCAGCTAAGTCTATGCTAACAGACAAGAATAAACCTCCCCTCCGATTTAAAAAAAAAAAAAAAAAGACAGATATTTACCACACCAAACCTGGGTGTGTCACCTCAGACACGCCCTTCACTCTGGAGCACTGACCAGAGTTCCCTAGCCACACCAACAACATGCCTCTAGATGTTCCCTGAAAGCAGACACTCCATGGATCCACTTAGACACAGTCTAAAGAGAAAAGCCACCACTGCAAAGAAACAAATAAGAACCCAACCAGTATCTCCACATATGCCAAATAACAAATGCACCAATTCAAGAAACAAGAATAAGGAAGACAACATGACAAACCCAAAAGAACACAACACTTCAATACTAGATTGTGAAGATGATGAGACTGAAGAAATGCCAGAATGGAATTCAAAAAATTGATCATACAATTACTTAGAAATAATCAGAAGCAAATACACAAACTAATGAAATCCATACATGACATGGGAAATTTCTCCCGTGAAATTGAGATCTTAAAGAAAAATCAAAATGAAACATTGGAAATGAAGAATTCAATAGAACAACTACAGTGGAGGGGCTGGCACTTTGGCGTAGCGGGTAAGAGCCACTGCCTGCAGTACTGGCAATGCATATGGGCGCCAATTCGAGTCCCCGCTGCTCCACTTCTGACCCAGCTCTCTGCTGTGGCCTGGGAAAGCAGTAGAAAATGGTCCAGGTCCTTGGGCCTCTGCACCTTTGTGGAAAACCCAGAAGAAGCTCCTGACTCCTGGCTTCAGATTGGTGCAGCTCTGGCCATCATGGCCAGTTGTGGAGTGAGCCAGCAGATGGAAGACTTCACTCTCTCTGCCTCTCTTCCTCTCTCTGTGTAACTCTGACTTTCAAATAAATGAATAAATCTGAAAAAAAAAAAACTACAGTGGAAAGCCTTAACAACAGAATCAGCCAAACAGAGGAAAGAATATCTGACTTAGAAGACAAAGCACAGGAAATTATACAGACAGAACACAAGAAAAAAAAATTAGAAAACTAAAACACACGATCAAATGACCCAACATACAAGTTCTAGGAGCTCCTGAAGGCATGGAAAGACAGAAATGATTAGAAGGCCTTTACAGTGAAATAATAACAGAAAATTTCCCCATTCTGGAGAAAGAAAGGGAATTCAAGTACAGGAGGCATACAGAACCCCTAATTCACACAACCAGGAAAGATCTAATAACAACACATTGTAATCAAACTCTTCACAATAAAGCATAAAGTAAATATTCTAAAATGTGCATGGGAGAAA
Organism: Oryctolagus cuniculus; assembly: GCF_051225735.1. Classification (NCBI taxonomy): domain Eukaryota; kingdom Metazoa; phylum Chordata; class Mammalia; order Lagomorpha; family Leporidae; genus Oryctolagus; species Oryctolagus cuniculus. The sequence continues at coordinate 73,878,315 of NC_142869.1, forward strand.
TTACTTTCAGAGGATCTCCAACTACACTCACAGCAGACTTCTCATCAGAAACCCTACAGGTGAGGAGATAATGGAGAGATATAGTCCAAGTCTTAAGAGTGAAAACCTGTCAACCTAGAATACTATACCCTGCAAAGCTCTCATTTATGAACAAAGGTGAAATAAAGACCTCCCATGACAAACAGAAACTGAAAAATATTTGTCACCACCCATCCAGCCCTGCAGAAGATGCTTAAGGATGTGTTGCACAGAAACATGGTCATCACTATGGAAGAAGGTAAAAGAAGGAAAGCTCCCAGTAAAAGTACAAAGGAAATCCAAAGTAAAAAACAGGAATAGTTACAGAAAAATGGCAGGGCAAACTCGTTAAATATCAACAGTCACCTTAAATGTAAATAGCCTTAACTCTCCAGTTAGAAGATACAGATGGGCTGAATGGATTAAAACGCAAAACCCATGTATCTGCCACCTACAAGAAACACAACTCACCAATAAAGATACACACAAACTGAAAGTGAAAGGATGGAAGAAGATATTCCATGCCAACAGAAACCAAAAAAGAACTGGTATAGCCATCCTAATATCAGACAAAATAGACTTATTCACAAAAACTGTTAAAAGAGACAAAGAAGGATACTATGTAATGATTAAGGTATCAATTCAACAGAAAGATATAACTATCATAAACATAAATGCACCTAATTACAGGGCACCTGGCTAATTAAATGTTAAGTGATATAAAGGGAGACACAGACTCAAATACAATAATAATGCAAGACTTCAATACTCCACTTTCACCAATGGACAGATCATCCATACAGAATAACAACAAGGAAACAGCATAATTAATTGACACATAGACCAAATGCACTTAACAGATATCTACAGAATTTTCATCCTACAGTTGCAGAATACACATTCTTCTCACCAGTGCATGGAACATTCTCTAGGATTGACATATTAGGCCATAAAGCAAGTCTCATTAAATTCAAAAAATCAAAATCATACTATGCATCCTCTCTGATTACAATGCAATAAAGCTGAAAATCAGCAACTCAGGAATATCTAGAACATATGCAAACATATCGAGACTTAAAAACATGCTTCTGAATGACCAGTGGGTCAAAGAAGAAATCAAAAGAGAAATCAAAAAATTTTGGAAACAAATGAAGATGAAAAAACTTATGTGATATAGCAAAAACAGTGTTAAGAGGAAAGTTTATAGCAACTGTTACCTACATCAAGAAATTGGAAAGGCATCAAATGAATGAGCTATCAATGCATCTCAAGGATTTAGAAATACAACTGCAAGCCAAACCCAACTAGTAGGAGAAAAGAAATAATTAAAATAGAAGAAAAGAAAGAATTAAAATTAGAGAAGAAATCAACAAAATTGAAACAAAAAATACAAAAGATCAGCAAAAAGAAGAGCGAGTTTTTGAAAAAAGTAAACAAAATTGACGCACCATTGGCCCAACTAAGCAAAAAAGGAGAGAGAAGACCCAAATCAATAAAATCAGAGATGAAAAGGAAATATAACCACAGACATCACAGATATAAAAAGAATAATTAGAAATTACTACAAATAGCTGTATGAACAAACTGCAAAACCTAGAAGAAATGGATAGATTCCTGGACACATACAATCTACCTAAATTGAGTCATGAACACAAAAAACCTAAACAGACCCCTTACCAAGCTGGAAATTGAATCAGTATTAAAGACCCTCCCAAAAAGCCTCCCAAATGGCTTCACTGCTAAATTCTACCAGACATTTAAAGAAGAATTAACTACACTACTTCTCAAGTTATTCAGAACAATTGAAAGGAAGGGACTCCTCCCAAATTCTTGATATAAAGCCAACATCATCTTAATTCCTAAACCTGGGAAAAATACAACATAAAAAGAGAACTACTGACCAATTTCCCTGATGAACACAGAATCAAAAATCCTCAACAAAATTCTGGCCATTCGAATCCAACAACACATCAGATCATTTTCCTGGACCAAATGAGATGTATCCCTGGTATGCAAGGATGTTATAACATTCACAAATCAAACAATGTGATACATTACATTAAAAAACTGAATAACAAAAACCATATGATTATCTCAACAGATGCAGAGAAAGCATTTGATAAAATACAACACCCTTTCATGATGAAAACTCTAAGCAAATAGGGTATACAAGTAACATTCCTCAACACAATCAAAGCAATTTATGACAAACCCATGGCCAGTGTCCTATTGAATGGGGGAAAAATTGGAAGGACTTTTTTTTTTTTTTTTTTTGACAGGCAGAGTGGACAGTGAGAGAAAGAGAGACAGAGAGAAAGGTCTTCCTTTTCCATTGGTTCACCCCCCAACGGCCACTGCGGCAGGCACGCTACAGCCGGCGCACCGCCCTGATCCAAAGCCAGGAGCCAGGTGCTTCCTCCTGGTCTCCCACGTGGGTGCAGGGCCCAAACACTTGGGCCATTTTCCACTGCCTTACTGGGCCACAGCAGAGAGCTGGACAGGAAGAGGAACAACTGGGACAGAACTGGCGCCCCAACCGGGACTAGAGCCCAGGGTGCCGGCGCAGCAGGCTGAGGATTAGCCTATTGAGCTGCAGCACCAGCCAGAAGCAACTTTCAGAAACCAGAATTTCTAGAACCAGACCAGGATGCCCACTCTCACCATTGCTATTCAATATAATTCTGGAAGTTTTAGCCAGAGCCGCTAGGTAAGAAAAAGAAATCAAAGTGATTCAAATTGGAAAAGAGGAAGTCAAAATATCCCTATTTGCAGATGACATGATTCTATTTTTGGAGATCCAAAAGACTACACCAAGAGACTACTGGAACTCATAAAAGAGTTTGGTAAAGTAGCAGGATATAAAATCAATACACAAAAATCAACAGCCTTTGTATACACAGATAATGCCATGGCTGAGAAAGAACTTCTAAGATTAATTCCTATTCAAAATAGATACAAAAAAAAAAAAAAAAAGAAATACCTTGGAATAAATTTAACCAAGGATGTCAAAGATCTCTACAATAAGAATTACAAAAAAAAAAAAAATAAAGAAAGAAAAAATTAGAAAAAGATACCAAAAAAAATGGAAAAATCTTCCATCTTCCATGTTCATATATTGGAAGAATCAATATCATCAAAATGTCCATTCTTCCAAAAGCAATTTACAGATTCAATGCAATACAGACTCATGGAATGCAAAAATCAATATCATCAAAATGTTCATACTTCCAAAAGCTATTTACAGATTCAATGCGATACCAATCAAAATAGCAGACATTCTTCTCAGATCTAAAAAATCACGCTGAAATTCATATGGAAACACAGGAGACCTCAAATAACTAAAGCAATCTTATACAACAAAAACAAAGCTGAAGGCATCACAATACCAGATTTCAAGACATACTACAAGGCAGTTATAATTAAAACAGCCTGGTTCTGACACTAAAACAGATGGATAGACCAATGGAACAGAATAGAAATGTCAGAAAACATACATATAAATACAACCAATTTATATTTGACCAAGGAGTTAAAACCAATCCCTGGAGCAAGGACAGTCTCTTCAACAAATGGTGCTGGGAAAATGGGATTGCCACATGCAGAAATGAGAAGCAGATCCTCTACCTTACACCTTACACAAAAATCCATTCAAAATGGATTAAAGACTTAAATTTAAACCAAATACCATCAAATTATTAGAGAACTTGGGGAAAACCTACTGGACTTCAGCACAGGCAAAGATTTCTTGGAAAAAAACAAACAAACAAAGAAAAAAACAGAGGCACAGGCAGTAAAAGCCAAAATTAACAAATGGGATTCCATCAAATTGAGAAGCTTTTGTACTGCAAAATAAACACTAAGGAATGTGAAAAGGGAATCAACAGAATGGGAAAAATTATTTGCAACTAATGCAACTGATAAAGGATTAATAACCAGAATATATCAAGAGATCAAGAAACTCCACAACAACAAAATAAACCACCCAGTTAAGAAATGGGCCAATGACTTAAGCAGACATTTTTCTTCCTTTCTCTCTCTCTCTCTTTTTAAAGATTTGCTTATTTATTTGAAAGAGTTACACACAGAGAGAAGGAGAAGCAGAAAGAGAGAGAGGTTTTCCGTCTGCTGGTTCACTCTCCAACTGGCCGCAACAGCCAGAACTGCGCCGATCCAAAGCCAGAAGCCAGGAGCTTCCTCTGTGTCTTCCATGTGGATGCAGGGGCTCAAGGACTTGGGTCATCTTCTACTGCTGTACCAGGCCACAGCAGAGAGTTGGATAGGAAGTGGAGCAGCCGGGTCTCAAACCTGCACCCATATGAGATGCCAGCACTGCAGACGGTGGCTTTCCCCACTTCGCCACAGTGCCGGCCTCTCAACTGACAATTTTCAAAAGAGGAAATCCAAATGGCCAACATACACGTGAAAAAAGGCTCAGGATCACAAGCCATCTGAAAATGCAAATCAAAACCACATTGAGGTTTCACCTCACCCTAGTTAGAATGGCCCTCATACAGCAAGCAACAAACAACAAATGCTAATGAGGATGTGGGAAAAAAGGTACCCTAATCCACTGATGGTGGGAATGTAAATTGGTAAAACCACTATGGAAATCAGTTTGGAGATACTTCAGAAATCTGAATATAGACCTACCCTATGATCCAGCCATCCCACTCCTGGGAAATCACCCAAGGGAAATGAAATCAGCAAATAAAAGAGTTATCTGCACACCCATGTTTATTGCAGTTCAATTCACAACAGCTAATACATGGAATCAACCTAAATGCCTGTCAACTGAAGACTGGAAAAAGAAATTATGGGATATGAAAAAAATGAAACCCAGTGATTTCCAACAAAATGGATGAATCCGAAAAACATCATACTTAGTGAAATAAGCTAGTACCAAAGGGATAAATTCTCCCTGTTCTGTGATAACTAATAAAGCATCTAAAAGGGAATCTGTAGAAGTGAAATTGACATTGAGGAGCAATGACTGCATAGCCCTTGTCTTGACTGTTGAGAAATAGTTTTTTGTTTTGTTTCATTTTTTGTTTTGTTTTGTTTTTTTCTTAATGGAGAATGGGACTGGGAATGGGAGAGAGAGGAGGAAGCGGTGGGAGGGCGGGTATAATGGGAAGAATCACTACATTCCTAAAGTTGTACTTATGAAATTTGTACTTATTAAGTAAAAGTTTTCTTTGGGGAAAAAAAAAAGAATCACTATATTCCTAAAGTTGTACTTAAGAAATTTGTACTCATTAAATAAAAGGTTTCATTGGGGAAAAATAAAAAATTCACCCAAGTGAGCATTATACCTCTTGTACTTCACTTGCAAATTCATTATTCTCAAAATTCATACCATTTATTTTAATTTTCTTAAATGTCACTCAAGTAACCTGTAAAATTACCTAGTCCATTATGATATAAGGTACACTCACATGTTTGGAGAAATAGGCCAGGTTAACCATTACTTAGACATGAATTTCTCTATTGGTAATGTTTAATTGTTTTAAATATTAAAAATATTATGTCATAATCATGAAGTTTCAGTATTTAAAAATTAATTGTGGACTTGATCTCTTTTCTAGGAGATGCATCCCATGTGTGACAATGGTCTACTGATTCATCATTGAGAAATTCAGTTATTTATATTTGAATGAATGTTTTAACTGAAAGGCAAGTGAGAGCTTCTATCAGGATAGTTCCTTTAAGACATATTGAAAAATATTTTCCAAGTATTTCTCTTCATAGAAATCAGGCAATAAAATTAAACATTAAATTTATTTGTTTAGATGTTCCAAATAAGCTGATTCTATGTTTCCTGAGAATATATATACTTTTAATTTGCATAGGTAACTCATAGATGAGAAAGTCTCACTTTCTTGTGTCACTAGGATCAACTATGTCAGTGCATATATTGTAGAAGTTATTTAAAATTTTATTAAAAAATTAGATTCCATTTCCTATGAGATATTTCATTTATCAAATGAAATATTCCAAGTGCCTTTTACTCACTTTTAGTATTCTATCTTATTAAAATGTTTATAACTGTTAGATAACATATTTTTGAACTTGATAAATGTATTAAATTGTCCCCAGATAACTCATTCTAATGGAATTTATTATAGTTCTTTGCTATACTGGAGTCTTTGAAAGAGATACCCAATTCTTAATGGATTGTCTGGTAACTACTTCTTTTAAACGCAAATTTTTTAAAATGCAGACCATGGAGACAATAAGAAGGCTTAGATAAATGTTTTACTTTATGCAACAAAAGTCAAATTTGAAACAATGTAATCTAATTTTTGAAAACTCAAGAAGATAGAACTAACAATTTCCTTGATAATATATTTTTAAGGTGTAGTTTTTTTATTGTTTTCAAGTCTATTACAAGAATGCAGCATAATAGTTTTGCATGCCAGAACCCTCACAAAAAATGCAATCTTAAAAACTGGCATTTTAACATCGTTCAACAATGTAAGTGCTTGCCATAAAAATAAGAGAGGAGAAAATAATCACTTTATCTCAGAAGCACAAGTACACAAATCTAATTTCTCAGGTTTTTGTTATTTCTTTAATGTTCTGCCATCTAGTGAATAATAATGTATATATAAATACTGTGAAACTACCAACTTATAAAAATGTATAATCCACTGATAATTTTAAATGTCAGATCTAGAATCAGACACTCTATAGTTAGAACACTGTAAAAAAAAAAAAAAGGAAAAGTACTCTTTCCATACTTCAAGAAATTTAGAGATGTCAGAGCCACAGAAATGCACCTGCTTTTGAGACATGCACTGAAATATTAGAATAAACTGATGAATGAATGAATAAAAATATCATTTACATCATTTAAGAAATCCACAATGGGGCCAGCGCCGCGGCTCACTAGGCTAATCCTCCGCCTAGCGGCGTCGGCACACCGGGTTCCAGTCCCGGTTGGGGCGCCGGATTCTGTCCCGGTTGCCCCTCTTCCAGGCCAGCCCTCTGCTGTGGCCAGGGAGTGCAGTGGAGGATGGCCCAGGTGCTTGGGCCCTGCACCCCATGGGAGACCAGGAAAAGCACCTGGCTCCTGGCTCCTGCCATCAGATCAGTGCGGTGCGCCGGCCGCAGCGCGCCGGCCGCGGCAGCCATTGGAGGGTGAACCAACGGCAAAGGAAGACCTTTCTCTCTGTCTCTCTCTCTCACTGTCCACTCTGCCTGTCAAAAAAAAAAAAAAAAAAAGAAAGAAAGAAATCCACAGTGGGGGGGGCAGCATTGGGGTGTAGTGGGTAAAGCTGCCACCTGCAACACCTGCATCCCAGGTCCCTGCTAATGTGTCCAAGTGCTCGGGCTCCTGCACCCAAGTGGGAGACCTGGAGGAAGCTACTAGCTTTGAACAGTCCGAGCCCCAGCCGTTGCGGCCATTTGGGGAGTGACCCAGTGGATGGAAGAACTCTCCATCTATCCCTCTCCCTCTGTAACTCTGTCTTTCACAGTGGAAATAAAAAGCCTCTCCTTGGGCTCCCAAATCCTAGGAGGAAAATCAGGATAGTGCAGTGTCATATTCATTACCAAAGAGATTTTGAATAGAGAAGCAGTCGGCAAAGTTGGATGCTGCCAGGATTTTAAGCAAGTAATGGAGATCAATACATGTCATGTTATTTAGTCCCTTGATAGGAATGGTGACTTCACTGAAAGCATTTCACATGAGTGATCACCAAGGAACTTGAAAAGAGCTGGTTCAAGAGTGAATTTAAATTGGGAAAAAGAGACCCAAGTTTAGATTACCACTTTTAAAAGTCTACAAGTGAAAAATGAAAGGGTGACACTTTTTTTTTCTGGTTTGAATGTCCATTCTTTTTTTTTTAACTTTTATTTAATAAATATAAATTTCCAAAGTACAACTTTCGGATTATAGTGGCTTTCCACCCCCCCATAACCACCATCCCTCCCGCACTCCCTCTCCCATCCCATTCTTCATCAAGATTCATCTTTAAATTATCTTTAAATACAGAAGATCAATTTAGTATATACTAAGTATAGATTTCAACAGGTGACACTTAAAATGGGATACGGAAGATAGCTTTGTTTTTGTTAATGTTTTGTTACAAAATATTTTTGTAAATGTTTTAAATGCATGTAAAGGTTAGATTCCTGAGTAAGTAATGAGGAAAAAACTTGGGGGACTTCAATAAAGAGATGTTTATTCTGTGCTGACATGGTTAAAGGGTCAATGGATCAGAGGGAATACAGACGTGGTGCTTGGATATTGTGGGAGATTCTGTCTTTCCTGACTTTGATTTCCTCAATGCACTGACAGGAGATATTACAACCTGAGAATGACAAGGAGGTGGAACTTGGAGCTGTTTAAGTAGATGGTATGTAGAAAAATAATACATAGACAACCGGTAAACAAATATTTTGCTTCATGATTTGAGACAATCTAATGATTGTTTTTGCTGAAACCAGTAATTTTATTTTATATGTTCTGGAACTATATTTTTGCCCTAAAACTATTTTCTGCATAAATGACGATATTCAAATATTTCTTTTCTTTCTTTTTTTTTTATTTGTAAAGCAGAGAGACAAAGAGAGAAGGCAGAGAGAGGAAAAGAGAGAAAGAGCAAAGGAGAGAGAGCAAGAAAGCACCACTAGCCACTTGTTTACTATCCAAGCACCTGCAATGGCCTGGGCTGGCCTAGGCCAAAATCAGAGGAGACAGCAACTCAATCTCTGTCTCCCTCATGGGTGGCAGAAACTCAATACTAGCCATAACTGCAGCCTTCCAGGATCTGCATTAGCAGGAAGCTGGAGTCAGCAGCTGGAACCAGGACTCAAACCCAGGCTGTAGGCATCTTAGCCAGGGCCTTAGCCACTAGGCTAAAAGCCTGCCCCTATTTTCCTCAGTAAGTTAAAAGTACTAGTTTTTTCCCCCAGCATTAATGTATTCTATTTCAATATGCATCCTTTCTTAGTTTTTTCTTTAACTTTAGGAATGTCATACACAGTAGATTTTCATGACTACATTGTCATGTGTTACTCACAGAAAAATCCTTATTAAAAAAGATTGGCATGAAGACCTTTGCTTAATTTTATTCTTATATTTTAACTTTTTCTCCACTTCTAATGTATGTTACCTTTTAATCCTATTTTCATTTTTCTTAAATTCTTAATGATCTCCTTTCTGCCTTGATTACCAGAATTCCCTAAATGATGTGATATATAGTTTTCATTGTTTAGGATATTTTAGGGAATGGAACTGTTAAATGGTTATTGATGGATTTAAATTTGGAAATTTCCCTTTCAACCTAAAAAGCAAACATTAGGTGAACATTTTTTCTTAAAGATCCATTAGGCAGCTAAAACGTCCACTCCTGAATTGCTTGATTCTCATTTATTCTCTTAAATGTTTTCAATTGATTTTTTAAAAAACATGTTATTTTCTAAAAATACAGCCAAAGATATAATAGTGAACAGTGGACTAACTCCTTGATACAAGCATGACAATATCCAACTCCACAATGACTCACAGCCCAGACCTACAATGCCAGAGGCACAGTCAAAAAATAGCTCAGGATAATGAACTGCATAAATGGTGAAACAATGAGTAAATTCATAGTATTAGGGCATTTTTAGGTTAATTGGTATAGGCAGGTTTTACTGTATTTCAAAAAGAGGACAAACAGTAAAGACTGATTAATCATACCAACACAGTATTCTAACAGTTCTGGGTTCAAATCATGGCTTGATCATTTCTAAGGTATGGAATCTAAGGTAAGCCAGTCACCAAGTTGCTTAACTCCTGAGCCAGCATTCTCATGTGAAAATGAAGCAAATACTTTAGCCTGCTGGAAGGATCCATAGGGTTTAGCACTGGGACTTGGCATACTGTAAACATTTAATGACATTAGCCTAATAATCAATCCCTAATAGACTGGTTTTGCATATAATTGGCATGCCTATCTGGGCGATCACAAGCATCACATATTATGATTTTTTAAACAATTACTGTTTTTAATTTGAAAGGCAGTGATAAAGAGACAAACAGAGACAGAATCATTCACAGGTTTACTCCCCAAATGCCTGCAACAGGAAGGGCTAGACTGAGCTAGGCCAAAGCCAGCAGCCTAGAACATAATCTGAGTCTTCCATTTGGATGACAGGAACCTGTGTTCTGTAGCCAGCACCTCCAACCTCTCAAGGCACTCACTAGTAGGAAGGTGGAATTGAGAGCACAGCAGAAACTCAAACCCAGGTCCTCTGAAATGGAATACGAGTGCCCCAAGCGGCACCTTAACCACTGTGCCAAATGCCAGCCCAGCCATGACTTTTATATGACCCTCTTTGAGACTGTACCATTTTCTTCATTTGCATTCCATCTAAAGATCTGCATTCCATCTAAAGATAGTATGTTATGCTTTTTGGTTTTTCGTTTCAAAAACTAACTTGTCCAAAATTGTTATTCCTGTAAAAGAATTCTTGGAAAGTCTACCATGTAACTTATACAGAATTCTCTACACTTTTCAATTTTCTGTCTCATTGCAGTGACTACCATTTGTAGAATGTTACTGTTAGTTGCATTGTCTTTGCAAGGGTATTTGATAACTGAAAAGCATTTCAAATTTGTTGCATTTGTGCATGACTACCATCTTCCCACGAGGAAATGGGAACACAAAATGAAGCCTTCTGGAAAGGAACCTCGGCTCTCAGAGAAGAAAAAGAAAACCAGAGTGAGGAAAACACAGAAGTTTAGAAGAGCTCCCTTAAAAGTCGAGAGCTGTTTGCATGCAGATCTGCCCATTATGGAAATGATACCAAGGGCACGAGGATTAATGTTGGTTTCACTCCTAATGTGCTCCAAACAGGCTTCATGAGCTAAAGAAGGTCAACCAAAGGTCAACCTTTATTGTGCCCTGGCCATTATTATTCCTCATAAAGGCTCCTAAAACCATCTCAGAACAAGACAATGTTCTCTAATGCAGAAATTCTTTAATGCCCATTTGACCCAACTGAGGCTCCTGGGGAAGTCAGCCTCCTTCATCGCTATAAATAGGACTGGTTGGAGTCCTCTGAGAGCAAAGGTAACAAGAAAGGTGTTCTTGACAGTGAATAGCACATTGCAGGCTCCTATGGCCTGGACCCTCTGTGTTGCTTGGACCCCGCTGTCTTGTTTGCACCTGGCTTTCTGTGGCTGGTTTTCAGCTTGTGAGAGAGACTTTGCTCAGCCTCTGTACACACAGGAATGTACAGACTGTGGCAGCTGGGGCTTTCTCCTAGGAAGGCTGGCCAAAAGCCCAGGCACCTCAGGGAATCCAGGATGTTAGAGAAGGATTTTTTCTCTTGCTCTCTTTAGCCAAAAAGTACAATTGCCTTGCATTCTTGAACCCAAAAGGGATCATTAATATCAACAAATATTAAGCTTGAAGAATTATGGAATCTTAATAAATTTGGTTTTTTAAGTATTATATTGCCTCATACAGAGAACATGTGCAGAATCATAAATGTTCCCCACTCCCTTCCTAAACATCAAATTTCCTAATAGGATAATGCTTTAATTGTAGAGAGGCTAATAAGGTATGAAACTGACTTAGTCATTTGTCCTAAAAATAATAAGGCAACTATTTTATATGTAGACTTGTCAATGGAGGGAAAATGTTTGTTACTGTGTGGGCTTCAGAAGGATTTCATTTTGTTAATGTAAGTATTAAAATATTAAAGGTGCAAAAGTTCAGTCAAAAGGGATCAAAATTTTGGCAAACCAACTGATTTTTTACACACTCACAAAAGTTTGACCAAATTTTATTCAGTTTGTAATGATAAATTTTAGGTTTCTGTATTAGAACTGACTCTCTTTTCAATATGAAAACTCACGTTCTAACAATTCTGAAAGTAAGTTCTCCCAGGTTTTAAAAATATATTTAATGTATTTATTTGAAAGGCAGAGTTAGAGAGAGAGACAGCAAGCATGAGCTTCTGCCTGCTGGTTCACTCCCCAAATGTTTGCCACATCCAGGGTTGGGTCAGGCCAAAGCCTGGAGCCAAGAATCTATCCAAACTTCCTACATGGGTGGCAGCTGTCTTCCTAGGTGTACTGGCAAGAAGCTAGAGCAGAGAAATAGTAACCAGGACTCAAAAGGGGACTTTAATATGCAATGTGTATGTCCCAGCTAGTGACTTTACCCACTGCACCACAGCACCTAACCCAATTTTCCCACTTTTAAATGAAATAAACTCGGGTTTTATATTTTGCAATTTGTTATGGAAAAAATTAAGACCCATCATTTTCTTTATGTAGAAGAAGCAAATTTTTGCATAAAAATCATTTGATTCCTTAATTTATAATCCTGTGTTGAAAATCAACTGTAATCATCTTTTGATTTTCTAAGAAAGCATACATGCTAGATCATAAATACAAAACACATTTCCACTGAAAACTGTGACAATGCTACTGAAGAGCAATATAAACTTTCCATCTGAAAACCAAATAAGCAAGTAAGCTTTTTTTTTTTTTTTTACAAAGCAAAGAGAGATTCCAGATTTCCCATCTGTTGAACCACTTCCTAAATATCCCCAGCGGCTGGGGCAGGGCCAGGCTGAATCCAGGAGCCAAGACACTCAATCGGATCTCCTACACGGGTTGCAGAGACCCACCTATTTGAGCCATCACCAGCTTCCTCCTATGGTTTACTCTGGTAGGGAGCTGGAGCCAGGTCATGAGCATTTCAACCAGTTCTTAACCAGTAGGCCAAACACCTGCCCTGAAAGTGGGCTTCTTTATCACCGATGTAAGAATTTCATCAAACCATCTTGGTCTGGATGTCAGGAATTTCACATGCTTTTAAGTGTTTCCTGAAATTACACTTAGGAGCAACGTGACCATACTCTACTGGCAAAGTTAAAGTATCTTTCCCCATACCTGGAAGTTAGCATTGGACAAGCCCCACTAATGGATTATTTCCCTTAAAGTTGATTTGACCACTGTCATCCCAGATACCTGAGCTGATTATATGCATTCATTCATGTTCAATCAATGCTGGGACAGGCCACATGTTTCAGTTTATCTTCTGATATAAACACAATATTTAGAACCCCTTGCATGCCTTTAGTGCTTTACAGTGAAATAATTGCAGCTGTTCTCTGTGTTGGTTATTTCTTTCAACCTAAGATATCCACCCCCATTCAATCTTCAGTGGCCTAGGGAAATGGCATAACTATGTTACCAAGTCTCAAAGGCTTGATACAGACTGAAAATTGTTAAAACACACATGTACAAAACAAAACTTAACCAGTTTATCCCTTTAGTGTCTATGCTATGATTCTTCCCTTATTAGCACCCTCAGAATTTTGTAAAAGGTGCATTTCTTATTTTGGATTCTCCAAGAATACCATCCTGTGATGGGGATTTCAATGCAAGTAGTTTATTTAGGAGGTGATTTCTGGAAGCACCAATAAGGAATGATGAGTGTAGATGAAGAGTGTAGCCAGAAAGGTATGTTGTTGAGTAGGTTATAGCTTTGACCAACCGTCCAGCTGTGGAATGCTGGTAGCCAATATAGGACACAGCTCAGAATTATCCAACATGGGGTACCAGAAAATGATATTTATCTCTAACTTCTATATGTTATTAGCTAAGTAACCTCTGGTCACATCCAACTTGCCCTGCATGGAAGTTGAGAGCAAGGCTTCAGTTAGAGTGTGACAAGACTCACAGCAATGACATGTGAGGGCACGGTCAATGCTGAGTGAGTTATCGGTGGAAGTAAAATAAACAGCAGATGGTATTCTTCACAGAACATATGTGATAATGAACTACTTGAAGTCACATTTTAATTATAATTAGCAAGACTAATATTTATGCAATAATTATTTTTCAATTGTCTACGAAGGGCAAGAAAGCTCCGTAAAAATAGCTTAGAGTTATAGTTTTGTGTTTTTTTTTTAATTTATCTGAAAGGCAGAGTTACAGAGAGACAGAGGCAGGGAGAGGGAGACAGAGGTTTTCCATCTGCTGGTTCACTTCCCAAATGGCCACAGCTGGGTCAATCCAAAGCCAGAAGCCAGGAGCCTCTTCCGAGCCTCCCACACAGGAGCAGGGGCCCAAGTATTTGGGCCATCTTCTGCTGCTTTCCCAGGCCATAGCAGAGAGCTGAATCAGAAGTGGAGCAGTCAGGACTTGAACAAGCTCCCACATGGGATGCAGGGGGGTAGGTTTACCCCCTACTCACAGCACCATCCCCAGAGTGATAGTTTTTGTACATCAAACAGTGATAAATAATAAAATAATAAATAATAAAAACCACTACAATGTGGTTTTTATTTTTCTTGTTATATATGTATTTTTATATTTTAGGTTTTCTATATGTAGGATTCTTTAACATGTATTTGCAAGTTTAAAAAACGAAAGTTCTAATGAGGTAAGAATGACATCTTTTGCAACAAACACCCTAGCTCCCCTCTCCCTTATCGGTTTTCAAAATGGCTAAAACTTATAATCAAGGACAGGTGTTGTTGCACACTGCTTAGAATGCCTACATCCCATACTGGAGTGCCTGGTTCAAGTTCCAGCTACTCCATGCTTCCAACCCACTGCATGCTTTAGCCAATAAAGCAGCACATGATGGCTCAAGTAATTCAGCTTCCACCACCCACAGGAGACACCCAGATGGAGCTGCTGGTGTTGGCCTTGACTTTTGTTGGCATTTGGATAGTGAATCAGTGCATGGCAAACATTTGACTCTCCCTGTCTCTCTGTCACTCTGTGGTTCCAATAAATAAATCTCTCCTTTTTTAAAATAAAAGAATAACCATGCTAGAAATTCAGCGGTATTTTTTACTTTTATTTCTAAGGCTTGCTTAAATGTGAAAATTCCTGGTCAATGCAATTCTTCCATGCCGTAAGGAATTATGTAGATACGTAAAGGATTGTGTGTTGAAAAACATTTCTATTTAATCAACAGGTTACAACAAACAAAATATACTGTGAAATATGACAGAAATGTTTCAAAACATGTCCTGTCACATCAAGCCAAGGCAAACTTTTTTTCTGACTATATAGAAACGTTAACTATTATTATTTATTGCCATAGAAGTAAATAGGAAGATTATGGCATCAAGTCTAAAAGAGAGAGTTATTTCTATTTGTTTGCAGGGTTCAATGTTTGGTAGTAGAAGCACAAGCAGGGAGAGGAATATATTTTGAATTTTGAAGAGTTATAAGCTAATCAATGTAAGCTTTCAAGGTACAAATATCTCAACTTATCCTTGTAAATCTTTTCTAAGCTAGGTAAGGAGCTACTTCCCTCCAGTTTCCAGATAGAAAAATAGATGATCGATGAAGATCTCCAAGCCAGCCCTGGAAAACAGAAACGATGAAGTGGAAGACACTGAAGTTGATGTTAGTAGCTGTCGCTTAACCTATCTTTGTCACAGAAAACGAAACATCATCCCAAGGCCACTGGGTAATGTACTCTGGAAGAAACCAATTCAAGATGGAATAAGTTCAGTGTTTGTGCTGACATGTAAACAAAAGCATAATAAGTCTATATGAAATATATTCTCTTTGCCATAATAACACTTCATGTTATATCTAGATGAACAACTCTTCCAGAAAATTCATCGTAACAGGAGGATTTAAATATAGATTGACCTGGAGCACAAAGTCTGTTTATTATTCATCATGTTATATTTTACTATGTAGGACAAATGCTTCATTTTTAAAGGTTTAATATTTCAATTAAATTTTAGGAATTAATGAATGTATAGCATACTACTATAACTAAGTGCCCACTACATATTCATGATTTATTCAAATAATGTTTGAGATATAATTTATTAAATATTCATTTTCTGGAGCCATTTTGTAATCTAATGGATACACTGAACTGATCATGAAATAATTCTCTAATTAGAAATAGAAAGACAATATGTACCAATCCATTTAATGCAGATTTAATAGGGTTTTATTAGGATATGAGACTATATATCCATTTAATTTATACAAAATGTCTCTTCTGCAACCTTTATTTCTGAATAAGAGACGGTTTAGAATACCAAAGAGCTTTAAGATCCAAAATACAGTCATTATTTCAGTCAATTTAAATGTACCAAAACATTTCAGCCTCCAAATTAATAACATGATTACACACAAAAAATGTGCATAAGATACACTCTATTTGAATGAAAGCTAATACAAAATAGAAATTCTTGATAAAAATGATAATTTAATTTAAAATGGTAAATAGGTAACTTCATATCTTGGCCTTTGTTTTGAAAACAACTAAATAAATTCATGGCTTGATTCCATGCAATTAATTTGGTGAAATTCTGAATGATATATCAACTCCTAGAACAAATTACATCTTTACTACAGGAGGTAGTGAGCATATACAACCAGAGAAACACTTGTTAAGAAACACATTGGCACATACCAATTAGCTTATAATGCTCATACAAGTCACAGTAAAATTACATATGCTAGTCACAGTGACAGGCTGAGTCTAGTGCTAGTGGGAAGCCAGGTTAAATTATCACAGAGCAAAGACATCATTTGAGCAATTTTCTCTCCTCTCCCAGAGGACTCTGATTCCTGCATATCTAGGCAAATTTCTCCAAACTTAACATTTAAAAACTCTATTCTTTAACATGTTAAATCTGGAAACTAGTACTAAGTAGCACTTATATATACCGGATTATGGAGCATTAAAAAATGTTCACTGATAATTCATTCAAGACTATATCATGCTAATATTGTTGTGTGTGTGTGTGTGTGTGTGTGTGTGTATGTGTGTGTGAGGGATTAAGATCCTCTGCTCCCCTAGCCAGTGACACTCATAATAGAAAATGATCTGGCTGAGAATGCTAACCTAATGACAAAGCCATATTACTCTCAGTCGGTTCAGAGTGAGAAAACATACCCTGACACTGCAGGATTTAAGAAATGCAATCAAAAGCAACAGGCAGACTTTTCTTTGGACAAAGGGGAATGCTGGTAAAAGAAAATCTAAGTGACTACAAGTGACCTGAGCTTTGACAGGTCTACAAAAGAGGGAAATTTTCTGTTGCCTAAGACTAACTTGCTGTGCATCTACCAGGATCACAGTAATGGAGAAAATAACTGATAGAATATGACCAAGAGATCACCTTCCAACAGATGCACAGTCCTGTATCAAGCAATGCCATTTGACAGTCTCCAAACACTAGGTTTTCTCTCCTCGACCAGGTCAAAAATGTACTGGATCTTCTGCAGGGAAAGGCACTTGATCTAACCTTTTAGACCAGGTCATCAAGGACCAAGAGTCCACTCAGCCATCAGACTAGAAAATACAGCTTACCTTTTATCTTTATGCATGCAGGTATCTATTTATGTTTAAACTGTTCTATTAATCACTTACCATGCTGATCATAGCCAAAAAAGAGTCTGTCATTTTTTTAAGATAAGCTTCTTTAAATCCTGCATAGTCATTTATTCAATGATGGCTTAGGAGTTGTGATACAGACCTCAAAATATGTCCTGTGCTTTCACCTAAATACAGTACAAGACAGGCAAAAATGCACATGGCAAATGTGGTACACTGGCCTTCCCATGAATAAGAGAGAAATCAGGATGTGACAAATCCAAGATATTGTAGCATTTAGAAAATGAATTGCTCTATCATAGCATTATATTGGGACACTGATTAATACAATTGAATATGCCCTAAGAGAGCAAAGGAGAAAGAAAAATCCCAGGCAAATAGAATGTAACCATATAGAACTGTAGTAGTTTAATGATAAATTTTTGCATCTAGTCTTTGTAGCATCCAAATTACGCTATGTATATTATGTGAATTAAATCTTATGTCTTAGCATAGATAATTAAAATTCTAATATTAGCATGAAATTTCTCTTTAATGTTTGGTTCAGTAACCCTGACAAGCAGCCATGCCTGAATTGTCCTGCCCCCATGAAGAGGCCTGTCACTACCCACAAAGTAGTAATACCATCTCCCATTCTTTCTCTTCAAATCTTCAACACGCTAATGTTGTAGATACACTTTTGAAAAGAGGGCAGGGTTGAATTTTTAAATAGTTTCACAATCTTTAAATAAATAAAAAATCTTTAAATAAAATAAATCTTTAAATACAATAACTGAATCATTTTTTTTACATTTTATGTAAATAGTGTTGAAGATCTTTTCTGGTCATGTCTATTAGGACTTCTATTTCCTTCCTGTCCTTGTACATCCTTTTCTTTCTCCAAATTAGGGAAGTTTTCTGCAATTACTTCACTAAAAAGACCTTCTAACACATTCTCTCTTTCCACACCTTCAGGAACTCCTAAGACTCATATGTTGCATCATTTAATAGTATCTCATTGATCTCCAACACCGTTTTGAGTTTTCTAATTTCTTCTTCTCTTTTTTGGTCTGACTCTAAAATTTCTAGAGATATGTCTTCAAACTTGGATATTCTTTCTTCTGCCTCACCAATTATGTTGATAATGCTTTCCATCACATTCTTTATTTGTTCTATTGAATTCTTCATTTCTACTATTTCATTTTGATTTCTCTTTAGAAATCTCAATTTCATGAGAAAATTTTCACTCATATTATGTATGGATGTATTTCATGGATTTGCTTCTGACTACTTCTAAGTAATTCTACGATCATTTTTTTTAATTCTGTTTCTAGCATTCCTTCAATCTTCATTTTCACATTGTAGTACTGAAGTATTGTTGTGTTCCTTTGGGGGCATCATGCTGTCTTCCTTATTCTAGTCTCTTGAATTGCTGCATTTATTATTGGGCATTTGTGGAGATACTTCTATTTTTTCATTTTACCCTGAGATGAGTTTTATCTTTTTACTATGCCTCTGTAGCTTAGTGGAGTGTACACTTTTTGCATGAATACCCAGAGGCATGTGCTTGGTGTGTCCAGGGAGTTCTTTTCAATGCTCCAGTAATGTTCAAGGTGGCAACTAAGTTGGGTGTGATAAATCTTTTTTTTTTTTTTTTTTCATTCAGAGGGGAGGTTGTCTTGCTGTGTTGACATACTCTCACACTCAACTCCTCTCCTCAAAGGAGACCAATGCCTGGGCACTAGCCCCAGTGAGTACAATATTCACCCACACTGCCACAAGAACCACACAAAGCATCCGTGCATTCCTCACTCAGAGCACAGATCCTGCAGCATTGACCCTCACCAAGGAATCAGGGTACCCTGAGCAAGCGGAGCTGCCCACAGTGACTGTCCAAAGACCTAGCCACACCCTGCGCCCTCCCACACAGCCACAATATTTTCACAGTCCTGGCACACAAGGTCCCTGCAGTCACCAGCACCTATTCCGCTGTCAATTTTCCCAGCCTGATTCAGGCTTCTTCTCTTAGCTGATGCAGAAATGAGCTGGCACAGCTGTTACATACGTCCAAAACGGTGCCCACCCACTCTCCACTAGTAACAGGACACTAGTGCTGTGTTTGCTAGGAAAGAAAACGTGACCCCTTTTTTTCCCTCTAGGTTGGCAGGTACACCGGCCCTCACAGGGCTCATGCGAGGTTCTTCCCATAGCTTTACCGCCACTGGGTTGGTGCAGTCTGGTCTCACCTCGGTCTCCAAAGCTGGTGCTGAGGCTCTCTGCTGCTGGGGTCCTGAGTTGTGCATGTACACACCCTCTATCCACATAGGACCAAAGTGTCCCTCTAATTTATGTGGCGTTTCCTCTGCCAGTTTCTCCATAACTCTTTCCTGAGGTTGCACTCTCTCCATACACTTTTAACTCTCTTCCCCTAGACTATTATCAGAATCTTATTTCCTTCTTCAGACAATGCAAGGAACAAAGAATTAATTTAACTTCATTTAACTTTCCCTTGACTCATATAATTTTTTGTGTGCATTTTAATTCCCTCAATTCTATTTATTCAATTTCACTATTATTTTATGAGGCAAATTTCATTTAGATTTATCCACGTATTTATTGCCCTCTTAGCTCTTTATTGCTTCCTGCATCTCTGGCATAATTTTCCTCCTACATGTAAAGTAACTCTTTTAATGCAGGTTTGGTGGTGATAACCTTAGGGTTTTGTTGTTGTTTCTGATTTTTTAATATGAAACTGGCTTTATTTCATTTTTTTGCCTTAAGCACTTTTCCACTGACTATAAATGTGTAGTTATCAATTATTTTTATTCAGTACACAGAACAATATATCATGATATCTTGGCTTCCACTAATGGTCTTAAAGTATTGAAATCTAATTATTGAAGGAAATTTGTCTTTTTCATTTGTATTTCTGGTTCTACAATTTAATTATGGTATGTTAAACTATGGCTTACTTTCTCTTTTTTTCTCTCTCTCTTTTCTTTCTTTTAACATAGCTAGGAATCACGGGACTAAATCTTTGGACTGATTTTAAAAAAACAGTTCTGAAAATTTTTTTAGGCATTATCACATCAAATACCACCTGTGCATCTTTCTTCTCCTTTTGAAGCTCCAATGAAATGAATATAAGTTCCTCTCAGTGTTTCTTCTCTTTCTCTTCTTTCAGATATTCATGTTTGACAATGATGATTCCTGCATCTGCCTCATCTTCCGGCATACTAAATGCCACTGTGGTGTATCCAATCTGCTATTAAAACGAGGCAGTGAAAACTCTGTTTTAATTACTGTATTTTCAAATCATAATTGCAATACGATGCTTTTTTCAAATACACTATGTCACCTTTCTATATACTCAAGTTTTGGGTGTTATTTCAATATAGATAACAAATATTTATATAGTTGTATTACAGCTTAATGTGGTCACTTAAATATTTTAGGCTCTGACAGTACTTTTTTAATTTCTCATTTCAAAAAATCTGAATAAAGAGAAATTCACAAGAATAAAACAGTACACAGGACACCATAAGACCTTTGCACTATTCTAATCTTGCTAACATTTTCTATCACTGCATTAGCGTTCTATGTATATAATAGACATTTTATAGATATATAAATATTATGTTCTAGATATTATATATTTGAGAGCTAAGCCAAGCAGAAGTAAACGGAATACAAAGTTTCAGTGTGAGAGAAGTTTATCCAGAACATTAGTTCAAAACCTTGACTCTGACATGCCTGAATTTACCTGTTGAACTGTCCAAATTTGTAAGCTAAAAATTTGCTCTAAGCCATTTTAAATTAGATTTCTACCTTTTGCAACAGACTCTGAATCAATTTAAAAGTTTAAAAAAATTGATGTAAATGATAAAATTCTGTTTATAACTATGAAATGCATATATAAAACTACAGCATATCTCTCTTCTCAATACTTGCAAGTCACCAAGCAATAATCAAATGAGGAAGAGAAGGCATGTAAAACGATAAGTGTTACAGTAGGAATTAATTGTAAAAAGGGGAAAAGATGGAAATGCTAAGCGGCACATTTAATTTTTATATAGTCCAATTTTTTAATGTTTAATTATTGATAAGCTGCCTTAGGAAAAATAAAACTCACATACAATGATAAATGAACAAAAATTGCTCCTAAATGAGTCTATGGCACTTTGATTTCTGTCACTGTCCTTACACAGAACACTGAGTCCAATGTGAGACACCAGCAGGGTGGCAGAGCAATTGAGATGCTGCTTGGGAAGCCCACAGCTAGTGTCCAAGTTGGAGTCCTGGTTCCGGCTCCTGACTCCAGCTTCCCTACTGATGCACACCCTGGGAGGTAGCAGGTGATGGTTCAAGTGCTTGGTTCCCTACCACCTACATGGGAGATCCCGATTACATTCCTGGCTCCAGGATTTGGTTTGACCTGGCCCAGCACGAACTTTGGGGGCATTTGGGGAGTGACTGAAGAGACAGGGTATCTCTATCTGCCTCTCTGTCTCTCATCTCTGACTCCCGCCTTTCAAACAAACGTACATACATAACCGAACAAATAAAAATATACAAAGGTTACACGTTCTTAAACAAAATACATAATCCCAGAAGTGCTTGCACACAGCTGCGAAGTTTCTAGTCCACACCTCCAAAGCCACAATGGTCTCTGAAATACCTTCTAACTCATGACCCAGGAGAGCACTCTTTTTTTCCCCAATAATCAATTATATACATGGTAGCGAGAATACACATCAGCCCACCTTCCCAGTCAAACCCTTGAATAAAACACAAATTCTTTCTAGGGCCTACAGTACACTCTTTAAGGGCTTCCAGCTACCACCCTAACCTCATCTCCAACTATTCCTCACCTCTTCTATGCTAACACACTGGACTGTCTCTAACACCAGGTTGAATTCTTACACACTGTTGGTGGGAATGCAAATTGGTTAAGCCACTATGGAAGTCAGTCTGGAGATTTCCTCAGAAACCTGAATATAACCCTACCATTCAACCCAGCCATCCCACTCCTTGGAATTTACCCAAAGGAAATTAAATTGGCAAACAAAAAAGCTGTCTGTACCTTAATGTTTATTGCAGCTCAATTCACAATAGCTAAGACCTGGAACCAACCCAAATGCCCATCAACAGTAGACTGGATAAAGAAATTATGGGACATGTATCCTATAGAATACTATACAGCACTGATCTTCTGTATATAAAGAGAATCGAAAATGAATCCTCATGTGAATGGAAGGGGAGAGGGAGTGGGAAAGGGGAGGGTTGCGGTTGGGAGAGACGTTATGGGGGGGAAGCCATTGTAATCCATAAGCCGTACTTTGGAAATTTATATTCATTAAATAAAAGCTAAAAAAATAAAAAAAAAGAGGGAAAAAAAAGATGATTAATCAACTAAAAAAAAAAAAGAATACTATACAGCAGTCAAAAACAACGAAACCCGGTGATTTGCAACAAGATGGAGGAATTTGGAAAACTTCCACAGAAGCTCTGTCTGGAGAATGAATTGTTTTTTTTTAAAAAAATATTTATTTATTTATTTCAAAGGCAGAGTTACAGAGAGGCAGAGAGAGAGAGAGAGAGAGAGAGAGAGAGAGAGAACCTTCCATTCACTGGTCCAATCCCCAAATGGCTGCAATGGCTGGAGCTGTGCTGATCCGAAGCCAGGAGCCAGGAGCCTCCTCTGGGTCTCCCACAAGGGTGCAGGGGCCCAAGGACTTGGGCCATCTTCCACCATTTTCCCAGGCCATAGCAGAGAGCTGGATCAGAAGTGGAGCAGCCGGGACTAGAACTAGTGCCCTTATGGGATGCCAGCACTGCAGGCAGCTTTACCTGCTGTACCACAGCGCTGGCCCATAGAGAATTCTCTACAAATATTCACATGGCTTGGTTCTCATTGATGTCAGATCTCTTCTCAGGGAGGGTATATTCCAAATAACTTTTTTTTTTTAACAGGCAGAGTAGACAGTGAGAGAGACAGAGAGAAAGGTCTTCCTTTTCTGTTGGTTCACCCCTCAATGGCCACTGTGGCCGGTGCACTGCGCTGGTCCGAAGCCAGGAGCCAGGTGCTTCTCCTGGTCTCCCACGTGGGTGCAGGGCCCAAGCACTTGGGCCATCCTCCACTGCCTTCCCAGGCCACAGTAGAGAGCTGGACTGGAAGAGGAGCAACAGGGACAGAATCCGGCGCCCCAACCAGGACTAGGACCCAGGATACCGGCACCGCAGGTGGAGGATTAGCCTATTGATCCGCGGCGCCAGCCCCAAATAACCTTTCTTAATGGTCCTACTTGAAGCATATTTCCCCCCATCAGGCACTCTGCCCTTGCTCTGTCCTGTTTTTCCTACTGTCCAGTAACGTTAGTGTAATGTTGTTTATCATCTGTTGCCTCTCTTCCTCTGTCCTAGAATTTAAGTTTCATGAGGGCAGGGGCTCCGTTTTACTCACTGTTACAGTCCCAGTCCCTAGAATACTACTTAGTATCTAGTAGGCACTACACAAATTACAGTTGAATATAGATCAAATACTTTTGAAGGATTTCAAGTTATGATAAATAAATAAGCACTGTGCAAGGAAGAAGTGGTTCACCAACAGAAATGTCATTCAGTGAAAATAATGCATCACATTGGTAACAAAATCATAAACAACATTGTAACTTGCTCAAAGAAAACAGTTTTATCTGATCTCCACCCAGAAAATGTTTTATGCAGTCTTTTCTCCAACTTTTATGGTTTGTACATTTCTGTTAAAACTAATAAATATTTATATATTTCATGTAGTATCCATTCTTTTATTCTGTAATTATGTTTTTAGTTGTCATGCTGGGCTATTTTAGACAACATCATTTATTGATAGCATTTAAGAAATCCCTCAATATTTTTCTAATTTTGAAATATTTGAAAAATCAAAATTTAAGTAACACATTTTGTCAAATGTCCTAATTTTTTTCAAAACCACCAACTAAAATCATTTTATAAATTTATTTAAAAGGGCTAGAGAGAGAAAGAGAATATATCTTCTAGCCACTGGTTCACTCCCCAGTGGCTGCAACCAGGAGCCAGGAACTTCATCCAGGTCTCCCATATGGGCAGCAGAGCCCAAACACTTGGGCCATCTTCCAATGTTTTCCCCAGGCCATTAGCAGAGAGCAGGATCTGAAGAGAAGCTGTTGAGAAATGAACCAGCACTCATATGGGATGCTGGCATCATAGGCCACAGCTCTATCTGCTATGCCCTCACAATATCCCTTACATGTTAGTTTTATCATTTTGTTCTTCAGTGTTAATGAATTGGGTTCTTGGAGTCATAATGTAATTTCATAGGCATAAGAGAATATACATGCTGAATATTTTCTTATTCAGTAGATAATTGATACTAGCAGCCATACTAACATTTTTAAGAGGTAGATCAAAGTGGTTCATGAATATAAAATAATACCAATGAAACAGACATGCAGGGCCAGGGTTGTGGTGCAGCAGGTTAAGCCAATGCCCAAGACACCTGCATCCCCTATGAATGCTTATCCATTTCCCATCCAGCTCACTGCTAATGCACCTGCGAAAGCAGCAGAAGATGGCCCAAGGATTTGGGTCCCCTCTACCCACATGGGAGAACCAGATGGAGCTCCAGGCTCCTGACCAGGCCATTAAGGCCATCTGGGGAGTGACCTAGCAGACACAAGATCTCTCTCTGTCTTTGTCTCTTTCTCTCTAACTGCCTTTCAAGTGAATAATAAATTTTTAAAAAATAAGTAGGCATGCAATTTTAAGGTATACAAATTGTGCTTACATTTTAAATTCATGCATTATCTATTCTTTATGCTCAAATTCTCAGCTCTTGTTATTTATTTGGAATTTTACAGTACATTAATTTAGCTGAAAACAGCACTGAATAAAAAGTAACCAAATAAAGCAAAGTAAATGTAAAGAAAGAAAAATAAGCAATAACGAAGAATGCCAAATGCCACCTTTGTACACTTGCATCAAACATAGATGAAATTACTTTTAGTAGTCTCTGTTATGATTTTTCTTACATTTCTTGAAATGCAACATTAATATATTTAATTTTTTTTAATTTTAAATTTTTTATCTGAAAGGCAGAGTTACAGAGAGGCAGAGGCAGAGTGAGAGAGAGAGGTCTTCCATCCACTGGCTCACTCCCCAGATGGTTGCAACAGCTGGAGCTGTGCTGATCCGAAGCCAGGAACCAGGAGCTTCTTCCCACGTGGTACAGGGACCAAAGGACTTGGGCCATCTTCTACTGTTTTCCAGGCCAGAGCAGAGAGCTGGATCAGAAGTGGAGCAGCCAGGACTCGAACTGGCACCCATATGGGATACCAGCACTGCAGGGGCAGCTTTACCGGCTATGCCACAGTGCCGGCCTCAATATATTGAATTTTAAAAAACAGAAAAGAATTCATAACTGATATTTATGGCACCTTAGATGTCAAGCCAGATATAACCAGATAAGTTGAGTTAGCCATTCCTGAGCTGATGACATAAATGTGACAATGAACATGATTTTCAAAAAAAATTATTTATTTTCATTTCTTTTATTTGAAACGCAGAGCAGGAGAAAGGAGAGAAAGAGAAGAGGGGAAAAGAGAGAGAGGAGAGAAATTAATAGGCTGGTTCATTCCCCGGATGCCCACAACAGCCAAGACTGTGCTAGACCAAAGCCAGAAGCCCAGAATTCCATTCTAGTCTCCCATGTGGGTGTCAGTGACCCAAGTGGTTGAGTCATCATCTGCTGCCTTCCAAGCTGGGCACAAGCAGGAACTGGCTCAGAAGCAGAGGAGCTGGCACTGGATCCAGGCATTCTGACATGGGAGGCAGGTGTCTCAAGCAGTGATTTAACAATTGCACCGAAAGCCCACCCTTGATACGACTTTACTACAGGTGGGAAACAAAGCTCTAGGTTTAGGTCCCTGGTTCAGATGGAGTAAATCACTGTTTATGAATACTGAACTTGGTGCTTTAGATATTTTTGGTTGTTTTTCAAGGTTTCATGTAGATGAAAGAGATCAGCCATTATCATTATTTCTCATGACACTAATGGTATTGTATAGTTCTCACTTCCTATCTTAAACAGGAAAATTAAGTACAGGATGTCATTTTCTCTTCACCAACTAAAGAAAGAGAAGAATTATCAATACAAAATGAGCTTTTTTTTTTTTTTCAAATCTAACTGTGGAAAAGTACTCAAGTCCTCACTCCTTATCCATCCAAAAAAAGCTTTGGTTAACAGCCAAATCTCTTCATTTCATTTTGAAACTGGCTACACGAAAGAATACATTGGAAGAGTTTTCCAATTTGATTTTAAACTCTGTTACTTCATTTCGCAATTTTAAATGGAAATGTAAAATAAAAGAATATAATACTTTACTATATGACAGAAAATATGAATAATACAGTCAGAAATGAAAGCCAATGTCTGTTAGCATAGAATAGCTTTTTCCATTCTTTCACTTTCAGTCTGAGTATATCATTGTGGTGAGATGTATTTCTTGTAGGCAGCGTCACCACCTAGAAAAGATAGATATTAATAACATCTACCTCTTCAGGTTTTATTAAGTTTTAAATAATACAATGCCTATAAAATGATTAGCAATTCTATATCTAACACATAGTCACAATACAAAAACCACTTACTGTTATTATTCTCAATAAAACCTTTAAGAATTATCTTCCTATTTACCAAAGTAATATTTTAACTTAATTTTCAAAAATTTTATGTCATATCTACTAATCATGGACTGAACATTGAACGACATATACAATTATAGTTCAATATTTTTATTACTTAAAAACTTTTAAAATCTCTTTATGAAGAGATCCACGACACTTATAACTAACAACTGGTGTTGGTAATTTGGAAATGCTAAGGGTGAAATCTGAATTTGAATAGGAAAAAATAAGGGAAGGGATACTCAAGACAGTAAAATCCTTGGTGTATTTATAGGCTGGAGAAAGGGGAGGTATAACACTATGTAAGTGCAATGAAATGGTTTCTTTAAATCTCATCAATTTTCTGATAGTGGTTCTAGAAAATCATAGATGGGGCTATTTAAAGGAGCAAGTCCTTTGGATGGCTCAATATGGAGAAATTCAATTTAGTGACAGAACAATACACAGATGTGTAACAGTGCATCAAACAGGAGATGTCATGAATTCTCATTGCAATTCTATGAAATTAACAGGGAACTTAATGCTTTGAAGATAACGTGACAATCAACTAGACAAAGGTAACAAGACAGACTATAATTTAAAATGCATTTCGATAAAAAGAAATAATGCCACCAAGTTCATTTTTCAGATATTGGGGAAAATACATACTTCACATTATTCCTTCCTATTTTATTTCAAGTTAACAAATTAACTCACATATAAACAGAGTATTTTCCTCTCTATATTTTAGTTGTTTGCCTTTTTTGAAGATATACCATTACCATGGTCACATATATAGGATATCTATATATTTTGTGGGATAAGTCTATATGCATAATACTTCTGCCATTTTATTAACTTTTCCTGAGTTTATTTTAATGAAATATGTAAATAATTGGGAGACAGTCCAACTGGGGGTGAACGATTTTTTTTACAAAATTTGTTCATAATTGCCACTTTTAAAATTAATATTTTTGAAAAAATAATTCAGTGAAAAGAGATATTAAATCTCTTTAAAACATTTTAAAAAGATTTGCTGGGCCTGAGAAACATGTCAAGATGGTATCCGCTTAATACGCATGGGAGAGTAATTGGAGATTAATTTGGGAAGTAGGCAAGAAGCAAGAACAAGCTTGTTCAAGGGGCCAGCACTGTGGCTCACTTGGCTAATCATCCACCTGTGGTACCGGCATCCTGTATGGGCACCGGGTTCTGGTCCTGGTTGCTTCTTTTCCAGTCCAGCTCTCTGCTGTGGCCCAGGAGGGCAGTGGAGGATGGCCCAAGTGCTTGGGCCCCTGCACCCGCATGGGAGACCAGGAGGAAGCAGCTGGCTCCTGGCTTCGGATCAGCACAGTGCCAGCCATAGCAGCCATTTGGAGAGTGAACCAACCTTTCTTTCTGTCTCTCTCTCTCTCACTGTCTATAACTCTACCTGTCAAAAAAAAAAAAAGACTTAAAAATATTTGAGTTTGTTCTTCTGAAAGACAGAATATGATGAGGAATTTGATTGAAAAGAATCTTAGTGATAAAATGCTCTTTGATACAGAGAAGGGAATAACAGAACACTTTTGAAGACAATATGCAATGCACTGCCAACTCTAGGATGAACTCACTGTATAAAACAGTGAAAAACCTCATGCCACTGAATAGTGGCAAAGAAGGTAGAACTGTCAAAAGCTATGACTCATATCAGCACAAGGATATTAAAAACACAAGGACAAATCTAACTGCATTTTTTCTTATCTTGAAAACTTAGAGTCTTAAATATCCCATAAAACTAGAGATAAACAGATAGGGAGAAAAGGAGTCACCT
Organism: Oryctolagus cuniculus; assembly: GCF_051225735.1. NCBI lineage: Eukaryota > Metazoa > Chordata > Mammalia > Lagomorpha > Leporidae > Oryctolagus > Oryctolagus cuniculus. The sequence continues at coordinate 73,907,142 of NC_142869.1, forward strand.
ATTTTCCCATTTTTTAGAATATATTTACATTTATAATTTCAATATTCCTAAGTAGATGTTTAACCTACTATATTAGGATCTGAATATAAATTTGTACTACATTTCGCCCAACAAGTATTACAGCATATTCATACTTACTGTATTATAATCCTCATAGTCACTACTAATTGTTGCATATTGTTCTCAAATGCATTCAAATTAGTGTGTTGTTGACCATCTGAGTTACTTTTCATATTTATTAGTGCACATATGATATCCATCAACATCCTCAAACATCCATGTTTTCCAAGTTTGTACAACTTCCTTGGGATAGATTCTTGGAAGTAACACTAATGGGTCAGACAATATGAATTTTTATAGATTTTTCCATCTATACTTGTTTTCCAAAAGGGCCATGCCACTTTTAATTGCAATGGTCAGTGTCTGAAAGCACCAGATTCACTGTGTCCTTGTTAACACAGGACACGATTATTTTTAATGTTATCATTTAGTGGGTAACACTCTTATTGTGGTCTATCAGAAGAAGGGAAAGGAAAACATCAGATATTAAGAAAGAATCTGACAAAAGCTCACTATTACAAATATCCTTGTAGTCAATATCATTATACAGCTGCTGGATCTTAGCTCACAATAAATTGAATACATACAAGGGGGCCTGCGCCATGGCTCACTTGGTTAATCCTCCGCCTGCGGCGCCGGCATCCCATATGGGCACTGGGTCCCATCCCGGTTGCTTCTCTTCCAGTCCAGCTCTCCGCTGTGGCCCAGGAGGGCAGTGGAGGATGGTCCAGGTGCTTGGGCCCCTGTACCCGCATGGGAGACCAGGAGGAAGCTTCTGGCTCCTGGCTTCAGATCAGCGCAGCGCCGGCTGTAGCGGCCATTTGGGTAGTGAACCAATGGAAGGAAAACCTTTCTTCTCTGTCTCTCTCTCTCTCACTGCCTATAACTCTACCTGTCAAAAAAAAATTTTTTTAATTGAATACATACAAAACATGCTGACAGATAAGTGGAAACCAGAGATTTCTAGAGAAATGTCCTGAAATTGTCTTTAGTCTAATCTTAATCACACTGTTAATCATGAAACTAAAGAAAGAGAAGGCAAGAAAACAAAACGTAAAAATAAACAAATATATATTCATTTCAATTTAAACAAGCACAAATACATTTAAAACCAGCAAACAAGCAACGTCACTTCTAACTCATACAGATTCTGGCACACATGTGACAAAATATGCACAATTTTCATTGCACTATTGTCTTAAACAAAATCTTGGAAATAATAATTGTGCAGCAGGATGGAACTAATAGTAAAGAAACTGTAGTACTTTCAACAAAGAAATAACAGAAGATTGTAAAAATGAATAAAGAAGCTATTTAGTATATCTTTCGACAATCCACTCAGATTTGTTAAAGAAGATACAGGCATGTATATATTACCATTTGTATGAAAATAAGAGAAAAATAGAATAGTATTTAGTGTTTGTATGTGTATAGCCAACCAGTGAAAAGATCCTATAATTACTAATTTATGTGTTGACCTGATCTGGCTAACAGATGCCCATGTGTTGCCAGAAGAGATTTGTATTTGAATTGGTTGACTGAGTAAATGTTGCCTTCACCAATGTGAGTGGATATAACCTAATTCTTGGAAGGCTGTAAGAGAAAGAAATGTGGAGGAATGGTGGTTCTGCTCTCTGCTTCAGCTGGGACATCCATTTATTTTTCTTCCCTTCGCCAGTGACACCCTTGGTTCTCTGGCTTTCAGACCCACATTTGGACTTGCACCACTGGTCCCCCTCTTCAGCTTACAAATGGCTGGTCATGGAACTTCTAGTCTCTGTAATCACAAGAGACAATTCTGACACTATGAATGACAACCTGTCAAGTCATTAGTGGAATTAAAAGACAAGCTTGTTTTGGTGCACAAATTTTTTAGGAAGTCTTCAAAACAAATGCATGGAAAATAAGCTTTTGTTTTGTTTTTAAAGATTTATTTATTTGTTTGAAAGGTAGAGTTACAGAGAGGCAGAAGTAGAGAGAGAGAGGTCTTCCATCCAATGGTTCACTCCCCAAATGAACACAACAGATGGAGCTGGGACAATCGGAAGCCACAAACCCGGAACTTCTTCCAGGCCTTCCATGCGGGTGCAGGGGCCCAAGGACTTGGACCATCTTCTGCTTTCCCAGGCCACAACAGAGAACTGGATCAGAAGTGTAACAGCTGGGTCTCAACCCAGCATCCATACGGGATGTTGGCACTGCAGACGGCAGCTTTACCCACTACACCACAGCGCCGGCCACAGAAAGTAAGTTTTATAGAAAAAACTACAAATGGGTTTTAAAATGTTTTTGCACCAGAATACTTACCTTTTAATTCCATTTTTCTTTAACTTTTTAAAGTATCCTCAGGTTTGTGCATGTGTGTGTCTTCCCCCCTCCCCCATTGGTTATGTTTCTTTTGAGAACTTAAAGGAATAAAGATTTTGGTATTGAGTGGCTACAGAAGAACAGAGTATTAAAGATGAGCTACCTGAATTGGTCTAAGATTTCTAGAACTAGCCGTCTAGTTTGGTTAGATTTACTACTGTTTCTAGTAATAAGAGGAGCGCTGATAGTCCATGGCCTACACCGCTTATGGAGAGGTGCAAAATATCTGCGTTGTATACTCCTCATTAACCACTTAGAAGAAACAAGGAGCTAAATAACTCTATGATATTTTGGAATACATTTTGGTAAACCAAGGGACATTAATAATGTTGTCTCTTTATTATTAATATCTCTAGATAAAATGGTGAAAGAAAAAGATGAGCTCTGAGATTCAAATTCTCAATTCAAGTACTGCATAAATGGTCTAAGAACTTCTAGCCTAATATCCTGTAGCCTCGGGGCTGAAATCACTGAAAATCAAATACAGAATCTCATCCTACTACTGACTGAATGACAAGAAAGCTAAACTTCCAATGTTGTAAGACATCTTATGAAAAAGAGAAGGTATTGGCCGGTGCCGTGGCTCAATAGGCTAATCCTCCGCCTGTGGCGCCAGCACACGGGGTTCTAGTCCCGGTCGGGGCGCCGGGTTCTAGTCCAAGTTACCCCTCTTCCAGGCCAGACCTCTGCTCTGGCCCGGGAGTGCAGTGGAGGATGGCCCAGGTCCTTGGGCCCTGCACCCGCATGAGAGACCAGGAGAAGCACTTGGCTCCTGCTATCGGATCAGAGCGGTGTGCCGGCTGCAGCGCACCGGCCACGGCGGCCATTGGAGGGTGAACCAATGCAAAAGGAAGACCTTTCTCTCTGTCTCTCTCTCTCTCACTGTCCACTCTGCCTGTCAAAAAAAAAAAAAAAAAAAAAAAAAAAAAAAAAGAGAGAGAGAGAGAGAGAGGGTATTAACTGGAAAAGAACAAGGTCTTCTAAGTTGGAATGGAGAAATTTGGGAAGAATCTTATTAAAAAGGAGACATGGAGTTTGGTTCTGAGGAGCTTTCCTTGCCAGTTAAAGGAAGCAGCCTCTCCACTCCTATTGGCATCTGCCCTTTCACTTACATCTGAAAGAATTAACCCTGCCTTTCCCAGGGGCAGTTCCCATGCAAACAGCCTGATTCTCCCCACAACTCTTCCCAGTCCTGAATCCTGGTAACAAAATGTGGATTAGTCAGGATTTTTCAGAGAAACAGAATCAATGGAAGTATGTGTGTGTATTTGTGTGTGTGTGTGAGAGAGTGAGTTATGTGGTTATTATGTAGGCTGGGAACCCCATGAAGTGCTACCTGCAAACTGGGGAAGGCTGAAAGCCAGTGGTGTGACTCAGTGAGAGTCTGAAGTCCAGAGGATGGAAAGAGGGAGAGACCATGCATTTAGTTTCTTTCTGAGAATAATAACAGTGCCTGAGAACGAGGAGCACCCACATCCAGCTGCAGAAGATGGGTGGTTCCTTCAGGCACAGAGACATTTTCCCTTTCTACCACCTTTCTGTATGGTCAAGTCCTCAATGCATCAGATGATGCCCAGCCACACTGGTGAGGCTAACCTTCTGTAGTCAGTCTACTGTTTCCCAGTTGTACTCAGAAGCAGTATTTTATCATTTATTTGTTCACCTCTTAGCCCAGCCAAGTTGACAGGTAAAATTAACCATCATAGATACCAAGAAATTAACCAGCGGCTACCTGCTTGGAAGGATAACTAGACAGAGGATAAAGGATATGGCAGGGAAAATGTTTGCTGTGCATTTCTGGAACTAGTGTGTATTATCTACTAAAAATTGAATACAGGGGAAGCAGCCCAATGGAAGCAGCCTCTCCACCCCTAGAGGCATTTGCCTTTTCACTTATCTCAAAGAATTAACCTTGCATTCCCAGAAGAAATACTAATGGACTACCCTGGGGGCAGTTAGGCATTTAGTCTAGCAGTTGAGATGCCCTCGAGGCACATCAAAGTGTCTGGGTTTGATTCCCAGCTCTACCTCCAGACTTGAGTTTCCTGCTAATGCAGATACTGGGAAGCAGTGGTGATGGCTCAAGTAATTGGATCCCTGACACCCACATAGCAGACCTGGATTGAGTTCTCTGCTCTCTCAAACAATTCTAATAAGTTAATTTTTATAAATACAAAACTTTATGTACTGAACTTTTTTATATACCAAAATAGACTTACCCTTTAACTCCTTTCTCTACAAATATTTTGTGATACCTTTTTATTCAAACAAATAATAAAACAACTAGAAAAGAGCAAAAGAAGAATAAGAGAATTTATTGATCATTGGTTCTCTCTTACAGTCCCTGTCACTTGTAGCTCATGGGGATATGTAGTTTGACATCTAGTTGCTTTCTAGACTATGACGTAGGGACAATTTTGTTGTTAATATTTCATTTTGTTAAATTTATGCATTTGTTTTATTTTATTTTGTTTTATTTATATGAGAGAAAGAAAGAAAAATAGAGACAGAGATTATTTATTTGACAGGTAGAGTTACAGACAGTGAGAAAGAGAGAGACAGAGAGAAAGGTCTTCCTTCTGTTGGTTCACTCCCCAAATGGCCTCAAAGGCTGGAGCTACACCAATCCAAAGCCAGGAGCCAGGTGCTTCTTCCTGGTCTCCCATGTGGGCGCAGGGCCCAAGCACTTGGGCCATCCTCCACTGCCTTCCCGGGCCACATCAGAGAGCCGGACTGGAAGAGGAACAACTGGGACTAGAACCCGGTGCCCATATGGGATGCTGGCGCTGCAGGTGGAAGATTAACCAAGGGAGCCACGGCACTGGCCCCTGTAATTTAATTCTTTTCCTTTATTGACCAAATAGTTAATTTATACTTTAAAACAATTACAAATGACACTTTAATGAAACTACAGGAATCTCTGGTTAATTTCAAGGAATCCATTCCTAGAAGATTACCAAAACAAAAGGAGGAGTTTGGGGCCAGAGCTATGGCACAGCGGGTTTAAGCCCTGGCCTGAAGCACTGGCATCCCATATGGGTGCTGGTTCTAGTCCCAGCTGCTCCACTTCCCATCCAGCTCTCTGCTATGGCCTGGGGAAGCAGTAGAGGAAGGCCCAAGTCCTTGGGCCCCTACACCCACACGGGAGACTCAGAAGAAGCTCCTGGCTTCGGATCTGCGCAGCTCTGACCGTTGTGGCCGTGTGGGGAGTGAACCAACAGATGGAAGACCTCTCTCTCTGTTTCTACTTCTCTCTGTAACTCTTTCAAATAAACAAAATAAATCTTTTTTTTTTTTTTTAAAAAGGAGTTTTAGGGCTCTTTATACACACTGGATGTTGTATATGCATGAGTTTGTGTGTATGTTCATTTACCTTCCTATCCCACATCTTTTTACCTTCTGTTGGTATCAGTCCTTTGGTTTTTTTCTTTGAATATGGTTCTGGTAGGACCTGCAATCAAGGTGAATGATCCACTGACCAAAGAGTCAGCATGTACCTAGCCACATTCCTCATTCTAGGAATTTGGGTCTGAAGCAAAGCTATACACAGACTAAAAAGTATTGTCACTGCTCCTCCAGAGAGAGTCCTTGAAAATTCCTTTAGCAGTTCCTCCATGATGTCTGAGCATTCTTTTCCCTCTCTTTCCTTCCTCTCCTCCTCCTCCCCTGCCTTCCTTTCCCCACTTCTTCTTCCTCTCCTTTCCCCTCTCCCTCTCTGGATTCTGATTCTTTAACATGCCAAGTACTTTCCTTCTGTTGTGGGTTTTATTCCTGAAAGTTTATGACTGATTTCTGGAGCATGCAACTCAAGAGTTCTGTAAACATCAATGAATAACCTTACCAGAAGTATAAATTAATCTGTACTCTACCTTATTTTCATCAACTAGATCAACCCTTGTAAATTAATCAGGCTTCATTTATAATCTTTGGCATTTTTAATGAAAACTTTAAAAGGCTACCATTAAATTTTTTCCTTTACTTTTCTATTAACAAGTTAAAATTTGAAGTGTTTATTGGCTTTGTATATGTTCACTCTTTGTATATTTTAAATTTATTTCATTGTTCATTTTATGGGGGGATACTTACAAATTTTTAATTATCAATGATAATGGATAATGTCTATTGTGCTGCAATCATGTCCAGTGCTCTTGGGATAAATTGATAAATATGTCTCTCTCTTCAGTTTTCAGTCCACTGAAGGTGATGTACAGAAACTGAGAATCACTAAAGTGAGAGAAGTTCTTTAACAGTAGGAAACACTCAGGCTTTTTCAAAGAGTGAATATTTAGCTATTATTGGCAATTTGCATTGAATACGTTTCCTCTATTATTTATTTGTTAAGTATATCTATAGCATTTTTAACTTGAAATTGTTCCCTTTTATAAAAGCTAAATCTTATTTTCCCCATTTTGTTTCTGCTTATGAAATCTATATTTTCCTCTAGCTTTGAGCTGTTTTTATTAATTCCACACATCATCTAACATTTACTTTGGAATGCAAAATGAAGGAGTGTACCGTTTTGACAAATAATTATTCAATCTTCCCTGAACCACATATTAATACTTTTTAATTTTCCCACACACTGTGATTATTTCATATTACATTTTAATTTCACATAGTTTACAGTTGGGTTTGAGGTCTTTAATTCTATTCTGCATGTTTGCATGTTTTTTATAGACACACAGATGCAGTATTTCTATCTTAAAGTTTCTCTATGTATTCATATTTATGGTAAATACCCTTTAATGAAGTTTTGAGTTTAATGTCCTCTGATTCTTGGTTTCCCAAGACAGAAAAAATTCAGATATAAGTGAGATAGCTCTTCTTAACATTGAAAATATGAATATATATAATATATAAAAATGTTTACATTTATAATATATGGCAAGAGTGGGGAACCGACAAAGAGGGGGAAATGACTATTTTTAGCCAACTTCAAGTAATTTCAGAATTGGCCTATTTTGTATTTCAGTCAGCCAGGTTAGAAACTGAAGATTATCTTTTATATCCTCAGATAGAGGAAGTAGGCCAAAATAACCATGAAAATAATTTTATCAATGCAATCCATTATTTGTTAGTTGTAGCCTATTTTAAATACAATATCACTCTTGTCTGTAATTAGGTAGTACAGAGAAATACACATGTACTATTTATATTTGATTCACCTAACTCCTCAAAAATTGGAATTTAAATAATCCATTCTCACCATTTCAAGACATAGAATCTATAGTAAATACAGGCTATGATAATTACTAACCAGCCCTACACTGACACAGATGGAAGCAGAATTGAGTTTCCAGAACAGGGATGAGTTCATACACTGTGTTCACTGAGCCATGTGTATTTGTGCATATTCAGCACAATTCTTGTTTAACAGCATCCAAGTTTACTACAGAGCGTAAATAAAGTTTACCCCTGGTAATTGTCTTTGGCTAAGTGCTAGGGCCCTAGAAAAGTTATATGTAAGTCTCGCTGTTTAATGCGGAATTGATTTAGCCCTGATGATATTTAAATATATCACCAAAAAAAAAAAAAAGTCATAGCCAAAGACCGAACAAGATGCCAAGTATAATAACTCAGAACCAAATGCAGTATATGATTCACAAACCATTTCTTGAGTTAAAATTTTGCAGTTTAGGACAGCAATGTGTTTCTTCCAATTCCTGCAGGAGGTGTCCTCTGATAGGATATAGCAACATTTTTTTTTCTTTTTACTTTTTCCTGAGCTTCAAGTGAGAAGCATTGGTTCTTTAAAATATTTTCATTATTCACACAGGTTCCCCCTCTCTGCCCTAGTTTTGTTTTGTTCTGTGGTCTTTAAAAAAAAATACCTGACATAGAGCAAAGGCTTTTCACCTTTCATTAAATATTTTTTCCTTACTCTAAAATATTTAAGAAAAAAAAGAACTTGCAAGTAATTTGGGGACTTTCTAGTGTTCCTGAAACTCTTATCACTTTGATGTCAATAGACCTTGGAAAATACAATTTCTTGTTGCAGAGACTCTGTGGATTAGATTCTGTATACTGTCTACTCTCTCTCTCACAGGCATACACATGCACACACATACACACACATGCACACACACACATGCACACACACATGAATATATTATGGACATAAAGACTGAATTAAAAACAAGCACTTCACTTGCAAAGATACCTCCAGTACTATAAATCTTAGATGGCATCTCCAAATACAACCCAATTTGTAATGTTCTTGGTTTTAATACAATGTTAACAGAGTGTAATGTTTTGTCAGACATTAAAATAATTGTATGCAGCTGGTGCCGTGGCTCAACAGGCTAATGCTCCGCCTGCGGAGCCGGCACACCGGCTTCTAGTCCCGGTTGGGGCACCGGATTCTGTCCCGGTTGCTCCTCTTCCAGGCCAGCTCTCTGCTGAGGCCCGGGAGTGCAGTGGAGGATGGCCCAAGTGCTTGGGCCCTGCACCCCATGGGAGACCAGGAGAAGCACCTGGCTCCTAGCCTCGGATCAGCGCAGTGTGCCAGCCACAGTGCACCAGCCCCGGCAGCCATTGGGGGTGAACCAACAGAAAAGGAATACCTTTCTCTCTGTCTCTCTCACTGTCCACTCTGTCAAAACAAAAGAAAATTATAAGTACAAATGGATAGATTTATCATTACGTGACTATTTTACAAAATGCAGAGCTATTTAATGAGTAACTGGGGCCGGGGGCAGGGGGCAGGGGGCTTTGCTTTATTCACTTAGAAATCAACAGTGTTACTAGACCTGGCTCCACTTCCAACCGACTTTGGCTGACTAATGTCAACTTTCTGGAGTAAAGTTCTTCTTGACACATGAAGGAGGTTGGGCTAATTCCCTGATCCAATATCTGAGAACTGGTTGAAACTTTCAGCACACATCTGTCACTCATCTAACAGTTGACTTTGTGTGCCAGATGTGGTACCTATTTGATGGTTGACCCAAATTTAAAAAAAAAAACACAAAAACCATTTTTTCCTAAAGTTCTGCACTTTATATAGAAAAGAGAAAACCAGAGTGAAAAGGTGAAGGCTTAAGTGAGTGGCTTACGCATTCTTGACTCCAGAGAAATAAAATAAAGGGGCGTATGCACTCTGATATAGCAGAGAGAGCTGTCACCTGCAGAGCTTGCATTCCATATGGGTGATGGTTGACATCCTGGTTGCTCTACTTCCAATACAGCTCCCTGCTAATGGCCTATGAAAGCAGTGGAAAATGGAGCAAGTATTTAGGCCCCTGCACCCACCTGAGAGCCAGATGAAGCCGCTAGTTCCTGGCTTTTCAGTCCTGGTTACAGGGACCATTTGGGAAGTGAACAAGCAGATGGAAGGCCACTCTCTACCTCTGCCTCTGCCTCTGCCTCTCTGTAACTCTGCCTTTCAAATAGATAAATGACTCTAAAAATATAAAATTTAAAATAAAACTGAATTGGAATCCAAGCATTACTGGTGGTGTTTCTTGAATGATAGGAATCCATTCAGAAGTAACTATTAGTCTTGGGTACCATGCTCTGTCATAAAAAAACCTTTGAATGAGTTGGCATTAATTCATTATGTAGCATAGCTTCTAAGGAGTACACTTTTACTTTCTTCTACAAAGGAAAACTCCTTCACAAACTGGTTTTTGAAAATAAAGCCAGATCCCATTCTTCATAAAAGGGTAAGTAATAATTCTTTTGGGATGTAAACTAAAGATTTTAAAGAATAATAAAATGGAAATACAGAAAGTAAAAGTGTAATCCCAACTGCACACTATTTCATGCCTATGAGAAAATAAAATAGGTAAAATTTTGTGGTTTTATCTGGAATTGTACTGAATGGAAAACAAGATAGATTTTTTAATTTTTTTTTATTTATTTAATTGAGAAAGAGAGATGCCCCATCAACTGATTCAGCTCCAAATGCTCACAGTGATGGCAGCAGCAGCAAAGCCAGAAACTCAGTCCAGGAGTCTTATGTGAGTGGCAGTACCCAAGTATTCGAGCCATCACTGCTGCCTCTCCAGAAGCAGGGACTGGAACTGGGAATCCAACCCATGCTCCATGATTTGAGACACCAGTGTCTTAATCAGTAGGCTAAAGATGCTCCCCAAATTGTAACTAGAAACAGACTTCTTGATTTTATCAGGACATCACATTATGGGTTGTTTGGGTTTTTTTGATGCATTACTTTAGGGAAACTTTCATCTCAAGCCATAGTGTTTTCAATCAGTTTTCTCAAAGGTACATGACCACGACACTTTCAATATGCATAAGGCAGAATATTTCTTGTTAGTATTATGCACTGGAATACTTCCCTAGCACTACCAACACAGCCTCTGTGAATGAGATAATACAGATCTGAGTTTGGATTGCTATGAATGCCTTTTTTTTATTTGAAAGGAAAAGAGACAGATATAGAAAGACCAAGACAGAGCGCTCAACTGCTGGTTCATTCCTCACAGGCCTGCTACCTCTGGGGCTGAGCCCGGCAGAAGCTGGGAGCCAGATGCTCAATCCATGTCTCCTGCGTGGGTGGCAGGGACCCAAACACTCAAGTCATCACCTGCTGTTTCTCAGACCATGCATTAGGTGGAAGCTGGAATTGAAATCAGAGCCAGGGCTCACCCAGGCACTCTGATATGATAAGCCAAGTTCCTACCCTATAAATGCTTTTTGAAGCAAATGGGATGAAGGACAAATATTTGCTACTTCAGTTCCTCTGAAAAACACCATGATTTTACTCAAGATTTTATTTTAAAGAGTAGATACCTTGTGATTTCATGCCTTAATCATCTTTGAATCCCTCTCTTTTCCCTTTAATCATCAAATATTAGGTAGTATTACTGTGGTTCTCCTAAGTGGCTTCAGCAGCAACTTGTAGGGGGTACCACTGATCAGTTTTCATTCTTAGATTAACCTGAGTATATCTGTGTAGGTATATATGGATGGATGTGTATTAGTTGGAAAGAAAATGAAATGGAGAAAGACCAGACCACAGGATAGAGGTTTTAGGAAAAAAAAAAAAAAGTAGGTAGATTGATATTGTATATGTTATTATTGTTTTTGTTTATAATCCTTTTACCCAAAACAGTATAAGCTTCTTGAGTGCAGGGTCCTTGTCTGATTTAATCTCCAACACGGTACAAACAACTAGAAGAGTGTTTTAAACACAGTGGAAACTCAGTACAATTGATTACATTTTACTTGAAAAGACCACTATCAAAATTCACTTGTAACAGATTACTAAAGAAAATGACATCCATTATTCATAATGGGTTTATGAGTTTGTTTCAAATACAGGGTGGTTCCATTCCTGCTAAGACTCTTTCTACTACCTGTATGTGTAAGAGAGGTGGGGAGAGAGATACTGAGAGACAGAGAAAATGAAGCGCATTTCAGATTTCCTTACTGGTTGAGGTTATTAATTCACATAAAATTGTTAGTTTTAGAAAAGGATGATTTTATCAATAAAACTAATTAAGATTAAATAAACCCCACCAAGTACAATTATGACTATTTCAAAAAATAAATTCTATTTCAATAGATACTAGTATTTATTGCATTGCTACTCATATTAAACATGATCTTTTCAAAAAACATAACCAGTGAGTATTGAAATTTTAAAAACTGGTATAGGTCAAATGGTGAATTTAGTGGCCTAAAGTCTCAAAAAGTTGACATTTACTTGAGTTACTAAAATCCATCTAGATTATATGGCAGTCTAAGCTCATAGGCTGCCCTGCAGCAAAGGAAGTCAAAATCAAAGTGCATGTGCAGAACTGGTAGAACTTAAATTGCTTGTATAAACTAACAGTTAACACTGCCTATTTCATTCCCTAAACCTTTGCCTCATGTATTGATCCCCACACCCTCCATTATTTCTGCTTCTACTTAAACATATTTTGTAGTTCTTTTTCCTAATATTTATGCCCATTGGCACATGCTTTTGCACATCAGAATATCTATCCTAGTGGTTTGGAAACTATATTTAATTATCTGAAAACATTATTGCATAAAGTAAAAGTCCCCCCATTCACCACCACCAAATGAACACCCTTAAATGAGCATAAATAGGCTTATTCCATTTTAAGATTTGTGGCTTACCCAATACATAATGTAGTGGATTTACAAGATGTTACTTGATATCAACATGAAAAAGCACTTTCTTAGCCAAGCTGTTAAAAATTCTCTTGAGAAGTTTCATTTTTAGTATTGGCTGGTATTGGTAACTTAGTTTTAATCTAAGCTTACTATAAATTATTAAACAATATAATGTATAACATTTAACCCTATTTCCCCCATATCGGCCCACAGGGGAAGTAGTTTTACCGGCTTATACAATCACATAATGTGCTCGCTTCGGCACCACATACACTAAAATTGGAACCACACTATCACATAAATAAAAGAAGTAAAATCACCTGTTCAATGTGTTTAATAATCTTAAAGTGTTGAACAATAACTAAACTACAACAATATTAAAATAATCACCTTTGCATAGAAACCACGAACTACACTTTCTTTAATTACATAGAAACCAGACTATTAAGCCAAGTGTGTGCCTACTTATCACCAATTTTCTACTTACCCAAATGCAATGTGCATGTGTCCAACAAAAGCATACTACAATTCCATATTCCATTTACAGTTTATCAATTAAGTAATGAAAAGCATGCAGCCATCCTCAGCCACAAAACTGACATCACTGCTAGTCTACCATAAGTTATTCACCCGCTTTAGAATAACTACTGAAGTGGAAGAAAAGGGAATCTAGGATTTTAAAAAAACTGTCAAAAAAATGTCTGACATTTTGGACAGCTCCCTCCTGATTTCTCTACGATACAGAATATTTCTATCAGGTGCCTTGCTTTCATTTTCTCTGATTTGCCAAATCAGAAAGCAGCCCAGCCAAACTGGCTTCTGAGGTTTAGGTCTGGGTCTTTTTCTTGTGTCTTGATTTGTTTTGTTTTTGTTCAAAAGATTCCTACAGTGAGAGAGACCTGGGCAGCATAACTGGGAAAATGCTGCGCCCGGTTCAAGATCTGGCTGCCTGATTGATCCAATTTTTGTTCTCCCAAAGCTGGCAAGCCTGAAACAGCCCTCGCCATCCCCTGTGGAACTCCTTCGCCTCTGTCAATGACCAGAGCCTCCTCCCATCTGAGCCAGGGTGGTCACTACCCCTCAGTACCGAGTGAAGAACTTTCCCAGTGACTTGTACGGGGACAGCCGGCCAGAGAGAAACATTCGCCAAGGATAAGTTTGTGCGTCCTGAACCGGGATGGAGAAACCAATGCAATGAGCTGGGGAGATTTGGACCTAGCCCGATAGCACCATCCGTTTGCAGCAGCCACGCACAGAAATCTTCCGCGGAAGGGTTTGCAACGCAGATGGTGCTCCCAATGACTTTATAAAATAAAATAATGGAACGAGATAACGACGGCGCCCGATCTAGAGGAAGCTGGGAACGTTAACCTGGTTGTCTCTGATGGCTAATGTACTCAACGTCTGGTTGCCCAGACTCCAGCGGGCCTGAACTTTCTCGGAGGGCGGAGCTGCCACCCGTGCACTTGGCAGCTGCCCCGGGGCGCACCAGGCCGAGCCCAGCCCCGGAGGGCAGGAGGGCCAAGACGGCCAGGGGAGGCGATGGCTCCAGCTGGACGCCTGGTCACCGCTCACTGAGCCCTGCTCCCCCTTGGCGAAGCTGTCCTGTCGCGGACACCGGCGCCCTACGCCTCCCTGAGGCAAGAGGAGCCTCTGCCAGTCCTTTAGAGCAGGACTCTCCACCCCCAACTCTGCGCTCCGGAAAAGTGCAGCAAGCGCCCTACGCTGGGCTTCAGGTACACAAATCCGCCACTCTCGAAGTAAGCCCATTCCCAACTTCTCTTCCATCCTTTGCCCCCAAAGAGGCGGACCGACCGTGACTCCCCCCCACCCCCCGGGAAAGTCCTGGGTGCAAAGCGGGACTTTGGAGAGCCTCCGAGAACGCGCCTCTCCCCTGGCGCGTCAGCCCCACAGCTCCTATTCATTAAGGCAATAAAGTTCAATTTGCCCGGCTCTTCACGAGCCACGGCGGACTTTCCAGGGCGCTCGGCGCCTCCTCCATCCCGCGGAGCCAAAAAAAAAAAAAAAAAAAAAAACGTTCCCTCGACTTCACCCCAGCCCGGGTCCTTGAAGGACGTAGGAGCACGCAGAGGGGACCGGTCGCTCTCCTAGCCAAGTGCCCCAAGCCGCGCGCGCGCGCGCATACACACACACTCGGGTACACAATGCCGTCCACGCTCTGTCAAAGTCCGTCCACGCCGAGGGGAGCACGCGCAAGCCGGAGCCTCACGGGCACCGGCATCAGCCTCGCCAAGCGTCGGGACTCGCCGTCCCGGTCCCAAACACCCTTGTCGGGCTGCCTCGGCCACACCGTGCCTCGTAGCCCCCCAACAGCTCACACCGGCGGTCCCGGGGGGCCGCCCCTTACCGGCGGGGCGCGTGGTCTCCGGCCGCTTGGCTGCCTCGCGGGCCACAGGGACGCTGCAGCTGGAGTCCCGAAGATGCTGCTGCTCCGCTGCCGCCGACCGGATCCCCGGCGCCAGCATCACTTCGCCGCCGCCTCCTCGCCTCCTCGTGCTCCGCTCTCTCGGCCGCCCCTCCCTGGCGGCCTCCCGCAAGCCCGGCAGTGCCGGCGGCGCGGCGCGGCGCGGCGGGGTGGGCAGCAGCGGAGGCGGCGGCGCCCGCGTGAGCTCGCTCAGCTGCACCAGCCGGGCAGCCGCGGCGGCAGCCGGAGCACCCGAGCCCGGCTGCGCTTCCCCGGCGAAGGCTCTGGCCTCGGCGACTGACAACGCCCGGCAGCCAATCGTTGCCTCGCCCCGCGCGGTAGGGGGAGACCAATCAGAGCGGAAGGCCCAAGGTTTTCCTCCGCCTTTGCTCAGCAGGCTTGTTTCCGGGAGAGGGGGCGATGCTGCTGGGGTCTGGGCAGAGGCGGTGCGGGTGGGGGACTGTCGGCCCGGGAGCCGTAGGTGCGGCCACCGTGCCGGGCCCACAGGGGTGGGCGTGGGGGCGCGCGGCTTGGCCGGAAAGGGCGCCCCAGGGTGAGTCTGTCCCCAGCGCCTCGCCCGGCGTTCAGCGTCTTGGCATCAATGTGTGGCAGTCGTGGGAGCGAGTAGGACCGGCGCTGCTGGAGAGCGAATCCCAGGAGGTGGCCGGCGCCGTGAAGGAATCACGCGAACGGTGGCCAGACAGCGCCCTCGTCCCTTGTCAGCCTCCAGACCACTCCCCGTGATGGTCAGCCCGGGGGTGCGCCCGAGCTGTGGGGAAGGCACACGGAGAAGCGTCTCCAAAGTTGTGGGTAGAGTGGACCTTCCCTGTCTTCCCTCCAGATACCCCCACCACCATCACCGCACCCCCTTAAATAAAACAACAAAATATGAGAAAGTTTAAGCAGGCAGCCTTATGGGGATAATCACGTCTGCATGCTACAACAGAAGGTTTTGAAACTGTGTGTGCCTCACACACTACAAAGAGATGTTACTTAGCAGGGGAAGAAAAAGAAAACCCGTGATGACAAACTCTTTGCCCTCGCCGATCCCTCCTCCAGACCGAAATGCTCTTTCGTGGTGGAGCATTTTAAGCCCCTTCAGTGCAAACAGGGTGCCTGAGTGGCCGAGTTCTCCTGATAGAACTACACCGCATGTTCTGGATAAAACGACACACCAAGTTCTGCAGGGAGGCTTAGAAGGAAGCATGGGACCTCCCAGCCGAGGACCCCCTCTCTGTGAAGAGGGTGGTCGCGAGGGTCAAAGACCAGGTGTATCAATCAGGCACGTAGCCATCTAGCAAGTAGTTGGAATTCAGTATATCTTAGTTACACTGGTGCTGCTTTTGATAACTGTATCTTAAGTGATTCTTTACCGTCTGCAATAATTAACCCTGCCTTCCCTGGGCTTCCTTTTAAAAACCTTCATGTGTACTGTGATCCCCAATATAAACACTGCCTACATTTTATGAGCACTATTAGGTAAATTTAATTCCAGAGTAGATGTGTATTCTTTCCAATTTTCTTGTGCCCGTGTCACTGCACGAGCACCGTTTCTTAAGAGATCCAGCAGTGCTGATACAGACAAGTCATGTTCTTAGGCTAAAAACAAATATGTAGTTCACTCTCATTTGAATTTTTAAGCTGGAGAGGATTTTTGTTGCTCCTTGTTTAGTTTCAAAACAATTTTAAGAGGTCCTTTGCTGTTTTTATTGGGTAACTTGAAATCAACCCCCTTATTGACCACATGGGGTAATCAAAAAAGGAATGACCTTTAAGAAAGAAAAAAATGTGTTTTATTCAATTTTTGTGTGTGGGGGGGTAGGCTTCAGGAGTTGATATTTGCAAAATATAGGAAATTTAATTAAATCTTAAACTTGGAAAATTAAAATGCAATGACAATTTAGAAATATCTCTGATAAAATAAAAGCTTAGAATGATCTGGGGCCAGCACTGTGGCATAGCAAGTAAAGCCACCGCCTGCAGTGCTGGCATCCCATGTGGGCACCACTTCCCATCCAGCTCTCTGCTACTGCCTGGGAAAGCAGTAGAAGATGGCTGAAGTCCTCGGGCCCCTGCACCTGCGTAGGAGACCCGAAAGAGGCCCAGTTCTGGCCCGTTTCGGCCAATTGGGGAGTGGATGGAAGAACTCTCTCTCTCTGTCTCTTCTTCTATCTCTGTGTAACTCTGACTTTCAAATAAATAAATCTTTTTTTTTTTTTAAAAAAAGAATGATCCTCAATCAAAAGTTAATCGACTCTAGAATATATAAACCGGAAACTTGCAGAGACATATTTACACAAATATTTAAATCACTTTTCTAACTATTCTTCTGTGCATTGCAAAGTATACTATTTCCAAATATTTTATAATATTTGTACTTACTTTGCACTTAGTATTTCCTACAGCTTTCCCTGAAATATATGACTTACACATATCATATTCCTTAGTGACTAAGATAATCAACTGACTTACAGAAGCAAAAAAATCTAAAGAAAATCAGCAGCCTGCATACAGAGGTAACACTAATATAGCACTAGTACTACGTACAAGCATCTCTTAGCAGAGTAAAGCTACACGAGTAACAAGTTACTATCTGTGATAAACATAAAATACTTAATGAAGATAAAAAAGCAAAAAAATGTAAAAGTACTTGGAAAGATTGCACGTTGTCATGCATTGCTATGACTTCAGGGGACGCACTCATATCGAGCTGAGAGTCTTGTATTATTTAATACAAGTAATGAACAAGTAATGAACAACTTATATTGAATTAATAACTGATATTGCCTTTTTTCTTGCCTAATTAAATATGTCCATGTTGTTTTTCTGCCCCTGCGTAGAACTTGTTCTATTTGCTAGTAAAGGAAGAAATCTGGATGGCCACTGCTTAAGCCAATAATTACTTGCATAGTCTTAAAAACATATAAAATAATTGAATATTAATTGATGCAGAAAAATATAGATTAAGAATAGAAACTGAGGGGCTGGCGCCATGGCACAGTAGGTTAATCCTCCGTCTACAGTGCCAGCATCCCATATGGGCACTGGTTCTAGTCTCGCTGCTCCTCTTTCAATCCAGCTCTCTGCTGTGGCCCGGGAAGGCAGTAGAAGATGGCTCAAGTGCATGGGAGACTAGGAAGAGGCACCTGGCTCCTGGCTTTGGATCGGCACAGCTCTGGCTGTTACGGCCATTTAAGGAGTGAACCAACAGAAGAAAGATCTTTTGCTCTGTCTCTCCTACTCACTACCTGTAACTCTACCTCTCAAATAAATAAATAAAAAAATTTTTTTTAAAAAAAGAATAGAAACTGAGTGCTTCATGGAAGTCAGTTATGACAAAAGCTATATCGAGCAGGCAGAAAGCTAAATAAGTGAGAGAAGTCATTCTAGTTTCAGCTCTGGTTATGTGGGGGTGAGTAATCTCAGGTCTGTCACTTAGAGTTCTCCAGTACTCCTTATCTGTAAAATAGAGATTAAAAACAAAATCAAACCTATAGCTGTCTTTCTCAGATGCAGGGATTAACTTATAATTGGAACTGCAAGCCACAATGGGCTCTTGCAGAAAAACCTTTCTAAAAAGGTAGAGAACTGGAATGTAATGATAATACTCCCTTCTCTCGAATGTGAATTAGTTTAATTCTCACGGCAACTATGTTCACTATAAGTACACAGTATCTATTGTTATAGATGAACATATAAATTTCCAAAGGGGCTCTTTTACCAATTATGATAAATTGACTATAAGATACAGTGTATTTGTTGATGTTGTCCAACTAGACTGTTTTTCCTTTCATTGCTTTTTAGTATGCCACCTCCAATATGATTGAAATATGCACATTTAAATAAAGAACATCACCTTGATTTAAATGGAGAACATCTTTTGTTTTATTATTAGATATCAAATACACCTGTAATAAAACTATTTCCCAAATAATATACTTAACTATGTCCACACAGAGAATACCTTCATTTTCATGATTAAAATTCTAAAACATCTGCAACAATGTGTATTACTTATCCTCAAATTAGAAGATTGCTACTTAGGTTGTTTTATGTATTAAAGAATGAAGCAAAATCAAGGTAAGAAGATAGTGATAAAAACTAACAGAATGGAAATGAATCTTACCAAGTACATTGTAACTATTATTTTCTTTTTTAAAAAATTGTGTAATTTATTTGAAAGACAGAGTTACAGAGAGAGGTAGAGACAGAGAGAGAGGTCTTCCATCTGCTGGTTCACTCCCCAGATGATTGCAATGGCTGGATCTGCGCCGATCCGAAGCCAGGAGCCAAGAGTTTCTTCCGGGTCTCCCATGCGGGTGCAGGGGCCCAAGGACTTGGACCGTCTTCCACTGCTTTCCCAGACCATAGCAGAGAGCCAGATTGGAAGAGGAGCAGCTGGAACTAGAACCGGCGCCCATATGAGATGCCAGCATTTCAGGCCAGGGCTTTAACCCGCTGCACCACAGCACTGGCCCCAACTATTATTTTCAAATGTACTTTATACCAGGATCTGTTCTAAATACACACACACACACACGACTAGTAATTCATCAAAATTTTATAGGAAGCAAAGTTCCAAACCAGCAGGTGCCCAGACTCCTAGCCCTATTTTCTTACTTGATAGGTAATTGCTTCAACTAAGGAAGTGCAGGAGATCCAAAAACAAGTGGAGCAGAGCACCAAGCATTGTGACTCAGGAAAAGTAAGGTTAGGGTTTTTCAATGTTTGTTGGGAGGAGGGTGCAAAATTTAGTCAAATATCTAGGAAGAAAATGAAAAATGACTTAGTATCATAGAATCCAAGGAAAGATAAGTGTGCTAAAGGAGCAGATGAACCATGCTGAGTCTTAACGGTAAGTATTGACAAGAGGTCATGAGACCAGATGAAAAGATCTTTGGTTTCTTTTAATAGAACAGTTGAGGGACAGGGGTCAGAGTGAAAATCTTGTCACATAGAATTGGGAAAGGATAGTTCTTTTTATAAGGATATAGTTTTATTAGGAAATAATTATGTTATTTAATGTTTAATATTTTGAAAGAGAGATGGATGATGATTTATGCAGAAGGCTATATGAGGAATTGAATTGACAACATTTCATTGTCTTAAATTATTGACAACCCTTACTGCTATTAGTAAAAGAAAACCATTTGCTAAGGTATGTAATTCTTTGAGGGTTTATAATACCATAGAAATCAAACATTAGCAAAGTTGCAGAAAAGATACACCTTTACCATCAGATTGCCTTTCCAATTTTTACAATCCAGAATTAGATTACCCGTTTGAGTAAGAGACTCCAGCCTCTTTTTTTTTTTAAAGATTTATTTTTTATTTATTTGAAAGACAGAGTTATAGAGAAAGGTAGAGACAGAGAGAGGTCTTCCATCCACTGGTTCACTCCCCAGATGACCACAAAGGCCGGCGCTGCGCCAATCCGAAGCCAGGAGCCAGGAGCTTCTTCTGGGTCTCCCATGTGGGTGCAGGGGCCCAAGGACTTGGGCCATCTTCTACTGCTATCCCAGACCATAGGCGGCGCCCATATGGGATGCTGGTGCTTCAGGCAGGGCGTTAACCCACTGCGCCACAGTGCCGGCCCCAGACTCCAGCCTCTTTTAACAGGGTTTCTTTTTCCTCCCTCAGCCTTGATCACAGAAGAGCAGCCGCATATTGTATCAGTCCAGCGTGAAGTGGGAAAGTGGAAAGAAGGCCTGTGTGTATGTCTGGGAGGGGGGAGTAAGGGAGCAGCAGTGGGAAGGGGTAAGAAGAAAAGCAGCAGAGTTTTCAAGTTATTTGTGCAGCAGTTCTCTCAGGTTTCATTAATTTCAGAAACCACTGAAAATAAAGGACACAAAAATTAATTAAAAAATTAATCACTTCTGTATTACCATAATGCAATTCAGGGGCCTAGCATAGTGTTAGGTGTTTAATAAATTATCAGGAAACAAGGAATATATCAATGTTACATGGAGAAGGAGGGAGGGAATGCTGCTAAAGGTGAGACCAGTCGATGACATTTAACATGAATCCTTGTAACTCTATTTTAACGTCACACACATTTAACATGTACTTGTATTTCCCAGGACTTCTGGCCACATTACACAGTCGAGTGCATTCTCCCCATATGCTGCATCCTGACTTTCCTTTAGCATCCCAGCCCTTCACCCAGCCTGACTTTTAATTAATTCTCCAGGTATCTTAGGGCGATTAGAAAGTGTGCCTGGCGAATGATACTACTTGCCTTGGGAGGAAAGTGCTAATAAAAGGTCAGAGCTGGGTTCCTAGGGACTGGGGCCGCTGAAGCTAATAGCATGAATCATCATTTGCTTTTACTGATGCCAAGTCATGCAAGTCTGTGAAGTTCATACAGAAAGAGAAATTTGGATCAATAGGACTTTATGCTACCAGGCAGCTTAATAATTACCTTCTAGCAATTAAGTTTACAAAGCTTTTTTCCCTCATAAAAAATATTTTGTGCTCTAAAAGATTCAGTCCCTATACTTGTAGTGCAAGATAAACTTCTAGTGTTTTTGCTTTAGCAATTTCTTTTCTTACTGTGCATCATATTATTATGGGGGGCGGCTGCCAGCACACTCTGTATTCAGTAGCCTTGATGTCTATTTAACAGTGAACTGATATTTCATAACGGGATTGATATTTTAAAGTCACTTCTCTGAATGTCTGTAATACTGAGTTACAAAGAATACTTTAGTGCCCTTTTCACCATCTGCCTTTGCTGGTATACTGCTTGTTGACCTGTGGTGCTAGAGGGAGGTAGGCTATGTTGTTTAGTTGGTAAGTGAAGCATGCAAGGCCATGGCTGCTTCTGTTTTATTGCATCGTGACTATAGAGAGGCTCACTGAGCACCATGGAATATTTTTACATTCACTGGGAACAGTGTAATAGACTTGTACATCTGCCTGTTGAAGTACTTAAATAAAAATGCCCAGCAAAACATTTCATACGCATGCTATTGTCAAAAAATTTTGAAACTTTAAAATAAGCTAGGGTGTAGAGAACATGTATTTATGATCTTAACATCATTATAATATACCCTTTACTTTGCACAGAGACTCAGTAATGCCTGTTTACTTTTAGTTGCTAGTAGAAAGGCGTTTTAGCTGAGATTGGAAAAAAGAAAGCAGAAGTAGTATTTCCAAAAGTAGTTTTAAAAAAACCCTAATTTCCTTATCACTAATTAATCATGGGAAGAAAATTTGGTATTACTTTTTTTTTTTTTAAAGATTTGTTTGAGAGTTAAGAGTTACACAGAGAGAGAAGGAGAGGCAGAAAGAGAGGTCTTCTATCCGCTGGTTCACTCCCCAGATGGCCACAATGGCTGGAGCTGCATTAATCCGAAGCCAGGAGTCAAGAGCTTCCTCCGGGTCTCCCACGAAGGTGCAGGAGCGCAAGAACTTGGACCATCTTTTACTGCTTTCCCTGGCCATAGTAGAGAGCTGGATGGGAAGGGGAGAAGCTGGGACTTGAACTGTTGTCCATATGAGATGCCAGCACTGCAAGCAATAGCTTTACCACAGCATCGGCCCCTGGTATCTCACTACAAAAGGGTCTTAAAATCTGACTAATGTCAGTTAGAATATTAGAAATGTTATAGTCAATACTTCCATGTCCCAGGTTTATAATCCTTTCTGAAATCACATACAACTCTGTTCCTGTATAGACAGCTTTTCTTGCTTGAGATGTGAATTCTTAACAATTTTATGTATTTCAGAATATAAAACCAATTATTTAATTTCAACTAATTAGTTCAATTAATTTAAAAGTGTTAATAATAGATTTTCTTCTTTGTATCTTTATATCATTAAGTGTTCTGATTGAGATTTTATATGACTATATACTGTATTCAGGCATTTTTCTTAATTATACTCACCAGTTAGACCTATATAGCACTTGACTTGAGTACTTAATTCTTAGAAAAGCAATTTTGATTATCATCAAGCACTTTTCAGTTGAGGCAGTAATTATAAATATTTATAACAAGGAAATTTCTAAACACGGCTGCCTAGAGTAAGATAAGTTTGGTTTCCAACATGATACATTTTTAACATCCTGTTAGGCTTTAGAGACACTAACCATATGTTAGAATTAATGTTATTTTGTATAGGAAAGATAGATGACACTTTCATTTACTTTGCTTATATTTGTCTGTCTTCCCCCAACTCACCCCTGCTTGGTCAGCTGTCAGAGAGCCAAGAGCCACTGCCCTGTGATTTTTAGGTCTCTGGTATAAATCTTCCTGAGTAAGTCTAGTGCT
Organism: Oryctolagus cuniculus; assembly: GCF_051225735.1. Taxonomy (NCBI): domain Eukaryota; kingdom Metazoa; phylum Chordata; class Mammalia; order Lagomorpha; family Leporidae; genus Oryctolagus; species Oryctolagus cuniculus. The sequence goes on from NC_142869.1 coordinate 73,930,350, forward strand.
AAGCAACATGACATCTCCAAATCTCAAAATAATACCTCAGGGTTACATCTCATGGTCAAGTACACCAAAGACATTGTAACAAAACTATCCATTGAATATTATATAAAGTCTCAAGCAATTATAGCAATGTGAAAGTGTAACTACATTAAATCAAGTATTTTAATGGAATCAGTATCTTTTTATCCTTTTTCAGAGAACTCATAAGGAAGCCTTGAAATTTGAAAGAAATGAATCAAATTTTAGCTGCAAGATGATTTCCAACAACTGGTATGGGCACTGGCGCATAGATCCTCTTTGTTGGGCTTTAGTCTGTGGGGGCAAAAACATCATAATTTTCTGAGGAATTACAGGATAATTGCATGAAGCACATTTCAGATCAACCAAAAGAAGAAAATTAAAGTGAGACCTAAAAATATGTGCAAGCACCTTTTTTTTTTTGCTTGACTTTTAATAAGAAACACATGACAAATAACCATTGAGTCTTTAACGTACTATGTCTAGGTTGACTGAGGTGCGGTGTATTGATGTGAAGAAGGGTGAGATATGTATTTGTATGGGTTTTCTGGGCATTAACTGAATAACAGTACAATAAGATCACTGCTGGTTTTAGTAATCAACTGAAAAATGTGTTTAACAAAAATATTATTTGGATAATTTTGAACCCTCAGCCTCAAAACCTCAACCATTCTATGTACATTTTCATTTATATCAAATGCATAATTGCTGAAAATTTTTAATGTGTTTTCCCTTTTAAGTAAAGGTATGAAGTAGTTAAGAATATGAGTCCTGGGGATAGACCAACCTGAGTGAAGAATCTAGATTTCTCTTTTATGAGCTGGGAGACCTAGGCAAGTTGCTTATATCTCTGTGTCTATTTCCAAAATGTGTTCAAATGAGTCTAATATTATCTCATTCCTAGGAATTCTGGAGGATAAGTTAATTAATATAGTAGAGAAGGAATACTCATATAGTTAGGGTGGTTTGCTTGCCTCAATTTGCTTTTGTTCTTTCAAAGCTCAATCCATTTGCGGGGTGCTTGCTCAGATGTTTCCACTGAAGTGAATACGTTTCTTCATTCCAAGTGAATTTTACTCTCTTCTTGTTCCAGAAAGTCTTTCCAAAAGTATTCATTAGTGTAACTATATAGCAACAGATAAATCCCAATATATTAATGGATTACTACAATAGAAATGTTTTCTTACCCTTGTTCAACTGATGTTTAGAAGAGAAGAAAAAGAGATTGCTCCATGCAGTCATGCAGACCCTTTCATCTTCAACACATACCTTTCAAATTCATCTGGGAAGCAATGTTTAGAGGAAAGATGGGGTACAAGAGCAAAAACAGATCATCCAGGTGTGGCATTTGTCATTTGCAGAGACATTTCATTGGCACGAGTATATCATCAGCACAGGAATCTACACCTGGCTTTCTAGTTGTGTGACTGGGAAGAAAGACAACACCTCATCAATTTCTGTTGCAGGCTTTCTTTTAAATTTCACTAAAGCTTCCTATGGTCAGACAAATAAACCCGTTCTCAACTAGACATTGCATCTGCCGTTAAATCAGGATGTGCTGCACATTATTCTCTATCAGAATTGATGTAGCTCCTCATAAACTGTAAACTAAAAGACATGTTTTCTGCACTTCCACACCCAGTGAACAATGTCACATATCAGAGTAATTAAGAGTTCTCACTTTAGAAATGGAATAATAAGAGATACCAAGGAGACATTGATCCATAGCAATAAAGAAAATTTCATTGTGAGCCTTACAAAGCCCCCCATCCTGGGGGAAGAGAAGTTCCCTAATGAGGCCCCTATTCTACTTTCTTGGAGGATCTCTCTTGTGCCCTCATTCAACCTACAGGAAGTTATTCCTTGTAAATTATTCTCTATGATCCCATCTGTATCTGGCAATGGGGTACATGATATCCACTTCTTGGTGCAGATTTGGGAACTTGATGGTGGTTCAAATCCTTAAGAGTGGAAATTTAGTTGTTATTTTAAAAGCCTGAACTTCTTTTTTTTTTTTTAATTTTTTTATTTTTGACAGGCAGAGTGGACAGTGAGAGAGAGAGAGAGAGACAGAGAGAAAGGTCCTCCTTTTGCCGTTGGTTCACCCTCAGCACTGATCTGAAGCCAGGAGCCAGGTGCTTTTCCTAGTCTCCCATGTGGGTGCAGGGCCCAAGGACTTGGGCTATCCTCCACTGCACTCCCAGGCCATAGCAGAGAGCTGGCCTGGAAGAGGGGCAACCGGGACAGAATCCAGTGCCCCGACCAGGACTAGAACCCTGTGTGCCGGTGCCGCAAGGCAGAGGATTAGCCTATTGAGCCACGGCGCCGGCCCTGAACTTCTTGTTTGTCTGACAATGCAATTCATTAAAAAATGTAACAGGCTTCCATACTATTTGTTTCCAGACAGCTGTGTGTTAGTATTCACACTTGGAGTTCTTTCTTAGACATAATTCTCAAGCCATATTTATTTCTTTTTTTTTTTTTTTACTTTTATTTAATGAATATACGTTTCCAAATTTTTTTTTTTTTATATTTCTTTTTATTATTTTCTCTCTAGCAACTGAGTGGGATCTTCTTAAGAGTCAACAGAAAGCCAGCGCTGCGGCTCACTAGGCTAATCCTCCGCCTTGTGGTGCTGGCACACTGGGTTCTAGTCCCGGTCGGGGCGCCAGATTCTGTCCCGGTTGCCCCTCTTCCAGGCCAGCTCTCTGCTGTGGCCAGGGAGTGCAGTGGAGGATGGCCCAAGTGCTTGGGCCCTGCACCCCATGGGAGACCAGGATAAGTAGCTGGCTCCTGGCTTCGGATCAGCGCGGTGCGGCCATTGGAGGGTGAACCAATGGCAAAGGAAGACCTTTCTCTCTGTCTCTCTCTCTCACTGTCCACTGTCTACTCTGCCTGTCAAAAAAAAAAAAAAAAAAGAGTCAACAGAAGTGGGAAGGGCAGATGAACTCCTAATCTAACATAATGGACCACAATGCTCGATGTGTTTTTAAATTGTAACCGCTAATACATGAAGACTATAATCAAAACGATTTTTTAAGTTCCTAAAATATTTGGCTTTGTTTCCTTTGTTTATTGTTTATAAATCTACTGACTCCTGACCGACACAATCTCCCTCTTTTAAAAAATATCTTGCCAAGTTTAGTTATTAAGAAATAACATATACTATTAAAAGTGCATTTCCCAACTTCTCCCAATTCTAAATCCTTGGTAGACACAGTGTGGTATTATCTATATTTTTTATGAGAAAGTGTTTTCCTAATTTTTCCTGTGCAAGATGTCATTCTACATCTTTCTAACTCGCAATGTTGATTTTCTTTCTGCTGCCCATTTCCTAACCTGATGGCACATATGTTAGGTTTTTCTTTTGTATCCTATATTTCTGGTATCAATTTGTGTGTTATACAAGGAAATACTAGCCAATATTATTGACAACATAGTGGAAATTGGTTTCTTGCACTCCAAATCTAATCAGAGGTAGGCCACAGTTACTGTACTCAGTAGTTCAAGGATACAGGCTGAGAGAAGCACATGGAAAGAGAGGAGATTATGTAAATGATTTTATGAGGCAGGCCTTGAAGTGATATACAGTCATGGCCCAGATGACATAGGCTGTGAGCTAATCTAACTGTCCAGAAGGAAATAAAGTTAGGCTTGTTGAACAGCTTGCCAGTTCAGCCTTGCCAACTAATTTCAGTTTGTATTGACCTCTCATTACACTTATTATCACACCTTATGAGTTGTTTTTTGTCACATAACAGAGGATGTGTTTGGTCAAATCTGCCTCTTCTCCCACTCAAATGAGAAGCATTTATGTCAAACATAACATGCTTGTTTCCACAAGGTAATTACTTTCTGCGTGTTGTTTAGCAAGCTCAAACATTTGAATCAGTCATGCTTTAATCGGAAACCCACCTCCATCACATATCAGCTGCGCAACTTTGAAGTACTGAACTTCTGAAAGCATCAATTTTCTGTAAAATGGGAATATCAATAGCTCCTTTAAAGGGAAATTGTGAAGATGAAGGAATTAATGGCATAGGCAATGTATCTTTTTTCCTGGGTACATATTACTTGTTATATATTCCCAGAAATAAAAAAAGCAGTTTGTGTACAAATTCTAAAGTGAAATATGAAATGGAAAACTTTAACTAGTAATAAGCTTCCTTTTACTAATAATTACCAATCAAGGGTGATCAAAGGACTCATACAACTCACAGTCTTCAACTTGCTCGTAAATCTAATCTTTTAATTCAGTAATTATATATATGATTCAAATTCATTTTCACACCACATCTCTGCTATCACATTATTAGATTTTTAAGAGGTTTTTATTTTATATGCCAAAGAACTAGGCTATTATTTTGCATAAGCAAAGACATATCTGTAAATTTCAACAGGGGTAAGAACAAAACAAAAATTCAATTAGTGAAATAATTAGATAAATATAAAAATTATAATGTAAGTTGTATTTCAAATACATTTATCTATTCCTAAAATAAAAAATTATTGCACTATAATGCCCAATACACTTAGAAAACATTCCTTTCTCTTGCTTTGTTCTCCATCTGAAAATATTTTTTCTGTTTCTTTTTTGTGTGTTTATAAATGCATTTTTAGAGAAAAAATAAGAAAACATATTTGTCTTTATATTAACTTATATCCACACTGTTCTTTCCTTCCAGTTGATTTTGTTTAGAACTAATTATTAATACTACCATAAGGGTTTCATCAATAAAATTAGAAAGGAGATTAAGGAATCATTGTCACTTTTGGAATATGAAAGTGACTGTCTAGACAACAACTGTCTAGACAATATATATGTGTGTATTTATATACATATATGTATACACACACATGCACGCTTCCTCTGGAATGATAAATCTAGTCTTCACAACACACTGTGCACTCTCTGGTCTTCATACATGTTGTCTCTGGCCATTCAATGTCTTTTTTTAAACTTTTTTTATTTATTTATTTGATAGGTAGAGTTATAGATAGTGAGAGAGAGAGAGAGACAGAGAAAGGTTTTCCGTCCATTGGTTCACTCCCCAGATGGCCACAATGGCTGGAGCTGGGCCAATCCGAATCCAGGAGCCAGGTGCTTCTTCCAGGTCTCCCACATGGGTGCAGGGGCCCAAGGACTTGGGCCATCTTCTAATGTTTTTCCAGGCCATAGCAGAGAGCTGGACTGGAAGAGGAGCAGCCGGGACTAGAACCAGTGTCCACATGGGATGCCAGTGCAGCAGGCAGAGGATTAATCTGCTGCACCACGGCACCGGCCCCCATTCAGTGTTTTAAAACAAAGTGCTAGTCATTAAAATTTGGGAGATTCTATCTAAAGATTTAAATTTGACTTATCAATCTTTTTAAAGATGACTGTCTTCCAACCTGAGGTCCACAATCCACCAAGTCACCATCATGTAGTACTTAGAAGAAGCTTCCTCTCCTAATGAGCCGGGTGTACTTCAGTTTGACACAGGCTTCACCACTCCTCCCTCCCCCTGTTCTGGAAGGTATTAGTTACTGTTTATCATAGAGCTTGCATTCTTTATTTAAAAAAAAAGATTTATTTATTTATTTGAAACGCAGAGTTACATAGAGGCAGGGGCAGAGACAGAGACAGAGAGGTCTTCCATCTGCTGGTTCACTCCTAGATGGCCACAACGGCCAGAGCTGTACCGATCCGAAGCCAGGAGCCAGGAGCTTCTTCTTTCAGGTCTCCCACACGGGTGCAGAAGCCCAAAGACTTGGGCCATCTTCTACGGCTTTCCCAGGCCATAGCAGAGAGCTGGACAGGAAGTGGAGCAGCCAGGACTCAAACCTGCACCAATATGGGCCGCCAGCACTGCAGGCAGTGGCTTTATACAGCACTGACCCCAAGCTTGCATTCTTATGCTCAGACTTCTTATCTCACTTAAAGGTCCTGCTTGACTCTGAACATTTATGTTTGCTACCCTATTTTGTTCATCCTCAAACCTGAACAGACAAGCAGCACACTAAATCTACATCAGTTTTTATGTCCTCTGCCTCCAAGACCACTCTGGTTCAGCCTCAAATCCAAAATTTGGGATGAATAGAAATGTTTTCAACTTTTCACTTTAATTCAAAATGAATAATACATCTGGAAATATATAATGATCAATTAATATATAAATTACCTTTTTGTTTGTTTCTGTTGTGAAATTAATAATGAATCCAGAATTTCTTTTTTGTAAAACAGACTCTCAAACATTAATGAATGGATAAATTAAATTCATAGATCCATTTAATTTTTATTATCTTTTTGACTGTAGTATAAAGAATAATGCCTTTCCCAAAGACACGCATGTTCTGATCCCATCCCCAGGACCTGTTAAAATATTATTGGCTAAATGTACTGTGAAGATGTGATTGAGTTAAATGGTATTGAGATGGTGTTGCTATCTTCTCTGCTGGAGCACATGAACTGAAGATTACAGGAGGCCTCTAGAGGCAAGAAAAAGGAAAGAAACTCATTCTTTCCTAGAGCTTCCAGAAAGAACAAAGCCCTGTGTATATTTAAATTTGAAAATTTTGGGTCTCTAGGAATGTCAGATTATAAATGTGTGTTGTTTTAAGCCACCAAGTTTATGTTAATTTGTTACAGCAGCAACAGGAAACTAATGTATCCTCATAATATTCAGAGGCTAACATTTAAAATGAAAGGGAAACATGCCACAAGCAATGTCTTCTATTTCTTGTTATTTGTAAATGTGATTACCATTGCCTTAATACCAGTCCCACATGCCTTGTGCACATTTACTTTAGCACACTTATTCTTTATCTGATTATCCTACTCCCAATTTTTGTAAGCAACATCCTATTCCTGCCATTATATCTCCTCTCCAATAACTTACTCAGTTATATTACTTGGGATCTAAATAATTCTTCAAATCCTGTTTCATATTTTGTCACCATGAAACCAGAATAGTCTCTAAAAGCCTTTTGGGCTGCTCTTATTCTTTTTGACTTATATTTCTCATTGGACATGTTTTTTCATGCTTCTGTTTTATTTGGTTATGTTGTTTATTAGTTTGTCAGCATCAAATGTTGTTTGTCTTAAATCCAAAGCTCATAGGTACCACACACAAAGCTCAATAATTTATTTTGAAAACCTCATATATTGTCATGCTCATATGCCATTCTGATGCTTTCAATCCTGCAGTCCTTATAAATTCTGTCTAGGCAATTTTATGCACATCCATATCCATTTTGTGTGGATGAATCTTGAGTCTATGCCTCTGGATTTCTTTCCTTGACTTCCTTTATTTTAGTAAGTGAGGCTAGAGATATAAAAAACCCACATTTTGCAACTTGAAAATCTTTTTAAAATATTTATTTATTTCAAATGCAGAGTGACATATGAGTTGAGAGGCAGAGAGAGAGAGAGAGAGAGAGAGAGAGCATGAGACAGAGAGAGAGCCAGAGAGAGAGAGAGAGAGAGAGAGAGCCAGCCAGGGCTGGGCCAGGCTGAAGTCAGAAGTCAGGAGCTCCATTCATGTCTCCCACAGTGTGGCAGGGACTTAAGTGCTTGAGTCATCACCTGATGATTGCCACGTGCATTAACAGGGAGTTGGAGTAGCCAGGACTGGAACTAGCATTCAGATAGGGGATGTAGGCATCTCACATAGTGGCTTAGCTCATTGCTCCACAATGCCCATCCCAGTCTGAAGATGTTAGATGCTTTTTTAGGTAGATAACAGCCCTTGTAGTCAATCTAAGGTGGTGAGAGAATGTTTTCAAGATATAGTGATGCTTTAATGTTGAGAGGCACATATGAGATGTGACTTAACCCACTCAAAGCTAGAGCAAAAATCTCCAGGGAGAAGGCCAGCATGAGAGAGAGAGAGAGAGAGAGAGAGAGAGAGTGAGAGAGAGAGAATGAGAGTAAGATTAAGAATGATTATCAGCTTGCTCATCTGAGCACTGGATCTGTGGCCATTTCATTCTCTTAACACAACCATAACATGCAGACACTCAAACACATACACAAAGGAGGAATGTTTTTAGAGACTACTTCAGCAGGCTATGTCTGAGGTTTTTGGGGAAGAGCATGTAATTCGAAACAGGGAGTCAGAGCTCAGAAGGAAGGTCTAGCTTTGAGAGCTCTTTGCATGGCTGTGGGATGGAATCGCACAGGTGAACAAGGATTGTCGTTTAAGTTGCCTAGGCAGAATGTGTAATGACTGAAGGGCAGATGGCCAAAAGGGACAGTCTATTTAACATTGCAGGGGGATAGAGACGGAACATATGGGAAGGCAGAGAATGAGTTAGAATAGAACCACTGAGGTGGGTGTCACGGAAACCCCAGTTGAAGATGGCTTCAATGTGGAAGTAGGCAGCATTGTTGCACATCATAGAAAACAGCACTGCAATAAATCAGCAATGCTATTTTAATAGCTACTTCCACGTAAACAGATTTTGGAGGACTGTCCACTGATCAGTTCAGTGTTGCTCACAAGAAGAAAGATCCCCAAGACATAGGGGAGTGAGATTAGTCAGAGGACAAAGAGGACTGAATGAAAGAGTAGAATGAAAACAATATCACCATGGGGCCGGCATCGTGGCTTAGCGGGTAAAGCCGCCGCCTGCAGTGCCGGCATCCCATATGTATACCAGTTCGAGTCCCTGCTGCTCCAGTTCCAATCCAACTCTCTGCTGTGGCCTGGGAAAGCCACGAAATGATCCAAGTCCTTGTGAGTCCTGCAAGGGAGACCCAGAAGAAGCTCCTGGCTCCTGGCTTCGGATCAGCACAGCTCCAGCTGTTGGGGTCAATTGGGGAGTGAATTGGTAGATGGAAGAGTTCTCTCTCTCTCTCTGCTTCTCTCTCTGTGTAACTCTGACTTTCAAATAAATAAATAAATATTTAAAAAAAAAAAAAACAGTATCACCACTTCCGGAGAAGTCAGCAGAAGTGTATGAAAACACAGCTATAGGGAGTTTTAGAGCCAGGAGGACAAAGGGAAATCTAGGACCTCTGAACAATTCTGGTGGAGTTTAAATGGTTAGAGTTAAACCGATTGAAAAGTGCCTTGTTAAATAGGATGCTACTGGTAGGTGTTGGGTATTTCGACTGTATAGTTTTTGGAGCTGTGTATGAAACATAAGGAAGAATCAACTATAAATAATAAATATGTCTTCAGGAAGCTTCATTGTGAGGCAGAGAAGATGCAGACTAGCTAAAGGAGGATGCCTAATCTAGAAGTTGCTATTTTCCTTCAAGGTAGAAGTGCCAAGAACATGGAAAAAAGAAACAGTTCCACCTTCAGGAAGATGGGAAATATAATTGATGGAATAGTTCCCTTGAAATGGCAGGAGGAGAGTGGAAAAGGCAGAAGCAAGGAGAAGAGTGTAGCCACTACTTGGTTTTTGAGACTTTGAAAAGCCAAAAGGGGAAATTTTCGTGTCCTCTATTTGGTTCATAATAATGATGAAATGAAATATCTTAAAGCTCAGATGAAGACTTGCTGAGACATTATAGAAGCTTATGCACACACATTTATACCTCTAGATCCATGCAACAAAGTGTTAAAATACCTGAGCTCATTTAGTATGACAGTGTATTTTTAAAATAAGCACTGAAAAAGTCAACTCTATAATAAGGTGACACTTGAATCTATTAATCATATCCCCACTTAATGCATCATAAATCACTTACTTATTTGATGAGGAAAAATAAGCGTCCAACTCTTCTTCCTCTGGCAGAATTTGTTCCTTTGTTGTCTTTAAACTCTTTCAAACTGTATTCAGAGTAGATGTTGATGATTTTATGTCTAATGAAATTAAATGAACTGTCTAGTTAATATATTTAATGTGTATTTCAACTATTAGAATTCAAACAGTCTTTAGAAAACATCTGTGGCTGATTAGGCATCAAACCAGAGTCTCTATAAATATAATTATATTTTAATACTTGAAAGAAAATATAATTTATTCACATGTTAATTAAGAATGCCTATATTCTATTCTATACTTACAAGCCCAGAAAGATCATTTTGCTATTCTCTTAAAAAGAAGAGAATATTGTTTTTTTGACATACATGAAGACATGGCTTGAAATAAAGACCTGTGGTACCTATTTACCTGTGGTCTTTATTTCCATAAAGCTTAAATAGGTACCCAGTTTGAATAACTGCAAGGAAAAATATGAGAATACACAAAACATATAGAGAAAATATAGAACTAAATTAAGTTGTCTTCGATGGCTAAATATCCAGAGGTGTCCCTGCCGAGGAAGAAGGGACAGAGAAGCAGCAGTAGGGGTGGCAATAGCAGCAATGATGTTATGAGATCCTTGGGTCTATCACAGGCTGTCACCTGGCTCCAAAAAAATGCAATTTCCCACAGCATGCTCCAGCAAAGAGGCAGATGTCATAGATAATTTAGAGCAGTACATAAGGCCACAGCTAAACATGTTCGTGTTTGGATTTAGAATGCTTCTCCCCTCAGCTAGAGAAACTAATGATGGACTGGGGAAGTTGTCCCTTTTGCCTTCTGCATTTGAGGCTACAGCCCTATCTTTGCATACTCATTCATGATCTCTGTTCTCATCAGGTTTCAGCTTTCCCCATTTTTGTAAGTTTATCAGCAATTCTCCATTCTTTGGATATCTTGAAATATTCCTAAGTGTAAAGCCAGGAACAGCAACCAAGTCAATCAGTTACTCACATCTCAGAGATGGGCTCTCAGTGTGTTCCAAGTGAGCAATACCCTGTCTTGGATCTTACTGCTGAATGCTTGCAAGTCTCTCTGCTGTCATGTATGTCTCCCATCAGGCAGCCTCTCAGGTCTTCTACTGCTGGGGGTTGCATTGAACTCCCAGTTCTTCCAGAGACTCAGGTCTGACTGAAATAATCCCCTGCCTGATCGCCTACCTTCGATTCTGTAACATAAAGTACCTTGCCAGTCTGATCGCAACTGCACCGGCTGCTGACTCCTGGAGCTATGTGCTGCTGTTCTTCTAGAATATCCTTCCCGTGCTTTTTTGCTCAGCCTCCCGATGTTACCTAGATGACTGCTTGGACTTTGATTTCTTCACCTCTGGGGCTTACTAACTGAAAGACAATAAACTGTACAATTATAAATTTTAAAGAATAACATTCAGTTAAAATGTAGCAAAAAATAGATGTGATTGGGCATCTGAAAGTCTAGACAGCATGGTGATACTAAAATATATCTCATATATTTTAATATCAGTACCAAATGGATATTAATAAATCATTATTTTGAAAATCCAAACTTTGGCAAAATGCAGTCAGTCTGTCAATGTTTCTTCTGTTCTTTCTTCCTTCTCACTCTTGATTAGTAACTGTATTGGGGACAAAGGACTGAAGATTCTTTGGTCAGTGCTGCCTGTTGCTGCCCACAGGAACCCATGATATTCATTCATGCACTCATTTGCTCATTATTCATTGAGTGAGTACTCACCACACACTAGTGTTGGGGCAGAGGGAGGCAGGATGCCACAATAATAAACAGCTGCAGAGGCTGTCTTGGGAGTCTGCGGCTGCAGACCCTGGGGGCAGAAGAAAGCTGGATGGGCAGACAATGGGGCAATCCTTTGGCTGGATCATGCAAAAGCCTGCTGTTGGCAGCAGAAGCAGCAAAATCCAGGTGTGCCAGGTCTGCCCACAACTCCTTCGGCCTTGCAATAAAAATATCAGGGGAAATTATGTTATAAATGTGGCTATTATGCTTTACTTCTACTGATATTGAAGTTCGTTGTTAGTCCCTGAGGATAGCAGTGTAGGTAGAAAGGAGGCAGTGGTCTGGGTAGCTTGGCGACGCCAGCCTGGAATTTAACATTTTCTGAAGGCAATCTCTCCGTGAGTAATTGAAAGTGGGCTCTTTGAAATGCTTGTGATTTAATAATTTTCTTATGAATTAAAAAATAGGCCCATGCTCTGCCTTTCTTCTTTGTAAAGTAGCCATTTAACAGCTCCCAGTGTTGGAAGTATTTCTGGTTTAAATATTTCAGAACCTTTAGAATTAAAAGGTTTAGCATTTAGGGCAAATAGTTCCTGTCCTTTCTCACATAACCAGGGCTGAACCTTTAAAGGCCTGACATTTCCTGGCACAGAGACAACTGCTGCCATGTTTTACAGCTGCACGGAGAGTGAGGTAATCAGTAGCAGCACAGCCATTGATGTCTCTCTCTAAGTTATTCACAGTCTGCAGGTCCCACAAGTGCTGCTTCCTACCTGACATCTCCTCGCTGCCACATTCAATTGCTTTTGTTAATTTCATCGATTTAAAAAGAGCAGTTCTGCTTTCTGCTTGCCTTTAAGGTAGGCGGGAGGATTGATGTATTTCCTTCACTTCCATTCCCAGCAGTTGATGACATTTTCAATAAGTAATCTTATTTTTTTATTCTCTACTTTGCATTATAAATACGTCTCTGCAATATACAGGCTTAGGCGCCTGCAGGTACTCGTGATACAATATGTGAGTATGTTTATGTGCATGCACACACACATATACACACGGATACATACATATACACACGGATACACACATATACACACGGATACATACATATGCACACGGATACATACATATGTCATATGTAAATACATCATGCATACAGGCCAGATTACTTGAAAAAGCTTATTGGAAAATGGAAACAAAACATAAATATATTTTAGTGGAAATTTTTTTTGGTGAGGACTTTTAAAAATTTTATTTAATTAAGGTATACAAATTTCATGTACGGATTCAGGAAAATAGTGATGCTTTCCATCCTCCCCTCCCTCCTGCCCACACTCCCACCTTTTTTTCCTCCCTCTCCTATTCCCATTCTTATTTTTTACAAAGACCTGTGCTCAGTTAACTTTATACTCATAAGATTAGCACTAGACTAAGTAAAGAATTCAACAAATAGTATGAAGGAAAAAAAAAACACTATTCCTCAACAGTTGAGACAAGGGCTGTTCAAAATCAGTGAATTTCAAAGTGTCAATTTCTTGAAATCCATGTCTAGTTTTGTTCTAACATGCATTTTTGGGAACTTTTTGAAGACCCATTTTACCATCATATAATATATACATTTGCATATTCATTAGTACACTACTGATACACAGTTCATTTGTATATACATTCATATGTCCTGTGTTTAATATATTGTATATGCACAAGGAACTGTTGAGAGGCCACATATTTATGGAAAAGTCTTATTTAATGGACTTTCTGGTCAGTTAGAACTAATTTTAATCTGTGTCTTGAGGCTTGTAAATTGGGTAAACTTGGTTGAGTAACTTAAACTCCCTACATCACAGACTCTTCACCAGGAAAATGAAACCTTACCTCATACCATGTCATGAGACATTTGTAAAAATTTAATGACATCAAGGATCATAGTGCTTGAATGCATGCTACTACTTTTATATGAATATGCATAGCCATTCTTCAATTAATTATACTTGGTTCCCTGCCTATCTGAAGTTTGTGGTTAAGTAATGATTAATACTTTTCTTTTTCAAAGATTTTTCAAAAATTACTAAAATGATCATTTTACTAAATTTCTAAATACACTTAAGTGGAGCATATAAAATCTTATAAACCATGACATTTTTCAAATTGTAAATAAGATCTTGATTACATAATGAATATTTCATTTAGTTCCAGAATATAGTGTATATATATATATATATACCTATTTACTCTTAAAATATTACTATATGTATATACATACATATATACATAAGTGAAATACATGCATATGTATACAGCTCAACTATATACAATTATAAATTTATGAACATACCAATAAAGCTTGTGATTAGAAAATCAATGACTGATAATAAAATCACAAAACTTTCCACAGGGAATACTTAGATGGAAGAAGGGGTGTAGAACTTTAAGCAACACATCCTTCATGTGTTTATGTCTCAGTATTTACTATACATGTGCTCTTGGAAAACTCAATATTTCTAAATCTAGTTTTACTCAAACATAACAAGATATAGTAATATCTTTCCCAGTTCTGACTTACTGGGTTATCTTGGGATAAACACTCTGTGCCTGCCTGTTTCTTTATTTGTCAACTGGAGTTAAGATTTACCAACAAAGTAGACATGATATTTCGACTGAGTGACATTAATCATATTAGCATACTTTATAAACTACAGAGAGCTATGGAAACCTCTATAGCTAATAAAATAGCAGATATTACCGCATTAAGTTTATATGTTAAAAATTGAATGAATACCTCCTTTAAAATTCCATTTACAACAGCATTTTATTTATATAGAGATCTATTTACTGAAATGTGACCTGTAAATAAAAAATTTATCAACAATACAACCTTTGTCCAGCCTAAGTGTTCTATACAAGTTAATATGCAGAAAATATTAATTTCTAACATATAGGAGAAATATATACTTTAAAAGGTGTTACAGTGAACATTAACACAAATCGCAGATGTATGCGTGTATTTTGTCTATAGTACACTTATTTTCACAATTTTAAGGTAATACACTTAAATCCCATAAAACTGACCTATCTATGTTTGTAATAATGAAATATACAAAATCAGCCATTGTTTGAGAAATAAGCCCAGGATGCCATTAGCATCCAAACAGGCAATCTGAAAGTAGAACTGCAGTTCTCTTGAAACACTGTTTAGAGTATAACATGATCTGTAGCTGATACTTTGCATATAATTCGAAAACACTCCAGAAAATTTCCTATCAATTTCTGTGTTACTCTAGGATGGTGTATACTGGGGCTCAATTTTAGATTTATATGGTAGTTAAATCTTTCAACAAAATTTGTCAAATACATACCATATGCTAAACTTTTTCTTGGAATTGGAGGAATCTGGAGAATAAAATTAGATGCAATCTCTAGCTTCATAAATCTTCCTGTTAGTATGGAGATAGGGGGAGTTTCACTGACATGAATCAAATAATTTACAGGAAAATGTGACATTTTATATGTAATGTGCTAGGAAGGATAGATGAGAGTCAGAGAGGTTTAAGTAGTGGTACTTGTTTGGTTTGGTGGTTAAGACACTGGTAAGACAACTGCATCACATCAGAATGCCTGAGTTCAATCCCTGGCCCTAGCTCCCAGTGCCAGTTTTCAACTAGTGCAGACTCCAGGAGACAACTGGTGATGGCTCAGTGGTGGGGTCCTTATAACCTATATGACAACCATTGCAGGCATTTAAGATGTGAGTTCACGGATAGGATCTGTCTTTCTGTCTGTTAGTGTCTTTCTCCCTCTATCTCTCTTTCTCTCTATTTCTGTCTCTCTCAATCACTCTGCCTCTCAAACACATACAGTGATTTCTAATCAACCAGGTTTGGTGAGAGATTTTAGTTGGGAATGAATTAAAGAAATACAGGTACAAAATATGATTTCAAGTATTCTGGTTTTATCAGCTGGATGGATAATGATGTCTGAAATAGGGAACACTGGAAAACAATCAAGTTTGAAGTTGGAGGTGATTGACACTTTGATTTGGCCATGTTTAATTTAAGGTGTCATTGAAACCTCTATGAAAAATTATGAAGTAGTTGTCTATGTGATTCCAGAGTTTTTAGACAATCTCAGAAAAGGTGATAGATATACCGCTGATACTAAGGAAATAATTGAAGCCTTGGATATGAAATTGGTTTGATGAGAAAATAAAAGAGTTTATTAAAACCTTCTGAGCAACTATAGTATTGATATGTAAACTTGTATTAATGGTCCAGTGCTGCGGCTCACTAGGCTAATCCTCCGCCTGAGGCGCTGGCACCCTGGGCTCTAGTCCTGATCAGGGCGCCAGATTCTGTCCCTGTTGCTCCTCTTCCAGTCCAGCTCTCTGCTGTGGCCCGGGAGTGCAGTGGAGGATGGCCCAAGTCCTTGGGCCCTGCACCCACATGGGAGACCAGGGGGATGCACCTGGCTCCTGGCTTCAGATTGGTGCAGCACACCGGTCGCAACGCACTGGCTGTAGCGGCCACTTAGGGGTGAACCACTGGAAAAGGAAGACCTTTCTCTCTGTATCTCTCTCTCTCAATGTCTAACTGCCTGTCAAAAAAAAAAAAAAAAACTTATAAAAATGTATTTACTTCTAAGGACAATGACTGTATTACAACAAGAAGGCAATGCAGGTATTAACCAAATTAAAAGGAGTAAAATGTGGAATTTTAGTATTAACAATTCATATAAATTTTATCCAAGCGAATAACATTTACTGGGTAATATATATTTATCCAACTAATGTTAATATTAATTTATAATAAATATGTTTTCAGAGTTGGTGATTTTGATGGTAAGAAGATTGAACTTGTTGGCTTACTAAAAATAGGCTGAATGGCATTAAAATTACTGATATTGATGTTTTCCATAATATGGACATTAACTATTAAACACACATGCATTCACACATACATACATACATACACACATTTACAGTATTAAACTGAAGGATGAAGATATCAAAGAGATCAATTAATGAGCTAGAACATGGTATTAATTAATTTTTTAAATTTTTTGTTCTTAGATATTGCTATTGTTGCTTATGTCTTATGTATCATCTCAATTACAAAATCATAAAGCTTTTATTGAGCAATAAATATTTTAGGCTAGGTAGAGTTAAGGAAATAATGATATTATTTTGGAATTGATTTTTTAACTAATTTGAGTAAACTTTTACAGGGGTAACTAAAGACAATTTAGGAAGATTTGCCAACCATAAATATTCTTTAACTTGTATATCCTTTCCTAAAAGAAGTGACTTATTTGGGATGATAGAAACACCATGAAAATTCTTAAATAAACATCTACAACCACATTACAAAATTAGAGAATGGATACTATTATGGGTTGAACAGGACTTGTTTCCCCCAAAACTCGCACAGATGCTTAGGCTCTGCATATAACTCAAAAACACTCCAGAAGATTTCCTTATCAATTTGCATATGTTACTATAGGACAGTGTGTACTGGGGCAGTATGT
This sequence comes from Oryctolagus cuniculus, assembly GCF_051225735.1. Lineage (NCBI taxonomy): Eukaryota > Metazoa > Chordata > Mammalia > Lagomorpha > Leporidae > Oryctolagus > Oryctolagus cuniculus. The sequence goes on from NC_142869.1 coordinate 73,947,333, forward strand.
ACTTAATGTTAATGGTTGATGGATTAAGGGTAGAGGCTTGATATAATTATGACATTAGAATGGTGGGTCTAATGGGAGGTGTTTAGGTTCCTGGGGGCAGGTCCTAGGAGGGTGGTGCTCTCAAGAGTTTCGATGAACTGAGTTCATATTCTGCCTTTTTCTCTCTGCTTCCTGGCTCACAATGTGATCATTCTTCTTCACTTACCATGAGCAGCCTCCATCAGATGCCACATTTGGGGCTGCCCAATTTTGCACTGTAATCTCCAAACATTGAAATAAACCTTTTCTTCCCCTCTTAAGAAGCTCTTTTAGGTATTTTAGGTAATGTAACCAAAAACAGACTAATACAAATATTGTGGTGATCATTAGCAATTATTGCTTCTGAATATTTTAAGCCTTCATATTTTCAGAAACAATTTTAAGTTACAATGATAAAATAAGAGAAGGTCCAAGCATAGCCTGATGCCTATATCCTATTGCCAAGAAGAGTCTTGTGCTTGGTACAGGACATGCTGGCAACCTCACAAATCATATTGCATACCAAGAGCTCAGCCAGCACATCCTTTTCATTGCATCCAGCACATGCATAGCTTTCTTGGAGCTGCTTAGCTGTGTGTGTCAGTGGCTGAAGGAATGGATCTCCCAACTTTGGTGGACTGACATATTGCTAGGATCTGCATCTTGTATACTTCTTCCCTCTTGCTATCACCAAATGCTCTAGCATTTGAGCCTGACACACATTGTTTTTGCAACTTTGCATCATGGCAGTGCTGTTATAAGCAAACCTGCTATACTAACAGTCTTTTAAAATATAGTACATACCATTGAATACAGCATGTAATAGTTGATAATGACTACTGACTTAAATATTTCCTATACAACAGCTTTTGCTATTATTTTATGAAAATCAGTTTCTATAATATTATATGTCATGTTATGCTGGTGGCAACCTCAGACCTCTCAAACTTACCACACCTTTTGATTGCATTGTTTTTTCTTATGTTTGATTTGATCTCATGGTGTTGGTTCATTATGGTTGTAGGAGCAAGAGACTATATTCCCTCTATACACCAAATACTCTAAGTGTATAGTAGGCTATCCTATCTGGGTTCATATATGTACACTCTATTATATACCTTCAGTGATGAATTTCCTAATGCCACATTTCTCACAACATATCTCCCTTGTTAAGCAAGGCATGACTGTAAACAAACTTTTTTTTTTTTTTTTTTTTTTTTACTTTTTTTGAGAGCCAGAGAGAGAGAGAGAGAGAGACAAACAAAAAGACAGCCCCATGCACAGATTTACTACTCAGATGCCTGCAACCACTAGGGCCAGAGCCAGGAGCTAGGACTCAATACAGGTTTCCAAAACGGTGCCAGAAAGCCAGTCACCTAAGCTGTAATCTATTTCTCAGGTCTGCGCTAGTGAGAAGCCACAATCAGGAGCTGGAGCCACAAATGGAACCCAAGTACTCTGATGTAGGGGGGGGCAGGCATCTCAACAGACATCTGAACCGCTGGGTCCAAATGCCCACCCCATATTTGGTTTTGATTATTTAGTGTAGTAAATTTCACAAAGGGCCTCCATTCTTTCCCCTTCCTTGTATTCAAACTCTTTTGCAGAACACTTTCCTTTTGTTTCTTTGGCTACGAAACTAAGACTGCTAGAATATAGTAAAAACCAAACAGTGTGCCAGATCTGAGCCTAGTATATGTCCCTGTTTTATTTCTGCCATTGTCCCGAGCATGCCTTCTGGCCTAGAAGGAGGAGAAGGAGGAATATCACCGAGTCCCAAACTGCTCCATCTGTGTCCCAGACAAGCACAGCCTGCAACACAGTTCCCATCAGACTTGCTGATCCTGATTGACACCAGCCCAAACCAGTGGAACTACCCAGTTGAAAAGGGTTGAGACCTCTGTAGCATTGTTGTATACAAGTGAAGGTGCTAACCCCTAAAAAGAAGGAAGAGGGCACGTGTGCAGGCCTGGTGAGTTCAGAGAAATATGTTTTCCATCTTTGATTGTATCAGCCAACATAACTTCATCCATGTTATGGATCCCATTCTTTTCAAAAATAACTCCCTCATCATTGCAGCAAATTTAACTTTCCATGGGACTTAGCTACTTTCACAATGAAATTGTAGTCAGTTTTTAATTGTTGATAAGGACTCTCAGCTTTTTGTTTACCTTCCCCCTGGAATGACAGAGTTCAGCATGACATTCAATGCAGTTTGCCTTCTAATTGCTATTTTCTTGCATGGCTCAATTGTTTGGTGCATGGTACCAGCTACAGAATTGTTTAAATCACTATAGCCATTCTAGTCCACCTCTTAATTGCACTGCCACCTTGTGCCCATTTTAAGCCAAGCAGAGACAAATTGAGCTCCAAATTAACATCCTATTGTATGCTTCCTTGGACCTCTCCTAATATCTGCTGGTCTGGGTTGGTTTTCTAAGCAGTAAATTCTGAACCAGCGGTTACTGTGAAGGATTTTCCTGCCAGGGATATGCTCTTGGTATCAAGGGACAGAAGGGATGGGAAAGTAGAAGACGCAAACAGAAGTTGTGTTGAGATGTGGGCTCAATGGAGGACCAAGCCGATGATACAAAAAGTTCTGAGCTGGAGACAGCCCTAGATGTTGTGCTGAAATGTCCTCCCATTAACCAAAACTTGAATACAACCCTCTCTGAAAGCGTTAAAGCAATTACATCAATCTTGGCAGGGGGCTGATTGTTAAGGGTTTTCTCTGAGCAGCACTCCCAGCATCTTGGGAAGTAAATCCTTCATTCCTCAAGAGGAATCTGGCCGTGCATAATAGAGTCCACAATTACATAATTAAAACTAAGCAAATTATGACAAAATGAAAATTGTTGATCCAATCCCAAAAGCATTTTTCCAACTGTTTACTATTGTTATGAAGTCTTCCAATTTAACAAAACTCAGTGGTTCTGCACTTTCCTAGGTTTGTTACATCCATAAGCATCAACAGTAATTATTTTATTTTGTTCTATTAATGGTCTTTCTTGTCTAGATCTTCATATGAAAGATATCATGATTTCTCCATTTTTCCCTTAATAATTATCTCTATACATACTGGTGACTCCATAAAAGCTTGTGGAATGGCTGTTGACAAGGTGGCATCATAGTGTTTGTCAGGCTTTTTAATCCGTTTTTTATCAATTTTATTTTCCACAAAATGTATTATATTGAAGGAGATATTTTACTTTTTATTTTCCCTCTTTTACTTCACTTGCATAAGAATATTTAGAGTTTTTAATTTCTCATAGCAACGTAAGGAAAAAAATTCACAGTAAATTAACCTGCTAGGTAGCTTAAACTGGTCTTTCCAAAGGACCTCATAAATGCTGAGGTTAAATTGCTTTTAGATTATATTTATCCAAAAATATGTTTTGTCTTCTATTGGAATTAATTTCCAAGGGATTGAAACTTGCCCTCTTCAATGTATTTCATCTCTTCTACAAGGCTCTTATTTTGAATCTGAGGTCATAGCCTATTTCTGATCTTCATGTATATTCAATTTTTCTAAGATAAGATTTCAGATTATTGTTAATACCTCAGATTTCAAAGCTTTTGCATTAGATTTGGAAATCTACCTTGGTTCTCAGTAATATTTCCAGAGGGAGAGGAAAAAATGTATTATATTTCTCTCTCTTACTCAAACAGCTGTGAAGATTTTTCTATAAGTACATTTTCTTGGCAATGAGAAAACTTTTTTATTCCTTAATTGGGTAGTAACCATTAGTCTGAAAACACAGCAGAGAAAGTATACTTTTTATGTTCTGTTCCTTAAAAAATTAATGTTCCTGTAGAAATTACTCTAGAGATGCTTATAGAAAATTGTTAGCTTTGGGGAAAATATGCCAGACATACATATTAGCTGCACATTATGCAGTGGGTGATAGGTTTTCATTCTTTGGTTTTATTGCACTATGGGAAAACCATTGTCCTGGTCCAAAGAATGTATTGCCCAAAGCCCCAAATCTGCTGTAAGTATTGCTTGTGTAGAATCAGCAAAAGGCCATTCAGCATCATTTTCTGGGGATTAGAACATTTTTACAAGGTGCATTGGATGGCCAGTTATGAACGATTATAACAAAACACCTTCCACGCCTAGCTCTGCCATCACAAACGCTCCTCTGGTGCAACAACTGCACTACCAGGGGCCTGTCTTTTTCCCCTTATAAAATACTTTGTCCCTGGAAATATTAACTTTTACAGCATGAACCTCCACATTACATAGTTTTGTGGTATAAATCTCCAGTGAAAAACTATTGGGAAATAGTTTCTAATATTAGTCATCATATTTTTATCAAACTACCAATTCAATGTTGTTATTGCCTATTGTAGGCTGAACTGAGTCCCTCTCCAAATTCATATATTTAAGTCCTAACCTACAATTCCTCATAATGTGCCTTTAATAGGTGATAGGTTCCTTAAATTGATTAAGTTGGGCACTAATCTAATACAATGGCATCATTATAAGAAAAAATTCAGAGTTGTACAGAAAGGAGACCGCATGAAGACAGAGAGAAGATAAGACATCTACTGTGGTGGAATGAGCAAGCTGTGCCAGGATGGCGCTGGCGAACCAGTGAGACGGGCGCTCAGCTGCACAGAGAATGACGGCGGGATCCACCTGGCAAAGGAGTCTGCTTAGCATTTACAAAAAAAAAATCATGGAAAATGGAATGAAAAAATAAGTTTTTTTTGGTGTGAAAAAAACTGAGATCCATATGTATGGGTGGGTTTCAGAAAGTTTATGGAAAATGCATGTTATGGAGAAACTACGCATGGATTTCAATTTTTTTTGATACCAAACTCAATTTACGTTGAATTCTATTTCCATGAACTTTTGAAGTCCCTTCAAATACAGGGTATATAATTATGAAAAACACCTTTTTGTATTAAGCAGCAAATTAGTCCTCTAGTTCTCTTAGTTTCTGTAACTATAGTTTTTCTTTTAACTTTAGAAATAAAGGGGATAAATTTGCTCATGTAGATCAGCTGCTTTGCTTCATAACTGCAAGAAAGGCAAGTTACTCAATGATGTTATTTTGGTTAGATTCAAAGTTCTGGAAGAAATGTTTCTTTCATACAAAATATAGCCATTGCAAATTATCTGAAGTCTTAAATTACAGCCCCAGCTTTAATATATACCAGTTTTATACTTCAGAAATTGCCATAGACAAAACTGTTTTGAAACATGTTGGAATAAAATTGTAGAATTTTACTGTTCTGAGAAGTGAATGTATTCAAAACCTGGTAGAATCATGTGCTACTGTTTTTTTCCCTTATTTTTTTTTACTTATGTGTGCAGAAAAGTAATATATGGAGTAGCATGTATATTGCTAAGTGAATGACACTATTTGTGTTTCTTATAGACTTTGTTAGTAACACTATACCCACTTAGATATAGGAGCAACTGGGACAGGATCCAGTTCCCCGACCGGGACTAGTACCCGGGGTGCTGGCGCCGCAGGCAGAAGATTAGCCTATTGAGCTGCGGTGCCGGCCCTGGATGTTCCACTTCTGATCCAGCTCTCTGAAATGGTGTAGGAAAGCGGTAGAAGATGGCCCAAGTCCTTGGGCCCCTGCACCCATTTGGGAGACCCTGAGGAACCTTCTGGCTCCTGGCTTTGGATGGGCTCAACTGTGGCTATTGTGGCCAACTGGAGAGTGAACCAGCAGATGGAAGATCTCTATCTCTCTGCTTCTGCCTCTGCTACTCTAACTCTGCCTTTCAAATAAGTAAATGAATCTTAAAAATAAAATAAAACTAAAAAAAAAGGGAGAACGTAAGAAGCCAGGAGGAAGAGGGAGGGAGGGAGGAAAGGAATATTATTGTATTCTTAAATTTGTATCTGCAAAGTACATTGAATCTGTTAAAAACTGATTAAAAATTAAAACAAAGAGAAAAAAAGACCACTGATATAAAGAAGCTATATGTTAAGATATTATGAGTTTTCATAAATTATCTCTTCTTCTATGAAAACTGTTATCTTGGCACCAATGATGAAATAATACTGTGTTAAGAATCTACGAAGAGGGGCTGGTTATGTGGCATAAGTTAAGCACTGGCCTGCGGCACCAGCATCCCATATGGGCACCAGTTCAAGTCCTGGCTGCTCCACTTCTGGTCCAGCTCCCTGCTAATGGCCTGGGAAAGCAGTAGAAGATGGCCCAAGTCCTTGGGCCCCTGCACCCATTTGGGAGACCTGGAAGAATCTCCTGGTTCCTGGCTTCAGATCAGCTCCACTCAAACTGTTGCAGCCATCTGGGGAGTGAACCAGTAGATGGAAGACATCTCTCTGCCTATACATCTCTCTGTAACTCTGCCTCTCAAGTAAATAATTTTTTTTTTTTTATTTGACAGGCAGAGTTAGTGATAGAGAGAGACAGAGAGAAGGGTCTTCCTTCTGTTGGTTTACCCCCCAAATGGCTGTTATAGCTGGCGATCTAAAGTCAGGAGCCAGGTGCTTCCTCCCGGTCTCCCCTGTGGGTGCAGGGGCCCAAGCACCTGGGCCATCCTCCACTGCCTTCCTGGGCCACAGCAGAGAGCTGGACTGGAAGAGGAGCAACCGGGACTAGAACCTGGCGCCCACATGGGATGCTGGCATCGCAGGTGGAGGATTAACCAAGTGAGCCACGGCACCGGCCCCGTAAATAAATTTTTAAAAGAAAGCACAAATCTCAAATATCTAATAAATAAATAAACCATGAAGAGCAATGCAAATGCAGTAATTAAATTTCAAAAATAAAACCTTGATGATGTAGTTGCATTGGTTGCCATTTTTTTTTGGCAAACTTTCACATTATTCAACTAAATTGGGTAAAAAGTATGTGTTACAAACTGAATGTGTCTCCAAAAACTCCTGTGTTGAAGCCCTAACTCCCAGTATGACTGTATTTGGAAATGTGGCCTTTAAAGATGTAAGTAAAGTGAAATGGTGTCCTATGGATGGTGCCTAATCCAACAGTTCTGGTGTGTTTGTAAAAAGCCGAAGATATCAGGGACATGAGTGCACAGAGGAACACCACACAGGGACCACAAGGAGAAGGCAGCATCTGCAAGTCAAAGAGAGTGACTTCAGGGGAAACCAACCCTGCCTGCTCACTGACCTTGGCTTCTGAGCTTCTAGAATTTTGAGAAAAGAAATTTTTGTTGCTTAAGTCACTCAGAAATCTTTGTGAACTAACATAATGTATGTCATAGATATCTATTGAGAAAATATTAGCAAAAGGGAATTTATTAAACTTTATAAAGAGAAGTAGCTTTTAACACAGCATTTTGGTTTCATAATTATAGAAAGTCAATGGTTTGTGTTTATGTGGGAGAATATGGAAGAAGGCTTGTTTCATATATGTGTAGTCCAAATTTACGCAAAGTCACTCATTTATGTTCATGTTATCTTTTCCCTTGGATCATCAAATGTATTTGAGAAAAGGCAAAAGCAGCAGAAAATTCAGAAGCCTAATATTTAAAAGGTATGATTCCATGACAGAAAAAGTTCATATTTGTCAAATATGATTAGCAAAAAAGCCTGACAAACTGTTATAATTTTTATAGGTGTTGCATGATAAAAAGCCATAAAAACATAGTGTGAATAAATTATTTGACTAACTTAAGACTTTCTAGTTGCTTGATTCCTGAGTATGGAGTTTACATTATTCTGGAAAAATACAGTTTTTCACTACATGTTTATTGATGTATCTCATGATAGTTTAATACAGGTTATTATTTAAAGAATTGTAAGAACTTAAATTTTAAAATATAGAGCCAAAAAAGAGAATGATAATTTTGTATTTTCTAATGTTAGTGTGGCTTCTGTTTTATTTTATTTTTTCCAAGATTGTGTGTCTTTTTGCATGCTCCAAGGCAAATACTTTGTAAATCATGGAAACCATAATACCCAGGAGAACGGTTGGAAAAAAAGTTGCAGAACAATTTTAGTTTCTACCCCAAAGGATTCAATTTTATTTCAGCAAAAATCATGGAGAAGGTATAACAAGTGACAGGCACAGTGCCATTTGACAGCATAACATCAACTTATTTTTTCATCTCTGCGTTCCATTCAGAATAAAAGTATTTTCAGATGAATTATGAAAAAATACAAACTGTAATACAAGACCTGTCTCCAGAAAGACATGAGATTTTTGAATGTCATGTTTACAATAAGTTCACCTCAAGGTTATTAAAATGCCTGAAACCTTATTTCAAGAACCCATACCTCTCCGTCCCAGAATGAGGACTGAAGTGGCCAGAGAGGCTTCACTCAGTGTCACTGTAGCACCTGTTCCTTTTAATCTGCTCCTCCACCGTGAGTTGTTCAGCCTGGACCTCCGCTCTGGGGCAGGAAGAGCCAGCCATGCACTCGCGGCTCAGAGCATGTGAACTTGTGTTTCCGTGACTGTGGGCTTCTCCCTCAGGTTCACCATGCCATTGTTTGCTGTCTTTTTCAAATTCTCTTACATACAAACATGGGACATTTTCAATGTGATCTACAGAATCTATTAAATCACACTTAAAAATCTGCTCATTTTTCTTGGAAAAAGCAGTGATTTTCACAGTGTTAGAAAAGAAAAAGTGTAACTTTTTGTGATTTAAGTGATTTCCTTTCATGTTTAAGAGATGTGTATCAGGAGAGACCACTGAACAGTTCTCCTTTACTATCAAACCCTCCTCAGGGCCTGGATTTGGAGTAGACTGCACAGGACTGCCAGCAGTAGCTCTGTCAGTCTGTCTTTTGAGAGCCATAGCTAGTGCATTCCTTGAATAAATCTTTTCAGATTCAAATATACCAAGTAACTCTGAAATTCTAGATGTGTTTTTGAACTTTTCAATTTGATATTCACTTGCAGCATAGTTTGCTTCACTTGACAGTGGTAATAGATTAGGAAATTCTAAAATAGATGTGTTCTGCCTGCAATTATTCAGACCTGAGACTGCTACATAATTGTTATTATTATTCTTATTCAAATTCTCTTTACAGTTTTCTGGTACCACCTCATCATTAGTGTTAGTAACCTGTAAAACATCTGCACCATCAGGTTCATTAATTTTTTCATTTTTCTCCTCTTCAGCACTCTGCACAACCACATTATTGTTGCCATTAAGATCCATTTCACTTTTCCTTTTATTTGTATCTTCATCCTCATTCAGCTTATCTTGCACATTCTTGCCTCCTTCCTTGTCATCTTTGCTTCCTTCGTACATTTTCATTTCTTTCATTCCTAAAACCTCCTCTTTCTGACACATATGGGCAGACAGCCGATGCGGGTGCAGAAGAGAGAGCTTATCTTGTCCCTGTTCTTTCTTTTCTGGAGTTCCAATCTGTTCTGTCTGCAATTCACTTGCACATTCAGGGGGCACAGGGATTGTCACGTCAGGTGGCCATTTGGGTTTATTCATTTTGAGCTCTTCTTCAAGGGGGAAGGTTTTCTTAGGCATCTCCCTGGAAGGAGGCCAAATTACTTTTAATTTTCCTCTCTTTCCTAATTTTTTCAAATCACCTCTTTGTGCTTCACTGTTACCAGCATCCGAATGTCTATTAAGGTCTCCGAGTACGAAGGTGCGTGCTGCAGTGTTTCTGTACATATTCTGTCCTTCACCGGAAATAAAGTTCTCTGAGCTGCTTTGATGTTTGCAGTTCCATCGATCTTTATGCTGTTTGTGTCCAAAACCTTCATCATAATTTCCTTTAGACTTGAAAAGTTGTTTAAAATGAGGTTTACAATATATTTGTCCATGAAGTGATGCATAATTTCCCAAACTGCCAAAAAAAAAAAAAAACCACAACACTTAGCATTCTGCATACTTATTGTAAATAGGGAATTAGAAAATTAATTATTTCCACGAGTCAGAGACTAAGTAAAAATTAAGTTGCTATCAATGGAATTGACTTTATTAAATATTCCTGTTAGATTATAGTTATCACCACTAGCCCACCTATGTCTTACAGTATTTAGAATTTCATGTTATATGTCAATTATTGATACAATAGAAAATGTACATGTAGTTATGGATGGTGTAAAGTAACAGAAAAAACCTGTGCTAAGTCAATGATTCATTATGAGAGGTTACAATTTTCAATTAATCCTCAACAGTGTATAGACATATATACACACAAATAAGTTATTTGAACTTCCTTTACAACTGCATTTTAAATGAGCAGAAAGTTTGCTTGTCAGCCCTCTCTGGTGAGATCATCAAACAAGAGTGCCTGTTAAAATGAAAATCAAATTTTGTCAGAGACAGCAGCATAATTTTTGAATTTCTCTGAATCTACACATAAAAGCAGACATATCAACTAGATGGTAAAACTGGAAGCCCCTGAGTGACATTTACAAGAAAATTGAATGCAAGGTAGTCAACAATGCCAGAACCACCAGTAGAAATAAGACCAGAGTGACAGTCTCATCTGCATGGATGATACCAAGGGGATCAAGGAAGGAGTCTGACAGACAAGAAAAATAAGAAACCACAAAGTAACCAATTTTCCCTGGAAAGCATTGCATGCCAGTCAGAGAACAGCGCTGACAGCCAGTAAGTGCAAGTGCCCTGTGGTAAGAGAGATGAACAAGGATGGTAAATTCTCAACCCTGACCCTCTGGAGTTACTTTTTAGAAAAGAAACTCAAATTGAGAGAAAAAAAATGTGGGAGTGGGATCAAAACTGGGCAGGACAATGACAATATATGTGAAAAAGAAAGCTCCAACCAGTATACAGAGAAACCAAACCAGGATATTCCGAGTCTGGAACCTTATATTTTAAACCAGTGTATGGAAACTAGAAGAGGTAGTGCTGTGAAGTTAGAAATACCATCCTGAATCTCATTTCCTTATAAGGTTTGGAAAAATATATTTCTTACACAACTCAGAAACAGAAACATATCAAGGTAAAACCTTACACAAAGGTTTTATTATAAAAAATTATACAAAGGTTTATTATAAAAAATAAAAGTGAGGGATAGTAGCCTGCAGACAATGAACACTTGCCATAAAAACATGCTGTAAAAATAAATAAAAAATTTTAATGTACTGTTTCAAAATGAGCAAAAAGACATAAAAATATGACAAAAAACCTGAAATAACAACATAAATCAGAATTAGAAAAAACTCATAAATGAGATGACAGAAATCAAGAAAAAAACAATTATATAAGAAAAATCTTTCTCAGGAATACAATATAAACTAAAATATACAAAAGACCAAAGAAACACAATGGAGAGCGTCTTATGTAGAGAAAAAAGAATATAAAATAAAATTTTAAACAGCCAAAAAGAAATGAAGAGCCAAAATAATCTGAGAGAGACATATAATAAAGATAAGACACAAAGCAAAAATTCCCCAATTCATAGAAATTTCTTAAAATAAACCTAAAATAATGAAACAGATTAAATATTAAAAAGCTACAATTCACAGAAACTTTCTTGAAAAAAAAGTGTAGAACAACAAAATGAAAGAGCACACTGGGTAATTGGTATTATTGACACAGAACAATCAATGACCAAAAAACTATTCTATTATAATCACTATGCTTAAAATAAAAATAAAGGAAAAATATTATAATATATCTTAATCTTAAAATTGTATAATAAAAAGAAAATTTAATTATTGTCAGATGATTCCAACACTTTATGACAGAAGAAAATGAAATCATGCGTTTAAGGTCCTCCAAGTAAGAAAAGGAAGCCAACGATTTTAATAACAGTCAAACCAAATTTCCATTGTAAAGGTCACAGAGAAATTGTTATCAGCATGTGAGAACTCAGGTAAGATTGTTTCAATGAAACTTTTCTGAACACGCTACTAAAAAACAAGTTTTAGTAACCAGAATTAATACAGAAACATCAAGTCAGGATTAGTGATGGCATTAATAGCTTGCTACCTGCAAACTAAGAGAAAACCAGGACACTGAGGAAGATAATATGGTACGCTGTGGCTGTATGATCTGATACTTAAGATTATCTATGTATTCATCTACCTCCCTGCCCACATATGTACTTATGCATCCTTCCATCCATAGATAGTATAGCGATGTAAAAAAAAAAAATAGGTGATTTGTGAAGGGAAATGTAATTTTTAATGTTTTTTTTAATTTTAATTTTTTTATTTTTGACAGGCAGAGTGGACAGTGAGAGAGAAACAGAGAGAAAGGTCTTCCTTTACCGTTGGTTCACCCTCCAATGGCCGCTGCGGCCGGTGCTGATCCGAAGCCGGGAACCAGGTGCTTCTGCTGGTCTCCCATGGACTTGGGCCATCCTCCACTGCACTCCTGGGCCACAGCAGAGAGCTGGACTGGAAGAGGAGCAACTGGGACAGAATCCAGCACCCTGACCGGGATTAGAAACCAGTGTGCCGGCGCCGCAAGGCGGAAGATTAGCCTATTGAGCCGTGGCGCTGGCCTAATGTTTTGATATATTAGTAGCGCTAGTAGTTTTGCTATTCCAAGATGGTTATGTAAATGAATATATGTGATATCCCAATTCTGTTACTTCCTTTGTCTTTGAGAGCCAGGAGTTCTGAAGTTGAAGAATGGGGATAAATACATAGTAGAGAATAGGCTAAGTAGAAGCAATGCAGTTCTGCATTTGATTTGGAAATATCACGATGAATTTATAATATATTTCGTATGTAAATATTTTCTAGTTCTTCCTACTAAAAATAGCTTAGAAACAATGGCTAACCTAGTAGAATTAACATCAGGATTGTTCTCTTGAAATACCTTTTCTCAATGAAAGAAACCAGATCATTGAGAAATTACTGATTACAGGTCTGGGGCAGGAAGTGTACAGGATAGTCTGAAACATCTGATCCTATCAAATAATGAGGAAGCTCACAGTGATTCCTAGAGTCAGGACAAAATGACTCAGGAGACAAATAGGTGCTCCTAGGCCAGGAAGAGGGCAATTTGGGCTTGAATAATGATGATAATTGCTTTAGAATGAAACCAATCCAATATGCTCAAATCCAAGGGTCTGTAAAGAATTTTCCTTTTAAAATTACATCCAGGGAATGACAAAGAACATTCCATCATGTTATTAAATTAATAACCAATACATTGGCAAAATGGTAAATAATTATTTTGACTTTCCTCAGCTAACTGGATCACAATGCTAGTACTTAGTAGCTAAGAGGAAGTATATCTTTGTCAGAGTATTCTAAGAAGTAAAAAAGAAATTAGAGCATTAAACTATCAACATTTTATAAATATCAATGAATGAATATAGCTGTTAAACCTCAACATTTTCTAAGATCCCCAAAGGAGAGACAATCAGATGTTATCTATCTTCTCGTGAAAGGTGAAAGATGTAAAACCTAACTGTAATCCAGAATTTAAGTTCGACTGACAGTTTGTAGGAAGTACAGAGGAGAAAGGATTATGTTGAACTGCTTGAGTGTGCAACCAGTAATTCCAGACCAGAAACTATACAGGTCAAATGTCATGGACTCATCACAAATAAACTGTAAAGGATGAAAGGAATAAAAGAGAAACCTATGGGTGCAAAAAGACTTAAATACATATCAAAGCTTTCAAAACTAAAGTATCATGTCTTAGAAAGCACATTTGGATAACAAAACTATAAAAGTACAAGTGAGAAATTATTAAGAAAAACACTGTATGTTCTTAGGATAGTAGTAGCTTTTGGAGTGATCAATAAAGTTGTATTTCCTGACCTTGGTAGTAGTACAAAGTGGTTTTTAAAATAGTTTATTGAGGTATACATTTGGTTTGTTTGATTGTCTATGTTTTTGTTTTTGATACAATATGCATTTTTTAAAGAATCAGTCATTGAATAAATATTTTTGGATCCTTATCATATGTTAGCCTGTATTATACATTAGCCAGGCAAACATAAACTTAATTTCTATAGTTAGGTGGAGCTACAATAGGTTATGTGAGGAATGGGTGAAGCACAGGGGATATTGAAGGAGAAAATGAGGACTCCTAACACATATCGGTGGCAAAGCAAGCAAGCTTTTTAATTCTGATTTTAAATGAGTGGGTCTGAGCCTAGTAGAGAGCTGGGGAATGGCACAGTACTCTTCAACAAGTAGAAATATAATATCAGCTGAATGTGTGAGAAAAATAATGTTTCTGAGTAACTGAAAGTTGTTTGCATGAAAAGTAACAATCAAGTGTGTTGAAATAGGGATGCCAGAAGTTTAGATAGGGGAGCTATGGGCAGATTCAGAATTGCCTTTTAAGTCATGTTAGAGTGTTATGTTTTGGGGGGTAGGGTAGGGAAGGAAGTCTTTATATGCTTTAAGAAAGGAAGTGACCTCAGATTTTCATTTTAGAGAGATCATTTTTGTTACATCATGGAGTATAGCATTGGGACACTTTTTTGTGGTAATGGTAATAAGAAACAATAGAAGTAGAGAAATCAACTGGCTAGAAAGGTTGTTCCATTAGCCCAGGTGAGAGGTTATTCTTGCTTGAAGAATACCTGGGTTATAGAAATGGAGAGAAGTACACAGCTCAAGAAATATTAATGGAACAGAAATTATAAGCCTTGGAACTAGGGAATGAAGAAGACAAAGGAGTCAAAGTTAATTTCATGCTTTGGTCATTGAGTTAATGTCGTTTACTAAGATGACAGCATACTCATACAATCAAAGAATGGATTTTTGTGGAGAAGAAAGTAGGGTGTAATGACTTGGCTTTACTTGGGAAGAGATATTCTAGCTAATGAGATATAAGCATCTGATACACAAAGGGGAGACTGTGCCTACTGGTACTGACATCAGATTGGGGCTATTGGGATAGACTGCCCACATGATGATGACTGAGGTTATTGGAGAGCATTTGGTTCACCAGATAGAATAGAAATCGTAAGAAAAAATTCCCGTAACGGGATTCTGTGGAATGCTAACATCCTGGTGATGAACAGAGAAAGAGTCACCCACACAAGTGCCTGAGAAAGAACACCCAGAAGATAGGGGAAAACTGCTATATTCTGTAGTCAAGGAAACTAAGGGAAAAAATGTTGCAATGAGAGGCGTTTGACATTGTCAATTAAAGTTAGGAAGCCTGAGAGATGCACATTAGATTTAGCAAAAAAAAAAAAAAAAAAAAAAAAAAAAAAATCCATTTCAGCATCTTAGACTAGTTATACCCAATGAATGTCAGATTCATTTAAATGTGTTTAAGATTTTTGAAAAATGAATGCATTTGTAAGTGCTAATAGGATGCTTCATTTGCTACAGAGAATAAACAGTGTTTTTTTTTTCTCTGTGCTGTCACTGATATATTCTAAGGTCTGTTTTTGTTGGCTTTTTTGTTTGTTTACTCATATAGTCTAGCCCTAATCTACCACCTGTTTTGGTGTATGAAATTTCACTGGAACATAGACCCATTTCATTTCAGTCACATTCATTTACTTAGTTATATATATATAGTGGAAACTGAGGACCAAAAACACAGTATGGGCTGTAGAGTCAAAAATGTTTACTATGTGGGCCTTAACAGAAAAAGTTTGGAAAATCTCGATTTACAGTCTCAACTTCTAGATAAAGAACTGATTTAAAAATTCTTACTTACACAATAGGACTCAGTTTTTCTCATCCATATTATATCCATATTTGCATAAAAAGGACCTTTCTGGATTTGATTGGGAAAACAAAATTCCAGAAAGGATAAAGTTTGTAGCCATCCCCATCCTTATCCCCAGCAATACGTAACAGAACATGGGCTCATCTCACTGTTAACCACTGACAACAGTGAGATATGGAACCATCTTTGTCTTTTCCTAGAGACATGTTACCCAGACACTGCAGCCTTTATGAATATTTGTGCCACAGACCACAAGGCATTTTACCTCAGTTTACTGTTGCAATGGTGGCATCGGAAGCAGGACTTATGAAAACTCTGTTGGTCTGCTACTAGGCACTCCATTGGATAAACGGTCTTTTGACAAAGTGTACAAACTTCCTTGTCTTGGAGCAGCAGCTTCTAAAAAATAAAAATATACAAAAGCTCATATAGTATTGTTTAATAACTTTGTGATAACATAATGTAACATAACTGACAACCACTTATCAACAGGCTGCTGTTCTTATATGCTCTTCTGGACATGGGCTAATTCTATCTTTAGGTCTAGGGCAGTTTTTATGATTAGCAGTGCTCTAGTACTTCTATTTACACATTGTACAAGTTGAACTCTGTTATTTAAGGAAATACACATGAGTAAAATAAGTTCATTAACTAATTTTGTATAACTATAAGTAATCACTGACTCGTATGGGGTCTTGGGAGAACTTAGCGATCTAGGTGACTGAACTTCCCTACACATGAAGGTGTATACCTAACTTGGTCCAAAGTCTTGTTTTTAAAAGCATTCTGGATGGATTTTTCTATTTACATATCTTTTTAGACAGTGGACATTGCATGAGTTTAATATTTTCTTGATGATTTAGGTTTGATTTTATGACACTAATTCTTAATTAACATAAAGAGACTCCTGAATGCATTGAAATGTTCAGGGCTATTTGTTCTCATCTTAAATGATTTTAGGTATTAGAGCAATCTGGATTCTCATGGCTGCTTTTTGTCATTTTCTATTCTTCTCTTGCTCTAAAGTGCCCATGATCCCTTCCTTTTGCTTTCATGTTAGAGTTAGCCATATGAAAGTAGTGGTTGTACTATTAACCAATGCTTTTGCAACAGTTAGAAATTGGCACAGAACTTTCACTTTGGTGTTGTTTGTGATCCTCACAATGATACTCCAAGAATAACTCAACTTTCACACAAGTATAAGAGCTTGTGTCGGGTTCTTTATACAAATACTCATATACAATTTAGCACCTTGATGCTCTGTCTGGGGTTCGGAGGACTCCCTTACTTATTTGGCTCTAATAGGCAACACATTCTTATATTTAACATCAGTTTCTTCATATTTCCCATTTGTTTGATACAGCATACCAGAAACTGAGCATCTGAAATTAATTAGACAGCTTTGCCTAATTACGCCCGAAGCGAGTACATTAAGAAACCACATTAACCTGATAAACTAGACACATATGTTGCAAATATGATAGTGGCATAATTATTAGTTTACAGCAGTTTTTATTTTTAAGCTTGCTATTTCTTTAAATCTGTATAAAAGAATGGGTAACACTAATGATGCACATTAATTATGTCAAATCCTTTTAATATGAAACCTCATTATTGTAAAAGTAGGGAAAATATAAAGAAATGACCTGTTTCCTGATGTTGAAAAAAACATGTACTAAGCTCAAATGACTTAAACTCCCTCATTCTGAATATGATCAAAGGTTTAAAATCTATTATCCATGTTCATCAGTGAATACAGCCAACTGAGTTTTCATTTGGGAGTTCTTCTCATAAAGGTGAAAATGTGGCATCAGATAAAGCCAACTCTAAGCTCAAAAACAGCAACTAAATATATAAAATGGCTAATTCTGCATCTACACTTTTGTTAGAGATACAGATCAATAAAAATCCTTAAAGCACATATGAAATGTGCAAACTGTTTCTTGGATTATTTCCAGGCTGCACTGAATTCAATGCAAAGACCACTTATGCCTGGCAGTTAAAAGTATGTCAATATTAGGTCAAGGCATGTTATCTAACATCATCTAAAAATTGAATGAAATAATATCTTAATAAGAAATAGTAATAAATGCTACGTTCTATAGTTATTAACAAATACATAGTAGTATGTAATTATTAACATTGCTATAAATTGCAATTATTAATACATTTGATGTTTTATCAAAAATCTTATTTACCTTGACCAATATAGGTCTCAATCATCCATATAATAGTATTAGTTATTCTCAAACAGTGCAGGAGAATCATACTGGATGTTTTTGTTAATGACAAAGTAGCAAAAGCAAGCATAGTCAACACACAGGGGAAGCTGTTAACTGCTTTGTTATTTCCAGGCCATTTTGAAACTGCAAATCATCTTGGCCACAGAACTCATGCCTTTAAATGGGTTAATCTTCTTTCACACTTCGCGAGCTCATTTACCACTTAGAAATGCGGATTCCTCTTGGAAGGTGGTTCTCATTTCAGTTGCAGAAGCATCAGAGCTTGCATATCCCAGGCTTTCGAAAACTCTTTCACTCTCCTGCCATGTCTTTTGAAAATTCCTTCTGAGTTCTTTCGGTGAATCAGAGATATCTAAAATATGTCCAGCGATGACATCTTCATAAGTTGGTGGGGCATGTTTGAAGTCAAGGCCAGATCTGGTAGCTTCTGAGCTATGGGATGATGACGTGGTTGTCTTTGACCCAACAACGTGACTCTCAAATGAATCTATGCCTGAGAAATGTTCACTGAGAGACCTTGTTTCAGAGCTCACCCTGGGCTGCTTAACAGGAATTTTTTCTTGCAGCTCTCCAGGATGTTTACAAGAAAAGTCTGTAAAATTAGTGTTTCCTAAAGATGTTAATCCAAATTCCTCTTTACAAAATGTTCGGCTTTCTTGTTTTACATTACGGTTTGCTTCTCCATTTGCATAAACTCTTCTGTTTGACTTTGCTTCAAAAACTGGGCCATCCTCAAATTCCCTGAACCATCTGTTTATTTCATTTTCATGATCATTCACGAATTTTTCAGCCATCTGAACAGATCGCTTGGCTGCTTCGTATCTCTGCCTGTGCTCTGGCACGCGAGGTGCTGCGACCTTGCGGATGATTTCGACCGCATCGTAACTCTCAGTTTCTGGCACGACGCAGTTAGTAGAATTTAATCCATCTTTGTGAACGTAAGTTGCTCTTTTCTCTACTTTCCTAACTTCCTCTTGAGCTTCCATAGATTCTCTGAAGGAACTACCAGCAACATGATTTACGCTTACAGGTATGGTGATTGTAGGTGGAGAGTCTCTACCACGTGTGTCTATCTTAATTTGGCGACGAAGTGTTGCAGGAGACATGATGATCTCAGACCTTTTCTCCACAATTGGAACTGGGGTTACTGATGCACGTGGGACGGTGCCTTTGGATAACTTTGCAGTGGTATCTTTGAGTTTGACAAGTTGTTCTGAGCGACTCCTGGGTGGAGAAGGGGACATGTCTGCGCTGGGAGTGCTACATGTTTGCAATATAGGCCTTCCTGGTGAGGGTTCAACAAAACTGTCCGCTTTAGGGGACTGAGAAAGCTCATCTGTAGTAGAAGGTACGGTCCGTCGGGCAGTAGACTCAATCGTTATAAAAGTAGGTGATTGTGGGCGTGTTTTTAAAGAGGGAGGAGACATCTTGCTGTCATCCCATCTACTTTCCTGATGGGTTTTTACATGGCTTTGAGCAAGTACTTCATGATGAGTTGCTGTTTCATGGTGTGCTGCTGCTTCTACAATTTTATTTTCTTTCTGCTCAGTATATTTATCATAGTGGCCATAAGCATTAGACACTTTTGATGTTGCCTCATTAAGACTAGTAGGCTTATTTTCCTGTTTCCCCATTTTGGAGGATATCATGGCTGCTTGAATTACGTTTTCACAGGACACAAGCATATCTTCCGCTTGAGTCTTAATGTATGCTATCTCTTCCTTGATTTTTTCTATATTGTTCTCCATTGCAATGCAAACTCCATTTTCTCTTTTTTCTTCACTTATCAGCCATCCTGGAACAATACGTAACAGTGCTTGAAATGCTTTCAGGTCATTTTTATTTGGCTCTGCTTCAAACTCTTTTACTCTAGACAAAATCTGCTGTAATTCTTCACGCTTTCTCAAGAATTCCAATATATTTACAGCACATTTTCCATCATCGTGCTGGGATTCTTTCACAGAAGAAAATAAAGATTTGTTCTGTGTAACCTCTTCCTTTGAATCTTTAGCGTCAGAGAAGACTTCTTTCTGTTGAATGCCCTTGACTCCAAGGCATTTTTTTCCCTGCAGACTATTACTTGGCTGGAACAATTTTTCATGTTCAACTTTACTTTCAGAAGTCTGTATCTCTGTTTGCTGAAAATCTTGAGTCTGTGAATCAAAATGTGCTTCAATCACCTTCTGCTTGACTACCTTTGGTGCTGACTCATCCTTCAAATGTTCTTGTTGTCTTTCAACTATGAATCTCTCTTCTTTTGCACCAATCATTGAGGGCCCCTGGCTTTTCCTTTCACTTGCCATAAGCTTCCCTCTCTCGGACATCCTAAATTCTGTTTGTTTTTCATGATTCATCTGGAGTTTCCTTTCATTTCCCTTCTCTTCAGCTTCTGTAGACACTGGTAGTGTTACCTTTTTTTCTTTCTTAGGTAATTGGTCATATTTTTCAGCCGTGGATTGCTTACTACTGTATTTGGCACTTGCTTCCAATTTCTTGGTTTCCTGATACTGTTGTTTGGTAATGGTCTGGACATCGACGTGTGATTGCTTTTTGTGACTTTCATATCTGTGTTCAGTTTCATTTAATGTATGATCTATGCTGGGGAGCTTGATGGTTTTAACTTTGAAAGCTGGGGAAACTGGTTGGCTTTGGAGCAAGGGCAACTGCTCCAGATATTTCTTCTGTTGTGTTTGTTGTATACTACATTCTTGCTGACTCTGTTTAGTTTCACAAGCTGATGTAGATTGTATTATGTCCCTGGAGCTCTGCAAAGTTTCCTTCCTCATGTTATCTTTGGCTTCTGAGGATGCTAGAGCATGTTGGAGCCTCTTGTCAGCCACTGTCACTGTTGATGTTGTAGAGAGCTGTTTATTAGAATCCACTTCAAGGACTTGAGCACTACTTTGAGAGTCTGGGCTTGGTTGAAGCACAGTGAGCTCTGAAAACATTCCAGATAGCGGAACCTCCTCATTTGTTTTTTGTAATGGCATTTCTTTTTCTAACTTTGATACATTATGACTTTGACTTTCTCTTTTGACTATGTTGTAGCAAGAACTCTCTTGTTTCTGTTTCTCAAGCTCTTCTCTTTGCTGTCTGTACTTTTCTTCAGCAATCATTAGAGGTGTCTTAAATTTTCTCATATAAGGTTTTGGACTTTGCTGTCCTGAATTTGCTGGAAATGAATGTGATTTTCTGAGAGGAGCTGCTTGCTTTTCTCTGGGTGATGAAGTTTCTGGAACTATCTGAGAGGGAGACTTTACAGAGTCAATAGATAATTGTTTTCTTTGATCAAGGCTTCCTTTGAATGTGTCCTGCTTTGTCTCTGTGCATTCACTGCTGGTTGCCATCATGCCTCTTCTCTGATCCTTTGTGGAAGCAATATTAAATTCCATATCAGATAGGGAATTTTCCAATTCCACTTTTTGAGAAAGAAGGTTCTTTTTATCATCTATTCCCTTGAAAAATTTGGGTTTGGGTAATGTGGGAGGTGGAATACGTGCTCCTGATTTTCTTGTTGTGATTTTAGCCTGAGAGTGAGTTTGCTGAGAGCCTGATGCTTCTTTTAAGGAACATTCATGTATGAAAGCTTCATTGTGCTTTTGTGGAACAGAAGAGGAAGGCTGTGCTGATTTCTGAGATGATGCTGGAGAAAGGGGAGGTGGTGGAAATGTTGATAGAGATTCTACTTCAGGTTTCTCCTCTACTGGTGGTGGAGGAAGAGGGAGGCCTGGGAAGTTTTCAAATTCAGCCTTTATCTTCTCTGTGCATAGTGATGGCGGAAACACATTTTTTTTAGGCAACATCATTAAAGGAGGTGGAGGAGGAAGGGGAAATTCTATTTCAGATGATGCATTGGAAGGTGGAGGAGGAGGTGGAGATGGAGGTGGAAGAGAACACTCACTTTCTTTCCCATCGTTCTCCAGGTTAAAGTTGCTTGGATTAAAGGACCTTTCCATTGCCATTTTCAACTCTGCAGAAGTATTTGTTTTCATTAGAAAGTCCTCTTTTTTCAGGTGAACATCAGTCCTTTGATTTTTGTCATTGACCTTAAATTTATTATGGCTTTTTTCAAAGACTTTCATTTTAGTTACACTGGATAGGTCTTGATTTACAGGCAAAGGTTGAATGTTCATGTTGTTTGTCTTTATATCCTCATTAGAATATTGCATTTCTTGCTTTATCGAGGTTTGCTTCTGAAAGTCCTCTGTAACTTTGTAAGTGTCTCCAACTGGCATGCTGACTGGATGGTACTGAGTGGGACTGGGCGTGGAGCTTTGTGTACATGGTGGTAATTGAATGGTTTTGTTCTTTTTAGCACTCTTTACATGGAAAGTCTCGGTCTTCTGGTGGTCATTCCTCAGTCCACATGTTTGAGTCTGCTGCTTTCCAACTATTTTGTCAATAGATTGGGTGGAGTTGAACACGTTGTCCTCTTTCAGCTCTCTCAGTCTCCTTGATTCCTCAGACTTTTTATTTTTCTTTGCTGACACAGTTGAAGTTAATTGTCTGCTCAAATGCTCCTCTCTCAGATGTTCTTCTCTTGTGTTATCAGTCCAGACATCCATTCGGTCCCCTGATTGTAACACATTTTCAATAGCTTCGTGGCTGGAATTAGACAGTCTTCTAAGGCTTTTCTCAAGAGCATCATTGTTTTGTTCGCGATCTATGACAATCTTTACAGTGCCTTTGGGGGCTTTTGGCAGATTGACCTTGGTTCTTTCTTCAGATTGACTGGGAGCCTCTGCTTTTCCTTCCCACCTGGCTGCTGGCTCAAAAGGTCCTGGCCTTGGCTGGAGAATACATTTTTGGTCCCTCTGGGCAGCTTTCAGATGAATGCTTGTTTTCTGCTCTTCTGAGGACCCTACTGTCACAGCTTGGGCTTCTTTGTTTGCAAATTCTTTATCTACCTCTTTGAAACCTCTTTGTGCTTCTTTCAGAGATCTTAATGATGTTTCAAGGTCGTCTCTGATAAGTTCTTTTTTCATGATTTCTGTCCTTGTGTTTGTAGCCCTTTCAAGACGCTCAATAGTTTGCTCAATATCATCAGGGATGGTAGCAGGCTGTTTTGATTCTTTCCACTGGTGGCTTGATGTTTTAAATGACTTGAGTGTGGTCAACATGTCACCTTTAGTAATTTCTTCTTTTTTAGCCGCTATTTGCTGATTTATGGCCTGGCTGAGGGAATTTAGGGTTGATTTTAAATCCCCTTTTACAGTTTCTTCTTTGGTTGTCTTATAAGATGCACTCTGAGGCTCTGTCATAAAAACCTTAGCTGTATTATGTACATCTCCTGGGATGATGTCAGTTTCATTAACAGTACGTTCAACCTGAGATTGCCTTTTCTTTAGTAACAATTTTGTGCCCTCAACATCACCACCAATTATTTCTTTCTCTCCTTCTTTCCTAGGTGTTAATGTTTCATTTGACCCTGTCTGCAGTTGTCTGAGATAATCCAAAGCTCCAGTTTCTATGCATGTTGTGAAAAACTGCACATTTCCTCTCTCAGAGGCATCGATTTTAGCCTTTTCAGGTATTTTATTGTTTGATGTGGAAGACAACAAATTGTGAATGGTTCGCCTTACATCACCTCCTATTACTTCTTCCCGCTCAATTGTGTCACCAGCATTTTCATGAAGAAGACAATAGATAGTCATGTTAACATCTCCTCTTTCATCTTCCTGGATTAAAATGCCCTTCTTCACAGATTTTTCCTCTGAGAACAGGCTTTTTATTGCTTGCTGTACATCACCCCGCACTACCTCTTCTTTATCAGCATGAAATTCAGTGGATCTGTTTAATAGTTGAGTTTTAGTCAAGTTGACATTTCCCTTCTCTTCTTCACTCACCAAAATCTCTCTCTTCGTGCAGTCTCTTCTGGAAAGTAAGTTCATCATTATACTATTGAGGTCAACCTTGATAATTTCTTCTTTTTGTATCTCAGGTGATGCTTGGTTCATTAGCTTGTATTTTGCCATTCGCACATCTCCAATTTCATCAGCTTCGATAATGATTCCAGGAGACTCAATAACTTTCTGAGAGTAGAGATCTTCTAATGTTTCCTTAATGCTCTTGCCAATAATTTCTACCTTTTCTATTCTGCTGTCATTAAATTCATCAATGGGTGTTGTTTCAAAGAGCCACGTGGTTGTCTTAACATCTGAAGAAATGATTTCTTCCTTGGTAATATTTGTCATGCTTTCATCTGCTTCCTTAATAGCATCCAAAGTTTTATTTTCAAAAAGCCATACTGCCTGCCTAACATCACCTTTCTGCACATCTTCCTGGGTCACTGTCTTGATGTTTTCATATTCTGACCCTTCTCCTCTCAGTTCATCTATGGTATGAGTTTCAAATAACCAAGTAGATGTTTTAACATTGCCTTTTTGTATTTCATTGACACTTACTGTTCTTACATAATTCTTCTTATCAGAATCTTCAGACTCAAAGAATTGTTTACTTGTCTTTACATTGCCACCTTGAATATAGTCAACTGTTGGAATAACATTACGCGATCCTTCTGAAATCTTGTCTAGTGGCTGAGTTTCAAATCTATATCTGACAGAACTAACATCTCCCTTCTGAATGTCTTCCTGTGTCACTGATTTAATAACATACACAGTTTCTGACTCGTTAATTGAGTCTAATGGTTTTGTTTCAAAAAGCCACCTTGTTCCTCGTACATCTCCATGAATTACCTCTTCCTTTTTAACTGTTGTAACTTCATGGTAGCACCCCTGTTGATCTTGAATTGCATAGAGGGGCTGCGTTTCAAAGAGCATCCTGTAGCTTTTTACGTCACCTTTTATGATTTCTTCAGTAATGGTTTTCTTGCTGCTCATATGATCAGCTTCTTCTTTAATCTCATCTAATGAAAATGTCTCAAAAATAAAACACCTCTTCCTTACATCCCCACCTTGTATGTCTGTCACTGTCTTCACTAACTCATCACATTCTTGGCTTTCTTTTATCATATCAATTGGTTGGTTTTCAAAAAGCCATCTACAGTTTAAAACATTGCCTTTCTGAATATCTTCCGTTTTTAGAGTTTTGATCTTTTTCAAAACTTCTGCTGAACTGGAGCTTATAGAATCTAGGGATTGATTTTCAAATTTATACCTCATGCTGGACACATCTCCAGCTTGGATATCCATTTCCACAGGCTTGCTTTCCTTCCCTTCTTCTCCTTGAATGCTATCCAAATTTTCTGTCTCAAAGAGAAAACACGCTGTACGAACATCCCCACCTTGGATCTCCTCCTGTTTTACAGTTTGCAATTTGACTACTGCTTCAGAGTCATCTTTTATGCTATCAAGTGGCTGAGTTTCAAAGATCCAAGTATAGCTTTTGACATCTCCTTTATGAATTTCTTCACTGCCAGTCGTTAGTGAAACTTTTTCATAAAGAGATTCCATTGGCTGGGTTTCAAATAGCCATTTACAGGTTTTGACATCTCCCTTAACAATATCTGTATCTTGTTTAGTAGTACTTTCTATTTCTTCCACATTGCTGAAATATTTAATTGCATCAAGAGGTTGTGTTTCAAACAACCATTTAGCGGATTTCACATTTCCAGTCTGTATTTCTTGAGCAGATATTCCTCTAATTATCTGATATTTATGAAGGCTTTCATCAAACTGGTCAATGGGTCTTGTTTCAAAAAGCCACCTACAGCTTCTTACATCACCTCTTAGGATTTCCTCTTGCTGGACTGTTTTTACTTGATGATATTTTCCAAGGTGGTCTTGTATGGCGTACAGTGGCATTGTTTCAAAGAGGGATTTATTTAACTCTACAGCACCTCTTGTGACCCCTTCCACTTCTATTTTGTGGGATGCCTCAAACTTAATTAGATTATTTGATTCAAAGACATGTGTGTAATTCCTTACATCTCCTTTGTCAATTTCTTCAAGTTTCACTGTTCGTGTGTACTCTTTTTTATCTTCTCTAATCTCTTCCAGAGGTTGGGTCTCAAAAATCCATTTCTGATGTCTGACATCCCCTTTTTCTTCTTCAGAGGCAATGATTTTTTGAAGCTTTCCAACATCAGGACTATCTTTCAGAGCTTCTATTGGAACTGTTTCAAACAGATGCCTAGTGGCTTGGACATCACCCCCTATGATCTCCTCAGGCGGCAGAGGATATGCATCAGGAGCTTCTTTTAGAGTGTCTAATGGCTGTGTTTCAAACATCCAGCACTTTCTGGAGACATCTGTACCTATTATTGTTTCCCTTTCAGTGATGACCTCTTCTGATTCTTTGATCTTCTCCAAAGGTTGGGTTTCAAATAACCACTTTGCCCTACTGACCCCACCTTTCACATTTTCTTCCATGGATATGCCCCTGACAACTTTAATTTCTGTAATATCCTTGTTAATTGTGTCCAAGGGCTGTGTTTCAAACATCCAGCGTGCTGTTCTCACATCCCCCTTTTCAATATCTTCTCTGTGAACAGTTTTTATTTCTAGCATTTGACCTAAACCATCTCTAATAACATACAGCGGCTGAGTTTCAAAGCATTTTATACTTCTCTTAACATTGTCCTTAATTTCTTTGAGCTCAGATCTGAGTTGTAGTAAGTGAACCTCATCCACTGAATGAAGCTGTCCAAGTTGATCCAGATGTTGAGTTTCAAACATGTATCTCACAGTCTTGACATCCCCTCCAGTTATGTCCTTAACGACAGTTTCTACTGATTCTTCTTGACTTTGATGCATTTTATTCATTGAATCTAATGGCCTTGTTTCAAACATCCATCGGGCTGTGCGGACATCTCCTCTGGCCAGCTCAGGGATTTTCTCAGCATTTTCTTCGGTACCAGAAGAATGAACCCCCAGTGCATCAATGGGTTGAGTTTCAAACATCCATGTGGTATATTTCACATCACCACCAGCAATGATTTCTTGATTGGCAATGCCCTTGGAAATGTTACCTTCATCTGGAGACCCACTGTTGATGGAATCTAATGGCTGGTTCTCAAAGATCGATCTCATAGACTGTACCTCCCCTTTCAGAATTTCATCCCACTGTAAGTATTCTCTTTCTGAACTCAGATCTTTTTGCGAACTGTCATTTGTATTTTCAAAAACATACCGGGCTTGTTGCACATCTGCTGAAACTGAGCTCCCTGAGTTCATTTGACTAGAAACAATCTCAGAAACCTCACTGATATAATCTTTCTCTAAGTTTTTTCTTAGCTCAGGGTGGATGTGTTTGTATAAACGATTTAATTCATACAAATTTCTTTGCTTGGAATACAAATCTTTGGGCATGGGCAGTCTTCTAGGAGGGCTGGGAAATTCAGGGGACTGGGAAAATGCTGCCTCTATTGGAGTTTGAAGTACATCAGGTGGGGGAGGAGGGAATTCTTCCTTCTGTCCCAAAGGTGTGGCATTAACTTGTGCTAGAGTTGAGGAAGTGACACTGTGATCACTATATCTTGTGGTTGATGTTTCCTTCCTCTGGCTGTTGGAAGTGCAAGAAGCAGAAGAGGTACCCACAACTGATGATGGCCTGAAAGTCTCTTCATATTCACTTTCAATCTTTGAAGGAGAGAAAATCAAATCTTACAAAGTACAGTAATGGCAGCTTTACTTCAATCAGGGTCCTGCTATAACCTCCTCTTAGTGAAAAATAGGTGATATACTCTCTTGATTTTTTAAAAAATTCATTTATTTATTTATTTGAAAGTCAGAGTTACAGAGAGACAGGGAGAGATAGAGAGATAAAGAGGGATCTTCCATTTGCTGGTTCACTCCCCAAATGACCACAATGGCCGAAGCCAGGAGTCAGAGCATCTTTTGGGTCCCCACATGGGTGCAGGGTCCCAAGGACTTGGGCCATCTTCCACTACTTTCCCAATTGCATTAGTAGAGAGCTGGATCAGAAGTGGAGCAGCTGAGACTTGAACCAGTGCCCATATAGGATGCTGGAGTTGCGGGTGGAGGCGTTACCTGCTTTGCTACAGCACTGACCTGATATACTCCCTTTAAAGACCTTCTCAGCATGGCTACTCTGCGCTTTGAATTCCTGAAGATGTACCTGGGAGGCAACAGATGATGGTCTAAGTATGTGGGCCCCTGTCACCACATGGGAGACTCAGATGGAGTTCCTGGCCCCTTGCTTTGGCCTGGCCCAGCTCTGGCTGTTCTGAGTTTTTAGGGAATAAATCTGAAGATGGAGGATTGATCTTTCTCTTTCCCTCTCCCTCTCCTTCTTTCTCTCTCTTTCTGTCTCTACTTGACTGGCTGTTGTGTGCATTTTGGGAATGAATCAGCAGATAGAAGATTTCTTTCTCTGTCTCTTCTTCTCTACCCTCCAAAAAAATAAATAAGTGTTTTTTAAAAAAAGCTAAAAAAAGCCTACTCATGATAAATATTCAATGTTTGTTGCTATCTTTTGTATAATCCATTTTTACTTTTAAAATTGTATTCCGTCTTAGCATTTTAACAATTACACATATTCTTCATTTCCCCCCTATACTTAATATGCTATGCAGAGAAATCTAGAGGGGAATAATAAAAAAATCTTAAAGTGCTTTTGAAGGTTGTTTTGTTTTCCTTGGAATTTTAAACAGAACAGAATAAGCATCTGACATTTAAAATTGACTTAATTACTTTATCTAATGTTAGGCATTAGACTTTAGGGCATATATAATTTTTTTTTTGTCTTTCCTCATTTGCTTTAGTGAGAAAAGTTTTTATTCTTCCTCTTCTTTCCTGTAGATCAACCTACTGCTTAAGGAAGTGAGTCGGTGCTGGTTCAGGATTTTTTTTTTTTCTGAAAAACCACCTCATATATTCAATAATTTGAAGATACTTTGCATTGAAACCTGGTTTTATGCTTAATATGTTTCTGTTTATAGAAATTAACTTACTTTAATCTTCTTGGCTGGGGTTATTGTTACTTTGTCGGAATAAAGGACATTTTCCTGGGCAGACTTTTCAAATTGCTCTTTTAAAAATTTCATTGATACCTTTGGAATCTCTTCATCTTCAGGTGTGTCAATGACTGCAAACAAAAAAGAAAACCAGGGACTATGTTAGTGATGTTTGAGAAGAAATTATAATACTGTTGGGGGAATTCTCATAATAGAAGTTAAGTGAAAAGAAGCATGCAAATTTATACTGAAGGCATAATTTCACTATATAACGTAGACTACAGCAAGACATACAGGAAGAAACAAGTTGGTTGTACCTATGTGAGACTATTTTCCAATTTTTCTACAGGAATGTTCTACTTCTATGCACAGGAAATAATAATAAGTTGTATAAAACAAACAAAACATATTACTGGAAGGCCTTTTTTTTTTTTTTTAAAAGCAATTAGACCAAAAAAAAGGATACTGTCAAGTAATGGTTTGGTCACAGTTATCTTAAATTTTCCCTTTAGGTCTTCAGAGTAGAAAAATCTTTCCCTCTACTCTAGGTTATGACAAACTGGGACTTTCCAAGTGAAAACTTGTACAAATTTGACTAAGTCTAACCACCTCTTATCTGTTCGGTAGAAAATTGGCCTAAATGGTGCTTAACCGTGTTCTCAAAATTAATTTAATCTAGATAATTCTGCTGTGGGGGAGCTTATTAAAGATCAAGTTTTAATCTAGGTCCTGAGGCATAGAGGAATTCAGAAGTGGCTAGTTTATCACCTTCTAGGCTTGAGGATGAATATTTCATAGGGGTGATTCACTACAAACTTTTAGAACAGCATTGAGGCTGTTACCACAGGCATCATATCATTATTCATAGAAACACCACCTTTCTCCATTTTAAGTCCATGAGTCACACGTACTGAAGTGACTCATTGGGAAAACTGCTTTGGAAGCCATCTATTTAAACTCAGACACATAAATAGGAGAAAGATACATTAGGGACGATAATACCAGACTTACCTGTTTCTTGAACATACTGATGCAACTGAGAAGCTTGGCTTATTTCCTCAGTGTGTTTTTCAAGATGAGAGGCCTGTGTTTAAAGACAATTTTTTTAAAAAGTATTTCTTTAATATCATCTGTTTCAAACTGCAAATAATATTCTTTATTTTATAGTGATTTTCATCTAAAACCTCAGTTTTAGATGAGCAATCCTATTTTTAGGGTGCTCATATTATTTTTAAAAGGATTCCAAGAAAAAAAAACAGAGGATTCCAACTTAAATCATGGACATTTGGTGAAATGGTTAAGATTCTACTGGGGACAACCTCATCCTATATCAGAGTGCTTGGCTTCAAGTATTAACTCTGTTTCCTATTCTAGATTTCTGCTATGTGTGGCAGCAGATGATGCATCAGGTACTTTGGTCTCTACTGCCTACGCAGAAGACCTGGATTGAGTTCCTGCTTGCAGCTGTGGTGAGGAGTAAACCAGTGGATGGAAGATCTCTCTCTCTCTCTCTCTCTCTCTCTCCTCTGTCACTGCCTTCAGGTAAATAAAACTTTTTTCCAAAAAGTTTGTGGAAAACGAAAGTAAAGATACGTTTTTTTATTTAAAAGGATTTCTAACATGAAAGTATGGAAAGTTCTGGAAAAGAAAGTGGAAAATATTGTTTAAATGGTTACCATTTTTGTTTCAAAAATATCAATTTCATGTGATTTTGAAACTTCTTGTTTGTTTCTTTCCACTTCCTGGATGCCATGGATTACTTCCTAAAAATAAACAAATAAATAATACAATTTAGCCTTTTAAATTAATGCAATTTCAAAGCCAAAGATTCTTTTAAAAAACTGAAGATTCTCTAATATATTAGTTGGCTTGGTGGTTGTAACCAATTCAGTGAATCAAAACTGTATAATCTTGGAGCAGACGTTTAGCCTAGTGGTTAAGAGGTTGTTTCAGATATCCACAGCTCACACTGGAATACCTGAGCTTAACGCCCAGTTCTGGCTCCTGGTTCCATCTTCCTGCTGATGCAGGTCCTGGGAACCAGCAGTGATAGCTCAATTAGTTGGATTCTTGCCATCCAGTTGGCAAATCTAGTTTGTGTTCACTGCTCATGACTTCAGCGCTAGATATTGGGGCCATTTGGGTGATGAACTGTGAACAACAGCTCTGGGTCTGTCTCTCTGCCTTTCAAATAACTAAAATAAAATAAACCTAAACCCACATAATTTATTATTTTATTATTTATATGTATATATTATAATACTTATATTATTACATTTTATTATTTATCTGTAGGCTGGAAGGCCTGAATGGTCTAATTGGATATTGGCAAGGGTGAGGCAGTTCGCATTCCTTCTTGCAGGTCGTAGGGGAGAACACATTTGTTTGCCTTTTGCAGCCTCTAGAGGCTGCCAGCTTTCCTGGGTTCATGGCCTCCTTTGCTGTCAGGCTAAGACCTTCTTCTCCTGCCATCATCTAATTACATCTTGTACTTTTAAGGACTCTTGCCATTATATTGGACCAACTCAAATAATCCATGATGGTATCCTTGCCATAAAATAAGCTGGATAGCAGGTAACTTTTAATTTCATCTGCAGTTTTAATTTTAGTTTGTCATTTGTGATTTCACATATTCACAGATTCTGAAGATTGAAACATAAAAGTGCTCAGAGGTCATTACTCTGTCTTACTAAGCAACAAATGTTAATGATGCATCTTGTACCCAATACTACAAATATGAATATCAAAAATGCAAGTGTTTAGTGAAAATATAAAAATTTTGTTTATAAGACTCATATTCACAGTAAAAATGTCATTTTTGTCTTCAAATTGGCCATCCAATATGACACATCCAGAATTAGATTGAAGAATATAATCAATAAATGTAACCACTATAAATACGTGCTACTATGCTAGGCTGTATCTTCTTATCTTTGCAAATGGAGTTTACTTTTGACTTTCCTTCAGTTAGAACAGGTGATCCTTATTGAAACTGGAGCTCTTGTTAATTGTGGTATTCTAGGCCTACATTTACTGTGGACCATGATTCTGACACAAGTATATGGCCAATAAAATGATTATGCCGTAGGTATACTGCCAGAAATTTTAGCAAAGGATATAGACATTTAACTGTACAAAATACCAAAACTACCAAATACTAATCCTTTAAAATAGGAGTATAAAATTAATTGATAAAATCTTGACTTCTAATTTTTTTTGCTAGTAGATTTTTAGTGTATGACATTTTTCCTCTAGAGTATTTGGTATACAAGGTTATATATCTGATTAAACAGGGCACAGACATTTATTTAGAGGTGAGCAGTATAATCTGTTCTTATATTTTTTATAGGTAGGTGAAATAAGCAGGAGAAGATGAACTAAAAGCCAAATACAGGCTTCTACTGTAAAATTTAGGTTATATCTCATCTATTTGAAGACCACTGTAGTAGTCAGAATGGTTTCTGAGCTCTAGCTAATAATCCACATATTTCAGATGGTATTTGATCACATCATTGACATACAATTGTACTAAGGAAAATTTCACATAATGAATGAACAGGAAGTAAGTGGATGAATAAAATGGCAAGCTCCCATTAATAAATAAATCCTATTCAAACTTCTTTTTTTGCCAGGATTATTCTAGAAACTGGGCATAAAACAATAAGCAAAATGCTTTTCTTTCTTAACAAGGAGTGTGTGAAAATAATCCATGTTCTTTTATATAAGTTCACAGAATCACAAGTTCTTATAATAAGATGCTTTGTACAGCCAAGTTTTTTCTTTCCTTTGTAAAATATTTTATTTAAGATATATAAATTTCCGGCCGGCGCCGTGGCTCAATAGGCTAATCCTCCACCTTGCGGCGCCGGCACACCGGGTTCTAGTCCCGGTCGGGGCGCCGGATTCTGTCCCGGTTGCCCCTCTTCCAGGCCAGCTCTCTGCTATGGCCAGGGAGTGCAGTGGAGGATGGCCCAGGTGCTTGGGCCCTGCACCCCATGGGAGACCAGGAAAAGCACCTGGATCCTGGCTCCTGCCATTGGATCAGCACGGTGCGCCGGCTGCAGCGGTGGCCATTGGAGGGTGAACCAACGGCAAAAGGAAGACCTTTCTCTCTCTGTCTCTCTCTCTCACTGTCCACTCTGCCTGTCAAAAAAAAAAAAAAAAAAAAAAAAAAAAAAAAAAAAAAAGATATATAAATTTCATGTATTTCATATATACAGAGTTAGGAACAGAGTGATCCTTCCTAGCCTACCCTCCCTTCCACCCACACTTCCCACCCTTCCTCCTTCTTCCTCTTTTATTCCCTGTCTTAATTTTTACAATGATCTACTTTCAGTTTACCTTATACTCATAGCATTGTGCTGGTGAGAATCCTAACAAAATTGTAAACTCTGATAGAAAAAGTGCAGGGACATAAACGGCAACTCTTTACATTCTATGACAACCGTTTCCACCTGTAGGGATCTAATGGGATTGTTCTGGGACTTTCTTATGCACACATCAAGAAATAGGAAGACTAAATGACAGTGAAACAACAAAGCAGAATGGTGACCTGAGCAGAATGGAAGGTCCTTACTGAGAGGCACTGTGACCATGTCTGCAGACTCTTGCTTGCGCCTAGAGGCCTGTGTGACAGCTGTAGCCTAAAGGCATACTTCAGTTACCTGCACAGTGATTTTAAAGTTTTAAATTAGTTAATGTCAACTAAAATAAAACTTTCATCCTGTTTTGAAACCTCTAAAATTTGGTAACATTTTATTTCAGAATACTGCCAAATTAAAAAAAAAAAATTGACGTCGTACAAAGAGTTCTCGTATGCCCCACACACAGCTTCCTCTGCTATTAACACCTCATTTTAGGATAACATATTTGTCACAATTAATGAACCATTCCCAGTTTCCCATATTGGTTAAATATAATCTCTTGGTTCATATTCTTGCATGATTGTCTCTGGTTCGGACAAAGTAGTTACTGACTTTTCGGTTGTGACATATACTTTTTGGTTGGCTATCATCCCTACCAGCTGTTAATATTTAACACCAAAATGACATTAAAACAAACTTGCCAAATTCAAGTTTCTGATACCTTCCAGTCATACTGGATGGATACAGTTAGCAACCTGAACCTCTGTACTGAGAAAACAAATGCAAAATATTTGGAGTAAGAAAACTATAAATAAATTTATATTTTCTTGTAGAAGATGACACAACCTAAAAAGTTCAATTATATATAAATTTTGTATAAAGTTGTAAGTTTCTGCTTTAGCACTCATGTGCTATTATTAAATAGAACTATAATTGCTACACTAGTTTGGTTAGAATCAATGCATCATTTTTACTACCCTCTGGTTACTGAAACTTTTATAAAATCTGTTTTAAAATGTTGCAAGATTTTCTTACTGTCATTTATCCTCTTTCATACTTTGTGACTAGACTAATTTGTATTTTAAATCTAGTTTTCCTCCATTCCCACTGCTGGTGTATACAGAATATAGGGCTAAGCAAAAGGATGAGTCATCCTAATGTTCAAGCAGAAATCAAATTGTCCAAATAATATAAAACAAAAAATTCTGGTCAAAATAAACCAAACGAATTCATATGAAATGATTCATGGAACTGTTCCTGAAAATTAAATTAAAATATAAGTGATGTTGCAAGAGAGATGAAATGCTGTTTTGTTTATAAGTGGATCAACCATTAGCCAGGGATAAGGTATTAGTATTAATTCCTTCCTTTATCACGTACACCTTAATCTTGGATAAGTATCTAAATCACATTTAAATTCAGTTTAACCACACTTAAATTCCTGCAGACATTAAAAAGAAAAAAAAAGACACGCTTTAATTTACATATATATATATGTATGGATGTATATATCCTAACTTTGGAAACTAATGGAGAAAATGCAACACAACTGCAAAACAATGTATGTACTGCTGACATTAATCTGATGTCAGCTTATATATTAGCCAAGAATATCACAATTTATCTGCTATTTATGAGGATATTTTTCAGTACAGAAGAATTCACATTCTACTTGCCCAACTTGCCATTGTTATTACCATTATAGGAAAAGACATTGTAAATTTCTAGCAATACAAATGCAAAGTCTTCTAGTGCATTGAGAAAGGAAACAGACTTTTTAAGTATGATGACTCAGTACTGTCACTTTTAGAAGGATTCTCAATAGAAAAGAATGAAGAAAAACTGGCAGAATAGTAGATGATAACTGCCTCACCAGAGTGGAAAAAACAGAAGTGAAATAAGCCAGTCCCAAAGGGACAAATATCATATGTTCTCCCTGATCGGCGACAACTAACCAAACACCAAAAAGGAAACCTGTTGAAGTGAAATTGACATTATGAGAAACAGTGACTTGATCAGCCCTTGTCCTGACTGTTGAGGAACAACTTAATACTCTATTCCTTTTAGTATTTTTTTTTTTTGTTCTACTTAATACTATTGGTTGAACTCTTTAACACACAATTATTCTTAGGTGTTTAAATTTAACTGAAAAGTGATCCCTGTTAAATAGAAGAGTGGAAATAAGAGAGGGAGGAGATGTACAGTTTGGGACATGCTCAATCGGACTTGCCCCAAATGGTAGAGTTAGAAACGTGCCAGGGGATTCCAATACAATCCCATCAAGGTGGCATGTACCAATGCCATCTCACTAGTCAAAATGATCAGTTTCAGTTCACAATTGATCATAATGATATGTCTAAGAGTCAAAGAGATCACATAAACAAGACTAGTGTCTGCTAATACTACCTGAAAGAATTAAAAAGGAGAGAACGATCCAACATGGGAAGTGAGATACTCAGCAGACTCATAGCATGGCAGATGTCCTAAACAACACTCTGGCCTCAGAATCAGCCCTTAAGGCATTTGGATCTGACTGAAGAGCCCATGAAAGTATTTTAGGCATGGAAAGCCAAGACACTCTCGCAAAAAAAAAAAAAAAAAAAAAAAAAAAAAAAAAAAAAAAAATGCTGGCATCCCTTATGGGCGCTGGTTCAAGTCCCAGATGCTCCACTTCTGCTATGGCCTGGGAAAACAGTAGAAGATGGCCCAAGTCCTTGGGCCCCTGCATCCATGTGGGAGACCCAGAAGAAGCTTCTGGCTCCTGGCTTCGGATTGGCACAACTCCGGCCATTGCGGCCAATTGGGGAGTGACCCATTGGATAGAAGACCTCTCTCTCTCTCTCTCTCTCTCTCTCTCTCTTTGCCTCTCCTCTCTCCGTGTAACTCTTTCAAATAAATAAATTCTTTTTTTTTTTTTTTTTTAAAAAGGACAGTGAGGCTTGTTGGAGAGAGAAGACTGTATTAAGAATGCAATAAATACTCAGTGGAAACATACACTAAATTAGAGAACCTTTCAAAAAAAGAAAAATAATTAAATGCTTTTTCAAAAAGAGTTTTATAAAAAGATATTCATGGTGAAAAATAGTTTGTATATTCTTTTTTAAGTGAATTGTCATTATTCATTGAGCTGATGAATTTGATGTGTTGCCAAGCATCACATATAAATAACAAGAATACATTGGGGGGAATTACTATGACACTGAAAAATTCAATTGAAATATTTATGATGCCAATGAAAAACACTGCCTCACCCTCATTTTAATTTACGTTAATAGGAAAAAAAACATTAAAAGGAATCAAACATCAAGGCAAGTGTAAGTCCTAATTCCTTGTATCACTCAATAATCTCAGAAGTGAAGCCCCCCCCAGTTTTACTTGGTTCAAAGCACTCCTGCTTAAAGTAATAGGAGTATAGTAGTTGGATTACCAGCTTTCAAGAGACTAATGATGCAGAACATTAGAAAAACTTAGGTTAGCAACTTTTTTCCTTTAAAAATACATACAGACACATGAACAATGCAGGATTACTGCATACATTTCAGAGAAGTATTCTCATCAATTAACTTCAACTCTTTCTTGACTTAAAGCAATCATGCTTCAGTTATATTTAGCTATAAGGAGAAAACAGCATTTTTATAAAATATACTTAGTTTAAAAGTGAGAATTTTGGTTTTCAGAAAAGGAGAATTCTAGATAAAACAGCTTTAACTTCTAGAAATCTAACTGTCCTCTTCTTCTCCAAAACTATTATTTATAGAGCCATATTCCACAGTCCAAAAATGCTGAAGACTCATAAAATGAACATATAAAAGATGCACTCCCAACTGGGTCATCTAACATTTTAACTCTATAAATAATATTTATTTGACAAAGTAAAGAGCAACTTACATAAAAACACTCAATTTGTAATAAATAAAGGATGCTTTCTAGAAGTTTTATGTAGACATATGTTAATATATATTTGTGCAACACTCCAATCCAACATAGACAGAAAACTTCTTAAAACCAAAGCAGCACTACAATATAAATAAACATAAAAGTAAATCAAAAGAAGTTGAAACTTAAGTAGGGAAATTACAGATAAAAAAGTCTGCAAAAAAAAAACTTAAAGTGTTTTAAAGAAAAAGAATACTAGTGGTAACATTTATTTTATGCAAATTAATACAAACCAAAGTAAAAGAAATCATCCAGTGGATTTCAGAGTCCTGCCAGTGATACTTAAATACCTCTTGCATATGGAAATGTAGTAGTGCCCTCTCTACCCTAGAATTTACGACCCATTCCACTCCTTACTTGTTTAATTTGGACTACTTCACTTGTCTTCTAAATTATCTTCTTCTGTCTAACCTTAACCTCCTTCATATCAATCCCATATATCTAGAATATTCTTTCTTAAAGGCATATCTATTCATCTTACTCCCCTGCTTAAATTTTCTCAATGGCTCTTGATTACCTTAGAATGAAGTGCAAATTCTTGAACATGGCTTATAATTTTCTCTATTATCTGGCTATTGCCTATATCTCCAGCTTGATTTCTTCATATTTTTACAAATATATCATGCTATTTTACCTTTTGGCATAAGTTGTTCCTTTGTCTGGAATATATTCTATATGCAAAAAAAAAAAAAAAAAAAAAAAAAAAAGAAAACCTTCAAGTCTCAATGGAAACATTCTTTCTCCTGAGAAATCCTTCCTCTCTTTCACTCAGATTACAGTTTATACAGCTTTCTTCAGTCCAAGGAGCCTCACTGGTATTTTACATCACAGACTCTACCATGTGCACTTGTTATTATTTGTTATATACTCTCCATGATAGAGTGAGCTCCATGATTGATGACAAAATAATGTAACACTCATCATTAAACCTTTTGTATCTGACATATGGTGAGTACATAATGATTTTTTATTTGACAGAGTTAGGCAGTGAGACAGAGAGACAGAGAGAAAGATCTTCCTTCTGTTGGTTCACCCCCCAAATGGCCACTACGGCCAGAGCTATGCTGATCTGAAGCCAGGAGCCAGGTGCCAGGTGCTTCCTCCTGGTTTCCCATACAGGTGCAGGGCCCAAGCACCTGGGCCATCCTCCGTTGCCTTCCCAGGCCATAGCAGAGAGCTGGACTGGAAGAGGAGCAACTGCGACTAGAACCCGGCGCCCATATAGGATGCCGGCACCGCAGGCAGAGGATTAATCAAGTGAGCCATGGTGCCGGCCCCGAGTACATAAAGATTATCAGCTGAATAAATAAACAAGCAAATATAAGACGCGGGCTATAGAGTCAGCCTTCCTAGGCTGGCATAACATTTACTCCTTTTCTTCAGCAAAGTTGCTTAGCTCTTCCATGTATCCATTTCTTGATCAGTAAAACAAGAGTAATAACACTGCCTATCTTAGAAGATTATTGAGAAATGGAAACGTTTATAGATATATACATATAAATATATATAAAACATGGCTCACATGTGCTACATTAGTGCTTTCTATTTTTACTTAAATATTTATTACACACTTAAAATTTTTAATATTACAGGACACAGTCATTTACTTTTTATTAAAATTGTTAATATTACAGGACACAGTCATAATTAAGGCAGAAAAAAAAAGATTAAATGAAAGTAGATTGTGGCTATGTCATGCATTTTACCAGCGTTCATCATACAAGTAGCTAAAGAAAAATCCAGTCTCCTTAAGTTCATTATGTGTCCATTGGAAATGTAGTATATTTGGGGATTTACTCAAAGTGAGAGAAGAAATAGGAGCCTGTACATGTTATGACAGTTCCAAAACATTTTGGTCCCTAGGGCATGAAACTATTCTGAAGAAATACAGCAGAGAGTGGGTTTGTGATCACCTACCCAGTTTTCCTGTAGTTCTTTCATGAAATATTTAGTGAGCTATCAATTCATAGTAATTTAATATACCTTTATACAATTTTTTCCACACCTAGTGTTTTCCTAAAGGTCTTGCTGTGTGACTCTCATATTGACACTAGAGAACATTAACATTTGCAAACTATTTTCTTATCAATCATAATTCCTGGTTTTAAGCACTGGAGTCTGTATTAAAAAAAAAGGAAACATTATGTGTCAGGGGTGGGGAGTGCATCTCAAGTAATCTGCAGGACACTAGGAATTAAGACTCAGAGAATTTGCAGCCAGTAAAATTACAGAATATAGTTGCAGAATTGTCCAGCAAATGTACCCTTATTGTACCACTGGGTGCTGCTGGTGCTACCAGTAAAGTGAACTGGATGTTGCTTCTGGAATAGTTATTTCTTGAAATAGATGTAGCTAATCTCCTGCCACCAGCCAAAATGGCTTCTGAGTGGTCCTTGCCTCTCATGTCTCTAACTTCAAATACAAAACCTGAGCTGGTGATGATTGATTAGTAAAGTCTGGCCCACTGGCGTGGGTCCTTTATCCCAGGAAGTCTAAAAGAGTGAGTGTCTGGTACTATCAATATCCCCTAGTAGTAGCTGGTTCTTCCTTATGAGGTTATGTAATAGAAGGTGGTTAAGATGTACAAAAAGTGAAAACTATATTATTGAACAAAAAACTGAGGTCTTCTCAACAAAATGGAAACCAGTTAAATAAACAAGCAAAGGTGTGTCACTCATTTTTGGCGGTAGATTATATAGCAGAAAGCACGATTTAAGTCTTACAATGAAACCCATTTGGGCTTATTTCTTGGCTATGTATATGTCGTGTGATATTACAGTGACATGTAGGAAGACTCTGAACTAAACAATTTGCCTACTAACAGTGTTATAAAAAGTTCCTGTTGTACAAATATCCTTCCTTCCTTCACTGTTCCTTAATCTTCATGGCTATAAATCTTTTTAACTTGGAAGGATGGCATTCTAAACCTTATATAAAATGCAAACAAGAAGGAAGAAGGAGGATGAGGAAGAGGAGGAAGGGGAAAAGGAGGAAGAGAAGTAGTGGAGGAGGAGGAGAAGAACACAATTGGTTCTGATCTAAGTGTTGTTAGGCTATCCATGCAAACAAGGCATTTTGGGGCAAATATTCATTGTGACTAAAAATGCATTAATCTGATTTTTTAAAACAAGGAACATTGGAATAACTGAAAAGAAATTAGTTGTAATTGCTCTGGTGAATGCATCTACCAGTGCTTGGGAAATGAAAAGAGATTGGAGCAACAAACAGGAATGTTAAGTTAGGGGTGGAGTTGATCATCAATTCAAGTGAGAAATCGGGTCAATAAATCATAACTAATGCAGCCTCACTTAGTATTCCCTTTGGTAAATGCCTGAGACAGATGTTGAAGCAGCACTGAGATGACAGGAATGGTTGCCACTGATAGAGTGTTGATAAATATGAAGATTCTTTAAACCTCAATAACCTCACATTTCTTTAAAATTCTACCACTTTAGCAAACTCTTTTAATATCAACCAGTATAAGGAATTTAAGGAGAATTTTTTGTGTAATTTTAAAATAAAGACAAACCGTGAATATAGTATATTAATTAGAATCTCATTGGCCAGATATTTTGAAGAAGCATATTTTACACCTAAAATCAATAAATGGCATATTCTAAATTCAACATGCATTTGTGGCGTACTTAGAGTACAGGCTTGATGATCTACTTTGTCATTACCACAATTCCCTATACAATAATGAAAGCCCTACATTATAAGGAATAGGAGGAAAAGGAGTTGAGGTAAGAATAAAACATTCTTGATAGATAGATAGATAGATAGATAGATAGATAGATAGATAGAAAGGAAGGAAGGAAGGAGGGAAAGGAAGGAAGGAAGGAAGGAGGGAAGGAGGGAAGGAAAGAAAGAAAGAAAGAAAGAGAGAAAGAAAGAAAGGAGGGAGGGAAAGAAAAAGTAAAGAAAGAAAGAGAGAAAGGAAGGAAGAAAGAGAGGGAGGGAGGGTAGGAGGAGGAGGGTATGAGAGAGAGGAGAGGAAGTTAGGGAGGAAAAAATAAACAAAATGTGGCTTGGGGAAATTTTTTGTTAACATTTTTATGATGATACTAAATGCTGATTATAAGCACCTCATAAATTGATCCCTATCCTAAAATACTGTACTGACTTCTTTGAAGTTTCTCCCCCACTCCCACCCCAATCTCCCTCAAATGTTTCTAAACGTTGCAGTATGCTCAATCACTGTATTGGAGTATCATAATTCTCAGAGAACAATTAATGAATTTCTAATGTCATACCAGGAATACTATTGTCTCTGGAAGGCACTGGGATTTACTCAAGGAAAAGAAAGGTCGGGTGAGCTCTTGGTTTCCCCTACTGGTGTTGTTCTAGTGGTTGATTTATGATGTCTACCATCAGTGAAATCGAGACTTTGTGATGCAATGATTTGCTTTGTTTTCACTGTTGAGGAACAATGTTTTTTGTTTGTTTGTGGGTTTTTTTCTCATACTATTTGTTGAACTCTCTATTTGTGTAGGGTTAACCTTACAAGCAGAAAGTTAACTGAAAACAGATCTTTGTAAAAAATAAGAATAGGAATGGGAGAGGG
Organism: Oryctolagus cuniculus; assembly: GCF_051225735.1. Lineage (NCBI taxonomy): Eukaryota > Metazoa > Chordata > Mammalia > Lagomorpha > Leporidae > Oryctolagus > Oryctolagus cuniculus. The sequence goes on from NC_142869.1 coordinate 73,988,896, forward strand.
AGGAGAAAAAAGTGTAGGAGTACGGGCAGGACAGAGGGAAGAATCACTATGTTCTTGAATTTGTATATATGAAATGCATGAAGTTTGTATTTCTTAAATAAAATAAAGTATAGAATACACACAAAAAATAATGGGGAGCGAAATGAGGAGCCTCCATTCACTCTTAAAGAAATGAACAGAACCTTAGCATTTCTATGCACATCACTTAGGGAAAAAGGGTAAAGAAGCAGCCAGCAAAAAGGCTGTGACAAGAAAACGAAATCTTGGCCGGTGCCGTGGCTCACTAGGCTAATCCTCCACCTGTGGCACCGGTACCCTGGGGTTCTAGTCCCGGTCGGGGCGCCAGATTCTGTCCCAGTTGCTCCTCTTCCAGTCCAGCTCTCTGCTGTGGCCCGGGAGTGCAGTGGAGGATGGCCCAAGTGCTTGGGCCCTGTACCCGCATGGGAGACCAGGAGAAGCACCTGGCTCCTGGCTTTGGATTGGCACAGTGTGCTGGCTGCAGCGTGCCGGCTGTAGCGGCCATTTGGGGGTGAACCAACAGAAAAGGAAGACCTTTCTCTCTCTCTGTCTCTGTCTCTCTCTCTCACTGTCTAACTCTGCCTGTCAAAAAAAAAAAAAAAAACACAAAAACCAAAAAACAAAAAATGAAAAGTTATGAGGTTTCTGAAGGAGCTAAAAAAAGGAAAAACTTCCCAAACATATCTCTACAATAGTATGATGCTAAGGACAAAGCTTCTGTCTTTTGCTTCTCCCAAGCCTTTTATTTTTCCAGCTTTAGTTAGTATGACAATTGTAATTATGCAAATCAATAACTAGATGAACATCCAAAAGAGTACACAAGTTGGACTTAATCCATTCTTTTCCAAGGATCCATGAGGAAGGGTTTATTTTGAGAAATATAGACTCAGAAGAAGCAGAAAGAGATAATATATATTCTGATGTCAAGTATTTACAATAAACACCCATTTGTCATAAAAGTAACTATGTGGAAAAATATTTTGTGGATTTCAATAAATCTACCAGCATGCAGAGTCTATCACCCTATCACTTTAGTGATTACTTTCATTGTCCTATTTTCCTTACATCTCACAGAAGACTAACATCTAAGATATTTTGATTCTGTGACTGCCAATCCATTATAACAATTTGAAAATATAGTCAATTTAATTAGTATGTCATAAAATATTATCTGTACACTTGATAATTTTTTTCAATATAATTTACAAAAGATAGCATTTCTACGCTAATTTGAACCTTCATACAGGAATTGGGATGGTACAAGTTTTTCTTCTACTTCAACTTTCCTTAAATGTCTACTCTTGTTCAAGTCCCTGTTCAGGCATCAAAAAAAAAAAAAAAAAGTCTACTCTCCTGATAAAGGACAGAAAATTCTATTATGGTAAAAGACCTATATTTTACAACTTTATCAGCATTGAATATTTGTTTAAATCACCTACTCAAGCCCTGACAACCTCTGCTGTGACCTTGTATCTTTGGGGAAAAGATTCAGGCATCACTTCATCAAAGGAACCCTGTGATAATAACAACACCACGATTTTTTTTCCCAAAGCAATCTCAATTCATTTTGCTTTAAAGGGGTGCAGAATATATCTGTGAGTGCTGTTTTGCTCTCTAAATGAAATTGAAAATGAGTTCTATAAGAATAAATAGGTGTAAAGAAACAGAAGACCCACAATACTATTGAGAAGAGAAGCTGTAGTTGTGGAATGGCAATAATTGGGGTAAACATTGCTCCTATATATTCTATTTTGGAGACAAAGTAAGATGAATCCTAGAGAGAGGTCCAACCAAATCAGATTTTCTTGACAACACTTGACTCTGGGTTTGCAACTCATTTTACTTATGGATGCCCGTAGTATTCACTGAGGTGCTGCCTCCCTGGGAAACAGGGCAAAGGTAGCCTCCATATATTAATATTTTTAAACTTCTGTGAACAACTGGGAGATTAGTTCACCCAGCTTTTTTTTTTTTTTTTTTTTGGCATAGAAGAGAAATCTAGGATAAACGCATGAATTAAACAGAGTACACTACTTCTCCATGAAATTAGGTTTCAACCAAAGAACCGGGCATGCGTTCTACCTGTGTCTTTACCATGTGGGGTTAGAATGAACTTCCCTTTGTGCTATATTGGTCCCCACAGGGAGGGAAGAGTGAATTCCTATATGCACCAGCAGGATGACTCATAACAACAAGTTCTAAAGAAAGAAGCTGAAGGTGCAGCTTCAGCAAGGTGCAAAGGGACCATGTCACGCCTCAGCCATTACCATTAACTTCATCTGGGGACAGCAGAGGTTGAGAGTTACAGTGGATGGCTATAACGTAATGTGATTGATGTTAGTAGGTCACAGAAGACAGTCTTGCTATATTTTATGAGCATATTCTGTATCCGAGGGAAGGACCACACAGTGGTTTAGTTATATAGAGAACAAAATGACTGTGAATATAAGTATATTATTTAACAAGGTTTTCCCTTATAGTTAAGTAAAGCTCTATGTCTTCCATAAAACAATATTATTGGTATATAAATATCAAAGGAACAAACTGAAGAGTGATTATGTTTAATATAGGCATACTTTTTCATAAAAAATGGAATCACTAATAAGGAGTGAAATTCCAACTAATTAATTGTTGCTATATTAATCTAACAACTTGATTACATTAGGTTTTTTGTTCTATTGTTTTATTTTTTATGTTTTATTATATCTGTCTTCAGTTAATTTCTATCATTCTCTCAGTTTATTTTTAAAATTCTAATATATTACATATATATGAAAAACTCCACTCTATATTATCTGCTATTAACAGAGGAGTTAGCTGGAGTTGAGGAATTAATAAATTGTTTGCTTGGTTCATTGGTAACCATTAATGTCACTATGATTTCTTTAAGCACTTGCTTTCTCTGTATTCTCCAGTTTTATGTTCTAGTCTTTGGTTGCAATAGGCACCTCAAATGAAATGTAGCATAAGTAGAAGGTCCCTACTGTTGGGGGGGGGGTGCAGAATATGTTGTGCATGTGGCCATGCCTCTGATCAGAAACAGGTGTGATCAGCTCTGGGGAAACAATTTCTCACCCAGGTTTGTCCTGTCATTTTCATTGTTGTGCTTTACAATCACCTGGAGAATTAAAATTCCCTGATCCCTGACCATGCTCCAGAACAATTAAATCAGAATTAGCTTGGTTGCCTGGGGAATTATAGTGTATAGCTCATGTCGAAGAGGGCTAAGATGCCCTGAACTCCTACTGAGACTTTTATGCTCCATCCTAACAGCCCAACAGGATCCTTACACAATCAAAGTAGGGGTAGGAGATGATGTAAAATGCCCTGCTTTAGGCCTAGTAGATGTGGGAACTAGTGGACAGGGGACATATGGAAATGCATGACCACTACATACTAGAGCTTATTCCAAGGAAAGCTTGGGTTAGAGAAGGTAGGAGGGTTTTATGAGTATGGGATGCATTTCTAGACCTATCAGTTGCAAGCAGCCCTTGTGGGAGGCAGGGGAAAAATTAATGGCTTTTACAGAAGGCCTTTGTACCTTTCATCTTGTGAAATATGACTTCTTATGTGATTTGATTTGTATCTTTGCTTTCATTTTCTCTATAGTTGGTGCAGGCATTCTAAATGCACTTAATTTACTTCATAACTTGAGCAAGGAAATTTTTTCACAGTATATCATTCTATGGATTCAATTCCCACAGAAAAGTATATAAGATTCTGCCATGAGCTGTAGAGCTACAGGAAGGTGGATGTGTCAGGAAGAGAGGAAACAGAGATTGGATACCAAGAGGTAACCTCCCACAAAATGGAAGGCAGGAGCACCATGGGCAGATTTGAGAAGCAGTAATGAGTAGGGCATTCCCAACCATGGCATAGACAGTTTGGAATGCAAGAGTAAGGGAAAGAAGCCAGTCCAGGAAACACGCATCTACAAATTCACAACTGGATCAGTTTACATTTCCACTTCTTACTCAGCTCAAAGGAAAATTGAGTTATTAGCACCGAGCAGAGCTGGTTTATTATATGGCACAGTCAGGAGCTGGGTTATTTGTTTTATAGGTGATTTCAGTCAGCTGAATTTTGCACTAGCTACCTTGGGCAGATCTGGCTGCATGGGTACTACCAATGATAACTGACTATGGCCATTGTACTTCATTTAGCAAAATTTTGGTCTTCTGATTCTGAGTCAGCATTAAATAGTTAATCTTACTGTATGCTTTACATCACCAAAGCTTACTTGGCCATAGGCGCAGAAACAGAGCTGTGGAGGATAAACAGATTAAAGGGCTTGGATTTGGATAGAAAAAACAGTGAAAGATTTGTTATGGTAGTTTTAGTTTTTAACAGCAAAAGACTGTTACATATAGTTTGCCTATGGATCTTATTTATGTGCTGTATGGGGATAAGGTTTGTGCCATTTCTTTTGAGGCCACACTGGGAGCCTCACTCAGTGTGTGGCAGGTTTGAGTGTCTGCTCCAACCTATCTGGTGAAAGGCCGGGATGATTCCCTCGGCTGAATCAAATGGAAAGACATGGCTCTCTGTCAAGTAGAGGCCCTCATTCTTTAGTTTTGTACATAATAGCATTGTGAGTGAAACGAACTCTAGCTATATTTTAAGACAATTATAGAAATATATTTTTGTTTATTGTTCCAACTGCACAAACCATAAAATGTCATGAGGTAGGTTCTTCCCCTTACAAGTTCTTCTCTTTTTCTCTCTACATCACCTCAGACATGTACAGAAACATCAATACACTACACTCATACTTACAGAAATGGAAAAAAAAACATTCTCAACTCTTTCTCATTTTCTTTCTTATGCAAGCAGTATAGTCTTTTCTATTATACTGATTTAATTTATATATTAACTTTATTATTTTCCTCACAGTACATCTTGTTATAATGTTATGAATAATGCATTCTTCAAAAACAAATGCAACTTCGGATTCGGCTGAAAAGCCCATGAGAGTATTTCAGGCATGGAAAGCCAAGACACTCTGGCAAAAAAACAAAAAAATGACCTAAATGAAAGTTCTCTGTGAGTGAGATCCCAGTGGAAAGAACAGGTCATCAAAGAAGGAGGTACCTTTCTCTGAAGGGAGGAGAGAACTTCCACTTTGACTATGACTTTGTCTAAATATGATCAGAGTCGGTGAACTCAGGGGGCTTCCATAGCCTTGGCAGCTCATGACAAGAGCCTAGGGTGATTACCGAGGCCATAAACAAGAGTGTCAATTTGTTAAGTCAACAACAGGAGTCACTGTGCACTTACTCCTCATGTAGGATCTCTGTCCTTAATGTGCTGTACATTGTGATTTAATGCTGTAACTAGTACTCAAACAGTATTTTTCACTTTGTGTTTCTGTGTGGGTGCAAATTGTTGAAATCTTTACTTAATATATACTAAATTGATCTTCCGTATATAAAGAGAATAGAAAATGAATCTTGATGTGAATGGAGGGGGGGGGAGGGAGTGGGAAAGGGGAGGGTTGTGGGTGGGAGGGACGTTATGGGGGGGGAAGCCATTGTAATCCATAAGCTGTACTTTGGAAATTTATATTCTTTAAACAAAAGTTAAAAAAGATAAATGCTACGTTCTTCATCTGCTCTCACTTTATAACTACACTTGGATTCCCAGAGGCATCCTGGCAGTGCAATGGCCCCGCACAATTAGGTTTTCAACATATCTCTCTGCTTGGTGCTCTTAGAGGGCCAGCTCATCTTGCCATTTCTTAGAGTCAGGGTTAAGATTTTTTTCCTCAAAAGAACACCTGCTATACTAATTTTCAAAATAAGAAATAGTGTTACTCACTACTCCAGAACAACCTGAGCTTATAGTGGTATTCTCATTTTAAGATAATCTTTCATCACCTACAGAGCTCCTAAGGAATGATAGCCTCTCAGGGCTAAATAATTGAAAAGAAAGCTTACAAGACAAGGTAGTCCTTCTGTCTTTTTACACATATTCAATAGTGTTTCAATTCAATAGTGTTTATGATTTGGTCATGTCCTATTTTGGCTGTAGTGATAGTACCACTTATAATAGCTTGTGTTCACTGACCACATAATATACACTAGGAATACACCAAGAATTTTACAAGGATCATCTCTTTATTCTTAAAATGACCCTATTCTTTGTTCTCATTTTATAGAAGAATTTAGTTGGCTGACTCAGTATTATAACCCAGGCTGTCTGATGTTGGAGGTTGCAGACCTAACTGTTATTCCAGATTGCCTCATTTCATGTGGGACTACTTTAAGGCAAAATAGTCATTTTAAAGTAGCACATATAGTTAAAAGATAATGCAAGAGATGCCCTCAGTGATAGGCTTGTGCATTGACAGAGATCTAGGTTAGACTTGGACTTTTAATAACAATCTATTACCCTGAGAAATTATGTGTGCAGGAAGAAGCTAAAGGTATTTTTAAAGCACTTATATGAGAAATGCTTTGCAATATAGACATTTAGCTGATTAAAATACATTTGGTTGGCTAGAAAATAATTATAGGCCACCTTTATAGGGTTTAAAACACACAGATGTCAGATTACATCTGTCACAAGTTGTCAGAAATGTTTTCTATTGATCTAAAATTGCCTGGAGATTGTTCCACATCCACACAATCTTACAGAGTACCGATGTTTACGTTCAGATTTTGGTGGCGTCAGAGGTGTGTGGAAAGGCACATGCTGTTCCCCTGCACATCAGGGCTGGAGGCAGTGTGAGAGGCTCAGGGTGCCTTTGTTGACATGACTCAGTGCAGCGACCTCACATGAAAACAATCCCTACACACTGGATTGCGCTGATTATTTCCAAAAATTTGGAGCTCTATCTGCTCTTTTGTATTGAAGCCACCTAACAGAAAGAAAAAACAAAGCAATTCCAGAAAAGAAAAGGCTTCCAGGGCTTCACAATTAATACATAGAGTTCCTCGGCCTTGCAAAAACACAGAAAAAGAAACTGAGACAAAAGCCATGTAAAAATGAAAGTCAACCCTTGAGTGCAAGAATATAGTACAAAGTTCCAGACTTTTTTTGAGATACAGTGTTTTAGGGGATGAGAATATTTAAAAATAAGATTATAGTGATACTCCACAACTCTGTAAATACACAAAAAAGTCAGGGGATTGTATTCATCAAATGGGTGAATTTTATGATATTCAAGTTAAACCTTAATGAAGCACTAAAGAAAAAAACAGAAGAAAGTCCTTCAAAAAAGTCAGAAACCAGGGCCAAGAGTTGTGGCACAGTAGATTAAGCGGTTGCTTGGGATGCCCACATCTGATATCAGAGTGCTGGCTTGAGTTCTGACTTCCGCCCAGCTTCCTGCTAATGTGCCTGGGAAAGCAGCAAATGAAGGCCAATACTTGGGTTCCTGCCATCCACTCGAGTATGGAGCTGCTGGCTCCTGCCTTTGGTCTGACCCAGCACTGGCAGCTATGGGCATTTGGGAAGTAAACAAGTGGGTGAAAGATGTCTTTCTCTCCCTCTCTTATCTCTCCCTCATCTCTGCATCTCTCTGTCACTCTTTTAAATAAATAAATAAATAAGCCTTTATAAAAACCCCCAGAAATCATAGAATGAGCAAATGAACTAGAGAGAGAGAGAGAAAGGGAGAGAGAGAGAGAGGGAGAGAGAGAGACAATGGCAGCTTCACACCCAAAACACATTTCTCCTATAGTCTGCTCCAGCATATTTGAGGACCCCCCTTTTATGGCTGAAAGGGAGGATTTTTTCAGAATATTTTCCCCAAATGCAGTCTGTGTGGTGAGTGAATAGAACCCACCCCCTTCGAGGAGTCCTTTCTGCCCCAGTCGTCCGAGCCTCAAGCTCCTGACTTTTCACTGGCACAGAACACTGACAACTCAATCCTAGAACAAAATAAAACAAAAAGCAGATTGGATATTTCCAACTTAAAGAACAGCATGAAACAAAGCTGCATGGCTTATGATCCTTTCAAGAGAGTTAGGTTTTCCTCGTATCTGTTGGAAACAGTAATGGCTGTTTGGAAATGCAGAATCTAAGTGGGTCATAGTAAAAACGGTTAGTGGTAACCATCAAGGCAACCTACGAAAAGATCCCCTAACCTGTTCTTTTAAAAAGGAGACCTGGTCCTGCTATCTCCTCCTCTCTCATGAGGATCCAGTGTCGCTCTTTTTCCAGTGTGGTTCTTTTTTTAATGCTCATAAGGATACCCCACAGGCTAATAGGCATGGCAAGTCTAGACTTGATTTCCAAATTAACATTAATTGTTACGTGCCAACAGAATAAACATTTTCTGGTCACGGGCATACCTAGCAGAGAGATAAAACATCAAGCACCTTCCACATACAGAGAGATTGAAAACACTATCAGAGTCGAAAACATCTTAGGTAAGAACAGAATTAACTACCTGTCTTCACTAGGAAACAGCTTGTCCTCAATCTCTGCTGATAAATGAAGCAATTCTTTAATGCATTTAGATAGCTTTTGAAGTTTAAGTGAATATCTAACATGCAGTTTTTCTACATTTTCGCCTTTTTAACCAAATTTGACATTTATCTCCAACTTACAATAAGGATTATAAATTGAAATCATTTTAAAGGCACAAGTGAGTTTTTTCTTTCATTTTCTCACAGACTTCCACATAAAGCTGGCATTCTATAAAATGGTGTTTACAAGTTTATTCTAACTGATTGCCTTTGTATTATTCTTACATTGCATTGCATTATGACATAGGTTTATTCTTTCCGCATGGAATTATCCTGTAGTGTTATCATGTTTAAACCTAATGAAACTGAAATCCAGGGAGGTAACTACAGTTCCTGAGCCCTACGTCATTCACACTTGCAGCGTGTACTTTCTTTTAATGCCTTCACATGGGTTAGTATCACACACTCACAAAGCAGGCACAATATCTTATAATAAAGAACATTTTCAATGAGCTTTCAGTGGATATATATTTGCATTTGGCTTTGTTTTTACGCAGTGTGTATTCTTCACTGATAACCACATGCTGAGAACATCCAGTTAGATAAACAGGACACAGAGGTCTAAGCCCATCATCATCCTCTGGTTATAGCAGTCAATTTAGCAATGAGTTTATAAGTGTTCCTTGCAGAGCCAATTCACTGCTAAAGGGTGTCTTCCTAGGACTTATGGGAAAAGTGTTTCCACCCTTTAATATGCATCCCTCTTACTAACCTCTGGGGAAAACCCTGGTGAGAATGAGCCCACACAGAGGAAATAAGGCTCAGTGTTTCAAAGAAGAAATCTGTTTGAGGTGATACTTTTTTGTTTTTAAACATTTACTTTAATTTATTTGAAAGGCCAAGTTACAGAGAGAGAGAGGGAGGTCTTCCATCTGCTGGTTCACTCCCTAAATGGCTGCAACAGCCAGGGCTGGGTCAGGCTGAAGCCAGGTGCCAGAAACTTCTTCCAGGTCTCTCATGTAGGTGCAGGGACCCAAGTACTTGGGCCATCTTCTGCTGCTTTCCCAAGAGCACTAGCATGGAGCTGGATGGGAAGTGGGGCAGCTGGGACTCAAACTGGTGCCCGCATGGGATGCTGGCACCACAGGCAGAGGCTTAACACACTATGCTGCAGCACTGGCCCTGAGGTGATACTTTTTTAAAGAAACTAACACTTGTGTAGTTCTTACAATGGCCCAGAAATCCTTGTAGGCATTTTATAAATACTAACACATTTATTTGTATAAGAAAGCCCATGAAGTGAAATTATTATTACCTTGACTTATGATTGAGGAAACCAAGGTAGAGAAGGATCTTATCTTATGTTACCAAGCTAATAAGTGAAAGAGTAGGGACTTGGGCCCAATGTATCCAGCTCTAATATCTGTCCCCTTAGTTACTGTGCAAAAGTTACTAAGAATTTCATAGTATAGACAGCAGAGCATTGAACTGGGTACAGTGCTCTTGCAAGCATGGGTCCTTGTACTATTTGCTGGAAAGATCACACACCCACAAAGGTGGTCCTGGGTTTGTCGCTTGGCAGGCAAGTGGCAGAGATGGTATAAACTCATATCTGCAAGTTCCACAGTCCTACACTCAATCACACTGTTCTGCATAGGCAAGGGTCTATAATTACACTACTGATACCTCTATGTAGAATCTGCTATTCAGTTTATTAAAAATGTTTCTATTTTATATCACTGATAAATTTTGGGTAAGCACACATATCTATGCTTGATTCACTCAAAGCCTCCTATGTGGCATCTGCTAGGTACTGGGTCACACGTATCTTCATCTTAATTTCTTATTTATATTATGTTCCTTTGGCAACATTAGAAAGAAATTTTGCTCTAAATTTATGGAATTACCTATATTGTACATTTTTTGCTTTTCCAAATAAGCCAGAACAAGAAATCAAATGAGCTCACATATTAAATTTCAGTCACTCTACCTGATATACTTCCCTCTCCCTTGCCACAAGTAACAGTCAAGTGCTTTGTTTTTTTTTTTAAATATAGACAACTCTATGTATCTTGTGGATTCATGAAAGTAAAACCTACCCACTTTTATTCCCCACTACAAAATTTCAGAAATACCCATTACTTCGCTCCTCAGAACCAACAGGGGCCTAATTCCAGCTGTTTATGGGAAAATTACTATTTTTCAAAGTTCCAAATTGAGTATGATGAGTTCTATTATATAGACTCTCACATTCAAAAGTCATTATACCCCATGCAAATATGTGATGATATATGATAATGAAGTAATGAAATGGTGAAAATATTTATATAAGATTACATTTAAAAGTTACATTACATGGTTTTATGTAGCATCTGGGTTCTACTACTCAATTTCTGATGGTTTTAAGAAAACAGAAAACTCTATACAATAAACAGCAGAATAATGCCTCAAATTTAATCTATGCAGACAACCAGCAGGTAGTTTATCATGAATTATAACCTAGAAGTGACGGTTTAAAATAAATTACTCTCAACCTTTCCACTTACTGATGACTAACCTAGGGTATTTAATTTTCATTCATGGCTGACACATTAGAAGCCGGGAGGAAGATATTCTAGTATGGTTTTCTAGAAATGTGGCAAAATGCTCCAAGCAAGTAAATCAATATATTGATGTGCTCTAAAGTTCATTTTCTAAAACATTTAAAAATTACACTTCTTGTTAATGAGAGGTAAAAATAAATGAAGGGAGATTCTACACAGGCACTGAAATGAGAGCTTTTCGGCCACACCTGTTTTATCCTTCACCAGTGAATCCTTTACCTGCTCAGATCTGTTCTGGTGTTGGTATTGGTACTGAGAAAAGGTATTACAGGAAGAAGTCATTTCGTCTTTCTCAAATTGTTTCTTCACCTTGGCCAAACCGCCAGGCACTCTGCACATTTCTGATTCCTCCATCATCTAGGAAAGTTTAAGAAAAAGGAAAATTCAGGTTTAATTCTGTGCAGGATGGGAGCTATTTTTGAATAGTTACCAATTATTGATGAGCAAGTACATTAAAAAGGTATCAGCATGCATATTTTAGTAGCCCTTTACTGAAAACCTTAATAAAAACAGCCTCTCCATATTGTTTCCTCATTTATTTGTCTTTTAATAAAAAATCAGAAGACTCTTCAAAATATTGAGGTCATTTTCCTTATCTCAGATAATTTTTTTATGTCTTCAGATTAGACCTATTAGAATGTATTTCTCTAATAACTCACTGAATATTGGATATTAGAATAATGGATTCAATTTTAACTCACAATAATGTCATCATCAAACATCTACATAGGCAACATATTATCAAGAATAACTATTAAAATAATTTTGTCTCATTCTAAATTTTGAATTCATTAAGGATGAACAAAAAAGAGGCCTCAGAATATCCCTTACACAAAGATATCAATATCAGTAGCAATAGTGTATAGTTAAAGTACAGTACTATATGATTTAGTATATACTCATTTGTAAATATTATTTCAGTTAGTGTGAGATATAGATACCTTTCTATATAGATTCTTTCAGTAGTCTGTGAGATATAGGTACCTCTTAGTTTTTCAAATAAGGAAGTGAAATCTTAGGGAATTGAGGCAGCTGGTTAAGTTTTTTAGCTTGGACATATTGTAGGCACTGGAATTTGAAGTCACACCTGTCTGACTTCATCACTAGCCTCAAAGAACAGGTGCAAAAACAGCAACTACATTATTCCAGGGCTTCAATAATCCTGAGTACTAGCACGTTGGAATCGGGGTTGGGAGGGTCTTAATATTGGGAGGGTGGCCTAGTCTCATCTTATTATACAGATGAGCAAATGGCTTCAATATACATCGATGAAAGCAACCTGAATCTTACACACAGAGGGCTCCTGTCAGTTTTAAGGACCTTCTGGAAGCAAAGAAGTGGCTTAGCTCCATGGCTTTGGTTTTGATGACTCAACATACTCCAGAGTTCAGCACGCATCCAAGCCCAATTTGGAAGACTCTCATGCTATCAGGCCTCATGCCAACCCCTCACCCCTCCTTCTCCTGGAAGCTTCCATGTTTGCCTGCAACTGGGAGAAGGCTCAAGGACACTTCAAATCAGAGCAGATCTCCTGAGGTCTGCGCTTGTCCTCTTGTAACCCTGGAAACCTAAAAACTTTGAAACTGACTGCAGGCCCAGAAGCTGAGTTTCTCATACAATAGTTTGTGGACTTCTGAGGTCCTGGAATCATAAGTAAAATATGTAATTTCTGTAACAGATACTAAAAATACAATGACTATTTTGAGCTTTGGGTTTTCCCTTACTAGAGTATTAGAGACTGAACTATTCTCAGAATTATTTGCATTATTAGGAAATACTCAAGTGGTTCCTTTCACAGGTAATTCTTCCCCACTTCTATGAACTATCCAGTGTTTTAGAATATGCACATTGGCTCTATGTGAAGAACTCATGCTGTACATTTCTATGTATTAAGTAGACATTCTCCTAAATTCTGCAGGCAACTTTAAATGTAAATAATAATTACTGCTATTTGATACATGTTAAGATCATGAGAAAGAATGGCATCCATTTTGAAATTTTAGGTAGAGAAAGGGAAGGACGAATTAACACAGTATTTCTTTTATTATTTTCATTTTTTGAATTTATATAAATGGCCTTCCTGGATAGACCATTTAGTTGATGTCAGTATTAAAAGTAGAAATTAAAGAATTATCACTGGAACCGGCACTGTGGCAGAGCAGGTAAAGCCGCCACTGACAGTCCCAGCATCCCATATGGGCACTGGTTTGAGTCCCGGCTGCTCCACTTCCGATCCAGCTCTCTGCTGTGGCCTAGGAAAGTAGTGGAAGATGGCCCAAGTCCTTGGGCCCCTGCACCTGTGTGGGAGACCTGGAAGAAGCTCCTGGCTCCTGGCTTCGGATCGGCACCAATTGGGGAGTAAGCCAGTGGATGGAAGACATCTCTCTCTCTCTGCCTCTCCTTCTCTCTCTCTGTAATTCTGATTTCCAAGTAAATAAATGAATATTTTTAAAAAAGAACTATCATTAAGATCCTATGAACAATGCCCTAATCATGTGCTAATTAATCTAGTAAGCCTCATTAACTATGTTAATGATTGGTTATTCCAATACTAAGTGTGTTTTCACAGATATACCAGTTCCTATACTGGACAGGACCCCTCTCATCTACCAAATGGATTAAAAGCCATATATACCCAATCCTTTCCAATCCTTGAATCAGCCATGTCAGACATGCAAAAATGCATACAGTCTATTATTTTTATAATTGTACTAACACTACTATTAGTGCAGCTGCTCCCTCACCCAAGTGAGATGAATCCTCGAAAGTGTGGTATAGTGGTGGTAAGATTCCTGTGTTTAGTTCAGCTTGCAGAGAATGAGAGGTTGTAGGACTTGCTCAAGTCTGTGGAAAATGCTTCCATGCCCAACTGGGTATCACTTCTGTGGCTTCGCCTTGTTTATCCCATGTTCCAAATATCCCAACCAATCCATGTTATCATAAATGACCACATAGATAACATTGCTTTGGGCTGAACCTGTGAAAGTCTACTATTATTACTCTGCATTTCTTCTATTTCTTTGCCTTAGAAATAAGATTTGTTATCTAAAGTATATACTGATAATAGTAAGCTAATTTAAATACCTAATACTTAAATCTAGGTAAATATATTATATGGTCATCAATTTTCTTTATTAAGAACTGTCCATGGGTTATAGGGCATTATAGAAATAACATAATTTGGGAAATTGGACAGTGATTCCAATCCCATTTTGGACAATTGAAATCTTGGGCTAGAATTTCTGAGACTGTTTCCTTTTTTATAAACTGGACATTGTAATACATTTAGATATATTGTGAGTGTTAAAAAAGATAAAAGAAATAAAATTGCATAGCACAGAATCTGGCATTAAAACTAATCACTCAGCAAAATGTTACTTCCCCCTGTCTTTAGGGGCTTCTGCAGATCTCTGCTTTTTTTCACAAGAATGACTTTCATTTAAGCCCAACTAAATGCCATCCAACTGGTCCTAAGACAAAGAGAAACTGCTCATGGCTAGTTTTCTAAATGTGATGGAAAATATAGTGACTTCAGCTTGGGTCCAAATCTTGACTCCAGATTTTTGCACTTAAAATATTTGGGGTAGGGGACCGGTGCTGTGGCACAGCGGGTTGACTCCCTGGCCTGAAGCGCTGGCATCCCATGTGGGTGCCAGTTCTAGTCCTGGCTGCTTCACTTCCCATCCAGCTCTCTGCTATGGCCTGGGAGGGCAGTGGAGGAGGATCCAAGTCCTTGGGCTCCTGCACCCATGTGGGAGACCTGGAAGAAGCTCCTGGCTCCTGGCTCCTGGCTTTGGATCAGCACAGCTCCGGCTGTTACGGCCATCTGGGGAGTGAACCAGCGGATGGAAGACTCTCTTTCTCTGACTCTACCTCTCTCTGTAACTCTGATTTTCAAATAAATAAATAAATCTTAAAAAAAAAATATTCGGGGTAATTATGTAGACAGAGTTCAAGCCTTTTTTGTATGGTGGGGTGGGAAGAACTACATAACATTTGATATGACCAAACAAGGCAATTATTTTGCTTTGCCTTACATATTTAGCAGGATTCCTCTGAATGATATGTGTGCTATTCTGTTTTATATTTGTTTAGGGAAAAATAAAGTAGTATGTTACTTTGGAGACCGAAAAATACTTTCTGTGTGAGAGGAGGAAGAAAATCTGGTATAAAAGAGTACTGGAGTCAGGACCGGCACCGTGGTGCAGCAGGTTAAGTCATTGCTTGCTGCGCCAGCATCCCATAAGGATGTTGGTTCAGATCCTGGCTGCTCTGATTTCAATCTGGCTCCCTGCTAACATGCCTGGGAAAGTAGTGGAAGATGGCCCAAGTGCTTGGGCCCCTGAACCACATGGGAGACCCAGAAGATGCTCCAGGCTCCTGGCTTCACCCTGGTCCAGCTCTGGTTGTTGCAGCCATTTGAGGAGCAGGTGGAATTTTCTCTCTCTCTCTCTCTCTCTGTAACTCTGCTTTTCAAATAAATAAATAAATCTTTAAAAAACAGAGTAGTGCAGTCAAGAAATTAGGATTCTGGAAAGACTTCCTCACTACCTAACCATACAATCTCCCAAAAGTAACTTTCCTTTAGTTGTTTTGTCTGTAAAAATGGGCAGGAAATTAAGCATAATTAAATTCCATATATGTTTATTGTTTTCAGGTTAACATTAAATTTTTTGATTTTTGTATTAGATAATAATTTTCCTATTTTCTATATGCTCAAATTTAACATTTTTAGCATATTATAAGTACAAATCATGCTCTGATGTCAATTTTTGTATATTCTCCTAGCTCTTAGAGGGCCCTGAGTCTTCCAAAGTGAAATATGTTTACTAAAGAGGCAGTTTTAAATTAGCTGTTTTCCCAGAAATCACTTCTCCAATACAGAACACCAAGATGAAGTTTCTGAATGATCCAGCAGGGGGTGCTATCTAAGAAGACTGGCAGGAGGTATTGTAGTGCTACTATTTATTTTGGAAGTGATTTAGCTTATGTTCCTTCTGTACATTCATTTCAAATCTGCGCTGTGTCTAATGTGTATTTCAATGACTATGTAAAAAAATGTCATCTTGGATTTCAGTATTGTTAATGAGTTTGGCAGTTAGCCTTGTCTCTAAATAATTTGTAAAGAAGGATGTTAAAAGTAGCTATTTTAAATACCACCATTTTGGCTAATCCCCTCTTTTTCCTCCTCCCCTCACACACACACCTGACAACATGACTAATTTTGAGATTATAATTATAAAAGAATATTCTTATGTTCCATTAAGCTGAAGGCCACAGAATACAAAATAAATCCTTTTGAATACGACTTTATTATGGGCTGGCCCTAAAAATCGGTGGTCTTAGAAAATTATGCAGTCTCCTGCAATCATAATTGGTTTAGCAGAGTGCCTACATTGCTAATCTCTCTCATTTCTATGTTGATTAAGCTTCTCCTAATGGATTTAGTGCATACAGAGAAAAGCAAAAGAAATTACACTGCCAGTGATTTTAAATGAACCATACATGAGACCAAGGAGGGGCAATACGCAAACCCACATTATTAAAATTTGAAATTAATTCCCGGTCTTCCTGAGAATAGCTATAGGTTAAGTGATAATGATAATATCAATAATAACACATCTACACAGTGCCATACGGTGTACACATAAATTATCTCTTTGATTCCTCAACAAGGCCCTATGTGGTAGGTGAGTAGTTCCATTTTCCAGTTAAGGAAACTGAAGCTCATAGAGGGGTGACCATGGTCTTCAAGTCCATGAATCGCAGCTGAAGCTTACACTGAGATGTGCAAATCTGAATCACGATTTTTGTGTTCTTTCACCATTATCCCCCTCTCGCATTGTTAGAAGGGAGTTTGGGCAGACAGCAGGCACACTGCCTAATGCACAAGCACAAGGAGCAGCTTACGTTGGCAGAGAAACTGCGGCAGTCCCCCCTGGAAACAGCTGCCTGGTACCTCGCCATCCGCTCTCTCAGGGAGATGGCCTGGTGCGGATCTGACACGCCCTCGCTCTCGGCAGCACTCTCTTCTGCAAGTCCACTCGCGGTCTTATTAGGGCCAACAGTCACTGGAAACAAATGTGGTATGTTCAAATATGTCAAGACTTGAAAAGAAAACAGCAGTACCTGGTGAACAGTGAAGATGTTTAAACTGCCTGGTCTCATTAAACAGACTACAACATTTCACACTGTCAGTGTTTCACAATCATCCTCTTTTTTTAAGTCTTCAAGTGAAGGTACAAATTCCTATGTAGGAACATATGCTGTGTGAACATCAAGAAAGATTGTCTCCCTCCTACTCCTGCAATTATCATAGTGAATTGCTTGTGTTTATTAATAGATATATAATGTTAATATTTAGAATTCCTCAAATGCTATAAAGGCATTTACTTGTCTAACAACTTTATGAGGTAAGTGTTGTTATTGGCTGAAATTTCAATGTAAGAAAACAGAGATGCATGGACATTAAGAAAACATTCCCAGCTTCACACAATAAATGGCAGATTTGAACCTGGTTTAACTAAATCTTTTATAAAACTCAAAATCGCTCTTGACTTCTCTCTGCACCCCTCAACCTTCAAGAAGATATACATCAAGCTGAAATATGTGAGTGCTGTGAGAATTACAAACAGGATTTTTTTCTTTTATTCACAGTATTACACGAGAAAGGAATAATAATATCATTAGAAACAGCTTTTTCAATCATCCATTTTCCCTTTTAAAGCCATCAACCTGATAAAAATTCAAGGTAGTATGAATTATCTGTCTGAAAACAGCAAAAGACTGATTCATGATCACAGGAACAGAAACAGAAATATCTCAGAGATCATCTAGTTTACCCTAATCTAACCAACTCCTTGTAGGCATACGAAGACATAAAAGATGTCTAAGCATTTCCTTTTGTGAAAGGAACATAAGGACTCTGTGGTTATTTAACATATGCTGCAAGTGACCACAAAATTAGTTTGTAAATTGTTCTTTTGTATGTTATCACTGTGCTCCATGTTCTATTATTCTTTCTTAGATAAGTTTGATTACAAAACAAATTCAAGAGCTCTGAGACAGTGTACACTATAGGGGTGTGTGTGTGTGTGTGTGTGTGTGTGCTTTTTAAGTCCATTCATCACTCACTTGTGTCCCTTCTGCCTTTGACGCTAAGGGTTGGTGGTTTCTGGGGCTCACAGGTTCGGGATCTTTGGTGTACTTTATTATCTAGTTTGGTTTGATTTAATAACCATGGACCAAGGTCCAGACAACCCCAGGTAACATCCAAATCATTGCCTCCCCTCTCTGTTCCCCGTCCCTCCTTCCTCAGCCCTCAGCCCCATATTCAACCATGTTGTTGAATTATATGCTTTTCCCGTTAGGGTATTTAAGGCTTATGTACTCAACAGCAGTTGAGAAAAACTTCTGTGGCCCAGAAAAAATGAAAAGTCATTGGCATTTTTACTCCCTCCCTGAGTATTTGATTTTCCAAGGAGACTTCCCATTCAAATAAACATTTTCATATATTTAATTAAAATTGCAAACCTATTTAATTCAACATGCCATCAAAAATACACAATCTAAAGGAATTAGATGTTGTATTATATGAATGCTATGACTGTGCAGCAAAAATATCAGTTATCTTTGAAATTCACCTGTCATCCAAAACTTCAAATCTTTTAAAAGAAAATTCCCCCAGTACATCCTGATAAAAAAGATATGCCCCAAAAAACATTAAAAGTTTTTCTCACATTGAAAAAAAGACATCTTTATTTTCCCTGTGGATTACCTGTCTACACAGCTGAAATTAGTTCGTATTCAACTGTACTGTTTTATTTTGTTGTGAATGAACTAATCAATTTTATTGAACATGCCCCCTAAAGATTTTCCACATTAAAATACAAATTTTATTTTGTGTCTTATTCATTAAAGTTGTCATTCTTTTATTACTCTTAATAGGAAGTCAATTTATTTATTTTTGCTAAAATTTAAAGCAGTGTTTACTTTTCAATGTTCAGTTTTTATCACTTTTCATTCTATTCGAACATGCCCAAGGTTACTGGTTAAGAAAATTTTTCCCCTGGGTATTAAAATATTCAGACTCCATTGCATCCTAGCATTGTAGGCAGATCAGGAAAATACACACACACACACACACACACACATTCTCTCTCTCTCTCTCTCTCTCTCTCTCTTTCATTATTCCCCCTTGCATCAATAATTGCATATTCAGGTAGCATCTTGGAGTAGAAAAATTGCCTTGAGCTCACAGGCAATATCTATGTGGTTTCTTAAATTTCTAAGACAACATCTATCATTTTTTCTGTCTTAAAAGTGAGACTACTGTAATCTTCAGTCTACTATAATGCAGTAAACCTATATACTTTTATCTGGGTGCTGAAAACACCTGGGATAAATATCTGTGGTTGGCAAAATGGTTCCTCCCTTAGTGATGTGTGTGAAAGAAACAGGAACATGAAGTGTCTCACCTCATAATGTTCTATTTGGAAATATTTGAATGTAATTTGGAAGGGAAAGTAGTGAAAATGAGATTAAGTATACTTTTAAAGAGAAACAATACATAGAAGAACAAAGAGGCCTGTTGACATACAATTCCTGTGGAAAAATATGGAATGATGAAAGAGGTAAATGTGTAAAACAGAGGCAAAACAAGCTATATGGCTGAAGTGCTCTGTGAAAAAGAGGCAAGGAAAAATGATGTTCAGATGACTCTTTTTGTAAGAAAGCCTTATAAATATTAATACTGCAAAATCATTTTGATAGAAGTCTCTTGTCTCTGGGGTTTAGAGGTAATTCACTGTGCAGATGAGTAAACAAAAATCCAGAGATCTTCAGTGGATTATCTGACAGCTCTAGAGTTAATGGTATGGCTGAGCTTAGGATCCATCACACTTTAAATATAGAAAGCTTTCATTTATTTGCATATATGAAAATAATTTCTGATCTAGTCAATAATTAATTCTCAGTGAAATACAAAAGTTTTATAAAACACAAATGATATATAGTCACTTTGAAAGAAAATAAAGCAGTAAAAATAAAATCTGTTATGATGGCAACTATTAGATACCATAGAATATGTTTTATAAGAACTCTGAAGTTGTTATGGAAAAGATTTGCATGATTTTTTAAAAGATTTATTTATTTTATTTGAAAGTCAGAGTTACAGAGAGAGAAGGAGAGAAAGAGAGTTGAGATCTTCCATCTGCTGTTTCACTCCTCAAATGGATCGTAAGTGGAGCAATCGGGACTCAAACTGGCGCCCATATGGGATGCCAGCACCTCACTCAGAGGCTTAACCTTCTACACCAGAGCGCCAGCCCCCATGATGATTTTTGTAACATAAAAATTTATAGACCTCAGCTAGATCCAATTTATGTCCATTTCTCTTTCTCTAAAGCATGAGAGACTGAGTGACTATAGATGTATTTTATCAAGCCTTAAACATATACTTTTCTTCTACAGCATTTAAAACTGAAATAACGATGAATCAGTGAAGTTTTTACAGAAATTCATTATGCCTTCCTGAATTTTACTGTCAAAGGAAAGTCCGTGTTTAAAGCAGTTTTGAAAAGATTTTATTTATTTATTTCAGAGGTAGAGTTACAGACAGTGAGTGGGAAAGACAGAGAGAAAATTCTTCCATTTACTGGTTCACTCCCAGAATGGCCATAATGCCGGAGCTGGGCCAATCCAAAGCCAGGAATCAGGAGCTTCTTCCAGGTCTTGCATGCGCGTTTAGGGGCTCAAGTACTGGGACCATCTTCTACTGCTTTCCCAGGCCATAGCAGAGAGCTGGGTTGGAAGAGGAGCAGCTGGGACTAGAACGGGTGCCCATATGGGATGCCAGTGCCACAGGTGGAGGTTTAACCTATTGAGCCACAGCACTGGCCCCTAAAGCATTTTTAAGAACAATTGAACCTCGGGTGGTCACCTGACGTCATACATAAGAGTGTTAATTGTTAAATTAACAACAGGAGTCACTGTGCGCTAACTCCCCATGCATGACCTCTGTCCTCAATGAGTTGTATTGAGAGTTAACTGTAAAACCAGTTCTCAAACAGTTTGTGTGTGTGTGTGTGTATGTGCAAATTGTTGAAATTTTTACTTAGTATAGCTTTGGTCTTCCATGTACAAAATTAATTGAAAATGAATCTTAATGGAGAATGGGACTGGCAAAGGGAGATGGAGGAGGAGGAGGGGTGGGAATGTGGGTGGGATGGCGGGTATGGTGGGAATAATAATTATATTCCTAAAGTTGTACTTACGAAATTTGTATTCCTTAAAAATAAATTTTAAAAAAGATAAAAAAGAACAATTGAATATTATTCCTTCCTTTCATATGTCTGCAACTGGATATAGAAGAGATCAGTTTCCTTGCAGGTGATAAAATAATGGTTCTAAGATTTCAGTATCAGAAAACAATGAGGAATAGTCAATGTAATTAATTCATCCTGCAATTTTCTTCTAATTTCATAACCTATTTTTTTTTTGACAGGCAGAATTAGACAGTGAGAGAGAGAGACAGAGAGAAAGGTCTTCCTTTCCATTGGTTCACCCCACAAATGGTCGCTACAGCCGGCGTGCTGTGCCGATCTGAAGCCTGGAGCCAGGTGCTTTCTCCTGGTCTCCCATGCGGGTGCAGGGCACAAGGACTTGGGCCATCCTCCACTGCACTTCAGGGCCACAGCGGAGAGCTGGATTGGAAGAGGAGCAACTGAGACAGAATCCAGCTCCCCAACCGGGACTAGAACCCGGGGTGCCGGCGCTGCAGGCAGAGGATTAACCAAGTGAGCCATGGCGCTGGCCAAATTTCATAACCTATTAACAGAGAAAGAATTCTTCAAGTATGTGAAGGTTACGTCGCTGGCATTGTGGCATATCAGGTTAAGCTGCAGCCTGCAGTGCTGGCATCCCATGTAGTGCTGGTTAGAGTCTCTGCTGCTCCATTTCTGATCCAGCTCCCTGCTGGTGCACCTGGGAGGGCAGTGGAGGATGGCCCAAGTGCCTGGTCCACTGCATCCATGTGAGAGACCTGGAAGAAGCTCCTGGCTCCTGGCTTTGGCCAGGCACAGCCCTGGCCATTTTGGCCATTTGAGGAGCAGATCAGTGAATGGAAGATTGATCCCTTTCTCTCTGTCTCTCTCGCCCTTTCCCTCTGTAACTCTGCCTTTCAAATGAATAAAGATAATTTTTTTAAAAAATAAAAAACCAAATATGTAAAGGTTAATATTGATACATATTTAAAAGAGATCCTTAATACATTTAATATAAACATCTTAAATTAGCTGTGCAGGAAATTTCAAGTTTGGCACTCGACGGTTTATAAAATATGAGGTGAGCATTGTGGTGTAACGGGTTAAGACACAACTTGGGATGCTTGTCTCCCATACTGGAGCACTAGTTTGAGTCCCAGCTACTCTGCGCCAATCCAAACCCTGATAATGCACCTGGGAGGCAGCAGATGATGTCTCCAATGCGCTGGTTCATGCCACATATATGAGAGACCTGATTGGAGTTTCCAGCTTCTGGTTTTTGCCTGGTATAGCCCTGGTTACTGCAGGCAATTGGGGAGTGAAGCAGTGGATGGAAGTGCTCTCTCTCTTCCTCATTCTGCCTTGCAAATAAATAAATAAATAAGTAAATCAATCTCAAAAAAAAGTTCTTGTCACACTAAGAAGTGATAAATATATCCTCATTTCCCATTAAACAATTATCTAAAAATCTGATACAAATTAGATAAATGATATCATTATAGTGTGCGTGTGTGTGTGTATAAGATATATATATGTGTGTATATATTCTTAGTGAGATTGGTAAGATTTCTTTTTGTAAAAAATACTTACTTCTTTATTCATTTTGAAGAGAGAGAGAATGAGAATGAAATATTCTACCCATTAGGTCACTTTCCAGCTGTCCACAGCTGCTAGGGTTACACTGGGTCAAAGCCAGGAGCCTGGAACTCCATTTGAGTCTCCCAAGCAGGGGGCAAGGACTCAACCACTTCAGCCATCATCATCTGCTTCCCAGGCTGCATTAGCAAGACTCTGGGTCAGAAAAGGAATAGCTGGGATGTGAATCAGGCACTCTGATATTGTGGGTGTTCAAAGTGGCTTCCCAACAGTTGAGCCGCAAAGCTCACACCTGAATTTTATTCCTTCATCACAGAAACTCCTCTCCACCACCCTGTTTTTCAAATGGATGAATGAATGAATGAATGAGTAAATCTTTTACAAAATTTACACAGGCAAATATCAATGAAGAAAAAGTCATTATGGTTATATTCCTTTAATTCAAACTGTTGTTAAACCAAAGAATATTAAATTAAATAGAGGGTCATTTTGTATACCAAAGATACCATCCCACTGTGGAGCTGTAATAATTTTATAACACTGCATGCTTGTCAGTACAGTATATAAAAAAATATACTATCAATAAACAAGAACAAGGAAAACTTTATAGATGGGTGACTTTGACATATCTTTCTTCATTGTTGCCATATGAAATTCCAAAAAACCCTATTTGAATTATATAATTAATATGGTTATTTTAATATATATATTATCTAATAAATATGATTTACAAAGCAGGAGACAACTACCTATCTTCCAGATTTTTCCAGTCTAGTTGGAGAGAGACACACTTAATTATAAGCCCAATATGTTCATGCATTTGAATCAGGTGAGTTAGCAGCCTTTAGGGAGACATAATCCACCTGGGCATGTCAGTGAGGCAGGTGTCAGGAAACAAGGCATCCTGAAAAATGAAACATCTACACTGAAATGGAGTTGGCCATGTGAGTGTTCAAGAGGAAAATCCAGGAGCATGAAGCCTTAGCATTACCAGCAAATTGTGTTGGGAAAATTTGGTAATGATTTTGAGGAAAACATGAAAAGAGATCCTCAACTCACAGCATATTGCAAATGGGATAGCAGATAGGCTAAAGAGTTAAGTCTTTGAAAAACAATGAAAAGTTTATAGCCATAAGTAGTTAATAAAATGATTTCAATTGAATTGTCAAAGCACAAAAATACAATGTAAAAATTAATTTTGGCATAATTCATAAGAAAAAAGGAAAGCTTGAAAGGAACAATTAGAACAGATGATGTTATGTTAGATCTCAATAAAGAGGCCGGCGCTGCGGCTCACTTGGCTAATCCTCTGCCTGTGGCGCCGGCAGCCTGGGTTCTAACCCTGGTTGGGGTGCCAGAGTCCGTCCTGGTTGCTCCTCTTTCAGTCCAGCTCTCTGCTGTGGCCCGGGAAGGCAGTGGAGGATGGCCCAAGTCCTTGGGCCCTGCACCTGCACGGGAGACCAGGAGGAAGCATCTGGCTCCAGGCTTCAGATCGGCACAGCGCGCCGGCCGTAACGGCCATTTGTGGGGGATGAACCAATGGAAAGGAAGACCTTTCTGTCTCTTTCTCTCACTGTCTAACTCTGCCTGTCAAAAAAAAAAAGTCTCAATAAAGAATGCTAATGGGTCTGAACAAACACTAGCATTGTTATTAAGGTACAAAGGATTCAATAGAATGATTCACAAGTGAAAAAATAATAGCAAATATGCTTATAGTACTTTCTATGCATCAGATAGATATCCACCCATTTAATGCTCTCAATCACCCAAGGAGGTTAGAGACCACTTTTGTTTTTTATTTCCATTTTAACAATAAGGAAACAGGCACGCAGAAGGTGGTAAAACTTGCTCCAGATCAAGTGGCTTGTAAGCTGCAGAGTTGGGAAGGGAAGTCACGCATTCTAACTCCGGGTTCTGTGCTCAACTAAGTTCTATGCCCTCAAGAAGTCTAAGTGTCCAAAGAACGAACAAATGAAAAATCACCTTTCCCAGTAAACAACGGAAGAAAAATTCAAACAACAAAGAGATATCTTTTTCTGTTGTGAACTTACTCATAATGAATATACAATGAAAATATTAAAAAAAAATCCCTAGATGGCTAATGCAGTGTAAAATAATGATATAGAATAAATTCTAATTTTGAATAGTTTAAACTGTTTAGCAGAAAAACTAGAATTCGATTATTTTTCCTCAGAAATATGTGGAACTCTACCCAAGAAGCCTTATTTTAGTCCCAAGTGATAACCAAGAAGAAACAGGCTAGAAAGTCAAATGGGTGTCTGTGAAGCTGATGTGATCGCAGATACCGTGTTCAAGAAGGCCAGCACAGTTTTGGTGGCACCTCAGTAGCCCTGCTACTTTGTTCTGGGTACATTACAAAGAAGTCAACTGTTCAGTACTTAGACAGTTGATTTAGAACTAAATTTGCAGGAGTAATAAAGTAAATTCTATAAAGTCTAAATATATGATGATAACTGAGTTTGTATTTGTGTGCAGGATTTTATACCGATAGACACATCATGCCTCAGAGCTATTGGCATGACTACATTTTTCTGTAGATCTTAATATTTGCCTATCCCTCATCTAATGATAAAAGTCATCTCTTTTAAAGATTCAGAATGCTGCTGCCAAATCAAATTTGTAGTCAATTTTAGTTTTATATATTCTTATCCTCATTTAGATATTATAAAACCAAGAAATAGAGAACAAAAGGAAAAAACCAAGTGCACTGCACAGCCCTGCAATAATTTATAGTTCTTAAAACCATGGAGAGGGAAATCAAAGGAGCAAAGTGAGTAGAAGTGCATGTCATGACAGCACAAAATCCATCTTGTAGCATCCTTCTAGCATATGAATACAGTGAATCAGATCTCATTTTTGAACTGTTCTCTCTCTGATCATATTACCACACAAATGCGTTGTGTTATTACATGTAAGAGGGTACTTCAAAAAGTTCATGGAAATATGCATATGATGAATAAGCTATGCATGGATTTCAAAATTTGTCCCATCAAAATAAGCTTATCTTTTAATCCCACGTTCCATGCATTTTTTATTATCTATTTTATTTGAGAGTTAAGAGCTATAGACAGTGAGAGGGAGGGTCAGAGTGAAAGGTCTTCCGTTGGTTTACTCCCCAAATGGCTGCAATGGCCAGAGCTGCGCTGATCTGAAGCCAGGAGCCAGGCACTTCTTCTTGGTCTCCCACGTGGGTGCAGGGGCCCAAGCACTTGGGCCATCTTCTCCTGCTTTTCCAGGCCACAGCAGAGAGCTGGACTGGAAATGGAGCAGCTGGGACTAGAACCGCCGCCCATATGGGATGCTGGCACCAAAGGCAGAGGATTAACTTGCTGCACCATGGCACCGGCCTCTCCATGCATTTTTGAAGTCCCCCGTATCCTTGTCACTTTCCAAAAAACATCTATCTATTCATATCTGGTTATTGTGCTTTATCAAAAGCATGTCTCATGGTAATGAAAAGGATTAGCTGTTGCTTCCTTGCTAACTCTTCCCTAGCTAGCATTCTCCTAGTCCATGATATTGGAAGGAATCCTGTAAATCCAGTTGCCCACCAGAGATGGTGATATTTAGCACTGTAGAAGGCAGAATATTTGTTCCCTCAAAGATTTCACATTGCAACCACCAGAACCTGTGAATGCTAAATTATGTGGCAAAAGGGAGGTTAAGCAGATGTGATGAAGAATTTTGAGATGAAGAGATGACTCCAGTTTATCTAGGTGGATTCAATAAAGTCAAAAGGGTCCTCAGGAGTTGAAAGAGGGAGCAGGAGACCGAGAGACAAAGATGTGATGACAGGAGTCATAGAGAGAGACTTGCAGATCTATACTGCTGGCCTTGATGAATGAAGGAATACAGGAAGCTTCTGAAGGCTGGCAAAGGCAAGAAAACAGATTCTCTCCAGAGCTATTGGAGAAACCATGGCTCAGATGAAACTTCATTTTGGCTCAGTGATACTCATTTTGGACTTCAGAACTGGAACTGCAATACTGTATTTAATTTGTGCTGTTTTAATTTAGTATGTTTGTGGTCATTAGTTACAGCAGTGACTGAAAACTAACACAAGCATTCACTGTGCACATACACATAGTTCTGTCCAAGTCAAGAATTACTACACACTAGGGTCTTTCTAAGGCATATGTCAGTTCCAGCTCCCCCCAACTTGTGCAGTTGTGTATGTATAAATGCCTGTATGATGGACACATCTTTGAAGTTACTCTTTATGCCCTAAAGAAGAAACGGCCACCTACTTACACATAAAACTCACTCCTAGGGACTGGCATTGTGGCTTAGTGGGTGAAACTGCTACCTGTGATGCCAGCATCCTTAGGGATGCCAGTTTGAGTTCCAGCTGCTCTGCTTCCAGTATAGCTCTCTGTTAATGCGCCTGGAAAAGCAGCAGAAAATGGACCAAATGCCTGGGCCCCTGTCACTCATGTGGGAGGCCTGGAGAGAGTTCTAGGCTTCTCGAGTGAACCATTGTTTGGAAAATCTCTCCTTGTCCCTCCCTCTTTCTCTGTAACTATGCCTTCCAAATAAATATATAAAATTTATTTAAAAAGTACTTGGATCTATTGTCCCATCAGATTCTAATCTCTCTGAATAAGAAAATAATCATTTATAATTATAGTAACTTCTTGTTCTAAAGATTCATCTGTTCATTTATCACCTCCCAGAAGGTACTTTTGGTACGAGAGCGGTTATGCATGCACAGAATTTAATAAGAAAGTAGATGATTATTAGTATAACAACATTGCTAGTTTGAGCATATTTGAAAATTTAATCATAGTTCTATTAAATATTTTTAAATTAGTTACTTGGCTTAGAAAATTGGCCAGCTTAAAAAATCAATAATTGACTAAAATTTCATTGAAATAGTAAAATGAATTAGAATCATTAAATGCCTGCAGATGATGCATATTTTTACAGTACAAGTTTCTTTTCTTGTTGGACGTTTCACTAGCATAATGAGAATTACGTGACATTATAATAATTAGAAACGTCAGTTAATGAGTATTTATTATGTATTAATCATTTTACATATATTGTATAATCAGTCTCATAAAAGTCATGTCTGGTAGGCAGTTTATTCCCATTTCCCTGATGAGGGAGTAATGATAAAGGTAAAGTCAAAGGTAAAGTCAAATAATAAGTCATTGAACCTGGCACTGATTGTGGGTATTTTCACCTACAAGGTTATTCAACTCTATACAGTCTCTTATGTGCATACTTTATCGTTAAAAAACAGTGTTTTTATTTCAAAGTCAATCTTTAATTAAGATAAATCTTCCTTTCTGCTTCTTAAATATTCACACATGAATTCTTTATAGATACTGATTTTAGTGTAATCTAAGAATAAATAAAAGGAAAACCAATAAACAATTTTGTTAACTCTAAATAGCTCCTTTTCATTCTTTAAACTTGAGTTTGAACTAGAAATCAAACCAAGTTATGCAGTTCGACTGCATTGGTCACTACAGACATTAAATCTGCGAAAGTATTAAATACAGATCCAAGTGGATGGCAAGCAAATGAACTACTGTTGGCCAGGCATTGTGCTCAGGGCTGGAGCCAGAGCAGTTGACATTAGATTCAGTCAAGTCCCACGGGAAAAGGGGAGAAAGGGGAAACTCCAGATAGATCCTTATGACATACAGTATATGTGGTGGGCTTTTAAGCCCAGAGTTTAAGATGTCTGTATCCTACATTGGAATACTTGAGTTCAATTCCCAGGTCTGGCTTCTGAGTCTAGCTTCCTACAAATACACACCCTGGGAGGCTCAAGCAGTTGGATTCCTGCTTCTTACGTTGGAGACCTGGATCAAGTTTGTGGCTCCAGGCTTTGGCATGGGTCCAGCCCGTCATTATAGGCATTTAGGAGGTGAATCAGTGGATTGGAGTGCGCTCTCTCAAATATTATTTTTTAAAGGAAGAAATACAATATCTTAACAAGGGTTGAGGGGTTGGTGCTGTGGCAGAGTGAGTAAAGCCATCACTTGCAGTGCTGGCATCCCATTTGGGTGCCGGTTCAAGTCCCAGATGCTCCACTTCTGATCTGGAAAGCGGTAGAAGATGGCTCAAGTCCTTGGGCCCCTGCACCTGTGTGAGAGACCCTGAAGAAAATTCTGTCTCCTGGCTTTGGATTGGCACAGCTCCAGCTGTTCCAGCCAACTTGGGAGTGAACCAGTAGATGGAAGATCTCTCTCTCTCTCTCTGACTCTCTGCCTCTCTTTCTCTCTATGTGTAACTCTGACTTTCAAGTAAATAAATAATTTTTTTTATAAAAAAAGAACTATTGGTTTAACTTCATGTCTAAA
Organism: Oryctolagus cuniculus; assembly: GCF_051225735.1. Classification (NCBI taxonomy): domain Eukaryota; kingdom Metazoa; phylum Chordata; class Mammalia; order Lagomorpha; family Leporidae; genus Oryctolagus; species Oryctolagus cuniculus. The sequence goes on from NC_142869.1 coordinate 74,018,124, forward strand.
AACAGAAATATAAAAGGTTGTATCATTTCCATGCCAACTTCTAAATTAGACAATTTTCCAGGTGGCAGGCTGGGATCTGAAGAGGGCTCCAAGTCACATGTAGCTCTATTTTCCTTTGAGTTTTAATCCAGGCATAGAGGAGGTCCCTCTGCTGCAGTCCTACACATTTTATAATTTTACTTCTGATTATATTATGTACTTATCATTCTTTTTTTAAAAACTGTTTATTTATTTGAGAGGCACAGTCACAGACAGAAAAGTCTTCCACCCACTTATTTACTCCCCAGATGGCCACAGCTGAGCTGATCCAAATCCAGGAACTTCTTCCAGGTCTCCTACATGGGTGCAGGGGCCGAAGCACTTGGGCCATCCTCCACTGCTTTCCCAGGCCATTAGCAGAGAGCTGGATCTGAAGAGGAACAGCTGGGACTAGAACTGGTGCCCATATGGGACATGCTGGCACCGCAGGAGGGGGCTTAGCCCACTATGCCTCAGTGCAAACCCGGTATGAGAGACTTACAGGTGTCTCAGTACTCTATGCTTCTCTCAACTTCCATTGGTGTGCAGGTTCCTCCAGAATAGGTTTGAAAACCGTTTTCTGCCAGTCTCCATCTTGGGCACTTCATGTACAATAAGGCAGGTTCACAGGGGCCTACCCATCAGCTTTAGACCCAGAAAACCTGATTTATAGTCTCTGACACTTATGTTTTTACTTGAAGCAAATTGGCTAACTTTTCTGAATCTCCATTATTTAAACTACAAAGGGCATGAATATAGAACCAGCCTAAATGGTTGTGGAGCTGAATGTTTGAAGAAGTAGAGTTTATGGAGTATCTTGCACATAGAAATAACAAATGCCCCCAGCTTCCAATCACACTGTGTTTTTATTATACATCTCAAGGATTATTATTCAGATACGAATTCACAGATAGGAAGTTTGCAATACAGAAAAATTCAGATGCTTCTCCACATCTGAAAACTGACTAATGAACAAGAGCAGGATTTCATTGTGCTCCATCTGAGTCGAAAGCCTCTTTATCGCCCCAAGAAGTGTTCCCTTCCTTTTTACAAGCCAAGGATCCACCACGTCTGATAGGAGAACACAGAATGGATAGTTACCAGTTGGCACTGGAGTGAGGAACTCAGCATAGTCCTACTGACATGGTTGTGGGATGCAGAAAATAATACAGAAAAGAAAAATCAGTAACTCAATACATATGATATTTAAAGGTTTATCTTATCTGTGTTTTAGCACTAGTGAACTACCAATATTTCACCAGTAAGCATTATGAGTCTTCTAAAAATACAAAGCTCATGAAAATCACCATAGCATATCACACATTGGTGACAAATTTGCTGCTCTCTCTGCCCCAAAGTTTTTATCTTCCCCTGAACTATGATTTTAAGTCAAACCACAAAACCATTGTTTTTACAGGTATTTACTGTTTAACATTTCCTATGAGGTTTGGGACCAGGGGGCCTTGACAGGACCATGCCAAGTGATAATAGCTGCCTTTGTGGCTTCCTCCCAAAAGGAGAGAAGGAAACACATTTTTCATGTACGTTTTGTTCCATGTTGCTCTACAAAGTACCTGCATGTTACAGAACTTTACATTGTGAAGAAAACTCCTAAATAAGGAAGTATTGTTATGTTCAGTTTGTTTGAATACAGATTAGTATTATTTAAATCAAGTTCTCTCCCATTCTTGCAGTCTCTAATCAAGGAAACCGCCAAATTTCACATCGCTCTACATTATTCCACCTCTTGCTGAGTTGCATTTTCTGTGGTATAATTTATTTTCCTCCCCCTTTATCCTATTGCTACTACTCCATTTCTGCATTTTCTGTTCCCAATCCTCCCTATGATATTATGTGTAGCTCAGTTACTAGGGGTCAATGCCTTTGTGAGGAGAATTTGTCTCCTTTATGTTTTTCTAGGCTGGAAATGAAAATGTGGGAAACAGCAAGCATATGTGCTCATCCTGCCATCCGTGGAGAGACAGTGGGCAAACCCAATCATTGATTAATAGCAAGTGCGCCTGGCTCTGAAAAACTGGCTAAAATATCCACTCCAGCCCTAAAGCCATAGGGGTCCCCTAAATGCACAGAAAGTGGTTGCATTCCGGGTTAAAGCAGTTTATCCGTAGATGGAGATGACCTACGCATAAGAGCTTAAAGTCTTTTTCTAAAATGATTGGCTTTTGTATTACAGGCTTTGTAAAATTCCATATGAAGCTATTTCATGTGTATGGAACTATTTTGTTGAGCTCAAAGTACACTGTTGGCACTCAACAGTTCCAAAACAAGCAACAGTAATACAATGGAGAGGAACTTTAATCATTTCCAGCTTTGAAAACCATCTCCCTGGCTTGCTCATCTTTACGTTGTCTGAGTGTAGGCAGAGATAAGAAAGTTAATTACTCGTTGGCTATTAACTTAAATCATTTCGATGGTAAAAGCATTCTAAGCAGCCAAAACTGGATCTGTTTTTAATAATTTCTCAATTCTTTACTGTCTTCCTAGCTTTCTCCTCTCTGTTGGTGAGCATGTGAAATTTATTCTGACAAAGAATATTAAAGGAAAGTCCAAATCATCCAACTCACTCTCGCCAAGTTAGAAACAGGGGCTGTAGCAGCTTTTCTCCTACTAATCACACTTTTCCTTTGAATAATGAAAGGTAGTAAATCAATTTATCATTTGCCTTAGAGAAATCCAGCCCATGGATCTGACACTCTGTCCAGTAATCTTAAGTAAGTCTTTGTTTCAAATGCTCTCTCTGCCTGAGCATAGGTTTAGTTAAAGGAGGGAAACCACACCGATTCTGGGTCCTTTTTTTACTGAACGTTATTTGGAAAAGCTAAGCAATCCAGGAGCAAACTTTGAAATGCCTCAATAATGATTCATTGCTTGATGAATAACCTATTCCTCTGGGAGTAAATTCACTTTTTTAGAGAAAAGATGTCTTTAGGAAAAACTCTACCCAAAGCTTTGAACAACTTCAAAACAATGTGGTCTGCAATTATTTAATTGTGAGTAGAAGCATAGAATGACTGATGATAAACAGAATTGTTAGGAATCAATATAGGAAACTGCTTTTCTTACCAAAGCGATGGATTCTTGTAATGTGCTCTGAAATAAAAGTGAAATGCTTGCTTAATTTGGACAAAATTGCCATCTTGTTCAGACGTCTGTACTGTCAAAATTGTTTTCTGATATCTGTCCTCTGTAATTGCAGGGTACACTGGATAATGTTGTATACATTTTAAACAAGTTTTTAAAAATTTAGAAGAGAGATGCTTACAAATGAAAGCTTATAATAACCTTAATGTATGAAAACTTTGAATCAATCAGTTACTGGATTACTCCCTCCTGTCACCATTAACCTGACCCAAATACCCTTTGCATAGAAATGCAGCGTGTAATTTCAAAAGAAAGATATGATGTCAGATTTCTAATCATATGCTGGTACTAGGAACAGTTTCCCAAGAGTAGAAGTAATTTAATAGTCTTCCCTTCTTAATATACACATGCAGGGCATAGTTAGTAAGTCTCGTCATCCCTTAATTTATTTACAGTTATTTATCTTCAAAAATTTGGGATTTGGCATTTGTTTCTTTCCACTCAGATCCAAAACTTATTCTTTAAGTGTACCCTAAATGGAGAAACTCAATTTATGCTGTTTATTGTCTACTGTTTTTTAAAGGGTGAAGTAAAAAAAAAAAAATCAGCCTTTAAAAATTATTCTGATAGAAACTTGCTCTTCCCCATGCATATTAAGACAGTAATATCTGTTAACAACAAATAATTTAATTAAACTTGCAAATAAAAAATTCCTGGGCCACTGGTATTTAAATTCAAGTGTACTGGAAAGTGAGGGGAGAAAAGCTGGAATGGAGGGGTGGGCAAATGGGAAAATAAATTGCAAATTTTTATATGTTGGGTTTATTTGAAAAAAAGGCCTTTACGGCTTCTTTTCACACCAAAAGCCTGGGATGGTCACCTCAACTTAATGTAATTTACCATTGCCTTAGGAAAACTCACCCAAAAGAGAACAAGCTCACCTATATACAAACTTAACTATAAGTTAAGCATCTTCTTGTCTGTCTAAAAAGGTTGCTTTTAAAATTTACCCCTGACTATAGAAAATCAACCATTAACCAGCAACTTGGCATCAGTTTTCATCTCTAAATCTTCTAGTATCCTGCATAGCCATATCTATTTGGACTTCAGACACAGCATCCTTAGGTTAATCTGTTTATAAAATGGCAGCACTGCAGTGTCAGGATGGAAGATTGGCCAGTACACAGTGGCCAGGACCGTCCCTTATAGAACTGCTTCTCAGGGGCTGGCGCTGTGTTGTAGCGGGTAAAGTTGCTGCCTGCGGTGCCAGCATCCCATATGGGCAGCAGTTCGAGACCCAGCTGCTCTACTTCTGATCCAGTTCTCTGCTATGGCCTGGGAGGGCAGTGGAAGATGGCCCAAGTCCTTGGGCCCCTGCACCCACATGGGAGTCCCGAAAGAAGCTCCTGGCTCCTGGCTTCGGATTGGCGCATCTCTGGCCATTGCGTCCATCTGGGGAGTGAACTAGCAGATGGAAGACCTCTCTCTCTGTCTCTCTACTTCTCCTCTCTTTGTGTATAACTCTGCCTTTCAAATAAATAAATAAATAAATATTTTTTAACAAAGAAATGCTTCTCACATTGGGGTGGTGTAAAAACAAAGCATTTCTCAGATGTGCTTCAGCTTTCCCCAACACTGCATGGGAGAGGCCTCCCTAACACTTCTGCAGAACTGGTTAACAAATTTTTATTACCTGGAACTAAAATTTCCAGGTTCCCAGGAAGCAAGCTGATGATTGAGATTTAAATGGACAACTTTACAAATATTTCACATTTATCATTAAGCATTTATGGAATGTGTTTATTTTGAAGTACTTATGACATCCAATGGCCATCTTTTTTTAATTTTTTTAATAAGTATATTTATTTTTATTTTTTGACAGGCAGAGTGGACAGTGAGAGAGAGAGACAGAGAGAAAGATCTTCCTTTTGCCATTGGTTCACCCTCCAGTGGCCGCTGCGGCCGGCGTACCGCGCTGATCCGAGGGCAGGAGCCAGGTACTTCTGGTCTCCCATGGGGTGCAGGGCCCAAGCACTTGGGCCATCCTCCACTGCACTTCCGGGCCATAGCAGAGAGCTGGCCTGGAAGAGGGGCAACCGGGACAGAATCCGGCGTCCCGACCGGGACTAGAACCCGGTGTGCCGGCGCCGCAAGGCGGAGGATTAGCCAAGCGAGCCGTGGTGCCGGCCTCCAGTGCCCATCTTTTAATGGTTCCTGTTGACAGTTTTTCTTGCCTTCATTCTTTCAGCTTTTTAAGTAGCAGAAATTAAATTTTTAATTCTAGGAAAGTGGTTATTAAGCAACACAGAGAAAGTATGTGAAAATTAAAGTAGAACTTCAGGAGGGAACAAAACTAAATGCCTTGACTGCGAACCTCCCATAAAGAAATGCGGCTCATCACCCAAAGTGCTGAGCCGGGCACTACTTGAGCAGGTGAAAATTAGAACTGTGCAAAAATGTTTGCTTGGAAAGTGAAACCAGCCATCTTTGAGCTTTGTGCCAAAATTCATTTCTGCCAGATTTTTCCTAGTCTTCCATAGACGCAAAATGTAATTAGAAAAGTGTTACAGCTAAAAATGTCCAAATGCATTCAATTTGCCTATCACATTCTTGAAGCAGAAGAAGATAACAAGTCTCCCCTGCTCAAGTACAGACAGACCATACAAACAACACACACACACACACACACATTTTCTTTGAAGGACAATATAATCATTAGCAGTGTGCTGCTTGCTCTCTGGGGTTGGGAAGAAGAACCTCAGTAGGCTTTCCAGGTGTTCCAGTGCACTCTGATGTTGGAAGCCTGCCAAGGGAAGCAGGTGTGACACCAAGCCCTAGGTCCCATGCACCAGCAGTGCAGAGCCTCAGGAAAATGTCATAAACCTGACCAAGCACAACACTTGCTTTCCATAACAGAAAGTATCCCAGAGAAGGATCCTAACGCCTGATGTTGTACAGCACGATCTTCATCATTCTTTATGAAATGGAGTTAGTGAGTGACTTGGAGCAGACACAAATAGCATTCATCTCTTGTGACCGGCCTCCTGAAGCCCCTACACCCATGCACACACCCACATCACATACCACACACACACACACACACACACACATGCACTCCTGATCCAACCATGTATCATCTATAGGCCTCCATCCCAGACTTTCCTTTTCATTTTTTCACATACACTCTATGAGCTTTTTTACCCATATTGTACCCAATGCCCATTGCTGGTAATATTTTATCCCTTAACTTCTGTTGCCAAAACTTTGAGAATTCAACATGTCTTTTCTAAAAAAAATATTACCTGCCATTGTGCTTCTATTCTCAAATTTTCTGATTGTATATTAAACTAGAGAACATCTGGGATTGCCAGGTTTAATGACGACCATAATAACTAGTCAGCTAAAGTGACAAAAACACTTGCAGAAAATTTTCAAATGTAAAAATTCATGAACTTTTTTTTTTTTTTGACAGGCAGAGTGGACAGTGAGAGAGAGAGAGACAGAGAAAAAGGTCTTCCTTTACCGTTGGTTCACCCTCCAATGGCCGCTGCGGCTGGTGCACTATGGCCGGCGCACTGCACTGATCCAAAGCCAGGAGCCAGGTGCTTCCCCTGGTCTCCCATGTGGGTGCAGGGCCCAGGCACTTGGGCCATCCTCCACTGCACTCCCGGGCCACAGCAGAGAGCTGGACTGGAAGAGGAGCAACCAGGACAGAATCCAGTTCCCTGCCCGGGATTAGAACCCGGTGTGCCGGCGGAGGAGTTTTGAGTATGAGGGTGGGTATAAAAGTTCATGAATTTGTGGGCCAGCGCCGCAGGCAGAGGATTAGCCTATTGGCCGTGGTGCCAGCCCACAAATTCATGAACTTTTATACCCACCCTCATACTTGGTATCCTGGGTATGGGAACAACAATAGCAGATTGTGGGAGAAAAGTTGAATTGGCTTCCAGTGAGGTGTATTTTGCCCAAACTGTGGGAACCTAAGGAACAGGCATTCCATGGTAGCTGCACTGCTGAAGCTGACAACCTCATCCAGGCTGAAGGGAGGGAGAACTGAGTCTAGCAGGCTGCCTTTAACTTCTCCAAGCTACCCCTAAAGCCTGGAGGCAGGAGCTTCCAACACATCTGAATTGTTCTAGGTCTCTGTTTTGAAATATGTGCCCCAGTCAATCAGAAGATCCATCCTGCCTGCCTTGTCCCCTTATTTCTGACATGAAATTTATGCTGCTGTTTGTGGTTCAGTTTTGTTGCTTGAACTTGACACATTGCACCATTTTACTAGTATATGATTTTGTGTTTTATCTTCTACTATTAGATTCTTCTGTGCCTTTTCTACTTTAGATTCGCATGATAAAAAAATCTGGTCTCCACAGTCACATTTTTCAGAGCCTACCTCCGAGAATTCTTCCGTTTTTACTCTGATGCTGTGAGTGGATCTAAGAAATAGGGAGATGAGTCACGTAAAGGCAGAAGGGGCTTCTGAGACTGTGGAGATTGTGTGAGGGCCAAGGCTGGTTTCAAATGATTAGAAAGAATACTTGGAGAGTCCAAGGACCGGGTCAAAGAAATAACAAGGTCTAAAGTATAGGTTGAAGAATTCAGTGTCTTTAAGCAATGTGATGTTGACAACATGAAGGATAACAGACGGTTATTTCTTTCAAGTGTTGGAATAATTATAATAGAGAGAGGAAACTTAATAGCTTTCTGAAACTTCAGAGAGGACAGAAATCTAATTTGAACTGAAGAGTGCATCCATGAAAGACAAGAATGCCTTTAACAACACAACAACCTATTAAATCAAGCAGACAATTTTCTCAAACAGTTTGTAGTGTGTTGCTATTTTGAACGTTCAGCATATAGAGTAACTGAGTAATTTATGTTCTTATCTGGCTCTCTGGGAATGTATTAATAATGATTATTATGTTATACTAGACTCATACATTAAATAATAACAATAGTGGTATTAAAAGCTTATGCTGCACTTACTATGTGCCTGACACCAATATTTTAGGCCCTTTACAAATATATATTTAATCTTTGAAATCCTAAGAGAGAATACTACAAGTATCTTTATTTTCAAATGAGGAAATGAGACAGAGTTTGCCCAATATCAATCAGTAGGTAAGTGTCAGAGCTAGAATTGAAACCCCGGCAGCTGGTCTCCAAGTCCATGTTCAACATTTTCTGGTTTTCCAGTAAAGAGTTATGTAGAATCCATTGAAACCTTTTCTGGTTATGGGAGATGCTGTTTTTGTGATTCTGGTGAACTAAGAGCACATCATCCATTTAAGGATACTTATAGTTCTGGGGTTAAGAAATTTTATTAAGAATTATTTTAATAAAAGTAAGGAATGGATAAAGGAAAGAGAAAGAGGGAACACTGTAAACAGTTGGTGAAATCTTCATAATTTCAAGGATTGATTGAAATGCAAAGATGGTATCAATAATGAAATTTTATAGATCGACCCATGGAGCCCTTTTATGTACTCCCTTCTAGAAGAGTAATCCCATAAAACACTTTTATTATTTATTAGGATTTATCTTGTCACTTTCTCAATACAAATATTTATGAAGTCCTCTTCCCGGCTTCCTGCTCAGTGTTAACATGATGAGTAAAAAGGGACGGCATTAGGCATGCTATTGCAGTTATTGGTTGCTGAAGGCTACTCATCATTTTTTGAATATCCAATTAGAATTTGAGAGTATGAGAGAAATGAAGAACAATATTCAAAAAGCATGTACAGCACTATGTTTTATAGAAAAGAACATGAAGTTACTTCAAAATGTTTATGGAAAGTGGAATTAACAGATAAGTTAATTTTGGGGCTGGCATTGTGGTATAGCAGGTTAAGCCTCCACCTATGATTTGGCATCTCTTGTGAGCACTGTTTCCAGACCCGGCTGCTAGACTTCCCATCCAACTCCTTGCTAATGCACCTGGGAAAGTAGAAGAAGATGGCCCAAGTCCTAGGGCCCCTGCACCCACATGGGAGATACTGAAGAAACTCTGGGGACCTGGCTTTGGCGTGGCCAAACCCCAGCTGTCATGGCCATTTGGGGAGTGAACCAGCAGATGGAAAATCTCCATCTCTTTCTCCTCTCTTTCCCTCTCTCCCTCCCTCCCTCCTTCTTTCTCTGTAACTCTACCTTTCAAATAAATTTTAGAAATCTTTTAAAAAGATGTTCATTTTGGCATCAAAATTAGAAACTCATGCATAGTTTTCTTTAATATGCATTTTCTATGAACTTCGTGAAGCACCCTTGTACATGCATATATATGTACATATATTATACATACAGATTTGTGTATGTTCATGATGATATTTGAACATAATTGAAAGAACAGTTATAATATAACATAATGACATAGTCTGAGAAACTGGGACCAGTTGGGTTGAAATGGTTAATGAAAGTTAATTAAAGAAAATTGAAGTTAGGGTTAATTTATTCAACACTGTAAACAGTAGTTTTGAGCTAACAGTGGCAATAACTGGACCAAATCTTTTGAGAAATGAAATGATGTCACTAAAATACTTCAAGCACATGCCTCCCAAATTCCATTTCCCTGAAATTTTACAGTGTAAAAGTTGGGGCTGCTGTCCAGCTCTGGATGACGAAGGAATGATGAATCGTCCAATTATTTCCATTCCAGAATGAGTCAGTGACTGAAAGCAGACATGTACTAGTGCAGTTCCATTCCTAAAAATAAATGTTTTTGGCGTTCTCCAGGACACAGAACACTAGCATTTTTTCTACCAAAAGACTCAAGGCTCTACTGAAGTTCTGTGCCCACTGAGACATCCTGGGATAGGGCGGAGGAAAGGAGTTGATCAAGTTTCTGATTGCTGCCAGTTGCTTTTCCTCTATGTATCCTCTTGCCCCACCCCCGTGTGCCTTGCTCCTGGTTGTGACCCTAGTAGGAACACAGCCAACTTCTACCCTAGAGAGCACCCAGCAAATGGTTCCAGATGCAACAGAAGCAGAAGCAGTGATTTTTAAACAAAGCTTGTAGCTGGAATTGACAGTCCTTCATCATATAACAAACTCCTTTATTCTGCCAGTTTCCCCAGAATATTCCAACTTGATATTATGACCCTTGAGTATACATTTGAAAACTGCAAATTACAAAGCAGATGAATCAAAGGATGTCCTTAAATTTACAAAAAGACTTTTCACTGATTCCCTGCAGCACTTAAATATTATATTTATTTATAAACTTCTAATTATTTGTCTAATTGGTTTATTGGCTACATAATATAAAGGTGAATTCTTATTATGACTATGTTGACTTAAATGAAACAACAGAGATTTTAATAAATTATCCATAAAATTTTACTGTGATTAAATGGAGAAAACATGACTCTACTTATGAAAAGTTAACATTTATAGTTTTCAAACTCCCACACGCTTTATAATATTGGCACACCTGCATTTTATTTCAATACAATTAAGCTCCTGTGAATTAAGAGATAAAATATATAATTGTTATCTAAACATTATTTTATATGCAGTCCACATTTATTGAACTTAAAATAAAAAACACCATAAACATGTTTTGAAATCATTTTTAATGCCAGCCTGTGGTTTCAAAATTAGTAGTAACCTTTTTTTAGCTATTCTATATTGATAACTGCCAAATTAATTCATATTTTATGGAAGATGCCATCAGATCTCTGATTAACTTCCCCAAATAAACTCTTTTAGTATTGTGTTTTTTAAAGTCATATGTATGCCTGAAACAATTTGGCGATTATTTACTTTTGAACAGTCTGACATATCTCTAGCACTCACTTTGCCAGGCAACAAGGATGTATCCTGCATACATTAGAGAAATGTGAAAAGCAAAGATCTATTTGCTGTCCTGCCAAGGAGAGCAGGGAAAAGACAAGACAGTGGGGGTTACAGTGGGAATCTCATTTAACATAAAAGCTGAACATACTTGAATGTCTAGTAAAATTGAAAAATAAGCAGTTTTCACCTATATAGTTTTAACAATATGTGACTCAGACCTCCTTCTCTACAGTTTGTCTTAATTTTAAGAGAAAGGTGAAATGCAGAATGAAAAGCAACCAAAGAATATTACTGGAAAAAAAAAGACTCTGTCAATATATAACTCAAAATGTATCCAAGTCTTGAAGGTGAGTGGGGCTGGGTTGATGTTAAGATGCAGAGATTTGCAGAGTAACATGAAGCACTAGAAAGTAACTTTGAGAGTTAGGTCCCATCTCATTCTCTGTGCTTAAACCGTGTATGAGTTACTCATTAGTGTTCCCTGCCTTGGTTTTCTTAATCTAGAACTTAAAGAAATTAAACCAAATAGTCACTGATTTTCTTCATGCTACCTAAGTAATACATGTTTTTTTTACCATCAGCAGCATTTTATTTTATTTTACTTTTTTTTTGAAAGGCAGAGTTAGACAGCAAGAGAGAGAGAGAGGGAGAGAAAGGTCTTCCTTTTTCTGTTGGTTCACCACCCAAGTGGCCGCTATGGCTTGCGCGTTGCGGCCGGCGTGCTGCGCAGGTCAGAAGCCAGGAGCCAGGTGCTTCCTCCTGGTCTCCCATGTGGGTGCAGGGCCCAAGGACCTGGGCCATCCTGCACTGCCTTCCTGGGCCACAGCAAAGAGCTAGACTGGAAGAGGAGCAACCGGGACAGAATCTGGTGCATCGGCAGCATTTTAATGAACATAACTCCTCTCCTAGAATTTTGATGACCTACTGTGCTGCTCACGGTCAAGTTATTTTCATGCCATCATTTAGTCCCACAATCTTTCATGAGTCATTAAATAAGCCTCTTTGTCAATTATTGTATCAAAACTGACATAAATAATTATTCAAACTTGTAGATTTTCAACTTAAAAAAAAAAAAGGCCTTGCTGTTTTCATTGCCTGATTGCATTGTATGTTGTGTTCTGATTCTACTGCACAAATGGAACAACACACAAGCTAGACAAATTTGCAAGAGGAAGATTCCCATGACTAGGAAAACAAATGGTAGCAAATTGTGGCTCTGAAGTTTCAAAGGGAAGCACACTGTGGACAAATGAAGTATAATAAAAAAGTGACTATTTGGTCTTTGTCCCTGGTTTCTGGCACAGAAACTTTGCAAGTGTCCCGAGTAGCTGTATCTTTTATATACTCACAAAGTGATTCCTGACAACTAGGAGTAGTAGCGTTCATGGTGGGAGTGGGGAGTAGCTTGAATGCCAGTTGTTTGCGAGAAAAACCAATGAAATGATTAAAAGCTTAGAACTTTCACCCCCTACCTTGCACCTCTGAGAAGAGGAGCTAAAGATTGAGTCCAAATAGCAATGGCCAGTGACTTGGTCACTGCCTTATGTACTGCAACCACCCAAAGCCCCTAACTGTCCGAGTTTGATGAGCTTCTGGGTTGGTGAACACAGCAGAGAAGGTGCAGTGGCTCTGTGCCTCCACTCTTCCCCGCCATACCTTGCCATATGCCTTGCTCCCATTTGGCTGTTCTGAGTTGTACCCTTTATAGTGTACTAGTGACAGTAAGCACAATACTTTCCTGTGTTCTGTGAACCTCTCTAGCGAACTCCTGGGCCTGGGGAGAGGTTTGTGGGAACCTCTGAAGCAGTAGAGAGCTGGAAGAGAGTGGTAACCTGAGTGTTCCAGTTTCAGTTGATATCTGAAGTGGGGACAGTCCTGTGGGACTGAGCCCTTAATCTGTGGGATTTTTGTTAAGTCCAAGAATTAGGGTCTTTGTTTAGTGCAATATTGAATTGTAAGATCTCCAGTTGGTATTGGAGAATTGGCAGTGTGGGAAAAAGATATATTTAGTGTCAGGAAACAGACAATACAACATACTACACAGTTCTAAAAAGATGATACACTTTTATGGCATAAATCAGTGTTATTGTCTCTATGAACTATACTGAAACTGCTAAAAACTAAAAATTAAAAAAAACCTTTATAAAGAATTTGAAAAAGTCTGAAATTACTCACCACTCTACAAGGGATAGGGATGAATTTGTGATTTGAATGAGCAAGTGTTTGTTTCAGAAGTAGGAAAAAACAAATTACAATTTAATTAAATTTCAAAGTGTAACTTTAATGCTTCCCAAAGAGGAGATGGGAAGCAAATAAAAAGGACAAATAATGTCAATTAAGTTCTGTCCCCCTACAACTATTCAATCAACACTCTCAGAATTACATAGCCAGACACTTATTAAGTGTAAACTCCTGCTCTATAAATTACCAAACCTAGACATGAGTCCTGGTTATCAAACAGACCTTCCAAAATAGTTTCTCTTAATACCCAGAGTTGAAGGATTGATTGGGGAAGAAGGAGTGGGGAGAGGGAGGGAAGGGAGAAGGGAGAAGGAGGGGAGAGGAGAGGGAAGATGGGGGAATGGAGAGGGAGAATAAATCAGTTCCAAGTATTGAAGTTATAAAAAGAGTGCAACCCCAAATTATCTCATCATAAGTACAATTTTACCAAGAAAGTAAAGAGAATGCTGTGCACAGAGGTTTTCAAATGTAGTGGCTGTGATGTGAGAGGCAGAATGCTGGAACTGATAGAATAACAGGCATTTATCAACTGTAAACAATGGTAAATTATCCGTGACCTCAGCGGGCTTCCTACCCAAAAGTAAACCTGAGGAAAGGCGACATTCTCCTGTCCTCTGTAATCACAGAAGACACCAGGCGTGGGCTGACATGTGTACACGAGTGTTTTCTGCAGCAAAGCCCTCTGTGATCATGAAAGAATGTCTGCTTCTATTTTGCAGGTGTTTGGGAGAAGCTGTTTCTTAAAGATGCCCACACCAGATGAAAGCAGAAGCATTCAGTGCAAACCGTGGACTACATTTTCCCCAAACAGCTGGCACTTTGCCATATTGCAGACATCCGAAATGCTGGCTGGCTTTTAAAAATGGGTCTAGTTGGTAGTTTACATGTTGACAGCAAGAAGGAAAAATATTACAATATTAGGCATAGGAGCAGGGAAATATTAGAGCATGGAATTCAGGATTTTCTGATTTCTGATCCAATATTTTCGCCACTCAATAATAATATCTTCTAAAACTCAAAATGGGAGGTCTGCCATGTTAAAATTCATGGTCTTGAATGTAGTTGAAGTAAATATTTTACGTCCCCTTTGGCACCTTGCACATAAAATTTTAAAATAATTCAAACAACCTACAGCTCGTCAGTGACCAAATAGAGCTATGGTAAAAATAAAATATCTTTCATTTCAGCACCAGCTGGCTAAATTTAAACTCTGTATTATGCAATCTTAAAGTGTCCTTGAATTATTTGGTGTCTTAAGAAGTTCCCTTAGAATGTCTCTCCCAAATCACTTCACTCTTTAACACCTAAACACTTAAAGTACAACAGGACCAAATTAAGGTAAATCACAGGCAATTGAAAACAGAAAAAATCCATTTGAAACAACACAGGGCATGATACTTTTAAAGTACAATCTCAGTCTTCTCTGTTTAAGTTTGTAGCTACTATAATTAGGGCTGGCAGATCCAACTGGCAATGCTTTTGTTAATTCTGCAAAACATGTAAGAACCTGATTCTTTAATCCTTACTCCAGTAATACTCTCAGTGGACATAACAGTATGGCTGGAGCAAGGACTTAAAAATCAAACATGGCTCGGAAAGAATAATTTTCATACATTTCTCTGAGCAAGCTGCAACAGTTGAAAATATTTAATCTCTTCCGTTCCCTCACCAAAGTCAAAGAAATAGTTTAATATATTCATTCAATTTATGCTCATAAAGGACAAACTAAAGTTTTTGCTAAACGTTGTGCTGTATTTTTAACCCATATGAGTTTATCAAATTTGGCTCATTGTCATTCAATATTAAATACAAAAAATGCTAATTTGCAAAGAGTCTTATGTATGAAGCCATCAATTTCGGAATATAAGGCAGTGCTAAGTATTATCAAAAAACCAAATCCAGGTGAATATTTTCATTTACAGTGATTATAATTTGACCTATATGGTCTTCATTGATCTTCAGTACCTAGACAGAGCATTTACAAACCTGGAAGAAGATGTGTACCAATGACTGTTTTACACGTACCTTCCGTAATGTTTAGACTCAACCGAAAGTTCGCTGATATCTCCTATGTCTTTATAGTCTTCACTCAATACTTTCCTCCCTTGTTTCGTGTACAGCAATTTCCCAGTCCCCTGAAAGGAATCGGTGGAGTGGAGGCCAGCTCCACTGAAGGGTCTATCAAGCAACTACAAGGGACGGCTGAATTTATTTTAGCCATGCAACTAAAGGATGCAACGTGTCCCTATTTTTAGGAACTGAGCTCTGTATAGGTGGGGCCTGAGTCAACCACTCTTTCCAGAACTCTGCCTCGTAGAGCAGGCTGCCTCACAGTGACCTCACTAATGTATGCATGGCTCTAACACATGTGCAGTCCATCAAACTTCCTCCTGCAGCCATGGATAGAGGCCAACTCAGAAATTCTCAACGAAGTCTGGAAAGTAACCAGCGTAAAGGGGGGAGGAAAGTCTTTGGATGACTTGAATTAAAAAAAATAATTTCAATATTTTAAGAACTAGGAATATGAAAATAATGCAGGTAGGAAAAGTTCTAATTTATTTTGGTGGACTTGTTCATATGCATTCTGAGGAAGTGGAAATGTTTTTATTGCACAAAATGTTCTTAGCTAAACACTAGTTGTTTTTTTTTTTTTCCCTTGAGGTGTCACATATAGAGCAAAACACTACTCCAGTGTTTATGAAGTAAGTTTTCTTTTGGTTAAAAAAAAAACAAAAAACAAAAAAAACAAGGAAGAGGGGTGAGACAGCATTCTAGAAAGAATTAAGGGAACACTTACTGTGGAATTCCTGTCTGTTTATGTTAGTTTAAAATCATTTGGCATGAAGAAGAGCAGGCACGGAAGAGAAGTCACCTCACATGCTCCTGAGCAAATCATATTAAATGTCCTTTGCAGCTACCTTACTGACTCAGCACACCCTGTCAACCTAACCAAGAAGAAAATAGGGGAACTGTTGCATGAGCTCCATAATGCCAACAACTAATATATTCTAAGTAAATATAAACTACAGTCAGCTTCCCCTATCTTTTCAGGCTCCTATTATTTTCTAATATGGTGTTCAGTGTGTATCCAACTGGTCTACCAGTAAACCCAAATAAAGAGGGACCTGCCCTTCCACTTTGAGAAAGCGCTGGAATTATATATGCTCCATTTCATTTACAACATGTTTACCAGTAAACTAGCTATCATATTATTTTGAATAAAAATCAGCTTATACATTACATTTTTTTCATACACAATTTTAGTTTCTTTTTAATCATATGTTGAGGAGTAATATGCCAATTTATTAATTATAAGAAAAAACTTCTGAGAGTTTTTTTTGTATACTCCATAAAATTTTCCTGGGACAGGTGCTGTTAGAGTCTAATTATTTATAATTGTGCATACCGGGAGAGTAGCTAGTAGGCATATGGGACCATTTAATTTTTAATTGATTAAAATTAAATAAAAAATTCAGTCCCTCAGTTGTATTCCTCACATTTTAAGTACTCAATCTATAGAAACTGGGTACTTGCTATGTAGTAGACAATACAAATATAGAACATTGAAATCATTTCAGAAGCTTCTAACAGCTAATGGAGACAGTATTTCAGCACAGCTTCACCACTAGCTGTATTCCATAACCTCGGCAAGTTTCAAATGTTATCTAAGCTTAGCTGTCTTCATCGGTGATGAAGTAGGATGGAGTTTGCCAATTTTAAATTGTTCTCAAGATTAAATTGGATTTTATATATATCTAAAATAATCATTACATTATTACATGAGCCTAATATACTTAGTACAATATTATTTTACCTTGCCTTGTACATGAGACAATTGTACTAGATCTAAAATATCAATAATTCAATTTAATTTATGAGGAGACTTACCCTTCAAATGGCAGTCAACTTCATTCTTGTATTTGCATATACTTGTTAATGATAATCATGGAAATTTTACTCTTTTTGAGATATTGCTAACTACTCAAGTATCTGACATCTACTTTACTAATATCTTAAGTAAACATATCTCCCTGGTTTCTTTTTCCTTTTTGAAGATTGAATTTTTAACTTTTTGCTTTAGGTTTCATTTGTGATAGCATTTCTTCAAAGTTACTGTCTTTCTGGAAAGAAGGTATGAGTGATTTAACCACATATACAAAAAAGCCATGTTTCATGTTTGTCTCATTGTGAATTTTCCAATGATTTATAATAGTCTAAAGCTCCAATTATTGTACATTGCTAAAATAAAGAAATGGATTGGAAAAGAAACTTTTGTGGCACATTATGAAATAATTGGCAATGGATTGAGAAAAATATAGTTACATCCATTGTAGCATGCATAAATTAACTATTGAAGGTAAAGCAAAAATGTTCATCTATAAAATTAGTTAAACATAATTTGGCTTACTTTATTTTAGTTATGAGGATGAAGTGAACAGTAGCATCTGGATTCTGACCATTTGCTATTTCAGTGGTTTTGACACTAAATTTTATTCTTTAATAGAAATCAATTTTATTACCATGAAATTACTCTGAAAGCAAGTTGTCTGTGTACATGAATAATAGAAAGATAGATATACAAATAGAATACCTTGATACAAGTCACTGTATAAATAGTCTTAGAAAAGCTCAAATGGAAACTTTTACTATCTAAATTATAAATATGCTTCAATTTTCACATTACCTGGATACCTCTACTGATTAGACCAGTAATGCACTCACTGAAATTCACATGGGATCTTGCAGAATGGAGTAATTAGCACCAGGATAATTGTTCCCATAGAGAACAATTAGAAAACCTGTTTCAATCAAAAAGATAATATATCCAAAGCAACAGAGATCAGTCAAACTAATAAGAACCAGAGGGAGTCCAATTCAAGGTAAGAACCATGTGAATATGAGCTGAAGATCTGAGGCTAAGAGGGCTATTTGTCAATTTTGGATGCAAGTAGAGGCTGAGAATATGGGCTTGGCCCAGGAAGAGTGCACCTGCTGGGGGAAGGAAAAACAGCAGAACTTTTGGCAGTTACATGGGCACAAGTGACAGAACTGAAGAGTAGATGGGCTGCAAATTCTGTTTGCTCCCAAGGATATGTGTTAAGTTCCAAAATCTTACAGGATGGTGGAATAGAATTGTAAGCCCAAACATAGAAATATAAAATGGAATAGTCAACGTTTTTAGGATACTTAAGAGATAGGTACTAAGAGGACAGGTGAGTGTCCCCAAATAAAACGGGAGTTGACCCTAAACAGTTTGAAACAAATGCTTTTTCTCTGGAGATGTTTGCTTGATCTTAGCTAGAAGCTGAGATTTCAGTATTGGCTCCTGGCAAATGGGAGATAAATAAACCAGCAGACATTTTGGCAATTATTTCTGTGAAAAATTTGGTGATTTGACTCAAGTCCAGACTACTTCTCTCTCAAGGCAATTGCGACATTCTGAATCTTCACAGGGCATAGGTCCACGTATATGAACCAAAGACCTCACAAATATAGATTCTTTTAGTCTCAGTGCTGAAGAGAGAAGAATCTCACAGATTTTCAAAGAAAACCATGAAATGTGTTGGTTTTCCCTTCTCCTCTCCTATCTGTCCTTCTGGCAAAGGGAAGGTTGAATCTCTCTTATGAGATAGCATCATCTGGAGATTTGTAATCTCTGATTTTGAATATACACTATTTGATTTTCAATTATAAAAATATGAGCATGCAAAGAGACAGATCACTGTCACTGAAAATTCAAAAATAAAACCAGACAAAGGAAGTGGACATTGTAAATATTTTAATTAGCAGACAACTTTAAAATAATCATGCTTGATATACAGTAATTAAGAAAATATAGGAAATAACACAGAGAAAATAAGAAAACATGGATGGGGTGGCATTGTGGCACAGTGAGTTAAGCTACCACTTACATCAGCATCCCATATTGGAGTGCTGGTTCAGGTATTGGCTGCTCTTCTTTTGATATAGTTGTTACTGTGCCTGGGAAGGGAATGGATGATCACACAAATACTTGAGGAGTTGTCAACCATGTGAGAGACTCAGATGGAGTTTCTGAATCTTGGCTTAGGCCTAGCCCAGACCTGGCTCATGTGGGCATCTGAAAATGAAACAATGAATGGAAGATCACTGTCTCTCTCTCTCTCTCTGTCACTCTCTCTTTCAAATAAATACATTAAATTTTTTTTTGAAAAAGAACAAAAAGATGAGGATTTCATGAGAATACTAAAATTACAAAACAAATGAAATGAATATTCAAAAATTTAGCAATATAAAATCAGATATTAAGAGCTTAATCAAGGGTTGAACAGTAGATTAGAGACAGAAAAAAGTGAGATGAGTAATCTGGAAGATAGGTGCATAAAAAATAGAGAGCTTTGGTTTAGATACTGGTTTTATGTTGAACATCAAAAAGTATTCACTAGATTTTCTTCAGAAATATGGCATTGTTGAGTCATATATATATATATGCTATATATAGAGAGAGAGCGGGGTCCATTAGATCTATCTATATATCTATAGTTTATTAAGTCACTTTTTAAATGATACTGACAAGTCAATTTCTTTTATATTTGCTTAGTTTTATAGGCATAAGTAAATGACAGTAGTGCTCTCCCATTATTACAGTTGGCTTATGCCATAATATAGTTGTGTTCTTC
Source organism: Oryctolagus cuniculus (assembly GCF_051225735.1). Classification (NCBI taxonomy): domain Eukaryota; kingdom Metazoa; phylum Chordata; class Mammalia; order Lagomorpha; family Leporidae; genus Oryctolagus; species Oryctolagus cuniculus. Next base: position 74,037,935 of record NC_142869.1, read on the forward strand.
ACAAGCTGCAATCTATTTATATTTAAGTCTATAATAAAGAATATTTAATGGAATTGAACCACTGCCATATAGTATGCCATACAATCACTGAAGAACTCTGTCTAAAATAAAACTGATGCATGATTTTAGGTCTTTTCTTGAATTTATATTTGTAGGTGTTCTTGGTAACTTGAAATAAAATTTATCTGGTTAGGGAATTCGGTAAATCTATGTGCTTCTTTATCTGGTCATCAGTCATCATGAATTTATTCTCTTATCTACTTTTCCTAGTGCTAACATTTGCCAGTAAAACTACTTTTCATGACACAAAAAAAGGTACATCTGAGGACTCATTTGGTTTCGTTTCTTGTTTTATGCTCGTTAATATGAAAGCTTTCTTGTGGGTGGGCATTTGGCATAGAGGTTGAGATAGTCAGGAACCCTCTCAGGTTGCTGAGTTAGGAAACAAGTTCTGGCTCCTGGCTCCAGCTTCCTGCTCACACAGGCTCCAGGAGGCAGCAGTGGAGGCTGAAGTGATTTCATTCCTGCCACCCTTGTGGGAAATCTGGGTTGAGACCCTGGCTCCTGACTTTGGCTCTCAGCCTAGTCGGAGGTTTTTCTTGGCAATTGAGAGTGAAACAGTGGATGAAAGTGCTCTTTCTTTGTATTTCTCTCCCTTTACGACTTTACCTCTCAAGTAAATTAAATAACTTTCTTCTTTTATGGAATGGTAACATATAAATTAATTAGTTTAACTTCAGCATCTTACATAGTACGCATATATCAAAACATTTCCTTGTACTCTAGATATATGTAATTTTTATTTGCCAAATACGATTTCAAAAAGCTGGGGGCAGGAACAAATAAGCCAAACTTCCCTCTTTTCAATATATTGTGCTGGAACTACTAGACATACACATAAAAATAAAACAAAGATAGAATTAACCCCTATATCCTTCACGAAAACTATCATTAAATGCTCTAATTATAAAACATAATACTATACGACTCTTAGATGATAACAGGATAAAATCTATAGAGTTCAGGGTGAGGTTAGAAACTTAACACTGATGGTGCAATCCATGAAAGAATTGATAAGCTGAACTTGATTAAAACTAAAAATTTTCACTTTGTGGAATGCATGTCAAGAGAATAAAAAGACAAGCTACAGACTCAGAGAAAATTGCAGAGAACATTGATAAATGACTCTTAGCCAAATATTCAAAGAACACTTAAAACTAAACAATTAAAAACAAAAAATTCAATTTAAAAATGGCTCAAAAACCTTAACAATCACTTCATCTCAGAGGATATACAAATGGCAAATAACCATGTGAAAGATACTCCACATCATATTTCATCAGGGAAATGCATATTCAAACAACATTATAATGGCCAAAATCTAGAACACTGACAACACCAAATACTGGTGAGGATATGGGGCAACAGAAGATCTCATTCATTGCTGGTGGAAATATAATTGAGTTACTATGGAAGACAGCTCATTGGTTGTAAACAAAGGTAAACATTCTCTTAATATATGATTCAGAAATCACGCTGTTTTGTATTTACCCAAAGTAAACTTTGTGTTCTACACAAAAACTCGAACATGGATGTTTAATGCAGCTTTATTCATAATTGCCAAAACATGGAATCACCTAAGGTATCTTATAGTAGGTGAGTATAAACTCTGGTCCTCCAGACAATGCAACCTTATTCAGCACTTACAGAAATAAACTAACAAACCAATCAGGGGCTGGCGCTGTTCTGCAACGGGTTAATCTCCTATGGGTGCTGGTTTGAGTCCTGACTGCTCCTCTTCCGATCCAGCTCTCTGCTATGGCGTGGGGAAGCAGTAGAAGAAGGCCCAAGTCATTGGGCCCCTGCACCCACATAGGAGACCCGGAGGAAGCTGCTGGATCCTGGCTTCAGATTGGCACAGTTCCAGCCGTTGCGGCCATCTGGGGAGTGAACCAGTGGATGGAAGACCTCTCTCTCTAATTAACTCTGTCTTTCAAATAAATAAAATAAATCTTTTTTTTTTAAAAAAAGGGATAGGATTCAGTCTGCTGGAAAAAAGGTCAGAGTACAAGATGTTTAATTTAAATTTATTGTAAGCATATCAATTTTTATCATCCACTTTTAGTATACGGCTGCTTTTTTTTGCCTCTTCTTTCTCTTCCCCTATTGGAATCCATTCTTTAAAAAATTCATCTTTAAAAAATAAACCAATCAAACACATGGAGGAAACATAAATGCATATTAAAGCCTGAAAAGGCTATGTACTATGTAATTCAGCTCTACTACATTTGGAAAAGGCAAAAAAGTAAAAAGACTAAAAAGATCACTCATTTTCTAGAATTGAGATGGGAGTGGGGGAGGGGAGGATAAGTCAGCAGAACAGGGTGATTTTAAGGTCCATGATTAACACCAAGAATGAATCCTAATACAAATTATGGAGTTCGGATGATTATGATTTGTTAATGTCAATTCATCAATAGTAGGAAATGGACCACTTTGGGGAACAATGCTGATAATGGAGTAGGCTATGTATGTGGTAAGGGCAAGGAGAATATGAAAAAATCTCTCTACCTTACCCTAACTTTTGTTGCAAACCTAAAACTTCTCTAACAAATAATGTTTATTAAAAAAACTTTCCAAGAAAAGCAGTAAATCTTTCTTCTTTAATTTTCCCATAACAAGAATATCCATACTTTATAAAGGGATTGGAACAGGGATTTTATTAGGTATTTACATTTATTTTCTCTTATTAACTCATAAACTCCAAGATATTGATGTTTTCATCATTTCCTAGAAAATAAACTGAGGATGAGTGATGTTAAATAACTCTTCCAAAGGAAAAAGTTAATAATAAACAAAAATTGGTATAGGGCTCAGTTCTGCTGAATCTATAGGCTCACATTATTTGGAATATTATTTGTCCTGACCTTGAACTGAAAATTCTATCCAATCACTTTTATGTGTGTTGGATGACAGTTTTGAAAAGGATAAACTTTTCTACATACTAATAACTACTGAGATTAAAGTAGTGCATGCCTGCAATACGAAGACTTTGTACATTGGAAGCAAAATAAACTCTCAAGGGTTCTTCAAAGACAGGAGGAGTGGGGACTTTAAAGTTGGGACAACTGGGGCCAGCATCGTGGTGTAGTTAGTAACGCCACCATCAGTAACATCAGCATCCCGCATGGGAGCCGCTTTGTGTTTTTAGTGTTCCACTTCCAATATAGCCCCCTGCTAATGGTTTGGGAAAAGCAGTGGAAGATGGCTGAAGTACTTGGGAACCTGCCACCACATAGGAGATGCGGAAGAAGCTCCCGGCTCCTGGCTTTGGCCTGGCCCAGCCCCGGCTGTTGCAACCATCTGGGAAGTCAATGAACCAGTGGAAGGAAGATCTCTCTCTCTCCCTGTTTCTGTAACTCTGCCTTTAAAATAAAATAAAATAAAATAAAATAAAATAAAATAAAATAAATAAAGATAGGACAACTTACATATGACATGTAAGTTCTAGACACATTAGGCCCATCTAAACTTTTTAAAATTAGAAAATAAATATATTAATACTTAAAATTTATATTTTTTATCTATCATACAAGGGTATGTCAAAAAGTTTGTAGAACAATGGAATTAAAGAGTAACTTTATAGAATGGATATTTAGCAGTTAAAACACTTGTGTCCCATCTCAGAGTACTTGGGTTTTATTCCCAGATGTAGCTCTTGACTCCAGTTTCCTGTCATTGCAGATCTTAAGAGATGTTAATCATGGCTCAAGTGATTTAATTTCTGTCATCTGCCTGGAAGACCTGAACTGAATTCCTGGGCTCTTGGCTACAGCCCTGTCCCACCCCAGACACTGTGGCAATTAGGGGAATCCACCAGCAGTTGGGAATGCACATACTTGCCCCCTCTCTCTCTGCCTCTCAAATAAAAAAAAAAAGGAGTTTATTTTGGTGTTAAAAAAAACCTTGAAATCCATGCATGGTTCAAAATTGTATTTATTTATTTAAGAGGCAGAAAGATATAGAGATAGAGAGAGATTGATCTTCCAAAAATTAGTTCAATCCCCAAATGCTTAAAATAGCCTCAACTAGGCCAAATCAAATACACAAACTGAGAGACAAATCTAGATCTCCCATGTGAGTGGCAAGAACGTATTCACTTGAGCTCACCACTGCCTCCCACGACCTGCATTAGCAAGAAGCTGGAGTTAGGAGTTGAACCAAGTATTTTTTTTTAAAGATATATTTATTTATTTGAACGTCAGAGTTACACAGAGGAGAGGCAGAGAGAGAGAGAGAGAGAGAGAGAGAGAGGTCTTCCATCTGATGGTTCACTCCTCAGATGGCCGCAAAGGCCGGAGCTTCGCAGATCTGAAGCCAGGCACCAGGAGCTTCTTCTGGGCCTCCCATGCAGACGTGGGGTCCAAGGACTTGGGCCATCTTATACTGTTTTCCCAGGCCATAGCAGAGAGCTGGATCAGAAGAGCAGCAGCTGGGACATGAACCAGCACCCACATGGGATGCTGGCACTTCAGGCCAGGGTGTTAACCCGCTGTGCCACAGCGCCGGCCCCGAGCCAAGTATTGAACCCTGGTATGCTGATGTAGAAGGTAGCTATCTTAACTGGTATCTTAGCCACTAGGCTAAATGCTGGTTCCCATAGCCAGCAAAAATATGAATATTCCATGAACTTTGTGAAGATCTTTAATACAAACCTATAAATTAGGATTAAGCACTCTGCTTTGAATTTTGTCAGTGGCATGACCCATTCAAGTACGTTATATGTGCATGTGAGCAGGATTAAAATATAAGCAACTCAATTGTAGCTGAGTTATTAACCATACCTTTCACCTGTTTAATTCCATTAAATTATGTCACAATATTAATAAAATATGATTAAGAGCCTCTGCATATATTACTCATTTTTGTATCATGTCATAATCTTATGTAGTGACATGATGTTAGAGAATGAAAGAATCACTATTAATAACTATGCCACCACAGAATAAACTGGCATTATCTGAGGCCACAGGATTCTGTGAACACTTGACTAATAAGCCAAATGTGAGCCCTCTTGACACACCCTGGAAGTACATACTGGGGAGTGCTTGCATGATCTGGCTCCTGATACAAAAATAAAAGAAACATGTTCTTCACTAGTCACTTAGTATGTGGATTATCCCTACCCCTTAAATATGATTTGGATTATATGTGTCTCTTAAGCCAAAGACTGGCTATTCAGGGCTTTTGTGTTTCCATATGGATTTTAGGGTACTATTTCTAGTTCTGTGAAGAATGTCTGTGGAATTTGATTGGGATTGTATTGGATAAGTAAATTGTTTTGAATTTTATAAATATTTTGATAGTATTAATAATTCTAATCCACAAACATGGAAGATTTTTTTTATTTTTGGGAGGTTCTATTTTTGCATTAATTTTTTGTAATTTTCATTATAGAAATATTTCATATCTGGTTAAATTAATCCCAAGATATTTAAATTTGTTGTAGCTATTGTAAATGTGACTGAGAAGTTCTTTAGCAGCCAGAATATTGTTAGTATATAATAATGCTATTGATTTCAGTGAGCAATTGTAAAGAATAAAAACAAATCTGGAGGCATCACAGTACCAGATTTCAAGACACCCTACAGGGCAGTTATAATCAAACATCCTCCAGCATTAAAAAAATATAGACCAATGAAACAGAATAGAAACCCCAGAAATTATTCCACATATCTACAACCAATCTTTGATAAATGAACTGAAATCATTTCATGGAGAAAGGACCATCTCTTCAACAGAAGGTGTTGAGAAAATTGGATTTACACATGTAGAAATAAGACCCGGCCTTACACTCTTCAAATATCAACTCACAGTAAATCAAGGATCTAAACTTAGGAATTGAAGCCATCAAATTACTAGAGTAAAACATAGGAGAAATCCTGCGAGACATTGGCCTAGGCAAAGAGTTCTTAGATATGACCCAGAGCCACAGGCAATCAACAACAACAACAAAACAAAACAACAACAACAAAAAAACAAAAACAACAACAACAACAAAAAACCAGACAAATGGGTTATATCAAGCTAAGAAACCAGAATATATAAGGAGCTGGGGAATCAGAATCTAGTTAAGAAATGGGCTAAGGATGTGAACAAGCATTTTTCAAAGGATGAAATACAAATGACCCATAGACACAGAAGACGCTCAGAATCACTAGTCATCAGGGAAATGGAAACAAAAACCATAATATCATATGGAACCAACCTAGATATCCATAAACTGATGACTGGATAAAGAAAATGTGATATATATTTACATGATGGAATACTACTCAGCCATAAAAAGGATGAAATTTTGTCATTTGCAACAAACTGGATGCAATTGGTGAGGATTATGCTTAGTGAAATAAGCCAGTCTCAAAAACATAAAAATCATGTGTTTTTCCTGATCTATATTAGTTAACATAGAGAGTACAAAAAATGTGATGTGTGAGAATGAATTCCACATCTTGAGATTTGATATTGCTACTAGCCCTTGTCTATACCCCTGAGGAACAATGAGCTTTCTATTTTCTATCTGTTGAATTAATTTTTTTTGACAGGCAGAGTTAGACAGTGAGAGAGAGAGACAGAAAGGTCCTCTGCGTTAGTTCACCCCCCAAATGGCTGCCACGGCCAGTGCGCTGTGCTGATCCGAAGCCAGGAGCCAGGCATCTCCTCCTGGTCTCCCATGCGGGTGCAAGCCCAAGCAATTGGGCCATCCTCCACTGCCTTCCTGGTCCACAGCAGAGAGCTGGACTGGAAGAGGATCAACCGGGACAGAATCCAGTGCCCCAACCGGGACTAGAACCTGGGGTGCCAGCACCGCAGGTGGAGGATTAGCCCATTGAGCCGCTGGAGGATTAAGCTTGTGATTTCTAAGTAAATTGAAACTATATTGTCACAAAAATTAAAAGAAAAATAATAAATGAAGGAGTGTGAAAGGTGGTAAGTATCTTTATGTTCTTAAAACTGTATATATGAAATACATGAAATCTATTCTCTTTATATAAAATAAATTTATAAAAAATGAAATCCTGACATTGGCAACAAATGGCTAGATTTGGAGATCATTTTGCTAAGTGAAATAAGGTAGAAAGAAAAACATCACTAATTTTTCTCTCACTTTGGAAGTCAATATATAGATAGTATAAAAATTATGTGGATGTCATATTATTTCTTATATAGTTATTAATATTGCTTCACTGACAATACAGACTTCTTTCCCCACATTATGATCATTTTCATGAATCCCTTATTTTGTGATACTGATACCTCTGTTTTCAAGAAAAACAGTATATATGTGTATCTAGAAAAAGTCTGCATTTGACGTGAATGTGGCTGAATGTTAAAAACTTAAATTTTAAAAGTAACAAAGTAAACATATAATTTTCAAAAACAAAAACAAAGACTATAATGAATAAAAGAAACTGAGGGAAGCTGAAATCTAACTGAGGAAAAGGAGGTAAGTTTTAATAGGAGAGCTTCCTGGTTAAAAAATGCCATGGGTTGGATATTCTTGGTAGATTTTTTTTTGGATCATCTTTTAATTAAAGTAGTAAAAATAGCTTTTGAAAATCACAAAATATCAGGAAAGTCTAATGATGAGAGAGAAAGACACACACACACACACAGAGTGAGAGAGAGCGAGAGAGAAGAGCAAGAAAATTAGGACTAAGAGAAAATGTGCTGAAGTTTGTACAGAATTTCCAACAGTGATTGTCATTGAAAGCAAAAATATGTGAATCACCCTTGTAGATCCCATACTACATAGAGCCATCTCTGAATAAGAAATGGATAAATAGCATCCATGAACAATAGGTTTTGACTCTCCCCATTGGTATCATGTTGCTTTGACCAAAATCAGGTAGTCTTTTTCCTCAGTCCATGTGAAATAATTTGTGATCCAAGGCAAGCTACAATCCTAACAAATTCACCTCTGCCTCTCACAGTGTGTATTTATGCATGCAGCACACCACTCTGGACAGAAGGAAAAAAGATGGAGATCAGTTGTTAGTTTCCTAACAAACCGCTTTGGAAAGAACATGGTGAACTGTATAATATTTCATGTTTGTACCATACAAAGGGAAGGTTTCACATTGTGTTTGACAACCTAAATTAGGATTGTGAAGTATGGGATAGAAGTGGCAATTTTCTCTCTCTCTCTCCCTCTCTTCACTTTTCACATTAAAACAAACATAAATTGGGGCCGGTGCTGTGATGCAGTGGGTTAAAGCCCTGGCCTGAAGCACCACCATCCCATATGGGTGCCAGTTCTAGTCCCGGCTGCTCCTCTTCCAATCCAGCTCCTTGCTATGGCCTGAGAAAGCAGTGGAAGATGGCCCAAGTGTTTGGGCCCCTGCTCCCATGTGGGATACCCAGAAGAAGCTCCTGGCTCCTGGCTTTGGATCTGCTCAGCTCCTGCTGTTGATGCCATTTGGGGAGTGAACCAGCGGAAGGAAGATCTTTCTCTCTGTCTCTCCCTCTCACTGTCTGTTTCTCTACCTCTCAAATAAATAAATAAAATCTTTTAAAAAACATACATAAATGATCATTTTTGATGTAGTTCAGAGGGAAAAATCCGTATGGGAGGAAAAGATATGTTCCAAGTATTCAATGATGGCTAAATATGAAAAATTTACCCACTCAACCAAACCAAGAAAGTAAAGTAAATAAATCAAGACGTTGCTGCTGGACAGAGGTAAGAGGCACTGACTTGATGAGGCAGATTGGTAGTGAAACTCATAAACTGCATTTATTCCGAAATTGGGAAGCATTTACAATTTGTAAATCTTTATTTTTTTAAATTTATTTGACAGATAGAGTTAGATGGTGAGAGAGAGAGAGAGACAGAGAGAAAGGTCTTCCTTTCCGTTGGTTCACCCCCTAAATGGCCGCTATGGCTGGCATTGCACCGATCCGAAGCTGGGAGCCAGGTGCTTCCTCCTGGTCTTCCATGCGGGTGCAGGGCCCAAGCACTTGGGCCATCCTCCACTGCCCTCCTGGGCCACAGCAGAGAGCTGGACTAGAAGAGGAGCGGACTAGAACCCGGCGCCCATATGGGATGCTGGTGCTGCAGGCGGAGGATTAACCAAGTGAGCCACAGCACTGGCCCTGACAATTTGTAAATTTTGATGCAGTCAGAGTCAGGAAGAAAAGGTTTTATGACTTCTAAGTAGGTGTTTTAAAGGAGTGGAGCAAGATGGATCGAAAGGAAAATCTGAAGGCTAAAAGTAGTTTTGGGAAAATGTAAAATTTAATAGAAAAATCAAAAACGGCATTTGATACAGGAAAGAGTGCAATAAAATAAAATTAGATAAGTGAAATGTGGAAAAATGTGAGAAATGTTTTCATAATGCAGGCACAAAATCACACGGGTGACAATCATGACCTAGATTATGATGGACAGGAAGGACAGAAATATGATCAAAGGAAAATAACTATTTCTGAGGAAGGAAGAGAAAAATGCCAAAGAAATAAATAATTAAATTTTAAAAAAAGTTTTTGAGCTGAAGAAAGATCTGAGATGAAAAAGCTCAGGGTTTATCAAGATACCTGGATATGCCCTGATACTGACTTTTTAAGATAAAAGTTTATGAATAAGAAAAAAAAATAAGCTGATCTCAGAGCTCTTCACTAAGATATGACATACTATGATACAGTGGGATATTGTATAAAAGTGGTTTTTCCTATTTTTATTACAGATATACAGCATAGATTCTAATGGAGAATTCTATATATAGATGCTCCTGTGATTTTCATATGAGGAATATAAAGGCATGTTTTGCAATATACAAACATTTCTCAGATAAAGAAAGTGACTAATGTTGAAGAAGTACCGTGGTACAACCTGAGTATTGTTGCTTTTAAAAGACTTTCTTCCACATTATTGAAGCTTTTTAATCTTTATCTTTATATACTTATGAACTCGACAATATGTTAATAAGACCGTAATCTAGACATGAGCATTAGGAGCATTATATATTTGATAGTTATATTCTAAGCATATTCAAAACATCATCCAATATAATCTTCATAAGAAATACGTGAGGTAAGAATAAGTCCTATTTTTGTTTGTTTTTTTAATGAAGAAACAGAGAGACAGTGATATTAAATATCTTTCTCAACATATTGTGCCTAAAATCTCATAATCAGAAACTGGATCCAAGCAGTCTGTTCCCAGATTCAATGCTTTAAATGCCCAGATTACAAGTTGTATTCTTTATAATAATGGCCAAGTCATGAAATCAAATTCTAGAACTATTTCCATAGGAATATTTTAAGATGTCTCCATGCATGTTTCTATGTATCCTTATAATGTAGTTGTGAGAAATAAATAATACAATGTATCTAAATGTGTTTGTTATGCCATGGTGCTAGTTATCATTCTATCCCTCTCAGCTGCAAAGACACAAGTGTATCTCTACTGAAGATACTGGTGCATTTCTTCCTTGCTAGCTGGCAAGGTCTTAAGCTTCATCAAGATTGTGGAGGACCCTTGAGGGACTCTGGACAGGAGACTGTTCTTTGTGACTTCTGTGAGACATCTCTCCTGAGAAGCTCCTTCAGTGTCTTGTGGAAAACAGCATGTGGTATCAATCTCTCCAACGAGGGTTGGATTAGCCTTGGAGAAATTAGTTTATTTCTGGATATTTTCTTTCCTGGGTGCTCTGTGTTACCCTCAGAGTCAATGGCTGCTCCCAGCAGTTATTTGTTATTCCTTAATGTTTTCTTTATCACTTGAAGTCAATCTTTTGTAGTTACAATCTCCTGTTATATTTAGTAATTCTTTTTAAAAACTTTCACTTCCTCTGTTCATATTACCATGTTGTTTTTGCTTCTTTACTATATGTAATAAAATTTGAATAGTTATTTTTTGGTTTTATATTGTGTATATGTATTTATAGTTATTGATGAAAATACTTAAAATTGTGGGGGAGAATAAAAGGCAAAGATTCTGGATTCCTGGCTTTTTAACAAAAGAATAAAGTATTCACCTATTTTTATTGTACTTCTGTGTTTGTGTGTCCCTCTGTTTCATGTTTCTAGAAAAAAAATGGAGACAGAGGATAACCCCAGAGCTATTATGTGTGTTATGTGTGTGCATTTATATAGAATAATATATGTGTAGTCTTCTTTCCTTTGTTTTATATCAATGAAAACAACAGGTTCCTACAACTAAGTACTGATTTTGAAATCTAGACACTCCTCAGGGGACATTCTGGGATCCAATGTTACCCCAAGCTAGAATGAAGAACTATGTAAAGCACACCTCAAGCATATCTCTATTTTATGGAATAAATAATATATAAACATATTAATAGATAAGTAAATAAGTGAAAGAATAATGAATGTATTCCTGAAAGCTGAAAGCAAAGAAGGAACAGATTAGTAGTGCATAACTAAGAATACTGGCTTCTACTATCCTTTTCAAGAACTTTATTTAAATGTGATAAACTGCTTTGCATGTATATTGATAAATTTCATTTTCATGCTTCTTTTGCTCTCAAGGAATTTTGTTGCAGTAAATAAAAAAACAGTAAATATTTCTAAGCCACATTTGATTGGCTCAAATTGGGAACTTGGAGAAGGTTTTAGAATGGATCACAAGAGTATTTTTTAGATTGAATATTTTAAAAAGGCAAGGAGAAAATAAAAATCTTAAATAGAGCAATGGAGTATGAAAGAGAGAAACCAAGAATAGCAAACAACATTATCTTTGAAAGTGTAACTGAGAAGTACCTATTTCTTCATCAATTTTTATTAACTCAACAGTCATTCATATTTTGCTTTAGTTGTCAGTTTAGGTTTATAGGTCAGTTTCTCACACTCTTCAAGCCTTGTCATTTAAAAAAATTGTTCTATTGACTTGTCATAAAAATTTGGATATGGCAGACTTTATTTGGGAAAATGTTTTGGACATCTTATTATTTAAATTTATGCCTGAGAAGTACAACCCATAGTCAATCACCTTCTTGTTAGAACTGGAAAATCATATATTCACCCAAATGATATTCATTGAAAGTCTACAAGGCACTGAGTGTGCAAATGCAACTTGCTTTGCACCTGATGAACTCGTAGTTATTTGTCAATTCAGCGAACTTGGAAATATCTTAGAGAGAGATTTTAAAATAGTTCACCCTAATTACAGATTGATATTAAAGAGATTTTCTAAGAATGCATCTACCTAAATGGTGAACTAAACCTGTGTTTTGAATTGCTATTAAAATTAGTGCTATTTTTAGTTCTGTGTAATGTAATAAGTTTTTTTCAAGCAATATTCTAGGTAATACAATGTGCCTAGGAAATAGCTATTATTTTATAATATTATTAAATAAATTACATTCCATTTCTTTCAAAATTTCAAAAACTTAAAATAATTTATGCATGTGACATTTTTATAGTGTATTTCAAACAAAGAGGTAGTTATTATTAATCTTACAATTGTAAAGGGGAGGACACTGAAGGGAGAGTAGGTAAGTCATGTGTTCAAGGTCATGTGATTTGGACATGCCCAATACAGGATTTAATCTGGGCATGCCTGTCACCTAAGTTCATGTTCAACTATTTTGTCATGTTGAATGTGTATATGAAATAGCATCCCTCCATATATTCACAAATTATAACTCTGTTCAGTAATTCTTTTATGTTTCTCTCCTGTGGGATAAAATTCATTCATTCATTCAGTTGTTCAAAGAGTATTTACTCCACAAAGGGAAACTATTGTTATGTAATCGTAAATGAGTCAGTAAAAAAATAACTGTAGATCAGGCAAGAATCATCATATAGATGCAGACAGAAGTTACCTTTAAGTGGGGAATGGGGTGCATTTGCCAGAGCAATTGTAGATGACAAATGTGATCATTTTGTTTGTTACTCTGATGCCAGTGGCCCAGGACACCAATTTCCCCTGAAGACATGTATCATAAGCTTTTTCTATTATATAAATCTCATAATTCTTGAAGTGATTACATAGAGGGATATTGAAGTGGTGAACAATTCTCCATAGGCTTCCTTTCTCTTATTGAAATAGTCACTCAGCTGAGTTTTCTATTATACTGTTCTCCAAGACCTGAATAATTATGATTGGACTTGTCTTATTTTACTTCAAGCCCAGTTTATGGTGACTAATAGCGTGCATGTAAAATCTATTGTTTTAAGGAAGTAAGAAATAAACAAGGTATTGGGAAGGAAAAACATCTTTTCTTTCTGTCCATTCTAGGTTCAAGGCTGGGTCACCCTTAATGCAGCACAGATTAATAAGAGAAATGCACTGATTGTTTTAATGTAAATTCTCCCTGACGCAGGAGACTTCAAATGGAAATGAAGACCCAAACAATTGGTTAAACTTGAGTATTTCTGTGCTCAGTTTGATGAAGAGGGAAAATTCTGGAGAAAGATTCTAGGACAAATGCATGAGTTAAGTGTAACTGAAATCTACAAAATGTCTGATTTCATAATGAAGTGGAAGAAACTTGAAAAGCCTGTTCATGCAGATTCCTCTCTCTTCATCTTTGAATACAGCACACTCCTCTCCTCTGGGTATTGGGGGACACCTCATATATGAAGATCTTAGGCCCTTATTCTGGCCAAGGTCAGAACGTCCTTCTTACACCTGTTGTTTCTCAGATGCCTTCAGCTGGAATTATGCAACATGCCAAAGTGCCATATTTGGAATAATGTGTACTGAACTCATCAGAAACAAAAGTACAATGCTGGCACACTTCGCCAATCGAAACAGCTGTCAACCACCTGTAGCTTAATTCAGGAGTTGCTAAAATTGATTTACAATTATGACAACAATACTGAGTTGATATCACCTCTGCAAACTCTTGACAATCTACTAACACAATGAGCTCAGGAAATATTTTGCCAGATGCAGGAGTAAATTCCTATGAAATCTAGTTAGAAATTGACTTTTAAAAATTATGCAACAATGATTCCTTTGTCCCTTGTAATCCCATATAAACCCTAATGTATCCAGTTTTCCTTCTTTACTTTCAAAATTTGCAATTTCCCATTTTGTCATAATGGATTTAAATATTATTGTCTCTATCCCCAGCCAGACTGTGAGTCCCATATGGGCAGGAACCTCATGTTAAAATTTTTTAAAGTAAACTGTGTTTTGCTTTAAATTGTAGGTTGCACTAATAATCATGCTATGAGGATGATTTCAGAAACTCTGGGCATGGTTGAAGGCATGGTGCCCCTGCTCACAAATCTAATCAGTTTATCCTATTGCCTGCCTACATCATCTGCATTGTCACTGTGTGCATCTGACACATAGCTGGTGTTAACATCCTTTGTTAAGATTGAGATGTTACATTTTTCTCCTTGAGAAGTCATACTATTTTTGTACTATTTATTATCCAAGAATGTGTTTTCCCATTATCTTCTATCTTCTGTTTACCTTTTCCAGTACCACAATTATTTCCTAATATTTTTTAACCTTATCCCATTATCTTATCACTGATCCCTTATCTCAATAGGAATTCAGCCATTGGTTAACATTTAATGTGAGCTTTCTTCATTCAAATAACAATTTCCAATTTCATGTAAGATAGCTGAATTGTTTATTATTAGCCAGTTGAAAGAAAAAATAACCTTGGCAAAGTCCTGTGGCCACCAGAATCCAATCCAGATTGGTCAGTAGTAAATGAGCAAATATTGAAGCCAAGCCCTCCAAAATCTTCAAAAGAATCTTAGGCAGGCCTAGTGATTAAGATTCTCTTTAGGATGCTCTCATATCATATCAGAGTGCATGGGTTTGTGTCCCAAGGCAGCAGGGGTGGCTCAAGTTGCTGGCTTCCTGCCACCCACATGAGAGACAGGATTGAGTTTCCAGCTCCTGGCTTTGGCATAATGCAGCCTTGAATGGAGCAAGCCTTTGGAGACTGTACCAGTGATGGGAGGTCCATCTCTCTCTCTCCCTGCCTCTCAAATACAATAAACGAAGACTTTAATAAAAGAGAATCTTGAGGCTAGTACTGTGGCATGGCATGGCAGATAAACTCACTCCCATATATACAATGGTTTGGATCCTGGCTGCTCCGCTTCCAATCCAGCTCCCTGCTAAAGCACCTGGGAAGGCAGTGAAGACAGCCCAAGAACAGGGGTCTCTACACCCATGTGGGAGACCTTGAAGAAGCTCTTGGCTCTTGGCTTCAGGCTGGCTCAGCCATGGTTGTTGTGGCCATTTGGGGAATGAACCAGTGGATGGAAGATATCTCTCTTTCTCTCTCACTCTCACTCTCACTCTGCAGCTCTGCCTTTTGAATAAATAAAATAAATCTTTAAAAAGGGAGAGAAAGTCTATTATTCAGATGTTGAAATGTCATGCAATGATTTTTGTCCAAAAATATGTTTTATTTCGAGTTATAAAATATAATATTAACCTTTCCACACTTTATTCACTAATGTTTTAAACTTGAAAATCTCTGAAAAATTGCAACCCACTTGAAAAGAAATTGAAAAAACAGTTTCTAAAATCTTAAAGAATCAAATGACCAAAAAAGGCCAGATTTGCTGTCCAAATCCCTATATTTTAATATCATTATTCATTCATGTTGCTATTACAAAGTTTAAATCTACTTTTTATAGCTTGCTATTTTTGAGTATAGTGATGTGCCAACACCAGTACTTTGAAATTTTTAATACCTTAATCTTACTTCACCAAATGTTGCCTACTCTTTTAGATATTTTCCTCTTTTCAGAAATTCTATGGGTACAGGTAAAACGTGAAAAATGCTTTCTACAAAGTATTAAAACAACACAACAACCTAATAATATATCTTAGAAACTTTCTATGTCATAGAAACTGAATTTACTACCTCATTCTTCTCAATTCGATGTATATTATTTTTTCTTTTTCCTTTTAATCTTTTCTTTTTTAAAAAACTTTTTTTAAAATAATTTTTAAGGTGAACAAATTCCATGTAATTCATTTATACAGATTTAGGAACACACCAGCTCCCCCTGCACATGCTCCAACCCTTCCTCCTCCTTCCTCTCATTCCTTGACTTGGTTTTCTTTCTTTCTTTCTTTCTTTTTTTTTTTTTCTTTTTATTTTTTTGACAGGTAGAGTGGACAGTGAGAGAGAGAGAGAGACAGAGAGAAAGGTCTTCCTTTGCCGTTGGTTCACCCTCCAATGGCCGCCGCGGCCAGCGCGCTGCGGCCGGCTCACCACGCTGATCCGATGGCAGGAGCCAGGTACTTATCCTGGTCTCCCATGAGGTGCAGGGCCCAAGGACTTGGGCCATCCTCCACTGCACCCCCTGGCCACAGCAGAGAGCTGGTCTGGAAGAGGAGCAACCGGGACAGAATTCGGTGCCCCAACCGGGACTAGAACCCGGTGTGCCGGCACCGCAAGGCGGAGGATTAGCCTAGTGAGCCGTGGCGCCGGCCAGACTTGGTTTTCATAATGATCTACTTTCAGTTTACTTTATACTCATAAGATTAACCCTACACTAAGGAAAGAGTTCAACAAATAGCAAGAAGAAGATATTAGTGTTCCTTAACAGTAGAGACAAGGACTGTAAACAATCACTGAATTTCAAAATGTCAATTTCACTCACATATATAATATTTTTTCATACTCTTTGTTACCACAGATCAGGGAAAACATATGTTGTTTGTCTTTTTTGGGACTGGTTTATTTCACCAAATATAAAGATTTTCAGTTGCATCCATTTTGTTGCAAAAGACAGGATTTTATTCTTTTTTATGGCTGAGTAGTACTCATATATATATATACACACACACACCATATATATTCATATATTCTCTCTCTCTCTCTCTCTCTCTATATATATATATATACACCATAATTTCTTTATCACTCATCAGTTGATGGACATCTGAGTTGATTCTATATTTTAATTATAATGTTAAATTGTCTTCTCAAGAGATTATACTATTTTTGTACTATTACCAAAAACTCACCAAGAGAACTATTTCTTTATATGTTTCACAGCTGCAAATGGTTACACTATTTGTTTTGACATTCACATGGAAAAATTATGGCTGGTCATTAGATTTCTTTTCATTTTCTCCAATACTATTAGTGTTATTCACATTTTCATTATTTGCCATTTCAAGTTTCTTTGGTTCATATGTTTCACCTGAATTTAAATTTAGTTGTATCTTTCTAATAATACACTTTATATATTCAGCATATTAATATATTACTTACTACAAATACTGCAAATATTTTCTTCCATTTTATATTATCTTTAACTTCTGTTGACATATTTTTCACAGAGCTATTTTTATTATATAGAATTGCCTACAATTTTTTTGTCTTCTTTTTTTTTTTTTTTTCTTTTTTGACAGGCAGAGTAGACAGTGAGAGAGAGAGACAGAGAGAAAGGTCTTCCTTTTTCCATTGGTTCACCCCCTAAATGGTTGCTACGGCCAGTGCACTGCGCTGATCCGAAGCCAGGAGCCAGGTGCTTCCTCCTGGTCTCCCATGTGGGTGCAGGGCCCAAGGACCTGGGCCATCCTGCACTGCACTCCTGGGCCACAGCAGAGAGCTGGACTGGAAGAGGAGCAACCGGGACAGAATGTGGTGCCCCGACTGGGACTAGAACCCGGGGTGCCAGCGCTGCAGGTGGGGGATTAGCCTATTGAGCCGTGGTGCCAGCTTTCTGTTTCTAGTGTAGTTTTTTCTGAATTTCTCTTCCACTATGAAGTCAAAATTATCACCTTTATTTTTTCTATTATTTTTATAATTTTGAGTTTTGGGTTTTTTCACTTAACTTTTAAAATCACTGGGAATAAATTTTGGATATCATGAAAGAAGGAACTATGTTTTCTTTCCACTGACTGACTTTGTCCAAGTACCAGTTCACTGGCTAGTCTGTCCATTTCCAACTAACATGAGATGTCACATATTCATTAAACTAACTTGCTGTAGTACTTAGAATCTCCTTACTAATTAACTTCTGATTTCTATGTGGTTATAATTCTGTTTTCTTATACTTAATGATTTATGTAATGCCCTGTTTCTCGTGGATATTGTGATTTTTTTTAAATTCACTGGAACTTTAATCTCTGAGGCCTTTTTTTTAGATTATTGGTATTTATTGAGAAATAATAATTATAAATAATAATGGGGTATAATGTAATATTTCAATACATGCATACATTTTAATGATCAAATTAGGATAATTAGCATCCACGGTGTCATATATTCAAGATTTTTTGTAGTGTGTCTGAGACCGTTTTGAGACCCTCATTGAAAATGTGTGTTCCTCCAGAGAGTATTTATATTTTGCTTCTGCCATCTGCCTTGTGGACCAATTACAAACTATGTTTGTTGGTTGATGTTTTCAATATCTCACCAGTAAGTATATTTGGCTGTCAAAGGTGAATGAAATTTGGTTAGGAATACTAGTTCTTGAGTTACGGCTCTGGAAGATAAAATTACTTTCTATCATACTAGACTAAAGCTTAGGTAAATGTATTTTTAGTGACTCTTCAATCATGGAGAGTCACTGTTGTATTCAGCTTTAAAAGGCATCACCAATCTAGCCCTCATCCTGTATAAGCCTAGGGCCTAGTATTCTAAATCAATTGTGTGCTTGCATCAATTAAATCAAAGCTATAGTCATTCCAAATGAGTAGGGAAACCAACAGTTTCTGGGCTTGCTTATGTCTCTAGAATTTTATTTTCTCTTTGTTTTCCACTTCAGTGAATTGCCTTTATTTTTTCTGAAGGAGTAACTTCTCATATTTTCATCAGTATTTTATGTGCCTCACAAATGAATACTTTCAGAAAATATAGCACATTTTATTTTTCAAGAATTATCCTTAAAGCTTTTTAAAAAGTAAATATTTTCAATTACTTAATTGTACTGGATAAATAAAATATGGTATAAATGCACAATGAAATACTACTTACCATAAAAAATGAAATTTTGTCATTTGCCACAAAATGGTTGCAACTGGAGAAGATTATATTTAGTGAAATCAGCTAGTCTCACAAAGACAAATATCATGTTTTCTCTGATATGTGCTAGTTAATACAGAATACAAAAAATGTATATAAATATATAAGAATGAAACTCAGATCTTATAATTTGATTATTTCTTGTAGTCTTTGTCTATATTCCTGTCAAACAATGTTCTTTCTACTTTTTTCTTGTTGAACATTATTTTAAGTGGTGCATTAAGACTGTGATAACAAAGTAAATTGAAAGTATGTTATTGCAAAAATTAAATAAAAAAAGGAAGAAAGGAAGGAAATGTATTGAGGGAGGGATAGAAGTATGATTATGTTCTTAGAATTGTATCTATGAAATATATGAAATCTTTCCTCTTTATGTTAACAAAAACAAATTGCTCTGTATCCTGTATGATACAATTTATTTGAAATTTTGGACACATATTTTGTATCCTAGAACGGTGTGGACAGTAGCATCAATGTCACTTTAAAACTTGTTAGATTTCGGCCGGTGCCACGGCTCACTAGGCTAATCCTCCGCGTGTGGCACCGGCACACTGGGTTCTAGTCCTGGTCGGGGTGCCGGATTCTGTCCCAGTTGCTCCTCTTCCAGTCCAGCTCTCTGTTGTGGCCAGGGAGTGCAGTGGAGGATGGCCCAGGTGCTTGGGCCCTGCGCCCGCATGGGAGACCAGGAGGAAACACCTGGCTCCTGGCTTCAGATCAGCGCAGTGCACTGGCTGCAACGCACCGGCCGTAGTGGCCACTTGGGGGGTGAACCAATGGAAAAAGGAAGACCTTTCTCTCTGTCTCTCTCTCTCTCTCTCACTGTCTAACTCTGCCTGTCAAACAAAACAAAACAAAACAAAACAATAAAAAACTTGTTAGATTTCAAGTTCTCTGTGTTGTTAGCTGTTTTGTACAGGAATATTATAATACAGTAATATTATGTGGGTTTTCCCCCTAAGTCCTGTGAAACAATTTTTTTTTGTTCATGTGAGTAACAAATCAAAATATTATTTTGAAATTTCAAAAATTTCAAATTATCAGACTATAGTCCAGATCTGTTGAATAATTCTGGGAACATGGCACAGCATAACAGTTCCTCCAGATGCTTTGGATACAGCCTAAAGTTTGAGAAGCACTAGCCTAGTTTATCGTCAGTTTCAACAAAGGTCTTCTGTAATTAGAAAGACACTTCATTCTTTTTAAGATATTGTATGTAAGCTAAAAAAATAAAAAGTGGGGCCAGTGCTGTGGCACAGCAGGTAAAGCCACCGCCTGCAGTGCTGGCATCCCATATAGGTGCTGGCTCATGACCTGGCTACTCCACTTCTGATCCAGCTCCCTGCTGTGTGTGGCCTGGGAAAGCAGTAGAAGACAGCCCAAGTGCTTGGGCCCTGTAGCTGCTTGGGAGACCTAGAAGAACCTCTGGTTCCTGTCCTCAGATTGGCCCAACTCCAGCCAATGTGGTCATTTGAGGAGTGAGCCAAAGGATGGAAGATCTCTCTGTCTCTCTGCCTCTTCCTCTCTGTAACTCTGCCTTCCAAATAAATAAATAAATCTTTAAAAAATAAAAATGTTAAATACATTGCTTACTTGATATTGTTATTTTTATTGCTTAGACTAATATTTACTAAACATACATCTAAAATTTTTCCCATTATCATATTTTGTTAGAAAGTTTAGTAATTCTGTCAGTTTTTGGTGGTTTTATGTGGCTCACTAGGCTAATCCTCCACCTGCAGTGCCAGCGCCCCAGCTTCTAGTCCTGGTTGGGGCGCCGGATTCTGTCCCGGTTACTCCTCTTTCAGTCCAGCTCTCTGCTGTGGCCCAGGAAGGCAGTGGAGGATGGCCCAGGTGCTTGGGCCCTGCACCTGCATGGGAGGAAGCACCTGGCTCCTGGCTTTGGATCAGCGCAGTGCCAGCCATAGTGTCCATTTGGGGAGTGAACCAACGGAAGGAAGACCTTTCTCTCTGTCTCTCTCTCTCTCACTGTCTTAACTCTGCCTGTCAAAACAAAACAAAACAAAACAAAAAACAAACAAAAAAAAGGGAGGATTTAAAAATTTAAACAGTTTCTTAATTACTATTTCTTTTTATTGTTGTATGACAAACTTTTTTTTGTTAATACTTGCTTGTTAAAACTTTCCCTTCCTGTACCATGTTCCAATATTTTATGATTGTCTTTTGTGCATGGTATATGCCTAGCTTTTATGAACAATCCAACGTGACTCTGTCTTTCCACTGAAAAGCTGTGACATTTATATTTACAAAGATTACTAAGATATTGTTATTCATTAATGTTGTGATTTTAGTTATTTTAACTCTTCTATGCCTTTCTTTTTCTGTTTTCTTTGTTTATAATTTTTCCTTTTCCAGTAATGGTTTAAAATTTTTCATTTTTTTGGCTAAACTTTATATAACTGATCAAAGCTTAAGGTTAAACATTCTATCTTTGCTCTTAAAGACCAACACATGTAATCAAAATGGCTTGCCTGCTATTAAAATTTGAGGTATTAATTCTAGCATCTTTTAAACCACTGTGTTGGGGATCCTCAAGACTACCCTCCAGTGAGCTATTCAGTAGGAACACAGAACTCAAAAGTTTACACTGAGTTATTGTTCATTACAGCAAAAACCTACTGATTAAAATCAACATGTAGAAAAGCACATAGGATAGGGCCCTCAACATACCAGAGCATGAGTTCTAGTTGTCTTTTTCCAGTGGAGTTACCTGGATGTTGGTTATTTAT
This sequence comes from Oryctolagus cuniculus, assembly GCF_051225735.1. Lineage (NCBI taxonomy): Eukaryota > Metazoa > Chordata > Mammalia > Lagomorpha > Leporidae > Oryctolagus > Oryctolagus cuniculus. Next base: position 74,059,674 of record NC_142869.1, read on the forward strand.
TTATTTATTTATTTACCTATTTATTTATTTATTTATTTGAAAGGCAGAGTTACACACATGTTCCCCTCTCCACAACCAACACACATACTCAGAGAGATCTTCTCTCTGCTGGTTCATATCCCAGATGGCCACAACAGCCAGGCCTGGGCCAGGCTGAAACCAGGAGCCAGGTGCTTCTGATGGGTCTCCAACATGGGTGCAAGGGCCCAAACGCTTGGGCCATCCTCCTGTGCCTTCCCAGGTGCATTAACAGGGATCTGGATTGGAAGTGGAGCATCCAGGTCTTGAACTGGTATCCCTATGGGATGCCAGAATCGTAGGAAGTAGCTTTACCAGCCTCGCCACTTTGCCAGCCTCCCTGGATGGTACACAATTCTCTCATCAACAACGTGTGGAGAAAACAGAAGAGCTATTAGTAGCTGGGTAAACTGATTAAGACCCTGGCATCTACAATTTTTATTGAGGATTGGTCACATAAATACAGAGAATCTATGTGACTGACCTCATTACAGTCTACATCTCCCTATCCCCTTCCACTCCCACATCCTCCCACTCTGCCCCTACCACTTTTCCCCCACACTCTACATCTCTCCAAGGTCAAACTGATAACACATAGCCCAAGACCTCTCACCCCCCCATAAATCACATTATTGGCATAAACCATTTGGCCTGGTCCTATGCCCATGGCATGCAAAGCTAGCCTTACCAGGACAAATATGCAAGTGTTTAAGGTTTGTTTCCCAGGAGCTGGTCAGTTGGAGCTATAGAGTTTGTACATCCTACGCCTGCTGAGTTAACCCTTTTCTGTACTAACATATGACTATTTTATGTAGGCTGTTTATTCTGATACAGCCACAAATCCACAATTTCACTGGTCAGTACTATTTGTTTTTTTGTATTCCAGGCTATCCTTCTGTGATATAATTTCCTTTTTCTTAAGCATTTTTCCAGCAATTATCATCAATGAGAGTTTGTACTTGGGGGGTTCTGTTTTTGGTATTTAAAAATGTGTTCATTTTGTGCTCATTCACATATTAGAATTTATCTGAATATAAAGTTTGAATGGAAAATTATTGCTCCCACTGGGTTAAAGATGTAACTTCTTATATTTTTACTATTAAGCAGCTTAACTTGTATTTTTACTATTAAGCAGCTTAACTTCCCTTCTCACTGTTTCCTATTATTTTTCTCTTTTTCTGCAGTTCTGTAGTATTCGGTGGTTTTTACCATCATTTGTTTAGAGGTATAGACTTTTTATTTATCGTGATAGTTTTTCATTGTGTAACCTGAATCTGAGACTCAGGTCCCTCATCATTTGAACAGAATTCTCAGCCATTATTTCCTTGAATATTTCTTCTCTTCCACTCTCTGAGAGATTTCAGTTCAATACACTTTAGACTATTCATTGTTTCCTTCAGGTCTCTTAATCTCTCTTTTATATTTATTGCTTTCCTTTTTATTCACTATAATTTTGTTCAAATTTATCTTCTAGATCATGAGTCTCTCTTCAGCCACATGTAATTAATTGTGTAACATATTTATTCTTTCTTGATTTAAAAAATTCTAAACATGGTATATTTGAAATTTTCATTAGTGATGGAAAAAGGACATACGCCTCAGCCATTTTAGCTGCTTGCCTGAAAGTAGATAAAATTTCCTTTTATCCCTTACCCCTTACCAAGAGATCAGCTCAGGACCATGCCCTGCATTGTTCTCCACCCCAACCCCTGCTTTCTTTCCAAGTTTGCAAGCCTGTGAAAATCCTGAAAAACCTGTATGGAGAAACTTACCACTACTGCCTCCCATCTTCCCTTGGGACCCTTGGCCCACCCTAAGATGTACAAGGCTCAGTCCACTGGGGGACTGTACCCTCTGCCACATGTTCAATCTGTCTGCATGCTGGCAGTTGGCCACTTCTGTGCATTTGCTTTTCTTGAATAAATTTGTTTTGGCTGTGAGTTCATATCCAGTCTCCTCTCTGTTCTGCTCCCCTTTTCCTTATGTTTGGTGCCCCATATGAGAAGGGGCACAGAGATCAGCCTCTTGCCCTCTGTGGTCTCTCAGAAACTGGTTGCTATTTCATCTTCTGGGTAAGAGCCGTGACCATCCCCCTCCAAACTTTCCTCTCTGTGGCAAACTGCCTTGGTACTCACACTCACCTCCTCACCCTCACTTGCGCTTTCTAGTTTCCCAACGAGTTCGCAGCCAGAGCTCCTTGCCAGATCTCATAGCTACCTGTGATGTCAGACCTGCATCAGATCCCTAGGGTAGACTTTGGTCCCTCTCCCTCTTCCCTTTTGTTTCCGGAACAAGAGGAGAACTCCGGGAAGTCTAACACGGGGTGGAGGTGGGCTTGTCCCACTTTTGGGCAAGGACACTTGTTTTAAAGTCGGGACCACTCTACTCTGGGAGAAGATTCTGATCGTGTGGGATTCCCTAGGGGATGTTCTAAGGGCGTGCCCCTCCAACCTCCAAGCCCAGTCTACCAGATCCATGGTTCTGAAGTTTTTCACACGTTGCCTGACTACCCTCTGGCCTGTCTCTCAAAAAGCTTGCAAAGGTTGGGTCTAAAGGGGAGATAAGGCTAAAGAAATGGCCAAGAATTCGGCACTTTTGCTCTCAAAATTCTCTGCGACCTTAGTAACTTTACACAGAGAAAAGGCAAATGGTCAGAGGTCCCCTACATCCAAGCCTTTATTCTCCAAATCATCTTTCCTCATTGTAAGTTCTTAGGCAGGAGAAAGGCCTGGAACCTCCTCTTTAATCCTTGAATTTCCTGTTTTCCACTCTCCCTCTTCTGTCAGTGTAATGCCTCCTCAGGAATGACCCTCTACTCACCCTGTCCCCTTATCTGGCTCTCCTTCACCCCCCCCCCCCATGTTCCCACCCCCACCCCCCACCAACCTTCCCTCAGCAGCAGCCACAACTGCCTCTCCCTCTCTCCCTCACCCTGCCTCTCCCATTGGGCCACTCACTCCAGCTGAGTGCATATAGATAATTTAAAGGCTAGTAGAATGTTTATTGCTCTGGGCACCTGGGACATTCCAAACTGCTTACACAATGCACTGTAAACTTCACCAAGGAGCCTTTCTCACATTTTTTGCCCACCTTATCAGGGTCCATGTGGTGCTCTGCGTGTCCCCCATCAAGCAGCTTAAGAAACAACTCTGCCTGCTGCTAAAATGGAATGAAACCGGACTTCAAATCTGGGCAGGCTCAACCCCACGCTCTCTTTACCACCACCTCATTCTGTCCTCCCTACAATAAAGTCTTCTTTACTTTATCTAGCCACCTCCTCTCCTTCTACAAACCCTAAAATCCTAAAACCTAGCATAATGGAGATGCATCTCACATTGCTACTCTGTCTCACATCTAAATTCTTTCTTACATGAAGACAAATCATCTATTCTAGCTATCTCCAGTATATATTTGGCAAAACTGGCCAAGAAAAAATTCAAGAACAGTGGATAAGTCCTGAGCAACCTCACTCCCAAGAATGCTCCATGCCTAGCTTTCTTTTATCTTTTCCCCTGCAGTTGTCGAATGGCAGCCAAAATCTTGCCAACATTTCACAGACACAGAGGCTTGCCCATTCTTTTAACCTTAGCCACCTTGGCATCTCCTCTGCTCTGCACCAAGAGGGCTATCAAGTCCATTGTGAAGTCCTGGGAGGAATTTTAGGAAGTCCACACTCAGGAAGCCCTCTAACCAGCAATGTCCCACACAGGGAGTGGAAAGAAAATGAAGGGCTTGCCTCCTAAGGCAACATTTCCCTAGGAGATATCTCTCCCAAGCTACATGGAATAATGGACTACTGGCCCTTCACTGGGTTAATTACTAGGTCTAGGCATCACTCTTTCTCCAAAATTATCTTTCATTTTGTCACCTATCAGATTCTGCTCGTTAAGAATCTCTCTCTCTATCTGGAGGGGTGCTCATCCGCTCTGATATACGCCCTCCTACTTTAAACCTGACATAATGGTTAACAATCCCCAGTGGGCCTCTCACCCATGGCATACCAACCTCTGACCCAGTCACCTTTGGGACCTTATCTTACAGCTGCCTGAACACGTGTTTGTTTCAGAGAAATTCTCAAGTATTTGAATGTTGAGTAGGCCTAAGATGTTCTTTTCAGAAAAAAAAAAAAGATGCAAATTCAATTTAAAAACCTAAAAAGATGTCTTTAGTAAACAATGTCATGCAAGAGAATTTGGTTCAGTTGTAATTGGATATTGGGTTTAAATGAATTTATCTCTTATGAATCTAGGAAGATCACTGCCTTAAAAAAATTTGTTTTGTAACTTGCCAAGCTTGTTTTGTAACTTAGTTTAACAGATCTGGATGAAATAGCAATGGATAATCAGCTCTTGTTGTAGCCCCCTAAGGTGGTTTTTGCAATCTCTTGTTTATGTCGCTGATTTCCAGCTAGGGTTTTATAAAAAGGAGTAGAATTCCATATAAATGTAATTTTGACCTTAATTCAGATAAAGGTATGACATAATAATCAGCATCTTAAATCATCTAGGTATAATTGCTAAATGTAAATTGGGTAACATAAATGAGAAAAATGTGTCTAAATGTGAACTTAGGTACTCTTAGCACCTTATATTCTATGGAAAAAACTATTTGGGTTTGTTAACAAATATGTTTTTATAAACTGTCCATATGTGAAAAATTTCAAGACTGCTTGAAAGTAACCAAGGTTGAAATTCAATATGTTCTTTTATTTAGAAAATGCTGCCTTAATATGGAGATTTTTAAAGGGTTATTTCAAAATGTAAATGAAGGAAATCAACAGAAATATTTGGAAATAGTCTTAGGTGTAATTTTGAAATATGTTTAAAAACTGCAGCATCTTCTTTTAATAGTTTTTGTTTAATTGGTGACTTTGTCAGTTTTCTAGACAGCTCCAATAAGCTCTTCTCTTTTCTCTAGTTCTGACTCTGTTAAAATTGTTCCAAGCTATGGGATGACTCCATGTACGAACTCTTACGTTGAAGGCTTTCATTTCCCATTTTGGTGAATGACCAAAAAGACATCAATTTTTCATCCTGTTGATGTAATCTTTGTGTTCTCTGTCTTTCCTTATGTTCTGATTGTTTAAAAACAGCTGAGTTTTTTTAATTTAAAGAGTTATGTTTTGTTTGAGTATATACTTATTCTAAAGCATTTGAGTGATTACTTTATACCAATGATCAAATCTGGTCTATATTATGTCATGATATTAAGGGATCCTATTTCTACCAGATATTTTAAGCCTTCGTGGCATCTTTGACAAGCATTTAAAAAAATCAAAGTTTCAAATTCTTTGGACTTCGTTATTTCCAGTTGGGCTCCTGGAAATGTCAAAGGATGTACCTCTCATCTTTTAGAGACACCAACTAATTTGACTGTTTTGTTATATAAAGGATCTTGTCAAGATATGAAGTGCTAAATTTTAAATTATGATAATATAAAATGCTACTAATACAAATGTGAAAAAGTTATAAAAGTTGAATGATCCTGTTGGTGTGTTATCAGTCATTGTAGTTATCTTAAAGAAAAAGGCCCAGTGGTCTAAAAGGGTTAAATGCTATATAAAATCTTACAGATGTTTTCTAAAATACTGTGTGGAGTAAACAATTGCCTCTTCTTGTTGGTTAATGAGTTTTATAATTTTAACTATGGCTATTTAAAATCTTTTGTCATCCAGCTTTGTATTCTTCTCCAAATACTTACAATTAGGCTTACTGCTCAGGAAAATTAAAACATTGTAGATTCTGTGTTTAAATGTGTCCTCTTTTAGGTTGCAAAGGACTTTTCCCCTGATTTCTATTGTATTCAGTACTTTGGGACAGTTCCATAAACAGACAAATCCAAAGTATAACAATGGACTACAGTTCTAATTGAGAAAAGTATGGTTAATTCAGGTTACTAACAGCAAGAAGTAACTCTAATCGATTGAAGGTATTATACCTTTTGGTAAATGTTTTCTCAAGTTTTTATTTGACAGTTAAAATTGCTTGCTAAGTTTTCACTTAGTATTAAGTTACTGAGAGAGTGAGCGTTCTGGGATGCCTGACGTTTCCCCTCATTTCTCCTCTATTCTCAGCAGGATGGGAAACTGACTCTTCTGAAAGACTCTCCAGGATGTACAGTTTGATCTTTAGACCTTATAAAAGGGATGGGTGACATTTTTCCATAATAATGCCTGACCACCATATATAGAAGATCAAATAGTATAACCTAAGCAAGAGCTTAAATTATGATACGATTTCGCAGCTTGATTTGTTTTGCTGTGGGCACAGTAAACAGTCAAAACCTCCCTTTTCAAACCAAACTAAGAGAGAGATAAGAAGCTTTACTAATAACTTCAAAATTTATAGACAGGTTAGATGAGGTGGTCATCAGGTTTGATCTTACCTAGGACAGAGCTCCCCCCATGGGCATCATCGTGTCTTAGGAAAAACCCTGTCAGACTTGCTTGTGGCCACAGAGTTCTAGCTCCAGAAACCAAAGATGTGATTGAGCTCCCCCTTGGCCGACATACTAAAGGCTGCTTCTGTGGTCTGCTTTAACAGAGATCAGGAGGAAGAGGAGCAAGTTAGGCATCGGGAACAATGTAACAAAACGTGGAAGGCCCATTAACAATAGCTTTACATGGTGATCAGTCATCAAGGAGTTGCAACAAGACCAGTCCCTCCCCAAATGGTACTGGTTTTTGATGTGGAAAGCCAGGGCACTGGACAGTCATGACAGACGCCAGCCTCTGAAGGTTCCTGTCTGCTCTGGCAAGAGCTGGGCCATTGGAAATGAAACTGTCTTGGGATTGAAGGACTCCCAGGTCAGTGTTGCAGACCCTGTTGACCCTACTTAACTTGAAAAAGCCCTCACCCTGCCCAGCTTCCAAACTAAGCCCCACGATCCAGGGGGATGGCCTAGCATCAATAACATTGCAGGCAGAAGTATAAATTTCCTTTTAGAGATACCAGCTGTTCAGTTCTAAACCACTATTTAAGCCAGGTCTCTTACCTGGCCAGCTAGATAATGTGAGTCAACAGGGTTCACATCTCCCTTACGATGTGATGAGACAGATAGGTCTGGACCTCATATATAACTGTCCAAGCCTTAATGCCCAATAATTATTATCACCTGCCCCCTCCCCCACCTCACGGTTTCTATTTGCCTCTCAATGGGAAAACTCTCTCCTTGTGGATAACACTTTTTCTAGGTCCTCTAACAATGCTCTTCCTTTGTTTTAGACTCAGTGTATTTAATCTGCTTGTTAGATCTATTTCCTCCAGACTTGAAGCAGTGAAATTCTAGTTGGTCATGCACATGAAATCTCAAATGGGGATAGTTTCTGTTAGCTAGAACTGTGGTCCCCTCAAGAGACCTTCTCTGGCTGAAAGCTGGTCTTGACCATGGGTTCCTTAAAGAAGCCAGAGCTATTAATCCCCTAACCTCTGACAGCGGGCAGGATTTCCATAAGTAGAGAGAGGAAATGAGGGAGGGAGAGCCTGGGACTGGAAGCAGGCCAGACTAACTGCAGCCCACAGCTCCTTGCCACCATGCACACACTAAACTAAATGGGAATTTTTTCTCTGTGGCGACCAGTCCGGAGCTGTCTTCCCACTGACTGGAAAGGGACTTGTACTCATGCTTTCCTATTTCCCCCTCAGTCCTCATTTCAGTCATCTTTTCCACCTTGGGCAACGTCTCTAATGTCTCCTTTTATCCTCATAATTATAGTGCTCCTATTCCTACCAGGTATAATTAACATATTTCAAAAGTTCTTACAGGAACAAATGGCTTCTATATCCTGAGCCATCACCCACGATCTACACAAGACTACTTTTCTTCTTCAATCAATCCAATCCAGAGTATAGATACTACACCCAGTATCAATGCCCCGTATCTGCAGGTAGCAGCCAGAAAGAAACCAGAGTCCCATCTCCTTATCTATACTCAGAGTCAGGGTTGATGGAACAAGGACATAGCCTCAGCCTTTCTAGCTCCTTTTTTCCCCTGAAAGTAGATAAACTTCCTTTTTTTAATTTATTTTATTTTATTTTATTTTTTGACAGGCAGAGTGGACAGTGAGAGAGAGACAGAGGGAGAAAGGTCTTCCTTTGCCGTTGGTTCACCCTCCAATGGCCGCCGCTGCAGCCGGCGCACCGCGCTGATTCGATGGCAGGAGCCAGGAGCCAGGTGCTTTTCCTGGTCCCCCATGGGGTGCAGGGCCCAAGCACCTGGGCCATCCTCCACTGCACTCCCTGGCCATAGCAGAGAGCTGGCCTGGAAGAGGGGCAACCGGGACAGAATCCGGCGCCCCGACCGGGACTAGAACCCGGTGTGCCGGCGCCGCAAGGTGGAGGATTAGCCTATTGAGCCACGGCGCCGGCCCAGATAAACTTCCTTTTTACCCCTTACCCCTGCCTTCTTTCAAGAGATCAGCTCAGCCCCGTGCCCTGCATTATTTCCCACCCCGCTCACTGCATTGTTTTCCAAGTTTTAAAGCCTGTGAAAAACCCGAGAAGTCTGTATGGAGCAGCTCACCGCAACTGCCCTCCAACTCCTGCCTCTGGACCTTCAGTCCACCCTAAGATACATAAGGCCCAGCCGCTGGGGCACTGTGCCCTGTGCCATGTGTTCATTCTGAGCATGCCAGCAGTTTGCAACCTCTGCAAGCTTATTTTTCTTCTTGAACACATTCATTTTGGATGTGAGTTCCTATCCTGTCTCCTCTCTGTTCTGCACCCCTTTTCCTTAAAATAGATCTTTTCCAAACATGATTCTTTGTTTTTAATAACATTCCATTATTTTACTGTTTTGTGATATCCTTCACCTTTTAAAATATATTTATCATAGTCTCTTAACAACCTAATCCTCATACTACTATTAACTGAATTTCATGACAATCTAATTATTTACATTTTCCACTGACTCCCTCTGATATTGGATTATTAACCTGCTTTTTCTTTTTTTTAAGTTCGGAATTGTAGCCCAGGTCCATGGTCTTTCACCATGGCAATACTGAAAGGTGTGGAAGTGATTTGATTCACTTCTGCCATATATTCAGTGACAAATGGAATTTTTGACATTTACTTAACCTCTCAGTTTGGGGTTTCCTTACTATTTCTGTATAATTCCATAGAAATGACATGCAAAGCAAGAATTTTAACTGCTTTTTTTCTATCATCCAGTGTTGTCAATGAAAAGTTTGATGCCAAATTGACACTCAGTTTTTTTAATTTTTTATTGTTTTGGAAACATGTCCTTTTCCCATATATGGAAGTTTTTGGGATTTCACAATAATACACAGATCATGTAAGATCTCATTCTATAATCTCATTATCTTGTGTCTGCATGTATTATTACTTAATTCTTTGGAGTGAGGTGGCCCTTTTAATTTGAAGGTGCATACTGTACTGTTTTAGCTCTAGAAAAAATTTATTTTTCAGTAAATTATTTGACTTTTCCACTCTTTTTGTTTCCATGCATTCTCTCTGGAATTTCTATTGATTTATATCATTCATTAAATCCTCAAATGTTTTGTTCTATTTGTACTTTTTCATGCAGACATATTAATCTTCTACCTGGTGTTCACTACTAAAATGATTGCAATGGTCAGGGCTTGGCTAGGCTGAAGCCAGGAACCTGCTATTCCATCTGAGTCTCCCACGTGGGTGGCAAAGACCAAAGTGCTTGCACCATCTTTAGCTATTTTTCCAGGCTCATTAGCAGGGAGCTGAATCAGGAGTGGAGCACCTGGGGCTCGATTCAGTACTCTTACTGGATGCTGGCATTTAAGGAAGCAGCTTAATCCATTGTGTCACAATGCCAGCCTCCTTAGAGGCTTTTTCTCTTGCTTACAAAAAGATGAGAATGTATAGTAGGACTGGTAATTAGAGGCAATAAAAGAATAAAATGAAAAGCAAAAGTGCAGTTCATGTTTTAATTCTGCAATTATAGAAAATATAATTTTATGTAGCATCTTTCATTATTTTCCTGCAAGGAAATAGGATTTAGAAATGTGTAACTGGAAAAAAAAACATTCTGTGTTATGGTAGAAGAAAAAAACAATCAGGAAGGAGCCAAGATCAGGTTGTCTGTTGGTGCAGTGCACAGAAAAGGATAGCTGTACTAAAAAGTCAAAAGGTTTTCAACTCTTAATCAAATGTTTCTTTTAGGTGGTCCAGAACTCTCACTTGTATTCATTAAAATGCATGATATTTGTATTTTCATTCATTTCCTGTGTTTTTATTCTGGATTATTATAAATATAATCTGGGTATGTTAAAATTCCTTTATAATTGCCTACCTATAGATAACTAAAGGCAATGGGCTCCAAGTTTTGATACCATCTTCCCACAGGACAGGATGTCATTGTCAGAGCAGGGAAGTGAAAATATTTAAGCCATGAGTCATAAATATTGTGAAGTAATGATTTAAATAGGCTTAGAGGTGGTGTATCAAATTCATCTCAGAGGTTTATGAAAAGCAAATCACTACAGGATGATTACATATCCCATTATAAGTCAAAGAGAAGCTAGGATAGTAAGTGTTGAAATGTTAGATTAAATAAACTGTTAATGAAACGAGTTACCTATTGTGTTTGAGAACATCTGACTTTTCCTTCAAGATGATCTTTAAAAAATGAAACAACTGGCTGTTAGTCTAGGCAACACAAGTTTACGTGTATTCTCCAAGAATTCCTGAGACCCTCTGGCTGGGACCACATGTACTCTTCTGAGTCCTCATCTACTATTTCATCAGCTTGGAAAGTGTAAACAGTCACCACTGTGACATGCACAATTTATTCATAGAACATTATTTTAGCCCTCTCCCCATATTTATAGAGGTAGAAAAATATCTGAAGATAGAAACAAGTGGCTCTTTGTAAATGTAACCTCACAAAGAGACAGGTTTATGTGCTAATATTGTTTGTGTCTTCACATTTATCTCATTATTTTTATAATGTAATATGGACATTACGTATTTTATGAAATGAAGTATTAAATGGAAATATAAAGTTATGTTTAAAATAAATTGCTTCTAATTAATTTTGATTTACATCAAACTATTTCTAATATTAAATGCCTATAAGAAATGAAGTGGAAGAGGAAGAGACAACTTTTTAAAAGTTTATTTATATTAAATTTATTTGAAAGGCAGATTGAGAGAGGAAGGGAGAGGGAGAAGGTGAGAGAGGGGGAGGGATAGCTTCATCATGTGCTGGCCTACTTCTCCCATGCCCGTAATAAGACTAAAGTCAGGAGCCAGAAATTCCAGCCAGATCTCCCAAGCAGCCAGAAGGGGCCCAAGTACTTGTGACATTGTCTGCTGCCCCCATGGTGCGCATCAATATGAAGCAGGATGTGAAGCAGTGGCAGAACCGAAACTCAGGCACTGCCATATGGAACACAGTTACCTCCAGCAGCAGCTTAACCTGCTGTGTGACAACACCCCACTTCCCTCAAAAGGAGAGAACTTTAATAAAAGCTTTTGGCTTAACTTTAATAAAAGCTTTTGGCTTAACTTGAGGAAATACAAAGATGTTAAAAATTGTAATTAGTACAAATACTTTAAAAATTAATTTTAGGGCCAGGTATTTGGTGTAGTATTTGAAATAGCCTCTGGGGATGTGGAAGTCCCATTACTGAAAACTTTGGATTTCTACCTGCTTCTGTCACCAGACAAAAGAGCCCTGGAAGCCATGTTGGTTTCTTCAGGCCCTTCGCGCACACACACATAGGCTGATTTTTAACTCCCCACCTAACACTTCCACTTCCTATTTAGCTTCCTGCTAAGACATCTGGAAGGCAGCAGAAATGGCTAAAGTATGTGAGTTTCTGTCACCCATTTGGGAGACCCCGGTGGAGCTCCTGGCTCCTAGCTTTGGCCTTGCATAACTTTGGCTGTTGCAGGAATCTGGGAGTGAACCATGTGTGTGTCACCCTACATTCCAAATAAAAATAAGAATAAAAAGCATATATAAACATAGAAAAGCAACATTGCTAATTAGCTAACATATATAGTGGCTTTTCCTCCAGTCACTATTTTGGAAATATCTAGAGTTTAGCACTGCCACTCTTTCAATTTTTAAAAATTATTAAAACATGTCAATGAAAATTTTAATAAGCTTTGAAAACACAAAAACAAGTTTTCTCTTTTCAATAAAGCGATCTTCTTAACTTGCTAGCTGGGTCTAACTCAACAAGAATTCTGACTTAGACTACAGAATCTCCCATGGCTCCAGCTCTTGTGGATTTAAGAATATTTGTTGAAATGAGATGCTAAGTATCAAATATACATATGTATTCCTATTGCACCCAAATTTCTAACTTTCTATGCTCCTTCATGATTTTGCAGGATTCATATGCAATCTCCCCCTTTCCCAAATCCCTCCTTCTCATACACCTCTTTTCTCTTCTTTCAACTCATATTTTAAAAGCACCTAAAAAACAAACAAAAGTACCAAGCACTTTTGTGAAACATCTAAAGTATTGCTGAAGAATTCTTTTGGGATTCAGAGACAAACACAACAGGAGCCCTATCAACATCATTGACCTGCCCAGTGCTTGCTGAGGAGACAGAAACAGTTGCTTCCTGTGTGTCCTCTGTTGCCACTGCTCACCTTCCCGTGTTGCTATTTCTTTATGTGCCTGCCCCCCTACTTAGGAGCCTGGTCTGTGTGTTCACACATCTGACTCTCCAACACCAAGAACTGGGCGGGTCCATAGCATTAGTTTTGTAAATGCGGGAATTATGGATGTTGATGGTGCTCCTGTGTGTTTCTCTCTGAAGCCAAAAAGAATTCTTTAGCAATTGGATTCTAGCTTCTTCTTGAAAGATTCATGGATCAGTCTTTCCCCCATTTCTCTCCCTGTCTTTCTTCCTCCATTCCTGTTTCTGCCTCTTTTTGTCTCTTTTCTTCCTCCTGCTTCCCTTCCTTCCTTTTACCCATCCTTTCAAACTACTGATGTAGAGTGAGTCTTTAAGCTATGTCATAATTCAGAGGGACAGGGTCTTTTATTTTGAAACCCAGGCTCATTAGGATTACAGCGCCAATATCTGTCATCAGACTTCTCCAGTATACACCTACAACACTCATGAGTCTCTAACATTGTCTTTCTTTTTTTTTTTTTTTTTTTTGACAGGCAGAGTGGACAGTGAGAGAGAGAGACAGAGAGAAAGGTCTTCCTTTGCCGTTGGTTCACCCTCCAATGGCCGCCGCGGCCGGCGCGCTGCGGCCGGCGCACCGCGCTGATCCGATGGCAGGAGCCAGGAGCCAGGTGCTTTTCCTGGTCTCCCATGGGGTGCAGGGCCCAAGCACCTGGGCCATCCTCCACTGCACTCCCTGGCCACAGCAGAGGGCTGGCCTGGAAGAGGGGCAACCAGGACAGAATCCGGTGCCCCGACCGGGACTAGAACCCGGTGTGCCGGCGCCGCTAGGCGGAGGATTAGCCTAGTGAGCCGCGGCGCCGGCCTCTAACATTGTCTTTATTTTGGAACACTGACAGTCATATGAGCCATGCTCATCTGTATAGACACATGGAGTCATAGCCTCAGTTTAAGATGTGAGGTTTTGTGTTTCATCTTTGTGCTGACATCCTCATTTCCAATTTATTAGGTAACAGAATTCCTACGTACCTTTCCCTGGAAAAACCTGTTTGGGGTTTGGCTTCCATCTGAGGGCTCCAGGTCTGCTAGCCAGCCCTGTGATTCTGCCTGAACACCTTGCCCTAGGCCTGTTCTCCATGGAGACCAGAATGGGACAACACACCCAGTGCACAAGATGCAGACTGAGAGTCTAAGGGAAGACTAGCAGTGTGACAGACACACTCTGCCTTGGTGACAGTGGTAAGGAATAAGGACTTCACTGCCCAGGTGACTGCATCCAAACCAGCAACATAGTTGCTCCAACCCGGATCACCCAGAGGAGACCCTGTTTTAAACCGCACAGAGTATATTCATCTTTAACAAAATAGGACTTTGGATATTTACTTTTTAAACTGTAGCAAAACGAACTACTTCCCTCAAGTCTGCTTAAATGTCACCTCCCCACTGTGGCTGGTCCTTACTAACTTAATTAAAATGACAAATGTCTTGGTCTACATTTTTTTTTAAAGATTATCTATTTGCTTGAAAGTCAGAGTTACACAAAGAAAGGAGGAGAGGCAGAGAGAGAAAGAGAGAGAGAGAGAGAGAGAGAGAGAGAGATCTTCCATCTGCTGGTTTACTCCCCCAGATGGCCACAATGGCCAGAGCTGTGCCGATCTGCCGATCTGAAGCCAGGAGCCAGGAGCTTCTTCCAGGTCTCCCACGCAGATGCAGGGGCCCAAGGACTTGGGCCATCTTCTACTGCTTTCCCAGGCCATAGCAGAGAGCTGGATCAGAAGTGGAACAGCCAGGACTTGAATTGGCACCCATATGGGATGCCGACACTGTAGGCGGCAACTTTACCCTCTATGCCACAGCACTGACCCCTTGCTCTACATTTTTTTAGCTCTTATCACCTTCTGATATAAAATATCTTTCTTCATTACTTTCTTTTTTTAACTTTTATTTAATGAATATAAATTTCCAAAGTACAGAATATGGATTACAATGGCTTCCCCCCCATAACGGCCCTCCAACGCGCAACCCTCCCCTTATCCACTCCCTCTACCCTTCCATCCACATCAAGATTCATTTTCTATTCTCTTTATATACAGAAGATCAGTTTAGCATACATTAAGTAAAGATTTCAACAGTTTTCTCCCACACAGAAACATAAAGTGAAAAATACTGTTTGAGTACTAGTTATAGCATTAAATCTCAATGTACAGCACACTAAGGACAAAGATCCTACATGAGGAGTAAGTGCACAGTGACTCCTGTTGTTGACTTAACAAATTGACACTTTTGTTTATGGCCTCAGTAATCACCCTAGGCTCTTGTCATGAGCTGCCAAGGCTATGGAAGCCCCCTGAGTTCAACGACTCTGATCATATTTAGACAAGGCCATGGTCAAAGTGGAAGTTCTCTCCTCCCTTCAGAGAAAGGTACCTCCTTCTTTGATGACCCATTCTTTCCACTGGGATCTCACTCGTGGAGATCTTTCATTTAGCTTTTTTTTTTTTCCCCAAGAGTGTCTTGGCTTTCCATGCCTGAAATACTCTCATGGGCATTTCAGCCGGATCCGCATGCCTTAAGGGCTGATTATGAGGCCAGAGTGCTATTAGGACATTTGCCATTCTATGGGTCTGCTGTGTATCTCACTTCCCATGTTGGATCATTCTCTCCCTTTTTGATTCTATCAGCTAGTATTTGCAGACACTATTCTTGTTTATGTGATCCCTTTGGTTCTTAGTCCTATCATTACGATCAATTGTGAACAGAAATTGATCACTGGGACTAGTGAGATGGCATTGGTACATGCCACCTCGATGGGATTGAATTGGAATCCCCTGGTATGTTTCTAACTCTACCGTTTGAGGTAAGTCAGCTTGAGCATGTCCCGAATTGCACATCTCTTCCCTCTCTTATTCCCACTCTTATATTTAACAGCGATCACTTTTCAGTTAAGTTTCAGCACTTAAGAAGAATTGTGTATTGATTACAGTATTCAACCAAAAGTATTAAGTAGAACAAACAAAAAAATACTAAGAGGGATAACATATTAAGTTGCTCATCAACAGTCAGGGTGAGGGCTGATCAAGTCACCGTTTCTCATAGTTTTCATTTCACTTTAACAGGTTTCCTTTTTGGTGCTCAGTTAGTTGTCACCTATCAAGGAGAACAAGTGGTATTTGTCCCTTTGGGATTGGCTTATTTCACTCAGCATGATGTTTTCCAAATTCCTAACAGGGATCACTTTTCAGTTAAAATTTAAACACGTCAGAATAATTGTGTGTTAATTACAGAGTTCAACCAATGGTACTAGAACAAAAAAAATACTAAAATGGATAAAGTATTACATTGTACATCAACCGTCAGGACAAGAGCTGATCAAGTCACTGTTTCTCATAGTGTCCATTTCATTTCAACAAGTTTCCCCCTTGGTGCACTGTCTATATCTCCTTGTTAGAATATAAGCTACACAAAAGCAGCATATTTTTTATATAGGTTTTATTCATTCATGTCCCAAAGTACTTATAACAGTAGTTGGCACAGGAAGGCTATTGATAAATATTTGCTGATTAAATGAACTGACACATGAAAAAGTGGTCTGTAAGAATAGACACACATAGGACCGGTGCTGTGGTGCAGCAGGTTAAAGCCTTGGCCTGCAGTGCTGGCATCCCTATGGGCACTGGTTTGAGTCCTGGCTGTTCCACTTCCAATCCAGTCCTTGCTATTGCTCCTGGGAAAGTAGCAAAGGATGGTATGAATCCTTGGGCTGCCGCACCCACTTGGGGGACCCGAAGAGGCTTTGTGCTCCTGGTTTTGAATCGGCTCAGCTCCAACAGTTGCAGCCATTTGGGGAATGAACCAGCCTATGGAAGACCTCTCTCCCTCTGTCTCTACCTTGCTCTGTAACTCTGTTTTTCAAATAAATAAAATAAGTCTTAAAAAAACGAATAAACACCTCTAAGCTTGTATTATCAGGTATTAAATGTAATATTTAGTTCTATCCACTTTCAAGGGGGCAAAAAGAATGAGTGCTTTTAAGAAAGATATTTATTTTTGCTTTTCTCTCTTTTTGATGGCATCATGTTTTAAAATTAAGTATGACCAGGCACAAGCTCACAGAGGTCCTGGGATTCTGATTATTAATCAGTGGAAACGCTCCAGCATTCCAAGGTGCTGATTTATAGTAACCATGTGAATGACTGCATGAGTAGACCTTTCGTGTTCCTCAGAATAGCAGGCTCCCAGCTGCCCCTTCCGCTGGGCCCATGATTTAACTCTGGAATTTGTTTTGACTCAGGGGCTATAATAGTGACTAAAAGGATCATGTTAGAATCATTGAAAAATTGCAACCGCTTTAACAAAGAGGAAAAGAAATTAACAGGGAAAACAGATCAAAGATGGTTACTGATATGAAAACCGGGTCCTTTGCTTTGTACAGTCACCACCAAATGATTATTTAAAGCGGTGAATCACTGATAATATTTTTCCTAACGAAGTGTCTCTTATGTCAATTAAGATAATACGATGATATTACAGGAGGCTGCTTGGGATATGTTGTACAGTACAGGCAAGTGTGGAAGCAGAAGCCAGTGTTGGGGATCCTAACCCCAATGTGCTGTGTCTAGAGTGCACGTCTACAACCTTCTCCTGTGGTCACATTAGCTGTAGCAGGCAGCAGGAGAAGAACCGAGGGTGCGCATGGCTGCCCTGGAGCTGTTTTGTGATCAGACATCTGATTTATTGTAAGTTTCCAAATGAAATCCTTTTTTTTATTAAGAAATGTGGTGTTAGTTTTAATGTATCCTGTTCCTCCAATTCATTTAATTGTGTTGACCTTAGGTATTTAGAGGCAGGTTTGCTTTCTGACCTGAGAGGATTCATATTCCCAAGATTCTCAAGCTCTAGAAAAGATGTGATGGAAAAATGCAAAGCCTTGCGGTAGACTTTGCTGTGATAAAACTTTTCAGTGCATCAAAAGGGAACACAAGTAAAATTTTTCCTAAGTTCATCAGTAGAAAACACTGTACGGCAGTCTAACACTACATCTTGAAAATGACTTTCTTATTTTAATTGGTTATTATTTATAATTTTATTTGCAAAAGAGGTGGGGAGGAGGGGAAGAGAGAGAGATCAAGCAAGCAACACATTCCTATTGGCTGGCTCACTCTCCAAATGCCCACAGCAGCTGGGGCTGGGACAGGGTTGGGCAGGGGAGAAGTGAGCCAGGAACTCAATCCAAGTTTTCCATGTGGCTCACAGGTACCCAATTACTTGAGCCTTTATCACTTCTTCCTAAGTTCTGCATTAGCAGGAAGCTTGAGTCAGGGGCAGAATCTGGGTTTCAAACACAGGTACTCCTATATGTCCTAACTGGTATTTTAATCACTAGGCTAAAGGCCTGCCCTCATGTACACATTAAAGAAAAATTTGCAAATAAAGGATATCTTAAAATGAATAAATAGCATCTGGATCACTTGCTATAACAATGAGTTTCTTGGATGAATGTCATCTCCTAAAATTGTGTTTTACAATATGGTAACTATATATATATATTAATAAAGATTCAATTAAATGAAAAATTAAATTGGTCAGTTTTACTAGCTGCTTTTCAATTGTTTAATAAGTCACACATAGCTAGTGCTTGTCCTATTGAACAACACAGATATAGGACAGTTCTAATCTTATTGCCAAAAACCCAACTGGACAAACACTACTCAAAAAATGTTTGACTTCAAGTGAAAAATAAGACATGTAAATAACAGTCATACAAATACACAGATGATGCATACTTCAGTATTTAGGCATACTAATAACTGGAAGGGATCCTACCACTTCCAGGACAGTAGAAATTAGAAATGAATAGACCCCTCAGTTTCTTTTGTAAAATCTATAAGAGGAGATGAATAACCATTATAAGCATAAAGAATGAATTTTGCTTTAATCTTTTATCTTTTACCACTTACCTATTACATCATCTAAATTTGTCAAATTATGGATTTGTCATGTTACATGTTTAATTTCATATGAGTCACATGTCAAAATCATTGGAACAACCATGAGTTCATCCCAAAGAACATATGGCTGGGATGCATCAACACGCACACTGATGCACTATGCTTCATTTGACACCAATACAGAAGGGAGGGAAATGTAGCAAACAAAACAGTCTGGTGAGAGCAATTAAACACAACCTAGGAACCTGGGAGTGGAGTAGCAGGCAAAGAAAGGAAAGCTGGTGGAGAGGTTTATGGGGAGGACCCAGTGCCTTTCTGGACTGCCTTGGACCTGCAGTTGAGGGTAAGATGAGGGAACTAATCCTGCAGGCATTGCTAGTCCTCAGTTCTGAGATGCAGTATCAAATTGTTTACTAAATTCTCAAAATGAAAGATACGAGGTAGATGCACATTAGTGATCTTCTGTAAATATAATTTCAAAAATCTATACTTTATGAAAGAGCTCGAAGTAAACACCACCTCAAGTAGGAGAATCTCTTGTGGCTAGTTAATGTGCTTGACTAGTATGTGAGGCCTTCATGTCACTCATGTAATTGTATAAGCTCTTAACTCTTTCAGTTATCACACTTTATTCAGGCCCATGTATTTATACTCTTGGAAAAAAATAAACGTTTGCAATAGAAGAATAGTAACAAAATAATCTTTGGTTGTATGGGTTTCATCAAGTTTGTATAATAAAGTCTATCCAAGTTAACTGAGTTAGAGATTAAAATAGTTTTCTAGTTGTCCTATCAGACATAGAAATTTTGAGCACTGTCAAGAGTTAAATGAATCTCAAAGTGAAAACAATTTTCCTTATGTTAAAAGTAGGAATTAAAATTTTTATGCAATGTGTAAATAAAATAAAAACAAAATGAGCTGCTGTGATCAACCTTAATGAAATTTTCCCATTCTGTGTCTTTAGCTGTAGCTCTGGATATTTTCAGTCTGAAAATTTAAATTTAAATCTGAAAATTTAAATCTATGTCATTCTTAAATTTAAGTCCTACCTTAATATTTTATAGTGTTTATTCACCCACAGAATATCTTTTATAAGCTTGTAAAATAAAACCTTTTGAAAAGCTTTGTATGGAAACCAAAGAAAACATATGTGAGAACTGTGATGAGTGGAGATAATTATCTCACCTAACTTTGATCGGTTTGCCCACCTCACTTTCACCTCCCTGTGCTAGGATCTCAACAGGCAGGCATTATCACAACGTAATTAATCCCCTAAAGCTTCCATTTTTTGGCCTCTGCCAATCTAATTCTTTTTCATTCAGCCAGGTGCATGTAAAGTTTAATCACAGCCCAGAATTATGTGGAGGAAATTCATGAAGACTGATACTAATCCTATCAGGACATAAATCGGACATACCAATATGAATCAAAAATGAAAAATGGCGATGGAGATAATTTACACATATTTAGAAATCCATGTCCAGTCCATCTTTAGCAAATTTCCCTTTATTCTCCCACACCTACCTCACTCCAAATTACATAATGAAAGCACAGAATCAGCATGGACTGAACCCTGAGGACCAGTCTGTGCTGTCACCGAATGTGACAGGATTCCTAGAGCTTCTGAAATGTTAATGTGCACAGGAGTCATGTGGAGATCTTGCTAAAATGCAGATTCTGACTCAGTGGGACTGGTGCGCCTCCCAGGACCCTGCACTTCCAAGAAACTCCCAGGTGAGCTATCTATTCTAAATGATACCCTAGAAGTTGTACTTATTTTGATCTTCCACAACCATTTAAAATACAGAATTACTTTTTAAAATGGAAAGGGATCTATAGTGGGCCTATTAGAAGCAAAAATGATATTTGTATTTTCCAGTAAATTATTTATACTTTGAGCTTCTGTCATTTTGTTGAAAATTATAGTAATAATGCAATTATTAACTTTAATGACATGTGAAACATTAATTACATTTATGAGGTTCCCCCTAAAATAAGGTACTACCACATCACCTTTTTATTCCAAATTCATTGTACATATTCAATTTATATGCCTGAAGAGATATTTAAGGCATCTGTATTTTTTAAAAAAATTTTCCCTTATAGTAACTTATATTTTAAACTTTCATTACACCAAGACAGAAGGACCAAAATTATTTTCACAAAAGAAAGGTCAGATGATGGTTAAATATGCTGTTTCAAAAACCTAACACTGAAAATGGTTATTGTATCAATTTATAGTCAAACATATATTATTTAGTTTTTAACTTCTCAAATACAACATAGAAGCTCTTACATTTGTCTCTATTTTCCCCAAATTATTTCCTAAGCTATTTGTTTTCATAATTTCCTTTATTGATTAAAAATACTTATTTATTTATATATTTGAGATAGAGAGAAGGGTCCAATCTTCCAGTTCACTCCCCAAGTGCCTGCAAATGGCAGGAACCTAGTCATGTGAGCCGTCACTGCTGCCTCCCAGGGCCCTATTAGCAAGAAGCAAAGTCAGGAGCTGTAGCAGGAAATAAAACCCACTCTCTGATATGGTGTGCGAAGATCTTAATTTCTAGGCCAAAGGCTTGGCCCTTATACATTTTTAAACAAACTCATAACATTTTATTTATTAACCATTCATACTGTACGAGGTGGGATCTCAAGAAATCACATCAAAACATCATGCTAACCTTCCAAGATGTGGCTGTGACCACTTTCAGGGGACGTCTTGTCAACAGATGTTTCATCGACTTTCTTGTCTGAGTTTTTCACAAAGTCATCCAACTGGCTCCCGGGTTGACTCTTACATGTTGGTGAACACAAACCCCGCTCAATTTCCACTTCCTGTTAGAAGACATGAAAGGGATGTGTGTTAAAAGCTATCAGTGGGAAACAGATGTGGTTTTCAGGGAGTCTAGAAGTCAGGAGCGAAGAGGGAGGGGTTTTGCATCGGAAGTGATGCTTTCCAGGATGCTGCAGGTAATATTTTGATAACTTTGCCAAGAACTGCAAACACGTATCTGACAGTTTACTTTACTGCCACTAGTTCCACTTCTGAATTAGCTTTTCTTTCATGTGTGTGATTTTTTTTCCTCTCATAAGAGAGAGAAAGTGGAAATAAGGGTCACAATGCAATGTAATATATGTTAATAGATGCAACTTCCTAGGCCTGAGAAATGTCAATGCGGGACTTTCAACAAATAGCACTGTATCAACACGTTAAAGACAGAAGGAAATGAGTTTTTTAATGTCATGTGTACTCTATAATGATAACCTTAGCAATTACAGAGCTCCCAAATTACAAATCCATTCAGTCACCACACTGTGAGTACAGTTTGTCGATTCATGAAGAGTATGAAATTACTTCTTTGAGATAGCAATCAAAAGGGCAGATACAAAAGAATCTCGAAGGAAAAAATTAGAAAAGGCATTTAAAATATAGGGAGTCTAGTAATCCTTAGTTTATAACTTGAGAAATATAATCAAATAAAATAAACCAAGTCAGACTATATTTTGTTAATAAAAATTAAAAAGGTAAGTGAATGAGCCAAGACAGTTCAAGAAGAAAAAGTATATATATATATATACTTTATATATATATACTTTATATATATACATATATATAAAATCAATATGTTGAAAATGTTTTTCACAAGTACTTACGGATTTTAGATTTTTGTTGAGTTTTGTGCAGGAGGCAATATTTATAAACAACAACCACTCAAACTGATGCAATTGATTTTACTTTTGAAATATACTGATGTAAGTCAAGTTTGAGAGACAGCTAAATGCTTAAAACATTTCTTAAAGCACTTACATTTGCCTCTATTTTCCCTGAATTATTTCCTAAGCTATATGTTGTCATAATTTTTATTAATTTTTAAAGATTTATTTATTATTATTTGAAAGGCAGAGTTATAGAGAGGCTGAGGCAGAGAGAGAGAGGTCCTCCATCTGCTGGTTCACTCCCCAGATAGCCATAACGTCCAGAGCTGGGCCGATCCAAAGCCAGAAGCCAGAAGCTTCTTCCAGGTCCTCCATGTGGGTACAGGGGCCCAAGCACTTGGGCCATCTTCTACTGCTTTCCCAGGCCAAAGCAGAGAGCTGGATCAGAAGTAGAGCATCTGAATCATGAACCGGCGCCCATATGGGATGCCAGCACTGCAGGTGGCGGCCTTACTTGCACCATGCTTTAATCTCTTTTAATCTGTTTTACACACTGTG
Source organism: Oryctolagus cuniculus (assembly GCF_051225735.1). Classification (NCBI taxonomy): domain Eukaryota; kingdom Metazoa; phylum Chordata; class Mammalia; order Lagomorpha; family Leporidae; genus Oryctolagus; species Oryctolagus cuniculus. The sequence goes on from NC_142869.1 coordinate 74,082,445, forward strand.
TTTCTAAAAATATATATGGAGTAAAAATGTAGAGGCTTAAACAAATGCATAAAACACCTGTTTAGAAGAAATAACTACAGCACTTGATAATGCAGAGCTTGGATTGAAGCCCTCCCTTGGCTACTCCCTTGATTACTCATGAGCAGTGTGGCCTTGATCCAGTCACTAGGCATTTTGAGGACTGATTTCTCATATGTTACATGAAGAGATTTATTTATTTATTTATTTATCAAACAGCCGATGTTTGACAATACAACCAATCAGTTGCATTATAATTTAATTAGAAATAAAATAAAGCAAAATATAGAAATATTGTATGCCTTTTGTGATTTCCAGTCTAGTGAGGAAACTAAACAGTAACAAAGCATATAAGCCAATATAAATATTTAACTATCAGCAGTCCAATATAAATATATAACTATCTACTGCCCGAATGTTGAGATAACAAAATCTCTTCATGCCTACAATGGGGGAAACAATCTATACTGGAAGTCATATAAAACTCTCTAGGGGAAAAATTCAGCAGATATTAAGGAATAGGGATTAATTTGGTGAAGAAATTTCCAAGTGCACACACACACACGCACGCACACACACACAAATGTCCTGGATTGGGAAAAAGCACAGTAAATGGAATGGTCATTGAGAAAGTTGCTTGAGAGAAAATATGATGCTGGTTGGCCTATAGAGTTGGGTAGATGCCAGATTATGAAAGACCTGGAGTGCCATTTTTACCATTCTGGTTTTAGATGAATGGGAAGTCACTAAGATTTTAAGTGTGCATGCATGTGTATGTCCATGTATGTATCCACATGACAGAATCAAGTCCGCATTGCAAAAAGCTTGTCTATAATTGAGGTTTCTCAACTTTGCAGCTACTGATATTTTAGTTGAGGTATTCCCTGCTGTAGACAAGTATTCTGTATATTCTAGGATGTTGAGCAGCACTCCTGGTCTCACTGGATGCCAGCAGCTCCTGTTCTCAATTTCCCAGTTATAAGAATCAAAAAGTATGTTTAGACATTGCCAAATGTCCTGTAAAGAGTGGAGTCACTGTTAGAAGTCACTAATCTCAAGTGGGCTAGATTGGAAGAAGGTCAAATGTACATGGGAAGGTTAGTTAGGAATTCAGCGTGGCAGTACTCTGGGCAAGTGATAGAAATCCCTGATAGATAAAGATGGAGTTGGATAGAAGCAAAATATGCTGAAAGTTATTTAGGATAGAAAACTGACAAGGCTAGGAAATGGATTGAATCTGAGGAGATGGGGGTGGGGGTGGACAATGAGAAAGAATTTTTTTCTTTCTCATATATATGACAAATTGGGTTGTGGTATCACTATTAATGTAAAAATAGCAGAACAGGGGTCAGCACTGTGGCACAGAGGATTATGCCACCACCTGTGATGCTGGCATCCCATGCTTGAGTGCTAGATCAAGTCCTGGCTGCTCTGCTTTCTATCTGTCTCCCTGCTAATGTGCCTGGGAAAGCAGCGGAAGTCGACTCAAATACCTGGGCTGCTACCACCCACGTGGGAGGCTCAGAAGGAGTTGTAGGATCCCACTTTGGCCTGCCCCTGCCTTGGCCCTTGTGGCTATTTGAGGAGGAGTGAATCAGTGGATAGAAGGTCTCTTTCTTTCTCTTCCTCTCTGTTACTCTTTCAAATAAAAAAAAAAAACTTAACAAAAAGAGAAAAAAATAGATGAAGGCTGTATGGGAGATAAGACAGATCATGTGGTGGGTACCAAGATGTCTAAAAGGCAGTTGGAACTTAGAAGAGAGGTATGGAGTAAGCCTTTGGCCAGCAGTTAAGAAAACAGTGTCCCATAACACAGTTTCTGAGTTCATGGGCAGGTTCTGCTGCCGATTTCAGCTTCCTGCTAAGACAGAACCTAGGAAGCAACAATGGTGACTCAGAAAATTGTGTTCCTGTCACCCATGTGGGAGGAATGTTTGAATTCCTAGCTCTTGCTTGGAGGTGGCCTATTCCTGCCCACTGGGGGCATTTGGGGAGAGAACCAGCAGATGGTAGCTCTGTTTCTCTCAACTCAAATGGAAGAGATTTTTCTTAAAAAAATGAGAGGTTCAAATTGATTAAGTAATTTATAGGTCATCTGCTTTTTAGGAGTGATTGAAATACCAGCTTTGAATAAACTTGCTTAAAGGAGTGGCTTTATCGTGCAATCTAGAGCGAGTATAGTGCATCAGGTACTCCCACTCAGGTGGGAAGTAATTGAGCTCCCCACTGGGGGGCATTTATGGACTGAGTTTGCAGATGGAAGGTCTTTCCCTGTCTGTTTCTATCTCTCCAGATCTCTAAGTAAATAAGTAAATAAATATTTAAAAATAGTGAGTTCAGAATCAGCCCTTGAAAAGTGCCCACTTTAAATGTCACAGCAGAGGTGAAAAAACAGACTAAAATGAGGGAAATCAGGAAGACTGTCTTTAACAATAACGAATTCTTATTGAAAGGACAACTTCCGTGAGGTTTTAAATATATCCTTTGGGTTGAGAAATTTGGATTTGAACTGTTGAACAAAATTGTTCGGTAGAAGTGAAAAGGTAGAAGGCACACTGAAGTGGATGAAGGATGAAAGAGTGACTGGAAAATGGTGAATACAGATAACTTCCTAAATACTTTGGTGCTAAACTGGTGGGGAAAGAGAGAGAGCAGGAACTTGAGATGTGTTGTGTTCTATTTCCTTTTGTTTTAAAGGGACAGACTTGCATATTTTGAAAATCCAATTGGAAGGATTTTTAAAAAGTATTTATTTATTTAGAAAAGCAGAGTGATATAGAAAGAGTGAGTAAGTAAGTGAATGAATGAGAGAGGGAGAGATTTTCTATCCACTAGTTTGCGCCCAAATGCCCACAATAGCTGTGTCTGGGCCAGGCTGAAGCCAGGAGTCTAGAATTCATTCTGGTCTCTCACATGGATGGCAGGAACACAAATACTTAAACCATTATCTGCTGCTTCCCAGGCACCTTAGCAGGGAGCTGGTTCACAAGTGGAGTAGCCAGGATTCAAACGTGCATGTTGATATGGGTACAAGTGCCCCAAGCAATGGCTTAACATGTGAATCCACAGCTCCTTCTCTGGAGGTTTTCAATGGTGGAGAGGTTGACTGTACAGAAGAGGGAAGAAATAATAGAGGAAGAAAACATGAGAGGGCCAAGCAGATAGAATCCATATATGATAGAAGTGTAACCCAAAGGTAGTAGGACTGAAAGCCTTCCTAATATCACTGTGATGAAGGGAAATGAAATCAGTGTAGATATACATGATTTGTATTCTTAGTAGCTTAAAGATCAAAACATCACAGTCTTAAGTCATCTGTTAATCTATGACCCTGACTTTGCAGCTCTGGAGGCCCATTTGTGGTTGATAATATTAAGTATCTGTGGCTATCTATAGATTCTGATGAGTGGCTTTGTCTGAAAATTCTCTATAGTTCCTGTTAAGGCATTGAGAGAGTGAATAACTGAATACATCCAGGAAGAAGTTTCGTTAAACAAAAATAAAAAGAAAATATGGGTTCCAGGATGGGCTAAGGTGAAGGAGTAGGCAGTCAAAAAGAATTTAAGTTTCCATGAAGAAAACTGAGAGAGGACTGAAATGATATACCATGGAATGTAGGATGGATTAGTGTGGAAGGAACTAGATCAGCTACACTTGTAAATATCCAGTTGTGACCATGAAAATGAAAGCTGACATATACTAAATGAGGATGTCATCAAATAGGAGGAAATCCAGGGCTCAGAACTAGTCATGGTGTCCCAGGATAATGGAAGGACTTGAAAGGCATAGAAAGAAATGCTGTAAATTGTTTTTCAGCATGCCTAGTACATAGAGGAAACTTAACTGAAGCTTAACAAATAACAGTAATGATAGGGGATTCAGGCAGGGAATGGCCTCAAATGAATATGAATAGTTTATAATAAGAGTGTGGGGGAATAGTTGTTGGGATGGAAACTGGCCTTTAGGTCTATGAGGGAGGATTCAGGGAGGATGGGGTTTTCAGGGGAAAGTGATGTTTTTGCTAAGGCAAGAAGGTTCAAGAAGCATTGGAGAAGAGTTTCAGTGTGTACAGAAGAGGGCACTGATTCTAGAAAGGCCGTAACAGAGGCACTGGCAGAAGATGTGACTAAACATCTCTGTCAATGATATCTACAATGTTTTTCAATTTTAAAACACCTTGAAACCAGGAAAGTATTAAAAAAGAGGAGAAATTAGCCTTAAAAGAGAATAAGAGAATCCTTTGTTATTTCTATAACTTTCTTTAGGAGTAAATGTAATTATAATATTGTAAGCTAAAATGTATTTTTTAAATGTCAGAATGTAAAGTGCCAACCTTTAATACAACAAAATATCTATTCCACAAGGCACCATGGATCACCCAAAATGATTCCAACATTTTACCAGGCATTTCAAAAGAAAGTGAGTTGCCTTATTGCTTCAACTTTTTTCCTCTCAATGTGTATATTTGTGTGAAGAGGTGACCGGGAAAAACAAAGAAAGATGAGCAAGGACTGATACAAAGAAATATTTGGACTTGTCTATATTTAAAATGCAGAGCTAGCTCAAGTACACTTCCAGACTTAATGAGTTCTTGCCTTTGGAGACACAAAAACATTGAAATAAACATAAAGATGTTTTATGCAGACATGATAAAAAAGGACAGAAACAAAGGAAAATTAGCAACACAAGAGACAATAGAAGAAACTTTTTGCTATGAGTTCTGCTGTGCTACTGACATACTTGAGTCTAAAAAATTCTCTTGTTCATTTTTAACTTTCAATTTTTAGCGACCCTTTTCAGAAACTGTTTCCTGGAAGGCTTTTACCCCCATATCTGGACACTAAAAGTACCTCTTGGGGTAGACATTTGGATAGCAGTTTGGGCACTGATTCTGAAAAGGCAGTAACTGAGGCACTGGCAGAAGATGTGGCTTAAATAACATGTGACTAAACATCTCTGTCAATGATATCTACAAGTTTGAGTCCAAACTCCTCTGCTCCCACTCCAACTTTCTACTAATGCACAGCCTGGAAAGCAGAAGTTGGCTTAAACAACTAGATCCCTGCTCCCCAGGGCAGAGGTCCAGAATGGGTTCCAGGCGCCTATATTTGGTTGGTCCTGACCCTGGCTCTTGAGGGCACTGAGGTGGTGAATCAGTAGATGGAAGACACCTCTTTCTGTCTCTTTGCTCACTTTCTTTTCTCTCTGCCTTTCAAACAAAAATGAGGATGAATTTTAAAATTATTTCTTCCCTAAATGTAACCCACAGTAACCAACTCTATGAATTCTCTTCTGCCATTCCATTTCACACTCATCTTTCACTTATTCAAAATATCTTTAAATTATTGATGTGTCTCAAGACATATTATAGACACCATTGCTAAAAAGATGGTTAAGATGTATTTGGGGTCCTCTATGAGCTCATAGTCAAGAAGCAGGAAGTGACACAGCAAGTGACTGCTGAAACACAAAAGAGATGTTTTAACGTGAAGGGAATGTGGGCATCATGGACATACAGAAAGAGCATTCTTGCCACATGTTCAGAGAAAGCTTTCTGAAAATGTCATGTTTGATCTGAGTCATGAAGAGGGCTGAAATCCATCCCATAGGTAACAAGAATCCTTGAGAGTGAATTAAGTCATGGTGACAAGGTAATTTTTGTACTTAGAAGAAACTATTCCAAACCAACCAGAGCCTTGGAGAAATGTAGGCCAATCTTGGATTCCCTTCTGGATCCATCACAAAGAACAGGGTAATCTAGAATGGGATCAAGACTTTCCACACTCTCTGTTCTGGGGCAACACTCTGGATGGAAGCCATAGCGGTACCCCAAAACGTATACTATTCTATCCCTCTGACATACATTTCATACATGGAATTGTATTGACTTTTTCATGCAAGTATTGATAAGGAACAAAAGTAGAAATGATAGTTGGGTGCCATTTTTGAAAGAGTGGGTGACAAATTACATTTCTGATGTGCAAAATTCTAATTTTCCCTGAAACATCCTGCAAGATGTGTGAGGAGAAAGTTATATAGCTGAAACTCAAATAAGGAATCTGTGCTCAAGTGAAAAATTTAGGACTCATTAGAAGAAGGTGATAGCTACCACCGTAAAAGTCTATTAAATTACCCAATTAAGTGTATGCAGAAAAAGTGCAGACAGCTGTGAAAAGAATCTCACAGGCATTTAAAGGACAGATGAAGGAAGATTATATGGTGGAGGCAGTAGAAGAGGGAAAGTCAGAAGTTCAGTCACTACCAGTTCACCTGGTGTCTTTGTGTAAATTGGGAAAAGGTGCTTCGTCCTCAAGACACTTTTCTCCATCTGTCAGAGAGGAGTCACGGTAGACTGATTATGGTAGGAAGAACAGGTTACTGCCATGTGCAGAAAAATGAGTCATAATTACTGTGTACAACTATCTTATTTTTGGCATGCATCCTTTTCCCTTAGAAGTGTGCCCTTGAGCAGCTTACTACCTGCACAGATCCATGTGGCTGCCAGAGGCAGCCAGGTAAGAGTACAAAGCCATGAATGCCAAGAAAGAATGGCATTCCAAAAGCAGCTGACAGTTCATAAAAACATGGGCAGTGAGAAATATCTCTGGGTTTGGGCTATTAGGAAGTAACCTAGGTGAGAACCATTCCTGCAGGAGAGAGTTACCTCATCAGAAACATGAAGACAACTAACGTCTATGCTGACTATTTTTACAGTACTTTTATAAGGACTACTGCAAAGCAGCAACAATATTTTCATCCTATATACTCACGTGCAAGGTCACCTTCCACTGCCACCCCCTGTCAAGAAGTAAAGTCTATTTCTCCCACTTAAATCAGAGTTGGTCTTGTGACAGCTCTTCTCGGGAACACCACAATAATGACACCTTACCAGAGTTGCCTGTTTGGGCTTAGCCCTTCACTGTCAGGGCAGATTTTCGTCCTGTCTCTTGGAAACCAGCTGTCATGTAAGGAGTGTATTTATGCCTGAGACTACCATGGAATGAGAAGGCCAAGTCATATGAAGAGGCAACCCTGGAAGATGAGGCATAGGATGGTGGAGGGAGGATGGTGGAGAAAGAGAGAGAAAAAAGAGGGAGGGTGGCAGGAAGAGAGGAAGAGGCAGAAAGACTACAGGAGGATAAGATGTCCACATAAGTGAATGAAGCAGCACTGCAACTTCCACTCAGGTTTCTTGGGATGGTTGCTCCCTTTTGGGACGCTCTCTCTCACAAGCCATCAGGATGCTTTGAGAAGCTCAAAATCACTTGCTCCATTCTAAAGGCCAAACCCAACTGCTGTCACATCAACTGCCTTTGGTGTGTGAGCCACCTTAGAAGTTCAGTCTTATAGAGTCTTATGTAACTATAACTGCAGCTAAATTTAGATCAGAATATCACAAAAAATTCTAAGAAAACTTTTTCAGATGAATGAAGTCTACTACATAATTTTTATCTGAATGATAAAAATTAATTGTATTAATTCACCTTGTTTTGGGATTCTTTGCTATGTACAATAAATTACTGGAAAATGTTAGACTTGTGTCCTCCATTTCCTATTGCTCAGTTTCCACGACCTTCATTTTTATACTCAGAATTAAGAAAATTACAGAAAATAAATACTCCTTAAAGTACTCATAAGGGGCTGGTGCTGTGGCGTAGCAGGTGAAGCCGCCGCCTGTACTGCTGGCATCCCATATGGGCGCCAGTTTGAGTCCCGGCTGTTCTACTTTTGATCCATCTCTCTGTTGTGGCCTGGGAAAGCAGTGGAGGATGGCCCAAGTCCTTGGGCCCCTGCAGCCACATGGGAGACCTGGAAGAAGCTCCTGGCTCCTGGCTTCGGATCAGCACAACTCCAACCACCGAGGTCAATTGGGGAATGAACCATTGGATGGAAGGCCTCTCTCTATGTCTCTCCTCTCTTTGTGTAACTCTGACTTTCAAATAAATAAATACATCTTCAATAAAAAAAGAGAACTCATGAATGCCAGCATTTTCTTGAATATTCCTTTGTGCCAAGAGCTCTGGTCTACATGTACTCTTTTTATTTAATATGTTTAATAATAGTTATGAGATAGTCACCTATATTTTACAGTGAAGAAACGATGTCAGAGAGTTTAAGTAACTGAAGTAACCTGCCAAAGACCACAGAGAAAGCATTAGACTTTTTTAGACTTTTCCTAAACTAACATTTTTAACTGCTGTATCATCCCATTTCCCAGACTAATTTATTTATCAATTTCAGAAGCTGAAATATATGGGTTAGATTGTAGGATGGGTAAAATATCAACTCCTTAACTATGTGTCTTACTTCTCCTGATATCTCTCATAGCATTATGGCTTATACACTGCAGGCATGCCATTGATGTAGAGCTGAATTTTCATATGCACACAGCATTCAGGAACAGAAGCATGAAAAACAGGTGAACACAACAATTACATGGAGAAATCATGACGCAAACAATGTTACCATATTCTAACGTACACACCACCATGGAAGGGCCAAAGGAAATGATGTGACTTGCTTCCTTATTTTTTACTTTTGATAAGGTATATAGCAGTTGGGTTTAGCAGTTGGGTTAGCCAGTCTGCCTGTGACCTCAGTAATGATATATATGGAATATTTAACATGGCTCCATCAGGTCCCATTAGCTTGAGCTGTGCAAGAACTCTGGCTATCCTCAAAGGATATTCTCCTGGAGTGATCCAACATGGGAAGTGAGATACTCAGCAGACTCATAGAATGGCGGATGTCCTAAATAGCACTCTGGCCTCAGAATCAGCCCTAAAGGCACTCGGATCTGGCTGAAAAGCCCATGAGAGTATTTCAGGCATGGAAAGCCAAGACACTCTGGCAAAAAGATCTCTGTGAGTGAGATCCCAGTGGAAAGAACAGGTCTTCAAAGAGGGAGGTGCCTTTCTCTGAAGGGAGGAGAGAACCTCCACTTTGAATATGACCTTGTCTAAACAAGATAAGAGTCGGAGAACTCAAGGGGCTTCCATAGCCTTGGAAACTCATGACTGGTGCATAGGGAGATTACTGATGCCATAAACAGGAGTGTCAATTGGTAAAGTCAACAACAGGAGTCACTGTGCACTTACTCCTCATGTAGGATCTCTGTCCTTAATGTGCTGTACACTGAGGCTTAATGCTATAACGAGTACTCAAACAGTATATTTCTCTTTGTGTTTCTATGGGGGTGCAAACGATTGAAATCTTTACTTAATGTACACTAAACTGATCTTCTGTTAAAAAAAAAAAAAAAAGAAACTATCAATTCCCAACTTGACTCTCACTGGGATTAAACATGACAATAGGTCTGATCTGATTTCATCATCATTTAAAAAAAATCATCTATTATTTTTCACTTTATGTTTCTGTGTGGGAACAAACTGTTGAAATCCTTACTTAAGGTATACTAAGCTGATCTTCTGTATACTAAGATAATCGAAAATGAATCTTGATGTGAATGGAAGGGGAGAGGGAGTGGGAAAGGGGAGGGTGGTGGGTGGGAGGGACGGTATGGGGGGGAAAGCCATTGTAACCCATGAGACGTACTTTGGAAATTTATATTCATTAAATAAAAGATAAAAAAAAAAGGATATTCTCCTGAATTATCTCTGTAATTTTTGTTTTTCCACCTATATTCACATGTGTTTTTATTAAAGAACACCTTCCCCTGTATTTCCATTGATATAATTTTTTTCTACAGAGATTCTGACTGTCCTTCCATATGAGGTACAATTGCCACTAGATGTAGAAAGCTGTCCCCAAATATGTCAGCTAAAAACAATCTCCCATTATAGATCCTCCAGTTTCTGCAGTCTCCTTGATGTCCCTTTCATTCTGCTTTGTACTCCAGTCACTTTTGACACATCTTGTTTCTCCCATTACACTGTCAGCTCATTAAAGACACACTTTACTCATTTTTATAGCCCACACAGAATCTAACACACTGCTTCCCTTAAAGACTAAATGTTTGCTGAATGAACTTGAATATTTTGTGAATTTTATGTTCACATGAATTCAGAGGAAAGAGTATCCAGTAAGATCAAAAATAGGGAAGATATGTCAAAGAGTTAGAAATAAATGAAAATAGATTCCCATGTGGAAAAGAAGAAAAATAGAATTTGTATTTCTATGCAAGAAGAATAAAAATTTACTGTCAATACTTTTTAAGTGTTACTTTAGATAGATCTCAGCACCTGAATTTTCTTCAAAATCCATGATGGGTTATAAAAATTAAGAGTACCAAAGTTATTGTTGATAAACCATATATATATATATGTATATATATATATATACCATTTGCTAGAGAAGAAATGTGTCAACATTTTTTATGATTTTCATATTAATCTTTCATTAATCTTCATTGAGTGTCAATGCTGCCCATTTCACACCACTATGTGGTGTTTTCCTAAGTCCCACAGTCACCTGTGTACTTAACACATTCACTCACACTACTAATTCATTTCACACACTACTGGGATGGGATGAATCTCCTCTCCTCCTAGAACACCCAGTTACCAGTAACTCAGGATGTGACTGACCAGGAAGGATTGCAAGATGGTGGAACAGGGACAGAGTGGTTTGTTCTAGGCTAGAAGAAAACAGTAAAAATAAAATAAAATAGTGGAGAAAGTTTATTCTCAGAGAAGAGTGGAGGGAAAATTGCAGTTGAGATCCTGTGGAAGGAGCAGAGATGCCATGGATCTGTGTGGAAGGTTGCAGACATGCAGCAAGAAGATGGACATAACAAATGACCCCAGCATACCTGAGCCAGAGAAAGCACCAGCTTTGGAGAGCAAGGTGAGATCAGACTACAGTGGCCAATGCCACTGGGAAATGGGGTGATACAGCAGTTAAAAATGCTAGTTTAGGAAAGATCTAATGCTTTCTGTGTGGTCTTTGGCAAGTTATTTCAATTACTTAAGCTCTCTGACCTTAGTTGGTGATATAACTGTAGGGAGAGCCTACAGAAATATATCACCTTTGAGTCTGGCCCAAATCCCTGAGAAGAATAGGGTACTTGCTCACCTAGAGAAAAAAAGAAAAGGGACATGTCTTTCTTTCCCCATTCTCCCTGCAATGGCTCCCGGAAAAAGGCTGAGAAAGGATGGGTGCCATTTTGAACATAATTAGGTAGCAGCTGCTACAAGTCTTGTGCACACACCTAGCCACTGCAGGGAACAGTCAACCTCCTGTCAGCAGAGACAAATGCAGCAACTTTGGTGCACAAAACTGGAAACAGGTGGGGAGAAGGAGCCATTCCGACATTAGTACCAGATGCAGAGACTCTTGTACGTGCGCAACACAGTTAAATGAGTAGAGTTGTAGCCAGCAGGTATTGCACATGTATGTTATCCAGGGATTTTACCAGAGGGACACATACAACTTAACAAAATTGAGCCATGATGACATAGAAAACCTAAACAGAATAATAACCAATATGGAGATTGAATCAGTAATAAAAACTCTCCCAACAAAGAAAAGCCCAAGACCAGATGGCTTCACTGCAGAATTTTACCATACATTTAAAAAGAACTAATTCCAACTCATCTCATGCTATTCAAAACAATTGAAAGGGAGGGAATCCTCCCAAACTCCTTCCTTGAGGACAGCATCACCTTAATTACTAAACCAGAAATAGATACAACAGTGAAAGAAAACTATAGACCAATAACCCTGATGAATATAGATGTAAAACTCCTCAACAAAATGCTAGCTAATTGAGTCCAACAACACATCAGAAACATCATTCACCCACACCAAGTGGTATTTATTTCTAGTATGTAGGGAAGGATTAACATTCACAAATAAGTCAATGTGACACATCACATTAACAAACTGAAGAACACAAACCATATGATTATTTCAATAGATGCAGAGAAAGCATCTGATAAAATACAACATCCTTTTATGATAAAAATCTTAAGAAAATTGGATATAGAAGAACTTTCCTCAATACAATCAAGACAATTTATAAAAAAAAAAAAAAAAAAAAAAAACGTGGCCAGCATCTTATTGACTGGGAAAAATTGGAAGCGTTCCAACTGAGATCTGGAACCAGACATCGATGCTTGCTCCTACTATTGCTATTTAATAGAGTCCTAAAAAGTTTTGCCAGAACCATTAGGCAAAAAAATGCAAAGATATAAATTGGAAAGGAGGAAGTCAAACTATCCTTATTTGTAGGTGACATGATTCTATAAATAGGGGATCCAAAAGACTCCACTAAGAGACTATTGGAATTAAAAAGAATTTAGTAAAGTGACAGGATATGAAATTAACATACAAAAATCAATAGCCTTTGTATACATAGACAGTGCCATGGCTGAGAAAGAAACTTCTCAGATCAGCATATTTACAATAACTACCAAGTAATTAAATATCTGGGAATAAATTTAACCAAAGATGTCAAAGATCTCTATGATAAAATTTACAAAACATTAAAAAAAAGAAACAGAAGACAAAACCAAAAAATTGAAAAATCTTCCATGTTCATGGATTGGGAGAAACAATATTATCAAAATTCCCATACTACTGAAAGAAATTTACAGATTCAGTGAGGTACTAATCAAAATACCAAGGACATCCTTCTGAGCTCTAGAAAAAAAGATGCTAAAATTCATACATAAACACAAGAGAGCTGAATAGCTAAAGCAATCTTTTTTCAAATTATATTTAATAAATGTAAATTTCTAAAGTACAACTTTTAGATTACAGAGGCTTTGTCTCCTATAACCTCCCTCCCACCTGCAACCATCCCATCTCCCACACTCTCTCCCATCCCATTCTTCATCAAGATTCATTTTCAATTATCTTGATATACAGAAGATCAACTTAATATATTCTAAGTAAAGATTTCAACAGTTTGCACCCACACAGATACACAAAGTATAATATTTTATACAACAATAACAAAGTCGTAGGCATCATGCTACCAGATTTCAAGACATTCTACAGGGCAGTTATAATCAAAACAACATGGTACTGGTAAAAAAACAAGATGGGTAGAACAATGGAACAGAATAGAAATTTCAGAAATCAATCCACTCATCTACAACCAAGTTATCTTTGACAAAAGAGCTAAAAGCAATCCCTGGAGCTATGATAGTCTCTTCAACAAATGTTTCTGGGAACTCAAAATAGATCAAAGATGTAAATCTACAACCCAATACCATCAAATTACTAGAGAATATTGGGGAAAGTCTTCAAGACATTGGGATAGGCAAAAGCTTCCTGGAAAATACCCCAGATGCACAGCCAATCATAGCATTATTGACAAATGAGATTATATCAACCTGGCAAGCTTGTGCACTGCAAAAGAAACACTCAGCAAAGTGAAGAGGCAACTGACAGAATGGGAGAAAGTATTTGCAAATTATGCAATTGATAAAGGATTAACACCCAGATTTATAAAGAGCTCAAGAAACTCAAAAATCACAAAACAAACAATCCAGTTAAGAAATGGGCAAAGGAGTTGAAGAAGCATTTCTCAAGAAAGGAAATTCAAATAGCCAACAGACACTTGAAAAAATGCTCAGGATCACTAGCCATCAGGGAAATGTAAATCAAAACCACAATTAGGTTTTATATCACCCCAGTTAGAATGGCTCCCATACAGAAATAAAAAAACAACAAATGCTAGTGAGTACGTGGGGGAAAAAGTACCTTGGTCCACTGTTGGTAGAAATATAAACTGGTAAAGCCACTGTGAAAGACAGTATGGAAATACATCAGAAATCTGAATATAGACCTACTGTATGACCCAGCTATCCCACACCTGGGAATTTACCCAAGGGAATGAAATCAGCATATGAGAGAGTGATCCCTACCCCCAGTTTATTGCAGCTCAATTCACAATAGCTAAGAAATGGAATCATCTAAGATGTCCATTACTTGATGACTGGATAATGAAATTATGGTACATATACACTACAGAATACTACACAGTGGTAACAAAAATAAAATCCTGTCATTTACAAAAAAATAGATGCAGTTGGAAACCATTATAGTTAGTGAAATAAGCCAGTCACAAAAAGACAAATACCATGTTTTTCCTGATATGTGGTTACTGATAGAATACCTAAAAGGTAATATATAAGAGTGAAATTGGCACTTTGAGATTCAATGATTTTTGACAGTCCTTGCTTGTGCTGTTGAGGAACAGTGATTTTCTTTCATACAATTTTTTGAACTCCTTATTTAGTGTTGGGTTAATCTTATGAGTATAAAGTTAACTGAAAGTAGGTCTTTATAAAAATAATAATGAGAATAGGAGAGGGAGGAGGAGGAGGGGTGGGAACAGGGGCAAGAGGTAGTATAAGGTAGAAAGGATCATTATGTTCCTTTATCTGTATATAGGAAATACATGACATTTTTATACTATAAATAAATTTTTAAATTTACATTTATCTCATTTTATTTACATTCGAAGGTAGGGACTTTAAAGTGGATATTCATTTAAAAGGTGGCTTTTAGCATTACCAATCTGATTGGCATCATTATAAGAAGATTTGGGGCATACAAAGAGACACAGGGGCACACACATGCACACATATATATGAAGAGGTTGAAAGTGGGTAGCCATTTACAAGTTAAAAAGAGATGCGAGATAGATTCTTCCCTATGGCTCTCAGAGGAAATGCATAAATAGCATTAATCTTTAAGGTAATTCTCTCTGTATTTTATTTTTATGTTACATTTAATCTTTTATTTAATTCATTTTACCACTTAACATTCTTCACTTTTATAATAGATCAGTGATAATGTAAAGATATCTTGAATTTTATCATGCTAGCATAGAGATGTTTACTAATGTTGTCCCCAAGGTTTCTTCACAACTCATGAAACAGACACAAGGTCTTCTGAATGAGGTTTATTCCTTTCTCTTGTACTTTTCTCTTAGTGTGCTACATTGGGCTAGGAATGGAGAAGTCACGTCCTAGGAAATGTTCTCAAAACGCAAGACAGTTCCTTGAATTTCTTTAGATCATCCAGTGTAATGTACTCCCATCGATCCTAAATGTAGATGTTTACTCAAGGAGAGGACTTCTGTTCAGAGTGTAATGTCACAGGACCAGGGATGTTGTACTATAAAACTGGCATCTCATATCAGAGCCCATATTTGAGTCCTAGCTGTTCTGCTTCCAATATAGCTCCTTGCTAATGCAACTGGGAAGGCCAAAGATGGCACCCATTTGGGACGGCTGCCACTGAAGTGAAATATTGGATAGAGTTCAAGGCTCCCAGCTTTGGCCTTGACTAGTCCTAAGTGATGCGGCCATTTGCAGAGTCAATCAGTGGTTGGAAGATCTCTTTCTTTTTCGGTCTCTCCCTTTCTCTGTCACCCTGTCTTTCAAATAAAGAAAATAAATCTCAAAAGACAAAGGAATAGGCCAGCACCGCAGCTCACTTGGCTAATTCTCTGCCTGTGGCGCCGGCACTCCAGGTTCTAGTCCTGGCTGGGGCGCCGGATTCTGTACCAGTTGCTCCTCTTCCAATCCAGCTCTCTGCTGTGGCCCGGGAAGGCAGTGGAGGATGGCCCAAGTGCTTGGGCCCTGCACCCGCATGGGAGACCAGGAGGAGGCACCTGGCTCCTGGCTTCGGATCGTCGCAGCGCAGTTGGGGAGTGAACCAATGGAAGGAAGACCTTTCTCTCTCTCTCTCTCTCTCTCTCTCTCTCTCTCTCACTATCTGACTCTGCTTGTCAAAATAAATAAATAAATAAATAAAATAAAAGACAAAGGAATAGAAGATTTTATAGTAGACAGAATCATGTGCTTCAGATAATGATATCTCATGCTTTGACAGAATAGCCAGACTGCCTGAGTATCTAAGTCAGTACTGCCACACTGCAATTTTGCCCCTGGAAACACTGTTAATATTAACTATGGGTTGGCCCTCAATCTTTTCAATACCTGCTATTTCTCTGAGAATAAGCCTTTTCATCCTTGCTTCCCCCTAGAATGTGCAAGTGGGTAGAAAACAATTTTGTATAGTTAGAAAATTTTCATCCATAATTCACCTCTGGGTGAAAAATTTTGTACTATGTTCTACAGGTGAATTAGATGTTACAATTCCATTTTGTAGATGGAGGAAATTAAACAATGAGAAGATACATTCCAGTTTTGGTTCATGCTCCCATTTTGGGTTGGGTCCAAAATTAAAATCTATATAAGTATGTTCTCATATTTTTTAAGAAAAATATTCTGCAAATGTATGTATACCATTATTTCATAGTCTCGGAAGAAAGACTCTTCAGGAAAAGTTAATGCAGGGAGCAAGGGTATGTTACCTAATTTCTTTGGATTAACTGCTCTCATAGAAACTAGGAATGTTATGGTTATTTTGCTATCTGCTCCTGACCTAACAGGATGCTGTGGAATTGAAAGAGTTCTGGTTTTTTGTCCCCTGAGGATCCCCTTTGAAGAAATAGAACAGGTTGGTTTCTGAGCTGTGAGTGGCAGAGCACATCCCTGCCTCCCCTTTGTGTCTCATCTCCTTAGAGACCGTGTAAGTTAGATTTGCTGTGTGCTTAAGTGAACTATAACATTGTTTGCTCAGGGAATATTGAACTCAAATTCCCCATAGGATACAGGCTTTCACTGTCAGGTATGCTTATCTTCATGCTGGCATCACATTTAGGCTGTTAATTTTCTATATAAAGCAGAATTCCTGCCTTCTTTAGCTTCCCAGTCAAGAATTAAATCCTACAACTTGCCTCAGTCACTCTCATTTTCTTAAATAGGGCCCCAAAGTATTTTATGATTGTCTTTATTATTTGGAGACTCTCTAGTCTTGAAAGAGTTCTAATGAAACGAAAGCTTCTATTAAAATATTTTAACTAGTTTCAATTGACCATATTACTGGCAATGGGGAAATCCCTAATGGCTAAATCTTTTAGAGTAATCAGCTTTAACACATTTTAAAGCTGATGTTCCATTTGAGATTTAGGTGTTAGTATGCGAAGTGTTTTCTTCTCAAGTCTTACATCAATTATTTATTTCATTTCCCAAAACTTTTTGAAAATGATATAATCCAATATTGTTCCCTAGAGTTGCACGAATGAGCTAAAAACAAATTTCTATATTAAAACACTCAAACTAAAATATAAAACAGTAACTTTTTGGAAGGGTAGGCATTGAGTAATTGGAGGTTACTCCATAAACACTTCAGTACTTGATTTTAGCAATCATCAATGGAATAGTGAAAGGGAAACACAGTTTTTCAAAATCTGACACTTCAGAGATTCCTGAAATAGTGTATTTGATTTCTGGCTAGGCATGTTCTTCTAGATACTAAGTTGAATACTCAGACAAATATGAACTCATGTGGTATGAATATTTATATTCATAGCTAATTATGCCATGCCTAGATTTTGTTAAGAGCCTGAGACAGATGATTTACAGTTAATAGAAGACAGGTTGTTCTAATACCAAAAAAGGTTGCTTTTTGTCTTCTTTCATTGTGCCTGAGCTACGGGAAACTGGATATATTATAAGCTGCTTGTAACTCTTTTTCTTGACCATGACGTAAGGGTAATGATAATTCAGATCTGTTACAGAGATAATTAGAATGATCAAATAAAACAATGCCCATAAAATACCGTAAATGCCTATGTGATATGATTCAAAGTTAGCGTTGTTCTGTATCAAGAAATGGCACACTGAGACTCATGAAGGTATTGTACACTCTAATACAATTATTTGCTGTTCCAAGGGAATATAACACCCAATGCCACAGAGAAACAGATGGCAAAGGAAGCTTACTTAAGCCCTCCCCTCCTTGGGGACTGTGCTGTCTGCTAGAAATAACAACGAAAAGCTCTTAGAAGCCAGATATGGCCCCCAAGAGAAGAAGTTCATGGAGTGGCACTGAAGAGGTACAGAAAGGACCTGATCTTTTTTAAATCTTTTTTCTGGGAGGGCCCCTTTTCCTGCATTACTGGACTACAGACAGAAACGTGGATGGAAATCAGCCCCACTGTGACTGAAGCAAATTCTTTCAAGAGCTCAAAATGGAACTACTAGAACTCATGGTTTCTCATCTTAGAAACTCATTTTATTAATTCCGTGAACAACACAACAAGCTATTTTAAATATAGTAGCACAGAAAGGGAGCCTCTAAGTGGATTACACATATAACATTTTTATGATGCTGGAAAGGGAAAAAGAATGCTCTTATAGGCCAATTAGATCAGCACTTTGCAAGTGTGACAGACTGATGTTTAACATTTGCAGCAATGAGGGAAAGAAGCAGAAACAAAATCGTCCTATAAATAAACTGCTGAACTTTAACATGTGCCATATTAAGTGATTTTTCAATCTCCTTAACTCTGAAACTGTGTGCTTTGAATGGTAATCATTTCTGTAGTCTTTGGAACATTTGTGGGCATTGAGTATACGGTATTTTGTTCATTCAGCAAACAATGAGCACTTATCAGACGCTATGAACTTAGTCACATTCTGAAATTTGACAAAGATGAGCAATCAAGGTCTTGTTCCTGAAGTGCTCATAGTCTGGTGGATGTACTTGCAGACCAGTGTAATGCATCTTGCATTTGGTGGGTGTTGAAATGGCATGCAATGCTTAACTTTGCAATAGTCATACATACTCACTCTTCTGTTTCATGGCAAGCCCCCTAAATTTTATTCTATGTGTTTGCGATTCAAAGAACTGTGTTAATTGAGAAAGGGGTTCAATTCCAACAACTGCAGCAGAAAAAAGCTTACCCAAGAGAATGTTTTGTTGCTGTACATGTCATCTGTCACATGTATTTGGAAATAGGTCACAGGCCGTGCAGGCTACTCACTTTCGTTATCACAGAGTTTCAGCAGTCATTTCTCAGTAGGCATTTGCTGTTAAAACTTGCTATTGATCAAGAATTTATATTTGTAAAGTGGAGAACACATAGGCTGAACTAAAGGGGATGAATCTCACAAAAAAATTCTACAAAGATGGTTAGATTCCCCATAACTATTGTTTCTATCTATGGATATAAAGAAATTAAAAAGAGAAGTGAATACATTCTCTCTTTCAATTTAAAGATAGGTCTAATTCAAACAGATTGCAATTGCTTCCTCAGTGAGTTCTCACACCTTGCATGAAGTGGGACAGGCAGGAATTTTATGTTTTCTTACAAAGCTATGAGCTGGCACCCATAGTCTATTTTTGCTCTTTTCCTATAGACCAAGAGATATCAGTCTAGCTCTCTCTCTTCTACTCTGATTCCTAAGTCCTCTGCTGATGTTCTCATTCCTGGTTGTTGCTGGTATTCCACACTAGACTAACTGAACTTGAATTTCTTTCTGTGGGATTAGGGTTTAAGTACAGTTCATAACTTCCACAGTGAATCCAATGCAGGGCTGGGGCAAGAACACCTTTCTCTTGTCTTCTTGGGCATCTTATTCTACATTTATATACCATTAGTAACATTGTCGAAAGAATTATCCAATCAGAAGATATAAGGCAAGAAAAAAAAAATGGAGGGTGTATTTCACATGAGAGTTAATGCCAGACAAGGATTGTTTGAGAGGAATGTACTTATCTCATTTACTACATTTCCTACAGACAAAAAATGCAACACACGTAATGAATGTGTAGATTTTTTTCCAGTAGTGATACAATTGATTTGTGATTCGCTGACTTTATAACTCTAGTGATTTATAGCATCGTCTTGGATGCTAACAAGTTTTATATCTAACCTAGTAAACTTGTCCTAACATCTTTGTTAACTTGCTTATAAATATTTCAGGATCTCAAAGCTTTGGGAATTGGTCATATTACATTGTTTTTTAAATTAATAAGTGGGTTAAACATAATCATTGACTTTTAGAGAGATATGATTTTGTCTTTTTTGAAAATTATATTCAAATATTTTTAACTTTCTATTTCTGAATTCTTCCCAACAGACATTCCAACATACTCATGTTTATATAATGTGAAAAATAAGACAAAAATCTCATCTTCATTCCACTTCACGAGTTTGCTGTCTTCCTACTCCTTTTCACAAACTCGTGAAAGAATTGTCTACTGCCATGGTCTTCGATTATTTCTTACTTACTTCTCAACTCAACCTAACCCAGCTTCTGCTTTCACTGAATAACCTGACATTGATTTTGCTATGGTGTAAAGTTCATCAATATCCTTCTCGCTTCTTAAATCAATGGGCATATTTCAGTCTTCAACACACTTAATACCCTAGGCTCTTCCTCTCCTAGAACTTCTCTTCTTCCCTGGGTTTCCATGTTACTTCATTCTTCTGATTTTCCTTCCTAATTCTCTGGCAATTATTTTGCTTTATTTGTCTTAATGCCATATATATATATGTATATATATATATGTATATGTATATATATGTATACACACACATATATATTTCTAAATTTTAAATAAATGTGGAATAGAATGTCAAGTGGGACCTTTTCTATTGTTTCAGAATTTCTATTGTCTATTGTCTCAGAATTTAGTCAGAATCCCAAAAGTGAAAACAAAGTCTTTACATCATGAAGCAAAGTGCCAAATAATTATGCAGACCTTCCCATAGGGTAAAATACACACACAAAAAAATTGTTCACCAAACTTTAGTTCATGACGTATCTATGAAAAAACCCATAATTTTAATAATAGAGAATAGAAGACATATTCCTTTGAGAGGTTTGCTAGAGCACTATATTTCGAAATCACACGCATGCTGAGAGAACTGCTTCTCTTATCCCCTCAAGCTGTATGATAAAGCCAAGTATAGAATAGGCTCCACTGAGTAGGGGGAAGACCGCAGACCCCTGTGAGGCTAAGGCACTAGAGTGGAGTTTAGGGATATTTTTGGAAGAGGCAGACTTCATTTCCTTGGGTTTTCAAGGTGCAGGGACTAATGACTGAAACTTGCTTGAAGGAATTAGAAGGCAAGATGTTCTATAGTAGGTTCAAGTGAGGATTCCCTGAGAGCAAGGCAGATGGATGATTTTCCCTGTGCAATGAAGGAATTTTGTATTTGAGTCATTGTTAAAATAACTCCATTCTAAAAGGCTTTCTGAAAGGATTCAGTTGATCCAAGGAGAAGCAAGCTTGAATATATAACCAGATGCAGAAATGTGTTGAGTGTGTACACTGTGTATGTGGAGGAGGCAGGGGAGGGGCAGACAGAGGAGTCACAAGTGAGTGCCTATAGATTTTATTGCTGACATTAGGGAGTGAGGAAGTGGGAGATGTTCCAGGAACAGGCAGAACTGTTCCATAAAGCATAGCGCCCAACTTCAGCATTTTGATGTGCCCAGAGATCACACACATGAGGCTACATCTATATCAAGTAATAAATTTTCTGCCCTTCACTTTTGTTCAGTTCTCCTCAGGTTCAACCCAAATAATGTCCAGGTGAATTTACTAAGTCTAGATATTTCACAGGCCTTGATGAGAAGAGACAGCACAAAAGTATCACTTCAGCAAGGGATTTATATATTTTCTGTTGTACATTAAATCAGATTTCTCCTAAGCTGAGGCCATTTATCCAGTGAGTTAGATTAATACTCACAAGCTCCTCTATAAAACATGCTGATGGCCATAGCACAATAAATCTTCATAGTTAGTTAGAGTTAGTTATTCTCTGGTATGCCTAACTTGTCTGCTAACATGAGTTAAATTGCATTTTCTGTAGGATGAAATGGAATTTTTTCCAAACCATATATAAGGATGTTTATATATATGTGTATATATATAATAATATATATATTATTATATATATATATAATAAATCTTCATAGTTAGTTAGAGTTAGTTATTCTCTGGTATGCCTAACTTGTCTGCTAACAATAGTTAAATTGCATTTTCTGTAGGATGAAATGGAATTTTTTCCAAACCATATATAAGGATGTTTATATATATGTGTATATATATTATATCTTAACTTATATACATGTATATTAAGTATAAGGATGCATAAGGATGTTTATATATATGTGTATATATATTATATCTTAACTTATATACATGTATATTAACTTGTTAATGTGATAATCATTGTGTTTAATATAAAAACAAAACAGCAGATGTCAGACATAAGGTCTAACATATTTATTATACTAAATATAAATTGTCTAGTTATACTAATTAAAAGACAGAGTTTGTGACAGTAGATAAAAGATCATAACCCAACTGTATATTGTTTATTTATTTATTTATTTTTTGACAGGCAGAGTGGACAGTGAGAGAGAGACAGAGAGAAAGGTCTTCCTTTGCCGTTGGTTTACTCTCCAATGGCCGCCGCGGACGGCGCGCTGAGGCTGGAGCACTGCGCCTATCTGAAGGCAGGAGCCAGGTGCTTCTCCTGGTCTCCCATGGGGTGCAGGGCCCAAGGACCTGGGCCATCCTCCACTGCACTCTCTGGCCACAGCAGAGAGCTGGCCTGGAAGAGGGGCAACCGGGACAGAGTCTGGCACCCGGACCGGGACTAGAACCCGGTGTCCCGGCGCCGCAAGGCAGAGGATTAGCCTACTGAGCTACGGCACCAGCCTATGTATATTGTTTATAAAAAACTCACTTATTGAGGCCAATACTATGGTTTAGTGGGTAAAGCCACAGTCTGCTTCTACGAATCATGTATGGGTACCTGTTTGATTCCTGGTTGCTCCATTTCTGATCCAGTCTCTTGCTAATGTTCTGAGAAAAGCAGCAGAAGATGGCCCAATTGTTTGGGCCCCTGCCACCCACGTGGGAGACCCAGATTAAGCCTCTGGCTTCTGGGGCCGCGCTTTGGCGTTTGGTAAAGCTGCTGCCTTCAGTGTCAGCTTCCCATATGGGTTCCAGTTCGAGTCCTGGCTGCTCCACTTCTGATCCAGTTCTCTGCTATGGCTTGGGAAAACAGAAGGTGGTCCAAGTCCTGGGGCCCCTGCACACATGTGTGAGACCCAGGAGACGCTCCTGGCTTCGGATTGGGGCAGCTCACACTTGTGATCATCTGGGGAGTGAACCAGTGGAAAGAAGACCTCTCTCTCTCTCTCTCTCTGTCTACCTCTGCCTCTTTGTATCTCTGTCTTACAAATAAATAAATCAATCTTTTAAAAAAGAAAAAAAATCTCCTGGTTCCTGGTTTCAGCTTGGCTCAGCCCTGGCTGTTGCAACTCTTTGGGAGAATGAACCAATGGATGGAAGATCTCTCTCACTCTGTCTCTTTGTCACTTCCTATAACTCCGTCTTTCAAATAAATAATCTTAAGAACATTCACTTAAAATATAATGACAGGAAACGAAGGTTGGAAAATTATATAGTACACAGACTTGAATAAAAAATGCAAGTATATTGTATTAATATCAAATAAAGTAGACTTCAGATCAAAGAAAATTACCAGAGAGTGAAAAGACATAACAGTCCAATAGGTCAATAGGAAGACATAACAACCCTAAATCTCTGTGACATTGTACTATAGATTTTTGAGATGGTACCATTGGGGGAAACTGAGGAAAGTGCATAAGATCTTGGCTATTTCTCATAACTGTGTTAAAGTGTAGTTATTTCAAAATATAAAGTTTAATTATAAATGATACCTATTAATTAATGTAGCAATTGTTAATCACAAGTACATTTTGCTATTCAATGCATTAATTCAACTCTAAATTCATAGATTGATTTAGCAGAAGAGAAAGTGTATTTAAGAGCTCAGTTTTAAATTTGGTAAATATTTATATTGGATGATTTGATCATTTGGCCCTGTAGCACAAGTCAGTTTAATGATATGTGAAAAAACACTGATAAATGAAAATTATTATAAATGTATATTTTCAATGATCAAGAAAGCAAACTGAAAGAAGCTTTGATGATATAAATCCATTGTAATTATGACAAGTTAACTGATTTGATTTATACAAATGTTCAATATTCCTGATGATGGCCCAAGAAGATCAAATACAACTCAACTTCATTTAGAAGATAAAACAAGGAATACTAAAAAAAAAAGGATACTAAAATACAATATTTAACCAGAGGTTACGTATTTGGCAACCATAACTATCAAAAATTCAGGAAGGCACTAAAAACAAGTGAATATTTCTAAGCCAAGAGATGCTACGGAGTTCATTGGATAAAAACAAGCATGTTGGCCGGCGCCGCGGCTCAGCAGGCTAATCCTCTGCCTTGCGGCGCCGGGACACCGGGTTCTAGTCCTGGTCAGGGCGCCGGATTCTGTCCTGGTTGCTCCTCTTCCAGGCCAGCTCTCTGCTGTGGCCAGGGAGTGCAGTGGAGGATGGCCCAGGTCCTTGGGCCCTGCACCTCATGGGAGACCAGGAGAAGCACCTGGCTCCTGCCATCAAATCAGCGCGGTGCGCTGGCTGCAGCGCGCCGTCCGCGGCCATTGGAGGGTGAACCAACAGCAAAAGGAAGACCTTTCTCTCTGTCTCTCTCTCACTGTCCACTCTGCCTGTAAAAAACAAACAAACAAACAAACAAAAAAACCAAAAAAAAAACAAGCATGCAGTTCAGGTGACATTTTGTTCATTTAATTTTACTTAAAAATTAAATGGCCTGGTTATTTGATATGTCAGGAGTGGGAAAATTACAATTTATAACTGTTAAAAATATAAATTGAGAACCATGATTATTTGGGAGGAGGATGGGATCAAATTCTTATGTAGGATTAATGGAATGTGAAGGGAACTTCAGTTTTTATTTTACATATCATTGGCATTTTTGAACTTTTTACCAGTAGGCATTTCTTTTTTATTTAGAAATGAATAAAATAGAGACATAAAAATGAAATGGGAAAAATGCTCAGATAAATTCTATTTCAAAACATTGATTATTCCAACCAAATGAAAATACTAAAATGCTTCATGAAAAAAAAAAACAAAAAACAGAAAACAAAAGTCAATGATTTGTTGTTAAGGAAAATTAATCAGAAGAGAATGTTAGCTCCTAACCGATGTGTGTGCAGGTAGCTTTGCTTTTGTTCTCTCACAAAACCTGAGCGAACACTTTGTAAGACAATTTTAAAGAAGTTCTAGCAATAATTATAGTGTGCAAGTCCTCACTAAGAGTGACTGCTGACTCCTTCCTCCAACAGAGAAATACAGATACGGCAGAAAAACAAATCACTGGTGCCGGTTGTTAAGCAGAACTTCACAGAGTCTAGTGATAAGAGTAACCACATTTAAAATTAGCTGCGATTTGGCCTTGGTATTTTACATATTGTTCCTATAAAAAGAAGTTATAAGCATTTTTCTAACTATCTGGACAAGGACAGACCAGCTAATGTTTGAACGTATTTAGCTAAGTGTTTGCTGACAATCAGATTTCTGTATTTCCTTAGGTATAACAACTTTATGAAAGATTTCTGTAGAACCAAAATATAAAGAGTAATCTCTTTTTCTACTCTGTAATAACGTCTGGTCAAATAACAGCTTTCCTGTAGCCTTGAGCATTGCTGTAATATTGGCTAAGTCTGTTTGCTGAGTTTGGGCAACATAAATTTCTGAAAGCAGTAGTGACTCCCTAAATCTTGAGATTTGTAGGGAAAGCTGGTTTGGTTTGGGTAAAAAAAAGAGAGAAAGATACCACTGTACAAGTTTAGAAAAAAGCTAAACTCAAAGATCAGCAACAAAGAAAAAAAAAAAGAACTAAAGCAAATTTTGTCTGTGACAGACCACAATCCTTTACAGAAATCATAGCTAATGATTTTCCAGTTGCAAAATGAAAAGCTTATTTTCCAAAAATTGTGCCAAAATAGAAGGAAAACATGTTCTTGGTAGCGAATAATAATAAAACAGTTAATCATATATTGCAGTGGGCAAAATCAAAAAGATTCTATTCTTTTCATTGATAGGAATTAATTTTTTTGTCTGACAGACCAGTTGGTGAAAAATTACCTTTGATAAATTGACCATAGAGATAAATAAAACCTGTTTCTAAGAGGGAAGAATCAATCATTTGGAAACTAAGCAGTGGTAGAACTTAAAATCTGCTTCCAACAGTCTACCACATCATACGTGGAGCTAGGAAGTGGGAGAATGCATACAATTCTATGAACTAAGATCATGAACAGAGCAAAGATATGTGTAGTGAAAACTGAGTTGCTGATCTTTGTTGCTATCTGATCTTCTGAAGGCACTTCCTTTATGAATATTAAAGGAGACAATCATGGTTTTAATTCTATCTAAAACAGTAGGTTAGTCACCATTCTAAACAGCTCACTTGCAGTGAATCTGTAAGTTAACAATATATTTTGTAGTTTTTCACACATTGTGTTTTCAAATTTGAACTACAATTCTTAATTGTCTTAAGCCAATTTCTTCCCTACTATGTTAACTCGTTTATTAAATTGCTTATACGAGTGCCAGGATGCATATTTCGTGTTTATTTGTACCAAGAAGTGGTAAGTATATGGCCACATAAAGGTACATAAAGATGCACAGTGGGAAAGGCCGGGATTTGAGAGCCACAGTCCTAATGGACTCCTTGTGTATGTAGGTGGCTTTGCTGTAGGACTCAATCGTTTCATGCTAGCAGCAGCTCTTTGCAGTGTCCCTCCTTGTCTCTGATTCTGACAACCCTGCTTCCACAGTCTCTAGTTTGTTCTCCATGAACTGGTGTCCTGGCTCATGGATATAGAGCAGCTATCACTGACATTCAAACATACTCAGTAGGGAAAACTATTTGTATCTCTAACGTGGCAATTAAATCTTTCAGGTGAGATCATTACCCCGCACTATGGAAACTTGAACATAAAGTGTAACATTTATCCTGCAAGTTTTTTTTTTTTTTTCCTATTGCACCATGGTACAGTAGAAATTACAGCAACAACCAGGTAAGCCTGGTTCCTACCTCAACTCTATTGGTGGCCACTGCAAATCTTTGGAAAGTGAACCAGCAGATGGGATCTCTCTCTCTCTCTGTCCCTCTCTAAAATGAATAAATAAATAATTATTAAAATCTAGGCATACTGTAGAACAAAATCACAAATTTCACTGTTATGTCTGTTTCCACAAATATATTTTGCTTTAACATCTATTTAACATGTATGAATTTAGAACAGATTGATAAATCACTTGGTAATGGTTACTTTTTAAGGTAACATATATATTTGGTTTTTTAAAGAAATGCTGTTGCAGTATTTTAAAATTTCAATTACAGTTCACTATTGAGTATTGGGTCTTTTCTTTCTAATTTTTCACATCTACTTTGCTTAAATTTCTTATTGCAACTCAAAACATTGCCATTAGCTTCTCCATGAGATATCTTTCTTAAAGCCAATCCCTGAATAACCATAGTGGAGCTCTGAATTTTGCAAATTTTATTTACATATATGGCAAAAAAGCCAAGGAAGTGAGTACATGTAATTGGTAAGAATTACTATATTGTTCAAAAATTGGGGCCCTGTTGTGTTTTTTTTTTTTTTTAGATTCAACATGGAAATTAAATTAAACAGTCATAGCAAACAGCAATGCTACAGAAGAAAAATATCTTTTCTTTAATAAGTATATTGCCTGGTGAAATGTCTTTTACTAACTCTTTTGTTAACAATATTAATATTATACAGATCTGTGAAATTAAGGTCAGAGTGTACTACTGATATAGAAGTTTAATAGACAGAGACTCCTACTCTTGAAGAACAATGGTTTTTCTATTTATTACCTGTTGAATTCTTTATTTAGTGGAGGGTTAAGCTTGTGTTTATAAAATAAACTGAAGTCATATCATGTAAAAAATTGAGCTAAAAATAACAAAGGAAGGAGGAAGGAGAGTAAGAGCATGGGTGGGATAAGGGTAGAGTGGGAAGTTTCAATATGCTCTTAAATCTGTGTATATGAAATATGTAAAATTTGTTCACTTAACATAAATAAAAATTTTAAAACATGATAAAGACTTTCGATTTTAAGCATGAAAATTCACAGATTTTCAGATGCAAAGATTGAAAAAAATGTAATGTTTAATGAATATTATATTAAAATAAATATAGCAAAATACTAGGGGATATGAAACATGGTACTCAAAGGCAAAGAATGGACAAAGTCAGCAAAATAATTCTGATATACAGAATGGGCTCTAACAGAGGTATATCAATTCAGAATGTACTTCCAATGGTTGACTCAGTAATTTGGTTGAATCCTCCAAACAAAAGCAACTTAAAAAGCTTAAAAAGCAATTTTAGGCCGGCGCCGCAGCTCACTAGGCTAATCCTCCGCCTGCGGTGCTAGCACACCGTGTTCTAGTCCCAGTTGGGGCACAGGTTCTGTCCCAGTTGCTCCTCTTCCAGTCCAGCTCTCTGCTGTGGCCCGGGAAGGCAGTGGAGGATGGCCCAAGTGCTTGGGTCATGCACCCGCGTGGGAGACCAGGAGGAAGCACCTGGCTCCTGGCTACGGATTGGCGCAATGCATGGGCTGTAGCGACCATTTTGGGGGGGTGAACCAATGGAAGGAAGACCTTTCTCTCTCTCTCTCTCTCTCTCACTGTCTAACTCTGCCTGTCTAAAAAAAAAAAGCAATTTTAAAAGTTGCTTGAAAGCATTAGAAAAATTTCAAAGTAGTATTGATTACAGGATCAAGATCCAGGAGGAGATGGGAACCCAGAAAAGCCAGTTCCAGCTTTGGTGTTATTCTTCCACTAGAGTTCGCTGCTGATATTGTAAAAAGGTGGCATAGAAATCAAGAAACTTGAGCAGGACTGTTGAATGACTGTGGAGGCAGGTGGTAAATAATTGGAGCTCAGGGCCCTACAAGGATGGAGGGTCTCATAAATATCCCAGATTTTGGGATTTCATTCTGAAGTTCTACTATCTTTTGAAAGAAAGGTACACAGACTGTCTCTGAAAAACAAAGAAGAATCTGCCTCGAATAATCTTTTATTTATTTATTTATTTTGACAGGCAGAGTTAGGCAGTGAGAGAGAGAAACAGAGAGAAAATTCTTCCTTCTGTTGGTTCACCTTCCAAATGGCTGCTATGGCCGGCAGTGCACCGATCTGAAGCCAGGAGCCAGGTGCTTCCTCCTGGTTTCCCATGCGGGTGAAGGGCCCAAGCACTTGGGTCATCCTCCACTGCATTCCCGGGCCACAGCAGAGAGCTGGACTGGAAGAGGGGCAACCGGGACATAATCCGGCACCTGACCCGGACTAGAACCCGGGGTGCCGGTGCCGCAGGTGGAGGATTAGCCTAGTGAGCCGCGGCTCTGGCCCTCGAGTAATCTTAATCATAACACTATCAGAGCATTATGATGATTTGTGATGTTGTGATGTCTAGTACCTATCGTAGCCTTCCATAATTAACCACTAAGTCCTTCCTAAGGAAGAAAACTTAACTAATTATATATCTATTATATTTTCTATGCAATGTCCAGTGCATTTTCTTACTATTTGTTGAATTCTTCACTTAGTGGAGGATTAAGTTTGTGACTATAAAATTAACTAAAACTATGCCATTTTAAAAATAAAGGAAGGAAAAATGAGGGATGGTGGAAGTGTGGGTGGGAGAGAATGTAGGGTGGGATGTATCATTATTCTCCTAAATCTGTATATATGAAATGTATGCAATTTGTTCACCCAATATAAATAAAATTATAAAAAAAGTCCAACATTATGTAGCCATGAACATTAGGCTATGTGACAAGACCAAGAGAGCAACAGGCAGTCAGAACAACAGAAACCTCAGAGCTCTAAGATACAGACTTCAAACTATGTTTTATACACTCAAGAAAATAAAAGGACAAGGTTAAGGATTTTAGGATAGAACCTGAAATTTTTCTAGAAGAACCAGATGGAAATTATAGAGCAAGAAAAATGCAGAGCCTAAAGTTGATATTTTAATATTATGATTTAAATGAAATAGAAATAATTAAAGAGGAAATTAGTGGGTGATAGTTCAGATAGTTTAAATGATAGCTAAATACAGCGTGGGTGCAAAACACAGAAAATCACATAGAGACAAAGAGAATAGTCTAGACAGGCTTATGTTAAGTGACATAATTGGAGTCTCCAGAAGGGGAAGGAGAGGGAATAAAGAAAAAAAAAATTAAAGAGATGACTGAGAATTTTTCCAAGCTAATGAAAGACATCAAATCAAAAGCTGAAGAAATCTTATGAAGCCAAGAATGAGAACTGTAAGGAAAATGGTACTTGAGTTTCAATCTGTGGGGAGCAACTGAGGCTAGACTAAATTATTGGAACTAGGACTAATTCTATGCATCTGATCTTCCACAATATGGTGCTGGGGAGGAGCAAACGACTTCTACGCAGCTGCCTCATCAGTTTGACTGACAAGCTGCAGGGAGCTGATCCTGCTCCTGATTGGAGGAGAGCAGCATGCTCAGCGTGTGGGTAGCAGAGTTGGGATTGGTGGAAGAGGACTATAAAGAAGGAGAGAGACAACATGCACCAGGAACATCTAAGGAACATCTGAGCAACCCCTGAGAGCCAGCCGGTGGTGTGCCGCTCCTCCGCGGAAGCGGGGAAAGCGGCAGGGGTGCCGCCCATCCGTGGAGGCGGAGGGGGGGCCGGCAGCTAACCCGGAACGGTGTCGTTCCTCCGCGAGTGGGGGAACGGCAGCAAACCCGGGAAGGGCTGGGCAGAAAGAACAGCGCAGGGTCTGGTGTCGTTCCTCCGCGAATGGGGGAGCGACACAATCATTTTTGATAATGTGCCCAATGACAAAGAAGAAGCAGTCTGCACCACATTCAAAGTCGTAACTAGCTATTGTTAGTCAACAAGCAATGGAATGACATGTAGGGATTATAGGTTTCTTTTTTTTTTCTTATTAAAGATATCATATTTAACCAGAACAGTATCTTTCCAATATGAAAGTGAAATAAAAATATTTGAAACAAATAAAAGTTCAAAGAATTTATCACCATGAGCTACAGATGAAACAGAGTATCATATTCTTCAGGTAGAGGGCAGATGACCACTGACAGAAGTTTGAAGATGAACAAAGTAATATTTGAAGAAATGTTTGAATAATATTAACTACTTAAAATAACATAATAATGTCTTGTAGGGTTCAAATGAGGAGAGATTTATATTACTCAATAGCAAATCAATTGTAAATGAGGAAAATGGATGTAAAATATTCTAAAACCTTTGCATTGTCTGGTAGAAGTGAAACTACTAGTTTGTATCAGGTTTTAAAGAAACACAAGTTGGATACCGGACTGCTGTTCTCATAGCATGGCTCAAAAGTCTAAAAGTCCCCAAGATCCATTCAGTGAATCCATAAAGACAGAATTCTTTTCATAATAACATGGGACATGTTGAAATATTCAGAAATACATTCTTTGCTCTTTTTACTGAGTAAACATTTGTTTATTTATTTTTATTTATTTATTTTGACAGGCAGAGTGGACAGTGAGAGAGAGAGACAGAGAGAAAGGCCTTCCTTTGCCATTGGTTCACCCTCCAATGGCCGCCGTGGCCAGCGTGCTGCGGCCGGCGCACCGCGCTGATCCGATGGCAGGAGCCAGGTGCTTCTCCTGGTCTCCCATGGGGTGCAGGGCCCAAGCAATTGGGCCATCCTCCACTGCACTCCCGGGCCACAGCAGAGAGCTGGCCTGGAAGAGGGGCAACCGGGACAGAATCCGGCACCCCGACCGGGACTAGAACCTGCTGTGCCGGCGCTGCAAGGCGGAGGATTAGCCTAGTGAGCCGCGGCACAGGCCACTGAGTAAACATTTGATCTGATTGTGAGAAGCCATGGTAAACAAAACTGATAGCTTCTTAGCCCAAATCAAGGTAATGACACCAAATGCCAGGGATCAGCATTTCTTTTTCAGCCAAGGTCTCAATAGAAGATATTTTAGAATTTGCAGGGCATGTAGTCTCTGCTTCATCAACTAAAGTCTGTAGTTGAAAAATCAAAACGTCTCTACACAATAGGTAGATAAATGGGAATGGCTTTGTTCCGATAAAACTTCACTGTATTTATTTGAAAGGCAGACAGACATACGTGCGTGTATACAGATAAATAGACACATACATACCCATATATATGTACATATATGTATGTTTACACACAAATATACATATACACACATATATGTGTGTATATATGTGATATATATGTCGTGTGTATATAGATATACAGGCACACACAGAGACAGATGCAGAGAAACAGAATCTTGCACCTGCTGGTTCACTCCTAAAATGCCAAACAATAGTCAGGGCTAGGCTAGGCTTAAGCAAGGATCTAGGAACAAAATTCAGGTCTCGTGTGTGAGTGGAAAGGATGCAAGCACTTAAGCATTACCTTTGGTCTCTCAATTTGTGTGCTAGCAGGAAACTGGACATGGAAGTGGAGTCAGGCCACTAAGTAAACACTCTTTGGTGTTCCAAAGACATAATGGGAAATATGCAGGAAGCATCTTGCTTGCCTGTTGAAATATGATGATTGTTTTAAGGAAATGTATTTATGTGATTTTACCAGTTGTAAGCAAAACAACTTCTTCCTTTATGGTACACTATTATACCTAAAAGAACAATTCTATATAAGCTATAGTTATCCAGATTAAAAGTTTGGTAGACTAGACAATGAGACATCAAAGGGACTCTACTAAGGGGTTTGGGATATGTTATCCTTACTATTACACAAAGTACCGTAACATCTGTTCAACTTCCATTGGGCATTGTCTTCTTTGCATATGATGCTCAGAACTGAGACACCCTTTAGGGAGGCAGTAAGTTGCTCACCTGGGAACAAAGCCAACATCATCCTCAGTGATGCACTGTTGATGTACAGAGTTTATGAGACTGTGGTACAAACTTTACTACCCCATTGTATATCATATCATTAATTTATCCATTTATTTACTATTAATTGATGGCCAGTTTTGGGGAAAAGGAATAGTCCCTTATCTCCTGAAAGTAAACTTTAAAAAGAAAGACAGTAAATGAATTTATAATTAGATATTGGAGAGTTCAGATTACCATGAAAATGTAACCTATTCTAGGGGTACAATGAGTGCTTTCCTGAGAGAAAGTGAACTATAAGATAAATTTGAAGGGGGAGTAAATTAGCTAGGATAAAGGATAAAGGGATTTCCAGCAATATAATTCATGTACCTGAAGTATGACAGAGTAGCATGGAACACATATTAGAAATTAGGAAGGCCAGTAAGTCCAGAGCACAGAGAATAAGAACTGGAGGAGTCCTTGAAGCTGCAGAAGTGATTGGTCACCCTGTGGTTGCAGCATGTTATGGAGTGAATTAGGGATTTTGAACTTTTTCCTAAAATACATGCAAATATATTGAAGTTTTAAAACTGGGCCATGACATATTCAGATTAGGATTTTAAAAAAAACATCTTTGCTAAAATGAGGAGAATGGATTAGATTGGCATGGAATTGTACTGCAGTGAAGCATCACAGCCGCTTCATCACTCCTGGGTTGCGGTGTGCTGCACCCCATGGGAGACCAGGAAAAGCACCTGGCTCCTGGCTCCTGCCATCGGATCAGCGCGGTGCGCCGGCCGCAGTGCACCGGCCGCGGCGGCCATTGGAGGGTGAACCAACGGCAAAGGAAGACCTTTCTCTCTGTCTCTCTCTCTCACTGTCCACTCTGCCTGTCAAAAATAAAAATAAAAAAAATAAAAAATAAAAATAAAAATAAAATAAAAAAAAAATAAAACATAAGGAAATG
Organism: Oryctolagus cuniculus; assembly: GCF_051225735.1. Lineage (NCBI taxonomy): Eukaryota > Metazoa > Chordata > Mammalia > Lagomorpha > Leporidae > Oryctolagus > Oryctolagus cuniculus. The sequence continues at coordinate 74,116,067 of NC_142869.1, forward strand.
TAGCCTAGTAAGGACACAGTGACTGTGACAATAAGAGGCTTCAGCAGAGAGCTGAGGATGCCTAAGAACGGCTTGGCTAAAGAATGGGCTAATTATTAAGAGATTTGTTGCTTTGGTGGTGGTGGGGTAGAAGATAGAGAGGCAGTATATGTAGTGTTGTAGGATAAATTATAGATGCAAATTTCTGAACTTCTTATCAAATTTCATAATTTGCATAATACTTTTTTATATGTGGTTCTTGTGCATCGGTAATCCCTGTTTTTTCTGAGAGAAAAATTTTAAAATTTCTGTTACCAGAAATATAATAGTGCCCAATGAGATATTTTTATATGACATGTGGCTTACAAATGTACAATCTTCATGTGATTAAATTTGATTCATTAAAATGCATGATTAAATTGGTGTGATTGCATAATTTCCCTCCCACTATCTTTCCTATCTCATAAGTTTCCAAACTTGATTAAAACAGAAATAATTAAATTAGGAGCTCAGATATGCTATAATATCTCTTGCATGTTTTTAAGAAATTCAAAGAAAACCATACATCAAAGCTATCTATACATTTTTATGTGCTTGTTTCTGTTAATTATCGAGTCACTTTCTTCTGATTATGATTTAAAGGCTTGTTTTCAAATGATTTCTGACTTCTAGGCCAGTATGTACAGGTCTCTTATTTTATTAATTTTGGAGAAATAACATAATTTTCAAATTCTCAGAAACTTAAAGTACCATCATGAGAATGGTATTCAAATCATTGGCTTATTTTAAGAATAAAAAACAACTTATTATGAAAGTGGTCATGTAATATATATTTTCATTCCTTTTAACTGGAAAAAATTCAGCTCCCTGTCTTCTGAAGCTTAAACAGCATTAAGCAATCAAATTACATGTAGTTTTTTTAATTTATAAATTTAAATACATTTCTCCTGTGTCAATTTAAAAAGTAGACTTAAAAGTAAATCTTGCATTATTTTTTGGATAAACAATTACATTTTTTTTAAAAAGTTGCCATTACATTGAACATTTTAAGGCAATCAGGAAGTTGTTACATATGTATTATTGTTCCAAAGCCTTCAAAAATTTCACATTTAATATTCGAGAAATTATAAAACATTTTCTTAATGCTACTTTAAATATCACAATTGTAACATTTTAAAAATAGGTCAGGGTTAAATAATTAAACAAACTGTTAACACTGAAATCCAGAAATGGTTCTTTCATGTGAAGAAGCTTTCATTGGAATCTTAATTTTGAGAAAGACATGTTACTCCAGAACTTCAAAACATAAATTATTATTCATATCATAAACAGAATCATGGGTTAATCAACTTAGTGAAAATATGTGCTTGTTTTTCAACCACTCAGACGAGATTGGGATGTTCTATCTTCCCTCCTTCTCTTTGCTCTGCTCAATACTCCAGGGGTGAGACCTATCATTACAATAACCAGAAATAAATTCAAGACTGTGTCCCTTCTGAGTTCTACCTAGCATGTGTGCTATCCCATTATATCCTTGCCCTTCTTTGGCCCTGGTATTGATTTTCTGCTGCCTGTCTTTGAGAGTCCATCACAGTAACAGGATCCTCTGAGCAGGATCCCCTGGTATCCTCTGAGCCATTGTATTCTATGTGTTCTATTTATCTTTCTGGAATTTTGCTTTCTCTGTGGACGTGTTCTGAAATTCCTTGCTATCTGGTTAGTTCCTAGAACCTTTCATATAAATTTTAGTTTTAGTTTTTCTTTCCACTTTCTGACTTGAGAGTCAGTCTAAATAACCAAGGTTGCCATTACAGCAAACAAAACTATAGCCCAAATCTAACCATGTTTAGAGATTTTTGCTTTTTAATGTTACCATTTTGGTATAATCTGCCATCATATCTTGCATGAGTTATGGAAATAGCCTTTTAACTGGCCTCTGTTTTTATGACTCAAATACCAATGATTTAGTTTTAATAGGGTAGCCAAAAGGTGGTGCAAATCCTAAAACAGATGATGTTACCTTCTTTGCTTAGTACCTTCTGAGGCTTCCAATTTCACCGCAGGTAAAAAGTCCCTTAAAGTATCTTATAGGTCTTTTCCTCTCACAGTCTAGTATGCTTAGCCTTCAGCCTTTGGCGCTTGCTGTTGTGCGTGTCCCAACCTTTCTTTGCCCAGGAATCTGTAAGTCTTACTTCCTCATAGCACCAGATGTTTACTGACCTATGTATGTCAATGACTCTTCAGAGTCACACTGTTTAAACCCATTGACCTCCACGCATTTCTGTAGATTTGATACTCTTTCCCTGAATAATTATTTCTTCATAGCACTTAGGAAATACTGTGTGTGCATTTATTTTATGTTTCCCTACCTGAAAATCAGCTGTTAAATGGAGGGAATTTGGTTTATTTTTTTCTTAATGCTCCATCTTCAGTGACTAGACCAGCAGATGTCACATAATAGGCTCTCAATAACTATTTTCTGACTAAATGCTTCAATATTGACACCCAGAAACAGTGGCAATTAGCCTAATATTGATAAATATACTCTTCCATTAAAATGAATGTACCATCAGATTTTAAATGTAATCTGACAAAGGTCATATAAATAATTTAGGAAAACAAAACAAAACAAAAATAAACACCCATAATAGCTGTTGCATTAACATGGAAAATATTTCCATAGCATTCTTTTTCCCTGTCAAATGAAATACACAATTGCTGCTCATGAACACATTGGATTTTCCCTTTCAAAAAAAATTTCACATTGTGTACATGTAGTTAATTTACAAAGACCAGTCAAGCTGGAATTGAACAAGTTACTACATAAAATCAAAGAAAAAAATTCTAAATATTATACTTGTAATTAAGGAAGACCCTACTGACCTTGTTTATCATTAATAAAATCTCTTCCCTCTCTAGTCTGCATCATTTCTCTCTGTATTAGCTATCTTTCATTTATTTCCTGATTCATTTTGCAAGTTCACCTTTTTTTCCCTATGGCTTTTTTCCTGCAGATAGTAGACAGTGTTCTCTGAAAATTCATCTTGTATTTTATAACAATTTATTCACCTCCTTCTGTTGTGTTAGTTTAACTTCAACAGTAACTGAAAGACTTTCAGTTTCAGGTGTCAGCATTAAAATAAAAGATTGAGTATACTCTAAGACAGAAATAGCCTGGATGCCATATAAATTGCTTTTAATTTTCTTTGGAATTGTTAACTTTTACCTTTCATTTGAATATCTAATAATTTAAGAACATTTACAGTTCAGAAGATATAAAGTGTGAGCTACTCTTTCGTACCACAATTAGCAAACATCTGTTGCCCACCCTCATGATTCCATCCTCTGAGCGTTATGAAGGATGCAATCTAGGAACACATTTTCTCTTCAACGGGAACTCCAATAAAGGACTGTCTTTTCTGCAGGATTGGTGAAGTGAATACTCATGAGGCCTTTTTGAAAGACGAATCTTGCTCAAAGAGGCAACAGAATTGCTAACTCTCCTGTAAAATATTGGTTCTGAATCTAAACTATAATGTTTATTTTAAAAAATGAGGAAAGAAATAAAACCCAGAGATCCTAAGAAGAAAAGCCTTTAGCAATCTGGTAAAATTGAGTATTGCTGAGAAATGATGCCATAGCTTTGAAACTGTTTGAAATATTCTGTCTTGAAATGCATGAATATTTCCAGATGTGAGCAAATGGATCTAAATTGTAAAAAGCAAAAAGTTCCCCCAGTCTTCCATTGGCATTATTTGCCCAGGGTGAAAGGTCTACAAAAGAGGCAACAGTCTTTTTTATGTTAAATTTCTAAGACCCTATTCCTTAGGGTCTCCTTTTTTCCCTCCCTCTTTCCCCCCTTTCTTCCTTTCTTCATTTTTTTCCCCTCCATTCCTCTCACCCTCTATTCTGTCTCCTTCTGAAAAAAAAAAAAAGTCACACTGAAAAACTCAGTTTCACTAGGGACCAGGCAGTGTTTTAGATATTAGCGATAGAACAATTAATATGATGTACAATAAGTGAACACCATCCCTCCACTCCCCTCACCACTACACACAGAACACAAGCCATTTGTAGATATTGAAGCTGGTGGGGAGCAAACTTGAAGAAAATTTATCCAATCCTCATTTTATAGCTGATGATTTTATGTTTCTTGAAGTTGAAAGTCTGAGATGGTTCCTTGAATTAAATGCTGAACATGTGGACTAGAAACTAGACCCCTGAAGGCTGACCTAATGCATTTTCCTCCAAATTATGATGACTTTCAGTGAGATGCTGTGTTGTTGTGTTTGTGTAAAGATATATGAATTGTTGTGGTAATCTGTGATTAATGTATTCATGAAATATTGGGTCAACATCTTATGAGGAAAAGAACTTGTTACTAATTAGGAAATATCACAAATAAGAAGATTCTGATTTTTCAAACCTTTTAAACAGTCAGTTAAATGAGCAAATATGTAAGATCAAAAAGGTTGTTTTAATATTTGAAGATATAGTAATAATTATCATCAATTAAATATGCATATATATCTCATACATTTCTCTCTTAAGCCTGAAAACATTGTGAGATCTTTCTAAGGCAGATTTGTAGATATGGAAATGGAAGCAGACAGAAATTAATGGCTTGCTGAGTTCAAGTAGGCATCATTTCTAGAGAAATATTGTAAGCACTGTACAAATTCACATTTACATGATTCTAGCAGGGGTGAGGGAACTTTTTTTCTGCCAACAGCCATTTGGATATTTATAACATCATTTGTGGATGATACAAAATTATCAACTTAAAAACTAGCCTGCCATTGATTTATTGGATTTCAATTCCCACCTTCAATTCCTTGGCAGGGCCAGACCAAAGGGTATGGCAAGCCTTATATGACCCACAGACTGGGTGTTCCCCTGCCTTGCCAAAGTTTTGTCTACTCTACCATATTATACTATCCCAAACTTCTATAAGCATATGACAGTGTATCATGGAAAATTAAACACATATTGCTGATAAAAGGCTGTAAAGATTTTAGCTAAATGGTCAAATGCCAGATTAAAATTAAGAAAGATTTTTAAAAACCCTAAGTAAGCTGAACTACACAATTGAAAAGATAGACTTGTTTTGACCTAAAAATAAGGTGCTAAATCTATTTACTATTAAAACTTTTATGTTTTTTCCAGCATAATATAGATCATTTTTTTATCTTCAGAAACAAAATGGAAAGCACATATTTAGGAAGGGCCCCATGTATATCAAAGTATTCTTATTTATGAAAATTGAGAGTCTTTGATTGATATATTCAAGAAATGTCTTTTCTAAATTAAAGTCCATTTTTCCTGTACTCAGACCTCTAACCCAACTGGCAGGTAGAGATAGGCAACTTTTTGCTGAAAAGGGAGAATCATAATGAAGTATTAAATAATTAATGTGATACACTGATGTCTGTCTGTCAAGACTTCAAAGTTGTAAGCAAATACTGAAATAAAGTTGAGTGATGACCTCAAGAAAGTAGACTGAAAGAAAGAATCCTAGTAAGCATTCTGAGAATTATTTATAAAATGGAAATAAGAATCCTATATGGACAAAAGTTTGTTTAATAATCTCTTCACTATTTAATAAAGGACAAAATAATTAATTGTCATTTATATTACAAAGAATTTTTTACACTTAACAATGAATGTCTTCCTTAGGACCTTTAAATTTTAAAACTAATTAATTTGTAGAGATTGTATAGTATAGAAAAAAAGTATAGTATAGAAAAAAAAAAACCTTAAAGATCAAGGGCCAAGTATAAAGCCTTATTGAGGACTGGGTTAAGATGTCAGAATAGGTAGGGAGCTTAGTGTTCTAATCTAGGAAAAGATAGTTTTAAATAAATGGAGAGAGTGCAGTCTCAGGCAAAAATTAGGGAACAAAAAAACAGCAGAGGAAACTCCACACAAATTAGAGGAACACTGTGGACCTACGTGGAGGGTGTGAACATGCACAACTCAGGACACCAGCTGCCGAAAAACTCAGCACCAGCACATGCCATTGGTGATAAAGCTGCAGGAAGAGCTTGAATGGAATCTGGCTTGGAGCCTTGTGGGGGGCAGTGTACTTACCGAACTAGAGGAGAAAATAAAGGGGGGCTCATTTCTCTTTCTCCCGACAACGTGCAATGGCATCCTGTGCAAGTTGAAAAAGGGTGGGCACCGTTTTAAACACACGTAACAGCTGTACCAGCTGATATCTGCATGCTGAGCAGCAGCCAAGAGGAGACTCCTGAGTCTGGTGAGTAGAACTGACAGGGGACTGGGTGCTCACCACTGTGTAAGGCTTGTGTGCCAGGACTGTGAAAACACTGTGGCTGCATGGGAGGGCTCAGGGTTTGGCTGGAATTTTGGGCAGTCACTGTCAGAGGCTCTACACATTCAGGGCTCCCTCATTCCCTGGTGAGGATCATTGCTACAGAATCTGTACTTATACCAAAGACTGCATAGATCCTTTGTGTGGTTCTTGTGACAGTGTGGACAAATATTACACCCACTGGGACTAGTGCCAAGGAAGTGGTCTCCTTTGAGGAGAGGAAGTGAGCTGACACTATGCCAAAACAGCAGAACAAACCTCATCTCTCATTAAACAAACAAAACAAACAAACAAACAAACAAAAAAAGGAGATTTACCACAACTAACCAGGGTGTCACCTTGGACACTCCCTTCACCCTGGAGCACTGAACAGAGCTCCCTGGACACACCTACCACACACCTTTAAGTATTCACTGAAAAAGTGGACATAACACTAATGCAGGGAAGAAACAAAGAAACCAATGAGTATCTCTACAAATGTTGAGTAATAAATGCAGCAATTCAAGAAACAAGGATAAGGAAGACAACATGACACCCCCAAAAGAACACAACACTAGAATCCTAATAGACTTCACTATGACACTTGTAGTAAAACTCACAACAGTAAAACATAAAGAAAAGATTCCAAAATGTGCACAAGAGAAATTCCAGATTATTTTCAGAGGATCTCCAATTAGACTCACAGCAGACTTCTCATCAAAAATCCTTCATGTTAGGAGAAAATGGCTAGATATATTCCAACTCTTTAGTGAAAAAAAACTATCAACCCAGAATACTGTGTCCAGCAAAACTCTCATTTATGAATGAAAGTAAAATAAAGACCTTCCATAACAAACAGAAATGGAAAAAATTTGTCAGCATCTGTCCAGCCTTACAAAAGATGCTTAAAGATGTGCTACACAGAGAAACTCAGAAACATGTACAACACTATGAGAGAATGAAGGCAGAAAATCTCCCAGTAAAAAGTACAAAAATAATCCAAAGTTAAAAATTGAAATATTTATGTCCCAAACTGTATATCTCCTCCCTCTCTTATTCCTACTCTTATATTTAACAGGGATCACTTTTCAGTCAATGCCATATCACTAGTCAAAGTAATAAGTTTCAGTTCACAATTTATCATAATGATAGGATTAAGAGTCAAAGGGATCGCATAAAGAAGAATAGTGTCTGCTAATAACAACTGATAGAATTAAAAAGGAGAGAACGATCCAACATGGGATGCAGGATACACAGCAGACTCATAGCATGGCAGATGTCCTAAACAGCACTCTGGCCTCAGAATTAGACCTTAAGTCATTTGGTTCTGGCTGAAGAGCCCATGAGAGTATTTTAGGCATGGAAAACCAAGACACTCTAGCAAAAACAACAATAACAACAAACAAACAAAACCAAAAACCAAAAACCAAAACAACAACAAAAAAACAAAGAAAACAAAAAAAGCCACAAAAAACAAAACAAAAAAACAACAAAAAAACCTAATTGAAAGATCACTGTGAGATCCCAGTGGAAAGAACGGGCCATTGAAGAAGGAGGTACCTTTCTCTGAAGGGAGGAGAGAACTTCCACTTTGACTATGACCTTGTCTAAATAATATAGGAGTCAGTGAACTCAAGAGGCTTCCATAGCCTTGGCAACTCATGACAAGAGCCTAGGGTGATTACTGACACCATAAACAAAGTGTCAATTGTTAAGTCAACAACAGGAGTCACTTTGCACTTACTCCCCACGTAGGATCTCTGTCCTTAATGTGTTGTACAATGTGAATTAATGCTATAACTAGTACTTAAACTGTACTTTACACTCTATGTTTCTGTGTGGGTGCAAACTGTTGAAATCTTTACTTAATATATACTAAATTGATCTTCTGTATATAAAAATAATTGAAAATGAATCTTGATGTGAATTGATTGGGAGAGGGAGCAAGAGATGTGAGGGTTGCAGGTGGGAGGGAAGTTATGGGAGGAAAAAGCCACTGTAATATGAAAGGTGTACTTTGGAAATTTATATTCATTAAAAAGTTGAAATTAAAAAAGATATATTTATGGAAAAATGGCAGGGAAAAGTGTTACTTATCAATAGTCACCTTGAATGTAAATTGCCTCAGTTCTCCAGTTAAAAGACAGACTGTCTAAATAGATTAAAAAATAAAGCCAATTTACTTGCTGCCTTCAGGAAACACATCTCACCAAAATACTCACAGATTGAAAGCTAAAGGATGGGAAAACATATCTCATTCTCAAAGAAACCAAAAAAGGAGCTTGTGTAGCTATTTTAATATCAGACAACATAGACTTTAACACAAAAACTGTTTTTATGTAAGGAATAAAGGATCAATTCAACAAGAAGATGCAACTATTATAAACATATATGTACTATATTACAAGGCACCTAGTTATTTAAAAGAAATGTTTAAGGATCTGAAGGGAGACAGAAACCAAATACAATAGTAATGGGGGACTTCAATACCCCACTTTCAGCAATGGACAGATCAACCAGACAGTAAATCAGCAAGAAAACAGCCAGGAAACTATAGACCAAATGGATCTAACAGGTATCTACAGAACTTTCTATCTTGCAGCCACAGAATACACACTCTTCTCACTAGTGCATGGAAATTTCACTAGGATTGACCACATGCTAGGCCATAAATGAAGTCTCAGTAAATTCAAAAGAATCAAAATCATACCATGCATCTTCTCAGACCAAAATGGAGTGAAGTTGGAAGTCAAATACTCGGGAATGTCTAGGACATATGCAAACACATGGAGACAAAACAAAAGGCTCCTGAATGAAGAGTTTGTCATTGAAGAAATCAACAGAAAAATCAGAAAATTTCTGGAAACCAATGAAGATGACAATACAACATATCACAATGGGATAGAGCAAAAGCAGTGTTAAGAGGAAAATTTATAGCAATTGATCCCTATATCAAAAAATTGGAAAGGCTCCAAATAAATGAGCTATCAATGCATCTCAAGGACTTGGGAAAACAACAGCAAACCAAACCCAAAACTAGCAGGAGAAAAAATAATTAAAATTAGAGAAGAAATAAACAAATTCAAAACAAACAAAAAAATACAAAAGATCGACAAAATTAAGAGCTGGTTTTCTGAAAACAAAAACAAAAACAAAAACAAATTGACACAACGTTGGCCCAACTAACCAAAAAAGGAGGGAGAAGACCCAAATCAATAAAATTAGAAATGAAAAAGGAAATATTGCAACAGACACCAGAGAAATAAAAACAATCACCAGAAATTACTATAAAGAGCTGTATGTCAACAGACCTAGAAGAAATGGATTGAAACCTACGAAAACTGGGTTGATTCCTGGACTCATACAACCTACTTAAACTGAGCCATGAATGCATATAAAATGTAAACAGACCCATTACCAAGACAGAAACTGAATCAGTAATAAACACCCTCATAACAAAGAAAAGCCCAGGACCAAATGGCTTCACTGCTGAATTCTACAAGACATTTAAAGACTAACTAACTCCAATTGTTCTCAAGCTATTCAAAAAAATTGAAATGGAGGGAATCTTCTCAAATTCTTTCTATAAAGCCAGCATCACCTTAAAATCACTTTTTAAACCTCTAAACCTCTTTAGACAAAAATACATTACACAAAAATCCACTCAAAATGGATTAAAGAGCTAAATCTATGACCTGACATCATCAAATTATTAGAGAACATTGGGCGAAACCCTGCAAGATATTGGCATAGGCAAACAATTCTTGAACCCCAGAGGCACAGGCAATCAAAGCCAAAATCAATAAATGGGATTACATCAAATTGAGAAACTTCTGCCCTGCAAAAGAAACACTCAGCAAAGTGAAGAGGCAACAGACAGAATGGGAGAAATTATCTGTAAACTGTACAACTGATAAAGGATTAATAATAAAAATATATATAAAGAGTTCAAGAAACTGAACAACAACAAAAGAAACTACCCAGTTATTAAATGTGCAAAGGACTTAGACACTTTTCAAAAGAGGAATTTTTTTTTCTTTTTGAAATTTTTTTTATTTTTTTAACTTTGTGAGATAATTTTTTTTTTATTTTTTTAAACTTTTATTTAATGAATATAAATTTCCAAAGTACGATTTATGGATTACAATGGCTTCCCCCCCATACCTCCCCTCCCACCCACAACCCTCCCCTTTCCCACTCCCTCTCCCCTTCCATTCACATCAAGATTCATTTTCGATTCTCTTAATATACAGAAGATCAGCTTAGTATACATTAAGTAAGGATTTCAACAGTTTGCTCCCACACAGAAACATAAAGTGAAAAATAATAGATGATTTTTTTTAAATGATGATGAAATCACATCAGACCTATTGTCATGTTTAATCCCAGTGAGAGTCAAGTTGGGAGTTGATAATTTTTTTTTTTTTTTTTTTTTTACAGAGGATCAGTTTAGTATGCATTAAGTAAAGATTTCAACAGTTTGCACCCCCATAGAAACACAAAGTGAAATATATTGTTTGAGTACTCGTTATAGCATTAAATCTCAATGCACAGCACATTAAGGACAGAGATCCTACATGAGGAGTAAGTGCACAGTGACTCCTGTTGTTGACTTTACCAATTGACACTCCTGTCTATGGCATCAGTAATCTCCCTATGCTCCAGTCATGAGTTTCCAAGGCTATGGAAGCCCTCTGAGTTCTCCGATTCTTATCTTGTTTAGACAAGGTCATAGTCAAAGTGGAGGTTCTCTCCTCCCTTCAGAGAAAGGTACCTCCTTCTTTGAAGACCTGTTCTTTCCACTGGGATCTCACTCGCAGAGATCTTTTGCCAGAGTGTCTTGGCTTTCCATGCCTGAAATACTCTCATGGGCTTTTCAGCCAGATCCGAATGCCTTTAGGGCTGATTCTGAGGCCAGAGTGCTATTTAGGACATCTGCCATTCTATGAGTCTGCTGAGTATCTCACTTCCCATGTTGGATCACTCTCCCCTTTATTTATTCTATCGGTTAGTGTTAGCAGGTACTAGACTTGTTTATGTGCTCCCTTTGACTCTTAGTCCTTTCATTATGATCAATTGTGAACTGATATTGATCACTTGGAATAGTGAGATGGCATTGGTACATGCCACCTTGATGGGATTGAATTGGAATCCCCTGGTATGTTTCTAACTCTACCATTTGGGGCAAGTCAGCTTGAGCATGTCCCAAATTATACATCTCTTCCCTCTCTTATTCCCACTCTTATGTTTAACAGGGATCACATTTCAGTTAATTTTCAACACTTAAGACTAACTGTGTATTAATTTCAGAGTTAAACCAGTCATATTAAGTAGAACAGACAAAGAAACTACTAAGAGGGATAATGTATTAAGTTGTTCATTAACAGTTAGGGCTATGCTGATCAAGTCACCGTTTCCCATAGTGTCCATTTCACTTCAACAGGTTTCCTTTTTGGTGTTCAGTCAGTTGTCACTCAAAAGAGGAATTTAATGGCCAATAGACACATGAAAAAATGCTCAGGATCACTAGCCATCAGGAAAATGCAAATCAAAAGCACAATGAGGTTTCACCTCATCCCCATTAGATTGGCTTCCATACATAAATCAACAAACAACAAATGCTGGTAAGGATGTGGGGAAAAAGATACCTTAATCCACTGTTGGTGGGAATGTAAACTGATAAAACCATACATCAGAAATATGAATATAGACCTATCATATATGACCCAGCCATCCCACTCTTGGGAATTTATCCAAGGGAAATGAAATCAGCCTATAAAAGAGTGATCTGTCCCCCACGTTTACTGCAGCTTAAATCCCAACTGCTGAGACGTGGAACCAACCAAAATGCCCATCAAATGAAGACTGGATAAAGAAATTATGGAATATGTACATCATGGAAAACTATACTGAGGTAAAAAAAATGAAATCTGGTCATTTGCAACAATATGGGTGAAATTGGAAAGCATCATACTTAATGAAATAAGCCAGTCTCAAAGGGATGAATGTCATATGTTCTTCCTGACCTGTAATATCTAATAGAACACCTAAAAGACATTCTGTAGAGGTGAAATTGACACTTTGAGAAGCAATGACTTTGAATAGCCCTTGTCTTGAGTTGAGGAATATTTTTTAAATGTACTATTTGTTGAACTCTTTACTTAACATAGAGTTAATTATATGTGTATAAGAATAAGAGAGGTAGGAGGAAGGGGGATGGGAGTGTGGGTGGGAGAGTGGGCATGGTGCGAAGAATCACCATATTTCTAATGTTATAAATACGAAATGTATGAAGTTTGTAACTGTAAAGTTATATAGTTTTGCATATATTCCTATGGAGTTACTTCTAGGGGAACAGTTTAAAAACTTGCTATGGGACCACAAACCACCTTAAGCTGGGTGGTGAAAATACCATTCTTAGTGTTAAAGTGATCATATGTTAATTACAGAGTTCAACCAATAGTATTAAGTAGGACAAAATAATACTAAAAGGGATAAAGTATTAAGTTGTTCATCAATAGTCAGGATAAGGGCTGATCAAGTCACTGTTTCTCATAGTGTCCATTTCACTTCAACAGGTTTCCTTTTTGGTGCTTGGTTACTTGTCATCAATCAGGGAGAACATATGATATTTGTTCCTTTGGGGCTGGTTTATTTCACTCAGCATGATGTGTTCCAGATTACTTCATTTTGCTATAAATGATTGGATTTCATTTTTTTTTGTTGTTGTTGTTTACTGCTGTATAGTATTCTATATAGTACATGTCCCATAATTTCTTTATCCAGTCTACTGTATATGGGCATAAAGGTTGATTCCAGGTCTTAGCTATTGTGAATTGAGCTGCAATAAGCATTAAGGTGCAGACAGCTTTTTTGTTTGCCAATTTAACACAAAATTATTCTTAGGTGTTTAAATTTAACTGAAAAGTGATCTCTGTGAAATATACGCGTGGGATTAAGAGAGGGAGGAGATGTACAATTTGGGACATGCTCAATATAACTTGCCCCAAACGATAGAGTTAGAAATGTGCCAGGGCATTCCAATTCAATCCCATTAAGGTGGCATGTACCAATGACATTTCACTAGTCCAAGTGATCAATTTCAGTTCACAATTGATCATAATGATAGGTCTAAGAGTCAAAGGGTCACATAAACAAGACTAGTGTCTGCAAATACTATCTGATAGAATTAAGAAAGAGAGATTGATCCAATATGGGAAGCGGGATACACAGAAGACTCATAGGAGGGCAGATGCCCTAAACAGCACTCTGGCCTCAGAATCAGCCCTTAAGGCATTTGGATATGGCTGAAGAGCCCATGAGAGTACTTTAGGTATGGAAAGCCAAGACACCCTGGCCAAAAAAAAAAAAAAAACAACAACCAAACAAAAAACACCTAAATGAAAGTTCTCTGTGAGTGAGATCCCAGTAGAAAAAACGGGCCATCAAAGAAGGAGGTACCTTTCTCTGAAGGGAGGAGAGAACTTCCACTTTGACTATGACCTTGTCAAAAAAAGATCGGAGTCAGTGAACTCAAAAGGCTTCCACAGCCTTGGCAACTCATGACAAGAGCCTAGAGTGATTACTGATGCCATAAACAAGAGCGTCAATTTGTTAAGTCAACAACAGGAATCACTTTGCACTTACTCCTCATGTAGGATCTCTGTCCTTAATGTGTTGTCCAATGTGATTTAATGCTATAACTAGTACTCAAACAGTATTTTACACTTTGTGTTTCTGTGTGGGTGCACACTGTTGAAATCTTTACTTAATATATACTAAATCGATCTTCTGTATACAAAGATAATTGAAAATGAATCTTGATGTGAATGGAATGGGAGAGGGAGCGGGAGATGTGAGGGTTGCGGGTGGGAGGGAAGTTATGGGTGGTAAAAAGCCATTGTATTCCGAAAGCTGTACTTTGGAAATTTACATCTATTAAATATAAGTTAATAAAAAAAGAAAAAAAGTGCTCATATGGATAGGATTAATCTCACTAGTCCCAGTGATCAATTTCTGTTCACAGTTGATCACGATGATAGGACTAAGAACCAAAGGGATCACATAAACAAGACTAGTGTCTGCAAATACTAGCTGATAGAATAAAAAAGGGAGAGAATGATCCAACATGGGAAGTGAGATACACAGCAGACCCATAGAATGGCAGATGTCCTAAACAGCACTCTGGCCTCAGAATCAGCCCTTAAGGCATGCGGATCCGACTGAAAAGCCCATGAGAGTATTTCAGGCATGGAAAGCCAAGACACTCTGGGGTAAAAAAAGAAAACCTAAATGAAAGATCTCCGCGAGTGAGATCCCAGTGGAAAGAACGGGTCATCGAAGAAGGAGGTACCTTTCTCTGAAGGGAGGAGAGAACTTCCACTTTGACCGTGGCCTTGTCTAAATATGATCAGAGTCGGTGAACTCAGGGGGCTTCCATAACCTTGGCAGCTCATGACAAGAGCCTAGGGTGATTACTGATGCCATAAACAAGAGTGTCAATTTGTTAAGTCAACAACAGGAGTCACTGTGCACTTACTCCTCATGTAGAATCTTTGGCCTTAGTGTGCTGTACATTGAGATTTAATGCTACAACTAGTACTCAAACAGTATTTTTCACTTTATGTTTCTGTGTGGGAGCAAACTGTTGAAATCTTTACTTAATGTATGCTAAACTGATCTTCTGTATATAAAGAGAATCAAAAATGAATCTTGATGTGGATGGAAGGGGAGAGGGAGTGGGAAAGGGGAGGGTTGTGGGTGGGAGGGGAGGTATGGGGGGGAAGCCATTGTAATCCATAAATCGTACTTTGGAAATTTATATTCATTAAATAAAAGTTAAAAAAGAGGAAAAAATTGTTAATTAATGATCATATAGATAGGATTAAGTGTTTGGTAATAATAATAGAATTAAAAGGAATGAATGTTTCAACATGGGAAGCAGTCCACACAGCAGACTCATAGAATCACAATTGCTTTAAATAGTGCTCTGACCTCAGAATCAGTCATTAAGGCATTCTGATCTGGCTGAAAATCCATGAGAGCATTTCATGCGTGGAAAGCCAAGAAACTGTGGTAAAATGTGTCCTACATGAAGGATCTCTGTGGGTGAGACTCCAGTGGAAAGAAGTCATCATAGAAGGATGCACTTTTCTCTGAAGGGAGTTGAGAACTTCCATTTTTCCTTATGGTCTTGTTTAAATGCTGAAGGAGTGATTAGTGATCATTTGCAACAGGGAAATTAGGATTCATTTGAAATAACTCTTGAGACAGTCTTTAATTCGATTACAAGGTAATTTATCTTGCTGAATGAATCATAGGTGTTTTAAAAATTGTTTTTAGCTCTTTCTGCTTGCTTAACCAATAAAATAAAGTGGAATCTGCAGAATGTTTCAAAGAATTTGTACCTAAAATTATGAATTGAAAGTGATGCATGGGCATTTCTCATTTTACCTCACAGCACAAATTTGGTATTTTTGTTTTGTTTGTTTTTACAAATTGAAGTTTTCCAGTCAACCTGTATCAGGCAAATCTGTAGGCACCATTTTCAAATAGCATGTTCTTACTTTGTATCTCTGTTAAAATTTGACTATTATTTTATCTGTCTTGTTGATCTGTTGTCAGTGGTTTTTGATGCTTTAGTATAATAGGTTTGTATAGGCATGAACTATGTCTATGTAAGACTGTGACCACTCTACTAGTCAGCCATTTCCTATCTCTCTCCATCTCCTTAGGCCTCCCTACTCACTGGACAGAAAAATAATGAAATTAGAACAATTAATAATCCTACAATAGCTTTGAGTTATTCAGTTGGAAGGAATATTCACAAGTCTCTCATATAATTAAAAGGTAGCAATGATTAAGCTTAAGCTGGTGCTGCGGCTCACTAGGCTAATCCTCCACCTGCGGCGCCTACACTCCGGCTTCTAGTCCCAGTTGGAGCGCCGGATTCTGTCCTGGATGCCCCTCTTCCAGGCCAGCTCTCTGCTGTGGCCAGGGAGTGCAGTGGAGGATGGCCCAAGTGCTTGGGCCCTGCACCCCATGGGAGACCAGGAGAAGCACTTGGCTCCTGGCTTCGGATCAGCGTGGCGGCCATTGGAGGGTGAACCAACGGCCAAGGAAGACCTTTCTCTCTGTCTCTCTCTCTCACTGTCCACTCTGCCTGTCAAAAAAAAAAAAAGAAGAAGAAGAAAGAAATGATTAAGCTTAGTGAAGAAGCATGCCAAAAGTAGAAACGAATCAAAATAGGATTCTTGCACCAAATAGGAATGTTGTGAATGCAAAAGAAATGTTCTTGAAAGAAATTAGATGTTCTACTCCAGTTAACACATGAAAAAGTCAAACAACCAAACTGTGGATATGGGACAAGTGACTGAATATCAAATCCTCAACATTTCCTTAACCCAAGGTCTAATACCAAGAAAGTGCCTAGCTCTAAAATTCCATGAAGCCTGAGAGCTATCAGGAAGCTATAGAAGAAATTTTGAGTTTTGCAGAGGTTGTTTCGTGAGGTTCACGGAAGGAAGCCATCTCCACAATACTAAAGTGCAAGGTGAAGCAGCAATTGCTGATGTAGAAGCTACAGCAAGTTATCCAAAAGATCTAGCTTAGATAATTGTATAAGTGGATAAATTAAAGAATATATTTTGAATGTATACAAGCAGCCTTCTAATGTAAGAAGATAGTGTCTAACACATTAATAGATAGGAAGGATAGACTGAGTCTCTAGTGAAGGCTAGTGTAGTAGTTGACTATACTGGAAGCCAGTGCTTATTTACCATTCTCAAAACCATAGGGTCCTTATGAATTCTGAGGAGTGGAGTAACAGGGGTGGCAGTGTGGATGGAAAGCGGGTATGGTGGGAAGCGTCACTATATTCCTAAAGTTGTACTTATGAATTGCATGAAGTTTGTATTCCTTATAAAAAATGTTTCTTTGGGGGAAAAACAAGGTATGCTCTTGGATGGATGGATCATGTTTTATTTAGTCATTAAGAAATGAGCAAGAGACATGATCAGACATTTTTCTTTTTCTTACTATTGTAATGTTGAAGTTATTGTGACTATTATAGTATCTATTATAATGTTACAATATTATAAAATATGATTTATTTATAATTATTATACTATATAGTAAATAAAGTATTCATACTTTTTTATTTCTTTTAAAAAAAGAATCAATTGTGCTTGTGCTCTATCAATGGAACAACAATTCCTAGATGACAGTACATTTGTTTATAACACATTTTACTGAGCTTAAACCTATGGTTGAAATCTAGTGTTCAGTAGAAAATATTACTTTCAAATACCACTATTAAATATAACATATTATTTCTCATTGATAATGCAGGTCACCCAAGGGCTCTGGTGGAGATGTATAGAATTAATGTTTCCATGTCTGCTAACATAACATCTGTTCTGCAGTCCCTTGATCAAGGAGTAATTTTGACTTTCAAGTCTTATTATTAAAAAGAAATGTATTTCCTAAGGCAATAGCTCCCATAGACAGTGAATCTTCTGATAAATTCGAGTAAAGAAAATTTTAAACCTTCTGAAAAGGATTCACCATTCTAAATGAACGTAAGAACATACATGGCTTATGGGAGAAGGGCAAACTGTCAACATCAACAAGAGTTTGGATTCCAACCGTTATTGTTGACTTTGATGGGGTCAAGACTTCAATGTAAGAAGTAACTGTAGATGTGTTGGAAATAGCAAAAGAATTAGAATTAGAAGTGGATTCTGAAGATGTGACTAGATTGTTACATTTTCATGATAAAATCAGAACCAACTAGAATTTATCCCAGGGGTGGAGTGATGATTCTGCATACACAAATCAGTAGATGTTATATAACACATTAACAAACTGAAGAATAAAAACCACATGATTATCTCATTAGATGTAGAAAAGCATTTGATAAAATACAACGCACTTTCATGATAAGAACATGTCTCAACACAATTAAAGGAATATATGACAAATGACATCCAGCATCACACTGAATAGGGAAAAGCTAGAAACATTTCAACTAAGTTCCAGAATAAGACAAGGATGCCCACTCTCACCATTAATATTCAATGTAGTTCTAGAGAAATTAGGTAAGAAAAAGAAATCAAAGGTATGCAAATTGGAGAGGAGGAAGTCAAATTATCCCTATTTACAGATGACATGACTCTCTTAAGTGACTACTGGAACTTATAAGAGAGTTTGACAAAGTCACAAGTTATTAAATCAATAAACAAGATTCAATAGCATTTATATATACAAACAATGCCATGACTGAAAACAGACTTATAGTAAGATCAGTCCCATACAAGATGGCTTTAAAAAATTAAAATACCTTGGAATAAATTTAACTTAGGATGTGAAAGTTCTCCACAATGAAAATTACAAAATATTAAAGAAAGAAATAGAAGATGACACAGAAAAATACGGAAAAATCTTCCATGTTAATGGACTGGAAGAATTAATATCACCAAAATGTTGATACTACCCAAAGCAATTTGCAAATTCAATGCTATCCCAATGGAAATATCAAGGACATTTTTTCAGATATAGAAAAAATAATCTCTAAATTCACACAGAAACACACAAGACACTAAATAGCTAAATCAATCTTCAAAAAAAAAAAAAAAAAAAAACAAAAAGAAAGCCAGAGGTATCAAATAGTCATCTTTCAAAATATACTACATGGCAGTTGCAATCAAAACAGCCTGGTACTGGCACAAAAATAGACATGTAGAACAATGGAACAAAGAGAAACTCCGGAAATTAATCCACACTTCTACAACAAATTAATCTTTGACAAATGAGCTGAACTTCATCCCCAGAGAAAGGGCAGTGTCTTCAACAAAAGGTGTCAGGAAAAATGAATCTCCACAAGCAGAAGTATGAAACAAGACCCTTATCTTACACCGCATGCAAAAACCAGCTCTCAGCGGATCAAGGATCTAAATCTATGACATGTACCATCAAATTACTAGAGGAAGACATTGGGGGATACCCTGCAAGACATTGGCATAGGTAAGGACTTCTTGGATACCACCCCAGAAGTACAGGAAATAAAACCAAAATTAGACAAATAGGATTACATCAAGCTAAGAGGCTTCTGCATAGCACAGGAAACACAACCAACTGAAGAGACAACTGACAATGGGAGAAACTGAAAACTCTACCTCTGATAAAGGATTAATATCCAGAATATATAAGGAGCTCATGAAACTCAACAAGAACAACAAGGCAAACAATCCAGTTAAGAAATAGGCAAGAGACATGATCAGACATTTTTTCAAAGGATGCAATACAGATGGCCAACACACATATGAAAATTCTTGAGATCAATAGCCATCAGGTAAACGCAAATAAAAAACACAATGAGATATAACCTCATCCCCTTTAAAATGGTTATCGTCCGAAAATCAAAAAACAATAAACGCTGGCAAGGATGTGGAGAAAATGTACCTTAACACACTGTTGGTGGGAATGTAAACTATTATAACTATTATACAATTAGCATGGAGTTTCCTCAGCTGAAAATATATCTACCATGTGATCCAGCAATCCCACTCGTGGGAATTTACCCAAAAGCTGTAAAAAGCAGTTCAGTTCATAGTAGCTAAGGTAAAGAATCACTCCAGATGCCCATCAACTGATGAATGGATAAAGAAAATATGGTGCATATATAAAGAAATACTACTTAGCCATAAAACATAATGAAATCCTATTTTTTTGTAACACATTGGATACAAGTGGAGACCATTATACTTAGTGAAATAAACCAGTTCCCAAAAGACAAGTATCATGTTTTCTCGAATATGTGGTGGTTAATATAGAATACAAAAACTAACAATGTATAAGAACAAAAAGGATATCTTTATTTTGATTAATGCTTATAACCCTTGTCTGTATTGCTGTGGGATGGTTCATTTTCTACTTTTTACTTCTTGAACATTATGGGTAGTAGTTCATTAAGCCAGTGATTATAAAGTAAATTGAAAGTATATTATTACAAAAATCAAAGGGAAAAAAAGGAAAGCAGGAGAAGTGAGGGAGGGAGGGAGGGAGAAAGTATGCTTATCTTCACAGAATTGTATCTATGAAATGGATGAAATCTGCTCTCTTTATATTAATAAAAGTAAATAAACTAGTACTGATGAGAAGTTGCTGTGCATGGATGAGCAAAGAAATTGTTTTCTTTTCTTTTTCCTTTTTAAGAGTTGTTCATTTGAAAGGCAGAGTTACAGAGAGAGAGGGAGAAACGGAGAAAGATCCTTCATCTACTAGTCCATTCCTGAAATGGCTTTAACAGCCAGGGCTGGGCCAGGACAAAGTCAGGAGCCAGGAGCTTCTTCTGGATCTCCCATGTGAGTGTAGGGGACCAAGCCCCTCAGGTCATCTTAGTTTGCCTTTCCAGGCACATTAGTAGGGAGCTGGATCAGAAGTTGAGCAGCTGGGACTCAAACCAGCCCATATGGGATGCCAGTGTCATAAGTGGCAGCTTAACCTGCTATGCTACAACCAGGCCCTAGTAAGGGTCTTCTTGAGATGGAATTTATTCCCAGTGATGATACTGTGAATATGGTTGAAATGACAACACATGATTTAGAGTATTACATAAACGTATATGATAAATCAGTGGTAGTATTTTACAGGATTGACTCCAACTTTGAAAAATCTACTGTGGGTTAAATTCTATAATACATCATTAAACGTCACAGAGAAATCTGCCATAAAAGGTTTGACTAGTCAGTGCAAAAACCTTCATTGTTGTCTTATTTTAAGAAATTGCCCAAAGCTTCAACAAACTTTGTGCTGAAGAGCCAGCTATCAGCAGCACGGAGGAAAAGTAGAGACTTCTACTTTTCACCAGCAAAAGGGATGCAAATTTTTCTGGGTCCAGATCATTGTTAACACTTAACTTTGACAATATTAGCAATAAAATAGTTTAGTTACATATATATACTTTTTCAGATCTAATGTACACTCTGTATATATGTATATATATATGTATATATGTATTCAATGTGCATGTGGGTATGTGATATGGGTGTCTATGTGTGTGAGAATATAAATATTTATTATCCTGGTTATAGAAACTAATATTTTGCCTGTCCAAAAAATTATTTAAGTATGTAATACCTGTATTTTATACAAAAAGGCACATATATAGATGATAGTTACTTATATACCATATATTTTTAAAAATTCCAGAAAAATTGACAATAAGTCAGTAAATATGGAATCCCTGACCATACTGTCCTTTCTGCCTAGCTGACTGAACCTTTTACTCTTATAAGGTAGCCTGCTCCAAGCAGCAGGCTAAGTTATGTAATTTTACTGTGGGATCCGCTGAAACTTTAATTTTCATTGTCAAAGCAATTACTGTACTTCTTTAATATTAGTAGTCTGTATATAGGATGACATATTTGAGAGTGGTTCCATAAAATTATATATCTTAATGACATCTTTGTTTGTGATGTTTGCACACACAATAACAAAATCACCTAAGGTGAAAATGCTTTTGTTGATATCCCATGGGTAAGTGATGCATTGCTGTACTTAATAAAGGGCTTTTTAGATGGACAGAGTTTCAGGAAAACATCTCAAGTTTGCTAATTTATGGACTTTGCTAAGTGAACTAACACATCAGTTTATAGTAAAGATTGATTTATATTCTGTTTAAAATTTGTTATAACCTCATCCTGACACTTGCTAGATGTTTGATCTTGGGCAAATTATTTATTTTTTCCAAGCTTCAGTTCTATAATGAGGATGCTGATAATATCCATGTCATATAGTAATGAATTTTAAATGAAATATAATCCATTTAAATGCTTAGTACAATGAACTCACAATACAATAAATCTTCAAGAAAGAATAGTTGCTACTGCATATGTTTCTTTAATTGTATTTTCCTCGAGTCAAGTTAAACAAAAGGACATTAAGATGAATTTCTTCTTTAAGAAAGTGCTAAAATCATGAAATGGATAAAACCACCTTCTCTGAACCCAACTTGCTTCAACCTAAATCTTTAGGAAGTCTTGCTGCAGACTTTCTAGGAGCAGATATATTATCTGCCACATAATAAAAGCTCATAAAAGAAAAGAACAGATAAAAATGGTGATAACAAAGACTATTTTTTATTGACTGATAAGGAATAGCCATCTGGGGTCCAGTGGTCATTTTATAGAACAATATATCTGAATGTTAAATTTCAGACTATACTGTCATTAAATTCAGAATATGTGAAAGATAAAGATTTCAATTTTGCCTGCCTGTGCAGTGACTAAAATTGATTTAGATACCGAATTTCCTGTTTATCTGGTTCTATGTGACTAACCTGAAGGCCACTGAGCTCAGAATTTGATGCTTTCATGAGAAAAAAAAAATCTAAAGACTTAACTGGAATTGAACTTTCATGGATTAGGAGATCACAGAAATAAAAATAAAAAGGCACCAAAGAACCATATAAGAGCTGTTCAATTAATATCATCAAATATTTATTGAGTTCCTGCTATTTGAAATACCCTGAGTTATGAGACAAGGGTGATTCCTAAATACAAGGAAAAACTCTCAGTCCCTAATTTAAAAGCACATATGACTATGGAGAAGAGTTAATAGCTCTACTTATGCAAAAAAGAATGCAGAAACTTCATGTGGGAATATTGAGAGATATTTGGAACATTTGACAAGTTATAATTGGATTGTTAATCACACTTAGACATACAGACCAGGTATCTTTGGAACATAGGTTGATGTCAGACTGTAGAAGGCAGGAGTAATGATTTTTTTTACTTAAATAATCCTGAATAATTCTGTTTTCAGTAGGAAAGAGTAGTTTATTGAAAAGCAAAAATCATTTTGAGAAAAACTGTTTGAAGGATGCGGAGAACAGTACGTGTAATGAACAATAAAAAGACTCCCGATAGCAAAGTGGGGATAAACCTGGAGAGAGGCTTACTCATAGCTTATCTTGGGATGTATGCCCATTATGGCTACACAGAAGAAACTGAGGATGAAGATTAAAGCCTGGTGGGCACCCCGTGTCTGTGTGTGGAGTACGTGGAGGGTGAGGGCTACCACAGACTGGGAAAGTTCAAGCACAAGGCCAATTTTCCTCTAAAGAATTTTCTAAACACTGGAAATACATAGGATAGTAGGCTAAAATTTCAAGCAGAAAGATTCTTTTTTTAAACTTTTATTTAATGAATATAAATTTCCAAAGTACGATTTATGGATTACAATGGCTTCCCCCCCATACCTCCCCTCCCACCCACAACCCTCCCCTTTCCCACTCCCTCTCCCCTTCCATTCACATCAAGATTCATTTTCGATTCTCTTAATATACAGAAGATCAGCTTAGTATACATTAAGTAAGGATTTCAACAGTTTGCTCCCACACAGAAACATAAAGTGAAAAATAATAGATGATTTTTTTTAAATGATGATGAAATCACATCAGACCTATTGTCATGTTTAATCCCAGTGAGAGTCAAGTTGGGAGTTGATAATTTTTTTTTTTTTTTTTTTTTTTACAGAGGATCAGTTTAGTATGCATTAAGTAAAGATTTCAACAGTTTGCACCCCCATAGAAACACAAAGTGAAATATATTGTTTGAGTACTCGTTATAGCATTAAATCTCAATGCACAGCACATTAAGGACAGAGATCCTACATGAGGAGTAAGTGCACAGTGACTCCTGTTGTTGACTTTACCAATTGACACTCCTGTCTATGGCATCAGTAATCTCCCTATGCTCCAGTCATGAGTTTCCAAGGCTATGGAAGCCCTCTGAGTTCTCCGATTCTTATCTTGTTTAGACAAGGTCATAGTCAAAGTGGAGGTTCTCTCCTCCCTTCAGAGAAAGGTACCTCCTTCTTTGAAGACCTGTTCTTTCCACTGGGATCTCACTCGCAGAGATCTTTTGCCAGAGTGTCTTGGCTTTCCATGCCTGAAATACTCTCATGGGCTTTTCAGCCAGATCCGAATGCCTTTAGGGCTGATTCTGAGGCCAGAGTGCTATTTAGGACATCTGCCATTCTATGAGTCTGCTGAGTATCTCACTTCCCATGTTGGATCACTCTCCCCTTTATTTATTCTATCGGTTAGTGTTAGCAGGTACTAGACTTGTTTATGTGCTCCCTTTGACTCTTAGTCCTTTCATTATGATCAATTGTGAACTGATATTGATCACTTGGAATAGTGAGATGGCATTGGTACATGCCACCTTGATGGGATTGAATTGGAATCCCCTGGTATGTTTCTAACTCTACCATTTGGGGCAAGTCAGCTTGAGCATGTCCCAAATTATACATCTCTTCCCTCTCTTATTCCCACTCTTATGTTTAACAGGGATCACATTTCAGTTAATTTTCAACACTTAAGACTAACTGTGTATTAATTTCAGAGTTAAACCAGTCATATTAAGTAGAACAGACAAAGAAACTACTAAGAGGGATAATGTATTAAGTTGTTCATTAACAGTCAGGGCTATGCTGATCAAGTCACCGTTTCCCATAGTGTCCATTTCACTTCAACAGGTTTCCTTTTTGGTGTTCAGTCAGTTGTCACCGATCAGGGAGAACATATGGTATTTGTCCCTTTGGGACTGGCTTATTTCACTCAGCATGATGTGTTCCAGATTCCTCCATTTTGTTGCAAATGGGACACTAACCCACTGTTGGTGGGAATGCAAACTGGTCAAGCCACTATGTAAGTCAGTCTGGAGATTCCTCAGAAACCTGAATATAACCCTACCGTTCGACCCAGCCATCCCACTCCTTGGAATTTACCCAAAGGAATTTAAATTGGCAAACAAAAAAGCGGTCTGTACCCTAATGTTTATTGCAGCTCAATTCACAATAGCTAAGGCCTGGAACCAACCTAAATGCCCATCAACGGTAGACTGGATAAAGAAATTATGGGGTATGTACTCTTTAGAATACTATACCGCAGTAAGAAACAACAAAATCCAGTCATTTGCAAGCAGAAAGATTCTGAAAAGCAGAAAATTCTGAAACTGTGACAAGACAAAAATTAGAGTGTGGGGTTGGCATTTCATACAGTGGCTAAGATACCACTTGGGATGCCTGCATCCCATATTGGAGAGACTAGTTTCAGTCCTGGTTCTACTCTTGATTCCAGCTTCTTGCTAATGCACACTCTGGGGTGCAGAAGGTAATGCCTCAAGTAATTGGGTCCCTGTTTTCCATTTCAGAAATCCGAATTGAGTTCCCAGCTTTTGGCTTTGGCTTGCTCCAGCCTAGCTTTTGCAGACATTTTGGGAGTGAACCAGATAGTGAAAGATCTCTGTCTCTGTCTTCCAAATATATATATATATAAACCTTTTCTTTAAAAACTGTAAAAATATTAGGGTTTAGGACATACTAGACAGAGAGATCTGAAGATCGCATTGTGTTCTTGATTTTAAATGCTGGAGGGCCATGGTTAAAGCAGACAGAGGATTATAGAACTTCAGCTTAACTGCAATTCAGCATAGTTTCTGCTTATATTAAGTTGAACAACCATCTCTCTTTCTACCAATTAGAAGTAAGGGCAAATCCTCTATAATAGAAAATAAGACCCTCTAGAGGAAGGCTCAGTAAATTATGTCCTCTGAGCCAAATCTCCTCTGACATGCATTTATATAATACACAAGCTAAATGATCTTACATTCATAAAAGTTTGTTTAGAAAGGGAATCCATGCTCATGGATTGGAAGAATCAATATCATCAAAATGTCCATTCTCCCAAAAGCAATTTATAGATTCAATGCAATACCAATCAAGATACCGAAGACCTTCTTCTCAGATCTGGAAAAATTGGTGCTGAAATTTATATGGAGGCACAAGAGACCTCGAATAGCTAAAGCAATCTTGTACAACAAAAACAAAGCCGGAGGCATCACAATACCAGATTTCAGGACATACTACAGGGCAGTTGTAATCAAAACAGCATGGTACTGGTACAGAAACAGAAGGATAGACCAATGGAACAGAATTGAAATACCAGAAATCAACCCAAACATCTACAGCCAACTTTTATTTGATCAAGGATCTAAAACTAATTCCTTGAGCAAGGACAGTCTATTCAATAAATGGTGCTGGGAAAATTGGATTTCCACGTGCAGAATCATGAAGCAAGACCCCTACCTTACACCTTACACAAAAATCCACTCAACATGGATTAAAGACCTAAATCTACGACCTGACACCATCAAGTTACTAGAGAACATTGGAGAAACCCTTCAAGATATTGGCACAGGCAAAGAGTTTCTGGAAAAGACCCGGGAGGCACAGGCAGTCAAAGCCAAAATTAACTATTGGGATTGCATCAAATTGAGAAGTTTCTGTACTGCAAAAGAAACAGTCAGGAGAGTGAAGAGACAACCGACAGAATGGGGAAAAAATATTTGCAAACTATGCAACAGATAAAGGGTTAATAACCAGAATCTACAAAGAGATCAAGAAACTCCACAAAAACAAAACCAACAACCCACTTAAGAGATGGGCCAAGGACCTCAATAGACATTTTTCAAAAGAGGAAATCCAAATGGCCAACAGGCACATGAAAAAATGTTCAAGGTCATTAGCAATCAGAGAAATGCAAATCAAAACCACAATGAGGTTCCACCTCACCCCGGTTAGAATGGCTCACATTCAGAAATCTACCAACAACAGATGCTGGCGAGGATGTGGGGAAAAAGGGACACTAACCCACTGTTGGTGGGAATGCAAACTGGTCAAGCCACTATGGAAATCAGTCTGGAGATTCCTCAGAAACCTGAAGATAACCCTACCGTTCGACCCAGCCATCCCACTCCTTGGAATTTACCCAAAGGAATTTAAATTGGCAAACAAAAAAGCGGTCTGCAGCCTAATGTTTTATTGCAGCTCAATTCACAATAGCTAAGACCTGGAACCAACCTAAATGCCCATCACCAGTAGACTGGATAAAGAAATTATGGGATATGTACTCTTTAGAATACTATACTGCAGTAAGAAACAACGAAATCCAGTCATTTGCAACAAAATGGAGGAATCTGGAACACATCATGCTGAGTGAAATAAGCCAGTCCCAAAGGGACAAATACCACATGTTCTCCCTGATCGGTGACAACTGACTGAACACCAAAAAGGAAACTTGTTGAAGTGAAAGGGACACTATGGGAAACGGTGACTTGATCAGCATAGCCCTGACTGTTAATGAACAACTTAATACATTATCCCTCTTAGTAGTTTTTTTGTCTGTTCTACTTAATATGACTGATTTAATTCTGTAATTAATACACAGTTATTCTTAAGTGTTGAAATTTAACTGAAATGTGATCCCTGTTAAACATAAGAGTAGGAATAAGAGAGGGAAGAGATATATAATTTGGGACATGCTCAAGCTGACTTGCCCCAAATGGTAGAGTTAGAAACATACCAGGGGACTCCAATTTAATCCCATCAAGGTGGCATGTACCAATGCCATCTCACTAGTCCAAGTGATCAATTTCAGTTCGCAATTGATCATAATGAAAGGACTAAGAGTCAAAGGGAGCACATAAGCAAGTCTAGTACCTGCTAACACTAACCGATAGAATAAATAAAGGGGAGAGTGATCCAACATGGGAAGTGAGATACTCAGCAGACTCATAGAATGGCAGATGCCCTAAATAGCACTCTGGCCTCAGAATCAGCCCTAAAGGCATTCAGATCTGGCTGAAAAGCCCATGAGAGTATTTCAGGCATGGAAAGCCAAGACACTCTGGCAAAAGATCTCTGTGAGTGAGATCTCAGTGAAAAGAACAGGTCTTCAAAGAAGGAGGTACCTTTCTCTGAAGGGAGGAGAGAACCTCCACTTTGACTATGACCTTGTCTAAACAAGATAAGAGTCGGAGAACTCAAGGGGCTTCCATAGCCTTGGAAACTCATGACTGGAGCATAGGGAGATTACTGATGCCATAGACAGGAGTGTCAATTGGTAAAGTCAACAACAGGAGTCACTGTGCACTTACTCCTCATGTAGGATCTCTGTCCTTAATGTGCTGTACATTGCGGCTTAATGCTATAACGAGTACTCAAACAGCATATTTCACTTTGTGTTTCTATGGGGGTGCAAACTGTTGAAATCTTTACTTAATGCATACTAAACTGATCCTCTGTAAAAAAAAAAAAAAAAAAAAAAGAATAGAAACTATCAACTCCCAACTTGACTCTCACTGGGATTAAACATGACAATAGGTCTGATCTGATTTCATCATCATTAAAAAAAATCATCTATTATTTTTCACTTTATGTTTCTGTGTGGGAGCAAACTGTTGAAATCCTTACTTAATGTATACTAAGCTGATCTTCTGTATATTAAGAGAATCGAAAATGAATCTTGATGTGAATGGAAGGGGAGAGGGAGTGGGAAAGGGGAGGGTTGTGGGTGGGAGGGACGGTATGGGGGGGAAGCCATAGTAATCCATTATTCGTACTTTGGAAACGTATATTCATTAAATAAAAGTTAAAAAAAAAAAGAAAAAAAAAAAAGAAAGGGAACGAAGATAAAAAGAAAAAAAAATGTGAGGCTGAAACTGTGAGGTCTACACAGTCTAATATATTTGTTACCTGGCAATTCACAGAAGAAGATTTCCTGACACCTATACTAGAGCCTCTACAACAATGGGAACAGACTGCTTGTCATTCAAATTAAAAAACAAAGCAAAAGCTATTCTTGTAAAAGAAGGGCACACATGACTGAAAAACCAACAGATAAAAAAATAATTGGAACAAATATAAAGGTGATTTAAATATCAGTGCTGTCTGGGGAAGATTTTAAAATTACTATAATTAACATGATCAAAAAGTATAGGCATTTGACTTAGTGGTTAAGATGCCAGGGAGGGTGCCTGAACCCCACATCAGAATGCCTGAATTTCATTCTCAGTTCTGGCTCCAAGTTCCAGCTCCCCACCAATACAAACCTTGGGAGGTAATAGGTGATGCCATGACTGTGTCCCTGTAACCCACATAGGGGACCCAGATTTTGCTTCCAGCTGGCAGCTCTAGCTTGAGACCATCATTAGCATCTGGGATGTGAATCCATTTATGAGAGCTGTCTGTCTCTCTCTATCTGTGTCTCTGTACCTTTCACATATATTTCAGAAAATATATAGAAAATATTTTAAAAAAGCAAGAAATGAAGAGGCAGAGCAGGGTGACTAACACATTCTAGTGATTGTCTACCCTCAGAAACACCATTTTGAACAGTTACTGATGTCAACACATAGAGCTATCATTACAAGACTGAAACAAGTCAGGTGAGAGAATAAAGTGCCTGGTTTTAGTACAATAATATTTTCAAAAAAGGTCATACCAACAAACATTAGGAGTTCGCATTTCAACAAATCTTGAAGTGGTGGGTACAAAACTTCATTCATGACACTAAGCAAATTTAGTGTTGAATGGCATCTATTAAAAAATAATTGATGGGCTGGCGCCGTGGCTCACTTGGTTAATCCTCTGCCTGCAGCACCGGCATCCCATATGGGCACCGGGTTCCAGTCCCAGCTGTTCTTCTTCCAGTCCAACTCTCTTCTGTGGCCTGGGAGGGCAGTGGAGGATGGCCCAAGTGCTTGGGCCCCTGCACCCACATGGGAGACCAGGAGAAAGCAGCTGGCTCCTGACTTCTGATCGGCGTAGCTCCGGCCATAGCAGCTATTTGGGGAGTGAACCAACGTAAGGAAGACCTTTCTCTCTGTCTC
The DNA here is from genome assembly GCF_051225735.1 of Oryctolagus cuniculus. Taxonomy (NCBI): domain Eukaryota; kingdom Metazoa; phylum Chordata; class Mammalia; order Lagomorpha; family Leporidae; genus Oryctolagus; species Oryctolagus cuniculus. The sequence continues at coordinate 74,146,094 of NC_142869.1, forward strand.
TCTCACTCACTGTCTATAACTCTACCTGAAAAAAAAAAATCAATGACTAATGATAAAAGGCCAAATCCTTTTCCCCTATAATTGAGAAAAGGCAGTGACTTCTGGTCCTCTGTCTTTTATTCAGTATTTTGCTAAAGACCTGGAACCAACACAAATGCCCATCAACAGTAGACTGGATGAAGAAATTATGGGACATGTACTCTATAGAATACTATACAGCAGTCAAAAACAACGAAACCCAGTCATTTGCAACAAGATGGAGGAATTTGGAAAACATCATGCTGAGTGAATTAAGCCAGTCCCAAAGAGACAAATATCATATGTTCTCCCTGATCGGCGACAACTAACTGAGCACCAAAGGGGAAACTTTTTGAAGTTGAATGGACACTATGAGAAACAGTGACTTGATCAGCTCTTGTCCTGACGGTTGATGTACAATATAATAATTTATCCATTTTAGTATTTTTTTTTAGTTCTAGTACCATTGGTTGAATTCTGTAATTAACACACAATTATTCTTAGGTGTTTAAATTTTAACTGAAAAGTGATATCTGTTAGGAATTTGGAAAACATTATGCTGAGTGAAATAAGCCAATCCCAAAGGGACAAATACCACTTGTTCTCCTTGATAGGTGACAACTAACTGAGCACCAAAAAGGAAACCTGTTAAAGTGAAATGAAAACTATGAGAAACGGTGACTTGATCAGCCCTCACCCTGACTGTTGATGAGCAACTTAATATGTTATCCCTCTTAGTATTTTTTTGTTTGTTCTACTTAATACTTTTGGTTGAATACTGTAATCAATACACAATTCTTCTTAAGTGCTGAAACTTAACTGAAAAGTGATTGCTGTTAAATATAAGAGTGGGAATAAGAGAGGGAAGAGATGTGCAATTCGGGACATGCTCAAGCTGACTTACCTCAAACGGTAGAGTTAGAAACATGCCAGGGGATTCCAATTCAATGCCATCAAGGTGGCATGTACCAATGACATCTCACTAGTCCCAGTGATCAATTTCTGTTCACAATTGATCGTAATGATAGGACTAAGAACCAAAGGGATCACATAAACAAGAATAGTGTCTGCAAATACTAGCTGATAGAATAAAAAAAGGGAGAGAACGATCCAACATGGGAAGTGAGATACACAGCAGACCCATAGAATGGCATTCTGGTGAAAAAAAAAAAAAAAACTAAATGAAAGATCTCTGCGAGTGAGATCCCAGTGGAAAGAACGGGTCTTCAAAGAAGGTGGTACCTTTCTCTGAAGGGAGGAGAGAACTTCCACTTTGACCATGGCCTTGTCTAAATATGATCAGAGTCGGTGAACTCAGGGGGCTTCCATAGCCTTGGCAGCTCATGACTGGAGCATAGGGTGATTACTGATGCCATAAACAAGAGTGTCAATTTGTTAAGTCAACAACAGGAGTCACTGTGCACTTATTCCTCATGTAGGATCTTTGTCCTTAATGTGCTGTACATTGAGATTTAATGCTATAACTAATACTCAAACAGTATTTTTCACTTTGTGTTTCTGTGTGGAAGCAAACTGTTGAAATCTTTACTTAATGTATGCTAAACTGATCTTCTGTATATAAAGAGAATAGAAAATGAATCTTGATGTGGATGGAAGGGGAGAGGGAGTGGGAAAGGGGAGGGTTGCGGGTGTGAGGGACGTTATGGGGGGGGGGGAAGCCATTGTAATCCATAAGCTGTACTTTGGAAATTTATATTCATTAAATAAAAGTTAAAAAAGAAAAATTAATAAAGAGGAATATAGGTTGAAACAAAAGAATAAAATTTTCTTTATTGTTAGATTACATAATTGTCCTTGTATAAAATCTCAATTTATGTACCAAAGAGTGACTAGAGCTGATAGGATTTCATTTTCAATTACTTAAATGTGAACTAATTTGGTAGAAATTTAAAAATAAATGTTCAATACCATATACTTAAAAACTATAAAATATTGTTTAAAAATGAAAGCCTTAATAAATTGACATAGATGTATGAACATAGATCAGAGGTTCAACAAAGGCCAGATGTAAATTCACAAAGTGATCTAAAAATTCAATTAAATTTAAATGAAAATGATTTCTTCTGTAGAAATAGATAATCTGATTCTAAAATGTGAGTGTTGGCACTGTGGCACAGTGGGTTAAAGCCCTGGCCTGTAATACCGGTATCCCCTGTGCAAGCTGGTTCATGTCTCAGCTGCTCCACTTCCAATCTAGTTCCCTGCTAATGTGCCTGGGAAGGCAGAGGTGGATGACCCAAGTTCTTGGGCCCCTGTACCAACGTGGGAGACCCGGAAGAAGCTCCTGGCTCCTGACTTCTGAATGCCTCAGCTCCGGATGTTGCGGTCATTTAGGGAGTGAACCAGTGGATAGAAGACCTCTTTCTCTCTGTCTCTACCTCTTTCTGTAAATTTTTCAAATGTATAGAAATCTTTTAAAAATGATTGTTGGATTAGCATTTATATATAAACGAACAGAATAGAGTCTAGTGACAGATCCTACATGTTTGAATAATATATTATTTTTTTAAAATTTTTAAAATTTTTTATTTTATTATTTGACAGGCTGAGCTACAGACAGCGAGAGAGAGGGAGAAACAGAGAGAAAGGTCTTCCTTCCGTTGGTTCACTCCCCAAGGGGCTGCAATGGCCAGAGCTGCACCGATCGAAGCCAGGAGCCAGGAGCTTCTTTCAGGTCTCCCACACGGGTACAGGGGCCCAAGGACTTGGGCCATCCTCCACTGCTTTCCCAGGCCACAGTACAGAGCTGGACTGAAAGAAGTTCAACTAGGACTAAAACCAGCACCGCAGGTGGAGGATTAACCTAATGCGCCATGGTGCCAGCCCTGAATAATATATTATTGGGAAGTTCCAAGGAAATTAGTTGAGGAATCAAAAACATGGCTCTGGGACAGTTGAATATTTATGTTCTATAGAATGAACTTCATACTATAGATATAAAAAGCATATAAAAATAAATGTAAGAAATGAAATAACAGAACTTCTGGAAAAAATTAAGGGAAAATTTTTTTCTTGCATCTTAGTAGTCAGTGGGCAGACATTTGTGGGAAGAATCCTCTTTTGTTGCATCATGAAGAGCCGTGGAAATACCATTGGCACAAAATTTTCATACTGAGATAGGGATGGTGGGGACTTTAGAGTTTTTACAGATGTGAGCTCATTCTATATCTTTTTTCTTTATCCTACATCAGGAATGTTCCATACACATGATGTTACACAAATTTCTAGTCCTTTGTTTTTCCATCAGTTACCTGATTCCCACATATTTAGTGGTTTATTGAACCAGAATATATTTTCTAAAATTTCTGTAATCTAGACAGAACGGGGTGAGACTTGTCTCCAGTTCATGTTTCATCAGTTGGGATCACCTATTTGAGTAGACATAGCTGGCAGCACAACTGAAATGGAAATGATCAATAGATGTCTATTAGTTCTTCAAGAATCCGTTCCACGTGTTCTCTGATCATTTAATACTTGTGGCCAAAGTATTATATGGCAGAAACACCCTTACAGACATTTTTCATATGGATACATCTCACTGTATAAGCTATTATGAGGCATCTCCTAGCATTATACTTGCTGATACCTCGTTGTCCAAAGCAAGACACGCGTATTCAATGTTGGAGGGGATAACATAAGGTATGAATTCTTGGAAATGTGTTTTATTGAGATCTACCTGGCAATCATCTGATACATTGTCTAAGTAATAGTTCTCTTATATCAGAATGTTATTTGTACACATATGTCTGTATGTCTGTGTTTTACATAGGTAGGAGAGGAGATACCTTCCTGATAATTTTCCAAGGATGGTACTAACCCTCTTTATCATCTCTTGGGTGATTGTTTACTTTGGAGAGACTTTTTCCTAATATCTTTTGAGCATGTTTTTTTTTTCCACATGTGAATCTAAAATCCTACTTAGAGTTAGTCCTCTAGCAATGTTTATCAACTTTTAAATTTATAAGTATTTTATCTTTATGTGATGAATCTGTTATAATTTCTTCAAATATATTTTCCATTCTTTTCTTGGATTCATGATTAAAATGTAGATGTATAGATTCTGACAAACATAGGTTGATGTAGCAATGAGGAAAACTTATGCTCTAGATTGGGTTTCATCTTTGCTTCCTTTCTATTAGAACTAAAAAGCTCCCATATTTCCAATATTCCAACATTATACCTCTTGCATTTATGCTTTTCTGCATCTCTCACCTCGATTCCTGGCTTGGTCACATGACTAGGGTGTTGGCAACCACGAACAAAGCAGAAGAATATTATGTGTTTTTACTTTAGACCTGATCTTCTGGAATGCTGCTTCAGAGGACCTAACCTGCGGAGGACCATGCTGCATGGTGGTCCAGGATACTCTTTGGAAGAGAGGAAATATGAGGAAGCACTGGTGGTGAGAGAATATGTTCTGAGAAGAAGGACATGTGAATAACTGAGGTACCCTAGCTAGGCTACCCACAAAATACAGACACAGGAGTGGCCTCAGCAAAGTCCCCATCTAAGTCTGATCAGAAGATCAGACAATTCAGCTCACAGAATCACAAGAAATGACAAATGATGGTTTTCTGCCACTCAGTTTTGTAGTGTTCAGTTAAATAGCAGTGAATCAGTGACACATGCACAAAGGGAAACCCTGTCTCCAGAGAAGCCGGACTACTCCTCTTTTCATAAATGATTTTTTATTTTGTCTCCTCTATGGTTTATACATGTTTTCATTTCTTTCTGGAATGTGACTGTCCCTCTGCCTATTGAGATCCTGCACATCCTTCAAGCTGATGGGGTAATTAAATGTTGAGCAAAGTGATGAAGGTATCCTGTCTACCTAATATGTTTTGGCTTATGTTTCTCTACTTAGGACCAAGCAGAAAGTCACCCAGGATTTACAGTTGCCTCTATTTTCATTAAGCAGTCAGAACTACAGCACTGTATCATTATTTTAAGCTGGAGTGAATGTAAACCCTCCACATGCCAAGGAAAATGTTACTGTAGATAATTGAAACTGTTTCAGGAGTCCATTTTCTTCTTCAGCTGCTGTGGGCCTGTGAAAAGTAAAAAAATAAACCTAATGATAATAATCACATCATCTGTATTTTGAATTTGTGTTTCATTGTATTAAGGTGTGTGAGTAATCTAAGTACCTTCCAGAGAGTATCATCATCTGGAAATCACTACGTTATCCCTCTCCTGTTCCAATTCCAGTCATTCATGCCTCTACACACAAGTCCAATTTATAATGTCTCATGATGTGGTTTCCTAAAATTCAAATCTGTGCTGGGAACATGATCACTGGTGGTCCAAAAGCTTGTAACATCTTGGTTTGGGATGTCAGAACATTCCTGAGAAAAACAGCTTTCTACCCAATTCTTTAATAAGCTGGTATTATCTGGGTCCTGAAACAGGTCAGTTGATGTGGAGATTCTCACGGATGATTAAGATGATGATTATAACTTATTGCTCATTGGTCACTTTTGCTTCTATCCACAATTTTCACTTAAAACATCTAGCATCTTTGTGAGACCATACTATCAGAAGTTCACATATGGAAATATAGAAAGATTAAACTGCCCAAGTTCAAATGAATTTCCAAGACAATTATTTCAGTGTTTGTCACTGTTCTAAAATTGCAGAAGCACATATCAAATTCAAGGAGCTTGATGGCTGTCAGACAGGTCAACTGCTCACCCAACTCTGATTGCCACCAGGCACTTTCAACCCATTTACTCATTCCACCTTTCCAGTTATGCAATAAATTCTCCCCCCACACACAAGAGGATGAAAACTCTCCTGATTCTAGCTCCCCAGTTATACAATCACCTTTCTCCAATCCCTGAATGAAAGCAGATCTACAGCGATGAGGGATACGGAGGCAGTGCCTGCATTTGAACATGTGCATCTAATTTATTCAGCCAAAAATGGCTCATTACAACTGTATTATTTTGCTATTCTAAACAAGCAAACAAAGTATATGCCATGGGCCGGTGCCGCAGCTCACTAGGCTAATCTTCCACCTGTGGCGCCAGCACTCCGGGTTCTAGTCCCAGTTGGGGCGCTGGTTCTGTCCCGGTTGATCCTCTTCCAGTTCAGCTCTCTGCTGTGGCCCGGGATGGCAGTGGAGGATGGCCCAAGTGCTTGGCCCTGCACCTGCATGGGAGACCAGGAGGAAGTGCCTGGCTCCTGGCTTTGAATTGGCACGTAGTGGCCATTTAGGGGGTGAACCAACGGAAAAAGGAAGACCTTTCTCATTGTCTCTCTCTCTCTCACTAACTCTGCCTGTCAAAAACAAAAAAACAAAAAAAACAACAAAGTATATGCAATGTATTGTTATTATCTTATAGTTGACAAAATAAACATTCAGCAATGTTAAACATTTTACTCTAGCTCAAATGTATGCTATGACCATAAGCAGACTTGTTAGGAGTGGAGACTGCGCTCAAAATCAGTCCATAATATATCTTCTGGAAAAGGCCCTCAATAGTAAAATATAGAGAACATATGGTTTATATAAACTGGAAATTTATAATATTTATTTGTAAGGAAACTTCATATTTCTATCATTCTAAACAGAGGGAACTTCAATATCTAGAGATATGTGTTGAGATTTTCAATATATAGAGTTAACACTAGAAGTGAACAAGTAGCCACTTATATCAATCAGGAGAGATGTATCCATAAAAAAAGTAATTCCACATTTATGTTCCAACATTGATTTTATAACTTCAGGCTTCCAGCAGCAAATGAACAGAATGCCCTCTTTCATTTCTCCCTGTGACCTAGAAGTTCATGCCCAGCAAAAAACCTTGTATTCAGTTTCTTTAGTAAATGCCATCCCAGTTGTTGCTTACTTTTCTTATTAAAATACTTTTAATCTAGGTAAGGTTTATACTTTCACTAAGGAAAACTGACCTGATTTTTATTATATGTATATATATATATGGACATATATAAAAGGATATATATATATAAATAAACATCTTTACTTATACCTGTGACAGTTATTGAGGAAGGAAATAAATGAAAATGAAAAAGAAGGCTTTTACTGAGCCTGATATAGTTATGCAGAAAAGTCTGTAGTACATCACATCATTATGAAATTAGGCCTTATTCGAATTTTCAAATGCTTGATATGTTATAGATTTATAAACAATTGAATACTACAGTACAAATAAATTTAAATGTAGTAGATCAAATTTATACCACTGCTGTACAAAATGCATAAATGGACAGCAAAAAGATGACTACAGTCTAGTCTGATATTGGGCTGTATTTTTTAGATTATCAACTAACTACATTCCTTTGGCTTCTTAGAATTTTTTCTTTCTCATTCCATTGAATCTCTTTCATAAACTGGCTTTGTATTGAACATGTATTAAATTAGGTGGATCTTTTATCATTAGATAATATATATATATTCATATATGATCATTTCATCTTTATAGACAGCATTGATCTGCCTTTTAGTCATTGATGAGAATATTTCATACAACTGATAATCCCCAGCTAACGAAATATACATCCTCCCACATTTTTATCTGTAACATTGAACTGACAGTTTATGATTTTATTGAATTAAATGTTCCATAAAATATCATTGAGGAAAAGCACCTTCTTCTAAATAATTATCTCTTTCTCTAAAATAAGTATACAAAGTCTGCAATGTTTCACCAGCAGAAGGATGATCACTAGGTAAAGAAAAGCAGTAGGACAGAATAACTCCCCACCTGTTGCTCCTCAATTGTGATTTCTCTACCTTTACATACACCCTTGCCATTTTAAAATTTGTCACTCAAGCATGGATACAGATTTTTCTATTCATTGGCCATAGCATGGTTAAGAAAAGAAGAAATTTTCAAAATTCTTATAATATCATAATGTATAATTAAAAGGATATGACCACAAAAACTATCTGAAGTTAAAATGAGTTTGTGATTCTACCATAACTGATCAACTTTCAGGTCTACAAATGTATGAACAGATTCAGTCCAACTCAGATATCAGAAGAACCTGTAGAAAGCTCTGATCAAGATTATAATCTATAGAATTGTGAGCTAAATTGTTGTTTTAATTGTTGTTTACTATTCCATGAAAACTAACCAATGTAATGTGATCCTTAATAATATATTTTAAGGCCGGCGCTGCGGCTCACTAGGCTAATCCTCCGCCTAGCGGCGCCGGCACACCGGGTTCTAGTCCCGATTAGGGCACCGGATTCTGTCCCGGTTGCCCCTCTTCCAGGCCAGCCCTCTGCTGTGGCCAGGGAGTGCAGTGGAGGATGGCCCAGGTGCTTGGGCCCTGCACCCCATGGGAGACCAGGAAAAGCACCTGGCTCCTGGCTCCTGCCATCGGATCAGCGCGGTGCGCCGGCCCCAGCGCACTGGCTGCGCCGGCCATTGGAGGGTGAACCAACGGCAAAGGAAGACCTTTCTCTCTGTCTCGCTCTCTCACTGTCCACTCTGCCTGTCAAAAAATAAAATAAATAAATAAATAAATAAAAAATAATATATTTTAAATGGGAAGGGAAGTTCAAATATCATATCATCTCTGAGAAGAAGTGAGAGAAAAAGAGGAGAGTAATATTGATTTTTCAACTGGCTCTAGAAAACCACATGCACTATCTTGCCAATGGAGTTTAATTTAAGTTTGGCAAAGTAAAGGTATAGTTGAATAATACATGGCCCTGGTTAATCGTTTTACCTCAGAAAACATATTAATCATCAATGAGTCAGTTTCATTGTGTAGTAACTGTTTCTGATGAAGTGTTAAACAAAGATGTGAATTGTGTTGTATCCGATAATTGATCATCTAAAATCAAAAAACTTCAAAGTTTCTATCATAATTGGTGTGAAAAATCAACCACGCTGAAAACAGACACAGAGAGGACAATTCCCTCTGTATTTTGCATTTTAAAAATTGAAACTCTGATAGGGGCTGGCACTGTGTCATAGTAGGGTCATCTTCCACTTGCAGCGCCAGCATTCTGTATGGACATTAGTTCATGTCTTGGCTTCTCCTCTTCCAATCCAGCTCCATGCTATGGCCTGGGAAGGCAATACAAGGTAGCCCAAGTGAAAGACCTGGAGGAAGCTCCTGGCTCCTGGCTTCTTATCGGCCCAGCTCCAGCCATTGCGGCCATTTGGGAAATGAACCAGTACAAGGAAAACCTCTCTGATTTTCCCTCTCTCTTTCTGTAACTCTACCTCTAAAATGAATAAATAGAAAATACAAAAAATTTGAAACTATGATAAAAATATGCTAGTAGAGTTATAAAAATTTGATGTAAAATATTCTGCTGGCCATCTGATCAAATACTGATATCATATCATCAATGAATTATAGTCTTTTAATTTTAATTATGTAAAACACTACAACTATATTCCCAATAAGTTTGGGAAAGTATATAAGGAACAAAATTACAGAATTCTCAAGCCATAATGTCTATTATTTCACTGAAGGAAGATTTCATGAAACACTAGAATGTCACACTTTTTAGTGTCTGTTCTCTCAGCCAACTCCTTGGCAAGAACATTTGATGTTCTCAAATTGTCATCATCACTAACATGTCTTGAGCAGTGCAGTTTTACTGATTGATATTTTGCAAACTAAGAGAAATGTAAGATGTCAAAGGGCAGTAATTGGAAGTCACAAATAAAATGTTAAATGACCCTATTACCATACAGAACTAATTTGGGTAAAACATGACGAATCATCAAAATTGCTATGAAATACAATTATTTAATGAAATGAGAAAGTATGTACCAAATTTTTGGTTTCATATTGTATATGAAATAGCAGGAATTATATCTAAGGGAAAAATTTTACACTTTTTTAAAACATGAAAGTTATTTTAATTAGATATGCATGTAATAGTTATCTTTGTGAAAGATGCTTCTATAGAGAGATTATTAAAAATATCCATTGGAGCCGTGTTCATAAGGATTATGTTTTTATAAAATACCAATAAACAGATCTAAATGTCAAATGATAGACTGGAGCAAAGTGAACATCATATTTGTCAAATGAACAAAAATTTAGGTATATTTCAAATTTACAACATATTTGTATATGTATGTATGTATATATACAGACATATAAATGTATGCAAACAAGTATGTAATAATGAAGATTTTAAACATTTCCATATGCTCATATCACATCAAGATTTAGATTCCTCTCTTGATTTTAGCTATAGAGTAGGAGTCATGCATTAGAAAAAGTTTGGAACCAGAAAAGGAGAATTGAATAGGTACTAGCAAGAAAACACTGAAAGAATAAACAGAATATTAACAGAAGGAGACAGGAAGTAGAGGAATGAATGAAAGTGCATGCCAACAGAATAGCAACATCACAGGCAGTGTCTCTTTCTGAACCAGGCACTAACTACCTTGCTTGGACTGGATGTTCCACACAGAATCTCAGATGCTTAAATACATAGACAACTCGGTGTTCCACATAGAATCTGAATTTTTAAATACCTGGATAAATGCATTAGCCAAAGAAATTTTGGCCTTACTTCTGAACATCTATACATACAGGTAATTTAAAATATTTAATTTTTTTATTTGACAGGTGGAGTTATAGTGAGAGGGAGAGACAGAGAGAAAGGTCTTCCTTTGGTTGGTTCACTCCCCAAATGGCCGCTATGGCCGGCGCTGTGCTGATCTGAAGCCAGGACCAGGTGCTTCCTCCTGCTCTCCCATGCAGGTTCAGGGGCTCAAGCACTTGGGCCATCCTCTACTGCACTCCCGGGCCACAGAAGAGAACGGGACTGGAAGAGGAGCAGCTGGGACTAGAACCCGGCACCACATGGGATGCGGGCGCCACAGGCAAAGGATTAACCAAGTAAGCCATGGCACCGGCCAAAAAAAATTTATTTTTTTAATTTTAATTTTTAACTAGCTTTCAACAGATTCAATGTGATTTGTAGATATAATTCTAAGAACATAATGATATTCTCTTTCTCCCTTCCCCTCTCTCCCTTCCACATTCTTTCCTTCTTTCTTTCTGTATGCCTTTAAGCTTTTGAGATAACATATTTTAAAATTACATAAACAGTAAAAAGTCTTAATACTTCGCCAAATAAGAAGTTCAAAAAGTAAAAAGTGAAAAGATCCTAGTTTAGTGGGGATAGAGACATAAACAACAATTGAATAGAAAAATATAATTTAATAGTCTTGAATTAAACAGATATTTTATGTCAATCAGGTCTTTTTTTTAAAGATTTTATTTGTTTGAGAGGTAGAGTTACAGACAGAGAGGGAGAGACAGAGATTCCTCCATTGGTTTACTCTCCAAATAGCCGCAGTGGCCGGAGCTTTACCGATCTGCAACCAGGAGTCAGGAGCTTCTTCCGGGTCTCCCACACAGGTGCAGGGGCTTAAGCACTTCAGATCTCTTCCACTGCTTTCTCAGGCCATAGCAGAGCTGGATGGAAAGAGGAGCAGCCTGGACACAAACGGGCACCCATATGGGATTCCAGTGCCTCAGACGGAAGCTTAGCCCACTGTGCTTCCACACTGGCCCCTGTCACTCAGGTCTTTCAAGAAGAGTAGCTTCATCTGGTAACTTAGTTTCTAGTAATCAGGTAATTAAGGTGTCAGAGTAGATACAGGGATTTTATCTTTTAGAACATATAAAAAATGATCTTAGCATTTCCAATATCAATTATATAAAATGATTTTTATTCAGTTGAGAGGTAGAGACACAAAAACAAAGAAACAGAGTTCTCTTCCCTGCCTAAACACCCACAGTGGCTGGGGCTGTACTAGAACAAGAGCCAGGAACTGGTAATACAATTCAGATCTCACACCTAAGTGGCAAGATCTCAATTACTTGAGTCATCACCATGATCTCTCAGGGTCTGCATTGGCTGGAGGCTGGAGTCAGGAGCCAGAGTTCTGATCCGAACACAGGCACTTCATTTTGGGACATGGGGCCTTAACTGCTAGGCTAAACACCTGCTCCAAGAAAGGCTTTTGATCGGAGTGTTTTGATTTTTAGTGGTGTATATGTCTTCTCTGCCTCTGTCCCAAGTTATTGTAGTTTACTATCTTGCTCAGCTATCAACAAACAGATGAATCATGATTTTTAAATTAAAATGTACTGCTATCTAGATTTGTGGAAGAAGACTATGGGTTTTTCAGCGTCAAAAATAATCTTGCAGATTAATTGGTTCATGTTAATCCCTTTGGATACTGGATAGGATCAGATGTTGAATGAACTACTTATTAACACAGCTAATGACGTAAATCTTACCTTCATTTCTCACCTTGCCATGTGTAATATGCTATCAGAGAGAAGCATTAAACAAATGAACACCAAAAACTAGTGAGTTTTAACTGGATTGGACAGAGTTCAGATATCATTTCTCACCTACTTAAAATTTAGCAACAATAAATTTCTACTTAATATCAACATTTAACATTAAACAATAACTGGAAATATTGGTAACGTTTGCAGAATCCAAACCATAGTCACTTTGTGCTTTAATTTGCTTGCCTATATAAAGAAAAATAAGAGTATTTAATTTCCAAGATGTTTTGGGATGAACTGTGATAGCCCAATGTGCTATACTTGTTTTTCCTGCTAGAAAGTAACTCCTTTGAGAGTATAATTTATGTTTTGCCCATAGTCTCGAAGTTCTTTTATATCCTTCTTATAATTATCAATCCATATTTTGTTTCATTACAATAAAATAAACCCAATGTCTTTCCAAACACTTAAACAAGATAATTAGTCAAATTGATGGCATGGTCTTATGGTAAGAAGTTACTCCAACTTTTCAAGAACTGGACTCTGCGGCTGGGGCTGTGGTACAGCAGGTTAAAGCACAGCCTGCAGTCCCAGCATCCCATATGGGTGTCGATTCAGGTCCTGGCAGCTCCACTTCTGGTCTAACTCCCTTCTAATGCACCTGAGAAAGCAGTGGAAGATGGCCCAAGTCCTTGGACCCCTGTACCCACTTGGAAGACCTGGAAGAAGCTCCTGGCAGTTGACTTCAGCCAGGCCTAGCCCTGGTTGTTGTGGCCATTTTGGGAGTGAAAATCTCATTAATCTTTAAAAAAAAATGGATTCTTGGAAGTTCAGTTTTATATTTAATTTCATGATTTGCTACCTAAAGACAATTAGATGAAACCTACATAAATTATGTAATTATTCAGAGGTTCAGCAATGAAAATTTCTTCAAATGTACTTTGTAAAATTACTCCCAACACGTTTATATATTTTATTATAAAATATTTTGACCAGGCAGGTAAATATAGATCATAATATGACATAACAATTTGCTATATTATATTTTCTCTTAAAATGGATAAAATTCAAAAATTTTAGGTGAAAGAATTTTCAAGAGAGAATGCAGAGTTTGAATGTAATATACATATGTATTGATGTACTTACAAAAATAATTTATCATGTTTAATTGTCTTAATGATTCATTTACTCACTAATTTTTGAAAATAACATTTATTTAGTGTCTACCATATTCAGCTTATGCTTATGAATACTATGCACAATGCAAAACTTATAATCCATGGTGCATCTGTTATCCAAGAATTCATCTTGAATTAATGAAGATGACACTTATTATTAAGGGTAAGGCAATATAGAAAAGAAAGTCTATTACAAGTTCCAAGAAGTGATGGATTATTTCTGACTAGTGTGAGATACAGGCAGTTTAATGAAATTCTCAAACTAGCTGGTAGACAAGGCGAGGTTGAGATGCAAATTTAAGGAAGGGTTAGGATTTAAACATATGAAGACAAACGGTGAAATGAACAGTATGAAATGCAGCTCAAAGATAGAGGTAAGCAGTGGGTATTTTCCATGAACAGATAGTAGTGCAGTTTTGTTCATGGCTAGGTTATATGAAAAGAAATTATGAGAATTTAGGGGGAAAAAAGCCAAAAGCCTTGTATATATATTGGGAGAAGTTTGAATTCCAGGTTAACTATTTTACCCATTATAGTAAGTGATAGAAAGTCATTCTAGGGGCCATTTGCATCTCCCTTGAGCCTCTTCTCTTCCCAAAAGATTAACAAGAGATTTATACAGAAAACAAGCTTACAGAGAGCACTCAGTATTCATAATGTCAGTTCTGACTTATTCTGCTTTTTCCACTTGGAACTCCTTATTGCTATTTTCTCCCTTTTACTTGTTCATTCTTTGCTTACTTTTGGTCCCATGAACCACATGCTTTTACTACATCCTTGCTTTTTCCAATTTCCTTGGCCTCTTGGTCTTTCGTCTGATGAAATGATGCACAGGGAGTGACCCCGGGGCTTCTCTCCCTTAGACAGCTGTCCCCTACTTGGTGCATGGATCCCTATGTGTCTCTCATTCCAACAGTTCTATACTGAAATATCGTTTGACTTACATCACTTTGATTTGTGGTGGCATATCAGGAATATAATCTACTTTTCATTCTCTGGCTTTGCCTTTCATTCTGGTTTCACTTGGACAATTAAATAGACAAACAGTGTAACTAACAATATTTATATCACTTTAAATAGTCTAATGAGAATTAAGTGGAGGCCCTGTGTTCATATATTTCATATGACTTTCATTTAAATCTGTGATAATCAAGTAGTCTGGAGAAAGTGCTGAATTTATATTGAATTACTGTGAAAATCCCATCTAAACCATTGGCTCATGAATAGTCATATGCAATAGCTAAAAGGTAGATTTTTAAAACAACAGTTCAGGTTTATGATGGCTGTGTTATCAATAGTCACATTAAGAACTGTAAGAAAGCAAAAAATCAAGTAAATTGGCAACTGGCTTCCAAATGAACAGTATATTGTTCCACACAGATAAGACAGATGTTATTAAAATTCAAATGTTGAAGTGGGAGAAAAGTACCAGAGAGCCATAATGTGTGGCAATACAGCCAGCATTCAAAATTCATTCTTGAGATAGTTTCTCCCAAATCAAAGCCTGAGGGAATGTGAAACCTTAAATCCTTCATCTTGTAAATTGCAGCTGTAGCCAAAGCAAAGCTGACTACTATGTTTGTCAGAGACTCCCAGCAGGAAACGTTCCGCCACGTAGTTTCCATTACTACTCTCACTGTATTTCACACTATCATTTTTCATTTGCCTTCTAATTGTGATTCTTTCTTTCTTTAAAATGAGTTGGTACTTTAAAAAGAATTGACATTTCTAAAAGATGTTTTCCAATGTGAATATCAAATAAAAAGGTAAAACTAATGGAAATGTCCTTTGTGGATATGAAAAGCTATTTCTTATGAAGGACTTTCAATAGGTAGACAGAGAGGTAATACATTTTGGATCCATAAAAAATTCATTAGATATGAAATTGAGGAAAGAGTAAACTAAATTATATGTTTTAATTCTATGAATTTTTTTCTTGATAAAGTCCCCTTTATATGTAAAATAGATCTAGGAGACAAAAGTGCCCAAGAAACACAGCTATTGTATTATGATTTTCCAAAAAGTTTTATTTATTTATTTGAAATGCAGAGATACAGAAAGGCAGGAGGAGAGAGAAAGAGAGAGAGAGAGAGAGAGAGAGAGAGAGAATTCCTCCATCCACTGGTTCAGTCCCCAAATGGCCACAACGGCCACAGGTGTGCCAATTCGAAGCCAGGAGCTAGGAGCTTCCTCTGGGTCTCCCATGTGGGTGTAGGGGCCCAAACACTGGGCCATCTTCTACTGCTTTCCCAGGACACAGCAGAGAGTTGGTTTGAAAGTGAGGCAGCCAGGACTTGAACCGGTCCTATATGGCATGCCGGAACTGCAGGAGGTGGCCTTACCTGCTACGCTACAGCACTGGCCCCTCTGATTTTTAATACTTCTCTTTTATAATGCAAAAGTGAAGAATTTTTTTAAAAAATAAATTTAAAAATTATAAGATACTTCAATGTCTGACCATGATGTTTGCACCAGATTAATACTGTTACTGAAAACAACTAACAAATCTTGACTGATCTGTTCAAAGTCCTCAGAAGAGCCTCCAAATAGTCAGAAATAGAGAAGAAAAATGCTCAAGAAAGAAAGAGAACGGAAAAACTCATTGAGGTAAGCTGAAAACCTTGCATGCCATTTTTGCCCCTCCAGACATTTGCTCATTCTTAGGTTGAGACAATGAGCAACCGGTTGGATGCAGAAATGCTAGAGACTGAAAAACTAGTAAGGCTCTCAGCAAGCTCATAACGGCTGTCGAGGAAAGGAGTGGAAATCAGCTACACCAAAGCATCCAGAATTTTATGCCAAGATCATGATAGACAAGGAGTTAGAAGAAATAAGATTAACACTTCTTTCTGGTTTTTGAATTAATGAATTTTTCTTATTGTCATAATTTGGTGGGAGTGGGTTTGGGTTGGGGGAGCCTCAGGCACCAAGCAGGGAGTGACTGAGAAGGAAAACTAAGGTCACTGAAATCTTATAGTGCTGGGGAGATGGCAATTAATTAGATTTTGGATCTGAAGAAAGAGAATTCTGAAATCCTACTTGAAAGCTTAATCAATGATCCGGTAACCTGCTTTCTTATGCTGTCTGATAATTCATAGGGTAAAGTCTCTCTGAAGGAAGCTAGCATCATTCAGAAACTGCTTTTTTTTTTTTTTTTTTTTTTTTTTTAATTTTTTGGCAGGCAGAGTGGACAGTGAGAGAGAGAGACAGAGAGAAAGGTCTTCCTTTGCCGTTGGTTCACCCTCCAATGGCCGCCGCGGCCGGCGCACTGCGGCCGGCGCACCGCGCTGATCCGATGGCAGGAGCCAGGAGCCAGGTGCTTTTCCTGGTCTCCCATGGGGTGCAGGGCCCAAGCACCTGGGCCATCCTCCACTGCACTCCCTGGCCACAGCAGAGGGCTGGCCTGGAAGAGGGGCAACCGGGACAGAATCCGGCTCCCCAACCGGGACTAGAACCCGGTGTGCCGGCGCCGCTAGGCGGAGGATTAGCCTAGTGAGCCGCGGCGCCGGCCAGAAACTGCTTTTTTTTAATAGAATCTCCAACCTTCAGTAAAACATGAAATGGTATGCCAAGCAAAAGGACAAAGAGAAAAAAACAGAAAAGATACATATATGAAAGTAACCTAGATATTGGAATACTAGAATGCCAGACAGAATTTCCAGTGGATTATTTTCATTCAAAAGAGAACTGGGATTTATGTAAAGGAATCAAATGAGAATTCTAGAATAGAACAACTTATTACTGAGTTTAAGAACTCAAGTAGAAGATTAAGTAACATTGAAGAAAGTTTTACTGAACAAAATGTATCAATTAGGGTGTGCATTGCAGTGCTGCAGGTTAAGCTGTTGCCTGTGATGCCTGAATCAGACATCAGAGTTTTGTTTCAAGTCCTGGCTACCATGCTTCTGATTTAGCTTCCTGTTGATGTGCCTGGGAAACAGTGAATGCTGGTTTATGTACCTGATTTCAGGCTAGCCTCTGAGAACCATGTGGAGTTTATGACTCTTGGCTTCAGTCTGGCCCACCCAAGCTGCTGTAGACATTTCAGGAACAAACCAGTGAACTGGACAGCAGATTGAAGATCTCTCTCTGTCTCTCTGTCTGCTCTCTCTCTCTTCTTTTTTAATAAATAAATCTTTAAAACATAATTATCAATGAAAAGAACATAATCTGAATAAAGTACAGAGAAGAAAAATTGTGGAAGTATCACTTTTAAAATTGAGACAAGTGTCACATACTGTGTTTCCCCAAATTCCCGTGTTGTCACTTAATCCCCGATGTGATGTCATGTGGCGGTGAGGCCTTTGGCAAGTCACTAAAGTGGAGCCTTCACAAATGGTTCGGTGATGTTATGGAATGCATCAAGAGAACTGCTCACTCTTCCTCCTAACTGAAGATACAAGGAGAAGTGAGCAGTCTGATTTTGAAGTGGGTCCTCCCAAGAACATAAACACACTGGCTCTCCAATTTAGATCTTCCAGCCTCTAGAACTGTGAGAAACAAATTTGCATTGCCTAAAAGTTACTCAGTTTATGTCACTTTGCTGAAGCAGCTTAAATTGACTATGCCACTAGCAATGCCAGAGAGAAGGCTTGGTACAAATGCAATATTTTGAGAGAAAATAGTTCAGAATTATTCTAAGACTGAGAAAAAGATATCAAACTAAATACTGAAGAAATTTTATATTCTCAAGTGGATGACATACTGAAAAACATATCACAAATATGATTCAGTAGTATCAAAGTAATGCTACTGAAAAAACAAAGGCACATTTTAATATAGAGAATTAAAAGAAAAATTACTTGTAAAGAGTTTTCAGTATGTTTGAAGCTGACCTCTCAACAGAAATATGAAAATCAGAAGCAATAGTATAGTATACTTAAAGTGCTAAAAGGAAAAAAAAATTGCAAACCTAGAATTCAATATAAAGGGATAATATTGTATAATAATGAAAGCAAGTATAAACTGCCTCCAAATAAGCCCCTTTCAGAAAAGAAAGAAAGAAAACAGAGAAGAAAAAGTAAGGAAAGTGGGTTGGCGCTGTGGCATAGCAGAGTTAAAACTGCCACTTGCAGTACCCACAACCCATATAGGCGCTGGTTCGAGTCCTGGCTGTTCCACTTCTGATATAGCTCTTTGCTATGGCTTGAGAAAGCAGTTAAAGGTGGCCCAAGTCCTTGGGCCCCTGTACCCATGTGAGAGACCTGGAAGAATCTCCCGGCTCCTGGCTTTGGATTGGCAAAGCTCCAGTCATTGCAGCCATCTGGGGAATGAACCAGCAGGTGGAAGACTCCCCCCAACCTCTTTGTAATTCTGCCTTTCAAATAAAATAATTTTTTTTTAAAAAAAAAGGAAAGAAGAAAATAAAACACAGTATTTTTCACTATCAGTTAATACCAAAGCAATACCAAGAGGAATTCTTCATGTTGAAGAAAGATTATTTCAAACTAGAACATGGGAATGCAAGAATGTTTGAAGAGCAAATCAAAGGGTCACTAGTTGAAGGAGACAAAGGGATGACTGAGTGTTTAATGACTAACAATGGTGACTTATAGGGTTTAAATATTTATACACTGATATTGATGTATTAAAAATAGTAACATTTCCTGGATAAATGTTATTATAAAGTGAAATATTTAATATTCAAATATTAAGCAGTGTGGATGATGAAATTAGTACAATGAAAGAAATTATGTGATTTTTTTTTAAAAAATCAACTCCCATTTATGATATCTTTAAAAATAATGTTGAATGACCAACCAGTATAAGCTAATCCACAGTAGAGTATTTACAAAGAAATCTATAGTGAAATCTATGTTTAATGGCAAAATATTTAAACTTTTTTCCTGAGATCAGGAAACAGATAAACAATGCCAGTTTTTACTCTTTCTATACAGTATTATATTAGCAGTTGTAGCCATCAACTTAAAGTCAGAAAAAATGCACAGAGTTAAAAATAAACAAAACCATAATTTCCAATAACAATACAATTGTACATGCAAAAATACAAACCAATTATATAGATGAATTATTAAAATTTAGCAAATTTCATGGATATACAAAGTATATATGTATACAAAGTATACATGTATACAAAGTATATAAAACCAATATATTATATACTACCAATTTCTAAATTAGAAAGTGAAATTTTAATAAGCATTCATTTAGAATACTATTAGAGAATTGGTTGAATAGCATGTGATATAGTAATACCAATTAGTAACTGCCAAATTTTCCAAAGAATATTTTACATTTCTATATTCTGCCATGAAATCAACTCGTATAAATATTACTGACTTAGAAAAAATGTAAAGTATCTATAAATAAATGTGGCAAAAATATGCAAAAAACAAAACTGGAGAATTCCTGGAAAAACCAAGAAGGCACAGAAAAAAAGGAGATATATATAATTTGCTCATGTTTGGATGTTTCAATATTTAAAGGATGCCAATATTAGAAAACTTATCTGTAGATTAAGTGCAATACCAAAAAATGCTCCAAGACAATTGCCTGTGTGTGTGTGAAAGAGAGAGAGAGAGAGAGAGAGAGAGAAAGAATAAATATTTGTTTTTTAAATCCCTATATTGTCTATGTATTAGGTAGTTTGTAATACAACAATAGAAGACACATAGGAGTAGTCCCAATATGGCAATATAGCAACAGGACAATCTGAGTCATGTGGAGCAAAATAGATAGTTAAAAAGGAGAGAGGATACACACCAGAGATAGAGACATGGGAAATTCATGATAGGAAGCACAGGAGACCAACAGAGACTGGGAAGGTCCTCATGAAAAGAGCAAATTAGAAAGGGAAGCAGTGGAGGCATGGTGAAGGCATGGAACAGGGAGTCTGGTGCCAGCCTCCAGAGGACCAGATTAGATGGGAAATCATGGGTCCATGGAGTTGCAGATAGCAGCAGGAGGAGTAGCATGGCAAATTGCATTTGAAGTTCCACATGTGATAAAAGAGAAGGTATAGAGGAACAAACAGAGAGGTTGAAAACTCCCTTGCCCATTTAAGTCCTTCCATTCCCAAAACCAGACCTGCAGCTGGCTGGGAGAACTATATTGTTTGTTTACATTTTTGAACATAAGTAGGGGATTGCAGCCTTTGCCTTCCTTGTACACGTCCATCAATTGTGGGAGCCACCTCACTATAGCCCCAATCTAGGAATGTGGACAACATTTCAGAGTAATTTCATCCCCACCACACAAGCTGTATAACAAGGAGAAATCCTGAGTATCAAAATTTGAGCTCGTTCCACCCACCACTGAGAAGTGAGCCGGGCTCCAGCAGGCAGGGCTCCACGCACCAGAGCTTGTACCTGTCCCCACTACAACTGAGAAGTGAGCTAAGTTCCAATAGGTGGGGCTGTGTGCTTCCACTTGCCACATACAGATACATAGCAGCTCACATCAGAGGGAAACTTTGCCATAAGCACAAAGACACAAATTAAAGAGAAAGGCAACCAGACAGAAAAAAAAAAAAAAAAACCACAAATGTGAAAAAACAAAGGAAAACCCCTAAATAAGAATAAGGAAGACACTACGAGCCCCCAAAGGAACATTACACCTTTTCAATAATAGGGGAAGATGAAGAGATTAAGAATATGCCACAAAGAATTCAGAAAGTTAATCATTAGATTACTTAAAAGCAACGAGAAGCAAATTCATGTTCTAAATGAAAAGTGCTCCCAAGAAATTGAGATATTAAAAAGAAGTCAGAATGAAATATTAGAAATGAAGAATTCAATAGATCAAATGAAAAAATGCCATAAACCAAGTCGCAGCAAATTCAAGAAAATCAAAATCATACCATGCATCTTCTCAGACCACAATGTAAAGAAGCTGGAAATCAGTAACTCAGGGAATATCTAAAACATATACAAATATATGTAGACTGAACAACATGCTTCTAAATGAACAGTGAGTCATGGAGGAAATCAAAACCTAAATCAAAAAAATTTCTGGAAACAAATGAAGATGACAATACAACAAAGTAAAACTTATGGGATACAGCAAAAGCAGTGTAAAGAGGAAAGTTTATAGCAATTGGTGTCTACATCAAGAAACTGGAGAAGCACCAAATAAATGAGCTATCAATGTATATCAAGGATTTAGAAAAAGAATAGCAAGTCAAATCCAAAACTACTAGGAAAAAATAAATAATTAAATTAGATAAGAAATCGAAAACAATGAAATAAAAAATACAAAAGATCAGCAAGGGCCGGCGCCGTGGCTCAGTAGGCTAATCCTCCGCCTAGCGGCGCCGGCACACCGGGTTCTAGTCCCGGTTGGGGCGCCGGATTCTGTCCCGGTTGCCCCTCTTCCAGGCCAGCTCTCTGCTGTGGCCAGGGAGTGCAGTGGAGGATGGCCCAGGTGCTTGGGCCCTGCACCCCATGGGAGACCAGGAAAAGCACCTGGCTCCTGGCTCCTGCCATCGGATCAGCGCGGTGCGCTGGCCGCAGTGCGCCGGCCGTGGCGGCCATTGGAGGGTGAACCAACGGCAAAGGAAGACCTTTCTCTCTGTCTCTCTCTCACTGTCCACTCTGCCTGTCAAAAAAAAAAAAAAAAAATCAGCAAAATAGGTGGTTTTTTTCAAAAAAAATAAAATTGACACACTATTGGCCTAACAAAAAGAAGGAGAGAGAAGACTCTAATCAATAAAATTAGAGATGAAAAAAGAATTGTCACAACAGACACCACAAAAATAAAAAGAATCATCAGAAACTACTACAAAGAGCATCTTGCCAACAACTGGGAAAGAAATGGATAGATTAATGGACACAAACAACCTATCTAAATTGAGTCATGAAAACACAGAAAACCTAAACAGATAATTCACCAAGATGGTAATTGAATCAACAAAGAAAAGCACAGGACTGGACGGCTTCACTGCTGAATTCTACCAGACGATTAAAGAAGAACTAACTCAAATTCTTCTCAAGTTATTCAAAACAATTGAAAAAGAGGGAATCTTCCTAAATTATTTCTATGAAGGCAGCATCACCTTAATTCCTAGTCAGATACAATATCATATTAACAAACTGAGGAACAAAAGCCATATGATTATCTCAATAGATTCAAAGAAAACATTTGATAAAATGCAACATTCTTTCATGATGAAAACTCTAAAAAAACTGGATTTAGAAGGAACATTCCTCAATACAATAAAGGCAATTTATGACAAACCAAAGGCCAGCCTCCCATTGACTGGGGCAAAATTGGAAGCATTCCCACTGAGACCTGATACCAGAGAATGATGCCCACTTTCACCATTGCTATTCAATATAGTGGGAAGTTTTAGCCAGAGACATTAGGCAAGAAAAAGAAATCAAAGGAATTCAAATTGGGAAAGAGGAAGTCAAACTATTCCTATCTGCAGATTTTATTATTTTTTATATAGGGTATCCAAAAAACTCCACCAAGGGACTATTGGAACTCATAGAGGAGTTTGGGTAAGTAGTATCATATAAAATCAATACACAGAAAACAACAGCCTTGTATACACAGACAATGTCATGGCTGAGAAAGAACTTCTAAGATAAATCCTATTCACAATAGCTACCAAAAAAATCAAATACCTTGGAATAAATTTAACGAAGGATGTCAAAGATCACTATGACAAGAAGTACCAAAACATTCAAGAAAGAATAGAAGTCACAAAAAATGGAAAAAAAAATTCCATGTTCATGGATTGGAAGAATCAATATCACCAAAATCTTCAGCCTTCCAAAAGTAATTTACATATTAAATGCAATACCAATCAGAATACCAAAGACATTCTTCTCAGATCTAGAAAAAATGATTTTGAAATCATGTTGAAACACAGGAGACCTCGAATAGCTAAAGCAGTCTTATACAACAAAACAAAGCTGGAGGCATCACAATACCAGATTTCAAGACATACTACAGGGCAGTTATAATCAAAACAGTATGGTACTAGTACAAAAACAGATGAACAGACCAATGGAACAGAATAGAAACAATAGAAATCAATCCAAACATCTACAAACAACTTATATTTGATCAAGGAGCTAAAACAAATACCTGGAGCAAGGACAGTCTATTCAACAACTCGTGCTGGGAAACTGGATTTCCACATGCAGAAGTATGAAGCAAGAAACCTACCTTATACTTTACACAAAAATCCATTCAAAATGGGTTAAAGACCTAAATCTATGACCTAATATCATCAAATTATTACAGAGCATTGGGGAAACCCTGCAAGACATTGGCACAGACAAAGAGTTCTTGGAAAAGACCCTGGAGACACAAGCAATAAAAGCCAAAATTAACAACTTGGATTCCATCAAACTGAGAAGCTTATGAACAACCAGCAAAGTGAAGAGGCAACCAACAAATTAGGAAGAATTATTTGTAATCTATGCAACTGATAATGGATTAATAACCAAAATACAGGGGCTGGCGCTGTGGCGCACTTGGTTAATCCTCTGCCTGCGGCACCAGCATCCCATATGGGCGCTGGGTTCTAGTCCCGGTTGCTCCTCTTTCAGTCCAGCTCTCTGCTACGGCCTGGAAAAGCAGTGGAGGATGGCCCAAGTGCTTGGGCTCCTGAACCCACACAGGAGACCAGGAAGAAGCACCTGGCTCCTGGCTTCAGATCGGTGCACCACCAGCCATAGCGGCCATTTGGGGAGTGAACCAACAGAAGGAAGACCTTTCTCTCTGTCTCTCTCTCTCACTGTCTGTAACTATACCTGTCAAATAAATAAATAAAACTAAAATATATAAAGAGATCAAGAAACTCCACAGCAACAAAACAATTAAACCAGTGAAGAAATGGGCAAAGGACTTAAACAGACATTTTTCAAAAGAGGAAATCCAAGTGGCCAACAGACATATGAAAAAATGCTCAGGATCACTAACAGTCTGGAAATACCAATCAAAACCACAATGAGTTTTCATCTCACTCCAGTTAGAATAGCTTTTATACAGAAATCTACAAACAATAAATGCTGGAGAGGATATGGGGAAAATGGCACTCTAATCCACTGTTGGTGGGAATGCAAACTGGTAAAACCATTATGGAAGACAGTTTGGAGATACCTCAGAAATCTGAATATAGTCCTACCATATGTCCCAGCCATCCCACTCTTGGGAATTTACCCAAGGGAAATGAAATCAGCAAATAAAAGATTTATCTGCACTCCCATGTTTATTGCAGCTGAATTCACAATAGCTAAGACATGGAATCAACCCAAATGCCCATGAACTGAAGACTGAAATTATGGGATATATATTCAATGGAATACTACACAGTGGTTAAAAATGAAATCTGATCATTTGCAGTAAAATGGATGAATCTGGAAAACATTGTACTTAGTTAAATAAGCCAGTCCCAAAGATAAAAATATGATATGTCCTCCCTGATATGTGATAACTAACAGATCACATAAAGGCAATTTGTAGAAGTGAAATTGACACTTTGAGAAGCAAAGACTTGAACAGCCCTTGTCTTGACTGTCAAGGAACATTTTTCCCCCTCTCCCTTCTTAATACCATTGGTTTAACTCCTTTCTTGACATAGAATTTATCATATGTGTATAAAGTCAAGTAAAAATAGATCATAGTAAAAAAAGAAGAGTGGGAATAAGAAAGGCAGAGCTGTATAATTCTGCATACATTGCTATGGACATAATTCTAAGAGTACAGCTAAAAAGTTGTCATGGGAATCCAAATCCCATTAAGCTTGGTGGTAATAATGCTATCTTAAGTGTTAAAGTGGTAATATTAAGTCTTAAATTTATCTTATGGATAGGATTAAGTGTTAAAGCATTCATATAAATAAGACTAAGTGTCTGGTAATAACAATACATAGAATTAAACAGGAAAGAATGTTCTAACATTTGAACCAGCCCATACAGCAGACTCTTAGAATGACAATCGGTATAAATAGCACTCTGACCTCAGAGTCAGCCCTTAAGACATTCTGGTCTGGCGGAGAAGCCCATGAGAGAATTTAAGGCATGAAAAGCCAAGACTGTGGCAAAAAAATGTCCTACGTGAAGGATCTTGGTGAGTGAAACCCCAGTGGAAAGAAGGGGCCATCAAAGAAAGATGTACTTTTCTATGAAGGGAGGCTAGAACTTCTACTTTGCTTATGGCCTCATCTAAATACTGACAGATTGTGGCCTCCAAAGGCTTCCATAGCCTTGGAAGATCATGTCAAGAGCTTCAGGTGATCACTGACATCTTTTTTTTTTAATTTTTTCTTTTTTGACAGGCAGAGTGGACAGTGAGAGAGAGAGACAGAGAGAAAGGTCTTCCTTTTGCCGTTGGTTCACCCTTCAATGGCCGCCGTGGCCGGCGCACCGTGCTGATCCGATGGCAGGAGCCAGGAGCCAGGTGCTTTTCCTGGTCTCCCATGGGGTGCAGGGCCCAAGCACCTGGGCCATCCTCCACTGCACTCCCTGGCCACAGCAGAGAGCTGGCCTGGAAGAGGGGCAACTGGGACAGAATCCGGTGTCCCAACCGGGACTAGAACCCGGTGTGCCGGCGCCGCTAGGCGGAGGATTAGCCTACTGAGCCGCGGCGCCACTGATCACTGACATCTTACATAAGAGTGCCAATTATTAAATTAACAACAGGAGTCACTGCATACTTACTCCCCATGCACAACCTCTATTCTCAATGAGTTGCACTATGAAAATTAACTGTAAAATTTATTCTCGGTTTTTTATAGTTTGTGTGTATGTGTGCAAATTTAAAAATCTTTGCTTAGCATAGAGTTGATGTTCTTTTTATAAAGTTAATTACAGCAAGTTTTAATGGGGCATGGGACTGGGAATGGGAGTGGGAGGAAGAGGAAGGGTGGGAGTGGTGGTGGGAAGGTGAGTATGGTTAGGAGAATCTCTATATTCCTAAAATTATACTTATGAAACTTATACTAATTAAATAAAGGGTTTCTTTGGGAAAATAAAAAAGAAAATATATAGTAATCAGGTTCGAATTTTATCACTTAATACTTTCATGAATTTAGGAATATCATTTAAATTTTCTGCTCATTTATCATCTGCAAAATGAGTTTTCCAAAGCCCTTTTCAGACATATTAAAAGTGCTATATTAAGTTTATATAAAAGCTTAGAAATTATGAGGAATTGATGTTATTGGTCCCTGTGTATTTCTGAGAATCAACCTCTGTCTAAAAGCTTTTAAAAAAATCTTGAAATCATTGTTTTTTTTAAAATTTTTTGACAGGCAGAATTAGACAGTGAGAGAAAGACAGAGAGACAGAGAGAAAGGTCTTCCTTCCATTGGTTCACCCCCCCAAATGGCCACTATGGCCGGCGCACAGCGCCTATCCGAAGCCAGGAGTCAGGTGCTTCCTCCTGGTCTCCCATGCGGGTACAGGGCTCAAGCACTTGGGCCATCCTCCACTGCCTTCCCAGGCCACAGCAGAGAGCTGGACTGGAAAAGAAGCAACCAGGACAGAATCAGGTGCCCCAACCGAGACTAGAACCCGGGGTGCCGGTGCCACAGGCAGAGGATTAGCCTAGTGAGCTACAGCACCAGTGGAATCATTATCTTTTAAAAAAGATTTATTTATTTTCTTGAAAATAAATAAAGAGAGGGAAGGAGAGGGAGAGGGAGAGGGAGAGGGAGAGAGAGAGGGAGAGGAGAGGGAGAGGGAGAGGGAGAGAGAGAGAGAGAGAGAGAGAGAGAGAGAGAGAATCTTCCACCCACTGGTTCATTCCCCAGTTGGCCACAATGGCTAGGTGCTGATCCAAAGCCAGAAGCCAGGAGCTTCTTCTGGGTCTCCCACATGGGTGTAAGGGCCCAAGGTCTTGGGCCATCTTCTACTGCTTTCCCAGTCCATAGCAGAGAGTTTTATTGGAATTGGAGCAGCTGGACTTGAACCCCCACCCATATGGGATGCTGGCACTGCAGGCGGCAGTTTACTCACTACACCACATTGCTGGCCCTGAAATAATTATCTTTCTAGGCTGGAAGATTAAGTAAGAAGTTGTTCCATTTTAGGGGCCTACATTGTGGCACATTGGGTTGAGCCACCACCTGTAAAGCTGGCCTCCCCTATGACTGCAGCTTAGAGTTCCAACTGTCCCACTGAAGACTTATCTCCCTAAAATTAAAAATGGGGAAAAAATTAAAAAGCAAAAATAAATGTCAGTTTTTATCAGTATTGCTGCAAATATGGTTATGTCACATTTTGTTTTATGTCTTTGTCAAAGGAATGGTTAAGAATGCTATACCTCCATAGTTTTAACAATCTGACTAATTTAAAATTTCCTGTATTCGTTGAAATTGTCATCCTTCCATTTGATTATTATTTGTAATCTTTGCCTATATTTATATTAATTTAAGGTTTTTGGCTTTTTACTTTATGAAGGCTTTATTTTTTAAGGATTTGTTTAGTTATTTGAGAGTCAGAATTAGAGAGAGAGTGTGTCTTCCATCTGCTGGTTCACCCCCAATTGGCCGCAATGGCCAGAGGTGTGCCAATCCAAAGCCAGGAGCCAGGAGTTTCCTCTGGATCTCCCATGTGGGTATAGGGGTCCAAGGCTTTGGACCATCTTCTACTGTCTTCCCAGACCAGAGCAGAGAGCTGGATCAGAAATGAGGCACCCAGGTCTTGAACCTGTGCCCATATGGGATGCCGGGGCTTCAGGCCAGGTCCTTAACTTGCTGTGCCACAGTGCGGGCACCTTGATGAAGCCTTTATTAAGTGAGTATTAAGCCCTTGAATGTCATATAAAAAATATGTTATCTCAAAAAGGAAAGGGAATAGAAGGGATTAGAAGGGACGGGAAGGGAAGGGACGGGAAGGGAAGGGAAGGGAAGGGAAGGGAAGGGAAGGGAAGGGGGAGAGATGGAGGGAGGGAAGAAGGGAATACAATTATATTCTTAGAATTGTATCTATGAACTATATTGAATCTTTACAAGATTAAAAAATAATAAAAATAAAATATCCAGCTCTCTGCTAATGTGCCTGGGAAATCAGTGGAATATGGCCGGATTTTTTGTGTCCCTGCTGCCTACATGGGAGAACTGGGTGGGTTTCCTGGATTTCATCTGATCCAGTTCCAGTCATTGCAGCCATTTGGGGAATGAACCAATGAATGGAAGGTCAGTTCTCTTTCCCTTCTCTCTCTCTCTCTCTCTCTCTGTTTGTGTGTGTGTGTCTCCCTCTCTCTACCTCTCCTTTTCAAATAAATAAACACACCTTAAAAAATGGAGTTCTTCTATTTAAGTATCTATTCATGTATTTTTTGTAGGTTTAAGTTTTTCACTAAAGACAGAGCAAGTTAGTATTTCTAGGGCTCAGTATTCAGAGTAAGCATATTCAACAACACAGAGGGTTTATTTTCTAAGATAACTTATTTATTATAATGATTTTGTTTTACATGAAGAAGGAATCTCCCTCCAATAAATCCACATAATTAAATATTTAAGTTGATCATGGAACACTTAATTATATTTTTTCTTGCTTAAAACTTCAAATGTGTACATCTTTAAAATTTTGTTTATTTTAGATGTGTGTGTGTGTGTGTGTGTGAGAGAGAGAGAGAGAGAGAGAGAGAGAGAGAGAGAGAGGGAGAGAGATTGACTCCCATCACTGGTTCACTCCCTAAATGCCAAATGCCCGTAAAGTTAGGACTAGGACAGGGCAAGTGCTAAAGCCAGGAACTCAATCCAGATCTCCCACAGGGGTGGCAGAAATATGGTTACTTGAGTCCTCATTGATTTTCTCTCAGGATCTGCATCAGGAGGCTGGAGTCAGGAGCTGGAGATGGGTATTGAACAAAGGAACCCAAGATACAGAACCCGAGTATCTTAACTAGCATCTTAGCTGATAGGAAAAAAGTGTACCCATAAATGTGTATGTCTTATCTTAAATAATATGATCTTTGAGACTACATTTCGAGACTACAACTAGTAGTCTACTACTAGTAATAGTAGAGCTGACATAGAAATTGCTTAATCAAATTATTTAGTAATGAATTACTTTTTCACTAGTGCTTAGTAGAATCTTTGAAAGTCTACTATTATTGTCAGTGCTGTCTTCAAAATTTGAATTGAATTCAATCAAAGAAAATCTAAACATTTGGATACAAAAACCAAGTGTATATATATTTTGTTTGCACAGACATGATAAAATGGCAGTTGGTATCACTATAATAAATCAACCCCATTTCTGGAACTTAACATTTAATCAGATCTAGAGATCTAATTTTGGAGTTAGCAAAGCACAGGTTACTGTGTTTCAAAAATTTTATCATGCAGTCTAACAATATTAAGCACTATCATGATTTTGAAACAATGATTGTGGTAAATGCACATTAAGGTGGTTTTTGTTTTATTTTCTAGAATTAGAAAAACTCAAGTAAGCATGATAATTATTAAATAAAAATACACTTTTAGACATGATGGATTGTTAAATTTATTCTCCAAATTCATCCTGCTCCACTGCCTTCATGACTGTGCATTGTAGGAGTAATTACATTCAGAATAGTTCAAAACAGCCTTGGGATAGCCATAAGCTAACCAAAATAAATGCCTGGAAAATCAAAACTGACATTAGCCATAAATAAGTGATACAATCATACTGCTGATTGTCATTGTCAGCCTTGTTTTGCACTGAATATTGATATCTCATAGGAAATCTCATTTGAAAAATCAGTTCAGGTATGCATGAATGGTTAGCCCTCCATGTTTCTGAGTAATTATACAGGCCATCAAAATCATATCTGGGATCTTTATTTATTACACTCAATTTATAAGTTAAAACTTGGCATTTGTACCTTCCAGAGCTGAACCTCTCTGTTCAGATTGTTTTTCATTTTTTAATTGGAATTTTAAATATTTTTCTCACAAAATCTTGTGAAATATGTTGAAGTTTAGAATCTGGAACTCTGGGGCCAGCGCTGAGGTGCAGCAGGTGAAAGCTGTGGCCTGCAGCACCTGCATTCCAGAAAGGCACCTGTTTGAGTCCTGGCTGCTCCACTTATGACTCAGTTCCCTGCTAAAGCACCTGGGAAAGCAGTGGAAGATGGTCCAAGTCCTTGGGCCACTGCACCCGCGTGGGAGACGCTGAAGAAGTTTCTGACTCCTGGCTGTGGATCAGCCCAGCTCCGGCCGCTGCAGCCATTTGGGGAGTGAACCAGTGGATAGAAAACCTCTTTCTGTGTCTCTCCATCTCTCTGTAACTCTGTCTTTCAAATAAATCCTAAAAAAATAATTTGGAATTCATAGAGGCTGAATAGAATGGTGATTATCAGGGATTAGAGGGGAGATATTCATCAAAAGTAATAATATTTGGGTCACACAGGCAGAGTAAATTAAAGATATTTATTGTACCAAATGGTGACTATACTTAGTAACCACATATTGTCTTTTTGAAAATGACTAAGTTTCTAAATGTTCTCACCACAAAAATAAGTACTTAGGTAATTTATATGTTAATAGCTTTATATTTCCATTCCAGGACATATAAATATGTTAAAGTACCATATTATTCATGATAAATATGTAGAATGCCATTTTAAAAACAAATTTATTTAGAATTTTTTAAACCAAAGCATCTCTTTTTGAGGAATGTTTTGCCATAAAAAAGTTGCTAATATGTTATCTCAATTTATTATTTCTCTTAAAATTTTATCAAATGTTGATGGTGCAAATTGTGAATTTCAGGCCTGCGCCGCAGCTCACTTGGCTAATCCTCCACCTGCGGTGCCTGCACCCCAGGTTCTAGTCCTGGTTGTGGTGCCGGATTCTGTCCTGGTTGCTCCTCTTCCAGTCCAGCTCTCTGCTCTGGCCCTGGAAGGCAGTGCAGGATGGCCCAAGTGCTTGGGCCCTGCACCTGCATGGGAGACCAGGAGGAAGCACCTGGCACCTGGCTTCAGATCAGTGCAGCACGCCAGTCGCAGTGCACCAGCCTTGACAGCCATTTGTGGGATGAACCAACAGAAGGAAGACCTTTCTCTCTTGTGGGGAGCAACTGGGAGCAACTCGGACTAGACTAAGTTACTGGAATTAAGACTTATTCTATGCATCTGCTCTCCCACAATATGGTGCTGAGAAGGGAGAAACAGCTTCTACACAGCTGCCTCCAGTTCAACCAATAAACTGTAGGACCTACTCCTGATTGGAGGAGAGCAGCGTACTCGGCGTGTGGGCAGCAGAGTTGGGATTGGTGGAAGAGGACTATAAAGGAGGAGAGAGACAACATGCACCAGGAACATCTATCTGAAGGAACACCTGTGCAGCCCCCGAGAGAGCCGGCTGGCGGTGTGCCACTCCCCCGTGGAAGTGAGGAAAGTGGCAGGGGGAACCGCCCTTCCACGGAGTTGGAAGGGACGGTAGCCAACCCGGGAAGAACCAGCAGCAAACCCGGGAAGGGCCGAGCAGACAAAAGAACAGCACAGGGTCCTGTGCTGTTCCTCCACAAAGTGGGGGAGTGACATAATGGTGCCGTGACTCGGATAGGAAACTTAGGAGGGAAGAAACGGGAAGAAGTGGGAAAATACCAGAGAGAGAGACTAGCAAAGAGCCTAGGGAAAAGCCGGACGGAAAAGGTGCCAGAAGAAGCTATTGAAAGCCTAGGCATAGACTCGGATACGGACTACGAGGGGAAGCTGGGAGAAATCTCTAAGGTCGAAAGCGAAAGTGAAAGCTAGAACAAACAGACTTGGATACGGACTGCGGGGAGAAGCCAGGAGAAATGAGGGAGGAATATTGTTGGAAGAAAAGTTAGGAAACATACCAGGTAGAGAAAAATATGTTAGGGAGGATGAAGCCGCGGGGGCAGGCTGAGGCGGAGACGAGAGCTACCTTGGGATTCGTCGAGTCAGCCCGGGGAATAAGGGGTGAAAAGTTAAAACCAGAAGCGGAAACGTAAGCCAGGTTGGAATCTGTCAGATTAGCCTGGGGAGCAAAAGACGGGAAGCCAAACCGTAAGGTGGAAACGTAAGCTATAGGTTGAATTCGCCAGGTTAGCCCGGGGAACTTAGACTGAATACCAGTGGCGGAAACGTGAGCTAGGCTGTGTGATTCGCGGAAGCCGCCGTGTGCAGAGAGAGCATGGGGCGTGAATAGATAGGGAACGTGGGGCTGGTGCGGAGGCCGTGGTGCGGGCGCAAAGGGGCGCAGAGACCGTGGAGTGCGCGCCAAGCTGGGAAGCCGCGAAGCCGCGCAGATGAGAGAAGCGCGGGCTGAAGCAGCGCAGAGCCGGGAAGCCGCCGCGGGGGAGGCACCGAGAAGCAGCCTTGGGGCGGGCGCCGGGAAGCCGCGGGGATAAGAAATAGAAGTTTAGAAGTAAAATGAGAGAAATAGGAATGCTGGCAGATAGAAGTGAAATAGGAATGCCCGGAGGTAGAGAAATAGGGAAAAATAAGGCCTCCCCACAACACAGCAATGAGAGAGCTTGGATTCGGTCTGCCTGATTAGTAAGACGATAAGCACCTGCAGGCGGCTAGCAGCTTATGCACCTCAGGTCACCGAAGACAGGCACGTTATCAACACCAATAAGTCTCCCCACAAGATGGCAATGAGAGGGCTTGGATTCGGTTTGCCTGATTGATAGGGCTTGTAAGCACCTGCAGGCAGTTCTAGCAGAGTAGAGCATGCGCTGCAGGGCACCGAACACAGGCACGCATCAGCGCCTAAAAACCTCCTTACAACATGGCGAAGAGAGGACCCGGATTCAGTTTGCCTGATTGGTAGGGCTTGTAAGCACCTGTGGGCAACTCTAGCAAGCAGAGCAGAGTGTGTGCCGTGGGGCACCGAAGACAGGTATGTATCAACACCAAAAATAAAAAGAAAGGGGGATCTGTGGAGAGCAACTGGGAGCAACTCGGACTAGACTAAGTTACTGGAATTAAGACTTATTCTATGCATCTGCTCTCCCACAATATGGCGCTGAGAAGGGAGAAACAGCTTCTACACAGCTGCCTCCAGTTCAACCAATAAACTGTAGGACCTACTCCTGATTGGAGGAGAGCAGCGTACTCGGCGTGTGGGCAGCAGAGTTGGGATTGGTGGAAGAGGACTATAAAGGAGGAGAGAGACAACATGCACCAGGAACATCTATCTGAAGGAACACCTGTGCAGCCCCCGAGAGAGCCGGCTGGCGGTGTGCCGCTCCCCCACGGAAGTGGGGAAAGTGGCAGGGGGAACCGCCCTTCCACGGAGTTGGAAGGGACGGTAGCCAACCCGGGAAGAACCAGCAGCAAACCCGGGAAGGGCCGAGCAGACAAAAGAACAGCGCAGGGTCCTGTGCTGTTCCTCCACGAAGAGGGGGAGCGACACTTTCTGTCTCTCTCACTATCTAACTCTGCCTGTCAAAAAAAAATTGTAAATTTCTTGATTTTATTTAAATAATGCAACCACAGTTTGAATGTCCCTTTTTCCCCAAATTCATGCTGAAGTTTCATTTTCATTGCTTTAGTAATAAGATGTGGGACCATTAAGAGGTGATTATACTGTAATGTTTTGTTCTCATGAAAGGATGAATGTCTTTATGGCAGGAGTGGGGTCTCATAAAACAGTCTACAGTCTCCCCCACTCCTCCAACCTCTGCCATAAAAGGGCTCAAAGAGAAAGTCTTCTCCAGATGTTTGCCTCTTGATCTTGGACTTCCCAGACACAAGAGCTGCAAGGAGTAGACCTCTGTTATTCATTAATTACCCAACATGTTGCATTTTGTTATAGCAGCTCTAAAGGGACTAACACAAAGACATGGAAGCTGCATTTTTCTAATGAAAAATAAATGATCCATGAAAAGAATCTTCTCACAGCAAAGACTCCAAAATATAGCTTTATAGTTTTAAAATTAAGCCTTTTAGAGAAAAAACAATAAATACTTTATATATTTCACTTTATGATATATCTTTTTGTTATATAATTTCTTATTTATTATAGCTGGTGCAGAGAAATTTTTCTCATTTTGTTAGGTTGATTATGTATAAGAAATTTGTTGAACTATTTTATTTATTATATTAGTTTATATTAATTATATTTGTTGATTCTATTGATATTAGTAGATAGATCAACATCTCAGAAAAAAGATTTTCATTTCAGGAAATAATTTTTTCATTTTATTTTTAATTCTCAAACTTTGGATTTACTTTTTTCTCTACAAGATGCTTATCTTAAAACTCCAATAGTAAATTAAACATTAACTGATGCACTGAGTGTCCTTATTTTATTCTTAGTCTTACATTATTTCATTTAATATTTATCATTAAGTAAAAGGTATACCTTGTTTATATTTAAGTATTTCAAAAACTAATAAATGCCTTAAGAATTTGCTGAGGGGCTGGTGCTGTGGTACAGTGGGTTAACGTCCTGGCCTGAAGCGCCGGCATCCTATGTGGGCGCCGCTTCAAGTGAGACCCGGCTGCTCCACTTCTGATCCAGCTCTTTGTTATGGCCTAGGATAGCAGAACAGGATGGCCCAGGTCCTTGGCCCCTGCACCTGTATGGGAGACCCAGAAGTTGTTCCTCGTTCTTAGCTTTGGATCGGCGCAGCTCCAGCCTTTGCAATCAACTGGGGAGTGAACCATCGGATGGAAGATCTCTCTCTGTCTCTCTGCCTCTCCTCTCTCTGTGTAGCTCTGACTTTCAAATAAATTAATTAATTAAAAAAGAAAGAATTTGCTGAATGTTTGAAATAGTAAATATCTATTGAATACAAAATGATTTTTGAAGAATGTAGAAAAATATTAAGAGAAAAAGAGAAATCATCACTAATATCAACATTTTGCGTAATGTATGCTATTTTGTTATAAGTAAAGCATATTTTATTATTATAAATATTCTTTTATTTTCATAGTGATTAAGATATCATTCATGTAGAATCTTGTATTCTGAATCCTTGTTTAGTGTTTATAACATTTATCTTTGTCACTATAATTTTAATGGCTATATAAATAGGCTATCTGAGGTTTTAGGTTTCTTATCTGCAATTTTGCTTTGTGCAGTGTTTTTTATTTTCATTTATTTATTATTTATTTATTTTTTGTTTATTTTTTTTTATTTTTTGACAGGCAGAGTAGACAGTGAGAGAGAGAGACAGAGAGAAAGGTCTTCCTTTGCCGTTGGTTCACCCTCCAATGGCCGGCGCGGCCGGCGCGCTGTGGCCGGTGCACCGCGCTGATCCGATGGCAGGAGCCAGGAGCCAGGTGCTTTTCCTGGTCTCCCATGGGGTGCAGGGCCCAAGCACCTGGGCCATCCTCCACTGCACTCCCTGGCCACAGCAGAGAGCTGGCCTGGAAGACGGGCAACCGGGACAGAATCCGGCGCCCTGACCGGGACTAGAACCCGGTATGCCGGCGCCGCTAGGCGGAGGATTAGCCTAGTGAGCCGCGGCGCCGGCCTGTGCAGTGTTTTTTGTGTGCAGTATTTTTATGAGAAATAAATGAATTATTACAAATGAAGAACTTAATATAATGCTTGACACAGAGAAAGTAATCCCTTATTGTTGGATAATAGTATTTTTTTAAAGATTCTTTTTATTTTTATTTATTTGAAAGACAGAGTTACGGGGCGGGGGGAGAGAGAGGGAGAGAAACAGGGAGAGAGAGAGAGAGACAAGAGGTCTTCCATCTCTGGTTCACTCCCTAGATGGCCACAACAACTGGAGCTGAGTGGATCCAAAGCCAGGAACCAGGAACTTCCTTCAGGTCTCCCATGTTGGTTCAGGGGCCCAAGGATTTGGGCCATCCCCTGCTGCCCTCACAGGCACAGTCATAGGGAACTGGATCAGAACTGGAGCAGCCAGAACTTGAACCCGTACCCAAGCTGGCACTGCAAGTCAGGGCTTTAACCTACTGCACTACAGCACCAGCCCTAATAATAGTGATTTTTAAAAAAATTTATTTGACAGGTAGAGTTATAGACAGTGAGACAGACAGAGAGAAAGGTCTTCCTTCCATTGATTCACCCCCCAAATGGCCACTACAGCTGGCGCTGAGCCGATCCAATGCCAGGAACCAGGTGCTTCTTCCTGGTCTCCCATGCGGGTGCAGGGCCCAAGCACTTGTGCCATCCTCCACTGCCCTCCTGGGCTACAGCAGAGAGCTGGACTGGAAGAGGAGCAACTGGGACTAGAACCAGGCACCCATATGGGATTAACCATATGGCGGAGGATTAACCAAGTGAGCCACAGTGCTGGCCAAATAATAGTGATTTGAACAATACTTAAAATTTAAAACTAATTGAGTGCTTTTATGAACATATTTTCAACTTTTCTTACAGAAATAAAGTAAGGAAGAATAAAACATTTTTTAAGTATTAAATGACATTCCAGAAAAATTATTTATTATCTGGCCAGCAGCATATGAGGTATTATTTTCTTTTACACTTACCAGCATTGTATATTGTCATTTTAAAATATTTTCTAGATAGTTTTGTTATCAAGAAAGAGGTCTTGAAATTTCAACTTTCAATGAGTTGACTACCACTGATGTTTGATCTTTGTACTCATCACATAGTCATCATTTGCTCTCCTTTGAAAATTCGTCTGTTTATGGATTTTTAAAAAGTTTTATTTTTAAAATTTATTTTAAAGTTAGAGAGTCAGGGACAGACAGAGTAACAGAGATCTTCTATCTGCTAGTTTCCACTCCAATTGCTTGGAAAACCTAAGAGTAAGCAAGGCCAAAGTCAAGTACCAGTAATTCAGTCTGAGTCTCCTTACTTGATTACTTCAGCCTTTATCTACTGTTAGCAGGGAATTGGAATCAGAATTGAAACCAGAACTCAAATCCAAGCATTACAATATGAGATTTGAGCATCCCAAGCAGTGAGTGTTTTAACCATTATACAAATGTCTGTCTGTTAATGACTTTTTTGTAATTATTTCCTTGGAGGATTAACTGTGATCCTTGTGATTCTTGTTAAGATATAAGTGAGTATATTAAAAAATATACACATGATGCAGAGAACCCAGAAATTAATTTGCACAACTATAGCTGGATAATTTTAGACAAAACCTCCAAAAACCTGCACTGGAGGAAAACAGTCTCTACAATATGTAGTTCTGGGAAAACTGGATATACATATATATGAGATTGATCTGCTGTTACCTTATACTTAAATTCACTCAAAATTATATGAAAACCTAAGTGTAAGAAGTGAAACTATGGTGTTTCAATTCTGTTCCATTGGTCTATCCATCTGTTTCTGTACCAGTATCATGCTGTTTTGATTACAACTGCCCTGTAGTATGTCCTGAAATCTGGTATTGTGATGCCTCCAGCTTTGTTTTTGTTGTACAAGATTGCTTTAGCTATTCGAGGTCTCCTGTGTCTCCATATAAATTTAAGCACCATTTTTTCCAGATCTGAGAAGAAGGTCTTTGGTATCTTGATTGGTATTGCATTGAATCTATAAATTGCTTTTGGGAGAATGGACATTTTGATGATATTGATTCTTCCAATCCATGAGCATGGAAGATTTTTCCAGTTCTTGGTATCCTCTTCTATTTCTTTCTTTAAGGATTTGTAATTTTCATCGTAGAGATCTTTAACATCCTTGGTTACGTTTATTCCAAGGTATTTGATTGTTTATGTAGCTATTGTGAATGGGATTGATCTTAGAAGTTCTTCCTCAGCCATGACATTGCCTGTGTATACAAAGGCTATTGATTTTTGTGCATTGATTTTATACCCTGCTACTTTGCCAAAATCTTCTATGAGTTCCAATATTCTCTTAGTAGAGTTCTTTGGGTCCCCTAAATAAAGAATCATATCATCTGCAAAGAGGGATAGTTTGACTTCTTCCTTCCCAATTTGTATTCCTTTAATTTCTTTTTCTTGCCTAATAGCTCTGGCTAGAACTTCCAGAACTATGTTGAATAGCAGTGGTGAGAGTGGGCATCCCTGTCTGGTACCAGATCTCAGTGGAAATGCTTCCAACTTTTCCCCATTCAATAGGATGTTGGCTGTGGGTTTTTCATAGATTGCTTTGATTGTATTGAGGAATGTTCCTTCTATACCCAGTTTGCTTAGGGTTTTCATCATGAATGGGTGTTGTATTTTATCAAATGCTTTCTCGGCATCTATTGAGATAATCATATGGTTTTCTTCTTCAGTCTGTTAATGTGGTGTATCACATTGATTGTTTTGTGAACACTGACCCATCCCTGCATACCAGGGATAAATCCCACTTTGTCTGGGTGGATGATCTTTCTGATGTGTTGTTGCATTCTATTGGCGAGAATTTTATTGAGAATTTTTGCATCTATGTTCATCAGGGATATTGGTCTGTAATTCTCTTTCAATGCTGCATCTTTTTTTTCCAGCTTAGGAATTAAGGTGATGCTGGCTTCATAGAAAGAATTTGTGAGGACCCACTCTTTTTCGATTGTTCTGAATAGTTTGAGAAGAATTGGAGTTAGTTCTTCTTTAAATGTCTGGTAGAATTCAGCAGTGAATCCATCTGTTCCTGGGCATTTCTTTGTTGGGAGGGCCTTTATTACTGTTTCAATTTCTGTCTCAGTTATGGGTCTGTTTAGGTCTTATATGTCTTCCTGGTTCAATTTAGGTAGGTTGCATGTGTCCAGGAATCTATCCATTTCTGATAGGTTTCCTTGTTTGCTGGCATACAAGTCCTTGTAGTAATTTCTGATGATTCTTTTTTTATTTCTGTGGTGTTTCCTTTTTCATCTCTGATTTTATTGATTTGGGTCTTTTCTCTTCTTTTTTTAGTTAGTTGGGCCAATGGGGTGTCAATTTTGTTTATTTTTTCAAAAAACCAACTCCTTGCTTGGCTGATTTTTTGTAATGTTTTTTTTTTTTTTTGGATTCAATCCTGTTGATTTCTTCTCTGATTTTAATAATTTCTCTTCTCCTACTAGATTTGGGTCTGGTTTGCTGCAGGTTTTCTAGATCCTTGAGGTGAATTGAAAGCTCATCTATTTGGTGCCTTTCCAATTTCTTGATGTAGGCACCTATTGCTATAAACTTTCCTCTTAGCACTGCTTTTGCTGCATCCCATAAGTTTTGGTATGTTGTGCTGTTATCCTCATTTACTTCCTGAAAATTTTTGATTTCTCTTTTAATTTCTTCTATGACCCAGTGTTCATTCAGGAGCATGTTGTTCAATCTCCATGTGTTTGTGTATGCTCTAGGGATTCCTGAGTTGCTAATTTCCAACTTCATTCCTTTATGGTCTGAGAAGCTGCATCGTATGATTCTAATTCTTTTGAATTTGCTGAGACTTGCTTTATGGCCTAGTATGTGGTCAATCCTAGAGAAGGTTCCATGTACTGCTGAGAAGAATGTAAAATCTTTAGCTGTAGGATTGAAAGTTCTGTATATATCTGTTAGATCCATTTGGGCTATAGTGTCGTTTAAATCTACTGTCTCCTTGTTGATCTTCTGTCCTGTTGATCTGTCTATTTCTGAGAGTGGAGTATTAAAGTCCCCCAATACTATTGTATTGGGGTCTAAGTCTCCCTTTAAATCCCTTAACAAATTTTTTAGATAAACCGGTGCCCTGTAGTTAGGTGCATATACATTGATAATTGTTATATCTTCCTGTTGAATTGATCCCTTAATCATTAGTGTCCCTCTTTGTCTCTCTTAACAGTTTTTGTGGTAAAGTTTATTTTGTCTGATATTAAGATGGCTATGCCTGCTCTTTTTTCATTTCTGTTGGCATGGTATATCTTTTTCCAGCCTTTCACTTTCAGTCTGTATGGATCATTGTTGGAAAGATGTGTTTCTTGTAAGCACCAGAAATCAATTCAAACTTCTACAGCCAACTCATATTTGATCAAGGATCCCAAACCAATCCCTGGAGTAAGGACAGTCTATTCAATAAATGGTGCTGGGAAAATTGAATTTCCACGTGCAGAAGCATGAAGCAAGACCCCTACCTTTTACCTTACAGAAAAATCCCCTCAACATGGATTAAACACTTAAATCTAAGACCTGACACCATCAAATTATTAGAGAGCATTGGAAAAACCCTGCAAGATATATACCGGCAATGACTTCTTGGAAAACACCCCAGAAGCACAGGCAGTGAAAGCCAAAATTAACATTTGGGATTGCATCAAATTGAGCAGTTTCTGTACTGCAAAAGAAATAGTCAGGAAAGTGAAGAGACAACCGACAGAATAGGAAAATATATTTGCAAACTATGCAACTGATAAAGGGTTGATAACCAGAATCTACAAAGAAATCAAGAAACTCCACAAGATCAAAACAAACAACCCACTTAAGAGATGGGCCAAGGACCTCAATAGACATTTTTCAAAAGAGGAAATCTATATGGCCAACGGACACATGAAAAAAATCTTCAAGATCACTAACAATCAGGGAAATGCAAATCAAAACCACCATGAGGTTTCACCTCACCCCGGTTAGAATGGCTCACATTCAGAAATCTACCAACAACAGATGCTTGAGAAGATGTGGGCAAAAAGGGACACTACCCCACTGTTGGTGGGAATGCAAACTGGTTAAGCCACTATGGAAGTCAGTCTGGAGATTCCTCAGAAACCTGAATATAACCCTACCATTCAACCCAGCCATCCCACTCCTTGGAATTTACCCAAAGGAAATTATTTTGGCAAACACAAAAGCTGTCTGCACATTAATGTTTATTGCACCTCAATTCACAATAGCTAAGACCTGGAACCAACCCAAATGCCCATCAACAGTAGACTGGATAAAGAAATTATGGGACATGTACTCTATAGAATACTATACAGCAGTCAAAAACAACGAAACCCGGTCATTTGCAACAACATGGAGGAATTTGCAAAACATCATGCTGAGTGAATTAAGCCAGTCCCAAAGGGACAAATATCATATGTTCTCCCTGATCGGTGACAACTAACTGAGCACCAAAGGGGAAACTTTTTGAAGTGAAATGGACACTATGAGAAACAGTGACTTGATCAGCTCTTGTCCTGATGGTTGATGTACAATGTAATACTTTATCCATTTTAGTATTTTTTTGTTCTAGTACCATTGGTTGAACTCTGTAATTAACACACAATTATTCTTACGTGTTTAAATTTTAACTGAAAAGTGATCCCTGTTAGGAATTTGGAAAACATTATGCTGAGTGAAATAAGCCAATCCCAAAGGGACAAATACCACTTGTTCTCCTTGATAGGTGACAACTAACTGAGCACCAAAAAGGAAACCTGTTAAAGTGAAAAGAACACTATGAGAAACGGTGACTTGATCAGCCCTCACCCTGACTGTTGATGAGCAGCTTAATATGTTATCCCTCTTAGTATTTTTTTTGTTTGTTCTACTTAATACTTTTGGTTGAATATTGTAATCAATACACAATTCTTCTTAACTGCTGAAACTTAACTGAAAAGTGATCAGTGATCGCTGTTAAATATAAGAGTGGGAATAAGAGAGGGAAGGGATGTGCAATTCGGGACATGCTCAAGCTGACTTACCTCAAACGGTAGAGTTAGAAACATACCAGGGGATTCCAATTCAATGCCATCAAGGTGGCATGTACCAATGCCATCTCACTAGTCCCAGTGATCAATTTTTGTTCACAATTGATCGTAATGATAGGACTAAGAACCAAAGGGATCACATAAACAAGACTAGTGTCTGCAAATATTAGCTGATAGAATAAAAAAGGGAGAGAACGATCCAACATGAGAAGTGAGATACACAGCAGACCCATAGAATGGCAAATGTCCTAAACAGCACTCTGGCCTCAGAATCAGCCCTTAAGGCAAGCGGATCCGGCTGAAAAGTCCATGAGAGTATTTCAGGCATGGAAAGCCAAGACACTCTGGGGAAAAAAAAACTAAATGAAAGATCTCCACTAGTGAGATCTCAGTGGAAAGAACGGGTCATCAAAGAAGGAGGTACCTTTCTCTGAAGGGAGGAGAGAACTTCCACTTTGACCATGGCCTTGTCTAAATATGATCAGAGTCGGTGAACTCAGGGGCCTTCCATAGCCTTGGCAGCTCATGACAAGAGCCTAGGGTGATTACTGAGGCCATAAACAAGAGTGTCAATTTGTTAAGTCAACAACAGGAGTCACTGTGCACTTACTCCTCATGTAGGATCTTTGTCCTTAGTGTGCTGTACATTGAGATTTAATGCTATAACTAGTACTCAAACAGTATTTTTCACTTTGTGTTTCTGTGTGGGAGCAAACTGTTGAAATCTTTACTTAATGTATGCTAAACTGATCTTCTGTATATAAAGAGAATCAAAAATGAATCTTGATGTGAATGGAAGGGGAGAGGGAGTGGGAAAGGGGAGGGTTGTGGGTGGGAGGGACGTTATGGGGGGGAAGCCATTGTAATCCATATTCTGTATTTTGGGAATTTATATTCATTAAATAAAATTTAAAAAAAAAAGAAGTGAAACTATGAAATTACTAGAAGAAAACAAAGGCAAAATAATTCAATACACCAGCCATCTGAAAAAAAAAAAAGTTTTGTATTAGACCCCCAAAACACAGGCAACAAAAGCAAAACTACAGAAATGAGACTGGATCAAGCTTAGAAATTGCTTCACACCAAAAAGAACAATCAACAGAGTAAAGAGACAATTGAAAGAATTAGAGACAGTATTTGCAAACTAATCATCTGACAAAGAATTAATATTAAGACTATACAAGGAACAGAAGAAATTCAATAACAGAAAACAATTCAGTTAAGAAATGGGTGTACAATCTGGTTCTGATCAGATATTTTACAAAAGAAATGCAAATAGCCAATAACTATATAAAGAAATGTTCAGTATCACTAGTATTTTTTTTTTTTGACAGGAAGAGTGGACAGTGAGAGAAAGACAGAAATAAAGGTCTTCCTTTTCCTTTGGTTCACCCCTCAGTGGCCACTGTGGCCGGCGCACTGCGCTGATCTGAAGCCAGGAGCCAGGTGCTTCTCCTGGGTGCAGGGCCCAAGGACTTGGGCCATCCTCCACTGCACTCCCAGGCCACAGCAGAGAGCTGGCCTGGAAGAGGGGCAACCGGGACAGAATCCAGCGCCCCGACCGGGACTAGAACCTGGGGTGCCGGCGCCGCAGGCGGAGGATTAGCCTAGTGAGCTGCGTCGCCAGCCCAGTATCACTAGTAATCAGGAAAATTAAAATCAAAACTGCAATGATATGTCCTCTTACTTCAATTAGAATAAAAAAAGATAAAAATAAAAATGCAGGTGAGGATGTGGAGAAATGGAATCCTTATACATGGCAGGGAATGTAAATTAATGCAGT
This sequence comes from Oryctolagus cuniculus, assembly GCF_051225735.1. NCBI lineage: Eukaryota > Metazoa > Chordata > Mammalia > Lagomorpha > Leporidae > Oryctolagus > Oryctolagus cuniculus. The sequence goes on from NC_142869.1 coordinate 74,189,770, forward strand.
AATTAAGGAGAATATTATGAAGGCTCTTCAAAAAGCAAAAAAAATAGATCTACCATATGATGTAGCTACCCCACTTCTGGGTATATACCAATAGGAAATGATATCAGCCTATCAAAGCAATGCCTACACTCCCATGTTAATTGCAACACTATTCACAACAGATAAAATATGGAATCAGGCTAGGTATCTGTCAATGAATGAAAGTATAAAGAAAATATAAAGAATCAGGCTAGGTATCTGTCAATGAATGAAAGTATAAAGAAAATATACAGAATGGAATATTATTCAGCTATAAAAAGAGTGAAATCCTTTCATTTGCAGCAATGGGATTGCAGACCATTACATAAAGTAAAATAAGTAAGAAATAAGTAAATACCACATATTGTTTCCCATAGATGGAAGTTTTAAAAAAGTAGATCTGAATCTAGATTAGCGATTACTAGAGGCTTGGAAAGGTTGCAAGAAGAGATAGAAGGAAGTTGGATAAGGGATACTAAAACACAGAGAGAAGTAACAGGTTCTAGTGTTTCACAGTACAAGGTGATGAGTATAGTTCACAATAATATAGTATACACTGTATAATGAACTGGGAATTTTAATAAATTTGATTTTAATAATGAATTTTACAAGTATTATTTATAATTCAAGTAAAGCATTTTTTGGAATCAGAGATATCAGAAAATAACCAGCAAATGGTTGTTATAAAATTTTCCTGTGAAAATTTTATGTGTTTTAATAAGTTATTTATAAAGAAACAGCAATTCAAATATAGCAATAAAGAATAATACTCAACTTCCTCTGAAATGGAGCCATTTCAAACAAAATTTCATAAGTGATTACACTGTGTTACACACAAGAAAGCACAACTTCCCTACAATGAAAGATGCCAACAAGATTATACATAATAATCATCTAGAAAGTTTTAAACTCATTCAAGTGAGACCTCATCACAGACAATTTAAAATAATAATTCTGTTTGCTTTACTGTGCAGCCAGATTAGGAATACGTCAAAGGTACTGGAAACCCATTCACCAGGACTACCCCTGCTAACATAAGAATACTGGGGGCCGGCACCACAGCTCCCTAGGCTAATCCTCCACCTTGCGGCGTCAGCACACCGGGTTCTAGTCCCGGTTGGGGCGCCGGATACTGTCCCTGTTGCCCCTCTTCCAGGCCAGCTCTCTGCTGTGGCCTGGGAGTGCAGTGGAGGATGGCCCAAGTGCTTGGGCCCTGCACCCCATGGGAGACCAGGATAAATACCTGGCTCCTGCCATTGGATCAGTGCGGTGCGCTGGCTGCAGCGCGCTGGCCGTGGCGGCCATTGGAGGGTGAACCAATGGCAAAGGAAGACCTTTCTCTCTGTCTCTCTCTCTCACTGTCCACTCTGCCTGTCAAAAAAAAAAAAAAAAAAAAAAAGAATACAGGAAATAAATTTTGAAAACCAATGGAATAGCAGACTATTTGTAACTAACAGTTAATAAATAAACAGTACTTTGAAGTAATGAAGATCTTAATGTAGTTCATGCAGTAAGGAAGGCCACTCAGTCCTCTAAGCGGAGGAGGCTATGGTAGGATCACAATAAATGTATCAGGAATGCAAAAAATAATTATGAAATAGGTCAGGAAGCCAGCAGAGCAAAATTCTTTCATGTAAGACATTTAGGAAGAGATGGCAGTAAATCATCAGCCAATGAATTAACAATTTATGTTATAGACTATGAGATGCTTGGAACTATACATTTCAGAACAAAGTTTATTCTTACCTTCAAGGAACCTTAATCAACAAAGAACCTCCCCATTAGAATATAAGTACTCACACACACACAGGCACACACACACAATTCATGTAAGGCATACTGTCTTGTATCATATGTAATGTTATATGTACACTATAATACTTTATAATATACACACAAGTTCATTTTTAAAAGATTAAATAATGACCTTTAGACTTTGTTGATGATGTAAAGGAATAGACTTGGGATTTTTAACCTAATAATAGTTAGTGATTTATGTTTCACCATATTTGAAGGTTTAAATTCCATGTAAATATATTACTATTTACTATTTAAGTAACTACAAAAGACATTGATGAACTTTGGCCTGGAAGAACTGGAGAAATGAGATAAATGTTCTTTCACCCTATATTTATTTCTCTTTCCACTCTCAATTCTGGCCTGTACAACCTTGATGAAAATCTTTGGATTTGAACAAAAGCTCTAATTTGGAACAAACAAGCTGATCAATGTACAATTTTTGCTTATGGTCTTGATTATGCCTGAAAGAATGAGTGTTATTAACATCCATCTCCTAAGAGCATATAGCACATTCATGAGTTGTTCTGTAAGCTTATTGAAAACTGAAAATAAGAATATACAGCTTTAAAGAATCATCTTGTTACAAATAGAAGCACTTTGGCAAAATAAATGAGAACTGTAAAGTGAATCTAAGTTTTAATGCATTTGTAAATATGTGATGGTTTTTTTTAGATGACAAAAGTGTAATAACTTTAGGAATTCATACCCTTTGAAATATATAACTCAATTCCTGATTTTTTGCCAAATATTTTACTAATAAAAATACAAGTTTATGAAAATCTTTTTAAAATTAAACTGCTTTTAATCAATGGTAAATTCTTGTAAGCATGCTGCCAATTCTCAGTAAAACAAGAAATGCAAACACTGCAAATCTGAGTTGAAACTGAAGACTAAAGGTCTTGACCTCAGCTAGCTAATTGGGCATGTTTGACATTTATTTTACTGCTTTGTTCTTTTTCACTTCGATTTTATTCTTTAATAAAGACAAAATTCGTGACAACCACACTGTCCTAGAAATTAGATTTGTAGCAAAGAGGTCAAGTCCCTCTATGTTTATATTTCTCCTTAATTCTCACCCTTTTAAAATACAATTCCTTATACTTTCTTTGATAACATATTTTACCTGCTAACCATTCTCTTTGATGAAACTATTATTACACTCACTAGTATTTGTAATCAGAGTGTACATCTTATTATTATTAAAGTATAACTTATTTTCTAGACAGGTAGACTCTCAGTTTGTCAGTAAAGCAGGGATAGAATGACACCTACTTCTTTAATCACTTCAAAGTCTTCGATTCCCAAAACATCACAGGAAGTTGAAAATAGCTCACATTCACAGAGATTTTAGCGCTTTCTTGGCACTTGGTTTCATCACTATAGTATACATGTTTTTCGGTGTCTAACCAAAGTAGACTTCCCTTGGTTTCTTGTATATGTGTTTATTCATTCAGCAAACACTTGTTCAGTGTTTACCATATACTAAGAACTGTCTTAGGCAGTAAGAACTCACAGATTAAAAAAAATAACATAAATCGTTGCTTTCAAGGTGCTCAAACCAAAGATGAAAGCAGGCAGACATTTGGTATATACTGTAATCTGGGGGATGGATTAAAATTCTGCATGTCATAAGGACACAGAGAAGAGAAGGGAAGTGGGAAGGGGTGGTTTCTCAGTGGAAACAACACTGAGCTAAATAGCTAAATTTTAAATTATCTTCAAATGTCAGCAAGTCATGGAGAATGGCGCTTAAAGTCTCTGCTGAGTTTCTGTTCAGATCCTCTGTTGCAAGGAGAACTGACAGCTTAGCAACCACCACTGTGGACCCACCTCTGTATTTCCGTCATACTGTTCTAAGCCCCAAACTGAGTGTCATGGGGCTTCTTAATAAGGCTGCTTCCTATGGGAAGTGGAGCTCTCCTAAACTACAGTTTTGGTTCAGCTGCTTCTTGACATGGAGGAAACTTTCTCAAACATTTGGGGCTAGCAACATGTATGGAATGGAGAACATGATGTTAAGTGAAATCAGCAAGACACCTCGAGACAAACACAGCATATTCTTTTTCATATACGAAAGCTTAAAAAAAAGTTAATCTGAATTTAAAATAGTGAATACTAGAAGTTGGGAAACATGTTGGGAGGGAGATAAAGGGAATTTGGATACGGGGCACCAAAACACAGTCAGATAGAAATAGCAAGTTTTATTGTTCCACAGTTCAGTGGGGTGACTATATGTAGTTCACAGTAATGCATTATGCACTGTAAAGAACTGAAAGGGAGGTAGGCTCTAAACATAAATAAAATATAAGGAAATGCTAATTACCCGAATTGGTCAGTTTATGCAGATGTGTGATGAAATATTGCATGCTACTATGTATAAATGTACAAGTATTACTTGAGAATCAAAAAATTTTTTAAAAGTTCTGCTATCTGAGAATCTTTCAAGTTCCTGTGCTTTTCCTTTTTTCTCAGGTGTCAGGCTTCTCATCTCAGGGCTTATAACATCTCTCCCTCTTTCTTCTTCCTCCTTAATCTTCCACATTCTCCCAAAATATCTATTTCACTAGTAATACTCTTTTGGCATCTGCTTCTCAAAAAACCCGACACAAGTTATATCAAGAACCATGCAAGGAAAATGGCTAATTTGTTCCTCAGTAAGCTAAGAGGAAGACATTTTGAGTGACACTTGGATACGGAGAGCATCTGCTGATCACCTGGGAAGTTGTCCTGATCCTCTGGAACTCCCATACTGGTGCAAATATGGGACAATAATGCCTACAGGAGTGCAGAGTTGGCTGACCATTAATATGCTGAGTAAGCTTCTTCTAGAGCCATAACAAGAAATTGAGCGTGTTAGTAAACAGTAAAGGACTAAGAGACAGAGGCAGGGGTTCTGTTTGCTAGTGTACATAGAGGTTTTTGCCTGTTATAGTGGAAAACCAACCTAGCTAAGGCAGTAAGTCATCATGTGATGTTTAATCCGTTGAATTCCTGAGATGTCTAAATTCTCAGAAAAAAAAATCAGATTGTTTTTTGCTAAGGTCAAAGCTCTGTTTTGAAAACCTGGAACTGTGAAATGCAGCTGTGAAGATTTGGATCAATGTCCCTGAGAATGCCATCACTGGAGGGACTCTTGAAGTGTCAATATTTACAAAGGTGGCAATCCTTCTTTTAGGAAGAGGTAGGACATCTGCTGTGCTTGAAGATTCATTAGGAGCTCCCACTCACAAAGCAGTGGATGCACCTTCCATGAGCTTAGCCAGTTCATCCCCCAGATGCCAGCCTGATAATTAGGAATAAATTTCAACATCATCCAGGGTTAGATATGATTAAGAGAAGAAAGATTTATACTGGAGGAGATGTGAGTACTTGTGGGCATACACTGAAAGGAACCAAATAGCACATCTGAGATTGAATTGTGAACATATTTAAACAATGAGTCGAGAATGTAAGTTTGGGTAATCAAAAATTCATTCACATGGAGTCACTCTCTTAGGGTACCAAATTTCCCAAGAGCCTAGTGAAACTAAGGCGCATGCTAAGCAAAATGGAATTGTCATTTGCACCTACAAATGGTAGAGGGATGAGTAAAGAATCTGAGGACTTGAGCTTGTGGGAATAGATAGTTATGTGAGGTCAAAATATCTAACAGGAGCCTAGAAAAGGCTCAGAGGACATAGCATTCACTATAGCCTTGGGGAATGCCCTAGAGAGATCACTAGCATCAAAAAGGCATTTCATAATGACTTTCCTCTGTAGACCAGGATGCTTTGAAAGGCAGCCACAAGGCCGGCGCCGTGGCTCAATAGGCTAATCCTCCACCTTGCGGCGCCGGCACACCGGGTTCTAGTCCCGGTCGGGGCGCCGGATTCTGTCCCGGTTGCCCCTCTTCCAGGCCAGCTCTCTGCTATGGCCAGGGAGTGCAGTGGAGGATGGCCCAGGTGCTTGGGACCTGCACCCCATGGGAGACCAGGAAAAGCACCTGGATCCTGGCTCCTGCCATCGGATCAGCGCGGTGCACCGGCTGCAGCGGCGGCCATTGGAGGGTGAACCAACGGCAAAGGAAGACCTTTCTCTCTGTCTCTCTCTCTCACTGTCCACTCTGCCTGTCAAAAAAAAAAAAAAAAAAAAAAAAAAAAAAAAAAAGGCAGCCACAGAATTGGGATCATGTATATCCATGAGGATAACGCCTTCTTCTAAATAACAGATGAAATTGACAGTGCTTAATTGCCTGAAATCAGGAGACTTCAATTACAATAATCAATCAATATATCAAGGTGGCATCTCGAAGGGCTTGACTCACAAAGGGAGTGCTGGAAATATCCAATAGAACAAGGTGCCTTTGGGACAAACTGGACAACTAACTTAAAAGGTTAAAACCTACTATAAGAATGCAGGAACACAGGTAGAGGGTGGTCACTCCAAGAAATTGTATTGATATACTGTGCTTAATTCCTAAATCTTTTGGAATTTTCAGGTCTAGAATTCATTGATATAAGAAGTAGTTTTATCCTTAGATGAAAATGTCCTCTGTACTGTGGCAAGTATATACTTTATTCCTACAGTACTACCTCCAAGGGATCTACGGCCATTTATTTGGTGAGTCTACACTAGAGAAGGAAGTACCCAGACATTTCAAGAACTGCTGGACAAAGGTCTTCACTGACAGTGACCTGCAGACTTAAAAGAGGGGCATGCTTCTCTTGTTAGAATGCAGCATTAGAGGGCCAGTGCCATGGCTCAATAGGCTAATCCACCTTGCGGCACTGGCACACTGGGTTCTGTTCCCGGTCGGGGCACTGGATTCTGTCCCAGTTGCCCCTCTTCCAGGCCAGCTCTCTGCTATGGCCCGGGAGTGCAGTGGAGGATGGCCCACGTGCTTGGGCCCTGCACCCCCATGGGAGACCAGGAGAAGCACCTGGCTCCTGGCTTCGGATCAGCGTGGCGGCCATTGGAGGGTGAACCAACGGCAAAGGAAGACCTTTCTCTCTGTTTCTCTCACTGTCCACTCTGCCTGTCAAAAATTAAAAAAAAAAAAGATTGCAGCATTAGAGGTGCTAGAAAATAAGAATAGTTCTGGCTAACATGGATCTACTGTCAAGTATTATTTTGCAATGATCTAAGTATATAGTTTGGTTTTAAATGGTGTCCAATTGGAGTCACCCTCTAATTGGATCTGTTAGGTATTTGGGGATTTCCAGAACACCTGAGTCATGTGTATGGAATTTCATGTAAAACAGCATTTGAACAAGGGACTTACCTCACAGCCCAAGTAGTAGCCCAAGTATCTGCTGATTATATTACATAGTGCTCCATCCTAGATTAGTGGGTCTCATAGAGCACTAGAATGTTCTTCTGAATGTGTAGGTGACAAAGTAGCTTGTAGCTAATATTTTGAAAGGATGCAATGCCACAATTTAGGATTTCTAAAAAATACTTATTTGTTTGACAGGCAGAGTGACAGACAGAAACAGAGAGCCTGAGCGACAGAGATCAAGCTTCCATCTGCTGCCATCTGCTGGTTCACTCCCCAAATGGCTGTAATGCCAGGGTTGGTCCAGGCTGAAGCCAGAACCTGGAACTCCAATTGGGTCTCCAATGTGGGAGTCAGGGGACCATGTACCTGGGCCATCTTGTGTTGATTTTCTAAGCAAATTAGCAGAGAGCTGGATTGGAAATGGAGCAGCTGGGACTCAATTTGGAATTCTGATATGGGGTACTGCATTGCAAGCAGCATCTTAACCCATTGAACCACATGTTGGCCCCGGCATATGGATTTAATCAGAGGCCTCTGTTTGTATTTTATCCCCAATAGGACTTTTATGAGTTAAGGAACTAAGAGATACAGCAGGAATGGCCGCAGTTAACATCACTCCCACTGACTTGGACTTTGTGCTTTTTCAATTCACTACTTTCTATAGGGATAGATAACTTGGTTTCTAGAAAATATCCTACTGAACTATAAAATGTAGATACTCTAAGGGAATGTTGGAATTCTTGGATATAGAGACCAGGAGGTGAAAAAAAAATGTCTTGTTAGGATCAATTGACTGATGAATACAAGGTGGTAACCCCCTTTTATACAATGTGAACTGAGAACGGATACATGTGAAACCTTTGTGACCCACTTGGATCATTTTGGTTCAGACCTTCAGCAATAAAAATTAGGATCATGCAACCTTCTAAATTACTAAGACTAATTCAGGCGATAATAGAAGATCAGGGATATCTATAATAGAAAGTTAAGAAAGGAGAAGATCAATACTGGTGGTAGGCTTGAGATCCAACTTCATAAGTGGGGGCTTACATTGTCCCAATTCTCACTTTGAAGCTCTCCTCATGAAGATACATAGGAAGAAGGGAGGAGCAATCATGGACTGAATTCCTAAATCTTCCACTGAAGTAGACAGCCTATATTATAAGTCATAGAGCAGCAGCCACAAAAATGCACTAATCAAATTTCCCAATGCTAACTAGAGGAAAGAGGAAAAAAGAAAGGGATGGTTACAGACACGAGTTTCTCTCTCTCTGCCCACCTCGCAAAGGCGAGCAAGACAAAGAGCAGGCACCATTTGGGACTTACATAAAAGCTGCATGACCTCAGGGCTGTGCAACCTCAGAGCTGTGCCCACCCTCAGTCCAACAGAAAAACCTGACTCTGGGGTGCTGTGAAATAACAGGAGGTTGGGACCTCGTGAATGTGTGGAGCTAATGAACTGAGACAACGAAAAAAGAGACGGTGGGTGAGAGAACTCACGGAGTTCACGTGAGTATTTCCAGAGACGCCACAATTCAGTAACCTTGGCAACCCGTTGGGAGACTGCAGGAGAATTTGAGCCCACACTGAGGGCAGAAAAGATTCTTTGTGTTGTCCTTGGGAAAGAGCAGATGAATGTTATACCCACAGGAGCCAGAGATCAGAAACTGACTGCCTTCAATTCCACTCAGCTGTGCGGAATTACTTCCCTTCTGAATCAAAAAAAAAAAAAAAAAAAAAAAAAAAAAAAAGAGAGAGAGAGAGATTTACTACGCCTAACCTAAGTGTGTCACCTTTGGCACACCCTTAACCCTGAAGAACCAAATAGAGCTCTCTGGCCACACCCATCTCAAGCCTCTAAGGCTCCTCCAAAAGCAGACAGTCTACTTAATATACTCATAGTATAACAAGAAAAAAACACCACAGTGAGGGAAGAAGAATCCAAAGAATATCTCCACAATGCCAAGCAACAAACGCAAAAACTGAGGAAACAAGAACAAGGAAGACATTATGACACCCACAAATGAACAAGACACCCCAAGCCAAGATTATGAAGATGATGAGATGGAAGGAATGCAAGATACGGATTTCAAAAAATTTACGATAAGAACATTTAGAAGTTTTCAAAAACAAATGTTTGAACTACAGAAATCCTTACTGGACAGGTTAGAAAATCTCTCTTGTGAAAATGAAATCTTAAGGAGGAATCAAAATGAAACACAGAAACTAGTAGAACAGGAAAGTGTGATAGTGAAGAGAAATCAAAATGAAATGAAGAGCTCAATAGATCAAATGACAAACACATTAGAGAGCCTTAAAAACAGAGTCAGTGAAGCAGAAGAAAGAATATCGGACTTAGAAGACAGAGCACAGGAAAGTATACAGTCAAACCAAAGAAAAGAAGAGGAAATTAGAAATCTAAAAAATATTGTTGGGAATCTACAGGATACTATTAAAAAACCCAACATTCGGGTTCTAGGAGTTCCTGAAGGCATGGAGAGGGAGAAAGGATTAGAAGGCCTTTTTAGTGAGATACTTGTGGAGAACTTCCCGGGTTTGGAGAAGGACAGAGACATCCTAGTACAGGAAGCACATAGAACCCCTAATAAACATGACCAAAAGATAGCCTCACCACGACACGTTGTAATCAAACTCATCACAGTGAAACATAAAGAAAAGATTCTAAAATGTGCAAGAGAGAAATATCAGATTACTGTCAGAGGATCTCCAATTAGACTCACAGCAGACTTCTCATCAGAAACCCTACAGGCTAGGAGGAAATGGTGAGACATAGCCCAGGTGCTAGGAGAGAACAACTGCCAGCCCAGAATACTATATCCTGCAAAGCTCTCATTTGTGAATGAAGGTGAAATAAAGACTTTTCCTAGCAAACAGAAATTGAAAGAATTTGTTGCCACTCGTCCAGCCCTGCAAAAGATGCTTAAAGATGTGTTACACACAGAAACACAGAAACATGGTCATCAATATGAAAGAAGGTAAAGGAAGGAAACCTTACAGCAAAAGATCACAGGGAATTCAAAGCATATAATAGAAAATATCTTTGGGAAAATGGCAGGGCAAAGTTCCTACTTATCAATAGTCACATTGAACGTTAATGGCCTCACTTTCCAATTAAATGACCCATATTGGCTGATTGGGTTAAGGAACAAAAAGCATCTATTTGCTGCTTACAAGAAACACATCTTTCCAACAAAGATGCATGTAGACTGAAAGTGAAAGGCTGGAAAAAGATATACCATGCCAACAGAAATGAAAAAAGAGCAGGCATAGCCATCTTAATATCAGACAACATAAACTTTACCACAAAAACTGTTAAGAGAGACAAAGAGGGACACTATATAATGATTAAGGGATCAATTCAACAGGAAGATATAACAATTATCAATGTACATGCACCTAATTACAGGGCACCAGTTTGTTTAAAAGATATGTTAAGGGACTTAAAGGGAGACTTGGATTCCAAAACAATAATACTGGGGGACTTCAATACTCCATTCTCAGAAATAGACAGATCAACAGGACAGAAGATCAACAAGGAGACAGTAGATTTAAATGACACAATAGCCCAAATGGATCTAACAGATATCTACAGAACATTTCATCCTACACAGAAAGCATTTACATTCTTTGCAGCAGTACATGGAACCTTCTCTAGGATTGGCCACATACTAGGCCATAAAGCAAGTCTCAGCAAATTCAAAAGAATTAGAATCATACCATGCAGCTTCTCAGACCATAAAGGAATGAAGTTGGAAATTAGCAACTCAGGAATCCCTAGAGCATATGCAAACACATGGAGATTGAACAACATGTTCCTGAATGAACAATGGGTCATAGAAGAAATCAAAAGAGAAATCAAAAACTTTCTGGAAGTAAATGAGGATAACAGCACAACATACCAAAACCTATGGGACACAGCAAAAGCAGTGTTACGAGGAATGTTTATATCAATAGGTGCCTACATCAAGAAATTGGAAAGGCACCAAATAGATGAGCTTTCAATGCATCTCAAGAATCTAGAAAAACTGCAGAAAACCAGACCCAAATCTAGTAGGAGAAAAAAAAATAATTAAAATCAGAGAATAAATCAATAGGATTGAATAAAAAAAGTTATAAAAAATAAGCCAAACGAGGAGCTGGTTTTTTGAAAAAATGAATAAAATTGGCACCCCATTGGCCCAACTAACTAAAAAAAGAAAAGACTCAAATCAATAAAATCAGAGATGAAAAAGGAAATGTAACAACAGACACCACAGAAATAAAAAGAATCATCAGAAATTACTACAAGGACGTGTATGCCAGCAAACAAGGAAACCTATCAGAAATGGATAGATTCCTGGACACATGCAACCTACCTAAATTGAACCAGGAAGACATCGAAAACCTAAACAGACCCATAACTGAGACAGAAATGGAAACAGTAATAAAGGCCCTCCCAACAAAGAAAAGCCCAGGACCAGACGGATTCACTGCTGAATTCGACCAGACATTTAAAGAAGAACTAACTCCAATTCTTCTCAAACTATTCAGAACAATCGAAAAAGAGTGGGTCCTCCCAAATTCTTTCTATGAAGCCAGCATCACCTTAATTCCTAAGTAGGAGAAAGATGCAGCATTTAAAGAAAATTACAGACCATATCACTGATGGACATAGATGCAAAAATCCTCAATAAAATTCTCGCCAATAGAATGCAACAACACATATGAAAGATCATCTACCCAGACCAAGTGGGATTTCTCCCTGCTATGCAGGGATGGTTCAGTGTTCACAAATCAATCAATGTGATACACCACATTAACAGACTGAGAAGAAAAACCATATGATTATCTCAATAGATGCTGAGAAAGCATTTGATAAAATACAACACCCTTTCATGATGAAAACCCTAAGCAAACTGGGTATAGAAGGAATATTCCTCAATACAATCAAAGCAATTTATGAAAAACCCATGGCCAACATCCTATTGAATGGGGAAAAGTTGGAAGCATTTCCACTGAGATCTGGTACCAGACAGGGATGTCCACTCACCACTGCTATTCAATATAGTTCTGAAAGTTTTAGCCAGAGCTATTAGGCAAGAAAAAGAAATTAAAGGGATACAAATTGGGAAGGAAGAAGTCAAACTATCCCTCTTTGCAGATGATATGATTCTTTATTTAGGGGACCCAAAGAACTCTACTAAGAGACTATTGGAACTCATAGAAGAGTTTGGCAAAGTAGCAGGGTATAAAATCAATGCACAAAAATCAACAGCCTTTGTAAACACAGGCAATATCATGGCTGATAAACAACTTCTAAGATCAATCCCATTCACAATAGCCACAAAAACAATCAAATACCTTGGAATAAACTTAACCAAGGACGTTGAAGATCTCCATGATGAGAATTACTAAATCTTATAGAAAGAAATAGAAGAGGATACCAAAAAATGGAAAAAATCTTCCATGTGCATGGATTGGAAGAATCAACATCATCAAAATGTCTATTCTCCCAAAAGCAATTTATAGATTCAATGCAATACTAATCAAAATACCAAGTCATTCTTCTCAGACCTGGAAAAAATCATGTTGAAATTCATATGGAGACACAGGAGACTTCGAATAGCTAAAGCACACTTGTACAACAAAAACAAAGCCAGAGGCATCACAATACCAGATTTCAGGGCATTCTACAGGGCAGTTGTAATCAAAACAGCATGGTATTGGTACAGAACTAGATGGATAGACCAATGGAACAGAATAGAAACACCAGAAATCAATCCAAACATCTACAGTCAACTCATATTTGATCAAGTATCCAAAACCAATCCCTGGAGAAGGACAGTTTATTCAATAAATGGTGCTGGGAAAATTGGATTTCCACATGCAGAAGCATGAAGCAAGACCTCTACCTTTCATCTTACACAAAAGTACACTCAACATGGATTAAAAACTTAAATCTACTACCCAATACCATCAAATTATTAGAGAACATTGGAGAAACCCTGCAAGATAATAGTACTAGCAAAGACTTCTTGGAAAAGATCCTGGAAGCACAGGCAGTCAAAGCCAAAATTAACATTTGGGATTGCATCAAATTGAGAAATTATTGTACTTCAAAAGGAACAGTCAGGAAAGTGAAGAGGCAACCGACAGAATGGGAAAAAATATTTTCAAACTATGCAACAGATAAAAGGTTAATAACCAGAATCTACAAAGAGATCAAGAAACTACACAACATCAAAACAAACAACCCACTTAAGAGATGGGCCAAGCACCTCAATAGACATTTTTCTAAAGAGGAAATCCAGATGGCCAACAGACACATGAAAAAATGTTCAGGAGCACTAGCAATCAGGGAAATGCAAATCAAAACCCCAATTCTAACCTCACCCCGGTTAGAATGGCTCACATGCAGAAATCTACCAACAATACATGCTGGAGAGGATGTGGGGGAAAAGGGACACTAACCCACTGTTGGTGGGAATGCAAATTGGTTAAGCCACTATGGAAGTCAGTCTGGAGATTCCTGAGAAACCTGAGTATAACCCTACCATTCAACCCAGCCATCCCACTCCTTGGAATTTACCCAAAGGAATTTAAATTGGCAAACAAAAAAGCTGCCTGCACCATAATGCTTACTGCAGCTCAGTTCACAAGAGCTAAGACCTGGAATCAATCCAAATGCCCATCAACTGTAGACTGGATAAAGAAATTACAGGACATGTACACTATAGAATACTATACAGCAGTCAAAACCAGTGAAATCCGGTCATTTGCAACAAAATGGAGGAATCCTGAAAACATCATGCTGAGTGAAATAAGCCAGTCCCAGATGGACAAATATCATATGTTTTCCCTGATTGATGACAACTAACTGAGCTCCAAAAAGGAAACCTGGTGAAGTGAAATGGACACTATGAGAAACAGTGACTTGATCAGCCCTTGTCATCTTGGTTGATGTACAATTTAATACTTTATCCCTTTTAGTATTTTTTTTGTACTTAATACTATTGGTTGAACTCTGTAATTAACACACAATTATTCTTAGGTGTTTAAATTTAACTGAAATGTGATCTCTGTTAAATATAAGAGTGGGAATAAGAGAGGGAGGAGATGTACAATTTGGGACATGCTCAAGCTGACTGCCCCAATTGGTGGAGTTCGAAACATGCCAGGGGATTCCAATTCAATCCCATCAAGGTGGCATGTACCAATGACATCTCACTAGTCCAAGTGATCAATTTCAGGTCACAATAGATCATATTGATAGTTCTAAGAGTCAAAGGGATCACACAAACAAGACTAGTGTCTGCTAATACTAACTGATAGAATAAAAAAGGGAGAGAATGATCCAAAATGGGAAGCAGGCTACACAGCAGACTCATAGAATGGCAGATGTCCTAAACAGCACTCTGTCCTCTGAATCAGCCCTTAAGGCATTCAGATCAGGCTGAAGAGCCCATGAGAGTATTTTAGGCGTGGAAAGCCAAGATACTCTGGCAAACAACAACAACAACAACAACAACAACAACTAAATGAAATATCTTTGCAAGTGAGATCCCAGTAGAAAGAATGGGCCATCAAAAAAGGAGGTACCTTTCTCTGAAGGGAGGAGAGAACTTTCACTTTGACTATGACCTTGTCTAAAAAAGATTGGAGTCGGTGAACTCAGGGCGCTTCCATAGCCTTGGCAACTCATGACAAGAGCCTAGGGTGATTACTAACACCATAAACAAGAGAGTGTCAATTGTTAAGTCAACAACAGGAGTCACTTTGCACTTACTCCTCATGTAGGATCTTTGTCCTTAATGTGTTGTCCAATGTGAATTAATGCTGTAACTGGTACTTAAACAGTATTTTACACTTTGTGCTCTGTGTGGGTGCTAGCAGATGAAATCTTTACTTAATATATACTAAATTGATCTACTGTATATAAAGATAATTGAAAATGAATCTTGATGTGAATGGAATGGGAGAGGGAGCAGGATATGGGAGGGTTGCGGGTGAGAGGGAAGTTATGGGGGGGAAAAGCCATTGTAATCCACAAACTGTACTTTGGAAATTTATATTTACTAAATAAAAGTTAAAAAAAAAAAGATCCCTTTCACCCAAGTGAGAAACCTGGATTGAATTTTGGCATTTGACATAGGCCTGGTATAGCCTCAGCTATTGTCGGCATCTGGGGACTGAATTACCAGATAAAAGATCTTTGTCTGTTTCTATGTCTTTTTCAATTTGTCAAACTTACAAATATTTTTTAAAAAATGCAGACAAGGACACTCTGGGTTATACAGGTTAGGAGAGAGAATTGGTAGAGATAAAGATATGATAAACCTTAACATATATAATAAATGGTTTAAGAGTAGTTAAGAATACTTAGGCAGGATATGCAGAGTAATCTGCTGAGGGAAGGAACACAATATATCATTTTACTTAAAATAGCTACCAATGGGCATGTGTTTTTTTTCTAGAGTAAACAACCTTCTCTACAATATTTCCTCAAATTTCCTCTTTCTAGACTTTACTTCATGTTAACATATTAACATAGCTATCCACAGAAACATCATCTTGTTGGAGGAAAAGTCAATTTGTGTTTAGAGAGCAGGATTTGGTGTAAGAATATTCCAGTCTAGGTTTACAAATACTACAGGTGAAATGAGTAATCATGGAATTGAATATAAATTAAAGTAATTTATTGGTTTTAAACTATTATCAACATGGATTTTAAAAATTCAACAAAAATTTGAGTTTAATTCACTATTTCTCACTCTACAGGTGTTTTTTCTTATGATGTATTTTATGTTGAAAGTTATATTTCAAAATTTTAGAAGCACTGGCATGGTTTCAGAAAATAAAAGCTTAGGGAAGAACATTAAGTAGCATCTTACCTTATATATTTGTGTGAAAATCCATATACTGGGAGTAGAAACATATTAATAAACTCTTGGGGAAATAAAGGCAAAGAGAAAACAATGGTCACAGTAGTGATAATTGAAATGGATTAGACATAGTTATCGTGATGGAGAAGGTTCTAACTAGGTAGACAGTTTTTGGATGATGTGATTCAGTGCAAAAGCAGGATGGCTGGTAAATTTTTCACATTAATTGATGTCTCATTGTCAGTTTTACTACTGAGAAGGAGCAAATGACAAGAAGTTTTACTACAGCTGTCTTTTTTTTATAGTCATGGAAAAATCAGCTGATTGATGAATTGGAAATAATAGGAAGTAGCAAAAAAAAAAAAAAACAGTTGGCTGTTTTAGAGCCTGTGATGGTGAGGAAATCTGGGCGCTAACAGACTGACAGAAGAGATTTCGTGGAGCTAGATTTTAAAACATAGGAAGAATGTTGGGTGTGACCTTATGGTCCTATTTTCTCAAAAGAAAGGCAATGAAAAACAAGGTTATATATAATTCCAAAGATGAAAGCAGCAGTAGCTAAAAGAACCATGATGCTAACCTGAAAGCTTTATAAAACCATGGAAAAATAGAGATGAGACTAAATAAACAAAGATGAACCCTGCCTAATCACGTCAGAATAGTGACAAGAAATTTCTAACCAAGGAAGACACAGCCCCAAAAGGATAGACTGTTAGTGGGCAACCTGGTGAAATTTTAACAGTCACCAAGAATAAGACATCACTTTGTATCTGTTTTGCATAAATTATAATCATTCACTCACACCTGTGTTCCTTAGTAAACTGAGGACAGATATCTTGTCACTCATCTTGATATTACTGGAGTATAATAGAAACTAGAAATTCATTAACCCTCTGTTTTTGAATCAATGAAGAGAAGAATAAATATTGGCAACAGGGAGTGGCTACAGTTACTATTACAAAATAAATTATTTCTTGAAATATTACATACTTAAAATATTATTATGACAGGTATTTTTAAAAGAATTCTTTAAAATTCTAAATTGGATTTAAAGGAATTTCCAATGAAGTCAGAAAAAAGATGTTTAATAGTGTTTACTGGTTTGAATGAACACAATCAAAATGATTAAGAAAACATGAAAAACAAAAGTCCAACTATCATTTTTATTCATTTTGCTGTTTTGATATTATAAGAATGTAGCTAAATAATTAGAATGTAAAAAGGTACATAATTAAATGCATTCTTTTATGTTTATTACTTTTTAATTTTTAAAAATTATTGGAGAGAATATTGACCGAGACACAGAGAGACCGAGAGCTCATCAGCTGGTTCCCTCTTCTCACGCCTGGGAGCCAGGAACTCAATCCAGGATTCCCACGTAGGTGGTCATCACTGCTGCTCCTGGAGTCTCCCATCACACAAAGCTGGAACCAGAATCCAAAACTGAGAATTGAACCCAGGCACTCTGACAGGGCATGTGGGTGCCTTACCAGTGTCTTTCTTCAATGCTAGGCCAAACACGGGCCTCTGATTATTTTAAACTAAAATTTCCACAACTATAAGTAATACAGTATTTATTTTTGCTTATTTTTTGATACAGATACAAACTTATATTATCTTTTAAAAAACAAAGTCTCCAAATCACTTCTCATTTCCTAGCTCCTATATGTTCCCTTACATAGCTACCCACAGTTATTCGGTTCTTACATAGCCTTCTGTGGTTTTATTACATATTTATACAGAATAGCATTCTACAACTTTATTCCTCTCCTTTTTAAATAAAATGTGCAACAGAATAAACTGCTGTGATTTATGTCAATTTAATTTATTTTAGTAATATTTGTGTACATACACAAAATAGGTCTTATTATTTTCTTTTTTCTATTTGTATTATGAACATTTTCAAAATAAGGAAATTTCAAAAAATTAGTGGAAAAAGTGAAATTGAAAGGTAATGAGCATTTTCCATGAACTTATTTAAGAATGCTCATAAAAGTAGAAAAGTAACAATTTTCAGCAATAATTATCAATATTTTGTTATTCTAATTTATCTGCTACTTTTATTTTTTCTTGTATTTTAAAACAAATCTTAGCTGTTTTATAGGACTAATGAATGCTTTGGGATATATCATTAATACATAATTATACATTTATTTATCCATTCACTTATTTACACAACCACAATGCCATTATCATACCCAGCTGAATTCATCACAGATTAATAATACCACCTAAAACTAGTTCCCATTCAAATCCTCATCTTTGCTCAAAATTAAGCTTAATACTTGGGTTATTTGGATTGTTATTCAAATAATTGTTATAACAATTGTTATTCAAACAAACCTGTGCCTCAAAATATCTCTATCACTTCTACACTGTAGCATTTTTCTTGTTTTCCTACTTTTTGTTTTAACAGATGCCTACTATTCTCTTTCATGAATGCTCCAAACTATGGGTTTCCTCTCCCAAATCAATAGGCAAAAATAGTTATTGAAACATAATCTACAAATTCAGTTATTTTAATGTAAGTGAGTATGACTATTTTTCATGTACTTGACCTACTGAAATACTACATTTCCTCTGCTAAGAACCTTTAAGATGCTTCGTTCATGTTTCATATCAATTTCTTTGCAGATCTCTCGGAGTTTGTTGAACATTAAAACGACTAGTGCCTGGCGCCATGGCGTAGTAGGTTAATCCCATATGTGTGCCAGTTCCAGTTGTTGCCTCACCTCTTCCAATCCAGCTCTCTGCTGTGGCCTGGGAAAGCAGTGGAAGATACCCAAGTGCTTGGGTCCCTGCACCTGGCTCCTGGCTTCGGGTAGGCGCAGCTCTGGCTTTTGCTGGGAGTGAGTCAACGGAAGGAAGACCTTTCTTTCTGTCTCTCCCTCTCACTGTCTATAACTCTACCTCTCAAATAAATAAATAAAATCTAAAAAAAAAAAAGGAAATTAAAAAGACTATCTTTGGATCTTTACAGCACATGTTAAAAGCTTTTTTAAATTTTGTTTTGGCTCTGCTTAGGTGCTTTTTACATTATAAAGTTTTTGGTTTTGTCAAGTTGATTTTTTGAATGAATTTTGAGTTATGTTTATGATAATATCCCCAATTACATGTTTATAGATGAGTTCTGCATAAAGTTATTCTAGAATTTTGATTTTTTAAAGATTTATTTTATTTTACTTAATTTATTAGTCAGAATTACAGAGAGAGAGGAAGAGACAGAAACAGAGATTGACAGAGAGAGAGAAAGATTTTTCCATCCACTGGTTCACTACCCAAATGATCATAATGGCTGGGGCTTGGCCAGGCCAAAGCCAAGAGCTAGGAACTTCTTCCCAGTCTACCATCTGGTTGTAGGGGCCCACGTACTTGAGCTATCTTCCACTGTTTTCCTAGGCATATTAGTAGGGAGCTTGATCAAAAGTGGAGCAGCTGGGACTCAAATCAGCGTCATATGTGATGTCAGTGCTGCAGAGTGTGGCTTAACCCACTGTGCCACAAGCTGGCCGCTAGAATTTTGATTTTTTTTAAATAACTTAATTTGCTTGGAATTCATCCTGTGTTTGGGGTGAGGTAAAGTTCCAATTTAGTTTTCTTCAAGAGAATTACCCAGAGATATACAAATACTGTTTCGTAAACAATTCATTTTCTTCACAAGTTTATTTTCACACCAAATTGCTAGATGTCATTGCAAATATTTCTGCTTTTTACTTCATTTATTTTGTTTTTCTATTCATGTCTAAACACTAAGCTGAAAAATTTTAAGGCCTTTAAATAGCAATGTTTTAATATGTGTAGAACAGTTCTGTTAATTGCTTTTTAAAGAGTATTCATGGAGCTTTGGTGCTTTTATTATTTTTAATATAAGCATTTGAATAAGCTTATCTGGATGCCAAAAGTATTTTAGAAAGATTGGGTTAGTTTGTTTCTAAAATATTTATTTATTTATTTTCAAAGTGAGAGAGGGAGAGAGAGGAAAGAAAGAGAGAAAAAGAAAGAGAAAGAGAGAGAGAGAGAGAGAGAGAGAGAGAGACCTTCTATCACTGGTTCACTTCTCAAATGCCTGCAACTAGGTGCCTGAGTCAGAAGCTTCATCTGGGTCTCCAACGTGAGTGGCAGGGGCCCAAGTATTTGGGCCATCTTCCATTGCTTTCCCAGGTGCATTAGCAGGGAGATGGATCAGAAGTGGACCAGCCAGGACATGAACTATCTCCCATATATTATGCTGGAATTGCAGGCTGTGGCTTTTCCCTCTAAGCCACAATGCTGGACTGAGATTGGGTTAATTGTTAAATTAACTCATGGTAAATTATTACCTTACCACATACTTGGTATGTCATTCTAAGAACTACTTGGTATGTTTAGAGATTTTGTCATACAGGACTTTCATGGTGCTGAGTATTTCTTAATATTTTACCTTGTTTCTATTCTAGAAGATAACTTTTTTCTTAATGTACCTTTATCAGGAAATTTTATATTAATTTTGGATCACATTTCCCCATCAAGATACTGTATTTTTCTATTATTTCTTACATGTGTTCCTGAGTGAGTGCAGAAGGCTTAGTGTGTGATCTACCTTCTCTCCTTTTCATAGCCAAGTCATTTTCATCCCTGCTGCTGCACAGAGACTTAGTTCATGAGTACACGGCCTTTCTAGATGTTTGCAGTCTCCACTTCCTCAAAAGCAAAGTTCATTCACAAAGACTTCTGTCGCCATAGAAGTTCAACACTACATCCTTGTATTGCTTTTCTAATAATAGGTATAACTTATGCTACACATGCTTACCTTTTACTTTCAAAAGAGAAGTATTTCTACTGAGACTGAGTGGAGGTGGTCTCTCTCACCATCCTTTCTGATGCTTTATTACTTTCCTAGGAATTCTACGCGATATTAACTGATTGGGAAGTTTATATGTATTTTGGGGACTGAAATTATACATATTTTCTACTTCTAACCAAAACAAATATAAACAATTAATTTAAATAAATTTCTTATTGTACTTGGGTGATTTCTTGGAAAAATACATGTGTAGGCTAACATAACCATTTATACCAGAAGTCTACCAATTATCATGATCTCTTTGGGAAGTTTCAAAATACAGATTAAGATAAGTCTTGAAGTGGAAATAGGCAGGCAACAAACTTTAAAATGGGAGACCTGAACTACTCGAAAGCTAGCATGTTCATCTGTCATAGCTTCATGTATGTTGGCAGAAGATATTCGTTTCTGGAATCAGCATTCAAGAACATTATTACTACAGAAGGTATACATAGAGATATCTGCATCAGGTTCCTGGGCCCCGCTTTCAACCAGAGTGATGAAAATGGGCCTAGATGGATATTTGTGCACACAATGAGTTATGTTACATGTAAAGAATACTGAGTCTAAGGAACCTACCACTGTATGGTAACCAGGACGCAAGTCTCCTTGACTCAGTAGAAAACATCACCTTATCCCTTAGAGTGTCTTGCTGCTAACACATCTCTGAGAATGCTTAGGATCTTATGTTATTCTATACCCAGCTCCCAGCAAAATAAGTAGGAACACAATAATTCCATTGATGAGTGATCCCAAAAATGTTATTTTGATATTAATGTATGGAGGCAGTAAATCCTGTTAAATGCCCCCAAAAGTTAAAAAAAGTAAATGTAATCGCATGTCTCATTATTAAAATATATTTTGTAAGCACTTGTAAAAAATATTATAATTAAAAGAAGCTCATTCTGTGAAGCTGAATGAATTTAAGAGCTTCATTTCAGAAAATATTTTATTACTGGTAGAACAGAGAAATTTGGAAGAATGGTATGTCTTTAATTTAGAGTTTTCCTTATGGAAAATTGAACAGTATGCAACAATGGGTTATACTTGATTTAATGAAAGTACAATTATTATCAATAAAAGATATGGCTAATCAGTAACTTTAACCCTGGGGGGAGGTTAATTGTGAGGTTACCCTCCATCAATAAAACTGTTCACATTAATTAATAGTATTTAAAATAGGCTAGCATAAATAGCATTTTATTATAAAAGCATTTTATGATGTTATAAATTTGTCACATCACTCTTGCATTACCACATTTCTAGTCAAATATACTTTAAGAGGAACATGAAAAGAAAAAGAATAAAGGGAGGAGAATGATAGGCTTATTTTGGAAGGAAAAAATTAAGATTTGCTGTTTGGATGCTGCAGAATGAGTTTGGGTCTACAAGTCAAAGAGAAATTGGGGACTGGCGCCGTGGCTCACTTGGTTAATCCTCCGCCTGCGGCGCCAGCATCCCATATGGATGCTGGGTTCTAGTCCCAGTTGCTCCTCTTCTAGTACAGCTCTCTGCTGTGGCCTGGGAGGGCAGTAGAGGATGGTCCAGGTGCTTGGGCCCCTGCACCTGCATGGGAGACCTGGCTTCAGATCAGAACAGCGCTGGCCGTAGTAGCCATTTGGGGGGTGAACCAACAGAAGGAAGACCTTTCTCTCTGCTCTCTCTCTCACTCTTTGTAACTCTACCTGTAAAATAAAAAAAAAAAGAGAGAGAGAGAGAAATTGTAGTTGAACCTGAAGAGAAAAGTTCTAACAACGTGCTCTGTTGTTGAATGACGTTAGGGATGAATTCAATTCAATGATGACTCCTGGCTTTCTGAGGCCTGAAGCTTTTATAGGTTCCAGTCCTCTTTAAGACAAACAAAAATAAATAACTAGAACATACAAATAGTTAGAGTAATTATTTACTAGAATGAGAACATATCCAAAGAAGTACACATTTTCAAAAGATGTCAAATATCTCAAGTATTCTAAAGTCAAAAAATAGCCTAATATTTTAAGTAGTTAAGTGTTTGGGCTATTTCTCTAATATTTTTCCCTTTCCTTTTTAATTGTATAAATCATGATTATGTTTTTGTTGGATAAGAATCTTGTAATATTTTTCTGTTGTGCATTGGAAACATTAATCAGTCTTGTCTAGCAAGGTTGGTTAATATGTTTGTATATTAAATTTTTAATAGATTTTTACATTTTTAACAGATTGTATTTTAGAAAGTTGCCATACACCCACTGCCCTACCACACCTCCAATCACATACAGCCTCCCTATCAACACCACCTACCATGGTGGCACATTCATTACAATTGATGGACCCACATTGACACATAATTATCATGGAAAGCACATAATATATATTTTATAAAAGTTAGAATTTTGAAACATTTTAGTATCATAACTCATTAGTAGTCTCATCATTTTTTGCTGAGATATTCTGAAACCATTATAGGCTTTATAATATTTCATTTCTAAAATATAAACAGCACTCTGGCCTCAGAATAAGCCCTTAAGGCATTTGGATCTGGCTGAAGAGCCCATGAGAGTATTTTAGGCATGGAAAGCCAAGATACTCTGGCAAAAAACAAACAAACAAACAACAACCTTAAGTGAAAGATCACTGAGAGCGAGATACCAGTGGAAAGAATGGGCCATCAAAGAGGAGGTACCTTTCTCTGAAGGGAGGAGAGAACTTCCACTTTGACTATGACCTTGTCTAAATAAGATCGGAGTCGGCGAACTCAAAAGGCTTCTATAACCTTGGCAACTCATGACAAGAGCCTAGGGTGATTACTGACGCCATAAACAAGAGTGTCAATTTGTTAAGTCAACAACAGCAGTCACTTTGCACTTACTCCTCATGTAGGATCTCTGTCCTTAATGTGTTGTCCAATGTGAATTAATGCTGTAACTAGTACTCAAACAGTATTTTATATTTTGTGTTCTGTGTGGGTGCAAACTGTTGAAATCTTTACTTAATATATGCTAAATTGATCTACTGTATATAAAGATAATTGAAAATGAATCTTGATGGAATTGATTGGGAGAGGGAGCAGGAGATGGGAGGGTTGCAGGTGGGAGGGAAGTTATGGGGGGAAAAAGGCACTGTAATCCAAAAGCTGTACTTTGGAAATTTATATTTATTAAATAAAATTTAAAAATAAACAAATAAATAAATCATAAATAGAAAATAATTATGAATAATTTCAAATATATGTTATCGCAGTTTTCAAATATCTTGCTAACTTTTAAAATATGTTGTCATTCACTTCTATAATTTATTTGATGTTTTATCATTGGTTATTTAGTCACAATTCAAACACTTTCAAACAGAAAAATATAGCACTGATTCAAGTATGATTTCCAAGTGTCTGTTTAACATATCAAATCAGTCTTTTACATAATAATGTCGAAATTATTCTTAATGTTTTTGAAGAGACAGAGGGTTTACAAAATAGGGAAATAATATGTCATTTTTATAACAAAACAGCATTGCTTATTATAAAGCTGTTTCATTTGCTTTTCCTATGGTATATTTCCAAACGTTTTAATTTTGTAACCCTATGAAAGTCTTCATAGTTCCTATAGATTTCTTATTCCCTTTTTTAGATTACTTTACTGAAAGGTGAAAAGCTTTAAACCTATTATTACACAAAAATGGGAAAGATTAGGCCATGAGAAGGATAAGAAAGGCAAAGCATATTAGACAAATCTTTACAATAGTCAGAATATTATTCAAAGAAGAAAAAATATTACAAGTAGAAGACTTTTACTGAGGTACTAGAATTTTAACAATGTTTTCAATTCACCAAAAGGATTTTTTATTCTGCTGCTGACAGGAGAGCATGTGCCTTTTGCTGGGATGCTTGATCTCCTTTGTACCCAAAGGATTTTATATATCCTGCTTTGGCTGTGAACAGCACACTGCCATTTCCAACCTCAGAGGGGACTGTCGTGCCCAACAGCCAGCTGAACACCCCCATGGTAATATTATGCAGTATGGCTTAGACACGGAAGTGACTCAAACACATTCTATTTCTACAGAACATTCCTCATCTCTAAATATGTGGCAAGGGTCTTTTTTTTCCTAAGTGAAGCTGTCTATTTTACTTTCCCTAACCAGGTTATACCAGGCATTTTCTTGCTTCTTTTTGTAAAAGGGTTTGGATTCTTCATACACTACATTTTTTTTTACCCATGCATGGAATTGTATATTCCTTTGCCATCCGCATAGTCCTTTATAACTCCCAGGACATGGGAGAAAAAAAAAAGCCTGACAGCTTCACACATCATTTATAGTTTGTGTAAAATGAAAGTAAAAAGACTTTCAACATTTTTATTTCCAGGTGGCTGACAAACAGCTTTTGAAAATATTTTTGTGACTTCTGTTTCAACCTTACTTAATCATTCATTCATTCATTCAAAAATAACATTGAAAATCCAAAATTTGCTTGCTCAATGGTAGATTCTAGAATACAATGATGAATAAAATCAGTACATTAAATATCCTCTTCAATTCTACATTCTGAAGGAAAGATATTAAATGATATCCTATAAATACTTCTAAGGTAATAATTTGACAAGAGTTACAATCATACATAGAGACACAGCAGATCAAATGGATTTGAAGCAGTGCTGTCACTAGCTACACATGCTAAACTCTGAGCCAGAGGATGTCAAGCATTTGTAAGCTGATTCTAGCCTTGGCTCAGCAAATAATCAGCATTGTAACCAGTCAGTTCTACCAACAAAGAGATTCTTCACAACATGCCTAAAACTTTAGTATTTTCCCGACGTGTATTCTTAATCTTATTTACCAGAATTTAAGTTCATCCTGCTCTTTGTTGACCTCTGTGTAAATTGATAACAGATATATAACTTCTCCAGTTAAGTGGTCCCTAGACATTTCTTATGGGATCAATTGTACTAAAGCTTTGTCTTTTGTATCTTGAATAATTGAAAACATCTTAAAAATTGTTTTAAAGTGTTTCAGTTATCCCAAATAATTCTCAGTTGTGCTAAGTAATTCTCAACATGTTCAACACCCACTGACTAACTGTGTGGCTTTAATCTCTTCACATCTCAGATTCTTCATTTGTCCAGGGTGGGCCTGACGTCCTATACTATTTAAAGATGTCTCCCAACTGGCATCTCCCAAGTTTCAGTACCTGGGATGTACACATTGACAAACAAAACAGTTAAAGACAGTACCTATTTCTGAGGATAATGTAATATCTACAGAATAACATAAAATATACTCTTGTTTCTTCTAAACAGTAAGTGGGAATAGTGTGTTTGCTTAGGATGGGAAATGGCCACTTCCTGTTCTTTTTTTTTTTAATATGTATGTATCTCATAACATTAGGAGCATAGTAATTCTTCCCATCTACTCTCCCTCCCTCTTCGTCCCCCTTCTCCTTCTTAGTCCGAGAAAGACAAAGAAAGAAAGAAAATAAAGAATGGAATAAAAAAACTAAGAGAAATTTAATCAACAATCTGGACGCTGGTGCCACGGCTCAACAGGCTAATCCTCTGCCTAGCGGCGCCGGCACATGGGGTTCTAGTCCCGGTCAGGGCGCCGGATTCTGTCCCAGTTGCCTTTCTTCCAGGCCAGCTCTCTGTTGTGGCCAGGGAGTGCACTGGAGGATGGCCCACGTGCTTGGGCCCTGCACCCCATGGGAGACCAGGAGAAGCACCTGGCTCCTGCCTTTGGATCAGCGCGGTGCACCGGCCGCAGTGCCATTGGAGGGTGAACCAACGGCAAAGGAAGACCTTTCTCTCTGTCTCTCTCTCACTATCCACTCTGCCTGTAAAAACAAAACAAAACAAAACAAACAAACAAACAAAAAAACAGTCTGTACAAGGGCTGTTATATGATACTGTTTCTTGAAGTTGATTTTACTTTTTTTTTTCTTCTCCCTGCCTCTTTTCCCTTCTTTCCTTTTAGAAACTTAATTGTCTTTAACGTAGAACCCAAAAATGATACAACTTTTGTGAGCTCTTACATATAACTTATGAGACATAATAATATCCTCAATTTAGTACACTAAAAGGGAGTGATTCTTAAGAAGAAATTTTTCTATTAAGTCTCCTAATAGGACTCTTAGGGGACAGTGGTCCTGCATGGGAAGATAGTGCACAGTGACTCTTATTTATTTAACAAATGACACCCTTATGTATGACATCAGTGAACACCCAAGGCTCTTGACATAAACTGTTTCAGCTATGGAAGTGTTTTGGGTCCACAAGCTCAACAAGGCCATAAGCAAAGTAGAAGTCCTCTCCTCCCTTCAGAGAAAAGTACAACCTTCTTTGGTGACCACTTTTTTTAAATGGGTCTCACCCACAGGGTCCTTTATGTTGGACATTTTCTTCCAGAGTATTTTGGCTTTCCATGCCTGAAATACTCCCCCTGGGCTTTCCAGCCAGGCTTGAATGCCTTAAGGACTGATTTGGAGGTCAGAGTACCATTTAAAGTGATTGTCATTCAATGAGTCTGACATACGGACTGCTTCCCATGTTGGAACCTTTACTCCTTTTTAATTCTATTATTGTTTCCAAATACTTAGTCCTATTTATATAATCACTAACACTTGATCCTAGCTCTATGGTCACTTTAAAACTTATTTCTAACTTTACCGTTTGAGGTACGTCAGCTTGAGCTAGAAACATACCAGGGGATTCCAATTCAATCCCATCAAGGTGGCATGTACCAATGCCATCTCACTAGTCCCAGTGATCAATTTCTGTTCACAATTGATCGTAATGATAGGACTAAGAGCCAAAGGGATCACATAAAAAAGAATAGGGTCTGCAAATACTAGCTGATAGAATAAAAAAGGGAGAGAACGATCCAACATGGGAAGTGAGATACACAGCAGACCCATAGAATGGCAGATGTCCTAAACAGCACTCTGGCCTCAGAATCAGCCCCTAAGGCATGCGGATCCGGCTGAAAAACCCATGAGAGTATTTCAGGCATGGAAAGCCAAGACACTCTGGGGAAAAAAAAAAAAAAAAACTAAACTAAACTAAACTAAACGAAAGATCTCCGCAAGTGAGATCCCAGTGGAAAGAATGGGTCATCAAAGAAGGAGGTACCTTTCTCTGAAGGGAGGAGAGAACTTCCACTTTGACCATGGCCTTGTCTAAATATGATCAGAGTCAGTGAACTCAGGGGGCTTCCATAGCCTTGGCAGCTCATGACAAGAGCTATGGATGCCATAAACAAGAGTGTCAATTTGTTAAGTCAACAACAGGAGTCACTGTGCACTTACTCCTCATGTAGGATCTCTGTCCTTAGTGTGCTGTACATTGAGATCTAATGCTATAACTAGTACTCAAACAGTATTTTTCACTTTATGTTTCTGTGTGGGAGCAAACTGTTGAAATCTTTACTTAATGTATGCTAAACTGATCTTCTGTATATAAAGAGAAACCAAAATGAATCTTGATGTGAATGGAAGGGGAGAGGGAGTGGGAAATGGGAGGGTTGCGGGTGGGAGGGACGTTATGGGGGGGAAGCCATTGTAATCCATAAGCTGTACTTTGGAAATTTATATTCATTAAATAAAAGTTAAAAAAAATTAAAAAATAATAATAATAAAATAAAAAAACTTATTTCTATCTGTTTGATCTTTATAATACTTAAGCTGCTATTTTTATCAGTCTGCTAAAGGGATTCTGGGGTCCTATGGCTAGTTGTTAAGCTGTACCCTTAGAAGTAAGTTTGTAGGAATGTATGTAGGACTATGCTGATTTACAGTTGTGAACTTCATACATTTCACAATAACAACTTAAGGATATTGATAATTCTTCCCATTGTGCCTGCCCTCCAACCCAAACTTCCACTCTCTTCCTCTTCCGTTTCTTATTCTCACTCTTATTTTTTATGAAGATTTATTTCCAATTAACTTTATACATATATGATTAACTCTATGTTAAGTATATCATTTAATGAATCATATGAAAGAGAAAGATAAAGAAAATATTATAAAGGACAAGAGAGGAGAAGATAAACAAACTATAGAATAAAAAGCTGTTCTTCAACAGTCAGGAGAAGGGCTATACTTCCAAACTCTTCTATGAGTTCCAATAGTCTCTTAGTGGAGTCTTTTGGATCCCCTATGTGTAGGATCATGTCATCTGCAACCAGATGTTTGACTTTCTCCTTCCTGATTTAGATCTCTTTGATTTCTTTTTCTTGCTTAATGGCTCTGGTTAGAACTTCCAAGACTATATTGAAAAGCAGTGGTGAGAATGGGTATCCTTGTCTAGTTCTGAATCTCAGTGGGAATACTTCCAACTTTTCCCCATTCAATAGGATGCTGGCCCTGGGTTGGTCATAAATTGCCTTGATTGTGTTAAGGAATGTTCCTTCAATACCCAATTTGCTTAGAGTTTTACATCATGAAAGGGTGTTTTTTTATGATAATATTTTTATTTTTTCCTTTCTAATTCATATGCCTTTTTTTCCCAAAAAATAACTTTAGTTAATGAGTACAAATTTCATAAGTACAACTTTAGGAATATAGTGGTTCTTTCACTTTCAGTCTGTATGTAACTTTGTTGGTGAGATGTGTTTCTTTTAGGCAGCAAATAGATATGTTTTTTTTAATCCTTTCAGCTTATCTGTGTTTGTTATCTGGAGAGTTGAGAACATTTACATCTAGGGTGACTATTGTTAAGTAATAAATTTGCTCTGTCTTATTTATGTTAATAGTCCTGTTTTTTACTTTGAGTTTTCTTTGTACTTTTACTGGGCAATTTTCTACATTCACCTTCTTTTGTAGTGATTTTCCTTTTTCTTTGTTTCTGTGTGTAGCACAACCTTGAGTGCCTTTTGTAGTGGTGGGAAGGTAGTTACAAATTCTTTCAATTTCTGTTTGTTATGTAAAATCTTTATTTCACCTTCATTCATAAATGAGATATTTGCAGGATACAGTATTCTGGGTTAAGAGTTTCATTTTTCTCTTAAGATTTGAAATATATCTTACAATTCTCTGTTAGCCTGTAGGGTTTCTTTTCTTTTTTTTTTTTTCTTTTTTTTTTTTCTTTTTTTTTTTTCTTTTTTTTTTTTCTTTTTTTTTTTTTTTTTTTGACAGGCAGAGTGGACAGTGAGAGAGAGAGACAAAGTTCTTCCTTTGCCGTTGGTTCACTCTCCAATGGCCGCCGCGGCCAGCACGCTGCGGCCAGCGCAACGCACTGATCTGATGGCAGGAGCCAGGTACTTATCCTGGTCTCCCATGGGGTGCAGGGCCCAAGCACTTGGGCCATCCTCCACTGCACTTCCCTGGCCACAGCAGGGAGCTGGCCTGGAAGAGGGGCAACCAGGACAGAATCTGGTGCCCCGACTGGGACTAGAACCCGGTGTGCCGGCGCTGCAAGGTGGAGGATTAGCCTAGTGAGCTGTGGCGCCAGCAGCCTGTAGGGTTTCTAATGAGAAGTATGCTGTGAGTCTAACTGGGATCCTCTGAAAGTGATCTGGCATTTCTCTTGAGCACATTTTAGAACCTGTACCTTACGTTTTACTGTGGAGAGTTTTACTATAATATGTCATGGTGAAGATCTTTTCTGGTCTTTGGAAGTTCTGTGTTTTTCCTGTACTGTGATGTCCCTTTCTTGCTCCAAATTGGAGAAGTTTTCTGCTATTATTTCATTAAAGAGGCCTTCTAATCCTTTCTTTCTTTCTACACCTTCAGGAACCCGTATGATCAGTATGTTGGGCCATTTTATATTATCTTGCAGATCTCCAACAGCGTTTTTTAGTTTTCTAATTTCTTCTTTCTTTTTCGGTCTGACTATGAAATTTCAAGAAATTTCTCTTTTAGTTCTGATATTCTTTCTTCTTTCTCACTTACCCTGTTGTTTAGACTTTCCATTGCATATTTTATTTGGTCTATTGAGCTCTTCATTTCTCATATTTCTTTTTTTTAGTATTTTATTTATTTATTGGACAGGTAGAGTTATAGACAGTGAGAGGGAGAGACAGAGAGAAAGGTTTTCCTTCCGTTGGTTCACTCCCCAAATGGCCGCTATGGCCAGAGCTACGCTGATCTGAAGCCAGGAGCCGGGTGCTTCTCCTGGTCTCCCATGTGGGAGTAGGGACTCAAGTACTTAGGCCATCCTCCACTGCCTTCCTGGGCCACAGCAGAGAGCTGGACTGGAAGACGAGCAGCCGGGACTAGAACCTGCACCCATTTGGGATGCTAGCACCGCAGGTGGAGGATTAACCTACTGTGCCACAGCACAGACCTCATTTCTCATATTTCATTCTGACATCTCTTTAATACCTCAATTTTATGGGAAAAATTTCATTTAGTTTGAGTATTTGTTTCTGATTGTTTCTAAGTAATCTGATGATTAATTTTCTGAATTTCATTTCTGGTATATACTCAGTCTTTCCATCTTCACCTTCTACTATTGAAGTGTTGTAGTGTTCCTTATAGTGTCTGCCTTATTTAATTTTCTTCAATTGTCTTTTGGCATTTGTATATGCTTTTCTGGTTGCATTTATCTTAGGTTTGTTTCTTTGTGTCATAGTGAAATGTCTATGCTTTCAGTGAGTACAAGGAGGTGTGTGCTGTGCGTGGCCAGGTTGCTCTGTTCAGTATCCAGGGTGGAGCACGTATCCAGGGTAAGGCTCCTGTGGGGCTTTGTAGCTATCCTCTGGTTATCCGGATGCAGGAGGGTATTCACCTCTGTTGGTGTGATCCATCCTTCTCCCTGGAGCTGCAGGATACCCTGGTGTTAGTCCTCATTGTGTTCAGCACTAGTTCGTACTGCTTAATGAACCAAACCTTTGATCCATGTCATCTTTCTGTGAGCACGGTTCCTTCTCTTATGAGGGGCTAGAGGTCTATGGGTTGTGGGTTTGGGCACGGTTCCTTCTCTCATGAGGGGCTACTGGAAGGCTCACTTCTCAATGGGGTGGGAATGTATGAGATTTCAATAAGTGGGGTGTCCCCTTGCCATAAATCTTGCGTGGAGACGGAAGGAATTTGTCTGAATTGTTGTGTCCCTCACTGTTTGAGTGGAGGGGGGTGAAGTGACTCCCTCTATTGCTGGGCACATACATGGGAGGCAGGGGTGGCAGCCACCTGTGTGAGTCCAAAAATTAAAAAGAAACAAAAACAAAGCAGCAAAATGGCTTCTCCTGTCAGCTGAGGGTCCCTGCAGAGTGGGTGAAGGTACACTACCTCCATGTTTGTTTATTTTTTTTTTTTCATGTGAACTTCAAAAGTAGTTTTCTAAGCACCCGCCCTGCTGCTATCTGCAACTCCATGGACCCACAGATTCCCCTCTCCCTAGTTTACCAGGGGCATTGCTCTCCTCTCATCCATGCCTCTGTTTTATTTTGTTTTCTATTTGCTCTTTTGGCACAGACCTGTACTGTCTCTGCTGTTCTCACTGGGTTTCCTGTTGCGATTTTACCATGGCTTTATCTCAGGCATGCAGTTCCTACCCTTTTTAAATATTAAATTCACCCCACATGGTTTGGACCATCCTGCCACTATTCTGCCATCTTGATACCCCCAACCTCCTTTGCATTTCTACATAGCACAGCATCTAGAAAAAATTTAAAAGCTCTGCAATTGATTTAACTTGTTATCTGCAGATGTATAATAACAAATGGTTGTGATAAGGTATACCTCTCCAGTGGTACTTTTTAAAATATTTTAGCTGTTTTCACTTTTATATTTTTATATTGAGTTTATTATATCATGCACATAGAGACTAGATCTTTCTACAACATAGGAACCCAATCAGTGCCAGGTAGTCACCAGGGTCACTTCAGTTCACATGGGAAACACATTGGCACATTGTACAAGAGGTCAGGTATAAATAAAATTTATGCATGGGGATTTAGAGTCTTGACCTTTAATGTAGGCCTCCCTTCCATGAGAATCTAGCTACATATTTAATTCCAGATGGAGTACGGACTGCCCTTGTTTTCTGAACATCACTAGCTTTTGTTGTTCTTTTCTTGTCCTTGATCACTGCTTTGACTATGCATTATTTAATTTTACTGTTTGTGGCCTAGCTTCCTCTAACACATAATCTCACCTTGCCCCTGACCTGAATAAAGTTTCTGATATACTTCTGAACTTGAAACAATATCTGGCCCTTCAATGCCCTCTTCTTATCCTTTTTTTTTTCTTTCATAGCTGAGAATTAATATATGACTTCTGTCTCCCTTTTCTGTTTGTGCCTAATATCTTGTGGTTCTTAACGCTCTAGCTGCATCTGCACATGACAAATCAAATCCAGTTTTAGAATGTTTTGTTGATAGCTAATATTTAAAATTTACTTATAGATATAATTGATTTTTGAAGCTAAAGTCTCTGCCAATTATTTTTTTTTTTGACAGGCAGAGTGGACAGTGAGAGAGAGAGACAGAGAGAAAGGTCTTCCTTTGCCATTGGTTCACCCTCCAATGGCCGCCATGGCCGGCGCGCTGTGGCCAGCATACCGCGCTGATCCAAAGGCAGGAGCCAGGTGCTTCTCCTGGTTTCCCATGCAGGTGCAGGGCCCAATTACTTGGGCCATCCTCCACTGCCACAGCAGAGAGCTGGCCTGTAAGAGGGGCAACCAGGACAGAATCCGGCACCCGACTGGGACTAGAACCCGGTGTGTCGGCGCCGCAAGGTGGAGGATTAGCCTATTGAGCCGCAGCGCCGTCTCTGCCAATTATTGTGAGAACTTGAGAAAAGATACTAAATTCTTCTTGGCCTCAGATTCAACTTCTATATATATCATGGTTTGAAGAGAATAAAAGGGGTCACAAATGCAGGTAACGTGACTTACACATAATAAATGATGGTGATCAGACCAAGATGGTCAGAAAGAGGTGCCCAATGTTCACCTACTTGATAGAGAAAAACTAAAACAACAAATAAATATAGCATTACAGTGTGAGTGCTCAAGGAAGAACACCAGGTCTCAGTGAGGTATAACTAGAACTTAGCAGGACACAGAAAACTGGGATGGAAGCATAAACCAGGAAACAAACCTAACCAGCAACTGAGGCCCTCTTCACCCCAGGACTCAGTGGAATTACCAGAGCAGAAAAATGGATAATTAGGAGAGTCTTAGCAGAGCCTATCTGCATATATGCCTTATACGGCATATATGTAACCATAGACTAGGAGCTCAGTTAGGAAAGCCATCTGGAGAACTCAAAGTCCATTAGATTCAGAGAGACAACTCCCATTATATCTATGCTTCACAATAGCAAAGCCAGTCTACCACAGAGCAGTACTGTCTTGAGATGGAAGTCATGTTCAGGATCTACACAAAGCCTTGCAAATCTCTAACTCTGGGGCCCTACAGACATTCCATCACACTAAGAGAAGCAGATTGCAGCCTCACCAACCCAGCCAAACCCAGCAGAGCAAAGGTGATGCTGGACTCTAGCCCAGGCTATGATCCACACTACAAGGGACAGGGGTACGGAGCAGCAAGGGAATCTAGCAAGCAAACTTCAGAAGTTGGGCTGGCACCATGGCTCACTTGGTTAATCCTCCACCTGCGGCGCCGGCATCCCATATGGGTATCAGGTTCTAGTCCCAGTTGCCCCTCTTCCAGTACAGCTCTCTGCTGTGGCCCGGGAGTGCAGTGGAGGATGGCCCAAGTGCTTGGGCCCTGCACCCCATGGGAGACCAGGAGAAGCACCTGGCACCTGGCTTCAGGTCAGAACAGTGCTGGCCGTTGCGGCCATTTGGGGAGTGAACCAAAGGAAGGAAAACCTTTCTCCCTGTCTCTCCCTCTCACTGTCTATAACTCTACCTGTTAAAAAAACACACAACAACAACACAACTCTAGAAGAAGGGATAGCTGTCCCTCAGATCTGAAGCTTCACCCCTCACCCCACCACTGGGCATGGCTTACTGCTCCCGAGGACTGTATGTACCAGTACTCCTCAGCAGCGTTCCCATTCTTCCTATCACTGCAGAGACCTGTGCATGAGCTCAGGACTGTATGAGCACTGGGGATTATGCAAGTGCAACACATGTCTCAGAGCCAGCACCTTTCCCAATATTCCAACTGCTACTTCAGGTGGTGGCTGGCATCCACAGGCCTCACCTCTTCCAGTGCCAATGCCAGCGCCACTCCTGCAGCTCTGGCCCCTCCTTGGAAAGTGGCTGCAAGTCTACAGGATCAACACGTTCCTGGGTCTATTCTGGCTTTTGTTTAGTGCTGGTGCTTTACTCATAACTGCAGCTCCAGAGAGATGGTGATTGAGGGACTACACAGCAGCCTGCTCCCAGAGCCAGCTGGGCTTGCTCTGAGCCCCTGCAACTCCAGTGCCTCATTCAGGAGATGTCTGCGGTACTGCACACCAGGGACCTGACCAACCTTACTGTGCTCCAGGAGTACCCCAGGCCTCAGATGCTGCCACTACTGACTACAGTAATAAAAATATAGGAAGACTATATTATGATGTCTAAGTGAAACTAAAGGCAAAGAAGGCTACTAAACCAACACATAAAGTTACAAGTTCAAGAAAAAAATCCTATATTCCACAAAAGCCACTTTTAAAAATAGACATAAAGTCTCTGCTAGATACATGAAAATCAATGTACCAGAACAAATAGAAAATCCAAGGTGATATGATATCCAAAAGGAATACAACAATGCTTTAGTGTCCCACTACAAAAAAAAAAAGGCAGATATACAAATTCCTAATAAAGAATTCAGAAGAAGATTATAAGGACACTCAAAGATATACAGAAGAGGGGCTGGAACTGTGCTGCTACAGAGTAAGCTGCCACCTCTGATGCTGGCATCACACATCAGAGCACTGGTTTTAGTTATGCTTGCTAATGTGCCTGGAAAAGCACCAGAAGGTAAACCAAACTTGGGCCTCTGCCACTAAAATAAGTGACTTGGGTGGAGTTCCTGGCTCCTGGCTCTGGCTTGGCTTGGACCCAACCACTAAAGCCATTTGGGGAGTGAACCAATGGATATAAGATCTCTTTGTCTGTCTCTCTCTCTAACTTCTATCTTTAAAAAGATAAACAAGAGAACACAGCTAAATGAAATCAGGAAATGAAATAAAAAAATGAAATGTATAACATGAATGAGAAAATCAGCAGAGATAGAGATTGTTACAAAAAGACCCAAAGCTTAGAAATTAAAAAGAAAAAAACTCAGTAAAGCCAATAACAAATAAAAAATACAGTTCAAAGACTCAACAACAGGGTAAAGCAGAAAAGTATCAGAATTTGAACATGTCTTTAAAAATCTCTAAAATATCACAAAAAATGTAAAAAGAGAAATAAATTTAAAAGAACGGGAGTTGGCATTGTGGCAGAGTGGGTTAAACTGCTGCTTGCCATGCTGGTGTTCTGTTTTAGAGTGCTAGTTCAAGTCCTAGCTATTTTGCTTTCAATCCATCATCCTGTTAATGTGCCTGGGAAGGAAGTAGATGACTGTGCCAGTGCGTGGGCCCCTGCCTCCCATGTCACAGACCCAGATGGAGTTCCTGAATCCTGGCTTTGGTTTCTCCCAAACCTAGCTGTTATGTCATTTAGGGATGAATCAGCAGATTAAAAATTGATATATATATATATATATATATCTTTCTCTGTCATGTTCTTCCTTAATAAATAAATAAATAACTCTTTCTTTCCCATAGCCTGAGTATACACAAAGCTTATTCATAATTTCCAAAACTTGTAAACAACCTAAATATCCCTCAACTGGTAGATAGACAAGAAAATTATGGTATTGCTATATGATAGAATACCATTCAGTCATAGAAAGGAACAAAGAAATGATATTGTATACTTCAAAATGCACATAGATATTTGAATTAAAAGTAAGCTTATTTTGGTGCAAAATATTTTGAATTTTTTTTCTTTTTTAAAAGATTTATTTATTCATTTGAAAGGCAGGTTTACAGAGAGCCAGAGGCAGAGAGAGAGAAGTCTTCCATCTGCTGGTTCACTCCCCAAATGACTGCAATGGCTGGAGCCAGGCCAATCTGAAGCCGGGAGCCAGGAGCTTCTTTCAGGTCTCCCACACAGGTGCAGGAGCCAAAAGACCTGGGCCATCTTCTATTGCTTTCCAAGGCCACAGCAGAAAGATGGATCAGAAGTGGAGCAGTCAGGACCTGAAATGGCACCCATATGGGATGTAGGCACTATAGGTGGTAGCCTCACCCACTATGCCGCAGTGTCAGCCCAGTTTTTTTCTTTTTTTTTTTTTTAAAGATTTATTTACTTACTTCAAAGTCAGAGTTACCCAAAATGATAAAGATAGGCAGAAAGAGAGGTAGAGAGAGAGAGAGAGGCAGGTCTTCCATCCATTGGTTGGTTCACTCCCCATTTGGCCACAATGGCTGGAGCTGCGCCAATCCGAAGCCAGGAGTTTCTTCTGGGTCTCCCACATGAGTGCAAGGGCCCAAGGACTTGGGCCATCTTATGCTGCTTCCCCAGACCATAGCAGGGACCTGGATCGGAAGTGAGACAGCCAGGACACGAACTGGCGCCCATATGGGATGCTAGCACTACAGGCAGCTTTACCTGCTACGCCACAGTGCCAGCCCTCAGTTTTTTTGTTTTGTTTTGTTTTGTTTGTTTGTTTGTTTTGACAGGCAGAGTGGACAGTGAGAGAGAGACAGAGAGAAAGGTCTTGCTTTGCCGTTGCTTCACCCTCCAATGGCTGCCAAGGCTGGCGCGCTGTGGCTAGCGCACCGCGCTGATCCGAAGGCAGGAGCCAGGTGCTTATCCTGGTCTCCCATGCGGGTGCAGGGCCGAAGCACTTGGGCCATCCTCCACTGCACTCCTGGGCCACAGCAGAAACCTGGCCTGGAAGAGGGGCAACCAGGACAGAAAACGGCGCCCCGACCATAACTAGAACCCTGTGTGCTCGCGCCGTAGGCAGAGGATTAGCCTATTGAGCCGCGGCGCTGGCAGTGTTTTTTTCTTTATACACAATTCTATGCAGTTTTTGAAGATTCCCCATATACATGGACTTTGAAAAATTTTTACACCAAAATAACTATCTTTTAATTCCATTTTCCATGAACATTATTTTGCAATTCTAAGATTATAAACCAGTATTCAAACTTTGGAAATTCCTGAAGGAGAGGCAAGAGTAAAGGCACAGAAAATCTATTCAATGAACTAATAGATGAAAACATTGTAAATCTGGAGAAAGATGTGGACATTAAAATATAGGAGATTGTTAACACCTTACATTTAGGGCAGGTGCTGTGACATAGCAGATAAAGCCTCTGCTTGCAATGCCAGCATCCCATATGGGTGCCTGTTTTAGTCCCAGATGCTCCATTTTTGATCCAGCTCCCTGCTAATATACCTGAAAAAGTAACAGAAATTGGCCCAAATGCTTGGGCCTTAGCCCAAGTATCAGGGATACTTGGAAGAAGCTTTTGGCTTTTGGTTTCAGCCTGGCCCAGCACCAGTACTGTGGCTATCTGTTGAGTGAACCAGTGGATGGAATCTCTCTCTCTCTCTCTCTCTCTCTCTGTCTCTCTCCCTCTCTATATAAATCTAGTTTTCAAATAAATAAATAAATCTTTAAAAAAAAACCTATATACACATGGCCAGAGAATATTTTTACCAGGATAGGTTATAGTCAAACTCTCAAACGTACACTAAAAATAGAGAATTCTAAAATTTGCAAGCCAAAAACACTAAGTCCATTTTAAGGTAACTAATATGAGATTAACAACAGATTCTTTGTTTTGAAAAAAAAATTATTTACTTATTTGAAAGGCAGAGTTATAGAGAGGCAGAGGCAGAGAGAGAGAGAGAGAGAGAGAGAGAGAGGTCTTCTATCTGCTGGTTCACTCCCCAGATGGCCGCAACAGTTGAAGTTGTGCTGATCTGAAACCAGGATCCAGGAGCTTCTTCCCGGTCTCCCATGCTGATGCAGGGGCCCAAGGACTTGGGCCAACTTCTACTGCTTTCTCAGGCCACAGCAGAGAGCTGGAATGGGAGTGGAGCAGCCAGGACTCGAACCGGCACCCACAGGGGATGCTGGCACTGCAGGTAGTGTTTTACCTACTACACCACAGTGCCGGTCCCAACAGCAGATTCTTAAGTAGAAACCTTACAGGCCAGGAAGGAATACAATGATCTACTTCAAGTTCCAAAAGTAAAGAACTCCCAACCAAGAATACTGAACCCAATAAAGCAAACCTCCATATATAATCAAAAATTAAGTAATTCATTACTACCATATTAGTGTTACAAATATATTCTACATCCAGAAACAAAGAAAATTGCATTTATGAAATATGAGAAAGTATAAAACCCACCAGATAAAGAATAAAGGATATTCAAAGTAAACAAAAGAAATTTTGAAGAAAAGGTGATAGGAATCGTCCATTACTTATCACTAATACTTTTGAATGTGACTGTATTAAATCTTCCAATTAAAAAGACACAGACTGAATGGATTAAACAGGCCCAATGATGTTCTGTCTACAAGAAACCTACTTCACCAGTGAAGACTTACACAGACTGAAAGTGAAAGTGCAGGGTCACATGCGTGTCGTAGATTCCAACATGGTGGAATAGGAAAAGGGGGTACTGCTCTGGATAGGGGTAAATAGTAAAAAAAAAAAAAAAAAAATCTCAGGAAGTATATTCTCAGGGGATAATTAGAGAGAAAATCACAGTGGAGATTTTAAGGAACACCATAGATTAGTCTACAAGGTGTGACACACAGCATGAACACAGAGACAGCGCACAACACCAGCAGCCAAGAGCTAGAGAAAGTGCAGCTTTGGAGAGTAAGGTGAGATCAGACTGCAACAGACCATGCCACTGGTGATAAAGTCAGAAGGAGAAGAGCATGAGTCCTGGAGCCCTAAGAGGGTATAGGGTACCCACTAGCCCAGTGGAAAAAAACAGGCATATTTCCTCTCCTCATCCCCCACAGAACGGAGCCTAGCAACCAAGTGAGAGAGGGTGGGTGCCATTTTGAGCATAAGCAACAGCTATGGAAGCTCTTGTGGACACCCCCAACATCTGGTTGGGAAAAGGAGCCATCTGACCAGCAGCACTGGCAGCAGCAGCTTGGGTACATGCATCAGGCAACCGGCGGGGGGTGGGGGGGGGTTGGCAGCTTTTGTGCCTGCATGTAATCCAGAGGTTCTACCAGAGGGGAAAATTAATGTTCTCCATTGACATTGAGTTTGCCTGGGAGGATTAACAGGGGGCTGGGCACCCACATATGACTGTGAGGCGCCCCTAGCCCATGGACATACCATTGGCTCCAGGGCTCTATGCAGAGTATCCACGGTCAGCTTGCTCTGGGAACATCTTTGCCTCTCTGTGGATGGACAGGCTATTGAAGTAGAGAGTATCTTATGCACCCCATGACTGTGGGAGCCTTATATGCTGAAATTGTAGTAACCCTTTGATTTCATGTGAGGGTGCAGGGTGTAGCTGGGTCTCTGGGCAATTGATCTGAGTGGCTCCACACACTCAGAGCTCCTTGATTTCCTGGGATGGGTCATTAGAATGGGATCCATGCTCACACTGAGGTCTGCACAGATCCTTTGTGTGGTTCATAGGGCATCATGGATGAGTATTGCACACACAGTGGACTAACACTCGGGCAATGACCACCTTGGAAGACAGGAGGTGAGGGTATGCTTACACCAACAGAGGTGATCACACTTTTCTTTCACGTAAGAAGAGATCTGGCCAGCGCCGCGGCTCACTAGGCTAATCCTCCGCCTTGCGGCCCCAGCACACCGGGTTCTAGGCCCGGTTGGGGTGCCGGATTCTGTCCCAGTTGCTCCTCTTCCAGGCCAGCTCTCTGCTGTGGTCAGGGAGTGCAGTGGAGGATGGCCCAAGTCCTTGGGCCCTGCACCCCATAGGAGACCAGGAGAAG
The DNA here is from genome assembly GCF_051225735.1 of Oryctolagus cuniculus. NCBI lineage: Eukaryota > Metazoa > Chordata > Mammalia > Lagomorpha > Leporidae > Oryctolagus > Oryctolagus cuniculus. Next base: position 74,230,417 of record NC_142869.1, read on the forward strand.
TACCTGGCTCCTGCCATCGGATCAGCGCGGTGTGCCAGTTGCATCGTGCCAGCCTTGGCAGCCATTGGAGGGTGAACCAACGGCAAAAAAGACCTTTCTTTCTGTCTCTCTCTCTCACTGTCCACTCTGCCTGTCAAAAAAAAAAAAAAAAAAAAAAAAAAGATGAAATCTACCATGACCAACCTGGCTGTCAATCTGGAAACTCAGCCCACTCTGGAGGAGGAGATACCAGAGCTCCCTGGAATATCCATCACATACCTCTGGGTATTTCCTGAAAGTGCAGATATTCCACTAAGCCACAGAGGCATAGTTCAAAGACAAAAATCATCAGAGGAAAAATTGACAAGTATCTCCACAAATGCCTAAAAATAAATACAGAAATACAAGAATAAGGAAAACAACATGACCTCCCCAGCAAAGGGCCACAACAACACTTCAATAATAGATTGTGAAGATGAAGAGATTAATGAAATGCCTGTAATGGAATACAAAAGATTAGTCTTGAAATTATTAAATGCTCTTAGAAATCAATATATGATATGACATGAATGAAACATTATCAAATAAAATTGAGATTTTGAAGAGAAATCAAGGGGGAAATAAGCGAAAGGAAGAACTCAATATTTCACACAAAGAATATAAATGGAAATCCTTGATAAAAGACTTGGTAAAGAATGAGAAAGAATATTTGAATTAGAAGACAAATCTTTGAAAATTTTACAGTCAGACCAAAAAAAAAAAAAAGACAAAGAAAATGAAAAAGAAGAAAGAAGAAAAATTAAAAACAGTGTTGGAAATTTATGAGATACTGTCAAATGACCCAATGTATGGGTATTAGAAATTCCTGAAGGTATGGAAACACAGAATGGTGCAGGAGGCCTATTCGGTGAAATAATTACAGAAAATTACAGAAAATGTCCTTAATGGGGGGAAAGAAGGGGATGTCCAAGTATACAAGGAACTCCTAATATACATGAACAGAAAAGATCTTCATCACAACACATTGTAGTCAAACTTTCAACAGTGAAACATAAAGAAAAGATTCCAAAATGTACATCAGAGAAATGCCAGATTACTTTCAGAAGATCTCCAATTAGACTCACAGCTAGACTTCTCATCAGATACCCTGCAGGCTAGGAGAGAATGGAGACACAGTATAAGTCTTAAAGAAAAAAACTGTCAACTGAGAATACTGTACCCTGCAAAGCTCTCATTTATGTGTGAAGGTGAGATAAAGACGTTCCATAACACAAAGAAATTGAAAGAATGTCACCACTCATCTGGCCTCATAAAAGATGCTTAAGGATGTGTTACACACAGAAACACAGAAAGACAGCCATCATTATGAAAGAATGTCAAGGCAGAAAATCTCCCAGTAAAAAATACAAAGGAAATTAAAACAAAAAATAGGAACATTTACAGGAAAATGGCAGGGCTAAGTCATTATTTATTAATAGTAAATCAAAATGTAAATGACCTAAACACTCCAATTAAAAGATAGAGGCTGACTAAATGGAATAAAAAACAAAATCCATCTATTTACTGCCTATGAGAACTCACCACACCAACAAATATATACACAGCCTGAAAGTGAAACGATGGAAAGAGATATTCCATGCTTACAAAGAACAGAATGAGCAGGTGTAGCTATATTAAAACCACACATATTAGACTAGATACATATAACTTACCCAAACTGCATCATGATGACACAGAAAATGGGAATGGCCAGTAAACTATAATGAGAATGAGAAAGTAATAAACAGAACCTTGACAAAGAAGAGCCCAGGACAAGATGGGCTTACTGCTGTCCTTCACCAAATATTTAAGAACACACACGTATCCTTCTTCAACTATTTCAAAAACTGAAAGGGAAGAAACACTTACAAATTCATCCTATGAGGCCAGTATTACCTTGATTAGAAAACCAGATAGGGACACAATAGCAAACAAAACTAAAGAATAACTGATGAACATAAATGCTAAAATTCTGAACAAAACACTAACAAATTAAATTTTAAAAATCATAAAAAAGGTCAGTCACCTGAATCCCATAAGGTTCAGTGATGATTCAGTATTCACAAGTCAATAATATAGTTTATCAATAGATTAAAAATTCTATTATCATTTTATTAGATAGAGAAATAGTATTTGTTAAAACTAAAAATCCATTCATGGGGGCCAGTGCTGCGGTGTATGGGCACTAGTTCAAGTCTTGGTTGCTCCACTTCCAATCGAAATCCCTGCTAATATGTCTGGGAAAGCAGTAGAAAGTGGTCTCTCTCTTCTACCCCTCTCCTCTCCTCCCCTCCCTTCTTTTCCTCTCTCTCTCTCTCTCCCACCATCCCTCCCTCCCCAGCTCTGCCTTTTGAAATAAATAAATAAATCTTAAAAAATCCATTCATGATATAAGAAAACCTTGAATAAAATGTAGAAGGAATACATCTCAGCATAATGAAGGTAATATATTATAAATCCACAACCAATATCATATTAAATTAGGAAAAGTTGAAGGCATGTTTCCTAAGATCTGTCTCAGACAGGATGTTGGCATTCATTGCTTTTATTCATACAATACCAGAAATTTTAGCCAGAACAATTAGGCAAGATAATAAAAAAGCATACAAATGGGAAAGGAGAAAGTTAAATTATACTTGTTTGCAGATGACATGATTCTACTACAGAGAAATCAAAATATTCCACTGAGAGGCAATCAAATTTGAAAAACAAATACACTAAAGTTACAGGATATAATAACACACAAAAATTAGAAGCATTTTCATACACCAACAATGAACTTGCTGAGAAAGTATTTACAAAAGAATTTTTTCAGAATAGCTACAAAAAATAAAATATAACACATATGAATATATTTCACCAAGAATGTGAAAGATCTCTACATTGAAAATCACAAAATACTAGTGAGGTTGAAAAAGATACACAGCAAAGAAAGGACCTCCCACGTTCTATCTCATTATGAATGTCAAAATACATACTTGTTCTAAATTTAAAGTAGTGATAACTAGAGGCTGAGAAGAGCGAGGGCAGAGAGATGGGAGGAGGTGGAATGGGTACTAAAAAGTCATCAGGAGAAGTTACAGGTTCTGGTGTGCTGCAATATAATGTGGTAACTGTAATTCACAACAACATATTAACTGTAATAAAACAAACTGGAAGAGAGGAGCTGGTAGCCTCCAAACACAAAGAAAAGGTAAGAATATAGAAAGGCTATTAGCCTAGAATGATATGTATGCTGAGTATATATGTTGAAATATTAGGCCGGCGCCGTGGCTCACTAGGCTAATCCTCCGCCTTGCGGCGCCGGCACACCGGGTTCTAGTCCCAGTTGGGGCGCCGGATTCTGTCCTGGTTGCCCCTCTTCCAGGCCAGCTCTCTGCTGTGGCCAGGGAGTGCAGTGGAGGATGGCCCAAGTGCTTGGGCCCTGCACCCCATGGGAGACCAGGAAAAGCACCTGGCTCCTGGCTCCTGCCATCGGATCAGCAGGGTGCGCCGGCCACGGCGGCCATTGGAGGGTGAACCAACGGAAGGAAGACCTTTCTCTCTGTCTCTTTCTCTCACTGTCTAATTCTGCCTGTCAAAAAAAAAAAAAAGAAAGAAATATTGCACTGCATCCAGTAAACATGTAAAAGTACTCCATGTTGATCAAAATTTTTTAAAATAATGAAAAAAATACACAAATAAGGCCTTTGCTTCTGTATTGTTGCTAATAGCCTCAGAGATAAAAATAGATTTTGGTTTTTCTTATAATACTCAATAAACAAAAACCTTTTTTTTACTATGCAATTTTTGTAATAAAAGAATTTAACAATTTTATTGGAATGACAAAGCCTAAAAATTGTTTCCAGAATCTTTTAATATCATAATTAAAGTATTTGAACAATTTAGGCTCTGCTCTCCCAATAAACCAATTCTTTTACAATTTATTTGTTTTCAATATCCCCTAAGGGATAGAAGTATTACGAGATACACAATACAGTAAGGTGTAACCGAAACTCCTCTTTTAATTATAGCATCAACTGTACCTGGTGGTATACATACAAATTTCATTATGTCAGTTACCAGCTAAATACCTTCAACTGTTTTCTACTACCTTGAGGATTAAGTCAAATATTACAACTTTTAAAGTCCTTTTTCTACTCCATTTTTTGTTGCTTTAGGAGCAAACTGTCAAATTACTTTAAAATATCTTCATTCATTATCAATATCTCAGTAATACTGAATTATGTCCTATTTAAATCTTTCATACTTCATTCTTTAATAAATTCAACTTCTGCTCTCTGGGTCTGAATACCACTCGCTGCCTCTCTACACACAGACTGAACATATAAAATTTATTGCATACTTTAACTATCAGTTCAATGTTGCCTCTTCTCGATTTCCTGACATTCCAACAACTTTGAGTGTTTCCTTTCCCCCTTTCAACCATCTAGTTATTGAACTTATTTCATGCATCAGAGTGTACCCAGGTATTTATATCTTTTAACTTAGCAGTGAGAATCCTTCTAGGAAAGCATTCTCATTTTTCATCTTTGTTTTTATACCAATTCTATATGGGCAAAAGAAATAGGTCTCTTTTGTAATGCCCACCTAAAATTAAGGAATATCATATATATTTGATTGTCAAACTATTTATCTGAATCCTATCTTTATAATAGTAGCATTTTTATTCACTCTTGGTATACTTCTGTTTCAGATCTTTTTGCTTATTTTATAAATTATTCAATAGGAGAAACATAAGAAACAATGGTTTTGTGATGTATGCAAATACACTAGTGATTTTTCTTTTTTTCAAATTTCATAAGGTACAGAGTTAATAAACCATGAGCATTTGAAAGTCCAAGTATCAAATGGAATGCATAGCATGTCCTAAAGCACATTAACATCACATTGACTGCATTTGAATCTTTAAGGAACTGTTTACTGAACATATTATCATCTCTTTACTGATAAAATTTCATTAATTAATTTTTCATTCATACAGTAAATATTTATTAAAAACTATTATGTGCAGAATATTGGATACAATATTCTTGGAAATGTTTTTAATGAGAGTCTAACTTCTAGGTGAGGCTGAGCCTAGCAGTTAAGATACTTGTATCCCATATTGGAATACCTGGGTTTGATACCTGGCTCCAGCTTCCTGCCAATGCAAATCCCAGAAAATAGCAGCCATGTCTCAAATAATTGGGCCCTGTTACTCATGAGGGAGACTTGGATGGAGTTCACAACTCCAAGTCCTGACCTGCCCTGGATGTTGCAGGTATTTGGGATATACTCACCTTCAAATATATTAAAATGAATAAAGTAAATTATATAATTATTGTTTAAAGTTCAAGGTGAATTCCTACATAAATATGAGCAAGCCAGGTACTGACAAATGAGGTAAGACACTAATAAAATACAGTAACACTTCAACATAAGGAAAGATAATTTCCTTTCAGAAATAAAGACGAAAGCTTGAGTTGGATGTTATGACATTAGTAGTTTCTGTACGTGTGATTGTGGAAAATAACCAAACTTTCAACTCTATTTTTGTTTGTTTTCTTCATTAGTAAAGGGCAAAGATATTAAAAACTAACCACAATCATTTTAAACATACTTTAACTAATTTAAAAACAACATTACTGGACTTCATAACAATGACTGTTGGAATAGTAGGCACTGAGATAAATCTTAACTGATTTGCCTAAGTAATGAGTTCTTGAAAATATTTCATATAGATTTTTCCAGGCTATACTAGTGTACCTGGAATCAGTATAGGTTCTTCAATTCTTTTTATTAAAACAATTTATTCAGAAGATAATAATGAGAGAGAGAGAGAAAGACAGACAGAGAATCTTCTATCCTTTGATTAACTACTCAAATGCTCACAACAACCAAAGATAGGTCAGGCTGAATCCAGGAGTCAGTACTTCCATCTGGGTCTCCCATGTGGGAGGCAGGGACTCAAGTACTTGGGCCATCATCCGTTGCTTTCCCAGCATATGAGTAGGAAGCTGAATCAGAAGAAAAGCAGGGGCCGGCGCGGTGGCACAGCAAGTTACAGACCTGGCCTGAAGCACCTGCATCCCATATGGGTGCTGATTCTAGTCCTGGTTGCTCCTCTTCTGATCCAGCTCTCTGCTATGGCCTGGGATACCAGTAGAAGATGGCCCAAATCCTTGGGCCCCTGCACCCACATGGGAGACCTGGAAGAAACTCCTGGCTCCTGGCTTCAGATCGGCGCAGCTTCGGCCTTTGCGGCCATCTGGGGAGTGAACCAGCCAATGGATGGAAGACCTCTCTATCTCTACCTCTCTCTGTAACTATGTCATTCAAATAAATAAAATAAAATAAAATAAATAGAAGAAGAAGAAGAAGAAGAAGAAGAAGAAGAAGAAGAAGAAGAAGAAGAAGCAGCAGCAGCAGCAGCAGCTGGGACTAGAGCCAGCATTCTGGTATGAGATGATGGCATTACAAGCGGTGACTTAACATGTTGTGACACAATGACAACCTTTCATCAATTGTTTTTTTTTTTTTTTTTTTTTTTTGACAGGCAGAGTGGACAGTGAGAGAGAGAGAGAGAAAGGTCTTCCTTTTGCCGTTGGTTCACCCTCCAATGGCCGCCGCTGCAGCCGGGCGCACCGCGCTGATCCGATGGCAGGAGCCAGGATCCAGGTGCTTTTCCTGGTCTCCCATGGGGTGCAGGGCCCAAGCACCTGGGCCATCCTCCACTGCACTCCCTGGCCATAGCAGAGAGCTGGCCTGGAAGAGGGGCAACCGGGACAGAATCCGGCGCCCCGACCGGGACTAGAACCCGGTGTGCCGGCGCCGCAAGGTGGAGGATTAGCCTATTGAGCCACGGCGCCGGCCTCATCAATTGTTTTTATCTGGATATTTATAAAACTAGAATACAAACAAATATTCCAAGAAAATAATATCATAAAGTCATTCAAATATATTTTCTGCACATTCAACTTGACACAAGGCATATAAACTTAGAATTTTTTTTCAGAATTCCTTATATTGCTTTATAATAAGTCACATAATTTTGCAAAAAATTTGAGTATTTTTTAAAGATACATTTATTTATATGAAAGTCAGAGTTACACAAAGAGAGAAGGAGAGGCAGAGAGAGAGAGAGAGAGAGAGAGAGAGAAAGAGAGAGAAAGAGAGATATATTCCATCTGCTGCTTCACTCCCCAATTGGCTGCAACAGCTGGAGCTACGCTGATCCAAAGCCAGGAGCCAAGAGCTTCTTCCGGATCTCCACGTGGGTGCAGGGCCCAAGAACTTGAGCCATCTTCTACTGCTTTCCCAGGCCATAGCAGAGAGCAGGATCGGAAGTGGAGCATCTAGGGCTTGAACCGTTGCCCATATGGGATGCCGGCACTGCAGGCGGTGGCTTTACTCTGTACCCCCACAGTGCCAGCTCCAAGTCCGAGTATTATTTTATTACATAATAATAATACTTTTCAATTGATACTTATTTCAGCTAAAATTTAAAAATTTAAAGCAATTAGTTGGGATTATAGAAAAATTTTTAGGATGGTTGATTGGCAGACAAAGGTAAAATAAAGAAAACAAGATTAACAAAGTGCTGCATAACATTTTAGGAGCATCAAAATGAATGATCTACTTATCTCTTACTTAGGATTCTTTCAGCTCTAATGACATTTGGAGAATTATAAAGTCTTGGGGAGAAAAACATATATAGCCAACTAATCACATAGATACTGAAAGTCAAAAGATATGTTTTTATACTACAAGTACCTACAAAATTATAGGTTTAATAGATGTGTTTCATTCATTTTTAAACTGTTGACTAATAACTCAGAATAGGAAAATCACAGGGGAGTGAAGGTATTTTTTTCAGTAATCTACTTTATCTGGTTTTATAGTAATTTTATAAAAATAATAATTTCATAATCTGAGTATAAGATTTTAACTTATATAAATATTAGGAAAATTTACTGAAAATACTTTTTGAAATATCATTGAATTGAAGTAAGATAACTGCTTATTAAATGTGATCCCTATCCCTCAGCCCCACATCTAGAATCTGAATTTGTGATGAATCCTTTTATTGTAGCCTTCCAGAAACTATCCTTGAAGGCAAGATGCATGCATATGTTCAAAGGAAAGGTAGAATATTATGCTAAGGAGGGGTAGTGCAATAGGCTTTGTATTCAAGTTATTTGCCCAATACGTGTGAAAGCTGCTGATTATGGTTTTTGCAAAATTAACTTATCCATTTCATTAAAATACTTTGAATAATTTTAAAGAAAATACTGAATTAATTATTATAGAAAATAATCAGTGGGGCCAGTGCAGTGACACACTGGGTTGGTCCTCTGCCTGTGGTGCTGGCATCTTAAGTGTGTGCCGGTTCTGGTCCCGGTTGCTCCTCTTCTAGTCCGGCTCTCTGCTGTGCCCTGGGAAAGCAGTGGAGGATGGCCCAAGTGCTTGGGCCCTGCACCTGCATGGGAGACCAGGAGAAAGCACCTGGCTCCTGGCTTTGGATCGGAACGCTCCGACTGTTGCAGCCACTTGGGGAGTGAACCAACGGAAGGAATACCTTTCTGTCTCTCTCTGTCTCTCACTATCTGTAACTCTGCCTGTCAAATACATAAATAAAATCTTTTAAAAAAAGGAAAATCATCATAACTCCTCTAGAGTTTGTTTTATTTTCAAATTTTATACTTAACAAAATTTAAAATTTTGCCATATCCATTTCATATGTAAGTGTTATATACATACAAATACACACTATTTTTCTTGAAAGTAGAATGTTAATGTCAAATAACATGGGATCCATGACAAGGATCTTAGAGTGAGAAAAGAACGGCAAATATGTAAAGGTATGATTCAGTGAAGATAACTATATACCAAATAATATGACATGTATACTTTGTTATACTCTCTATATATCAACTTCCAAAAGAGAGGAAATATGGAATTTGTATTTGTCTGGTTCATTTCATTTAATATAATGATCTCCATTTCTACCCATTTTATTGACTATGAAAGGATATCGTTCTTATAGCCATTTCATTCTTTACAACTTCAGTTATTTGAATAAAATATGAGATGAAATAATAACTTTTTAGCACTAGACTATCAAAGCCATTAGGATTGTATCCAAAGGACATGGTAATCAATATGAAAATTCTCCCACATTGAACTTTGAGACAATTGATGAATAATTCATGACAATAACTGCAATGGAACTGAAGCAAGTAAAATGTATCTAGTTTTATAAGTCCTCACTGGTCTTAATAAATACATGCACAATTATTAATTGATTCCACAAAAATACCACATAAAATAAACTCCTAAAGTCAGCAAACAATAATTACTTATTATTTCTTATACATCTATGAAATGGATGGGTTTAATTCATGTAGTGTGGGCTTGCCTTGGCTTTGTTCCAAATTGCAATGTGGGTTACAGCTTCCAAATATTTCTCAGCCTCCCTGATTTACAAGTTTCTTAGGACACGTTCTTCTCAAGGTGAAGGCCAAATAACAAACAGAAATAAAGAGAGAGAAAGAGAGAGAGAGAGAGAGAAAGAGAGAAAGAAGGAGAGGGAGAGAGAAGGAAAGGGAGAGAGAGAGAGAGAGAGAGAGAGAAAGAGAGACAGAGAAAGAGACAGAGAAAAAGAGAAAGAGAGAGAGAGAGAAAGAGAGAGAGAAAGAGAGAGAAAGAGAGAAAGAGAGAAAGAGAGAGAGAAAGAGAGAAAGAAGGAAGGAAGGAAGGAAGGAAGGAAGGAAGGAAGGAAGGAAGGAAGGAAGGAAGGAAGGAAGGAAGGAAGGAAGGAAGGAAGGGAGAGAGAGAGAAACTTAGCAAATATGTTACATGCCTCTACTTTTTTCATTTTTGTTTACGGTGATTGCTCATGGAAGACAGACTCAAAATCAAGGGGTAGGAAAATACACTTTGGCTTTCTCACAGGAAATTTCAAAGTCATGTGGTAAGGGCGTGGATGCAAGGGGAATGAAAAAATTAGGACCAAGAATTTTATCTGTCACCATCAAAATTGAAAGATGCAATAAAAAACTTCTTATTTGTAACAATGGTAATAAAGAGAAAGAATCAAGCTTAATCCAGCTTTCTTATACAAATTTCTCCTCTGGCTAAATAAACAGATGAATAGAAGGGTCCCTTTATAATCAATTTTTAAATCCTATATGGATTCATGGATTTGAACATCTGTGATTTTCTAACAGGAAAAGAAATATGCAGGGTTGGTTTGTGGCACAACAGGTTAGGTTACTACTTGGAAAGCTCTCTGGTTCTCCATCTCTCTCTGAAACTTTTTTAAAAACTAAGCAAATAAATCAACTTTTTTCAAAAGATATGTGTGTTTCTGTTTTTCAGAGAACTTCCACCATTCATGAAGTTGTCTTGGCCATAAAATAAACAATCAAATATGATCAACCAAACTCTATATACAACTACTAAATTAAAGATCGTTCAGAGGTCAGAGAGTTTAGATATACAATTGGAAAAGTTACAATTAGGTAAATCCTATAGGAAAATTCCCTAGCTTTCATCAACAAATAATGTGTAAAGAAAACACAAAAGAGAGGTTAAAAGTGTCTATGGGCTGGTGCCGTGGCTCACTTGGCTAATCCTCCGCCTGCAATGCCGGTACCCCGGGTTCTAGTCCCGGTTGGGGCGCTGGGTTCTGTCTCGGTTGCTCCTCTTCCGGTCAAGCTCTCTGCTGTGGCCCGGGAGTGCAGTGGAGATGGCCCAAGTGCTTGGGCCCTGCACCTGCATGGGAGACCAGGAGGAAGTACCTGGCTCCTGACTTCGGAGCGGCCATTTTGGGGGTGAACCAATGGAAGGAAGACCTTTCTCTCTGTCTCTCTCTCTCTCTCACTATCTAACTCTGCCTGTCAAAAAAAAAAAAGTGTCTATGAAACCCTTTAAAGAATAACAACATGTAGCACTTTTTAGATCTTCATTCCCTAAGAAACAAAAATAATTTTCTCTTTTCTGAAAAAGAATGCATTAGCAAAGGGAACAAAAGGAATTTTTCCAATTTCATTAGTGATTTTTCTCAAATATGTTCTCTAATATTCCCCAGGAAATGCTAATTTTACCTTTTAATAACCAGAACATTTTCATATTTATGACAGAAAACCCAGTGGGCAAATTAGGCTTTACAATATTAGCGGGATTTTTTTTTTGTAATCACGCATTTCAAGTGTGAGTTAATTATAAAACATATTTTCCTACTTTATACCAAATATTCTATTTTAAGTTAATACACAATAATTTGTAAATCTTGAGTTTTTTTACAGTGAGTTTATTTTCTTAAAATAATTTTCTCCCAGCTTTCAGGAAAGAAAAACAATTTTAAGAATAGCACTAAGTTCTGAAAAATAGGCATCTTACTATACATAATTACACCAGAATGCTCTGAAATGCTATTGAACTTTTAGTTGCCTATGTTAGGAAGACACAATACTGTTTACAAGTTAATTATACTTTACTAAACTGTATCAGATGCTGTTTTCCTGTATGGCTGAGATTTGACATTAAATTATTTATATTTTTATGTGACATGAGGGAAGGGAGAGGGAGAGGGAGAGGGAGAGGGAGAGGGAGAGGGAGAGGGAGAGGGAGAGGGAGAGGGAGAGGGAGAGGGAGAGGGAGAAGTGATCAAGCTTCTACTTGCTGCCACACTCTCCAAATACCTGGAATGGCTGGGCTGTTACAGACTGAAGCCTGTTTCCAAAAACTCAATCCAGTTGCCCTTTGTGGATACAAGACCCAACTTCTTCAGCTATAACCTCATGACATTGTTCATGGACTTGGTGTTCACTTACCTGATGCTGGAATTGGGGATGGAGCTATGACTTGACTGAGGCACTATGATATGGGATGCTGGTCTCCCAACTGCTTCTTAACTGCTAGGCTAAATACCCATTCCTATATCATGTATTTTAATTAATAATCAAAGCTGCAGAAAGAGTATTGGCAGCCTTAATTAGTGGGTGGAATAGAAATAGACTGACCCCTTGGGTGAATTGTGAAAGAGTATATAAATTATATTCAGAAATCATTTGATCTTAAGTTAGCAAGTATAGCTTGATACAACAACATGGATATGCGTTAGGTATACTTGGGAATGGTTTCTCTGTTGTTGGTAGCTATTAAAGAAACCAGGACCTAAACACAATTATATGTGGGTAAACACTCTCCTTTCCTCTTTCAACTTTCTTCATTTCTCAAATTTAAGATTTCAAAATAAATGAATAAGAAACTTATGCTGAAGTTGCTATAGATATGGGATGCAGGCAGCTGTTTCATATGCTCATTTTTATTTATTTATTTATTTTTAAACTTTTATTTAATGAATATAAATTTCCAAAGTACAGCTTAAGGATTACAATGGCTTCCCCCCCATAACGTCCCTCCCACCTGCAACCCTCCCCTTTCCCACTCCCTCTCCCCTTCCATTCACATCAAGATTCATTTTGGTTTCTCTTTATATACAGAAGATCAGTTTAGCATACATTAAGTAAAGATTTCAACAGTTTGCTCCCACACAGAAACATAAAGTGAAAAATACTGTTTGAGTACTAGTTATAGCATTAGATCTCAATGTACAGCACACTAAGGACAGAGATCCTACATGAGGAGTAAGTGCACAGTGACTCCTGTTGTTGACTTAACAAATTGACACTCTTGTTTATGGCCTCAGTAATCACCCTAGGCTCTTGTCATGAGCTGCCAAGGCTATGGAAGCCCCCTGAGTTCACTGACTCTGATAATTTAAGAAGGGGGTACCTTTCTCTGAAGGGAGGAAAGAACTTCCACTTTGACCATGGCCTTGTCATATGCTCATTTTATATCCAGAAATGAGACAGCTGGGCCACGTGGTAGATATACTTTTCTGAGGAATCTCTATAATATTTTCCATAATGATTGCATCAATTTGCATAATCCAACAGTTTATTAGAGTACCTTCACTTTCACATCCTTTCAAGCATTTTTTATTTTTTAATTTTTGGATGATAACTCTTTTAACTGGAATGAGGGGATACCTCACTGTGGGTTTTACTTGCATTTCTCTGATGGCTAGTGATCTTCAGCATTTTGTCATATGTCTGTTAGCCATTTGCATTTCATCCCTCAAAGAACACTTGTTCATGTTCTTTGCCCATTTCTTAATTGGGTTGCATTTTTTTTTTGTTGTTTAGTATCTTGTACTCCTTATATATTTCTTCATATTAAGCTTTTTGTAAAGATTTATTTATTTATTTATTTGAAAGTCAGAGTTACACACAGAGAGAGGAGAGGCAGAGAGAGAGAGAGAGAGAGAGAGAGAGAGAGAGGCCTTCCATCTGCTGGTTCATTCCCAATTGGCTGCAATGGCTGGAGCTAGGAGGTTCTTCTGGGTGTCCCACATGAGTGCAGGGGCCCAAGGACTTGGGCCATCTTCTACTGCTTTCCCAGGCCATAGCAGAGAGCTGGGTTGGAAGTGGAATAGAGCTGGGTCATAAACTGACGCCCATACGGGATGCAAGCACTGCAGGCGGTAGCTTTACCCACTACACCATATTAAGCTTTTATCTGGTGCATAGTTTACAAATATTTTCTCCCATTCTGTCATACCTTTTCATTTTGATGTGCTTCCTTTGCAGTGCAAAAGCTTCTTGTCATGTTATAATCCCATTTGTCTGTTTTTGCTTTTGTTCCTTGTATTTTCAGGGTCTTGTCCAAGAAAACTTTCCCTATGCCAACGTCTTGTAGCATTTCCCTATGTTTTCTTCTAGTAATTTGATGGTTTTAGGTACTAAGGGTAGATTCTTGATTGATTTTGAGTTGATTTTAATATGAGGTACAATGTTGTAGTCTTGTTTCAAACTTCTGCATATGGATATACAATTTTCCCAACACTACTTGTTGAAAAGTCTGCCCTTTTTCCAGTAAATGGTTTTCACTTGTTTATTAAAGATGCTTAGATATAGAAAATTAAGTACATATACATGATAGAATATTATTGAGTCATAAAAAAGGATGAAATACTGATGTTTCCACCAAAATGGATACAACCGGAGATCATTATGCTAAGTGAAAACAGCCAGATCCAAACTGTCAAATACCAAATTTTCTCTTATTTGTGGTTGATAATACAGAGAATGTAAATATTGCACACTGTCATAATATTTGGTATATAGTTACACATTCACTTCACTGAATCACACTATATAAAGGGAAATACACTATTCTTTCCCAAATTAGAAAAAGAAGAAATGAACAGAGAAAAAATAGTGAGAACTTTTGGGATACTAGTAATGTGCTGTTCTTAATTTGTATGTTGATTATGAGGGCGATCAGAGGACCAAAATTAATTGATCTATATACTTACATGAATTTTTTGGTATGTGCACTATGTTTCAATTAAATATTAAAAAAGAAACAGACATCCTATAGCTAGTATATCAAACTCAAAATATCTTTTCCATCCTCAAGATTATATAGTATTCTAATTATATTGATATAATTATATTCTAATAAGATTATCTTATTATTTCACTTTGCATTTAAACCTTTATTATACCTGGACATTATTTTGGCCCAATATTTGAGCTATTTTTTTATTTTTTTAAATTATAACTTAGGAGCACTTATTAAACTTACTTAAAATATTCCCTTTATCATTTAAGGAATTTTCACATAAGCTTGGGTGTGCTCAGGAAGTTCATGTTATTCCTTTGACCTGTCTGCTCATACTGATAAAAATGACTCTCTATGATAATTATACTGGTTGCATTTTATAAACTGTGATCAATTCCTTGTGCATCATGCTGTTTTTTTCAGTGTTTACTAAACTTGTGCATTCTTTTTCCAAATGAAATTGAACTCTACAGAATCAATTATTAAGAATTTCTTTAAAATCTGAATTCAATATTGAGAATTTATAGATTGATTTTCAGAGTTATTAGCACAGTACAATATTGGGACACTTTCACCCAGGATCATAGACACTATGTTTTATATATTCAAGCCTTTCCTTGGATATCCTTCAATATTATTTATATTATTTATCATCTATACTCATGTAACAATTTTTATTTCTGTTTCTACATATTTAATAATTTTCCTGCATCTGAGGATGGGATTTTAAAATTATATCTCTTTTTAAATGTTAACTTTAGTTTCTATAAAATATTATGTGTTTTTGTGTATGTCGCTGCTGTGTCTCTAAATGGAAATGAATATTAAAATATGTCCTATCTGGACACCTGAGAATATACTCCCTTGTGGATATAAATCGAATTTATATTGTAGCACCAACGCAGAGAACAATAATAAATATAAGGAACCAGTTGAAAGCATTCTTAGTATATAGAAAAAAGATAAGACATATTTTCTTGCTGGGACAAAATTTCCAATCCAAGCACCTCAGCATCTTTCCGTTTTAGTTCGGTGAAATATGAATGAGGTTGTTATAAAACCACTCAGTACAAAATGAAACAACCTCTTCAAATCTGAATTAACAAAAACAAGAATAACCCTGCACCTCTATTGATTTCAAATATTGGAATTAGGTATAAAATATAAAATATAAAATAACTATGTCTATATAGTATGAAAAATCATTGATGTATAAGATAAATCTAATAATTGTTTTATACTTATCTATCATTAACTTCTAATATTTGGACTTGATTCTCTTTGGATTCTGGGCTCACAGTTGCATAATCTATTGATGGTAACGCTATTACTGCAAATTATCCCATAAATTCTGATAATCTTTGGGATGAATATTCCCATTATCTTAAAATATAAATTACTTATTATTTTGACCTTGAACAAAGAGTACCTTTAAAAAATAGTGGTTAGCTTTAAAAAATCATTCTTAGGCTTATTGCTTGCATTATTTTTATTTTATTGGCTGATTATGGATTATTGAGTTTGAAAAATGATCTCTTAGATAGCTGGAAGGAAGTTATAATGTCATTTTAGAACACTGATTTTGATATTTATATATATAAAAAAAAAAAAAGGGGGCTGGCGCCGTGGCTCACGTGGTTAATCCTCCGCCTGTGGCGCTGGCATCCCATATGGGCACAGGGTTATAGTCCCGGTTGCTCCTCTTCCAGTACAGCTCTCTGCTGTGGCCCAGGAGGGCAGTGGAGGATGGCCCAAGTGCTTGGGTCACTGCACCCACATGGGAGACTAGGAGGAAACACCTGGCTCCTGGCTTCGGATCAGCGCAGCGCACTGTCCATTGCGGCCATTTGTGGGCTGAACCAACGGAAAAAGGAAGACCTTTCTCTCTGTCTCTCTCTCTCTCACTGTCTAACTCTGCCTATCAAATAAAAAAAAGATATTTATATTATATTTTTCTAGTTTTAACATTTTTATCTTTTATTTTCTGGCTTCATCTACCATGAATAATTAAAGTATATTACAATTATGTTGATGATATGCTTTTGTCACTTTCCTTAATCCATTTATATATTTTAATGCTAATTCATCATCTTATGAATGATATACTTCCTGGACATAAAATGATGATCCTTTATCTATTTTCATGTTTGGTTGATAAGAAATTTGAAAATATTAATATTGTTGTCATGACTTTTAAAATTTGAGGTATACTTTAAGATATAAATAAAGAATAGCAAGAATAAAAGGTATTCTGAAAAAGAGATGAATCAAAGTACTGTGAAAATAAGTTTTTATGTTTTTCAAGTATATCTATGCCAAGTATGTTTTTTTGTGTGTTTTAGCTATTTTCACCAAAATAAATTACTTATATAAACATAGTGTCTCAAAAATATCAGCACTGCCAAACTATAAATTTTATCAAATACGTTTAACCACTTTTAGTAAAGTTATAGAGATAGGAAAAATATAATGTTGCTAATAACACTAATAACATTGCCTAAGCTGCCTGTGTTTTTTCCATTCTCTATAACAAAGAGGGTAATAGCTATGTATGTGTATCCTAAACCCAGCAGAAAATAACAATGATTGTAGGGGCCAGGGTTGTGGTGCTATGTGTTAAGCTGTCACCTGTGACGCTGATATCCCATATGAGAATCATTTTGAGTCTTAGTTTCTCCATTTCATATCCAGCTCTCTGCTAGTGTTCCTGGGAAAGCAACAGAAGATGGCCCAATACCTTGGGTCCCTGCTATCCACATGGGAGACTCAGGTGGAATTCCAAGTTTCTGGCTTCAGCCTAGCCCAGCCCCAGCTCTGTGGTCTTTTAAGCAGTAGATCAGTAGATCCAAGATCTCTCCTTCTTTCTGTTTCTGTTTCTTCTCTCTCTCTCTCTCTTTGTGTGGGTGCATGTGTGTGTCTGTATGTGTCTGTGTATCTTCCCTTCTCTGTAAGTCTGTCTTTCAAAAAAGCCTTTAAAGGTTTTCTCCATTGAATGTTTTTTGTAAAGTACATCATAACAAGGATTTCAACACATATAGAAAATGTGCACTGATTAAATCAGGGGAATATAATTTCCACCTCATCGTTACTTTATGTTTTGAACCTTGGGGCTATTCTCTTTTAGTCATTCATAAAATATATAATAGGCTATTGTATTTTGATCATCGCCAAAGCTACAGGGATGATCCCATATTTAGGTCGAGTGGATGTTCAAATTCAGAATATAAGAAAGCAAAACAAGTTCACCATTTATTTTTCTGTTATATATAACACTTCTCATATTAGGCATATTTTTATTTAATTCCTTTTTATAAGGTAAAATTGTTGTCTAGAAAGTACAAATATTACTTCTTTAATTTAGCTATTCTTTTGAAAATGGGAGCAAGTTAGGTTAATTTTTGAAAAGAGAGGATATACCACCAGAACAGCAGTGGAGATAACTTCTTATGCTTGAGAGGTGTGTGTGTATGTATGTGTGTGTGTGTTTCCATGCATGATCGTAGCTTTTTATAAATTGAGGTGGTGGTCAGAATGATGACAAAACAAATACAGCAATGTGTCATTTAGGTTTAGGATGACTACAGTTTCATTGCAATACACATGGAATTCAAAGTACTTTCAAAATTATGACCAATTGGACATCTTTGAATTTTACTTATTTTGAAAATTTTTATGAATTTGTGTCCTGGTTTACTCTTTTTGAGTGTGAATTGTTTCTTTTCTAGTTTGTTCACTCTTTCACTCATTTCTCTGTCAAATAATTACTGTATACCTCCCATTTATACCAGGTGATTGCCTAAAGACTAAGAATGTGAAAAGAATCAGGGTAAGTGTTTTCTACTGTTTGGGACTAGGATAGCTGCTGTTTGGGACTCCCACATTCTGTATCGGAGTGTTAGTTAAAGACTAACACTGTTCCTCTGCTACTGATGCAACTTCTTGATTATGTGCCTGGGAAGGGAGCAGATGATGTCCCAAGTACTTGGGACCCTGACACAAATGTGAGACCCCGCTGGAATTCCTACCTTCTGTCTGTGGCTTGGCCCAACATTGATTTTTGCAGGCATTTGGGGGAATGAACCAGTCAGGGGGAGATCTTTCTTTTTTGCTCTCTTCCTTTTTGTCATTCTGCTCTTTAAATCAATCAATCAATCTTAAAAAGTAAGATTGAGCTCAGGGTCCCCAAAGCTAAGAACTGTGTCATGAGCTTGCAATGTTAAATGGTAATTATAAAACACTGTGACTGTCCCTTGCTAAGACTACCCAAAGGGCATATAAAACAGAGGGTGCAGGAGAGAAGGAGGTTAGCTATCAAGCAGAATTAATGAAGTTGATGAGTTTGAAACCTAAAGGATGACTGAAGTAAAGATGGTGAAACAGAGGAAAGGAGACCTGGAACAGTGTAAGCACAGCTTCTTAAATTAAAAGTGGCATTTGATGACTCAGAAAGAGAGCTACCAAAATTCTCTTCAAGGAAACAGCCAAGGGCAAGGAATTTTCTTACACCTTCAATCTACAAATCTCATAATAGCTTAAAAGGTCAGTGATGTTCCATACTAGCTAAGAAATTTATATTTGAAAATAAGTTTCACAACAAAGCTGTTCTATGGTAATTGTTTTTATGGCTTTTTAAAGCTCCATATTATAAGAGATGTAGAAATTCAATAGTGTATCTTTAAATTTTTAGTAGACAAAGAATGGGATTTTTCTTAATCATCTTAAAACTAATAACAATGGGACAAATATTATTGAGAATTTTTAAGAATTATGAGACAGATTTTATAGAAAAAGTTTTGTATTGATCATGCATCAATACAACTGATGATCAACTTTCTTGGATTTTGGCCAAGAATTCGGAGACATCCCTCCAGTCATTTAGAGGCAGTACTTGTGGCAAAACATTACTTAAAGCAGCAATTAGAAAAATGAGTCAGTAAAGTTTTTGTCTGAAGAATAAAATTTAATACAATTCACCCATGTGCCAAGCCATATATACAAACATTACATAGTTATCTATACCACAGTACGTAGTTTAGCCATTTCCTACAACCACATTTTTAGCTTTTTATTTTGTAATATTTGTATTTAGAAAAACGTTTTATATGTGGTACACAATTCTTGCATACCTTTTGATCTATTTCCCTTAATGACGATATTATTTACATAATAATAGTACAATGATTGATGACAGGATATTTACATTAATATAATACTCTTCACTAATCTACAGATCTTCCTTAAATTTTCACAATTTCCTCACTAATGTCCTCTTTCTGGCCAATATCAATAATTAATCATTAATGTCCTCTTTCTGGTAAAGGAAATTCAAGATCCTAGGTTGAACTCAGTTTATGAGTCTCATTTGTCTACTCCAATCTGTGAAAGTTTCTCAATATTTCCTTGTCTTTTTGGTCTTAACATTTATGAAGAACACTGATAGTCAACAAGATTATCAGCCTTTGCTCTTAGTCAATTTGTTTTTGTTTGATATTTTCTCCTTATTAGATTGGACTTACTGATATTTGGCAAGAATACAAGAGAGATGTTATATCCTTTTCAGTGCAAAACAGCAGGAGGTACATTATATCCATGGGTCTTATCACTACTGATGCAAATTTATTCCTTTCCCCTTTTTTTATGAAACTATGAAATTGTCTTGTTTTAGGACTCTGTTGTGCTACAGTGGGTTAAGCTGCTACTTGCGACTCTAGCATCCCATATTAGTGCCAATTTGAGTTCTTGTTGCTCCACTTCCAATTTGGCTTCTTGCTAATGTGCCTGGGAAGGCAGCAGAAGATGAATCAAGTGTTTGACCCCTGTCAACCATGTAGGAGACCCAGTGGAGTTCCTGGCTCCTGATTTTGGCCAGGCCCATTCCCAGTTGTTGCAGCCATTTGGGGAGTGAACCAGTGATTGCAAGATATTTTTGTCCCCACCTTTCTCTGTAATAGTGTTTCAACTAAACAAAATGAATCTTAAACAGGAAAATATCCTGTTTTTCATCATACTTTAGAGCACATCAATTTTTTTTGTCTGCCACAATTGTTGTGGAGTTTGCCTATGGTTGTAGTTCCACTGTGCATTTTATAATAATTAACTGGAATTCTACTATATGGAAGAATGTATTCCTCTCCACACTTTATGTATTCAATTCTTTATTCATCTTAATATGGAATCATGCTTGGATACTGACTTTATTCTACTGGTTATCATCAGTCACTATTATCATTTATTTTGTTGTTTAAGGTATATTTTCTTTGAAGACTGCAAGTTCTTTCAATAAGTTCTCTGCATCCTTTCCATATATCCTCATTATATTTTGAGCTCCTTCTGACTGTTTGGTACATCAAAATATTTCAGGCATAGTTTGTGTTGTCCCTTCTTAATTTGTAGAATTAAGCGTTTAAATAAGAAGCACTAATTACTTTTTTTGGGTTTTAGGGATGGGAGAATGGTCTTAGGAATCAAGATCTGGGTTCCCTTTGAAAGCCTACTCTTGAAAGCTTTCATAGAATCAAGATTTGTTATTTTTAAGTTCATTGCATTATTCAACTGGTGAGGTTTTCATTGTTCACGGATGCTTGATACTGAACATTATTACTGATAGTTTTTTTTTTTTTGATAGGAAGAGTGCACAGTGAGAGAGAGACAAAGAGAAAGGTGTTCCTTTGCCATTGGTTCACCCTCCAATGGCCACAGCGGCCGGTGAACTGCGGTCAGCGCACCATGCTGATCTGAGCCAGGAGCCAGGTGCTTCTCCTGGTCTCCCATGGGGTGCAGGGTCCAAGTACTTGGGCCATCCTCCACTGCAATCCCTGGCCACAGCAGAGAGCTGGCCTGGAAGAGGGGCAACCGGGACAGAATCCGGCGCCCTGACCGGGACTAGAACCTGGTGTGCCAGTGCCGTAGGCAGAGGATTAGCCTATTGAGCCGTGGCACTGACCTGATAGTGTTTTTAATTCATATTTATAACCAATGTCTCCCTTACTTTCAAAAGAGGTTGGCAATCCAAGACTCCCATGCAGAAGTGTCTGGTGGGTGGATGTTACAGGCACTCAGACTCATTACCATTGTCTTAATCTTACTGTTACAGTTTAGACAATCATCTCATTATTGCCATGAACCCTCCCCAAATCTTTTAGTCAAGATGAGCCTTTAACTTTAGGTTTTGTTTCACTTCCTGTCTCGTACCATCTCCTAGGCAGTGTCCCCTGCAGCCTTGTTAATACTCAGAACTACCATAGTTTACCTAGGTTATTTTACCTTCTCTTCCTGGCCTATGCTAAAACTATTTTCTCCTTCCCTGTATCCCAGTTAAAACTGCTCAACCTTCAATATTGATGAGATGGGCTAGATGTTGAGGAGAAAGTTAAGGGTTTAAAAATATGTTGATTAAATACCACTAACATTCACCCTTCATGTAGATTTTCCAATTTCAATTGATATCTACAAATACTATCCATTCAGTATAATGAAGTAGAATGTATTTTGATAATATTTAAGTTCCTGGAACCTCAAAATTTTCAAAATTACTTAAACATAGACAACCCTACTTCCTCAGTATATGGAAAGAATTAAGGTAAACATAAGGTACAGCATATTTATTCTGTGTATCCTTTGGTATAATATTATTTATGATGACATTTCACAACATAAAAATATTAAATTTATTTAATATAAAATTTTAGAGAAATACTTAACTAGAAAGTAATTAAGGACCAGGTTTAGAAGTTTACATTTAGAATATTATGAAATGTCTTTTCTCTTTGAGTGATTACAAAATAAGTAGTTCCTTGTTATTTTTACAACTATTTGATTGCTTGAACACCTCTTGACAGGAAGCAGATGGTAAAGGTAGACAATGCATGTTTGAGGAACTGGTACTGTGATACTTTTCTCACTGTTGATATGTACCTATGTCTCATCAATAAATGCCTATCAACAAGAGAATGTCATTCAATGTGTAAATAGTCTACTTTGAAAGTTCTAGTCGACATGAGCATTTATATTTTATGCAGTCTTGAAGGGACTGAAAACTCTATAAAAATTCTCTGACAAGTGGACAGAATGCATGATTACATAGGGACTTTGAGATACTGGTTATGAGGATCCCCACCCTATATTGAGTAAGATTTGAAGACAGCAGGTGAGTATCTTCATAGAGATTCAATTAGAATATCTCATTATATCACAAAAGGTGGGACCCCAAGGTTTTCTTCTGGCCATTCTAGAATATAGCATAAAAGAATAAGAAGCTATTTCCTTATTTGTAAAATGTCTTCTTTCAGACATACACATTACCCAAAATATGGATGGGTGGTCTTTTAGAACATGATTCTCTCTCTGGTGAACCTGGCACTTCATCCTTTTTCTCTTGGCTTCCTATCTCTATCAGTAGCCTTCTCTAAATTTAGACCCTTGCTCTGTCAGCTTTGGGCATTTTTCTTCTCTCCCCAGATGATTAGATTACTTGATTTAGGGAACATGAAGCTTCCTTTCGGTTAGGACTCATTCCTGAGAGTATTATTACAGGAATAATTGTTGTTTTCAGAGCTGAGTGTCCAGAAATCCTAACACCACTCCACACCCTGACCTAAACCAAGAGTAATTTTTAGAAAAGATAATTAAAATGGGATTATTATAACTATGGAAATAAAAAGTAGTAATCCTGAACAAAACACTTTGCCAAAATTAGCCAATAAGCTAAAAACTACATTTGTGAGCAAAATGCATGATCACAAGTTCTTGGAAGTCAGATTGCTTATCATTTTCTTACCTCTTTCTCTGACCTGCTTGTATCTGGGATCATTTAACTATACTCCTAATTGCTTTAATTATCATTCTAATTGATTTCCACATTTAATGAAAGTAAAGGAGAAAAAAATGAGTTGTAGTATGTGGTCAGTATCATTTTAATCAGTGTTTATTAAGGACCAAATTTTGTGCAAAATGTTGAGAAAATAAAGAGCTGTATGGCACATCCATCAATAGGCGCTCCAGATAATATGGTACCCAAGTAAATAATTACACTCAGTGAAAAAAAGCAGTGAATAAGAATACATAAGTAAGGGCGGAGCCAAGATGGCGGAATAGTGAGGGCGCGCACCGATAGTCCGGGAAAATTTAGTTTAATAAAAGGGGAGTTACGGTAGCCTCAGAAAAAAGAACCAGGAAAATATTGCAGAGGAAACTGTACTGGATTGAGTGGCCGTGAATCGGAGGACCTACTGGGAGAACAAGGTTGCCCACAGCGCGGAAGCCAAGCCGCGGGACCGAGCCGCGGAAGCCGAGCCGCGGGACCGAGCTGCGCAAGCCGCAGGCTCTGCACGCCAGTGCTCGAAGGGGAGTGCGTGCCACACAGTCAACAGTGGAGAGACTTGGGACGTCCAGGGCTCCGAGTCCACACATCGGCGCTGGAAGGGGAGCGGACCTGCGTGGAGAGCTGGGAGCCCACAGTTCGGGACACCAGCGGCAGACTCAACACACCAGCACTGGAACGCGAGGTGAGCCGAACCTCAATAGCCCGAGACACCGGCAGGCAAGTGGAGAGAGGAGACTAGAGGGAATGACCCCCCGGGGGGGGGGAACTTCACCAGGCTAACTGGAAGAGAGAGAGAGAGAAAAAAAAAAAGGTGACTGGTACGGACACGGGTTTCTCTCTCTCCGCCCACCTCTCAAGGGCGAGCAAGACAAAGAGCAGGCGCCATCTTGGACATACGTCATAAGCAGAGCGACCTCAGGTCTACACCGGCCCTGAGCCTAGCAGAAAAACCTGACTCTGGGTGGGGTGAATTAACAGGAGATTAGGACCTAGTAAATTTGTGGTGCTACTGAACTGAGACTGTGAAAAAAGAGACGGTGGGGGAGAGAACTCATGGAATTCACGTGAGCACTCTCCAGAGACGCTACAATTCCGTAACTTTGGCAACCCAGTGGGAGACTGAAGGAGAATTTGAGCCCACTCTGAGGGCCGAACAGATTCCCTGTGTGGTCCTTGGGAAAGAGCTTCTGATCTCTGGCTCCTGTGGGTATATCATTTGCCTGCTAACTACCTCCAACTTCGTTCAGCTGTGCAGAATAACTTCCCTTTTGAATCAAAAAAAAAAAAAAAAAAGAAAGAGAGAGAGAGGTTTACCACGCCTAACCTGGGAGTGTCACCTTTGGCACACCAAACAGAGCTCTCAGGCCACACCCATCTCAAGCCCTAAGGCTCCATCAAAAACAGATAGTCCACTTAATCTAGAGTCATAGTATAACAAGAAAAAGCACCACAGTGAAGAAACCAAATATCTCCAATATGCCAAATAACAAATGCAAAAACCAAGGTAATAAAAACAAGGAAGTCACCATGAAGCCCTCAAATGAAAAAGACACCCCAATTAAAGATTATGAGGATGATGACATAGAAGAAATGCAAGAAGCAGATCTCAAAAAATTGATAAGAACATTAAGAAGTTCTCAAAAACAAATTCTTGAACTACAGAAATCCTTAATGGACAACATAGAAAATCTCACTCATGAAAATGAAATATTAAGGAGGAATCAAAATGAAACGAAACAACTAGTACAACAGGAAATTGGGATAGTGACTGAAGTGAAGAATTCAATAGATCAAATGAAAAACAAAATAGAGAGCCTTACAAACAGAATGGGTGAAGCAGAAGAGAGAATATCGGACTTAGAAGACAGAGAACAGGAAAGGATACAGTCAGACCAAAGAAAAGAAGAGGAAATTGGAAATCTAAAACATATTGCCGGGAATCTTCAGGATACTATTAAAAAACCCAACATTTGGGTTCTAGGAGTTCCTGAAGGCATGGAGAGGGAGAAAGGATTAGAAGGCCTTTTTAGTGAGATATTAGCAGAAAATTTCCCAGGTTTGGAGAAGGACAGAGAAATCCTAGTACAGGAAGCTCACAGACCCCCTAATAAACACGACCAAAAGAGATCCTCACCACGACACATTGTAATTAAACTCATCACAGTGAAACATAAAGAAAAGATCCTAAAATGTGCAAGAGAGAAACGTCAGATTACTCTCAGAGGATCTCCAATCAGACTCACAGCTGACTTCTCATCAGAAACTCTACAAGCTAGGAGGGAATGGCGAGATATAGCCCAGGTACTAAGAGAGAACAACTGCCAGCCCAGAATATTATATCCTGCAAAGCTATCATTTGTGAATGAAGGTGAAATAAAGACTTTTCATAGCAAACAGAAATTGAAAGAATTTGTTGCCACTCGTCCAGCCCTGCAAAAGATGCTTAAAGATGTGTTACACACAGAAACAAAGAAACACGGTCATCAATATGAAAGAAGGTAAAGGAAGGAAACCAAGGAAGGAAAGCTCACAGCAAAAGATCACAGGGAACTCAAAGCATATATTAGAACTTATCTTTGGCAAATGGCAGGGCAAAGTTACCACTTATCATTAGTCACATTGAACGTGAATGGCCTGAACTGTCCAGTTAAAAGACACCGATTGGCTGATTGGGTTAAGGAACAAAACCCATCTATTTGCTGCTTACAAGAAACACATCTTTCCAACAAAGATCCATACAGACTGAAAGTGAAAGGCTGGAAAAAGATATACCATGCCAACGGAAATGAAAAAAGAGCGGGCGTAGCCATCTTAATATCAGACACCATAAACTTTACCACAAAAACCATTAAGAGAGACAAAGAGGGACACTACATAATGATTAAGGGATCAATTCAACAGGAAGATATAACAATTATCAATGTATATGCACCTAACCACAGGCTACCGGTTTATCTAAAAGATTTGTTAACAGACTTAAAGGGAGACTTAGACCCCAATACAATAGTACTGGGGGACTTCAATACTCCACTCTCAGAAATAGACAGATCAATAGGACAGAAGATCAACAAGGAGTCAGTAGATTTAAACGACACTATAGCCCAAATGGATCTAACAGATATATACAGAACTTTCAATCCTACAGCTAAAGATTTTACATTCTTCTCAGCAGTACATGGAACCTTCTCTAGGATTGACCAAATACTAGGCCATAAAGCAAGTCTCAGCAAATTCAAAAGAATTAGAATCATACGATGCAGCTTCTCAGACCATAAAGGAATGAAGTTGGAAATTAGCAACTCAGGAATCCCTAGAGCATACGCAAACATATGGAGATTGAACAACATGCTCCTGAATGAACAATGGGTCATAGAAGAAATCAAAAGAGAAATCAAAAACTTTCTGGAAGTAAATGAGGATAACAGCACAACATACCAAAACTTATGGGACGCAGCAAAAGCAGTGTTAAGAGGAAAGTTTATATCAATAGGTGCCTACATCAAGAAATTGGAAAGGCACCAAATAGATGAGCTTTCAATTCACCTCAATAGAAAACCTACAGCAAACCAGACCCAAATCTAGTAGGAGAAGAGAAATTATTAAAATCAGAGAAGAAATCAACAGGATTGAATCCAAAAAAACATTACAAAAAATCAGCCAAGCGAGAAGCTGGTTTTTTGAAAAAATAAACAAAATTGACACCCCATTGGCCCAACTAACTAAAAAAAGAAGAGAAAAGACCCAAATCAATAAAATCAGAGATGAAAAAGGAAACATAATAACAGACACCACAGAAATAAAAAGAATCATCAGAAATTTCTACAAGGACTTGTATGCCAGCAAACAGGGAAACCTATCAGAAATGGATAGATTCCTGGACACATGCAAACTACCTAAATTGAACCAGGAAGACATCGAAAACCTAAACAGACCCATAACTGAGACAGAAATGGAAACAGTAATAAAGGCCCTCCCAACAAAGAAAAGCCCAGGAACAGATGGATTCACTGCTGAATTCTACCAGACATTTAAAGAAGAACTAACTCCAATTCTTCTCAAACTATTCAGAACAATCGAAGAAGAGGGAATCCTCCCAAATTCTTTCTATGAAGCCAGCATCACCTTAATTCCTAAGCCGGAAAAAGATGCAGCACTGAAAGAGAATTACAGACCAATATCCCTGATGAACATAGATGCAAAAATCCTCAATAAAATTCTCGCCAATAGAATGCACCAACACATCAGAAAGATCATCCACCCAGACCAAGTGGGATTTATCCCTGGTATGCAGGGATGGTTTAATATGCGCAAGACAATCAATGTGATACACCGCATTAACAGACTGAAGAAGAAAAACCATATGATTATCTCAATAGATGCCGAGAAAGCATTTGATAAAATACAACACCCGTTCATGATGAAAACTCTAAGCAAACTGGGTTTGGAAGGAACATTCCTCAATACAATCAAAGCAATCTATGAAAAACCCACAGCCAACATCCTATTGAATGGGGAAAAGTTGGAAGCATTTCCACTGAGATCTGGTACCAGACAGGGATGTCCACTCTTACCACTGCTATTCAATATAGTTCTGGAGGTTCTAGCCAGAGCTATTAGGCAAGAAAAAGAAATTAAAGGAATACAAATTGGGAAGGAAGAACTCAAACTATCCCTCTTTGCAGATGACATGATTCTTTATTTAGGGGATCCAAAGAACTCTACTAAGAGACTATTGGAACTCATAGAAGAGTTTGGCAAAGTAGCAGGGTATAAAATCAATGCACAAAAATCAACAGCCTTTGTATACACAGGCAATGCCATGGCTGAGGAAGAACTTCTAAGATCAATCCCATTCACAATAGCTACAAAAACAATCAAATACCTTGGAATAAACTTAACCAAGGACGTTAAAGATCTCTACGATGAAAATTACAAAACCTTAAAGAAAGAAATAGAAGAGGATACCAAGAAATGGAAAAATCTTCCATGCTCATGGATTGGAAGAATCAATATCATCAAAATGTCCATTCTCCCAAAAGCAATTTATAAATTCAATGCAATACCAATCAAGATACCGAAGACCTTCTTCTCAGATCTGGAAAAATTGGTGCTGAAATTTATATGGAGGCACAAGAGACCTCGAATAGCTAAAGCAATCTTGTACAACAAAAACAAAGCTGGAGGCATCACAATACCAGATTTCAGGACATACTACAGGGCAGTTGTAATCAAAACAGCATGGTACTGGTACAGAAACAGATGGATAGACCAATGGAACAGAATTGAAACACCAGAAATCAACCCAAACATCTACAGCCAACTTATATTTGATCAAGGATCTAAAACTAATTCCTGGAGCAAGGACAGTCTATTCAATAAATGGTGCTGGGAAAATTGGATTTCCACGTGTAGAATCATGAAGCAAGACCCCTACCTTACGCCTTACACAAAAATCCACTCAACATGGATTAAAGACCTAAATCTACGACCTGACACCATCAAGTTACTAGAGAACATTGGAGAAACCCTTCAAGATATTGGCACAGGCAAAGAGTTTCTGGAAAAGACCCGGGAGGCACAGGCAGTCAAAGCCAAAATCAACTATTGGGATTGCATCAAATTGAGAAGTTTCTGTACTCCAAAAGAAACAGTCAGGAGAGTGAAGAGACAACCGACAGAATGGGAAAAAATATTTGCAAACTATGCAACAGATAAAGGGTTAATAACCAGAATCTACAAAGAGATCAAGAAACTCCACAAAAACAAAACCAACAACCCACTTAAGAGATGGGCCAAGGACCTCAATAGACATTTTTCAAAAGAGGAAATCCAAATGGCCAACAGGCACATGAAAAAATGTTCAAGGTCATTAGCAATCAGGGAAATGCAAATCAAAACCACAATGAGGTTCCACCTCACCCCGGTTAGAATGGCTCACATTCAGAAATCTACCAACAACAGATGCTGGTGAGGATGTGGGGAAAAAGGGACACTAACCCACTGTTGGTGGGAATGCAAACTGGTTAAGCCACTATGGAAGTCAGTCTGGAGATTCCTCAGAAACCTACCGTTCGACCCAGCCATCCCACTTCTTGGAATTTACCCAAAGGAATTTAAATTGGCAAACAAAAAAGCGGTCTGCAGCCTAATGTTTATTGCAGCTCAATTCACAATAGCTAAGACCTGGAACCGACCTAAATGCCCATCAACTGTAGACTGGATAAAGAAATTATGGGATATGTACTCTTTAGAATACTATACCGCAGTAAGAAACAACGAAATCCAGTCATTTGCAACAAAATGGAGGAATCTGGAACACATCATGCTGAGTGAAATAAGCCAGTCCCAAAGGGACAAATCCCATATGTTCGCCCTGATCGGTGACAACTGACTGAACACCAAAAAGGAAACCTCCTGAAGTGAAATGGACACTATGGGAAACGGTGACTTGATCAGCATATCCCTGACTGTTAATGAACAACTTAATACATTATCCCTCTTAGTAGTTTCTTTGTCTGTTCTACTTAATATGACTGGTTTAATTCTGTAATTAATACACAGTTAGTCTTAAGTGTTGAAAATTAACTGAAATGTGATCCCTGTTAAACATAAGAGTAGGAATAAGAGAGGGAAGAGATGTATAATTTGGGACATGCTCAAGCTGACTTGCCCCAAAAGATAGAGTTAAAAACATACCAGGGGATTCCAATTCAATCCCATCAAGGTGGCATGTACCAATGCCATCTCACTATTCCAAGTGATCAATTTCAGTTCACAATTGATCATAATGAAAGGACTAAGAGTCAAAGGGAGCACATAAACAAGTCTAGTACCTGCTAACACTAACCGATGGAATAAATAAAGGGGAGAGTGATCCAATATGGGAAGTGAGATACTCAGCAGACTCATAGAATGGCAGATGTCCTAAATAGCACTCTGGCCTCAGAATCAGCCCTAAAGGCATTCGGAGCTGGCTGAAAAGCCCATGAGAGTATTTCAGGCGTGGAAAGCCAAGACACTCTGGCAAAAGATCTCTGCGAGTGAGATCCCAGTGGAAAGAACAGGTCTTCAAAGAAGGAGGTACCTTTCTCTGAAGGGAGGAGAGAACCTCCACTTTGACTATGACTTTGTCTAAACAAGATAAGAATCGGAGAACTCAGAGGGCTTCCATAGCCTTGGAAACTCATGACTGGAGCATAGGGAGACTACTGATGCCATAGACAGGAGTGTCAATTGGTAAAGTCAACAACAGGAGTCACTGTGCACTTACTCCTCATGTGGGATCTCTGTCCTTAATGTGCTGTGTATTGAGATTTAATGCTATAACGAGTACTCAAACAATATATTTCACTTTGTGTTTCTATGGGGGTGCAAACTGTTGAAATCTTTACTTAATGTATACTAAACTGATCCTCTGAAAAAAAAAAAAAAAGAAATTATCAACTCCCAACTTGACTCTCACTGGGATTAAACATGACAATAGGTCTGATCTGATTTCATCATCATTTAAAAAAAATCATCTATTATTTTTCACTTTATGTTTCTGTGTGGGAGCAAACTGTTGAAATCCTTACTTAATGTATACTAAGCTGATCTTCTGTATATTAAGATAATCGAAAATGAATCTTGATGTGAATGGAAGGGGAGAGGGAGTGGGAAAGGGGAGGGTAGTGGGTGGGAGGGATGGTATGTGGGGGAAGCCAATGTAATCCATAAATCGTACTTTGGAAATTTATATTCATTAAATAAAAGTTAAAAAAAAGAATACATAAGTAAGAGTATATGAGAACATTTGGTTTGTGGGTGAAAGCAAAGACACAACGCTGGAACTGATTTGAGAAAAGTGAAATTTGAGTTGAATCTTGCAAAGCCATCCAAACAGTAGGCACATGAGTGACCTGGTCTCTAATCTCAAAAGTCAGGACTCCTTTCTGAGTCACAAAAATCCAACTCTAATATTTCACAAAAAAAATTTCGTTCAAATACTTTACATATGTCTTTGACACTGGTGTCTTCTTAATCACTAGAACCACATTCTGCTTCATTTATTTCCCTAACAGATCATTCTCAGTGCCCTCTGAATTATCTTAAAGGAACTTCCTATGGGGCCGACACTGTGGTGTAGTAGGTTAAGTCTCTGCCTCTGTCACCAGCACCCCATATGGATGCTGGTTCAGGTCCTGGCTTTTCCTCTTCCAATCCAGCTCTCTGCCATGGCCTGCTAAAGCAGCAGAAGGTGCCCATGTGCTTAGGAAGGCCCGGAAGAAGACTCCTGGCTCTTGGCTTTGGATCAGCCCAGATCCGGCCATTGTGGCCACTTGGGGAGTGAAACAGCAGATGAAATTCTGAACTTTCTCTCTGTCTCTTCCTCTCTCTCTGTAACTATGTCTCACAAATAAATAAAAATATTTTTTAAAAAAGAACTTCTTAAAAATAGCTGCCTGATGTTCAATTATTCATCCAAAAACTTTATGATAAGATCTTAAATCAAAATATAATTTCCTTGCAAATCTGCGTTTGTGGTTCCTATATTATATATTACAATATTGTTCCTATAGTAATCTTTAAAATATTTTCTTCTAAATATGCAACATTGAAATTGAGGACTTACACCAGAAATAAGTAGAAAATTACACTGAAATGTACTCTATTCCTTTAAAAAAAATCTATGAACCTCCAATGCTGCATTGGAAGGAATTATTTAATTCCTTAATTAATTAATTAATTAGTCTCCTTGAAAAGAAAACCTTCCCCTGTAAAACAAAGCAGAGAATAGCCCAAATATGAAAGACTTTATAAAGATTCAAATAGAAGTGAAATCTCTTTTTAAAGGTTGGTAGAATATTTTGCCTCTTAATTAATGACTAGCAAGTAATTTTTAAACTTTTATTTAATAAATATAAATTTCCAAAGTACATCTTTTGGATTACAGTGGCTTCCCCCCACCATAACTTCCCTCCCACCTGCAACCCTCCCATCTCTCACTCCTTCTCCCATCCCATTCTTCAAGATTCATTTTCAATTATCTTTATATACAGAAGATTAATTTAGTATATATTAAGTAAAGATTTCAACAGTCTGTACCCACACAGAAACACAAAGTGTAAAGTACTGCTTGAGTACTAGTTATAGCATTAATTCACGTAGTACAACACATTAAGGACAGAGATCTTACATGGGGAGTAAGTGCACAGTGACTCCCATTGTTGATTTAACAATTGACACTTTTATTTATGACGTCAGTAATCACCCGAGGCTCTTGTCATGAGTTGCCAAGGCTATGGAAGCCTCTTGAGTTTGCCAACTCTGATCTTATTTAGACAATGCCATAGTCAAAGTGGTCTCCCACGTGGGTGCAAAGGCACAGGACTTTGGCCATTTTCTACTGCTTTCCCAGGCCATAGCAGAGAACTGGACTGGAAGTGGAGCAGCCGGGACTAGAACTGGTGCTCATATGGAATACTGGCGCCGCAGGCAGAGGATTAACCTACTGCGCCATGGCGCCGGCCCCAATAAAAGCTTTCTATTAAAAAAAGAGTCAGCCAATATTAAATTGTTGGTAGAAGGAACTAGTAAAGAGTAAAGGCTTAAAGAAAATACAAAAGGACTCCCCTATCTGGTCATGTGAAACAACTAGCATTAGATTGCCATCTTGCCATACACAATTATAAACATGTACAAATAAATAAGAGAGTCAATTACGGACATTCTATAACATGTGGTAAAACACTACAGTGTTTGTGAACAGAAATGTTACAAGGTGAACCCCATATCCATCCAGCTGTTTATTCTAGGGGTGATTTTTCAAATCTCTCCAAAGACAAGACAATATTTCAAGTATGAGTTCAGAGACATTGGGAGATACTTTGTTCTCTCACTAACAGTGCATAAGGTAAGATACAAAAGACACAAAAATTCAAGAAAGTGAACACCAATGAACATCATAGAAGAATAAAAATGAGTGCTCTTCAAAATAGGACAACAGAATTAAGTATTAACCAATCAAAAATCTAATTATATAATCATATATTACTGGCCCTGAATGGATGTTGAATGTAACAGACATAAATTGAAAACAACTATGAAAAATATGATTAAGATCTTAACTTCCTGTTAAATTGTCTTAATGACAAGAAAGAGAATCTTAGGAAATACATTCTATAAAAACACTCAAATGGAAATTCATGAGTGGAAAATTACAGTAAATGATGTAAAATTTCTCCAGGATGATATAAAAATTTCCTTGGAGATGTCAGAGACAAGATTAGTGAACTTAGTGATAGATCAATAGAATTATCCAATTTTAAAAAATGAGAAATAAATCCTTGAACTATAGTCAAATACCTCCAAATGAATCAGACATCCCATAGATAACAAATATAAACTGTGGGCAAGCATCACCATAAAATTAAGCAAAACAGCAATTCCAAAAATCACCTAATGAATGCATCAGGGGATAAATAAAAACAGGCAGAATCAAAACAGCCAACATTAGGACACTGGCACTTTGTAAAAGCAAATGAGCCTGTATAAATTTCACATTTTAATGACATTTAGTAAGAAGAAAAGCCATATTTATGCCTTGCAGGAAAAATAAATTTCCAAATCCACAAACTTGTTGGCTTGAAGAACTGTAGCAAAGACTCTGGGGAATGGTACAGATGTAAGAATTAGTACATAAGGACATTAAAGCAGTTTATGTATGTTCCTTGACATATGCTGTAATAATAATAGAAAAATAAAGAAAAAATAGAAATTATAAAAATTAAAGATTCATTACTTGAAAGAGGTTTAAATTACCAGAGGATCTGAAAACAGAGCAGAAGAAATAGAGAAAAGAGATGGTGAACTGAAATATAGAGGTTAGAATTTTTGAGACTAGGGGCGGTGCTGTGGAGCAGTGGGTTAACGCCCTGGCCTGAAGTGCCAGCATCCCATATGGCTGCCGGTTCGAGACCCGGCTACTTCACTTCTGATCCAGCTCTCTGCTATGGCCTGAGAGAGCAGTGGAAGATGGCCCTAGTCCTTGGGCCCTTGCACCTATGTGGGAGACCTGGAGGAGGCTCCTAGCTCCTGGCTTCTGGCTTTGGATCGGTGCGGCTTTGGCCGTTGCGGCCAATTGGGGTGTGAACCATCGGATGGAGGACCTCTCTCTCTCTCTCTTCCTCTCCCCTCTCTGTGTAACTCTGACTTTCAAATAAATAAATAAATCTTTTAAAAAATGCTTAAGTAATGGGGCCGGCGCCATGGCTCACTTGGTTAATCCTCCGCCTGCGGTGCCAGCATCCCATATGGGCACCTGGTTCTAGTCCCGGCTGCTCCTCTTCCAGTCCAGCTCTCTGCTGTGGCCAGGGAAGGCAGTGGAGGATGGCCCAAGTGCTTGGGCCACTGCACCCGCATGGGAGACCAGGAGGAAGCACCTGGTTCCTGGCGTCGGATCGGCACAGTGCCGGCCGTAGCGGCCATTTGGGGGGTGAACTAACAGAAGGAAGACCTTTCTCTCTGTCTCTCTCTCTCACTAACTCTGTCAACTAAAAAAAATGCTTAAGTAATATGTTGGTAAATGTACTGTAGTATAGGAGAAAATATCCACTAGTATCTTACATGAAATAATACAATATGAATCCTATATCAGATATGAACAGCTAAGAATATATAGTGAAACCACTAGAGCAACTGTAAACATATGCAATTATGTATAATTAAAAAGCCAATGAATAAATGTAATTGGAATTCTAAAAATATCCACTTACCCTAAAGTTGGCAGAAGAGGAAGAGTTAAAAAAGGAGATATCAAAAATAAAATGATAGATGTTAGTTTAATCATATCAATAGCTATGCATTACTAATACCAATAGCTACTTTCATAATATAACTACAATGATATAAGTGGACTAAATTACTCCATTAAAAGGAAGATATGTCATAATGGATTAAAACAGGAAAATCAGTTGTACATCCAATTTTGGAAACACTTTAAATATCAAAAACCCAATTTATAAAAAATATTGGGCTAAACAAAAATAAAAGAAACATTAGGATAATATCAAGTTCAAAAGTGAAGTTATCAATGCAGGGCCTAGAAATTATGCAAAGAAATGTGGGACTTAAATAAACACATCTAAGGCACTTTCTAACAGATAAAATGGACAAAATACTCAGTATTACTCAAGAAAAAAAAATAGGTAAACTGAGTAGCACTATCCCCATTAAAGAAGTGGAATTTATAGCTAAATGTTTTCCCATAAAGAAAGCTCAGAATCTTTCTTGTGTAATTATAGTAAATAATATAGGAATAAATAATCCCAATTCTAATTAACACTTCTAGAGATAGAAAAGAAAGGAAAATTTCCTAAAGCATTTTTGAGGCCTGCATTGTCCTGATAACAAATTATATAGATTTTTCAAGAAAAATACACATGTCAATGTGCCTCTTGAACATAGTTGTGAAAATTCCTAAAAATATTAACAATTTTGATCAATCAGTAAATATAAAGAAAATATATCATAATCACGTAGGACTTATCTTTATAGTGCAAGGTTAGTTTAACACTAAAAAGTCTATCAAAGGAGGGAATTAGCCAAGTGGTTAATATGCCCACATCCTGTCTTAGAGAGCCATTTCTCTTCACCAGCTCCAGTTCATGACTCCGCTTTCTGCCTAGGCAGAGCCTCGGAAGCAGCAGTGATGCTCCAGTAACTGAATTCCTTCCTGGCTCCTGGCTGTGATCCAAGTCCAGTCCTGCCAGTTGTGAGCACCTGTGGAGGGAACCAGTACATGGGAGGTCTCTCCTCTCGGTCTCTTGCTTTTTCCATTCACTTGCATGTATGTGTCTTTATCTGTATCTTTCTAAGTCTCTTTTAATCTCAAGTTTTAAAAATATAATTTGTAAAAGAAAATAAAGGGATAAACCACATGCTATTTCAGGGATACAGGACAAACATTTGAAAAAGTTTAACACTTATCCATGACAAAACACTTTTTTAAAATTTTATTTAATAAATAGAAATTTCCAAAGTACAACTTTTGGATTATAGCAGCTTTTCTCCCCAGAACTTCCCTCCCACCTGCAACCATCCCATTTCCCACTCCCTCTCCCATCCCATTCACATCAAGATTCATTTTCAATTATCTTTATACATAGAAGAACAATTTAGTATATACTAAGTAAAGCAGTTTGCACCCACACAGAAACACAAAGTATAAAGTACTGTTTGAGTACTAGTTATAGCATTAATTCACATAGTACAACACATTAAGGACAGAGATCCTACATGGGGAGTAAGTGCACAGTGACTTCCGTTGTTGATTTAACAATTGACACTCTTGTTTTTGGCGTCAGTAATCACCCTAGGCTCTTGTCATGAGTTGCCAAGGCTATGGAAGCCTCTTGAGTTTGCCAACTCTGATCTTATTAGACAGGGTCATAGCCAAAGTGGAAGTTCTCTCCCTGCTTCAGAGAAAGATACCTCCTTCTTTGATGGCCCGTTCTTTCCACTGGGATCTCACTCACAGAGATCTTTCATTTAGGTCTTTTTTTTTTTTACGCTGTGATCCTTTGACTCTTTTTTTTTTTTTTTTTTTTTTTGACAGTTAGACAGTGAGACAGAGAGAGAGAGAGAGAGAGAGAGAGAAAGGTCTTCCTTTTCCCATTGGTTCACCCCCTAATGGCTGCTGTGGCCGGCGCACTGCGCTGATCCGAAGCCAGGAGCCAGGTGCTTCCTCCTGGTCTCCAATGAGAGTGCAGGGCCCAAACACTTGGGCCATCCTACACTGCCTTCCCTGGCCACAGCAGAGAGCTGTACTGGAAGAAGAGCAACCGGGACAGAATCCGGCACCCCAACCAGGACTAGTACCCGGGGTGCCGGTGCCGCAGGCAGAGGATTAGCCAAGTGAGCCGTGGTGCCAGCCCCCTTTGACTCTTAATTCTATCATTATGATCAATTATGAACAACAAAAAGGAATAATATAAATATAATAAATAGTACCAGTTAAAGACCTACTCTTAAGCATTTTAATCAATGGTGATACACTCAATCCTTTCTCCTAAGATTTAGGACAAGTTAAGAATGCTTATTTTGGGGCCTGCACTGTGGCTTAGCAGGTAAAGCTATCACCTGTACGCCGCCATCCCTTATGGGCACCCGTTCGAGTCCCAGCTGTTCCACTTCCTATCCAGCTCTCTGCTGTGGCCAAGGAAAGCAGTAGAAAATGGCCCAAGTTTTTGGACCCCTGCACCAATGTGGGAGACCTGGAAGAAGCTCCTGGTTCCTGGCTTCAGATCAGTGCAGCTTGGGCCATTGTGGCCACTTGGGAGAGTGAACCAGTGGATAGAAGTCCTCTCTATCTCTCTACCTCTCCTTCTCTCTCTGTGTAAAATAAATAAATCTTTTTTTTTAAAAGAGTGCTTATTTTTACCATGTCCTTTAACCATTATACTGGAGGCTTAAGCTACTGTAGTATAGCATGAAAAGTTATAAATATCAGCAGTGCAAAAAATAAAATTATATATACTTGTAGATGATAAAATATATCATGCAGAAAGTTCAAAGATAGGCCGGTGCCTCGGCTCAATAGGCTAATCCTCCGCTGGTGGCGCTGGCACACCAGGTTCTAGTCCAGGTCAGGGCGGCGGATTCTTTCCCGGTTGCTCCTCTTCCAGTCCAGCTCTCTGCTGTGGCCTGAGAAGGCAGTGGAGGATGGCCCAAGTGCTTGGGCCCTGTACCCTCATGAGAGAGCAGGAGAAGTACCTGGCTCCTGGCTTCGGAACAGCACAGTGTGCCAGCTGCAGTGGCCATTAGGGGGTGAACCAATGGCAAAGGAAGACCTTTCTTTCTGTCTCTCTCTCACTGTCCATTCTGCCTGTCCAAAAAAAAAAAAAAAAAATTCAAAGGTAGCAAGAAAACAAGTCCTAAAAGTAATATACTGATTTGGAAAGTCCATGGGATATAATAGCAATATAGAAAAAAAATTATAAAGCAATTTCTTTTACAAATGTGTTACAAAAATTCTAAATAAAATATATGCAAGACCTCTTCACATATAACTACTAAATATTGATAGAGGTTTTAAAAACTAAAATAAATAGAAGGATAGATTATATTCATGGTTTCAAAATCTAATATTGTTGTCACTTCTCATATAAATTGATAAATTCAATGCAATCCTTTTGTCAGTCTGACCAAGCTGTTCTGTAAAAACTGGTAAGAAAATTCTACAATTTTCTAAAATTATAAAATTAAGGACAAAGAAGCATCCAATTTGAATATAAAATGATTATTGTTATTATTATTTATAATGGAGTCACAATATAAAGAGATTGTATTATCAAAGTTAATTTTGAGAAACAGAATAAAGAAGCAGAACAAAATACAAAGAAACAAATCAACATTTCTGTGGTCATTTGAGATTCAATATATGTATCAATGCACCCTAATAGGATAGGCGATATTTTTCAAGTGAGAATAAACATCTGAGTAGAAAAAATTGAATCATGACTATTCCTGTGAACACAAATACCTACACATACACACAGGTTCATGTGCACAGACACACACACACACAAACATACACACATTAAGCAGAATTGAATCTACTCTTAACAGAAAATCTATTTTTACAAATTTGTATTAAAATAGGTGAATATTATCATGACTTTGTAGGCAAGTGGTTCTTAAGTGAGATACAGAATATATGAGTTTGTAGCTAATTTTTCCCTATTCTTAAGAAAAAGCGTTTACGATTTTTATTATCTCATTCCCTATAAATTCTGAGGACTGCTATCCTGGAAGCTTTCTGTTTGGCTGAGATCCATCCTTTTCAATATTTTGAAACAGATTAAGACTTATTGGAGTTAGCTTCTCTTTAAACATTTTATGGAATTCAGTTATAAATCTACTGGGTAGAATGTAGGTGGAATGTAAGTATGATTTTCCCTGGGCCTTGGAGTGGATTCAGTTAACTCTGAGGAAGATGGTGATAGAAGTCATAGTCCCAAAGTTTCAGGAAAGAAAAGTACCTGGCCATGGCCCACAAGGAAAGTGTAGGCTGTGCTGGAGATTTTGCAATGGCAACCTTGGGACTGCAGGAGTGGAATGAAGATTCAGACTTCTCCAAGTCTCAAAGAGTGAATGCAGGTGGTCCTAGAACTTAAAAACCAAAACAGTCTGTAAGATGCAGTGGAGAACTTACCCAGTCCCACGTTACTGGCTCAGTCAATGCCAAATATTATGTATTGGCTGGCATGGGTCTGGAGAACAGGAAGGAAGATTGTGCCCTCTACCAGGTCCCATGGGGTGAACTTTTGGTGTCTCTCTGGAATACAGCTCTAATAGTTTCAGTCCCAGAGCTTAAATTGGAAGATACCTTATCTGCATCCCACAAGATGACTTCAGGTTACACTGGAGATATATTTTTTTCTTTCTGTATTATAATTGATCTTGATGTTTTACTAGGTCTCTGTCAGGAAAATGTTTGTCTCTTCTATGAACATTTTTGCAAATGCTGTACCAGTGAATTTTGTAGTTCTGTGTGTTTTCATGATAGTTGCTATGATTCTTTTACTTCTAATGTAGGAATTTCTTCAGGATATTTTATAGGGATGGTCTCTCGGTGATCAATTCCTTATTTTGCTTGTCAGCAAAATACAGTTTTATAACTGCCACTTTTGAAGGATAGGTTCTCTGGATGTAGTATTTTTGGTTGGAATTTTTTCTCTTTTATGAACCTGAATATAAAATCCCAGTCCCTTCTGGACTGTAATGTTTTTGCTGGGAAGTCCAGCAAGTCTACTGGCTTTTCCTTTGAATGTAATTTGACATTTTTCTCTTGCTATCTTTAGGATTCTCTCATTATCAATACCAACTCATAACACTGTGTCTATAATATATCATGTAGAGAGTATTTTTGGTTGAGTGTGTTTGGCTCCTTTGCAAATCTTTTAACTGGATGTCCTCATCTTTTTCAAGCCTTTGGGAGTTTTCATTTATTCTTTCATTCACTGGGTTCTCAATGCCTTTTTCCATCTCTTCTCCTTCAGGTATTCCCATAACACAAAACTTGTTCACTTAATAGTATCCCATATGTGGTTTAGGCTTTTTTTTCTTATTTTTAATTCTTTTGTATTTACTTCCCGCTATTTGGTTATTTCAAAAATCTTTTTTTCAATATTAAACTTCTTTATTTTGCTTGATGTGTTCTAGTATTGAAACTCTCAGTTTTATTTTTTATTTCATTGATTGAGGTTTTTAGCTCAAAAACATAACTACTATATATTTTTTTGACAGGCAGAGTTAGGCAGTGAGAGAGAGACACACACAGAGAAAGGTCTTCCTTTTTCCGTTGGTTCACCTCCCAAGTGGTCACTACGATCAGTGTGTTGCAGCCGGCTCGCTGTGCAATCCGAAGCCAGGAGTCAGGTGCTTCCTCCTGGTCTCCCATGTGGGTGCAGGGCCCAAGGACTTGGGCCATCCTCCTCTGCACTCCCTGGTCACAGCAGAGAGCTGGAATGGAAGAGGGGCAACCGGGACAGAATCCGGCACCCCGGACAAGAACCTGGGGTGCCAGCGCTGCAGGCAGAGGATTAGCCTATTGAGCTATTTAAAATTCTTTTTCAGTTATTTCATATTTATTAATATTTAAATAAAGTTTCTAGATGACTTTATTTTGCTATAATCTATATCATTATAATTTACTAAAAGAGTTTATGGGTGGAGTTTGCAGAACATGAACTATGCTTAAGTAGACATTATCCAGTTCCTCCCACCCCCACCTATTATCTATTCCACCCCATTTTCTCCCTAGGAGAATGTTTTCTTCAAGAAAATTGGGATGACCCACTAACAAGTACGACTTCTGTTTAGTTTAACACAATAGTTAGTAGATTTTTTACTCTTGACATCAATGAACTGCTGATTATTCATAACCATAATGAGGAACATTTTCCTTGACATGTAGTTTATGAGAAAGTAACAAAATAAATTTTACCAGTCAGTTGGACTACTATAGCAAAATTTAAAGAAAAAAGTTATTTTCCACAGACTGGAGATTGAGAATTACAAGATAAAATGGCATAAAAATATTAATTATAGGAACTACTTTAATCAAATGCAGTGTCCTTTAACCAATTTGTTAACAACCACTCTAATACAATGTATGCTATGTAGTTCAAATATCTTCCCTCTTCATTAGATTTTGACAATTAAAGGTATTTTCCAGAGAAAATCTAATATCTTATTAGCTTTTTCTGCCAAAGTCCCTTATTCAATCTAATAGGTCAATATGTGATTTTATACAATGACTTGAGAAGTCAGCACCAAATTTTTACCCTGAAAAAGTTACAATATCAATATAATACCCTGTTCAAAAAAGAACTAATTAAATTGAACAAGTAATTTTTTTTACATTTATTAGTTCATAAATCAGAAACTTGGGAAAGAGAATGAGTGATTAGGGAGTCCAAAATAACAGAGGTAATTAATCCATGTTGTGGTTTAATGGACCAATATATTTGAGCTTTTAAAAATTTCTTATTAATATCATAGGAGCCAAATACATTATTTAAATTTTAATACTCTTTTCCTTTTGTTAAATTATGTCCTAAAGGATTCTATTTTTATACTAATTCTCATTTATTCAACAAATAATTAGTGAATTCCTACAATGAATCAAGCATTGTATTAGGTTC
This sequence comes from Oryctolagus cuniculus, assembly GCF_051225735.1. Classification (NCBI taxonomy): domain Eukaryota; kingdom Metazoa; phylum Chordata; class Mammalia; order Lagomorpha; family Leporidae; genus Oryctolagus; species Oryctolagus cuniculus. Next base: position 74,272,339 of record NC_142869.1, read on the forward strand.
TGAAAACAACTAGAAAAATCATCCACAGTTCTTACCCTGATGTAGCATATTGGGAGTACTTCAGGAAAGAAGATTGATTAAGCTGCTAAAATGTAAGGAAAGTTATAATTGTATTAAATGCAAGAGGGAGAAGTTTACCTGTTATTAGAATATGTAACATGGAAAAATAACTCTCTTTAATGTTCACACTACCATTTTATTCATTTAGGCTACTGCATTTTGTACGAGGTAGCCATTGCATCACCCTATAATTTATATTAAATGATGCATTTTGCACTTAAATTTTAGCATGGCTATTTAACATATATTTATCTTACATATAGTCTTTCTATTTCTAGACCTTATATTTGATTAATTTATTTTCATTGTTATGTCCTTACTTTCATTATTATGTCCTTATAATATAAGTTTTATAAATTATCAAAGGGAAACTTGATATTTTTATGGCATCACTTTAAGTGTATATATCAACTTGGTGAAATTCATATCTTTCCCCAAGGGATAAGTATTCCTGAGATCATGATATCTTGTAATTTGCTCATGCTGTCTATAATTCCCTTGGGTGAATAATCATTCACTGACGATAAAAACAACGTGCTGTCCTTTAAATTAAGTCTAGAAATGATAATGGCTCATGACACTATTTGAAAGATAAATGATTAGAGAACCATCACATGCTCATTCCAATCTGCTACATTATTACTCTGTCAATTGTTAGCCACGTAGACACTTAACAGGAAACACTATCATAACACAACTCTTTCAATTGGGGAAAAACAAACAAACAAAAATACTGCAAGAAATCTTATCAAGAACGCACAGCATAAGACACAATTTAGAAATAAATAATATTATGATTATTTTCACACTTAGGCAAGAAGGCAAGGCAAAAGAAATGCCATATTGGGGATGAGCATTTGATGCAAACATTAAAATGCCACATGGCACACCCAATCCCATATCTGAGTGCCTTCATTCCAGTTGCTGCTCCACTTCTGACTCTAGCTTCCTGTCACTTTACACCCTGGAAAGGAAGCCCATGATGACTTAAGTAATTGAGTCTCTCTCATCCACATGGGTGATGGAGATTGGGTTCTAGGTTCTTGGATTTATCCTGAGCCAGCCATGGCTTTTGGATGCATTTGGGGAGTGATCCAGCAATTGGAAAAATATTCTCCTTTCTCTCTCTCTCTCCCCCTTAACCCCAGTCCCACCATCTTTTCCTCCCTTACTCTGTCTCTCTCCCTGTCCATGTTTCTGTCTCTTCTTTCAAATAAATAAAGAAAAATTGTAAAGACATAATAAAAATAATAGAACCGGTTGGCATCATGGCTCAATAGACTAATCCTCCGCATGTGGCACCGGCACACTGGGTTCTAGTCCTGGTTGGAATGCCGGATTCTGTCCTGGTTGCTCCTCTTCCAGTCCAACTCTCTGATGTGGCCCGGGAGTGCAGTGGAGGATGGCCTAAGTCCTTGGGCCCTGCACCCGCATGGGAGACCAGGAGAAGCACCTGACTCCTGGCTTCGGATCAGTGTGGTGCACCGGCCGCAGCGCGCCGGCCACAGTGGCCATAGGAGGGTGAACCAACGGAAAAAGGAAGACCTTTCTCTCTGTCTCTCTCTCTCACTGTCCACTCTGCCTGTCAAAAAAAAATAATAGAACCTACTGCTAAAGGATCAATTGAACCATTTTAGGTTATTTATGTACCCCTTATCAAAACATTTTCAGATCCTAAGACTATTACCAAAATGTAAGTATGTATACCCAGGGCTTAGGGTCCAGGACAAGCAGATCCAGACTCTGAAAGATCAGAGAACAACTCCTAGCCATTCGTTGCTTTATATTCTCTTTACTTACAGTGGCAGTGAGAAATGCACAAAGAATAGCCATTTTCCGCTAATGGTAGTGGGGCCACAGGGGAGGTATTCTCCTTTGTGACCTTGGCAGTGGTCAGACACCCACACATCTACATACACACAGCAACACATCTACATACAGCCACATTCACCAATAGCTGCACATGCCTGTCTACATCCATTCACAAGCAGCAGTGCCTGGTCATACCTCAGCTGCTTATAAGCCTTATAGACAACAGAGGCCCAGAGCTAAATTTTTACCTAAAACATTCGCAAGCAGCTAGACAAGCAGGTAGATCTGTTGATAACCATGACACAGGTTACCAGAGAAACAGAGATATGGGATCAAAGATAAGGGGGCAAGGGCAAAAGGTTTGGGAACTTTGTGACCTCACCCTCCCAAGTTTATCTCCTCATATTCCGAAATATAGACCATAGGAGAAGGAGCTCTTCAACATAAGTTCTTAAGAATCTTCGACTTAAAGGGCCCCCATTAGATTCCAGTTCATGTTGTTTATGAACATTTCACATTATCTGGGCAGATTATTACCCTTTCATTCACCTCGAACCAGAAATGACATGCAAATATGGTCCAAATGCAAAAAGTTCATGAAACTGGCCTGCAGATTTTGTTTTTGAGGTTTGTTCTGCTTTTAATTTGCTCTGCTAAATGTGTATAAATGTTTCTTGGAAGAGTTCTTAAGGGTGCAGGGGGAGTTGCTACTTATTTAAGCAATTATAATGAAGGACTAACCTTTTACATTTAACATTTGTTCCCTTCATTTGCTTGCTGGCAGCAGTTCATACTTTTTTTTCCTCCCAAAGGACATAGCATAATGAACATACACGAGATTATTTAAATGAATGATTTTAATGAGTTCTTTGAATAGATTCTTTAAAAAGCAAGCATGAAATTGCTTTCCCAGTTGAGATGGTTTAAAATATTTTTAGAAAATTTATATAAAGCCTTAAAATTCTAACCATTTTAAAGGAATGATGATTGAAAGGGAGTTTATTTTACTGAAACAAGATTTATTCTCACTCATATTGCAGAAATACATTATAAAACCCAGCAGGATTTTTTATTTATTTTAATGGATTATCACATCCTAAATTAATAAGCAGTTATTTATCAAATCTAATGGCTACAGATGTTACACCCTACTTTCATGTACAGAAACATATAACCAGTCATTGGTGGATACTGACTAGACATGAATAAATTTCTGTTATGTGATGAATATCATTGCTGTGCCTGAGCCTCTTTGAACTCATGTTCAAGGGATCTCTTGAAAGTAGATGGAATGATCTGATTTTGCTACTATGATGGTTTCAGAAGTTGCATGTACCACATTTGCTTCCATCAAAGGGTTGTTAAAGACTTTTATTCAGTAACTTTATTTACTCCATGAATATGAATGAAGAAGTGTGTGGATCCAAGAAGTTCTGGAAATGATTAGGACCATGTGAGGACTAAGGACAAAACAGATACATGGAGTAGGATAGAGTAGTTAGAACTGTAGAGAAGAGGAAACTCTGATTAAACTCTCCTTTTTAAAATTTATTTGACAGGTAGAGATATAGACAGTGAGAGAGAGAGACAGAGAGAAAGGTCTTCCTTCTGTTGGTTCACCCCGCAAATGGCTGCTACGGCCAAGGCTGCACCGATCCGAAGCCAGGGTCAGGTGCTTCTTCCTGGTCTCCCTTGCAGGTGCAGGTGCAGGAGCACAAGCACCTAGGCCATCCTCCACTGCCCTCCCAGGCCACAGCAGAGAGCTGGACTGGAAGAGGTGCAGCCAGGACTAGAACCTGGTGCTCATATGGGATGCAGGCACCATAGGTGGAGGATTAACCAAGTGAGCCCCGGTGCTGGTCCCTAAACTCTTCTTGACATCTGCCTCAGGCTGTTCTGTTATGGGAGGAAGTAACAAAAAATATGGAATCTGAGAGAGATACCACCTTGCCTATTGCAGAGATCGTAGTGCTATCATTGAGGAACCATTTATCTGAAAGCTTCAGACAACCCTAGTACTTAAAATGGATTTTTTTAATTTGTTTTTTTTTTTTTCAACTTTTATTTTATAAATATAAATTCCCAAAGTACAACTTTTGGATTATAGCAGCTTTTCCCCCATAACTTCCCTCCCACTTGCTGTTTGATTACAACTGCCCTGTAGTATGTCCTGAAATCTGGTATTTCAGCATCATTTTTTCCAGATTTCAGAAGAATGTCTCTGGTGTTTTTATTGGTATCACACTGAATCTATAAATTGCTTTTGGGAGATTGACATTTTGATGATTAAAATGGACTTTTAAAAAATTAAGCAACTCTGTTGATCAATATTGTAAAGGTTATTATTAAAACCCAACTTATGCTTTATCTCTGTTGATCAAATAAATTCACAGGTGCTATTGTGGCTTCTGTCAAAAACATTAGAAAAATCAAATTTCTTATCTTTTTAGGTCAACCGCCAAGATTTTCCAAGAAAGTGGAACAGGGAATGGTGTACTGCACTAGTATAGGGATAAGTAATAAAAAAAAAGTACAGAAGTACATTATCAGGGAAGTCAAGGGAGAGTTAGAAATCATACTGGAAATTCTGAAAAAGGAAGAGGAATGCATTGGATCTGTGTGCCAAGTATGGATTGCAGCATGAGCATGGATACAATACAGGACTCCAGATCTTACACACCCAACTTGAGTGTCACCTTGAATACTTGACCCACCCTGGAGCATTAACCAGAGATCCTTGGCCATATCAGCACACACCACTGGGTATTCACTGAAAGGGCACTCATTCCACTAAGTCACACAGGCATAGTTCAAAGTAAAAACCATCAGAAGAAAAACCCAACAAGTATTTCCACAAATGCCTAAAAAAAAATGCAGAAATTCAAGACACAAAATAAAGAAAACAATACGACCCCCCCAAAGGAATACAACTCTTCAATATTAAAATGTGAAGATGAAATGATCAATGAAATGCCTGAAAAGGAATTCAGAAGATTAATCATATGATTACTCAGAAGCAATGAGAAGCAAATCCACGAATTAATTAACACATGACATGAATGCAAATTTTTTCCAAGAAATTGAGATTTTAGAGAAGTCAAAATCCCCCTTCCCATGTTGGATCTTTCCCTCCCTTTTAGATTATATCAGTTAGTATTAGCAGACACTAGTCTTGTTTGTGTGATCCCTTTGACTCTTAGACCTATCAGTGTGATCAATTGTGAACTGAAGTTGATAACTTGGACTAGTGAGATGGCATTGGTACATGCCACCTTGATGGGATTGTATTGGAATCCCCTGGCACATTTCTAACTCCACCATTTGGGGCAAGTCCTATTGATCATGTCCCAAATTGTACATCTCCTCCCTCTCTTAGTCCCACTCTTATATTTAACAGGGATCACTTTTCAGTTAAAATTTAAACACCTAAGAATAATTGTGTGTTAATTACAGAGTTCAACCAATAGTACTAGAACAAAAAAAAAAATACTAAAAGGGATAAAGTATCACATTGTACATCAACAGTCAGGACAAGGGCTTATTAAGTCACTGTTTCACATAGTGTTCATTTCACTTCAACAGGTTTCCCCTTTGGTGCTCAGTTAGTTGTCGCCAATCAGGGAGAACATATGATATTTGTCCCTTTGGGACTGGCTTATTTCACTCAACATGATGTTTTCCAGATTCCTCCATCTTGTTGCAAATGACCGGGTTTCATTGTTTTTGACTGCTGTTTAGTATTCTATAGAGTACATGTCCCATAATTTCTTTATCCAGTCTACTGTTGATGGGCATTTGGGTTGGTTCCAGGTCTTAGCTATTGTGAATTGAGCTGCATTAAACATTAATGTGCAGACAGCTTTTGTGTTTGCCAATTTAATTTCCTTTGGGTAAATTCCAAGGAGTGGGATGGCTGGGTTGAATGGTAAGGTTATCTTCAGGTTTCTGAGGAATCTCCAGACTGACTTCCATAGTGCCTTAACCAATTTGCATTCCCACCAACAGTGGGTTAGTGTCCCTTTTCCCCCACATCCTCTCCAGCATCTATTGTTGGTAGATTTCTGAATGTGAGCTATTCTAACCGGGGTGAGGTGAAACCTCATGGTGGTTTTGATTTGCATTTCCCTGATTGCTAGTGATCTTTCACATTTTTTCATGTGTCTGTTGGCCATCTGGATTTCCTCTTTTGAAAAATGTCTATTAAGGTCCTTGGCCCATCTCTTAGGTGGGTTGTTTGTTTTGATGTTGTGGAGTTTCTTGATTTCTTTGTAGATTCTAGTGATCAACCCTTTATCTGTTGCATAGTTTGCAAATATTTTTTCCCATTTTTTGCCTCTTCACTCTCCTGACTGTTTCTTTTGCAGTACAGAAACTTCTCAATTTGGTGCAATCCCAATAGTTGATTTTGGCTTTGACTGCCTGTGCTTCTGGGGTCTTTTTCAGGAAGACTTTGACAGTACCTATATCTTTCAGGATTTCTCCAATGCTCTCTAATAATTTGATGGTGTTGGGTCATAGATTTAAATCTTTAATCCATGTTGAGTGAATTTTTGTGTAAGGTGAAAGGTAGGGGTCTTGCTTCATGATTCTGCTCGTGGAAATCCAGTTTTCCCAGCACCATTTATTGAATAGACTGTCCTTACTCCAGGGATTAGTTTTGGATCCTTGATCAAATATAAAGTGGTTGTAGATGTTTGGATTGATTTTTGGTGTTTCTATTCTGTTCCATAGGTCTATCCATCTGTTTCTGTACCAGTACCATGCTGTTTTGATAACAACTGCCCTATAGTATGTCCTGAAATCTGGTATTGTAATGCCTCCAGCTTTCTTTTTGTTGTACAAGATTGCTTTAGCTATTCGAGGTCTCCTGTGTCTCCATATGAATTTCAGCACCATTTTTTCCAGATCTGAGAAGAAGGTCTTCGGTATCTTGATTGGTATTGCATTGAATTTATAAATTGCTTTTGGGAGAATGGACATTTTGATGATATTGATTCTTCCAATCCATGAGCATGGAAGATTTTTCCAATTTTTGGTATCCTTTTCTCTTTCTTTCTTTAAGGTTTTGTAATTTTCATCGTAGAGATCTTTAACATCCTTGGTTAAGTTTATTCCAAGGTATTTGATTGTTTTTGTAGCTATTGTGAATGGGATTGATCTTAGAAGTTCTTCCTCAGCCGTGGCATTGCCTGTGTATACAAAGGCTGTTGATTTTTGTGCATTGATTTTATATCCTGCTACTTTGCCAAACTCTTCTATGATTTCCAATAGTCTCTTAGTAGAGTTCTTTGGATCCCCTAAATAAAGAATCATATCATCTGCAAAGAGGGATAGTTTGACTTCTTCCTTCCCAATTTGTATCCCTTTAATGAAATGACCTAACCATGAGTCATAGCAGTCCCTGATGGGATGGAAAGACAGAATAGATTAGAAAGGCATATTTATTGAAATAATTACAGAAAACTTCCCCAATTTGGAGAAAGAAAGGGACTTCCAAGCACAGGAAGCATGAACAGAAAAGATCTTTACCATGACACATTGAAAAAAAAAGATCCTAAAATGTGCATAAGAGGAACACCAGATTACTTTCAGATGATCTCCAATTAGACTCACAGTTGACTTCTCATTAGAAAATCTGCAGGCTAGGAGAGAATGAAAAGAAATAACCAGTCTTAAGAAAAAAATACTGTCAACCACGAATACTTTACCCTGCAAAGCTCTCGTTTATAAATGAAGATGAAATTAAGATCACCATAACAGAAACTGAAACAATTAATCACCACTCATCCAGCATTACAGCAGATGCTTAAGAATGTGCTACCCACAGAAACATAAAAAATGGTCATCATTATGACAGAATGTGAAGGCATAAAATCTCCCAGTAAAAGTACAAAGAAAATCCAAAGTAAAAAATATGAATATTTATGGAAAAATGGAATGGCCAAGTCTTACTTTTCAATAGTCACCTTGAATGGAAATGACCTCAACCCTCCAGTTAAAAGATACAGACTGGCTGAAAGGATTAAAAAACAAGACCCATTTTCTTGCTGCCTATAAGAAACAAACCTCACCAACAAAGATACACACATACTGAAAATGAAAGGATGGAAAAGCTCTTCCATTCTAATGGAAAGCAAAAAAGGGCAGATGTAACTATCCTAACATCAGACAAAATAGACTTTAACACAAAAACTCTTAAAAGGAACAAAGAAGGGTACTATGTAATGATTAAGGGATCAGTTCAACAGGTACATGTGCCAAAAATAAATGTATATAAATGGGCTTGCACTGTGGCATAGAGGGTAAAGCCACTGTCTGGAATGCAGGCATCCCATATGGGCTTCTGGTTTGAGTCCCAGATGCTCCACTTCCTATCCAGCTATCTATAGTGGCTTGGGAAAGCAGCAAAAGATGGCCCAGATTCTTGGGCCCCTGCACCCACATGGGAGACCCAGAAAAAGCTCCTGGCTCCTTGGGATCGACACAGCTCCAACCATTACAGCCAATTGGTGAGTGAACCAGCGGATAGAAGACCTCTCTCTCTCTCTCCCTCTCCCTCTCCCTCTGCCTCTCATGCCTCTCAATAACTCTGCCTTTCAAATAAATAAATAATTCTTTTAAAATGTATATAAAACATATTACAATACACCTGATTATTTAAGAAATGTTAATGGATCTAAAGGAAGATGTAGATGACAATACAATAATAACAGGAGAGTTCAACACCCCACTTTAATTAATGGATAGATCAAGTAGACAGAAAATCAACAAAGAAACAACAGAGCTAATAGACACTATGGACCAAATAGACCTTCTATCTACAGAACTTTTCATCCCATAGTTGCAGAATACACATTCTCATCAGTATAAGAAACTTTCTCTAGGATAGGCAATTTGCTAGGTCATAAAGCAAGTTTCACCAATCTAAAAAAAAAAAATCAAAATTATACCAGGCAGTTTCTCTGACAATGGATTGAAGCTGGAAATCAACAACACATGAATCTCTAGAACATATACAAGAACATGGAAACTCAGCAACATGCTCCTTAATGAACAGTGGGTCACAGAAGAAATCAAAATACAAATAAAAAAATTCTGGAAACAAATGAAGATGACAATACATCATATAAAAACCTATGGAATACAGCAAATGCAATGTAATAAGCAAGTTTACAGCAACAGGTTTCTACAGGAAGCAATTGGAAAGGTATCGAATAAATGAGCTATCAATGCACCCAAGGATCTAGAATAACAATAGAAATCAAACTTGAAATTAGTAGGAGGAAAGAAATAATGAACAACTTAATACATTATCCCTCTTAGTAGTTTTTTTTATCTGTTCTACTTAATATGACTGGTTTAATTCTGTAATTAATACACAGTTATTCTTAAGTGTTGAAAATTAACTGAAATGTGATCCCTTTTAAACATAAGAGTGGGAATAAGAGAGGGAAGAGATGTACAGTTTGGGACATGCTCATGCTGACTTGCCCCAAATGGTAAAGTTAGAAACATACCAGGGGATTCCAATTCAATCCCATCAAGGTGGCATGTACCAATGCCATCTCACTATTCCAAGTGATCAATTTCAGTTCACAATTGATCATAATGAAAGGACTAAGAGTCAAAGGGAGCACATAAACAGGTCTAGTACCTGCTAACACTAACCGACAGAATAAATAAAGGGTAGAGTGATCCAACATGGGAAGTGAGATACTCAGCAGACTCATAGAATGGCAGATGTCCTAAACAGCACTCTGGCCTCAGAATCAGCCCTAAAGGCATTCGGACCTGGCTGAAAAGCCCATGAGAGTATTTCAGGCATGGAAAGCCAAGACACTCTGGCAAAAGATCTCTTTGAGTGAGATCCCAGTGGAAAGAACAGGTCTTCAAAGAAGGAGGTACCTTTCTCTGAAGGGAGGAGAGAACCTCCACTTTGACTATGACCTTGTCTAAACAAGATAAGAATCGGAGAACTCAGAGGGCTTCCATAGCCTTGGAAACTCATGACTGGAGCATAGGGAGATTACTGATGCCATAGACAGGAGTGTCAATTGGTAAAGTCAACAACAGGAGTCACTGTGCACTTACTCCTCATGTAGGATCTCTGTCCTTAATGTGCTGTGCATTGAGACTTAATGCTATAACGAGTACTCAAACAATATATTTCACTTTGTGTTTCTATGGGGGTGCAAACTGTTGAAATCTTTACTTAATGCATACTAAACTGATCTTCTGTAAAAAAAAAAAAAAGAAATTATCAATTCCTAACTTGACTCTCACTGGGATTAAACATGACAATAGGTCTGATCTGATTTCATCATCATTTAAAAAAATCATCTATTATTTTTCACTTTATGTTTCTGTGTGGGAGCAAACTGTTGAAATCCTTACTTAATGTATACTAAGCTGATCTTCTGTATATTCAGATAATCGAAAATGAATCTTGATGTGAATGGAAGGGGAGAGGGAGTGGGAAAGGGGAGGGTTGTGGGTGGGAGGGACGGTATGGGGGGGAAGCCATTGTAATCCATAAGTCGTACTTTGGAAATTTATATTCATTAAATAAAAGTTAAAAAAAAAGAATTAACCAAATTTAAACCACAAAAAAGATACAAAAGATAATTTTAAAGAAGAGCTAGTTTTTGAAAAAATAAACAAAATTGATAAACCGTTGGCCCAAGTCACTAAAATAAAAAAGAGGGAGGAGACCAAATCAATAAAATCAGAGATGAAAAAGGAAATGTAACAAAAGATACAACAGAAATAAAAATAATCATCAGGAAATATTGCAAAGAAATGGATGCCAACAAATTTGCAAAACTAAATGAAATGGATAGATTCCTGGAGACATACCAGCTACCAAAATTGAGTCATAAAGATAAGAACACCTAAACAGATCAATAAGCAAAATAGATACTAAATCACTAATAAATCCCCTCCCAACAAAGAAAAGTCCAGGACCAGATGGTTTCACTGCTGAATTCTACCAGACATTTAAAGAACTATTCCAATTCTTATCAAGCTATTCAAAAAAACTTAAAGGGGAAGAAATCCTCCCAAACTCTTTCTATGAAGCCAGCATTATTTTATTTCCTAAAACAGAAAAAAAAAAAAACACGGAAAAGTAGGTTGCAGTTAGAATGACTAGGCAATTTGAAAAATAATTAAATATTTTTGATTAGGAAAAAGAGGTGAACTGTCTAGTATGATACTATAGACTTTGCAAAATAGAGAATAATCAGTATGAAGCAACATTGTGAAAACATAGACCAGTATCTGGATATTTCTTCATATTTAAAAAGACTTTACAACAAATGATCTATAAATTTTCTCTGTGTGCCTGAAAAATGAAGCATAAGGGTATAGAGGGTAGAGAGAGAGTGATCTCACACGTAGTTATCATCAAAGAAGTAAAATTATTTTATTCTTTGTATTGGTTTACTGGTTTATACTCTAAGTTTTTTAAGGATATATTCTGTGACTGTTTTCTGTATGAGTTTTCACAGAATTTTCAGATGATATTTGAATTTTTTATGATGAGGTACTCTTCAGCAAGTATCTTTTTGTATGGACCAAAGAACATGGATTTGGTGTTAGAGATTTTACAAACTTGAAATCTAAAAGGTTCTGCATGCTTTCCAATTCACCACTGACCTCTATGGAATTCTTTGTTGGTAAAGAGCTTAATAGTTCTAAAAAGTTCATTCCATTTTCATGCAGTTCTAATAGTTAGTGCCTTCAAGAACTTGAGGGTACTTCAAGAAGGTTGTAGAAATGGAAATAAAAGACATTTTATTTGGTGCCAATCTTTGAAACCCTTGAGTAGTTTTTTTTCATAATACACATTTTCCACTAACATTTTGAAGACACATTGTATATTCAACCAACATTTACTTTTCGGAATTCTAAAATCTCACTGCTAAGTGTAACTGTAGCTAAATATATTCTCATAGAGGGGAAGTCTGCTATACTCAGGCATCAGGTTGTCCCTATTTCTTTCAGATTTTCTTAAACCAAGCAATTTTTTTATATAGACTTTTAGTGGCTAGCACCAAACAAGTATTTTAATAATATAGAATCAATGACATCAAAATCATCACAGTTGTCTTTAGAATAGATAAATGACATTAATTTCACTTAATATTACATAGTTATGTGGGACATGATTTAAATGCTAAAACTATAATTTTTGGAAGCAGAATTTGTTAATGGTTAGTAACAGTCCTGGTAAGTATATGCAATATTATTATTAATAGAAAATTGCATGCTTATACATGACTTTGGGGGGCCATAAGATCTTAGGAGCTTCGCACAGAATAAAGGAGACTCTCTTCACCATATATTTCTTTATGTCAGTCTTCTGATCATCATGTCTCCAACATTCTAGAGAATGTGATAAAAAATATTACCCTAGTACTCTTCCAGATAAGCATATACTATTTTGTGCTGACAAGTAGGATCAATATATAAATTGATATGGTTTAGCAATGTGTAATTTGTACTTCAGGAGCTTTATATACAATAAATTGGTCAGCACGTTTGATTTTAACTAATTTCATTTAATATGAGAAAATTCCCAATTGAAGGAGTTTTAAATATATGAGAGCAATCTGTTCTTCCTTAACCCATGGAATGTGTGAGTTTAACTCTGGGTCTGTCTTTTAGAAATACTTACTGCATGTTTTCTTCAAAATCTTTATTTTTAACATATTTTAAACTAATTATTAGGATTCTGGTAACTATCAAGGATAAAGCAATTGAATGTAATAATTTTGTCATGGAACTCAAAGCAGGAAAGAGAAAGAGAGAGAGAGAGAAATGTATTACAGTGACTAGAAGCAGTGCTTAAACTTTAGGTTGTCTACACGTCATCAGAGGACCTTGTCAAAGGCAACATCAGATTCAATATGTCTATGATGGGTCTGAAATGCTGGAGGTCTAAGCATCACACTTTGAGTAGCTAGGTGATAGGATATATGACATCATGACTATGTGCAAATTGTAGATGGACTTCTGTATTGCAAATAATCCGATTATTTATAATTTACCATGATATCAGAACACTAAGAAAACCTTTACTCTTTCATTATCCACTGTATGAATCAAAGCTCCATATCTGTCTCTTTAGAGTAGCACAATTGATGGAACAAATGGAGACCAGTAAGTCTCTCAAGAGATTAACCAGAAGTAGAGTAGAATTGCAAGAGGGGAAGATGTCAAAAACATTAAAGGTAGCAAAAATGGGGTGGGCGAAGCAAAGCAAATTAGAAATATGAATGTGTGTTAGACATAGGACCCTGAAGAGCACTGCAACTTTTGTGGTTTTTAGTGATCATTGGGTATTCATGGAGGATTGGTTCTAGAACGTTGCACGGATGCTCAACTCCCTTATATAAAATGGCAAGGTATTTTCATTAAGCCTGTGTACATCATCCCATACAGTTTCAATCTTTCCTACGTTACTTATAATAACTAAAATGATTTAGGTGCTAAGTAAATAATAGTTATCCTGAATGGATTAGAGAATAATGTGAAGGGAAATTGTCTGTACAGACACAGTACAGACATGGATGTTTTGAAAACATTTTCTATCATATATATATATAAAATAAACACAGACTATATAAAACACACTCAGTGCATATGTACAATACAATAACCAATATATACTTTTATACACACATATCTGTAAGTATTTAGATCAGTAGTTAAGACACCAGCTAAGATGTCTACACACCACATAGGAGGACCTGAGTTTGATTCCTGGCTCCAGCTCCTTATTCTGGCTTCCTGCTAATGCTGACCATAAAAGCAGCAGTGATGGATCAAGGAATTATCTTCTTGCCACCCATGTAGGAGACCTGGATTGAGTTTCAGACTCCTCACTTTGAGCTTGAGCCAGTCCTAGCTCTGGCATGCATTTTGGAAGTGAACAGCAGATGAAAATGTGCTCTTTTCCTTTGTCTCTTAATAACTGCATATCAAATACATAAGTAAACAAATAAAATTTGTACTCACTGGTCACAGGATGAAATTTTAAAGCCAATATAAACAATTTTAGCTCATATTTTCTGACCTAGGTGCATCTTGATGGCCATTTTTATATTTATGTTAAAGTTATATGAGAATTTAGTTGTCCTTAGCTAACTCTAAAATAAATGTTTCATGATTTTCTGAATTTTCATATCAAATTATTACTACTTTAAAATATATATTGAGAATTGGGGCTGGCATTGTGGCATAACAGGTAAAGCTGCTGCCTGCAGTGCCTGTATCCCATATGGGCTCTGGTTCAAGTCCTGGCTGCTCCACTTCCGATCCAGCTCTCTGCTATGGCCTGGGAAAGCAGTGGAAGATGGCCCAAGTCCTTGGCCCCTGCACCTGTGTGGGAGACCCAGAAGAAGCTCCTGGCTCCTGGCTTCAGTTCAGCACAGCTCCGGCCATTGCAGTCATCTGGGGAGTGAATCAGAGGATGGAAGATCTCTCTCTCTCTCTCTCTCTCTCTCTCTCTCTCTCTTTATCTCTCTGCCTCTTCTTCTCTGTGTAACTGAGTTTCAAATAAATAATCTTTTAAAAATATATATTGAGAATAGAAATTGAGCTTCTAACAAGGTATTATTACTGGCAAGTATTTAACCTAAGTAAAAGACTCCTTGCTATTTTTCAATTTTTAAAAATGAACATTTTAGTAAAGATTTATATAAAATTGCAGCAGTGAGACATTCTAGAATTTCTTCTAAAAAATCTCAAAATGAAATGAAGCCAAACCTCTAAGTTTCATTGAATCAGGTTAATATATTTATAATATTTTGATGTTAAAAATAAACAGTGCTTTTTTATAATTTATGCAATTAGTTAACATTTAATTTGATAAAAGATGATTACTGATTTGAAAATAGAACCCTGGAAAATCACCTGTCTATATGAAGACAACTGTGCATCTTATGTGATCTGTGAGTGTCAAAAAGGTGACTCTGCTGTATTTTTTGCTGAATCGTGCTCATTTACTTCATCTATAAATGTTTGCTATATATAGAATAATATTCTACCATCATGGAGATATTTTATTCTTGAAGAACTTCTTAAATCTAAGTGTATTTTGAGGAGAATATCCCTCCAGAAGTTAAGGCTTGACTCAAATAACTTGATAATACCAGGACAAGGGAAATTTGGCTCTGATTAATATCAGGGGCTGAATGTTGGTAGAGAATTGTGACATTAGTGATGTATATAAGAAAACATGTTAGTCATTTCCCAAATATTCATGATTCTGTACTTTCTAAGCAAATATTAGAATTGCCCTTTATTATAGAGTTGGGATGCATGAGTAGTTTGGTCATTGAATTGTAAGATAACTAACATGGATCAACATTGCCTGGCATAATTTACTTGTTTATGTAGGAGTCTCCCTCTTATTTTTTAATTCTGGTGGGCTACTGACAGCATTCAAGGTAGCTAGTGTTCTAACTGACCAGGTCTCTTATCCATGCTATGTTAGACTGCTATTGTGCTATAATGACCAGCCCCTCCTAATAATCTGGGGTAGCTATATAATGTAATGAAAAACAAAAGACAAAGGTTCTGGTTATGTACATTATGTGTAGTTGTGGCATAATTTAGTCTATCCTGAATGATTTGTGTGGCCAATACCTAAATTAGAGAGGTCTAATAGAAGAAGGAAGAGTTTAAGTGAGATCAGGATGACTAAGATAAATTCAAATTTTCAAAAACAATTCTATCCAATTTCCAACATTCTAAAATGTATTTCAAGACTAAATAAACTCATATGCCCCAAACACAACTGAGAGGTGACCAAATAACTCACACTGTCAAACTGTTCCATGAGGTTAGACATGTGAATAAGTTGGCAGTTCTAGAGCTTCAGATGTACAGCCACCTACATGGACAATGATTCCCAATTGGCCAATTCATTTTAGTAATTAAGTCATTTAATGCCTTCTATTCATGGTAATCAAACTAAAATATTTTAATGTGGTACTACTGCTATTGGATATTCATATTTAAATCTAACACTAACTTTTCTTTTTTTAAAGATTTATTTGTTTGCAAGGTGGAGTTACAGACAGGCAAAGGCAAAAGCAGAGAGAGAAATCTTCCATCTGCTGGTTCACACCCCATGCTACAACAGCCAGGCCAGGGCTGGGCCAGGCTGATGGTGGGAGCCAGGAGCTTTGTCTGAGTCTCCCACATGGCAGCAGGGGCCCAAAAACTTGGGCCATTTTCCACTGATTTCCCAGGCATATTAGCAGGGAGACAGCTTGCAAATTGAGGAGCCAAGAGTGGAACTGGTGCCCATAAGGGATGCTAGCACTGCAGATGGCAGTTGAATCCACTACACCACAGTGCCAGCCCCTAACTTTTTTTTATATATAAAAGTAAAGTTAGACTGTCTTGATCTTATGTCAAACAAAAGTGATCCCTGTTAAATATAAGAGTGGGACTAAGAGAGGGAGGAGATGTACAATTTGGGACATGATCAATAGGACTTGCCCCAAATGGTGGAGTTAGAAATGTGCCAGAGGATTCCAATACAATCCCATCAAGGTGGCATGTACCAATGCCATCTCACTAGTCCAAGTGATCAATTTCAGTTCACAATTGATCACACTGATAGGTCTAAGAGTCAAAGGGATCACACAAACAAGACTAGTGTCTGCTAATACTAACTGATAGAATCAAAAAGGGAGAGAACCATCCATCATGGGAAGCGGGATACACAGCAGACTCATAGAATGGCAGATGTCCTAAATAGCACTCTGGCCTCAGAATCAACCCTTAAGGCATTCGGATCAGGCTGAAGAGCCCATGAGAGTTTCTCAAGCATGGAAAGCCAAGACACTCTGGGAAAAAAAAAAAAAAAGACCTAAATGAAAGATCTCTGCGAGTGAGATCCCAATGGAAAGAATGGGGCCATCAACGAAGGAGGTACCTTTCTCTGAAGGGAGGAGAGAACTTCCACTTTGACTATGACCTTGTCTAAAAAAGATTGGAGTCGGTGAACTCAAAAGGCTTCCATAGCCTTGGCAACTCATGACTAGAGCCTAGGGAGACTACTGACGCCATAAACAAGAGTGTCAAATTGTTAAGTCAACAACAAGAGTCACTATGTACTTACTTCTCATGTGGGATCTGTCCTTAATGTGTTGTCCAATGTGAAGTAATGCTGTAACTAGTACTGAAACAGTATTTCACACTTTGTGTTTCTGTGTGGGTGCGAACTGATGAAATCTTTATTTAATATATACTGAATCGATTTTCTGTATATAAAGAGAATTGAAAATGAATCTTGATGTGAATGGAATGGGAGAGGGAGCGGGAGATGGGAGGGGTGCGAATGGGAGGGAGGTTATGGGGGGGAAAGCCAATGTAATCCATAAACTGTAATTTGGAAATTTATATTTACTAAATTAAAAAAAAACTTTCAGATTTCCAACTTTAACTGATTTGCAAACTCTTGCATCACATTAAGAGAAAAGACAATTTGCTCATACAGTAAATGACTGAGAATATAATTAGTGCATTTAAATATTTTAAATGCTAGCAATATGATCTCAAATACCTGCTGTAGTAAAAACTCAAACCCCAAGTTTTATCTGTATATTTAGAATCAGTACCCATAGAATCAAATTACAGTGTCTAATACAATGATTATCCTTATCCCAATGTTTAAATATGGACTCAGAATATGGACTTAGCACTAAATTTTACTTTCTATTACTCAGTTCCCATATCTACGTCATCTGCAAGTCATTTTAGATCTACTGGAATTACAAATCCTGAATACAAAAATTCTCGCCTTCTAAACAGAATGCAAAATAACTAACCACATACATCTTCTGTGAGAAGGCTAAATCAGGTGTGAGATCTGAAGTTACTCTTATTTGATTTTTTTACAGATTGATTTATTTATTTGAAAGTTAGTTCCCCTGAGAGGCAGAGAGAGAGAGAGCGAGAGCGAGAGCGAGAGAGAGAGAGAGGAAGTCTTCTATCTGCTGATTTCACTCTCCAGTTGGCTGCAATGGCCAGAGCTGTGCCGATCCTAAGCCAGGAGCTAGGAGCTTCCCCCACATCTTCCCACGTGAGTACAGGGACTCAAGGACTTGGGCCATCTTCCACTGCTTTCCCAGGCCATAGCAGAGAGCTGGATCAGAAGTGGAGCAGCCAGGTCTTGAACTGGCACTCATATGGGATGCTGGCACTGCAGGCGGAGGCTTTATCAGCTATGCCACAGCGCCAACCCCACAGTTTTTTTTTTTTTTTTTTCAATATTAAATTCTTCCTATGTGAAAGACTAGCTATGTATAAAAGGTGTGCAGGCAGTGGCTTTACCTCTATACCATAGTGTGGGTCCCTTGATTTTTTAAGTAACTGATAATACAAAATCAGAGTGTTGAAGGGATTTTAAAGTAATCCCATGGCCCTGAAATTACAGGACATCAATTCTGAAGTCTCAAGAAATAAGCTGAGGCTCTCATTTGACTGCATTCTGTTGAATTTAGATGAAGCATGCTAAAATGCTATCTGGCTCTTTTGATGCTGGGCAGACCACTTTCTATCCAAGGGCAGAAACAAGGTCTAAAACACAATTAATACAAAAAGACTCATTCATTACTAATAGCTTTGTTTCCTTCACCCAGAAGCAAGGGTTAACTCTGCTCTCTCCACGTTTGCCTGCAAATGCAGAGTCCAGAGAGGGGGACTATATGGTGGCATTTTACATTAACAGCATTCTTTAAATTCATGTTATGCTAATTAAGCAAGTACAGCAATCTGATTCAACGATGATACTTTAACTGAGCTCCCTAATGGCAATAATGTGCCTCAAAGGGTACAAGTCAGTGTCCTGCCAATGAGTTTAATACATGCCTGGACAAGTTAAAGGTCGGGATGGTTACAGTGTGCCAATAAGTGCTTCAAAGTAGGAGGCTTGGAATAAACCCAATTCCAGTCTCTCTATTAAAGTCCTTGTAAAAGCTCCTGACTTGACTTCCATTATCAAGTATTTTGCAGATATTAATTATCCTTATGTCTACTTCCATTGAGATAAATGGCATTGACCTGAATGGTAAAACAAGTTACCAAAGGATGCTCTGACCCCATACAAATTTCACCCCTTATATCAACATTCAATTACATCTTGGATCCATAAGATGTTCAAAGTGAGCCCCTCATAAATGCATGCTTTTAAGTGTGGTGTACAGACTGAAAACTAATGTAACTCATTCTTTCCGAGTCTCCTTACAGTTGTAAAAACATCCAGGTATATGGTTAACAAAGCAGGAGCATGGAAAAGTTGGTCCAGTCTGGTGGGAGATAAATGTGGAATGACACATCCCATTTTCTTAAGTTCAACTTTTTGAACAAATTGACACCTTTACATATTTGACCTCCCTCTCTCTCTCTTATTGTGTTTCATTTCCTTTATATTTTTAAAGATTTATTTATTATTTATTTGAAAGGCAGAGTGTGAGAGAGAGAGAGAGAGATAGAAAGAGAGATCTTGAGAGAGATATTCCATTCATTGGTTGACTCCCCAAATGGCCGCAATGGCCGGAGATGGGCTGATCTGAAGCCAGGAGCTAAGAACTTCTTCTGAGTCTCTCACATGGGTTCAGGGGCCAAGCACTTGGGCCAATTTCTGCTGCTCTCCCAGGCACTTTAGCAGGGAGTTGGAGCATAACTGGAGCCCATATGTGATGCGATGCTGCAGTGAATAGCTTTACCTGCTACGCATAGCACCGGTCCTGCATTACCTTTTATTTTTTTTAAACTTTTATTTAATGAATATAGATTTCAAAAGTACAGCTTATGGATTACATTGGCTTCCTCCCCCCATGACTTCCCTCCCACCTGCAACCCTCCCCTTTCCCGCTCACTCTCCCCTTCCATTCTTATCAAGATTCATTTTCAATTTTCTTTATATACAGAAGATCAGTTTAGTATACAGTAAGTAAAGATTTCAAAAGTTTGCACCCACACAGAAACACAAAGTGTGAAATACTGTTTCAGTACTCGTTATAGCATTTAATCTCAATGTACAGCACATTAAGGACAGAGACCCTACATGAGGAGTAAGTGCACAGTGACTCCTGTTGTTGACTTTACAAATTGACACTCCTGTCTATGGCATCAGTAATCTCCCTATGCTCCAGTCATGAGTTTCCAAGGCTATGGAAGCCTTTTGAGATTACCAACTCTTATCTTATTTAGACAAGGTCATAGTTAAAGTGGAAGTTCTCTCCTCCCTTCCAAGAAAGGTACCTCCTTCTTTGAAGACCTGTTCTTTCCACTGGGATCTCACTCACAGAGATCTTTCATTTAGGTCCTTTTTTTTTTTTTTTTGCCAGAGTGTCTTGGCTTTCCATGCCTGAAATACTCTCATGGGCTTTTCAGCTGGATCCGCATGCCTTTAGGGCTGATTTTGAGGCCAGAGTGCGATTTAGGACATCCGCCATTCTATGAGTCCTGCATTACCTTTTATAAAAATGCTATTTATTTATAAAGAGAGAGAGAGAGAACAGAAAGAATGATCTTTCATCCATTGGTTCACTCTCCAAATGCGTACAATAGCCAGGGCTGAGCCAGGCAGAAGCCAGGAGCCCAGAACTCTATGCAGGCTACCCAGGGTGACAACGACCCTTGTACTTGGGCTAACACTACTGCCTTCCCAGCTGTATGACCAGGGAGCTGAAACCAAATTGGAGCTACCAAGCCTCAGACCTTCACACTAGTATGAGATATGGGCCTCCCCAGCAGTAGCTTAAACTGTTGTGCTACAACTCCTTCCCCTATTGGTGGCATTTTGTTTTCCACTCATTTTTTGTTTCTTTTCTTTCACCATTTAACTAACATTTCCCTCTCCATCAAGTGCTTAATTCTCCAAGGCTGTGGCTTACTTACTCAAAAAGCTGCATCCTTATATCTTAGCGTGGTCACAATGAATAGATATTCTGCAGAACAATGTGAGGTTTATGGATAATAACATCTTTAAAAAAAAAAAACAGGAAGTCTAGCTACATAGAAACATTTTCAAATTATATCACGTGTATCATGAAACTGGCAGGGTAAGAAATAAAGCACTGTTATAATTGTGATTTAAAATTATTTTCAATTTATTATGCTTTCATATTTTCCTAAAGCTCAGCTACAATTCATCTCCATTTCCTTAACATGGTTGTGTTTATCAGTTTCACTAGGTTCACTTCGTATTTAATAGACCTTGTTTGGAATCACAAAGGCAGTCACTGCAATTGTCCTCAGAAATAAAGGATGCTTAACCTCCATGACTCATTCTCTTCAATGCAATTATTTGTGGCCAAATCATGGAAAGTACAATATGGGTGTCAAAGCCCAATTGCAAAGAATGAACAGGAGGGAAATAAGCCCTCCTACACTGAAATTTCAGAGCAGTCAGGCAGATTTCTATACCCAAAAACATATGTAATCATCATAAATAATCTTTATTAAAGTCTGCCAGCATTTCTCTGTAACTGGTTGCATAGACATGGTTTGCTTTGCTTTTGGTTTCCAATTCAGAATGAAGGAAACATTTAATCGCTTTCCCTTGGATTTCTAAAATCAGACACATACTGTAAGTACACAGCTTCTAAGAAGCAATTAGAGTTAATGGGATTAAAATCTAATCACTCGACTGCTCCTGGCTTGTATCTGCAGAACTGCATAGTAAAGCTCTGCATTCTAAATGCACAAAAATGAATGATTGCACTCATCCATGGAAGGTCTCAGAAGCCCTTATTTTATCTGTTCCTCTCCAGGGGCAGCTTTTTAGAGTTTGAGGAGAGAAAATGGCTGAGATTTATTTTTTAAAGTGAGAACATTTGCACTTTCTTGCTTTTAAATTGCTTTTGATATATGTAAGGGTGACAGAGAAAGAAGAGGCATGGGTACAACCAGAACAGAAATAGATTTAAAAACACATTCTCCTGAGTCCAAAGTGATGACAGTCACCACAGAGACTCTCCACTTTCGTTCAGGAATGTTTTCACTTGGAGAAGTTGGGAGAAACAGGGATGTTCCTGCCAAAGCATCACAGAATGTAGAGTTGTCACGGCAAAAGGCAGAGGCTTGCGCTGGAGTCCTCCTGACCAAGAGGATATTGTAAGGATGTCCTCTAAAATCCCTTTGCCTTTGAAATTCCATGAGCATAGGATGGCACGTGAAAAGTCAATTATAAATTCATGGTGTAGAATACTTGAAGGATAATATACCAGGACAATAAGATAAACATCAAAAGAGAAAGACATGGCAAAAATAAACTCACCACAGGAAGACAGCTCACTCTGATGCTTTCTGGGCTAATAAAATAAAAATTAATAGGAATAATAATTCTAATAGCTACTGAATTCTTCTAACTCCATGGTATTGTTCAAAGCATTTCATGTCTATTATCATTTAGTCCTCACAACCCCATAAGGCAGATATTATAATTATTGATAATCTTTTTTCTTTTTTTGGCATAGAGAGAAAGATAAGCACAAGGTATTTTGGTAACTCAACCAGCATCACAAACTGAAGTGTCAGGGCCAAGACTGGAAATTTTGAATTATGTCTCTGAATGCTAGCTATTAACCAGCATGTATAAATGAGAATACTTATGTAAAATCCCCAATATGATCTGCTGATATGGGGAGAACCTTCCAATGACCTTCATGAAAAATCTATAAACAACAAAAAGTAAAACCTGCCTTCCTCTTCTCTGTTATGTCTACCTGCTCTCCTTCTGAAACCAAAACAGCTTACTTAGTTGATACTGGATACAGATCCAATTTATACAATTTCTCAGGCATTCTAAAGACCATATCCTACAACACTCTGGAATGCATCTGGCCCTCTTGCCTACAGTCAGCTGTTCTTATCAGCTAGTACATTCCTGGAGAATGTCCAGTGGCAAACTGAAGTTTATGACCATTTTAATAGTAGAAAAACATAGCAGTATCTCTATTGTTCCAAGGGCATATATAAATAACTCTTAGATTCCAAGATCACCAATTACAGTGGATTCTCAAGATTATCATTCTTCATTAGTTTGCAATTATACTCAGCTAGCATTAGTTCCTGGGACATATCTGTCAATCACATTGAGAGAAGGATCTAAGATATCATAGACAGTTCCCAATAGTTTCAAAAGGAACTCAGCTATAGACAATATAGAATATTTCAGAGTATAGCCATATCATAATGAGGTTAAATTATAAAGTCAATGACTAATGTGAAAACCATCTAAAGGAAAAAAGTATTCATTCAAATGGGACTACATGCATGGCTTATTTAGAACAAATTTCTCTTGATAATCTGTATGCTTAATGTTTCTATCATGTAGGAATAGGCCACAAATTTGTCTGCTGAGCCTAAACTGCAGGAGTTTACATGCAATTAGGGGTCCTATTGTATAAAAATGTCACACCAACCCTCATCCCAGGAAACTGTATAATTGAATTTGCATGTAAAAGAGTGCATTTTACGTAGCATTCAGTGCATTCATAGAAACAAAAATAATTACTAGTGTTAAGGCCTTAGGCTAGTCCATTTATTGATTTCTATATGTAATTTAATATACTTTTAACTGGGAAAATAGTATAAAATAAAACTCTTCAAGTTTTGCAAATAAATAAAATAAAAATTGCATAAAATTTATTTTCTAAAATCTTGAATGCTGATATAAGAAATTTGTTTTCTTACATATTTTCTTTCTTTTATTTCCAAATAGATAATTTCTCATAAAATATTTCTCTTTTGAAAGGCAGAGAGAAAGAGGGGCAAGAAGGGAGAAGCTCACTAGGCTAATCCTCCGCCTGCAGTGCCAGCACCCCGGGTTCTAGTTCTGGTCGGGGCACC
This sequence comes from Oryctolagus cuniculus, assembly GCF_051225735.1. Classification (NCBI taxonomy): domain Eukaryota; kingdom Metazoa; phylum Chordata; class Mammalia; order Lagomorpha; family Leporidae; genus Oryctolagus; species Oryctolagus cuniculus. Next base: position 74,296,090 of record NC_142869.1, read on the forward strand.
AGATTCTGTCCTGGTTGCCCCTCTTCCAGGCCAGCTCTCTGCTGTGGCTTGGGAGTGCAGTGGAGGATGGCCCAAGTCTTTGGGCCCTGCACCCCATGGGAGACCAGGAGAAGCACCTGGCTCCTGGCTTCGGATCAGCGTGGTGCGCCAGCCATAGCGCGCCAGCCGCAGCCACTGTGGGGTGAATCAACGGAAAAGGAAGACCTTTCTCTCTGTCTCTCTCTCTTACTGTCCACTCTGCCTGTCAAAAAAAAAAAAAAAAAAGAAGGGAGAAGGAGAGAAAACAAGAGAGGGAAAGACGGAAAGAGAGAAAGAGGGAAGGAAAGTGGGGAACAAGAGAGAGAGAGAAAGAGAGTCAGTCCTAATTGGATCAGGCTAATGCTGGGAACTGGGAACTCAGTTCAGGTCTCCCACATGCATGTTATGGAACCAACTACTTTAGTCATCATGATGCCCCTTAAGGTGTACACTAGCAGGAAGTTAGAATCTGGAGTGGATTCAGGACTCTAATCCAGGCACTCCAATGCTGGATACAGGTACCTAACTACCAGTTGGGCCAAATACTTATTCCTGAATGAATAATTTTAAGCAGACTATAAAATATTAATATCCTTTGACAGTAATTAAAGACAATTTTCAAATAAAAGGTAAAAACAACAGATAGGAGAGAATCAACATGGACACAAAATTTAAATGAAATTAATTAATTGTACCACATTTGATGAACTATTATATCATATTAAAGTATAATGGCTTGGAAGATGTGTTAATATATAAAATGGTAAAATATAATGAAGTAAAATTGCAATATAATATGAAATATATATTAGTTACATATTCAATATCCATTCTGATCTCTTTAAGTAACAGAACTTCAATTTCTAGAGTAACAATAAAGCTAGATTCTTTTAAAAGCTGTTATTAATTCATTTGACAAGCAGAATGAGAGAAAGAGGGAGACTAAGAGAGAGAGAGAGACAATCTTGCATCCAGTGGTTCTCTCTCCAAATGGTTGCCATGTTCAGGGGGGTTCTAGGCTGAAGCCAGGAGCCTACAACTCCATCTAGGTCTCCAAACGGGTGGCAATGGCCCAGGTACTTAGGCCACAATCTTCTGGTTTCTCAGGTGCTTTAGCAATGAGTATGGAACTAAAACAGAGCAGATGGGACTCAAACCAGTGTTCCAACATGATTAGCGGTTTAACCTGCTGTGCCACATTGCCACCTCCATTATAAATAGATTCTAAGTAAACATTTATTAGACTGCTGCATAGCCAGAGTTGGTCATCCAACACATTTCTGGGTATAAGATGTAAGTGGAAATCCATAAGAGCACCTTCCTAGGAAGTTCTTTTCAAAAGGGACAGAATTTCTGGGTATTTAGTCTGCATTTGGTCTTCTTCTTCTTTATGCCTAATATTCCAAAGCATCATTGAGCAGCCTTGAGCCAACATGTGAGAATCAAAGCATACTACAAGGAAAAGTGACTATGGCGTGATAAGAAAGCTAGAAATGGACACTCTCCATTTTGGCCTCAGCTGAGAGATTCAGGATGGTTGAACAGAAAAAGTCAAACATTTGCCTCTTCCTCCCCCATGGATAAAATCCAAATCAACTGAAATGTGAAGGTGAGTGGCTGAGGAAACACACTTGAAGGTAGTAAGGAAACAGCAGGCACATGGTAGAACATAGAAATCAGTCAAAGCAGCATAGAGAGAGGGAAAAACAATCGGGAGGTGACTGAATCCCTTGCCCCAGAGTGAGGAGGATTCCAAGAGAGCCTCACTGGTGCCCACCTACTGGAATGCCTTATATGGATAGCCTTGCCAGAGAGGAATTCAGACACCACAGATCAGCAACTCAGTAAGGTGGCTCCCTGGAAAACCCATTACCACTTTTCTCCAGAAAAGGAGCTCACATTGTCCCTTCCTCTAATCTCAGAGCATAGGGTGTGACAGTGTAGTATCATCTTAAGAAAGGAGTCACTGTCAGAAGCCACACTGTGCTAGGAGGGAGAAGCCTTTGCATATTTTCTTCTAAGAGTCCCATGAACATTTCTGCATTCTAAGAAGGAAGACTGAGCCCCTTGGGTCCAGCCGGAATCAACAGAATAAGGGTGACTCTAGCACCTTAGCCCACACAGCACTTTACACCTCAGGGGAAAGTGGAAGCAAGATCGCTGGTCTATACCCCTCCTAGGATCCTAAAAGTAGGGGATTCTGCTTCGCAGACACGGGGGCTGTCCTCACTGACTCCTCTCCCCTAACCATTTGAAACATTGCTGCTTGCTTCTGGAAATTACACATACAGGTTGACCATCAGGGTTCCTGTGACCCTGCTCAGTCCGCCTGTCCAGACTCGTAGCTCCCTGTGTATTGAGGGATGGTACTTGAAGTGGGTCTGAAACACACAATAGGGAGTATGTCCATGCTTTGAACAGTGTGCATGTCTGAGAGAGTGAACATGCTCAAGACAATGCACTCACACCAAACAGTGAATCAGTCCACTTCTCAAAGCAGCACAGATGAGGGCCTCCAGACTAAGCTCTGCACTATTTTGTTCCTGCCCATGCCACTGACAGCACTCAGAGTTTCTGCACCCATTCCAAGCTTCACTCGACTTTTGCTCCATCCACAATCTGCTGCTTGCACTTCATGGCCCCACCCAGCACACTCCTTGGACCTTCCATGTCACATTCAACACAGCACATTGCTTGCTTGCTATAATATGCAGCTCAGTAGATTTGTTAGGAGAAACTTTTCAGGGCAAGAAGGAATTGAGAGATAGAGCCCAAGTTGTGAGAACAAAAACAAGAAAACCCTGTCAACCCAGAATACTTTATGCAATGAAGCCCTCTTTCACAAAGGAAGGTGAAATAAAGACTTTCCAAAACATCAAACATTGAAAGAATTCATCATTACATGACCAGCCTTAAAAATGATACTTAAGGATATAAAACATATGGAGACAAAGAAAGGTAATCTGCGCCATAAAAATAGGATAGGAGATGGGGTGTTGCGTCACAGCAGGTTAAGCCACTGCCTGAGATGCTAGCATCTCACATGAGCACCAGTTCGAGTCCTAGCTGCTCTACTTCTGATTCAAGTCCCTGCTAATGCACCTGGGAAAATAGCAGAAGATGGACCAAGGGCCTGGACCCCTGCCACCCTTGTGGGAGATCCCATGGAGATTCATGTTCCTAGCTTCCATCTGGCCTAGCCCCGTTTGTGCAGCCATTTGAGGGGTGAACCAGCAGAAGGAATATTTCTTTCTGTCTCGCTCTCTCTGTGGAACTCCACCTTACAAATAAATCAGTAAAACAAAGGATATTCAAAGTAAGTAAAAGGAATTTTAAGACAAAAATGGTAGACCCAAGTTAATACTTATTTTTTTTTTTAATTTGACAGGCAGAGTTAGTGAGCGAGAGACAGAGAGAAAGGTCTTCCTTCTGTTGGTTCATCCCCTAAATGGCCTCCATGGCCAGCGTGCTGCATTGATTCGAAGTCAGGAGCCAGGTGCTTCCTCCTTGTCTCCCATGCAGGTGCAGGGGCCCAAGGACTTGGGCCATCCTCCACTGCCTTCCTGGGCCACAGCAGAGAGCTGGACTGGAAGAGGAGCAACTGGGACTAGACCCTGGCGCCCATGATGCTGGCGCTGCAAGCAGAGGATTAACCAAGTGAGCATGGTGCTGGCCCCCACAAGTTAATACTTATTAATAACTGTCTTGAATGTGAATGAATTGAATTGCCCTTTCAAAGATACAGATTTCCTGAATAAAAACAACTATATGCTGCTCAAAAGAAGCACTGTCCATCAGTAAAGAGACACAAAGATTTAACTGAAAGTATGGAAGAAGATACTCCATACAAATGTCAATCAAAAATGAGCAGAAGTAGCTTTACTAATATCAGACAAAAAAGACTTTAAGACAAAAACTGTTAAAAGAGACAAAGAAGGTCATTCATGTACTAATCAAGGGCTTGAATCAACAAGAAGATTTGACTGTAGTAAATGTATATGTGCCTAATGCCAGAGCACTCTGTTTTATAAAACAAATGTTGATATTTCTAAAGGAAACATAAATTCCAGTAATTTGGGGGGCTTCAACATCCAACTTTTATCAATGGAAATATCAACTGGACAAAAATATCAACAAAGAAACAAAAGAATTAGTTGGCATTATAAGACAAATGAATCTGATAGATATGTACAGAACACTCCATCCCACAGAAGAACACACATTTCATTCATTAGCACACAGAACATTTTCTAGGATACACCATATACTAAACCATAAACTAAGTCTCAATGAATCAAAAAATTTAAACCCTATCACGTATCTTTTCTTCCCAACTGCAGAGGAACAAAAACTGAAAATTAGAAACAAAGAAACTATGGAAGTTATATAAATATATGGAGACTAAACAACATATTCCTGAATAAACAATAAGTCATTGAGGAAATCAGAGAGAGAAGTTTAAAAATTCTTGAAATTAATGAAAATGTAAACACAACTGTGGTGGAATGAGAAGGCCATTCCAAGGTGGCCACTGGCAAGCGAGTGTCAGTTACTCAGGAATGGCTTTGAAACCCATCTGGCAATGGAGCCTGCCTGGCAACGGGCTGTGATTGGTTGGGGCATAGACCGCCCCTTGACCAGATTGGCTGGTCTTGGCTATATAAGATGTTGTTTCAACTGTAATAAACGAGTTTGCGGGCTGCTCTCCTCAAGTCTGCTTTCACCCGACTCCCGGGGTCTGTGTGGTGACTCCGCGCCTCTTGCCCCCACCACGCTGCTCCTCTCAGAAACGAATCCACTGCAACATTGTTGAGAAATCAACAGCAACACACAACATGTAAAAAATTGTTGAGTACAGCAAAAGCAGTGTTAAGAGGAAAGTTTATAGTAATTATTGCCTATATCATGAAAATGGAAAGTATCAAATAAATAACTTATTGATGCATCTTATGGATCTACTGAACAATACAAAAGGCATCATAATACCAGAAGCTAAGATACATTACAGAGCAATTATAAACAAAACAGCATGATACTGATGTATAAATAGACTTGTAGATCAGTGGAACAGTACAGAAACACCAGGAATGAATCTATAACCACCTTATTTTGACAAAAGTGCTAAAAAATGTTACCTGGGGAAAGATCAAGACTCTTCAATAGATAACATCAGAAAATTGAATTTCCAAATGCAGAAGTTTAAAACAAGACCCTACTGAATAACAAATATCAATTCATAATGGATTAAGGATCTAAATGTAAGACTTAAAGTTGTGAAATCACTAGAGAAAATCATAGGGTAAACACTCTGAGACACTGCATAGGCAATAACTTCTGGATAAAAGAGAGCACAGGCAATAAAAGCAAAAATAGACAAATGAATTATATTTTGCACAGCAAAGGAAACATTTAAGAGTGAAAAGATAAACCAACAAAAATAGGAGCCCAAATTTGCAAACTATGCATTTGATAAAGGATTAATATCCAGTATAAACAGGTAGTTCAAGAAATTCAACAGCAATGAAACAAACAATCCTGTAAAGAAATGAACAAGGGATTTTTTTTTTGATAGGCAGAGTGGACAGTGAGAGAGAAAGACAGAGAGAAAGGTCTTCCTTTGCCGTTGGTTCACCCTCCAATGGCCGCCGTAGCCAGCACACTGTGGCCTGCACACCATGCTGATCCGATGGCAGGAGCCAGGTGCTTCTCCTGGTCTCCCATGGGGTGCAGGGCCCAAGCACTTGCGCCATCCTCCACTGCACTCCTAGGCCACAGCAGAAAGCTGGCCTGGAAGAAGGGCAACCGGGACAGAATCCAGCACCCCGACCAGGACTAGAACCTGGTGTGCCGGCGCCGCAAGGCGGAGGATTAGCCTAGTGAGCCGCGGCGCCGTCCAACAAGGGATCTTAATACCCATTTTTTAAAAGAAGAAATACAAATGGCCAGCAAATACATGAAAAAATGCTCAGGATCACTAGCAATCATGGAATGTAAATAAAAATCACTATGAGATATTTCAGTTCAGTTAGAATGGTTATTATTCAAAAGTCAAAAAATAACAAATGCTGGAGGGGTTGTGAAGAAAGGAGATCTCTAATATACTGCTAGTGGAAATGCAAATTATTAGAGCCATTATGAAACTGTGTGAAATTTCCTCACAAAACTGAAAATAGATCTATCATATGACCTAGCCAACTGACTTCTGGAATATAGCCAAAGGAAATGAAGTCAGAATATAAAAGAGATATCTGTATCCCCACATTTATGTAGCCTAATTTATAATAGCAAAGATGTAGAATGAACCTATGTTTCCATCAACTGATGACCAGCTGAAGCAAATATGTCATATATACACAATGGAATATTACTCAGCCATAAACAGAATGAGAGTCTGACATCTGCAACAAAATGGATGGAACTAGAGATCATTATACTAAGTGAAATATATCAGAAATAAGTGACAAATTCCATGCTTCATCTCATATGTAGGAGCAGATGTAACTTTTTATATATATACACTTTATACTTTATATATAAAGTATACATTAAATGTATGAATGCCTTATTATTTGGTATATATTTTAAATGTGTGTACTTATAACAGCCATCACTTCTGACTTTATGATAGAATTATGAATTCCAACTCATGTGATATTATTATTCCTCTTTTCAAGAAAAGTGGCATATTTGTATATAATATTTACATATAAATTGAATATTTCAAAATGTTAAAAATTGATAAATCTGTATGTGCTCATTGAAATCTTTATACTTAAAAATAAAAGCAAGCAGCTAACATGTATAAATATTCTTTCTCAGGATCTATTACCCTTGGATTTGAATTCAGTTCATTCAATGCACAACCAATAAAATCAATTATATGCAACAGTGACCACAAATGCACACAGTCAGACATTATAAGCAGTCCCAAACACAGTTCAAATTTCAGTTAGCATAGGGTATTAGCAGGAAGTATTGCATCAAGTAGAACTCCACTGATAGCTGTTCAGTTCATAAATTACTGCACAGAAAAGAGATACTCAGCACGATCAAAGGCCAATCACATTACTTCTTTCAAAATCTGTCAGTGATAGGTTACTGCACATTTGATATTCATTTCACACATAGACAACAAAGCAGATAGTGTGCTCCATCCTTATGTCCCAGTGATAAAACCAATGGCACTTTAAAACTGAATCACTCAAAGTGAAAATTGATTAAGTCAGATGAAAATGGAGCAAAGAAATGAAAACAGATAATACTGGAAATAAAATTCCAGGCACTGTAATCAAGTGATAGAAAAATAAAAGAACATATTAATGCTGGAGTCATTTGGGAAACCCCATATATAAGTCAGAGAATTTTTAAGGAAAAATATATTGACTTGTGTGAGGGAAGTGGTTGTGGTAAGAAAGATGAAGGTGTTCCCAAGGGAGTGATGCCAGCCACAAAGAAAAGAAAAGCCCTACTTCACATTAAATGGATGCTCATATCATTCCAAAAATTTCCAATCACTAAGTATAAAATATTGAAAGCTGTCTCAATCTTAGGAGGCAGAGCAATGGATTTCCAAGGAATAGAAAATATATTGCTCTATGTCATGAGTATAGCAATGATTAAAACACAACCAAGAGTTCAATTATTCTTGGTAAATTAAACAAATATATATAACTTCATTGAGGTCTGCTTTATATATCATTTAATTCATGTATTGCAAGTATACAATTCAATGATTATTGCATTACTTTTAAATTGTTAAATTGTGCAGTCAACAGTATTTTGTTTTAATATGGTTTTCTTCACTCTCAAAATAGCATTCATGTTCATTTACTGTTAATCCTATAAATCCTCCTACCCTCAATCTCTGTTATAGAAAATTCACAATCTTTCTGTCTCAATGCATTTGCCTTTTATGGATATTTTATGTACATGGAATCATGTAACATGTGGTCTTTTGTGTTTGACTTCTTTCATTGTGTATAATAAAATTTAGAGTTCCTCCATGTTGTAGTATGTCTCACTAACTCATCTTTTATTGGTGAATAGTATCCAACTGAATCAATACACCAGATTTCCTTTAAAGATTTATTAGTTGATGGACATTAAGGTTGTTTCCACGTTTTGGCTTTTATGAAAGATGCCACTAAGAACATATGTATGTTTTGATAAATTTTATAAAGATGTAAACACTTTAATTATCATTATTTCTAATGATTTCATATGTAGTTTACTATATACGTTCTATTTTAAAAATTTCCACATACATATATCATGGATGTTTTTAGTATTTTGATAATTTTTTTTTGACAGGCAGAGTGGACAGTGAGAGAGAGACAGAGAGAAAGGTCTTCCTTTGCCGTTGGTTCACCCTCCAATGGCTGCTGCGCTGCGGCCAGCGCACCACGCTGATCGATGGCAGGAGCCAGGTGCTTCTCCTGGTCTCCCATGGGGTGCAGGGCCCAAGCACTTGGACCATCCTCCACTGCCTTCCCAGGCCACAGCAGAGAGCTGGCCTGGAAGAGGGGCAACCGGGACAGAATCCGGCGCCCCGACCAGGACTAGAACCCGGTGTGCCGGCACCGCAAGGTGGAGGATTAGCCTAGTGAGCTGCGGCGCCGGCTGATAAAATTTTTAAAGTCATAGGAAAATGGGGAAAATTTCCTATGATTTTTTTATCTCTCAGTTTAGAAATATTATCCATAATGCTTTTATATATGCCAGTATGATTAAGATATTTGTCTTTTAAAAAACAAAGTCTGGATAAAAGAGTGAGGCTAATTGACCCAAAGTCTCTTTTCAACACATAGAGGAAGGAAGGAAGGCAGACTTTGAAAGAGTATAAAAACAGCTTAAGAATGGCAATAGTAGAAAGAAACTGAGTGACATAAGGGTCTTCTGAGGGGGTTCCACACCAGAGGTAGTGGCCAAAGTCCTCACCTTCAATACCTCCACTGCTTCCAGAGTTGATAGAATTTTACACTTCCTTTCCAAAGGAAAAGTCATTTTAACTAAGCCAGGGAATGATAATTTTTATCTGTTGTTGGTATTTTATGTGATCAAATCTAAAAATTCAAACAGGCTTATATGCTGGTTAGCCTATTGGGAATCACCCATATGACTACATCTCCAAGGGATCATCTAGATTCCCATGAAATGGAATTGAACTCCTCGTCTTAGAGAGTGTTAGCTTAGTTTCTCCAAGTATCAGTCTGATGCACACTGTGTACACTGTGTGGTTTGGAGAGTAAGCAACATATCTAGCATTGGCACAGCAGGACAGGAATATTATTACATGTCTGGGGACTTCAAAGTTTCTCCCAGGAGCAATAAGATATTTTAATAAACAAAAAGTTTACATCCTTTAAATCACGTGTGGATTTTTGACATATCTCCACTTCCACTTGCAATAATAACTTTATGAAGTGCTTAAATAACTTTAAAATTGGTTTTTGACATTGTCCATGTCTGTATGGTATAATTTAAATAGTCACCATGACTCTGAGGTTGCCTCTCATCATTTGGTTTATTACAATCTACATGCACCATGAAGAGTGCTCAGAGTACAAAATTGCAGAACTCCTTTAATTCATTTGTTGAAACACTGCTATTATTTAAAATTCAAGTTTTGTTTGAAATTGGCCTGTTAGAACCGATATGGTCAGAAAGGGAAAAATACAAAGTAAAGATGAGTGTAAATTGTTCTTTCACATTTTAAAATATGTTGAACTGATCAAAGTTGTCATAGAAAGAAACTTTTTGAAGATTAATAACTATTTATTATTTTAGTATTCATGTGGAAATATAAATATTAATCACTATAGAGAGTTGGAATTCATGGTGATAAAAACCTGCTCTCTGGGTGTTGAGAAGTGTGAAATTTGTATAATTCTAGACATGTTTGTTCTAATTGCAAACTTATCAGAAGAATGGATCTTCTCATGTCTTCACAGGGTATTTCTTTATTAACCCATGAAGTTAAGTACTGGTATATGAAGATCTCAGCAGTTCACATCTTACCCGAATTAAAATGTGTTATGATTTGAATGTTACTCATTTTAAATTCAATGAACATTAACAGTATAAAAGACATTTGGTATGAAAGTGAAGAGTGTAAAAAGATTAGAAATTGGCAAGAAATGAAGACTTTGTAAATAGTTTTGTGATTTAGTCTTTTGTATACAAGTGAATTGCAAAATGCAATTAGGCCTCCAAAAATAATTAGTTCTGGAAGCTCACTTATTTGATGTAAGTCTCACTTCAGAAACATATTAAGTCCAAACTTAATTTTTATAATTCAAAAAATTAAGACATTTCATAATAGAAGTATGCTGTTTCAATTGAATTTTAGGTAACATAATCATCATTTTTGATTCTATGGGAAACACTGTTTTATATAATCTGTTTTTGAGACACAAGTACCCCCTGTCACCTCTGTCTCTCCCAATGGGCAGAAAGATTCAGGTTAATTCTTATCCAGAACAACTCTGAGGGCCAGATAGAAGAGTAGAAGCTGTCTCATGTTGCCGCTGTGCCCAAGTCCTGGGGAGGGGGCAGGGGGCGTGTCCTGGGATAATTCTGCTGCAGTAGAATCATATCTGCTAAAGCTTCCAAATGCACAGTTGGGATGAGAATATTTATAAGTAGCAATCATTAGTTATAATGTCAACGGCAATGATTACAGAGCTTTAAGTCTTTTTATCTTTTCATTTAATCCTCACAATAACCTGAGAAGGTATGAAACATTAACTCCATTTTATAAAAGAAAATGATAACTACATTATGAGCTACTCTATTTTATGTGTCTTTATTACATGGCTGCCAACAATTTTTCCCATCCTTGCATGGACACTGAGTTCTCTCTATCGACTTCCCTATGACTTGCACTCGTCAATCAAATGTTGTGATAGGTCAGGAACAGCCTTTAGGATTTCTGGATGATTCTGATTCTACTCTCTTGGGCCCCATTTGCCACTCTGTTGGCAGGCTATCCTGCTGGAGAGAGAGAATAAGGCATGAAGGGAGAAGCAGCATGGAAAAGAGCCAGGCAAGCTAGCTGGCAGCCTGGGTAGATACATGAGAGAGGCATCTGGGATCTCATAGCCCAGCTCATCCACCAGCTGAATGCAGTTTTGCAAGAGTGATGTTGGGTGACAAATATGGAATAGAACTGCTCAGCCAACCTCAAGATCATGAAAAATGCAAAATCATTGCATTAAACAATTACATCTTGTGTTTTCTACATAGCAACAGAAAAGTGATAAATATGCATTTGGAGCCTCTTTAGAAACTCATTGTATCCACACATTTCAGTGGGGGTATGTTAGCTTCATGTTACAGACAAAGAAACCAAAGTACACAGAGGCCAAATGAGTTACCCAAAGTCATGCTAAGTGGTAGAGTTGGAGCAAAAAGCAGATCATCTTTTCATTCTCATATGACAAGCTAAGGCTCACTGTGGACTTGAATCTCATGTCTGTATTCCCAAAACCATGTGGCCTTTGTAGACATGACAAGTGGTTCTGTGTAATGGAAGCTTAGGATTCATAGATAAAAATGTAGAAGATGAGAGCAGAAGGGTAGGTCTGGACCACACTGTGAAAGGACAATACATTTGTCTTTAACCTCTTGACAAATGATTCCTAAACCTTAGTCAATAATATAATTTTGAACAATCAATGACAAAAGGGGAAAAAAAAAAGCATAATATGATGGTAGTTCAAAGCCTTTATAGAGAATGAAATTAAAAGATAACTTTATTGTGATACAAAATAATTTTGAAATCTATGAGTACTTTTTCATAATAACCAATAAACTATTGGGAGACTTACCATATGAACTGATTTCAAATTTTTAAACTGAAATTAAATATATTCTTTTTGTTACTACATGGTAAAATTGTGTGTTTGTGTGTGTATTAGGGCCTTATAAAATTAAAATTTAGGAGCCATGCTGTAGACAAGGGGACTATCTGTAAACTAACAATAATATTTTTCAATAATCAAATTTAACATATTATGATGTTTCAAGTACATAAATATTTGGATATTTGCATTTGAAACTTTTTGTGTAGTAAAAATAACTCAAATTCTTAGTTGTACCCAGATTTCTATTCCTTCCTTTATTTTCTTATCCATGTTCACATTTCTTTGGAGAGTGTTTGAGATCAAAGAAAGGAGACAGAAAATATAAGCATTATATTGGGCTTTTCTATAGCATATCTCATTATTCTGAGAGTGATATTGAGTATATATTCAGTGCTATGGAGTAGACAACAATTGTCCATTTAATGACTGACTGAATGGCTTGTTAAGAAGTAACTTTGTATTTATACACATTTTAAAAATCAGTGTTAACCCTGGCCTTGAAAATGATTGCACTGCTGCACCATATACAACAAGAAGCAGCAATATAAATCCTCAAAAAATATCTTAGAAAATCACTTCAAAATGAACAAAAATGGGAATAACAAATTTTTATTTCAGCATTCAATTTTAATTCATGAACTTCAGTGTTGGGCCGTAATTTACAGAAATTGCTTATAGTATTAACCAAGTTTTTTCCAATCTTTAAATCAGTTGAAAAAATATTTTAATACAATTTAGATTTTTATTCTACAATAGCTCTCTGTAATTATGCTTCACTAATTAAAGTTTTTATAGTTTGGGTTTAATTCAGCCTTCCAACCTATTTCCCATCAAATTTTTTTATCTGTAAGCTGTCAAAAATAACAACTCTACTCTAATTTTTCCTTGTATAAAAGTCAAAAGCTACTCCCAAGACCTCACCACAATTAAATGCACTAATGGAAAGGCAGATATTATAATGGGAAGCAAATTAGTTTTTGCCTCAGTGACAACAAGTACTTGAGATTCTATGAAGATTCTTCAAATAGCAAAACAACCAGGGAGGGCACTTCAGTTACTGCATAAACAAATACTACATGCAGATATTCTAATCAAGAACATTGCCAATCTCTACCTTTAGCATTTGGTTTGCATTTTTAATTTAAATTATTCAGTGTGGAGTAATAGCTTGGAATTTTAAAAGAATGCTAGCCATCACAACTTGTAAAATCATTTGAATATGTTTAACTATCATTGGTTCTGATGACATATCCTTTTATATTCAAACATATAGTCTGTCATTCAGTTTCTACTCAGAAAAAGCATTTTGGAAAAGGTGAACAAAACTAAAAAGGAAAAAAAAACATATGTTCAAGTTTCAGTTGTCTAGGCTTTTAAATCACACATGTCAGATTAACTAATTTTACAGTTTTAATGTCATTAAAGACTATAGAAATACCACAATTATAAATATAATGTGTAATGAATTTTATATTAACTTCAAGAAACTTTGCGTTACATTAGTGCATTGGTTCTGGAATAATATAGTACACTTTTTTGGTTGATGAGGTAGTCTTAGAATCATGAATATGCTTATCCAGTTTGTTGTGATGTTGAATTAATCACAGCTGCTGATAGAATGTCTGGCCTGAATGCAACTACATATAAAACTAATCAATTGCAGCCGGCGCCGCGGCTCACTAGGCTAATCCTCCGCCTAGCGGCGCCGGCACACCGGGTTCTAGTCCCGGTCGGGGTGCTGGATTCTGTCCCGGTTGCCCCTCTTCCAGGCCAGCCCTCTGCTGTGGCCAGGGAGTGCAGTGGAGGATGGCCCAGGTGCTTGGGCCCTGCACCCCATGGGAGACCAGGAAAAGCACCTGGCTCCTGGCTCCTGCCATCGGATCAGCGCGGTGCGCCGGCCGCAGCGCGCCGGCCGCGGCGGCCATTGGAGGGTGAACCAACGGCAAAGGAAGACCTTTCTCTCTGTCTCTCTCTCTCACTGTCCACTCTGCCTGTCAAAAAAAAAAAAAAAAAAAAAAAAAAAAAAAAAAAAAAAAAAAAAAACTAATCAATTGCAAATCAGTTTATAAAACTCAGTAGCACTAAGTATAAGGTGATATTGACATGGAGAAATTAAGAAAAGGTAATAAAAGGACCTCTAGAAACTAGTGTGGAAGACAAGAAAACAAAGTAAAACCCCAAAGGTTAAAATTTCTTTAGCTCCACCTTGTGGCTGCAATTAAAAAGACAAAAATGAAGTCAAATTCTTTATCAGCCTGAGCTGGTTGTTTGCCAAATGCAAAGCTCTGTTAACCATGGTAGGCACATCTTGATTTACTGCATATCACTTTTATTGTACTTCGGAAATATTGCAGGTTTTTTTTTTTTTTTGCTAATTAATTGAATGTGAAAATATGCTGAGCTGAGCAAGTCTATTAGGGTGGTTTTTTTCAACAGCTTGTGAGCATTTCATGTCTGTATCACGATTTGATAATTCTGACAATGTTTCAAACCTTTTTATTATTATTAGATCTTCAATCAGTGATATTTGTTGTTACTATTTTGATTGTTTGGAGGGAATTAAAAATTATACTCCTGTGAACACAGGAATGGTAAGAAGGCAAACAAGTTTTATTACAGGTAGAGAAAGTACTAATGGTGTGGACAGAAGATCAAGGTAGTCACAGTATTCCCTTAAATCAAAAGCCTAATTCTCTTCAATTCTGTGAAATCTGAGAGTTTCAAGGAAACTGCAGAAAAAATGGCTGAGGCTAACAGAGGTTGTTTGATGAAGTTTACAGGAGGAAGTTGTCTCCAACAAAAAAAAAATATGCAAGATGAAGTGCTGATACAGATGATGTAGCAAGTTAGCCGGAAGATCTAGGCAAGATAATTGATGAAAGTAGGTACACTAAAGTACAGTTTTGAATACAGATGAAATAGCTGTCTTCTATTACAATGAATATGCCACCTAATACTTTCATAGTTAAAGGGAGGAAAAGCCCAGGTTTGTGTTCAAGGCTTCACAGAACAGTATGATTCTCTCACTTGGGAGTAATGTAGCTGGTGGTTTTAACTTGAAGCCAGTGCTCATTTACTATTCTGAAAATCTCAAGGGCCTTAAGAATTCTGCAGAATCAATTCTGCTTGTGTTCTGTCAATGCAACAACTAAGTCTCAATGCCAGCAGGGCTGTTTTCATGGCTGCTTATACAAGATTGTTTATGGAGCTCATGAGTCAAGTAATTTATAGTTTCAAGTCTTATTATTTAAGAAAAACATTTCCAAAGGTTATAGCTGCCATAGTGATTCCTCTAATGGGTATGAGTAAAGTAAATAAAAATCTTTTGTAAAGGATGTACTATTCCAGATGCCACTATAACATTCGTGATTCATAGGAGGTCAAAATATCAACAATAGCAGAAGTTGATTGTGATTCAGGAGAAGTTGATTGTGATCTTTGTGGATGATTTGGAAGGGTGTAAGACTTCAGTGGAGGATGCAACTGTTTACATGTTGAAAATAGCAAAAGAAATAAAATTAGACATGGAGCCTAAAGATGAGACTGGATTGGTGCCATCTTGTGAAAAAACATTAATAGATGCAGTAATGCTGTTTTTGAATGAGCAAATATGTGGTTTCTTGAGATGAAATCTACTGGTGAGGATGCGATAAACATTGATGAAATGAAAACTAAGAATTTAAAATGTTAGATATACATAGTTGATAAAGGAGTGGCAGGGTTTGAGAGATCTGACGCCCAGTTTGAAAGAAGGCCCATTGTGAGCAAAATGCTCATGCAACAGCATTGCATACAACAGAGAAATATTTTGTGAGAGGAAGTGTCCATCAATAGCAGATGTCATTGTCTTGTTTTAAGAAATTGCCACATTGCTGTTAAATATAAGAGTGGGAATAAGAGGGGGAAGAGATGTACAATTCGGGACAGAATATTGATTACAATGGCTTCCCCCCCATAACGTCCCTCCCACCCGCAAACCTCCACTTTCCCACTCCCTCTCCCCTTCCATTCACATCAAGATTCATTTTTGATTCTCTTTATATACAGAAGATCAGTTTAGCATATATTAAGTAAAGATTTCAACAGTTTGCACCCACACAGAAACACAAAGTGAAAAATACTGTTTGAGTACTAGTTATGGCATTAAATCACAATGTACAGCACACTAAGGACAAAGATCCTACATGAGGAGTAAGTTCACAGTGACTCCTGTTGTTGACTTAACAAATTGACACTCTTGTTTATGGCCTCAGTATTCACCCTAGGCTCTTGTCATGAGCTGCCAAGGCTATGGAAGCCCCCTGAGTTCACCGACTCTGATAATTTTTAGACAAGGCCATGGTCAAAGTGGAAGTTCTCTCCTCCCTTCAGAGAAAGGTACCTCCTTCTTTGATGACCCATTCTTTCCACTGGGATCTCACTCGCAGAGATCTTTCATTTAGTTTTTTTTTTTTTTTTTTTTTTTTTTTTTTTTTTTTTCCCCAGAGTGTCTTGGCTTTCCATGCCTGAAATACTCTCATGGGCTTTTCAGCCAGATCTGCATGCCTTAAGGGCTGATTAAGAGACCAGAGTGCTGTTAAGACATTTGCCATTCTTTGGGTCTGCTGTGTATCTCACTTCCCATGTTGGATCATTCTCTCCCTTTTTGATTCTATCAGCTAGTATTTGCAGACACTAGTCTTGTTTATGTGATCCCTTTGGTTCTTAGTCCTATCATTATGATCAATTGTGAACAGAAATTGATCACTGGGACTAGTGAGATGGCATTGGTACATGCCACCTTGATGGGATTGAATTGGAATCCCCTGGTATGTTTCTAACTCTACTGTTTGAGGTAAATCAGCTTGAGCATGTCCCAAACTGCACATCTCTTCCCTCTCTTATTCCCACTCTTATATTTAACAGCAATCACTTTTCAGTTAAGTTTCAGCACTTAAGAAGAATTGTGTATTGATTACAGTATTCAACCAAAAGTATTAAGTAGAACAAACAAAAAAATACTAAGAGGGATAACATATTAAGCTGCTCATCAACAGTCAGGGTAAGGGCTGATCAAGTCACCATTTCTCGTAGTGTTCATTTCACTTTAACAGGTTTCCTTTTTGGTGCTCAGTTAGTTGTCACCTATCAAGGAGAACAAGTGGTATTTGTCCCTTTGGGATTGGCTTATTTCACTCAGCATAATGTTTTCCAAATTCCTAACAGGGATCACTTTTCAGTTAAAATTTAAACACCTAAGAAAGAGGAAATCCAAATGGCCAACAGGCACATGAAAAAATGTTCAAGATCACTAGCAATCAGGGAAATGCAAATCAAAACCACAATGAGGTTCCACCTCACCCTGGTTAGAATGGCTCACATTCAGAAATCTACCAATAATAGATGCTGGAGAGGATGTGGGGAAGAAGGGACACTAACCCACTGTTGGTGGGAATGCAAATTGGTTAAGCCACTATGGAAGTCAGTCTGGAGATTCCTCAGAAACCTGAATATAACCTTACCATTCAACCCAGCCATCCCACTCCTTGGAATTTACCCAAAGGAAATTAAATTGGCAAACAAAAAAGCAGTCTGCACATTAATGTTTATTGCAGCTCAATTCGCAATAGCTAAGACCTGGAACCAACCCAAATGCCCATCAACAGTAGACTGGATAAAGAAATTATGGGACGTGTACACTATAGAATACTATACAGCAGTCAAAAACAACGAAACCCAGTCATTTGCAACAAGATGGAGGAATTTGGAAAACATCATGCTGAGTGAATTAAGCCAGTCCCAAAGTGACAAATATCATATGTTCTCCCTGATTGGCGACAACTAACTGAGCACCAAAGGGGAAACTTGTTGAAGTGAAATGGACACTATGAGAAACAGTGACTTGATCAGCTCTTGTCCTGACGGTTGATGTACAACGTAATACTTTATCCATTTTAGTATTTTTTTTTGTACTAGTACCATTGGTTGAACTCTGTAATTTAATGACTTTTTGTCTATCAATACCTCATACTTTGCATTCTTATTCGAACTTGTAATATTTTACTGAATTCTCATTCATGAATAAAATTTTTAGAATATATTCCTTTTATATTTGTATGAGAATCATAATTTTTACCTTTCTTAGATAATCATCTATTCATCTTTCTTTACAAATATTTATGAATTTATAATTTATAAAAATCCAGCCAATTATCTGGTTAAATGATGTTCTATGAGGAGAGGCCCTATATTTTTATATGTTTTACATATTTCTTATATCACTTTAGTATATGTGGTCATATTCATATCTCTAATGTAATCTTATAATGTAATTAGGGGATTTATTTCTAAATAAAAATAGAAATTATCCAGGCTGTGGAGAGTTCCATAACAGTCAGAGTAATAAAGAGGTTGGTAACAATGCATGTAAAAATATAGAAAAAGGAGTGTATCCTTGTCTGAGTGAGGTATGGAAAATGATAAATACATGGATTTTTTTTCTGATCAGTGCTCTAAGGACAGTGTTCTTATGATAGAACTTATATGTAACAACTGAAGAACAAGTCATCATTGTTAACATGATGCTTTACTTAGATATATAGATGGTTTGTAATTCTAGGTTTAACCATAAAATCAAGATGCTTTGCTTTCAGTTCAAGATTGTTCATTCATTGTTTACTAATTTTAGAAGGTAGAATCAACATTTTTGTATTCTGGGAGCAAACTTTTGAACGAATAGCTTCTTGTAAGAACTTAGGCAGAATCACAGAAAAGATGACGATGGAGAGGTTTAATGTCTCCATTTCATCTGAGGTGACATGAACCAAGCTGGCAAGTGAAATTTACTGGATGGCTACCAAACCCACTCTGTGTATACTGTGGGTTTCCAACAGTCATGTGGGAGGGCCAGTGCAGTTTTAAGCACAGCATAGGCTCCAGACTCATACTTTCAGGGCACTAAGTCCTCTTTGAGTTATAATTTTCTTTCCAATAGGTTGCTTTTGTAAGCATTCAATTATATATTTAGTTATTTTGGTATTTTAGGTTTTCTTCAGTCAACTTATGGTTTTCAGATCTTAGAACATCACAGGGTTTTGAAAAGCTCATGGATCCTAAACCTTTTCCCAGAAATAACTGGTAAAACATCCTAAAATGGAGTTTGAAGTCCATGTAAGATATACAGTCCCATTTTTATTCTTTCCTAGAAACTGAAACTTCACTGAATAAAAACAGTGTAAAATTTATCTATTGTGGATACAGGAGACTATAGGAGGTTGTAGAGCTGTGCAGTTAGTCTTTCCAGCAGGCTTTCCATGCTCCTTCCTCAGGTAACTTACTTCAAGTCTTGGCAGTCGGGCAAGAGACCATCGTCTCTCTAGTCTCCACACTAACATTTAGGGTCAGTCACCTGAGCCTGACAGAGGAGGGGCTCCCAGCCAAAGCAGGGAAGAATGTGGTTAAGAAACTGAGTGTAGAAATGAACATTTCACAGAGGCTATATCAATTATGTACCTAAATGTTAATGTCATTTTTGATCACAGTTACATGGATATACACATTCTGTGATTCTTAAATTAGAATCTTCATTTTGCAATTGATATAGCCATGATTAGTAAAGGCACTTTTTCATCCTCTCCCCTGACTTGATATTTACTCCTACTTTTTCTCCCCAAAGCAATATATTTCTGAGAAAAAAATACAACATAGTAACTATCTCAGTTTTCAGACCAGCCAAGTCAGGAAACACTCATTTTTTAGATTACCAGGCAGTAACTCAAATTCACATTTTCTAGGCAACTTATAGACAGGAAGCAGTTATTTGCTTTGGAGGTGTCAGCAGATATATAACATGTCTGAATTATTTCCTTTTTTATGGAAAAATGAATGGCCTATCACTGTTTAAAATATATTTAAATGTAATAATCATTAATAGTGCCCATAATTTGAACGAAAAGAGAAAATACAGACATTGAAAGCAATGAACTGAAGGAATCTTGTACAAAAAAATTAAGGATAAAAACATGATTTTAAAAATCATTAAATTCCAGGTCAACATTCATTGTACCAATTATTCATTTTTTTCTACTAGAAATAAAATTCAGAGAATCAAAGAGAAAAGACTGCCACCATCCATAATTCACTTCTCATTATTTGCCATTTTACCCAATTATATGCATGAGGACATTTATTGTGTGAGCATTCCTGCTGAGGAGTATTTCTAAGCTGGAAATAATTGAACTGGACATGAAATCAAACCCACCATGGAACAGTGGTCTGTAATCTGGAGGAAAATCACCTTGAAAGAAAAGTCTAGGCTAAAGAATACAAAGATCCAGCTGGCTGCTTAGGAAGATCAGGACAGAGAAAACGTGGGAAGGAAGAGACTCAAACAGAAGACGTTCAAAAATCCTAATCTGGGTTGCTTCCATACTGTCATTTGGCCTGACTCAGGCCACCCATACACCCACCACAGGCCAGCCAGTCATCGTGAAATGAAACAACCATGCTCATTTTGGCCAGTCTTGAATCTCCTGTTTCATTACAGAGGTGGGTGGTGCTTTAGCCACATTAACCTGGACAGAAATAGAAAGGCGTTGCCTGTCAAGTGAAGTCAAATGTATGTAAAGACAAATGGTGACACATGAATAAAACACCCAGTTGTATACCATCCTAAAGAATTCATACTTCGCCTCCTCTGATGAAGCCAGTAATATTTCCAAATTGGCCTTTAAAGTCATTACAAAAACAAAACAAAACAAAACAAACAAAACAAACTTCTGATCAGAACAAGGACAGAGTAAAGAGAGGACAGAATCATTTTATGACAGTCTCAGAAAAGTATTTCACCTTTGAATGCTCTGGCTATCTCTTATATGCTATTATATTTAATAATAAATATAATAATAAAAATAAAATATGCGAGGCCAATGCTGTGGTATAGTGGGCTAAGCCTCTGCCTGCGGTGTCAGCATCTCATATGGATGCCAGTTCAAGTTGCAGCTGTTTCTCCTCCAATCAAGCTCTCTGCTATGGCCTTGGAAAAAAGTAGAAGATGGCCCAAATGCTTAGGCCCTGCACCCACATGGGAGACCTGGAAGAAGCTCCTGGCTTCAGATGGGCCCAGCTCTGGCCATTGCAGCCATTTGGGAAGTAAACCAGTGGATGGAATACCATCCTTTCTCTCCCTTTCTGTCTGTAACACTATCTCTCAAATAAAAAAAAAATAAAATAAAATAATAAAATATAAGCATCACTGGTGAAGGAGAAGCACAGCGATATTTTGATCACGCTCTTACTCTGAGGAATACAATACTGTTTCTACGTCACAACAAAGACCTAGTTGCACAAACTGCACAGCCAGACCAACCCAATTATGGTTTTCCTCTGGATCTCTTGCGCTGTGAAAGCCTTCTTGGTTTAGACCCTGCCACCTGCAGCAGAGTTCTGAACAAGAATTACACACTGCTTGTCTCCATGGCGCCTCTCACCAATGAAATCTGGCCCATCAGCAGCTGCACCCCTCAGCATATTGGACCAGCTATTCCAGAAGTTAGTTCTGTTTGGTTTAAACTGTACATTTATCATATCACTGGACAAGGACCGCCATCTCTCTTACTATCCAAAGGTACAAGACTTCGAAAACTGCCAGATATATTTCAGGGTTATGATCGGTTACTAATAACATCTTGGGGTCATGATCCTGGAGTAGTTCCTACATCAAATGTGCTTACAATGTTGAATGATGCTTTAACACATTCTGCAGTTTTAATTCAGGGACATGGTTTGCATGGGGTAGGAGAAACTGTCCATATACCATTTCCATTTGATGAAACAGAACTACAAGGAGAGTTCACTCGTGTCAGTATGGGTGTTCATAAAGCATTGCAAATATTAAGGAACAAGGTGGACTTGCAGCATTTCTGTGGCTACATCACCATGTTGAATGCTTCTAGCCAACTTGCAAGTAGAAAACTCAGTGATGCTTCTGATGAGAGAGAACCTGATTTAGCTTCTGGCTCAGATGTGAATGGGAGTACAGAGTCATTTGAAATGGTCATTGAGGAAGCAACTATGGATTCAGCCACAAAGCAAAACTCTGGTATCACAACAGAGGCAGACTGGGTTCCTCTTGAACTATGCTTTGGAATTCCACTGTTCAGTTCAGAATTAAACCGGAAAGTTTGTAGGAAAATTGCAACACATGGCCTTTGCAGAAAAGAAAGCCTTCAGAACCTCTTGCATTCCAGTAGGAAACTCTCTTTACAAGTCCTTAACTTCGTTCACTCATTCCAGGAAGGTGCTTCAACATTGGATATTCAGACAGAGCCCAGTTTTTCAAGTTTGATTTCACAGTCATCCTGTGGCGATATGGGAGTTCCACTTCCTGCAAAAAACTTAGTATTTCAAGACGGCACCTTATCAGAATGGAGTGGGCGGTCGCCTTCTTCACTTCTTGTTGCTAATCTCCATTTGCAATAATTTGGTTACACCATTTGTTGCCCACACTTTCTGCCTTTTTTTCCTCCTTGACGTTAGCTTTATAGTGTCAGCTACTAAAAAGCATCCTGCTGCTACAGTGCGGTCCTTGCTTACCTGAGACTCAGAGTTTGGGGAACATGTTCATGTTTTCTGAAGTTTTGTTCATTATTGCACCTCTTGTTGCAACAAAGTGCTTTTTAGCAGCCAGCACTGTATTTTTTACCTTGAGACAATCTGCATTTCTTTTATAAAACTACAAATATACTTTATAGGCTTTATGATGACTGTTATGTTTATAAGCAGTCACTATGAATATTGCAATGGTAATTTTATATGTTAGTTTATCAAACATAAATCTTGTTTAATTTTATATTTTGTTACCTACAGTTTATGGGATCAAAGGAAGAGATGGAACTCTTCCTCTGAAAGGCTTCTTGGTACTCGTGGTAGTAAAACTATAAAACAATAAGCATCCAGTACTGAGAGATGAGATGACGGGGCATTAAGAATTCCTGTGGATGTCTGTAAATTATGTATGTCAGTTGACCATTGTTGAAGACACGTAGATCAGTATAGTCACGTATAACATAACCTTGGTTTCTGAGGTCTTAACTCAGATGATGACTCTTCGTTGACATCTCATGAGAAGCTTTGGAAAACATTCTATTTTTAAACAGTGTTTATATGTGGACTTCTGTTGTCACTCACTTTGGGCTTTATATTTTCATAGAGTCTTTATGGAAAAAAATGGAATTCATTTTCCACTCTTATAGCTGCAGCTGTTGCACGTTTTCATCCTGATTTGTTTGTAGTATTACCAACGAATTGTTATAGAAATTGAATCTGATGTTTTCAAACCAAGGATTGTGATTTTGCGTAGAATCACACGTCAGAAGCACTAAGGCTGTGTCTTCGGATCAGAACACTTTAGTGCGAAACCTGCGTTGAAGACAGATTCTTAGGCAGTCTGGATATTAAAGGTATTTGGATGAAGTGATACATTGAATCTCTTTCAAGGCATTTCTTAAGTCATTGGTTCTTTCAATATCTCAAATGTTAATTAGAATAATTGGAATCACTTTTCGACATGTCAAGTTACCTTCCTTGGGAAGTTTGTGCAGTGTTATAGTTTAGCTCCTTTTGTAGGGTAATGGTTTGCTAGTTTAAAACTGTTAACTAAACTAACTGATCAAACAACATTGTATCTAAAATACTAAAGCACTAAAAAAATTGGGAATGTTATAACCTAACCATTTTGGCTGGCAATTTTTGTTATTTATAGAAGTGATATTTGTGTATTTAACATACTTCTGGAAATATATGCCTTTCTTAAAACTGTTAATATAACCATGCATTCAATGGCCTATCTGTAGAACTGAGTATTTTGGACCAGGTTACCTGTGGCACAGTCAGTGCTGTGTTGGGGGGGTTGAATACAGTAACGTTTAGTTTTCTACTTTATCTCATATAAGGTAGAAACCATGTGTATGTTGTTTGTCTATAAAAGGAGAAATGCATATTAATATTAAAATACTTTCTTATGACTGTGAATCACTCATTTATTTTTCCAATAATTGATATTGTACATTCCTAGTGCTCTTAGGTATGTATGTATGTATGTATGTAACTTTTATAGGTCTTCAACTGAAAGTTGTAATTATTTCTTTTGATCAGGGCCCTATAATCTCATTTTAATTTGCTTTATTTGAGTTAACCGTAGTTTATTTATTCTTGTATTAACAGTATAAGCCAACTGTAATGATATGCCCACTAATAAAGAGTTGAACATTGGTAGTTGTTGGCAGTAAACCTAATTGTTGGTGAGTTTAAAGCTTAAAACACAAGAGTGGTTTGATGCTATATTTCCTTTGAGTGGTAATGGAATAAGAAGCTGAACCTGACCCTGATCATGGATTTTAGGGAAAGTGGTTAGAAAACACAAGGTCACCCCTGGTTTCTGGTGCTGAATGACGACACAGTGACCATCCGATTCCCAGCTGGAGCCCCCTGTGCTCTTAAGGAGGGGGAGTCTGCATTTTTAGAGCTATTAGAAAGCGTGAAAAGCTGATGTTTGTCTTTGCTTTATGAATTTGGATTTGTTTCCTTCAAATATTAGCTCATGTAAAGGATGCATCCCTTACCTCTTCCAAGTGTTGATCCAATCCAACAAAAACATAAATTTAAGATATGGACTGTTATTTGCCAAAGATTATTCATGAAACAAAATTTGCCAATGTTTAATTTCATTTGGCTTTGTGCTGCCTCCCCTCCTTTCTTCCCTCACCTCCTAAAACAGCTTAAACCATGGCAAACATTATTAAGTAATCAAGAGGAAAAAAATTATCAAAAAGGGCATACTTATAGATTCTAGTATGGTACAATTTCACCTCTCAAATAAGTCTAAAGAAATTCAACTTTTATATCATTAAAAAATAGGATCATCTGATATCTTTCATTTATTTGCTTCTTTCTTTTGTTTAATATGTAATCAGATGATTTTGTATTTGTTTTTGGGGGCATATTGGTTTCTTTTATGTGATATTTTCAGTTTCTCTGCCATTTGTGTCTTTTTTATGTTTAATGTTTCAAATACAGTTTGAATTAAAAGGTTTTAAAGTACCAAAACTGTAATGAATACAGTGGATTGTTTTCTGTTATGTTCATATTATACAATGAAATGTACAAAGTGTTGTCAATTTGATTATTGACACATATAACATGTTTACAAATAAACTGTGGTGTTGATCAAGTTACTGCAAAAAAAAAAATAAAATATAAGCATCACATGAATTTTTAAACTTTTTTTTTTTAAATAAGAGCAAAGGGCCAGAATTGTGGCACAGTGAGTTAAGATACCAATTGCAATGCCAAAATCTCATATGGGAGTGACATTTCGAGTCCCAGCTTCTCTGCTTCTGAGCCAGCTCTCTGCTAATTTGCCTAGGAAAGCAATCTAAGTACTTTGGTACCTGCCAACCACAGAGGAGATGTGGATGGAGCACTGAACTTCTGGCTTTGGACTGGCCCAGTCCTGGCTGCTGAGGCCATTTGGCGTGTGAACTAGTAGACAGAAAATGGATCTCTCCGGCACCGCTGTAGCTCAATAGACTAATCCTCCGCCTGCGGCACCGGCACACCGGGTTCTAGTCCCGGTCAGGGCGCTGGATTCTTTCCCGGTTGCCCCTCTTCCAGGCCAGCTCTCTGCTATGGCCCAGGAGTACAGTGGAGGATGGCCCAAGTGCTTGGGCCCTGCACCCGCATGGGAGACCCTGGCTCCTGGCCTCAGATCAGCCCAGTGCACTGGCCGCAGCAGCCATTGGGGGGTGAACTAATGGAAAAGGAAGACCTTTCTCTCTGTCTCTCTCTCTTACTGTCCACTCTGCCTGTCCAAAAAAAAAAAAAAAAAAAAAACACACACAAAGAAAATTGATCTCTCTCTCTCTCTCACACACTCCCCTTCAAAGAAAAATAGATAAATCTTTAAAAAATAAATAGAAAACAAGAGAAAATAATGCAAGTATATGTTAATCATATTATTAGTTCCATGGTAAAAATTTGTAGTTGGTAGGTTTTAGTTCTTTACTTTTGTAAGCTCTTCAGTGAAAATGCTTTTTGAAAAACAAAGAGAACAAAGTTTCTCACAGAAATATTCCAACAGAAGTATTAAGTGTCCTATCTCATAGTCATCTTTTTATTTGATGTTATTAAATTTAAATTCAGTGAGAGTAGGAATTAATTTTATTCATCTTTCCTTAGATTCATGTATATTTTGATGTTTTCATTACTAACAAGAGATGCCATTTGAGAGCTCCAACTTAATTGGTAATATTTTGATGTTAATTATTTTTTACACTTAGGCAAGCAATTTGATTGATGCTGTAGAGCTTAAAATTCAAAACAGTTCTTCTTCAAGACATTTACTTTGCAATTAAAAATGCCCAATATTGATATCTCTTTAAATAATAGTATTTAAAAACATAATAATCTTTCTTTGAAAAGACCATATCTTGAAAGTAATGATTTTTAACACTTGTGTCTCTTCTTTGGCGTTATCACTACAACTTTATGAAATATGCATATTCACAATACTCTAAATAATAAATAGACCATGATTATTATAGCCAAACTGTACAATATTTTAATGGAAAGAGTATCATATACAATCTTGGATTTG
Organism: Oryctolagus cuniculus; assembly: GCF_051225735.1. Lineage (NCBI taxonomy): Eukaryota > Metazoa > Chordata > Mammalia > Lagomorpha > Leporidae > Oryctolagus > Oryctolagus cuniculus. The sequence goes on from NC_142869.1 coordinate 74,322,604, forward strand.
GTGGCTAATATGATTTCTGGCTCCACTACTTTCTGGATATGTGTTTTCAGACTGACCACAACTACAAAGGACCTTTCTTTGCTTTTATATATGAGCCAGAGCAAATAATATAACATATTTTGGAGTCTAGTGAAATTTTTCATAAAAATAAAACTTGTGAGAGCTCACAGATAAAACCTGTGAAAGCTCACTATTTTCAAGGACTATACAAATTTAAGATAATATTGTTAAGGAGTCTTTACCGGACTCCTGTGGTTATGTTTGTTCTAGGATGCAGAATTCTGCAGAGTCAAGGGTTGTTTCAAATCTTGAGTGGCGTCAGAGCAGTTTAAAGTAGAGAGGAGGAAACATGATGAGGATTTGGACGTAGGGTATCTGCCTCTATGAGATGCTCTGACAGCCATGGGAGCCTTGCTAGGACACATCGGTTGTGAGTTTTGTGACAGTGTCAGTCAGTCACCTCGCATACTGACATACATACAGGAGGCTGAGGATGGTAGTACCTATTAATTATTGAAAAGAGTGATATGTTATTATGGAAAATTTCAGAATGAACTTGCAAAAATTGAATGATTAAAATTTTCATGAGAAGATGGAGCACAGACCAGAGAAATATACTTTAATACTTTTCCTTCATTATACATTTATCACTAGGCCTATGCCACCTAATTAGTAGTATCTGCTATTAAAAATCAGAATCAAAAGATGAAAACATTCAGCAAGATTCTCTACTCAAAGATATATTACTGTCATTAAATAAGTTCAACCAATGTTTTTAATGATTTACTCTCTTTATAGATCACTTTTTCTGTTGATGATGCCATTTTAAATTTTTATTGTTAAACATAGGACATACATATAGAAAAATTTAAAGAAACAGATAACCAAAAATAATAGTATAAAAATCATTTAACTATCCCAATATTCTGACATATAGAAACAAATGTTATTAACATTTGGATACAATTCTTTCCAGTCTATCTCCCTCTGCATATCAGTATTTCTATCTACTATTTATCTACTGGCCTATTTGTCTGTTTTATAAACTTGAAATATATTTCACATGATCATAAGGAAGGCATTTTTTTCTTATGACACTATGTATTCATCATTTTTCTACACTACAGACTTAATTTCTAAATAGAATAGTTGCAACTACCATTTATTAGACATCTTAAACATTTAATAAACAGATTCAAAAAGTTTACTAGCATAGTCATTGTTTCAGAGTTACTCATTTGTTCAATTATAAGAGTACTCTTTTGGAGTTCTATGTCCTAAGCATAGCCCTTAACAGTTTAGAGGAAATGTCTTTAAATGCACACTGTGACTCAAAAAATGATTATTTATTATCTCACAATTGACAAATTCTGACTGTTGAAGTGTCTACATGCAAATCATGTATTTTTGAGAAACTACATAACTAATTACTTAGCTCTTCATTCTCAAGAAGATATGTTCAATTGGAAAAATTATATGGCCTAATTATAGGGTTATTGTGCAACTGTGTTTCTCAAGTTTTAGTATCACCAGAATCTTCTAGAGGATGTGTCAGAACCTATATCTGGGGTGCAGGTGTTTGGTCTAGAGTTGAGGCATCTGTTTGGATGCCTGCATCAGATATCGAAGCACTTGGGTTCAAGTCCTGGCTCTCTGGATTCTAGCTTCTTGGTAATGCACACCCCAAGGAGCAGCAGATGATGGCTTAAGAAGTTTGGTCCTTGTCACACATGTGGGAGACAGGAATAGTGTTCCCAAGTTCTGGCTTTGGCTGGCCCATTAGCGGATTTTAGGAATGGCCTGAATGGAAGCTTTCCCTGCATTTGGAATAGTTTAAAAAATGCTTTTAGAAACAACCCTTAGATTTTTTTACCCCATTCCTAGATTTCTCAGTACAGTAAGTCTTGGTGGGACTGCTAGGATTGAATTTCTAACAAGTTCACAGTGCTGCTGTTGGGGCTCAATTTTTGAGAATCACTGATTAAGAATATTCACAAAAACTTCATAGGAATGGCCAGTGTTTGAGTACTGGAGCAACTTTCTCCATTGTCTGTCACACTGAATGGTGCTGAAAGTCAGAAACTGTGGTAAAATAATAAAGCATCCCTACAGTGATTCCCCTTAGGGATCACCTGCTTCATGCTGCCAGTCCAGAACAAGCTTGCCCTGTGCTAGACACTCTGATAGTCAGTGGGGACACCAAGAAAAGTTTTGACACAATTCTTTCCTCATGAGAATAGTGGGGGGAAATCAGATACATATACAAATATTTAGACAGTGTTTGCAGCAAGTGGAGCTGCTTATGCTTGAAGCATCTATTGAATCATCACACATAAGAAGTTAAGTTATGCTAAAACCGAAAAGCCATAAAAATTGTTGTCTTCTTGAATAAAAAACGTATCTTACCAATAGGAAAAATCATCATTCAGTAGTTTACAGGATCTTGAAGAATTTGTGTTGAAAAAGTGAAATTCAAGCTTAAAACCTGAACTAAATGGCTCAGTGAAGACACCATCAGCCCTTCCCACTAATAATGAAATCCTAATATTAAGGTCTGCTTATGTAATATAAGCCAAATTCTTGTCCCTTTCAAATCTTTTTCAGAAATCAGTGGTGCTTGCTGCTGGGATGACTCATTGTCTGCCTGCAAAGCATTCTGTCCTCCCAAGCCACCTTCTCTTCACATTTTTATTCTATCTTTTCATTTCTTATATTATTTTGGCCCAAGAAATAGCCATTTTTCTTTATATACATTTTATATACATCTACCCATGTTAATGACTTTTCTGCCATTGGAAGAATGTTTTCTCTGAAATGTAGAAAACTCTTTGAACCGGGTTTTCTACCCTTTGACATAGATATATAAAAGGCAGAGACCAAAAACATTTACAATTGTTTTCAACAGTTCCATGTTTAACTATCAGGAGTTGCTTTTTTTGCAGCCTTCAGCATCCTTTACTATTTCTAATTTTCTCCAGAAGTAGATGAATTCTAGGTACTATCTAGTGAAAGAATAACACATAATAAATTATAAAAGCAAAAGAAATAATATTCCTAATTTTGAAACATGATCTTACTTAGATTTTTATTGTAGGCAGACTGAGGCCCCATCCCCTCAATCAAGGATGCATGGGTCCTATTTCCTGGAATCTATAAATATGTGATCTTACATACAAAGAGAAAAAATTGCAGATGAAGTTAAGTTTGATAATGATAGCGTTTACTTTGCATTATTCAGGTCATCCCAATTTAATCACAAGTGTTGCTAAAAGTGAAAGAGGAGGCAGAAGGGGAGATCAGAGTGGTAAAATATGAGAAGGACACAACTAGTTGTTAGTGGCTTTGAAGATGGAGCCAGGGGGCCATGCACCAAGGTATGTCTGTGGCCTCCAAAGGCTGGAAAGGACAAAGAAATGGAATATCCTTCAGAGACACTAGGAAGGAAAGTAGACCTGCCAACATTTTGGTTTCATTTCAGGGAGACTAATGTAGGCTTTCCATCTCCCTGAATTATAAGATAAAACACTTGTGTCACTTAAACCAGTATATTTGAGGTAATTTGTCATTGTAGCAACAAGGAAGTAATCCCAATATTTTAATTTGAAATTGGCTTGATAAATCTGCAGTGTTGCTCATATAGCCTTTAGTTCCCATTCCCTTTTCCTACTGCTTCTACTGTGGTTATTTCATTAATATTAATTCTAAGACCTAGAATTAAAATATATCAGTGAGGAGGAATATGTACAAAGATCAAAATATCAGTACTTTTCCTTCTATCGAAAATAGTCCCAGAAAAGTAATATTGAGAAGGAAAACATTTCAAATGAATGGTGAGCATGAGTCTTTTAAAGTCAAACTATTAACTCAAGGAACCATGCTCATCTGTGCCTCCCATTACCAGAGACAAGTGAATTGACTATTTAAAATGAGCAATTTTTTAGAGTTTTGCACTATTATTGACTACATTATAACTTGTGCACCGTGCCTCCTGGGTCACTGGATAGCTGCTGTTTTATTTATACTTAGTTGCCTGGGTTACAATTTAAGCATGAAAAATATTGTTCAGGACTAATGCTTCCACTCTTATGTTTTCTGTCCACTGAGTAAATTCTTCGACAATGACATATTCTTTTGGTGAGAAATAAATATTCAACATAAGTCATGTCATAAAAAATTTGCACAAACCATGAACGATAAAATGATGCTAAATGAAAATGTGAATCTAATCTGTCAAATATGACACTAGTGCTAATGTGAGTCTTGAAGAACAGAGAATTACCATGGAGTAGGAGGATTTTGTTATGAGGTGGATTGATCTTTACACTTGTCATAATGGCAGAGTTCCTCATGGGTGGCCCCTTGTTCTTTGAATATTATAATTATATCAACAAGACTGCTCGAAGATGAAGATTTTTTAATGACAATGAGGAAAATGATAGGTAACAGAAGATTGGAAGAATAGCCATTTTAAATCAAAGGAACTAGATTTCTACATTTTAAGTGGAAATAGATATATAGATGAATATATTTGCCAGATTTCAAAGATAGTGGATTATTTACAGTTGTTACAATATTGGAGAACTGTAGGTAGGACAGGAAAACATTTTTAAAGAAATTCGAGGAGTCATTTTAATATGAAATGAGCAAATATATAACTCCAAACACACATGGTATAAGAGATGATGGTGAACTAGTATTCAAACAGTACTTTATACTTTGTGTGTCCGTGTGGGTGCAATCTGTTGAAATCTTTAATTGGTATATACTAAGTTGATCTTCTGTATATAAAGATAATTAAAAATGAATCTTAATGAAAAATGGGACAGGGGAGGGAGTAGGAGATGGGATGGTTTGCGGGTGGGAGAGTGGTTATGGGGGAGAAAACTGCTATAATCCGAAAGTTATACTTTCAAAATTTATATTTATTAACTAAAAGTTTAAAAAAAGAGAGATGAATAATCTCTCAAGAAGACTATGAAGTTCAGTCCATAATTCTTTCAATCTCATATATGTAATTTTCAAAGGCTCAGGAGAGTCATAAAATCAATATATTTACAGTGACTTGATCAGCCCTTGTCCTGACTGTTGATGTACAATGCAATAATTTATCCCTTTTAGTATTTTTTGTTCTAGTACTATTGGTTTAACACTGTAATTAACACACAATTATTCTTAGGTGTTTAAATTTTAAATTAAAGTGATCCCTGTTAAATAGAAGAGTGGGACTAAGAGAGGGAGGAGATGTACAATTTGGGACATGCTCAATCGGACTTACCTCAAATGGTGGAGTTAGAAACGTGCCAGGGGATTCCAAAACAATCCCATCAAGGTGGCATGTACCAATGCCATCTCACTAGTCCAAGTGATCAACTTCAGTTCACAATTGATCACACTGATAGGTCTAAGAGTCAAAGGGATCACACAAAGAAGACTAGTGTCTGCTAATACTAACTGATAGAATCAAAAAGGGAGAGAACCATCCATCATGGGAAGCAGGATACACAGCAGACTCATAGAATGGCAGATGTCCTAAATAGCACTCTGTCCTCTGAATCAGCCCTTAAGGCATTCAGATCTGGCTGAAGAGCCTATTAGAGTATTTTAGGCATGGAAAGCTGAGACACTCTGGCAAAAAAAAAAAAAAAAAAAAAAAAAAAAAACCTAAATGAAAGATCTCTGTGAGTGAGATCCCAGAGATCCCAGTGGAAAGAACAGGGCCATCAAAGGAGGTACCTTTCCCTGAAGGGAAGAGAGAACTTCCACTTTGACTATAAAACTGTCAGAATAAGATTGAAGTTGGCGAACCCAAAAGGCTTCCATAGCCTTGGCAACTCATGACTAGAGCCTAGGGAGATTACTGACGCCATAAACAAGAGTGTCAAATTGTTAAGTCAACAACAGGAGTCACTGTGTACTTACTTCTCATGTGGGATCTGTCCTTAATGTGTTGTCCAATGTGAAGTAATGCTATAACTAGTACTGAAACAGTATTTTACACTTTGTGTTTCTGTGTGGGTGCAAACTGATGAAATCTTTACTTAATATATACTAAATCGATCTTCTGTCTATAAAGAGAATTGAAAATGAATCTTGATGTGAATGGCATGGGAGAGGGAGCGGGAGATGGGAGGGTTGCGAGTGGGAGGGAGGTTATGTGGGGTGAAAGCCATTGTAATCCATAAACTGTACTTTGGAAATTTATATTTACAAAATAAAAGTTAAATTAATTAATTAATTAATAGTAAAAAAAAAATTGACTTCACTCTTGTCCTGTGCCTTTCTCCTTGGCTCAAATGGGTACACCAAGATGAATTTAGAGGTTGTCTTTTCCTATGACAATAGTGGAATCAGACAGATGTGGGTATGTCAGAAAGTCTTTTAAAAATAGACTTAAAATATAGGGTTTTGTTTGTACAATGTTTACATTAATGGATAGTATATTTCTTTTTTTTTTTTTGACAGGCAGAGTGGACAGTGAGAGAGAGAGAGACAGAGAGAAAGGTCTTCCTTTTGCTGTTGGTTCACCCTTCAATGGCCGCCGCGTCCGGCGCGCTGCGGCTGGCGCACCGCGCTGATCCGATGGCAGGAGCCAGGAGCCAGGTGCTTTTCCTGGTCTCCCATGGGGTGCAGGGCCCAAGCACCTGGGCCATCCTCCACTGCACTCCCTGGCCACAGCAGAGAGCTGGCCTGGAAGAGGGGCAACCGGGACAGAATCCGGCGCCCCAACTGGGACTAGAACCCGGTGTGCCGGCGCCACAGGGCGGAGGATTAGCCTAGTGAGCTAATATATTTATAATATTTATTTTTTTTAACTTTTATTTAATGAATATAAATTTCCAAAGTACAGCTTATGGATTACAATGGCTTCCCCTCCCATAACTTCCCTGCCACTCTCAACCCTCCCCTTTCCCGCTCCCTCTCCCCTTCCATGCACATCAAGATTCATTTTTGATTCTCTTTTTATACAGAAGATCAGTTTAGCATATATTAAGTAAAGATTTCAACAGTTTGCACCCACATAGAAACACAAAGTGAAAAATACTGTTTGAGTACTAGTTATAGCATTAAATCTCAATGTACACCACATTAAGGACAGAGATCCTACATGAGGAGTAAGTGCACAGTGACTCCTGTTGTTGACTTAACAAATTGGCACTCTTGTTTATGGCATCAGTATTCACCCTAGGCTCTTGTCATGAGCTGCCAAGGCTATGGAAGCCTTTTGAGTTCACTGACTCGGATCATATTTAGACAAGGTCGTAGTCAAAGTGGAAGTTCTCTCCTCCCTTCAGAGAAAGGTACCTCCTTCTTTGAAGACCTGCTATATCCACTGGTTTCTCACTCACAGAGATCTTTCATTTAGGTCATTTTTTTTTTGGCAGAGTGTCTTGGCTTTCCATACCTGAAATACTCTCATATTTATTTTCTATAAACTTTTTGAAGGTGCTTTGTGTACATGTTATTTTCAATATGAACTTCAGAATAAGTGCTTATTTGAAGTTAGCCAATTTTAGCAAAAGAGCTGAATCGATTATGCTGCTTGATGTATCTATTAAACCACAAAAGAAATTAAAATAAAGCTATAAAAATAATATAAGTCTGATATCCATTTTGGTCGCAGTTCCTCAAACATCTAGCAACTGTAAAAATAATATCCCTAAACATACTATCAGCAATCTGGTAATTACAGTGTCTTGAAAAATGTGTGATGTGAAAAAATGAAATGAATTAAACAACTCATGAAAACATTAGAAATCCTTTACATTAATTGTCTAGGGCTGGCACTGCGGCTCACTAGGCTAATCCTCTGCCTGCGGCACCGGCACCACACCCTGGGTTCTAGTCCCGGTTGAGGCGCAGGTTCTGTCTTGATTGCTCCTCTTCCAGTCCAGTTCTCTGCTGTGACCCAGGAAGGCAGTGGAGGATGGCCCAGGTCCTTGGGCCCTGCACCTGCATGGGAGACCAGGAGGAAGCACCTGGCTCCTGGCTTTGGATCAGCGCAGTGCGCCAGCCGCAATGTGCCGGCTGTAGCGGGCACTTCAGGGGTGAACCAACGGAAAAAGGAAGACTTTTCTCTCTGTCTCTCTCTCTCATTGTCTAACTCTGCCTGTCAAAAAATAAATTATTAAGTGTCTAATATGGAGACCTCTGTATGATGTTTCACAGAACAATACTTAATGTACGCTGACAGCTGTCTAACCACAAGAGTTGACAAGGTTTTCCATAAATATAGCTACTATCCGTTAAGGGTGAAATACATCATATAAAACGTTCACTGTAGAGAAAAACACGTTGGCAGGGCAGGGCAAGCCTAGCTCAAGATACTGGAGGGTAGGAGGAAAGAAAAGCTTATATTCCATAAAGAATTAACAATTCTCAATATGAAGAAACAGAGTTGGTGCAACAATTTGGCCCAGTAGTCAAATCACTGGTGAAGACACCTGCATCCCATTTTGCACAGCATTCTTGGGTTTAATTCCTGGCTCTAGCTCTCAATTCCAGCTTCTTGCCAATGCAGGCCATGGGGAGCAGTAGGTAATGTCTCAAGTAATTGGGCTCATGCCACTCAGGTGGGAGACAAGGACTGAGTTCTTGGCTCCCAGTTTCTGCCCCAGCTAGTCTTGGCCTTTGAAGGCATTTGGGAAGTGATACAGCAGATTTGGGCAGGTGTTGTGGTGTAGCTGGTAGAACCTCTGCCTGCGGTGCAGGCATCCCATATGGGTGCCGGTTCAAGACCCGGCTGCTCCACTTCTGATCCTGCTCTCTGCTGTGGTCTGGGAAAGCAGTGGAAGATGGCCCAAGTCCTTGGGCCCCTGCAGCCATGTGGGAGACCGGGAGGAAGCTCCTGGCTCCTGGCTTCGGATCGGTGCAGCTCCGGCTGTTGTGGCCATCAGGGGAGTGAACCAGCGGATGGAAGCTAGCTCTCTCTCTCCCTGCCTCTCCTCTCTCTGTGTAACTGTGACTTTAAAGTAAGAAATAGATAAATCTTAAAAAAAAGAAACAGCAGATTTGAATTCTGTCTGTCTGCTTTTCTCCTTCCCTACCTCTCAAATATATTTGCTGAATGAGTGACAAAATACGAACTCTATTTTTATAGCAAAGATAAAAGAACTTAACCTCTAAATGTTAGTTCTATGGAACCCTCAATAATTATGAATTCAAATGATCCATTTAAATCTAACAGCAGTTTTACTTTTCCATTACTCTTAATTTTGCATCATAAATCATAATTAACATGTAAGAGCACTGCTGGGTCCAACATTCAAGAACTTAGTGCAAAGAGAGAGTTGGGTGTGTATGCTCTCCTTGGAGCATGTTGGAGGAAAGATTTTGTTCTGTTATTTGGCACCCTGAAAAATAGAATTCTGCTGGCAGAAGGGCTTAGGAAGACTCTTCAATTGTAGTGCTTCATTGGCTTATGATCACAGAAGACACAATTGTCATGGGAGAAGAGGCTGTGCGCAAACCTAATCAATCAATTAGGACTCTGATGTTTACGACTGGAGTTAGAATTGCAGAAAAAAGTTTTGGAACAAAGAAAAAATTGACACATTTGTTATTCATCTATGGAAATAAAGCTGCTATAAATTCTTAGTTTGAAGCCTAACCAGAAAAGGCAAAGCTTCTAAGGGGACACATTATTTCAGCCTCACAGGGAGCTAACAATTCTGAAGAGTATGGTACACAGTAAAACCTATTTGATGGAAAACACAGTTGTCAAATACTCTACCTTCTTACCCTACATGTTATTGCAATTATTGTCCAAAGAATATTCAATGATATCTGCTCTGCTGCTAGAACTCCTAGGTAGGTCTACTAATATATTGCTGTATGCCTAGAAACATTTTTTAACATATCTTCAAAGAGGATACTCAAGTATATTGGCTCCCCTATCAAGTGCAGACTCCATAATTAGTATCCCTTTCCCCCCAGAGTATATCTGTCTCTCCTTTGTCTTTACCTGCTGAGCCATATCATGTCCTTGTCATGCACAGGTTTGGACCTGACTCTTGTGAAGTCACCCAGGAGTATATCAACCTTCACCCCCTACTGCTAAGCTGTGTCCTTAGCTCCCAAGGTTAGACACAGCCTGTCATCTTCCACAGTGACAAATAGAGAATATTCTGTGTTACTTCAAAACCAAAGCTTTACTGAAAATGTGGATGTTCCCAGGAGACACATTCTACTCAAAGTGAAGATTAACCTCCTAAGAAAGAGAGTGATCTGACAATAGAAAGAACTGCTTTGCAAAGGCATGAATTCCTTGAAACTGAAGGTATTAAAGGAGAAGTTGCCTACCACCTGGGATAGGGTGGGGATTTCTGTTAGGAAAGGCGTTTAATTGAGTTGTAGTCTGGGAAGTTATCTTTTTTAACATACTGATCATGCCTCAGTCACATAATTGCTTTATCATTATGAAAATTGGACTCTCATGTTTGTAATGATTATTTTAAAAACTGTTTTGCTGGTTAAAAATCACTATCATCTACTGCAGAGAGAAGACTTATTAGTCATATTGGAACAGGAGTACTTTCTTTGGAGGAATTTATAGTTTTTAATTTCTACATTTGGTAAAGTATCTCTCAGAAGAGAATTATGAATGGTAAAGAGCTCCTTCGGTATCTTCTACTGAATGTTCTATGAGCAGTATGCCAAGTAATTCCAGTGAGAACTTGAAGTAAAATGTGCTGCCATGGAGAAGGTGTTTATAGTAAATTCATTCCAACTTTACAGTTACTTTTGCCTTTCAGCCATTTAAAGCCATTTTATATAGATTTATTTTTTGCTTATACAGCATCCATACTCTAGCTATGAGTCCTAAGTTATTATTAGCAGCAATGCAAGAAAATATGATCTCTGTTTGTTTGTGGGAATTCTTTCTTCATTTCCACCCCTTCACTCTCTTTGAAATGATATCAATGTTACCTACATTTTTTTTATTCAGCAGTAAAAAAAACCCAGATGATGAATACACTTGAGATTCAAAATTTTGTTTTTATTCACTGATGAAACGTAAGAAAGAAAATTTGACAATTCAGTGCAACAATATCTATGAGAATTTTACTCTAAATATAAGAAATCATTTCACTTAGCTATATGTGCTAGAGACTATTGGTTACCCTGAAAGGGGGTTGGAGGAGAGACAGAGTGAGAGAAAGAAAAAAAAAAACATTTCTAGCTAGCTTAATTTTGATATTATGTGTGTATATGTGGGAGGAAGAATGTATTTTTTATTTATTCTGAATTATTCATATGCTGAGTTTATTTGCCTTTTTTTTACATGGGGATCTTCAAACATTATGCAGAAGGAAAATTTTGCATTAATATAAGATAAAATTTTTATAGCACACAAAAACTTTCAACATCATAACTAGTACCTACAAAAAAGATCTCAATACCCGAATCTACATTCATCACTACACTTTTGATGCAGTGCTACAAAAAGATGCATAATCATTTTATACTTTGTCTATGACTAAAATGTTTCTTTATAAGATATAATTTTCTAGAGTAGGAAATGCAGGTTAAACAGCAACAAGGAGTCACTGTACATTTTAGAGGAGCTTTCAGCCTCAGGGTCTAGTGTAGGTCTTCAATGCATGACCTATACTTTACCAAGAGAATGCATGCAACACTAAGATAAAAGCTGCTTCTGAACCTAATTGTATATTCAGGTTACTGTTAAATAATGTGATGGAAAAATGGAATAAGTGTGAATCAAAAAGGATTCACACTTATAGAGGCTGGTAGACAAGGTGAAATCAGGCTCACATTCAAGAAGGAGGTCAATCAATGGAAAATGAATTCCTTTGTTACTACCACAATATCATCCATCCACTCTCTAAAGCATACAGTGACAAGACAGAGAGAGCAACCCAGAGAAGCTGGCATGCAGTGACAGAAAACATCATTTAGCCTGCACTAGCCATATGTGAGGGACAAACAACATCAGGTTATCAAGTACCTGCTGTTTGGCTGAAGAGCAGGGTGACCCTGATGCCCCGGGTGAAGGATGCAGTGCTAATTCACATGGCCTTGAGAGTAGCTACTGAAAAGAGCTAATTTTAACAAAGGTCTTCCATCTATCCATTCTTACGGTACTTAATGAGTACGTTCCCCATTCTTATTATTCTGTCCAAAACCATCTGGTGAAAGAAATGAAGAATGCAAATACTGTTTTTGCCTTATAACCTAGATGGATATTTAATAAAGATAATGAAATAATTTATCACCCAAACAGGGAAACCTTTGAGATGGGAAGGGGTATTATTAATGATTACGCTGGCATAATATATACAAGTCAGGACTGTTCCCAGCAAAACAGAACATATAGAAGGACTTCAAAGAGGTAGTGAAAATGGAATTAAAATGTAAGTTTATTTTGGCATACAAAATGTTGAAGTCCATGCATATTAGGGTATTCTAAAAGTTAATGGAAAAATGAGCATTTCCTAAAGAGTCTTAAGGTAGTACCACTAGATGAATATCCACATGAAATAAAAGTCTAAAAGGAACAAATATTGTTGACCACGAAAATCCAACCAAGCATGCTTGGAAGTTTCTTTTGGGGCTATGCAGACTTACATTAGTCCAAGGAACATGCTCAGCATTCATGACACATAAATTACTGTAAGTAGATTTATTTTGTGTTGCCTCTTCCATCCCTTGGCATTGCTACTTGGACAGTTTCCAAGAACACAGAGTCTCAGGATTCATGGACAAAATGAAAATGAGTAAGTCAAGCATAGCCCACCCACAGCATTCACATGAAGAGGGAAGGCAGAGATGTATCCTGGTATAAGCCAAGAGAACACCAGGAGAATAAGAAATAAAGAAGACGGTGCCCTACAGTAGATGTTAGAATGTAGTGCCTAGCACTTTCTGTGTTGATGGAAATGTCATCTATCTGTACTGTCTACTATGGTTGTCACTAGCTGTAAGCGGCTATTGAGAACTTTAAATATGGCCAACGTGATTAAAATATGAATGCTTGATGTTATTTTAATTAAAATAAAAACTAAAGAACTAAATGTGGCTAATGACCCCTATTTGACAATGCATGCTTGTAAAAGAGAATGCAAGTCCATGATAGGGGTTTTGAAGTTCACAGATGTGGAAACCAGAGGAGCAGTGACTCATATTAAGGTCAAGCCTAAATCAAAGAGTTTACTCTTGAAAGACTAGGGTCCTAGAAAGGAGGTATTGCAATAACCTATATGGGAAATGACAGGGCTTGGTGGTAGAAGAAAAGCAGAAAGAGAAATTGAGATATATGCAGTTAAACGAGAAAGAGGTGGATATAGTAAGCTATCACAGAGGATCCTCAGTCATGACATATGGCACTGTCATTAAAAAGAGCTCTGATGGGCATTTTAAAAAGTTCAGGGAGTTAACTTGGTGAAAGTTGTCAGATTAGGTTGAAAATTTATGGCAAGATGATAGGAAAATGACAATATTTGAGATATATATGCCATAGTTAACCACACCAGAATCTAAAATTAAATTCAGAAAAAGAAGTAAATGAATCTGACAGACCATCTACAGTAGGAAATTTACAGGTTTCTAAAGAATTAGTAAAAATAGATTATATTTACTGAATTTTAAAAATTTTCATTCAATCTCTATCAGCTACTTCACATCTCTTGGATGTCTTCTCCAGTAGCTTTGAAGTTGCAAAAATTCCAGTAGGAGGTAGACATTGATGAAGTCATCAAGTCACTGCTTGGGATGCCTGCATCTCATAATAGAGTGTGTAGATTCACCTCTAGGCTTCACTTCCAACTATAGCTTTCCTTTAACACATACCCTTTGGTAGCCGGTGACGCCTCAAGTACCTGGGTTCCTGTTACCCAGATGGGAGACCTGGATTAGGTTCCAGGATCCTGGGTTCAGTGTGGCTAAGCCCTGGATCTTGCAGGCATTTAGGGATTGAAAAAGTGAATGCAAATTCTCTCTCTCCCTTTCAAATAAAATGAAAATTAATGAAATTTTAAAAATTCTCATAGTTGGGTTTTTCTCTAGATTTTGGTTTTATTAGTGAAAATTCATTTTGCTTTTTAATGAATATTTAAAAACTATTTTTTTTCTTAAAAAATCTCTTTCTCTTCCAGTATCTCCACATATCTTTGGACTAAAGTTTCATTAGGTCCATTTTTCTGCCTCCATTCCTATTTTCTAAAAAATGAAAGAAGGAAATTTAACATAATGCTTTTTCTCCCCACCAAACCAGTTACTGTTGACTGCTCACTTTTTCAAATAAAGCCGCTTGTTAATGTGAAAATTATTTTGCAAATTGTAGCCTCTTCATTAGTCTAGAAAATTTAAGCTATTTTAAATTCCATTAGCAAAACAGGCAAACTACAAGAATCAGTTTTCTCAGTATTTAAGAGGACTCAGACTATCTGGGTTAGAATCTTTTTCAATTACTTCCTCACGGTGGGACCTCAGGTAAAAGGGTTTGCTAAGCTCTATTTTCTCATCTCTATAATATGTTATATTATATATAACATATTATATATGTTATATATAGCTATATATATATATATATATATATATATATAGCTTAACTCATGGGATAGTTATAACAATTAAAATATAGGTAAAATGGTTAGTATAATCCAGCACACAATGACTGCTCAATAACTTTTCTTACTACATTTATACAAAATATTCAATTTCTTTGTCACATTTTTACTTTTATTTATGCCACATCAAATTGAAATGACATTATTTTAAGCACTTCCAAGAAAAGGGGAAAATCTTAAACTATAAAGCACCACTGACTAGAAGAGGCATGTCAATTTCAAAGATGTTAATATGAACAAATGGGTATCCTAGAGTAATGGCATATAGTCATGTTTGTGACTCTCAAAGAGTTGTTCCCAGGGCCGCTGATACCAAACACAGCTGTGAGATCCTATAGGAAAGTGGACAACAGGAATTCAGAGAGCATCAAGAAAGCAGAATTTTAATATTATTCTGGATAGAGATAGAGTTGACTTCAGATTTCTGCTCTGTTGTTCAAGTATTTAACTTCCCCACTATGTAGCTATAGAGTGGCAATAATGACAGTTCTTGCCTCCTAAGAAGATTCTGAATATTCAATGGGGGTAATGTCCACATAGCTTTCAACATAGTGCCAGCAAACACTCCATGCTAAATGATGTCTTTTTGCCATTACTGGCAGCAGCATAGCACTTCCTCCTCCGGTGGTCTATGAGCAGACTGATATTAGGATGAGACAAGTATTCAGATATAATTTCAAAATGTATGAACCCTGTGAAAAACATTATAGCTATAAACCAAGTGTCAGTACTGAGACACAGGTCAGTGGAAATGCAATTATTAGTTCTTTTTAGAGACTTTGGACTATGACCTACAGACTCTAAGTTTTATTTTTAAACATGAAAAATTCTAAAAAGCCTGGGGTAGTGAGCATGTGTAGTCTCTCTCTCGGTGTGTGTGTATGTTTGTGTGTGCGTGTGTGTGTGTGTGTGTGACAGAGAAAGAGAGAGAAATATTGTGGAGTTCTATTTTTTTCCATAACCTGAACTTGGTTACCTATAAGAAATATAAACTAACATAATTCCAGACACAGGGAAAAAATTGCTACTAAAGTAAAAATAAAAGTAACATGAAAAATAGACTAGATCTTAAATCATAAAATCATTATGATCAGAAATGGAAAAGTGTTTATACCATCTTTATCATAAGGCACAAAGAATTCTGACATGTAATCAACTTTGAAATTTAAGTATTTTGATTAATTTAAATGTGTGTGCCTGACAGGTTTCCATAAATGGGGTAAGAAAGAGCACCGCGCCCATTCTGATGCAACGCTATGCCTCAGAACAATTTGTCTCATAGCATTCAACAAATGGCTTACATTGACATAAAACGAGTTAGTACACTATTAAGCACCATAAATCATCATATTTGGTAGTTGGTGTAGATGAGAAACATTAATGGAGCTTGAATTTGTTTCAGGTGTTTGAAACTCATTGCATTTACTCACCAGTACACATTAAACAGATAAAGAAATATCTTTGCAAGTGGGGAAATGTGTTAACCATCTGCTTCCCATACACACTATAGTGAGTGCTAAACAGCTGCTAAAATAAGCAAGCAGTTAGGTGCCTGCAGGCTGCCTGATCTCTAGGAAGAGGATGACAGGGTGGCTGTGCCTGTTGTTGACAGCCACATCCATTCTGAATCGGGACTGTCTGCACTGCACTCCAGGTTAAGTGTGTGAATTTCAATGTTCTCAGTTCAGATAAATTTCTTAGTTTGAAGAATAAAATGAGGCAACTACAATAAAGAAGGCTTTGTTCTATCAACCCTGGGGCTGTGGGCAGTGAGGGAGGCCACGGAGGGGAGCCTATAGAATTAAGGACATTGGTCCACAGAGGCTCTGCCCTCAAACAGAAGGAAGAAACATCCCTTCATCTTTTTTATTTTTTTAAAGAACTTATTTATTTATTTGAAAGTCAGAGTTAACAAAAATACAGGGGGAGAGAGAGAGCTCTTTCCATCTCTTGTTCACTCCCAGATGGCCACAATGGCCAGGGCTGGGCCAGACAGAAGCCAGGAGCTTCATCCACATCTCCCACATAGGTGACAGGGTCCCAAACACTTGGGCCATCTTCTACTGCTTTTTCCAGGCCAATAGAGAGAGTTGGAACAGAAGTGGAGCAGCTGGGACATGAAACAGCGCACCTATGAGATGCTGGGATGGCAGGTGGCGGCTTTATATGCTTTGCCACAATGCCAGCCACATTCTCTAATGTCTTATTTAACAATGGAATGATTTTGAAAGCAGGAAATGATCGAAAATGATTGAAATTCATTCTTTCACCAGTTTTCGCACCAATATTCTTTTCTCAAGGGTAGAGCAAAAGTTCCCACATTCCATTTAGTTGTTACAGTCCTTTAGATTCCCCTAACCTCTGGAAGTTTCTCAGTTTTTATTTATTTATTTTTTCATTTTTATTTTTATTTTTTGACAAGCAGAGTGGACAGTGAGAGAGACAGAGAGAAAGGTCTTCCTTTTGCCTTTGGTTCACCCTCCAATGGCCGCCACGGCCGGCGCGCTGCAGCCGGCACACTGTGCTGATCTGATGGCAGGAGACAGGTACTTATCCTGGTCTCCCATGGGGTGCAGGGCCCAAGCACTTGGGCCATCCTCTACTGCACTCCTTGGCCACAGCAGAGAGTTGGCTTGGAAGAGGGGCAACCGGGACAGAATCCGGCGCCCCAACCGGGACTAGAACCTGGTGTGCCAGCGCCGCAAGGTGGAGGATTAGCAAAGTGAGCCACGGCGCCGGCCAGTTTCTCAGTTTTTAAAACATTGAACCATAATTTTTTTTTTTTAAATAAAAATGGCCACTTATTATACAGAATTCCCCCTATGTGGGGTTATGTGTGTGTTGTGTGTGTGTTTTTTCATGATGCTGTATTATGACAGGAGTATCACAGTAGTGACACTTTTCCCCTCAGCAAATCATGCCAGGAAGTATAAAACATTGTGTTTTATTACTGGTGACCTTAACTTCAATCACTTAATTAAGGTAGCTTCTTCCAGGTTTTGCACAAGTGGAAGTTTATCTGCCAGGGGTCTTTTGGAAGGAGTCCCTGTGTTGACACCTTTCAGGATGGCCTTGGGGCTGTGGGTACACTTTGTGTGACTGGATTTAGATATCATCTTGGAGCATCATTTCTATTGCCCTGGGTGGAGTCAGGGCCCTGTTTAAGATAGAAATTGTCTTTGTTGAATCATCACTGTCAAGGTAAGTTTTCTTTTGTTTTCTTCTTAGTTTACTCTGATGCTCTTGGAGCAAGAAAATCAGCAGCAGGAGGTCAGGGAAGGGGGAAGGGTTACTCATGGGACTTGCTATATTAATTCAGTGAGTAGAAATGCTGGATAACCATCGGGGAAGACAGGATGGATAAAAAAAAAGCTGGGTCCTGATAGCATCAGCAGAGCTGGTACCGATAGTCCTACAACCTAAGGGTGAAAACCCTCACTAATCTACCAAATAAAATGTCAAAGAATGCTGGCCCATGAACTGATGGCAGTTTTCCCAATTGAAGGTGAGTTAATATTGTTCAACACCTTTCCGTGATTACTGGCACCATATTGTTTAACAATATCACACTGTGACTGCATATATCACTGACACACAAATGAGATGAGAAGGCAGTTTTCTCCAAAAGACTGAAAGGCCATGCAAATGAGGTCAGTTGGGAGTTTTGCCAGTTTTATTCCCCCCAACTAAAATGCAACACTGAACAGAAGGCAGTAAAATAACAAACATATAAGTGGGTGAAAAAAAAATCAAAGACCACTAACATTATTTTAAAGAACAAATTATACCACAAAAAAGAAGATACCTAAAACAAGACAAAACATTTTGGCATTCTCCTTGTGGTATCCTTGAAGTCTGAGACTTGTTTATCCCTGTGTGTGCATGTGTATAAACAGGACAATTTTTATACCACGCAAGTTTCACCTTTCTTTTGCTTTGGATGTTAAGATGCTGAGTGTCAGTACCTTTTTCTATGAATTGGAAAGGGACAACAAAAGTGGCAGGCATTTCTCTGAGGTCCAGGGTTTTAATAAATTTTTCAAAACTGTAATTTCACAAATTGTACTTCATTGTCTCATCATCTCAAAATGGGATTGTAACTCATGTTGTAAAATTCCACTAGCATTTTCTCCATTGACTAAGTAATGACAGCCCTTCTAAGTGGGCCTTTTTACCGGCTGAAGACTAAGGGGACCATAACATATGAAATAAATGCTTCTTTGAGCAAAGCACCTTTCCATTTTCAAAAACCATAGAGTATTAGCTGCTTCCTTTAAAGTGGAAATTCAGAAGTCATTGAGATTAAATATTTTCCTTAAGGCTATGTAGTGAGTTATAGAAATAGAAGTGTCACTATGTTCCTAAATCTGTATTTATGAAATACATTATACTTGTATAACTTAAATAAAATAAAACAGAAATAATAGATAAAATATGAGAAATAATAATTCGCTACTAAGTTGGTGATATTTCTTAAATTTTATTAGTTGCTACCTCTTATGTACCTCTTCTCCTTTAGGTGTTATATTAGACTTCATAAAAATCCTGCTGTATTAATTTCCTCATTTCACAGATGTGAAAACTAAGGATTAATGAGATAAAATGACTCATTCAAGTTTATACACTGAGGATGTTGCTGAGCCAAAATTTCCACCTGATTTTGTCACCAATTATGTTCTTATATACTGGCCTGCAATGAAACTTATCATTGTGTATAATATATTCTCTAACAAAAAATTAGTGATGTTTCTCATTAAATAAGTACTTCAGGTCTATAAAGAAACTACTTTATCCACTTTTAGGTAACAAAACACATTTTATTTCTTTAAGGATATCTAAAGATCTTCCCATGTAAAGGATTTTACTTTTTTCTTTATGTTTTCTCTACAGTAATACTTATTTTCAATTTTTCTCCATGCTCTTGAGAATTTGAAAACAAACTTTTAGTAGTCATTTTCAAGATGGAAATAACTCTTGTCCTGTTAAAAGCTTTAACAAAATACATCAAGCTTTACATAAATTGTTTCAGAAACACTGATGAGAGAGGTGGTTGGAAGATGAAGTCCTAGGCTAACTACCTGAGAAGGGTTTTGCCCCCTGCTCTGAGAGCAGAGGAAAAAAAAGAATCTGTGAGTCCCCATATGCTTGGGTGTAAGGAGTCAATATAACTTCTAGGGAAGTGATTTTGTAGCAGGAACCAAACTGTAAGCTGTGATTCATTTGGGCTTTTAAATGCTGGTTTTATGCAGAACTATAAAGTAGAAATGATAGGATGATTATGAAATGAAAAATCAGGGACTTTGATTATTGGAGTGAAAGAAAATAACATATGCTAGAAACCATCCCATTTTAATTATTTATATCCTGTTTAATCACTGATGCACATGAAGGTTCATAATCCCTTAGCTTTGTGTTTTCATGTTTATTGCCAAACCTCTAATCACACAACAGATGGAATCAATGAATTCTGAGGCATCACAGCAGGTATACCGTGGTGGTGCTTCCTGTTTTTTATCCAATTTAGCTCAAGTTTGAATGGCCATTGTCAACAGGCTGATGTCTAAGTAAGTTAGAAATCTTCAATATTGGGGATTAGGGAGACACAATCCAATTGCTTGAGTGAGTGAGGTTTTGGGGAAAGAT
Source organism: Oryctolagus cuniculus (assembly GCF_051225735.1). Lineage (NCBI taxonomy): Eukaryota > Metazoa > Chordata > Mammalia > Lagomorpha > Leporidae > Oryctolagus > Oryctolagus cuniculus. Next base: position 74,342,832 of record NC_142869.1, read on the forward strand.
CATGACAATGAACTGAGAATATAAGAAGTCATTAAGCAATCTACAATGACAATCAAGTGTTTTACCATTTGGTATGTAAAAGGTATGAATGCAACAAAGGCAAAATTAATTAGCTAACTAAATCACAAATCTTATTAGCTATGGGGACATACTGAAAGTCAAAGGGATCATTTAAGGGGACTTTTTAGTGACTTCACTAATCTATCCTGGGGTCAGCTTTGAAAAAGAGACTTACAGCTTTCTGTCTGGCTCCAAATGGACTAAACTCTGGCTAGCCAGACTTAAGTTCATTTTATTTAAAAACTATATATATATATATACACACACACATGTATACACACACACACATATACACACACACTCCATAAAACCTACATTATCCATAGAATAAAATATGAATTAAACCAGCTGCATCCCACAACCTGTTTGTGTATGTGTTGCTTTATAGTATTTCTTTCTTGATTTTTTTTAAACAAACCCCTTGGTTCTGGTAAATCGCCCTTTTGTATGACTGTGGTTGGCATACCAATACTGATTATTTAAAACTAAGACTTATGAAGATCTATCAATATTTCTTGATTACTTAAGAATACAAGTATTAATGTTGACAAATAGAACAAACTATAAAGAGAATGTCAGAGAGTTGATTCTGAAATTTGGGAATATGTTCTGGAAAGATCAGAGAGAAAACTCCAAATAATGTATTATACATGTATTTTCAAACAGTGTTTAAAGACCCTGTAATGGGTAATAATTTCTTGAGCTGCTGTAATAAAATTACCATAAACATGGTGGCATGAGGCAACAGATATTTATTATCTTACAGAACTGAAGTCAATATCTGACATTATTTCACAAGCTAAATCCCAAGCATCCGCAGGTCTGTGTTCCTTGTCCCTTCTAAAATGTCCCTGTCTTAGCACCATGGTTGTGACACCTACGTCCCATATTGCAGTGCCTGTGTTTGAAACAGAGGATTTGTTTCCTGAACTATTCCAGATTCTGCCTGCATTCCTTACGTCCTGGCCCAGAGCCACTACAGCTTCTGCTTCTTGTCTTTTTCTGATTCTCTTCCTGAAATTCCTGCACCACTCCCCACACTTAATAATTACTCAGGCTTTGTCTGGGATAATTCAGGAAAATGTTTCCATTTCAATATCTTTAACTTAATCATATCTGCAATGCGACTTTCGCCAGGTCAGGTACCATATTTCTGGTAATTACGGTGTATTTCTTTGGAATGTTTCTGTTCCTACCACAGTAATTATCATCAGTGCAATCATTTAGTGAATTTACTTGAGTGTAAGACATGAGTTTTATCCACATACAGTTGTCAGCATGGATCCTTTCGTGTGAGAACTGCTTTATGATGTTTGTGTTAACCATCCTGATTCTTGACTGTATTTAGATGAACTTACCTGTGGTAGATTGCTCTTAAAATGGCAGTAATTGCTCCTCTTATAGTAACTATTCCCCTTTGCAAATGTGAGTTTGCAGTTCCTCCAATTAAGAAGTGAAATCTAGTTCAGCACACTGTTATTCTGCTTTGTTTTCTGACTGCTTCAATCAATAGAATACAGAGAAGTAACGCTGGGCAAGATCTGAGCAAGGCTTCCAGAAGCTTCCTAAATTACCCTTTTCATTCTTGAAACTCCTGTGACATGCTTATAAATCTGGACAACCTCCTATGGAAGGGATCACATGGTACAAAGCTGAGTTGTCCTAGCTTTTCTCCACTCCAGTATAATCAGACTCCGGCTGACTTGGTAGTAGACCATAGATTCACGGTATATAGTAGATAGGACTAGATGAACTGCCAAGTTTATCAGAGATTTCTAAACAACAACACAGGTTAGGACCTGCATTTAGCACCATGGTTATTACAGCTGCATCCCATATTGGAGTGCCTGTGTTTGAACCCTGACTCCACTTCCAGTTCCAACTTTCTGTTAACACACATCTTGGAGGAAGCAAGTAATGGACCAAGGACTCGGGTCTTTGCTATCCATGTAGGAGATCTAAGTTGATTTCTGGACTAATGGTTATTGTCTGGCCCAGATTTTGTTGTTGTGGGCATTTCAGGAGTGAACCAGTGGATGGGAGATCTCTATGTGTCTGTCTCTCTGCCTTTCAAATAAATTTTTAAAATGAAAAATAATAAATAATTCTTGTCTAAAGCCACTAATTTTTGAATGGTTTGTTACATATCAAATATTAATGAATACATGGCATATTAATTTACTTCTTAATTTTGTAGGAGAACTGCCATTCTCTACAAGATTTATAATAAAGTATGGTCTACATCTTGTACGTTTAGGGAAAGGTCATTATATACATTGTACTTAAAGCACAATGTATTAAATATACTAACCAAGTCTCATTTGGGAAGCCAAATAGTGGCTTCCATATATATGATTCATTCTATGATTATTTTTGTGAGTACTATATGGCAAGCTATATACCTAGGTGATTAGCCATGTTCTCACATTTCAACCAGAAGCAATTATTAAAGCTTCGTTTTCTCACTATTGAATTTAAGCATTCATATCTCATCTAGACTGGGAGTAGGTTATGTCAATTTATATGGATGTCTGTTTCTACATTTGCCATATATTTTGTCAATTTTCATGAGTATGTGTTCAAAAGTATAACTCTAAAGTCAACAGAGATTGAATGGAAATTTTTCTGTTGTCTCACTTTTCTTAATTTGCAATGATAAAAATGCCATTGTGATATCTACTTGGAGTGTTTTCTAATCACTATATATGTAGCTGAAAGATATTATAAAAATATAAACAAAAAGGATTGCATCTGTGGAATAAAAATGAAAAAAAAAAAGAATAGCTTCATATTAAACATCATCCCTAGGTTATATTTCTTGAGATATCCTCTTGTTCCAGCATAACTTCATGAATATAACTATATATCCCTTGTTTTCATTAAATCAACTATTGTTTTACTTGATATTCAGGAAGGACAGACTAACTGTTACAAATTTATCAGTAGGAATAATTGAAGCAGTATTCATGAAATAATTTAGTTTTGCACTTTTCCATTGCTATAATGCCTTCCATGAAGGCTAATTAGCCATTAACAAGAGTAAGACTATGAGCCTCCCTGCTAATTGTCATTAGGTTAAAAAGAAGCAAAGTATTAAGTTTTCTTCCCCATGAAAACCTGAGATCATTTATTAATTCTTTATGAAATTCAACTATAGCATCTTTTATGTAGGGGCCTAATAAGTGTAATAAATTAAAGTAATTCGAGTTGAAGTAGTAGTTGCTTTTTTTTTTTTTTTTGACAGGCAGAGTGGACAGTGAGAGAGAGAGAGAGAGAGAGAGAGAGAAAGGTCTTCCTTTTTACCGTTGGTTCACCCTCCAATGACCGCCGTGCTGCGGCCGGCGCATCGTGCTTATCCGAAGCCAGGAGCCAGGTGCTTTTCCTGGTCTCCCATGGGGTGCAGGGCAAAAGCACTTGGGCCATCCTCCACTGCACTCCCTGGTCACAGGAGAGAGCTGGCCTGGAAGAGGGGCAACTGGGACAGAATCCGGCGCCCCAACCGGGACTAGAACCTGGTGTGCCGGCGCCACAAGGCGGAGGATTAGCCTATTGAGCCACGGCGCCAGCCAGTAGTTGCTTTTAACTGATCATATAAGTATGAATGTGATGCTACTTAACAATGCTGCTTTCCCTGTCTTCTACATTTGAATAAATTTCCCCTTTAGCTGGTAGACATAGTTGATATATGACGCTATAGTGTACTGGAATCACTGATGCATGACCGTCATCTGCCACAAAATCACCTAGACTGTACATTTGGTGGTTTAAGTAGATTACTTATCATTCTCAAAAACCGCCTGTAAAACAGAAGATTTAGATGCTTGTATTTGCAAGGTTAAGTGTCATTCAGCTTGAGATGTGACAGGTTTTAGGATTAAAACATAGATAACTGTGGTCCCAAAGCCTTCATTTTTCTATGTCACTCCCATGTGTCCCAACAAAGATTAAAATGTCCCACTCAAATATATTTGACACATTTTGAGTTAGTAAGTTAGAGAAACTGGAGACCTGCAAAGACACAGGAGACTTTTTGTACAAAGAAACATTGATCTATAGAACCAGGTTCTGACACCTCCTTGTCTGTCTAGGAAAGGTCTTGCATAGAAAGAAAGTTTAGGGGTCTGACACCTGAAACAGACAGAGGATACCATAGGTGGCCTCCTTATGACTGTTGCCTGGGAGACTTACTGCATCTGTGACGAGTTCCCCTCAATCTCACATAGATTGCCAATGTCCAAAACTCAGCAGCCTCAAGCTTCTGCTTCATCCTGCAGCTCAAAAAGCTATTAAAGCTTCAACCACCTGGCCCTCCTTTGCATCTTCAACTGTGTATGTAGGACAATAAATTTTGTTTTTGCCCTGTGTTGTCAGATTTTTCATGGATTAAAATTATGAAAAATTCAAGGGAAAAGAAAAAAATTTCATATTTTTTTCTACAGACCTCACTGAGCTCTGGCTAAAAATATTACCATTTTTTAGATGCTTGAGTTAGAAAGAGAGGGGAGAAACTGTGCCTTGGAGGAGCTTAGGCCTAGTTATGGAAACAAAGAATGTACATAAAGAACCATCAACATAAGACCACATATCAGAATTGTTTTTGTGGGAGTGGAAGGAAATCAAGTCCCCATTGCAGCAGACTATCAAGGAAGCCAATAGAGGCTGTCACACTTCACATGGTGTTACATGTTACATGATTGCTGCATGACGACAAGGTGAGGAGAAAAGGAACATCCCATGTTTACAAATAAACAACAGGCTAGTGAAGTTCCCTACCCAGTCAACTGCAGACTCAGGCTCCCAGCCAATGGCTCCTTACCTTTCGGCCAAACTCAGCTGGTCTGCTGCTGTTCTTTGGAATCTCAAACACACTCCTGAGTTCATCAAGGGCAATGGAGAAGCGCTCAATTCTGCGCCTACCGATCAGGGTGTCTTCCTTCAGCACTTCAGGCGGGCCACATTCCCTACAGTTGTTATCCTTGTCCTCATGATCTTTCTTTTCAGGCTCCAAGCCCAATTTCTCTTCCCCTGAACTGCAGAGCAGGCTTGGGGCATCTGGAACTTCAGTTACTGACATGGCCTCTACTTTGGGCTCAAGCAGCTTCCTTTCCTGAGGCTGGAAGAACCTACACAGACTGCCCCTGGGACAATGCTCGCTCCTCTGGTAATCACTGGATTCCCATTTCTGTCTCAGGAGGTTCAGGGAGCCCTTCTGCATTGGGAATGTGGGTGGCTCCTGGTTGTCCTGCAAAATCAAATGTTCTGTAATCAAAATGTGCTCAGATGTTTCAGTCCCATTTTCATAAAACCTGATTTAGGAGCCCTAGTTCTGGGGGTTTATGTTCAACATTGCTATATAATTTCTGCCTCTTGATTCGACAGTTATACCAGTTAAACTAGAATTAGGCATATTACAGAGAGGACTGGTTTGTATGACCATGGCCACTTGAATATGAAGAGATAAAAAACTAAAATATCAAGATTTGCTTCTCATGTTATCTATGCAAAATTTGTCAATAATTATTTATGGTGTGAAACTTAGAAAATGCTAATCCAATGTTTAGTATTCTGAGAATAGGGCAATTTAACAAATGTAATATGAAAGCAAAGGCGTTCATTTCCTGCATGTAATAGTTTAAGACTTCCTTTTGGAGTTGCTGCTTTCTATAAATGTCTTACTTTAGAAATAATAGACTAATAGTTAACAGTTATTAGGTTTTTGCTGTAAGGCAAATTCTTTGTTAATAGCTCTATATGTATAAATTATTTTCACCTCTACACTATGACAATGAATTACTCACTACTAGTATTACCATTTTGCTTATAAGGAAATTGAGTAATAAACCGCCCAGAATTCTGAGCGACAAAACCTGGATTTGAAATATGCCTATTTACCTCCAGAATTTGCTGTCTTAACTACCAGGAGTTAATGTTGCTTTGTACTTTAAATGTCTAATTCTCATCTTATTGTGAAACTGACTGTAATATAATCTTATTTTAGAATTTTGTGGGAAGTAGAAAAAAACCAAATGGCAAAATATACTCTTACTAGAAAAATATACAAAACACACACACACACACACATAATCATGAACAGCAAGAGTTGTTATATGTGAGCATGACTTTTGCCATGGAAATAGCTACTTTCTGTTCTAACCCTGAGATTTTTTTTCATCACTGCAAGTTTGGGGTTTTATAAAATAAATTTTGCTCATAAGGAATTTTGGAATTTCCTGGAAAAGTATCTATGGGTATGGTAAATAATAACACTTAGATGAGGGCTGGGAAGTATTTCAGTAGGTCACCTAATACAATAACCTCAGACTTCTTTGCCTGTCAACCACATTATGAAAAACACTTTATACATTATGACTCAGTGCACATATGAGATTAAAAAATGTATGTCAAAAAGAAACAAACTCTTGCTTTCATGAAACAATACATTCTCTTTTCATGAAAATATCTGGTAATATTTTCTGTCCTGATCTCTTTCCCTTAAAAAAAAAAAAAAAAGAGTACTACTCCCTTAATTGATCTGGTGGTATGCCAATGATTCATAGAATGTTGGATATCTTTATTCTTACAGCAGGAGTTAAGCCCCAGGTTGAATTTTCCTAACTGTTTGACCTTGAAATGGCTTCATTGGTAAGATAAATATCATGGCTTTATTTTGAGGAATAAATTAGACAGTACATATAAAAATTCTAGTGTGTATTAGACCCCCCAATGACTATTAATTCAAGTCCTTGCTCAATTTCGGGCTAAATCAACATAATTTTAATTACTCAAATATTGATGCTACACATGAGCCTCTTAGATAGGAGTGCTTAGGAGAAGAGAGGAGGATAGTTGAAGACACGAATCCATAGTGTGAAGAGACTGGAAAATTTGGCTTTATAATATTATTAACTAATAAGTTTGGATTAATCATTTACTATAAAAAGTCCCAATAAAATAGTAGCACCAAATAAGACCTGGATATCTCTTTGGGAAATTGATCAGTACTTATCAACTCATTTTGTCTGTATCTTTTGTGTAAATGGACTACAGACAAGATCTTATTAATTTGGGAATGGTTCAAACTCTGTCACAGCTGGTAGTGGTGACCTCATGAGGTTATTTAATGAGAGAACTGTTTTTTTTTTTTTTTTAAGAATCATTTATTTAGTTGAAAGAAGAGTTACAGAGAGAGGTAGAGACAGAGAGAGAGGTCTTCCTTTCACTGGTTCGCTCTCCAGATGGCTGCAACAGCTAAAGCTGCAGCGATATGAAGCCAGGAGCCAGGAGCTTCTTCTGGGTGTCTCACATGGATGCAGGGGCCCAAGGATTTGGGCCATATTCCACTACTATCCCAGGCCAAAGTAGAGAGCTGGATCAGAAGAGGAGCAGCTGGGACTAGAACTAGTGCCCATATGGGATGCCGGTGCTTTAGGCCAGGGCTTTAACCCGCTTCGCCACAGTGCTGGCCCCAAGAGAACAGTTTCTAAGCCAACCTTGAATAGTTAGGAAAGCAAAGCAGAGAAAGACAAAGTAACACATGAAATAAATCCGTTTTCTCCTATGGCAAATGAAGTCTTAATTATTAAAATTGATTTGGACCATCTGGTTCAGGATTGAAATGGAATAGACACACTTCCTTCAATTCTTCCTAAATAGACGAGGACTCTGAAAAGTACAGCAAAGGCCAATTGCCTGGGGACCTGGCAACTAGGGAACAACAGGGTAGCAAATTCTCTGAGTTTTCTCTTGTGCTTCATATATCCAGAAATGGTGGCTAGAAGAGCTGAAGTCCACAAACTTCAGTAGGAACAAAGAGCATTCCTCAAGGAAAGCCTGCTCTCTTGAGCCAAAGCCGCAGCAAAAGTGCAACTAAAATGCTAACATAATACTCTCTGGTTTCCTCGCAGACAAATCATATCAAATTCTTGAATACAAAATCAAAATAAAAAGGTCTTGAAAGCAGTGAGGAAAAGATGACACCTTGCCTACAGAGGAAAAATAATTTGAGTGACAGCAAATTTCTCATCAGACACTGTGGAAGCTGGAAAAAAGTGGCACAATATTTTTCAAACATTGAAAGAGAATAACTGCCAATCCTGGATTCTATGTCCAGTGAAATTGTATTTCCAAAATGAAGGCATTCTCAGATAAAGAAAAACTAAGAGAAATTGTTGTGAGCAAATCTATCCTAATAGAAAGGCCAAGGAAAATTTTTGAAATAAAAAAGAATAGATTTTTTAAAACCTTGGAGCACCAAGGAGGAGAAAAGAACAGAAAGATCAAAGTCATGGATACATACGCTATACTGACTTTCTCCTCTAGAAGTATATCTATTTTGCTTGCTGGTTGAAGCAAGACCTTTATATTTGTTTTACATGTCACTCAGACTGTCACCATTCTTATACTAAGAGACTATGTAAGCTATGTGTATACTGTGGTACTTTAAGAAAACCTCTGAAAAATAATATATGAGATATGTTAGAAAAAACACTATAGATATATCAAATGTGGGTTTTTTTTTTTAATTTATTTATTTATTTCTAAGTCAGAGTTCCAGAGCCAGATGGAGAGACAGAGAGGTTTTTCATCTTCTGGTTCACCCTTCCCCCCACTCAACTGGCCACAACAGTCAAGGCTTAACCAGACCAATGTCAGGAGTTTCAACTGGGTCTCCCATGTGGGTGGCAGGGACCCACACACTTGGGTCATCTTTTACTTCTTTCCCCAGGCCCTTAGTAGGGAGCTAGATTGGAAATGGAGCAGCCAGTCTTTGAACCAACCCTCATATGGGATACCAGCATCACAGGTGGTGGCTTCACCTGCTATGTCACAATGCCAGCTCCCCCCAAACTCATAGAGAGGGGCCGGTGCCCTGGCGCAGTGGATTAATCCTCCATCTGCGGTGTCTGCATCCCATATGGGTGCCAGTTCTAGTCCCGGCTGCTCCTCTTCCAATCCATCTCTCTGCTGTGGCCTGGGAAAGCAGTGGAAAATGGCCCAAGTCCTTGGGCCCTTGCACCCACGTGAGAGACCAGGGAGAAGCACCTGATTCCTGGCTTCAGATTGGCGCAGCTCTGGCCATTGTGGCCATTTAGGAAGTGAACCAGTGAAAGGAAGACCTTTCTCTCTGTCTCTCCCTCTCACTGTTTGTAACTCTACCTCTCAAATAAATAAATAAAATCTTTAAAAAAAAAAAGACTCATAGGGAGGCATGAAAAAAGGTAGAAAAAGACATAAAACAGAAGGACCAAAGAGAAAACAAACTAAAATTGTAGATTCAAGCCCTAAAATTTCAATTATTATATGAAATTTGAAAGGTGGAAACATACAAATTAAAAGAGAGTATGTGATAGATAAAACCAACTTATCCAACTATAGATGTGAGGGCATTATGCTGAATTAAAGAAGGTTATCTCAAAAGGTGACAAATATATGATTCAATTTATATAAGAATAAAATTATTGAAGTGACAAAATTACAATTATGTAGAACAAAATAGAGGTTACTAGGGGTTATGAATGTAGGGGTGGAGTAGATTTGACTATAGAGAGGTAGCACAAGAAAGGTCTATGCAGTTTGTAGATAAGTTCTCTATCTTGATAACTGTGTCAGTAAAAGGAATATACATGTGTGATAAATGGTAGATAACCACACTCATATGCACACATTTTGCCAATGCCAATTTCCTTGTTTTTATAATGTACTATAAAATATAATTATTGGAGTTAACTGGATTTCTCACTACATCTTTGCAGCTTCCTGTGAATCTATAATTGTTCAAGATCAAGCAAATAAAAAAGCGATTTGGTGGTCACTACTCTAAGCTTTCTTTCTCTTGTAGGAGAAGGTGGGAAGCATAGATAGTAGTACTAATGTTCACACTGTGCAGGGACAGGGTGGTGAAGCACTGGGCTGTGGTCCGAATGAGAATCCACATAACTGCATCGTTGCCTCTCAGGTCCAAATGCACCCTCCAAGATGTGCTGACTGAATCCCTTTAGGCTCTTCTTTAAAATGAGCACAATGTTTAGTTTTCTCAATAGAAGATACTGGAGGGACATGGCGGAAGCTATGTCATTTCCTCCAGGGCTGGATGTCGGCAGTCGTGACTGCGCGATCAACCAGTGGAGCCTGCCCTCCACAGGTATAGAGTGCCATTTCTCTGTGATCTCATGCCCTGGCCTGGGGAATCTCCTTTCCATAGCCCTCTCAGGATGGAAACCAAACACATGCATGCTGGAAGCCTGGAAGGTCACACAGGGATCAACTGTTCATGCTGTAAAGCCCTGAGCATCCTGTATGCAGCCTTCCTCTGGACTAGGAGCTAAATAGACCGAGGCTCCTTCTCCAAGCCCCTGCACACACTCTGTGCCCTGGAGGCCTCTGCCTTGGCAAGGCATCCCGACTCCCACGCTGTGACCTTGCCACACTTTCCAACCTCTGTTATGTCTGCACTCTAGAGGGTGATCTGTTCCTCCTCTAAAACAGCAGCTCCCCTCCCCACAGCGGGCTGAATCCCTCTTTCTGCAAGAAAGTCTGGACCCTTAGGAGTTTCTTAATTGCTCTCTCTCAGTCGCATGCCACCACATGGACTTTCCTTGTAACATTTATTCCTGTTTAATCATAGTTGTTCATTCTTTATGCTAACATCTCCTGCTTAACTCTTTGAGTGACTGTATTTTATTCTTGGACCCAAACTGCTATAATGTTCTTGCTCAGTAAGAGGTATCTGCTCTCCAATTCCATCAGTAGTTCATGTTGGCATGTTTTCCGTATTGTCAGTGTTGACCCCTGCCACTGTGCCTCTTATTAGCAATTGTAGCGGGTGTGATGTGAAGTGGGGGAAATTCTTCTTCTCATACCATTTGGCCGGGGAATAACAACAGGTATTGCCATGGGCAGCATTTCCCTAATTTTTTCCATTGAACCAATGTTCAGGAGAATGTTATATCACACGTTCTGAAGAACGTCTCACACAACATTCTTCAGAAAATACTGAAACAATTATGTGAACAAAACGTTTAAGAAACTTAATCTATATCCCACTTGCATGACTTATAATGTGTACTTCCTACTAAATGTTGTGAAAAGTCATTCTGGAGAAAAAACAAAAAACACCACAGAAGCCTAATTTGTTCTAAACTTCTCTGACCAGGAAGTCTTTTGTTATAAATTGCCTAAAACATCTTCATGTGTTAACTTTTCATCAAAACTATTTTGATCAATGGTGACAGAAGACAAAAAACACTAATTATAGAAGGCAAGCCTCAGTTCCTTTCTCACTTTATGTTTGGCAGCAAAATTGATTATTCATTTCATTTAATCATGACTCTGACAAGTTCTTAAGAAGTACTTTGTGTTAAGTATTATATTTAACCAATAACATTTTGAAAATATTTTTATCTTGGCTGGCGCCGCGGCCCACTAGGCTAATCCTCCACCTGCAGTGCCGGCACCCTGGGTTCTAGACCTGGTAAGGGCGCTAGATTCTGTCCTGGTTGCTCCTCTTCCAGTCCAGCTCTCTGCTGTGGCCCGGGAGTGCAGTGGAGGATGGCCCAAGTGCTTGGGCCCTGCACCTGCATGGAAGACCAGGAGAAGCACCTGGCTCCTGGCTTCGGATCAGCGTGGTGCGGAAAAAGGAAGACCTCTTTCTGTCTCTCTCTCTCACTGTCCAAAAAAAAATTTTCATATATATACATTTTCATATATGCCTGTCAAAAATATTTTCATCTTAATACTTAGCTGGCACCTTTAAAAGACCACATGATAAGGCAAAACTGTGATATACAAAAGGAGAAGACTTCTCTGGCATTCAGAAAATTGTATGGTAAGCTAGAACCTGAGTATGTATGGACAGAGGAAGATAAATGTGCACTTTTAAGGCATCTGATTAAAAAAATGCAGCAGAAATGAAGATCCAAAAGGGCTTTTTAGGTGATGTCCTGTGACCATGATGCAAAGGCAGCACCCCCTGTTCACATCTGGGGAAGTAAACTTCGATGCATGTGTGATTTACTTCTATTCACGTGTCCAGAGGCTGCTGGGCATGGCAGAGCCGGCCTGTCACCTGTCTAGTCACCTAGGTGAGAGATGTGCCTGAACATTTCCCTTCCTTATCCTTCTGTTGGTCTCTTAGTCTTCTGATTTTCCTGCTATGATAGGAACTTTGCAGACAATGCTCCTTCTGGCTTTGTACCCTTCTCTCACTGTTTTCCTGGCATCTGTTCACTGCTCCTGTTCTCTGTTTAGATTAGGACTGTCTCAGTGAAGTGCTTTTCACTTACAAAAGATGTTGTAGCTCATTATGTAAGCTTCCTCACAAAATGCTCTAAACTATGTAAGTGGTCACAATTAGAGTTCAAAATTTTTTGTGGCTATTTTATTCATGTCCATCTCATAATCTGCACAATCTAAGAGGGCTGGCTTCATGTTTTTGTTCAGCAGTTTACCCTTGGCCTCCTAGTGCCTGGCACAAAATATGGGTATGATATGAACTTATTAAATAGAATTAATGGTAAAATTAAAATTAGTGTTTTTATTACAAATCATATGTTAAAAAGTGTTCTTTTCCTTCTCATAGGATAAATCCAATTAAATACATTTTTAAGAAGTACTTAAAGTGATTTTACAGCTGGTAATCTGAAATCCAAAGTTTGGGAAAAAATAATAAGTAATGGCTTACAGGTACTTACAGAGATCAAATCTGCTGAGATTTAGTAAATACATGAGCTGACATTCACCTTAGGAATTCAAAACTATCTCATGTTGCCCCAGGTCATCTGCTACCTTGTGTGAAAAATACCAATTCTGCAGAAAGGGCTTTTAAGGGAGGAAAAGAAATCTGTGGCCAAAACTAATATGTCAGTGTATTAAAGACTATATTCCTACAAATGTGTTCTTATGTCTTGTGATTTCTGTAATTGTAAGAATTGTCTTGTTATTACTGTAACATTGAGCTTATTTATAATAATAATAATAATAATGTTAAGGTTGTGGGCCATTGCATAAAATAGTAAGAATAACACAGTAACAACAATTTTTGCATATGAAGCACACCAATGTGCTCAGAGGAAAATTAAATCTTTGAGTAATTCTTGGGAGGAAGAAAAATTGGCAAACACTTTCCAGTTTCACTAAGGAATTAGATAAAGTCAAATTTTCAACAAGCTTTGTAAATTGTTTCCTATGGTTGATTTACTAAGACTTCTTGTAATTCATAACTCTTGTGTATAGTATTAGAGGACATGCTTTGGTCTGCTATTCCATTAAGACGTTTTCAGTTTAAAGCATAGTTATCTATCAACTTGAAATCCATTTCCAAATTTAAAAAATATGATTATTGCAAAATCATAGTGAGTGAAAAGTTTTAAACAGCTTGATAAATGGCAAATGACAAAAGTGCTGACACTGTTGATATATATTTCCAAAAGGAAAATGTATCCTTTAGTAATAATTTAATAGAAGAACATTTTTGTATACAAATGTTCCTTATGGTGTTTTTATAATCACTTAAAAAAAGAAATCCCAAAATTCAAAGCAAGGAGAAAATATATTAATGTATTATGGTCTAGTCACACAATGAAATTATGTAGCTATTTGAAATGGCAAAAATAAAGTCAATGCATAAATATTGAAATACAGTTACAATAATAGACAAAGAAATACACAGAAGAAAATGCATTTCATGATTTCAAAATATAGCTAAATGTTCAAGAACTGTGAGTACTTTAAAAAAATGAAAATCAAGGATGTTGGTGCATTGGTATTTGAGAAAGCTGTCTTTTCTACACTTTCAAAGAAAAGTAAATACTATCTTAAGCAATAGCGGTTTAAAATGAGTGCATCCTTCCATGGAAGAAACAAAGACTTTTAAAACGATTACACAATTACAGATTTTTTTCTGGTGTGTTTTTAAATTTACCACCAATTCCTCTAATATTTATAGCATCAGATTCTGACATTCTCACTTTTCACCAGGCAGGGAGTGACGATTGAAGGTAATCTAAACCCAAGAGTCGGCTTACTGCAGTCATCTCTGTTTTAAATTACAGCACTGCCTCTCCCCAACATGCACGTGATCCTTCCCTTACCCTCTGCTAGTTTCCTTGATACATTATTTTACTTATAAGTACTATGTCTATGAAAAGATACTGGGAGTCTGACTGCCCCTAATGCCATTTTCATTGTTGCGGAATTGCAGTGGTGCAGGTCAGCTAAGCAGCGGAAGGTTATTTGGGAAAAGAATACAACCTTCAGCTTCAAGAACTTGAGAAGCTTTCCAGGCATATTTGCTGGGAAGACACTTTTTGCTGAAATCTGCAGGAATGTCAGAGCCAGGCAGGTGGAGGTCTTCAGGAGGCTGCTTAACCCTGTTTCAGTCTAGGCAATAATTTAAAGTTTACTTTGACACTCTGATAACAGCATGCTACAGAAGATCTGGATTGCATGCCAGAGCTGTTCTATAGAATCATTGCAGAAATAAATCAATTTCTTTTTCATGAAAGAGCAACAAATGCCTCTTTTCATTCTTATTGTTTCTACCTGTTTTCCACCTGCTCTTTTTCCAGCACCCACTGTCCTCCTGTCCATTCTGTTGTAGAGATCAGAGCATTTCCTGAGGCTCTTTAAGCATGACTATGTTTTTTTTTTTTTTCAGATACAAGGTAGCAATTTGCATATCGCGTAATATTAGGAAACACTTTTTTTGTTAAAAGTGAAGGCTCTGTTGATTGGGGAATAAAAATTACCAGCATGAAATAAAAAGGTAATTTTGGATAAAACTTTTTTCTAGTAGGCTTTTCCTCTTTGATAACAACAGCTGTGATCTGAAAGGGGAAAATATTTTTGCAATATAATTCTAACCTTCTTTCAAATAGTAGCTAATGATCCCAACAAGATGATAGAACATAAGAAGATTGTGATGTGTATCAGCATCAGCAAGCTGTAGTTTCAAACTACAAAACAAAAGGTTTCTAAGAACATGCCAAATTTTTGTTGTCACTAAGCCAAACTCTGCCAAGGAAATCCTCAGTCATGCAGCTGTGAAAATCAAGTTAAGTTCAAGGAAATACAGCAAAGCAGCACTTCCAACAAGGCTAAAAATCGTAACATTAATGTTAGAGCAATTTATTTTTGCTTTGGTTACATTTTGTGGTGTGAAGTATTTCATATTTGTGTTATGATTGAGAAATATCAGAAAATAATTTTTTCAGAGAAAAAAACATCTATATGCAATGGCTGCAAGTATTGATTAAAAATAAAAACCTGAACTTTCTGGGGAGGGTAATTTTAATTAGTTTTGGCAGAGAATTGCTAAACATCTACTGGATAAGAATGTGAAAAAATGACTTAGTTTTAAAGAAATAGCATTTCTATATTAAAACAACCTAACTGTAGCTTAAACATTCGATGTTGCCAGTTCCATTAATTTTTCTGATTACCCCAAATTCATCAAAACAGAGTTTCAATAAGTTTTCCTGCTTAAAATGTACCCAAGATTAGTACATTACCTAATTTGCCACTAATAAGTTGCATGCATAATTCATATACATGAACAAAAAGATAGGAATAAGCCATTTGTTTATTTTTCTTCCTTTGATCTCCTCATTCACATTTATTAAGTGAACTGACTCAGGCATCTTGCTAAGACAAGCTATTAAAAGAATCTTTGAAGCTGAATATTTGCAATAAGCTTATCTTACCGCCATGTCCTTTTCTGTCAAGTTTCTGTCCTGTGACTCTGCTACCACAGTCAAGTATCCATTAAAAGGGAAACACAAATTTAACAGTTCTTTAACTCACTGATCTCATCTAACTAATGAACATAAAGCATGATGGACATACGTCGCTAGATAGCAGTTACAAGACACCAAATCTCTCATACCTAGCTCTGGGAGCTACATTATTTAGTAAGTCATGGAAGAGAGAAGTGTGCCCTGGACCATAACCCCTGCTTGTGTGGGGTACTCAGCTTACAAGTTTACCAGTAAAAGGCTCATGGAAGCAGCTTTTGTTTCCAAATTCTACAGAATAAAAACTAATCTTCAATAAAAGGACCCATCTCAAAGCATCCCAGGAAACCGCAGGATGTGGATAATTAGCATTTAACAAAAGAGGATATTTGTTAAATGTCTTATGGATTATCCCACGCTGGCTGGGTAACAGACAATGCCTGTTATTTCAGGCAAAGCTGATATTTTGTCACATAGGTGAACTTCTACCTCCACACTCATATGCAGGAAAACAATGATCCCTACTTGCTCTCACAATATTTCAAATAGGAATCTCAATGTTGAAAATCAGAATGTTCTAGAATTTACCTTGAAGAGCTGCCAATGGGCTAGAAAAGAGAAATCCTGAATTCAAGGCTTCACAATTGGTGAAATGCACTGTTTCTCACTTTACTCTGTACCACCACAACCTGAGGTGGTGGTGACAGTGCAAATTCATAAGACCCCACTTCAGGAATTTTAGATTCAATACACTGGGATATGTGTCTTGAGAATCTGCCTTTTTACAAAGCTTCAAATTGTACCTGAAACTGGAGCCTATGAACCCCACAGTTTTAAAATTATTTTGCTATATTGACAGAAGTATCAATGAACAGTAGAAAACACAATGGCATTTTTATAAATTCAGAAAAGCCTATTGATAACTTATTATGGGGAAATGCTATGCTAAATACTTGCAAAGCAAGTATTTATATAACTTAAAAGCAAGTATTTATAAAACAACTGAAGTAACAAATGTTGGCAGGGGTGTGACAAGATTGGAACTCTACTTTGGTGGAGGGAATAAAAAATGGTGTAGCTTCTCTGGAAGGTAGCATGATGGGTCTTCAGAAAATCACATGTATAGCTACCCTGTGACCCAGCAATCCTACTTCTAGATGTATTCCAAAAAACAATTGAAAGCAAGGAATCAGATGTATACGTATACAGCAATGTCTACAGCAGCATTATTCACAATAGCCAAAACATGGACACAGCACAAATATCCATTGATGGTTGAAGAGATAAAAATCATGGCACTTACTTCCAGTGGAACATTCAGCCTTCAAAAGGGAATTCTGGCACATGTTACATCAGGTGAACCCTGAAGACATGACACTAACATAAGCCATCACAAGATAAAAGTCTTGTGTGATTCCACTTATACCACGTACTAAAACGTTCAAATCCATAGAGCCAGAATATTGGACAGTGGTTACCAGGGATTAGAGCAGAGGAGAATGGGAGTCTTCTAATGGGATTTAGAGTTTCTGTTGGGAATGACAAAAAAAAAGTATGGAGATGGATTGTGGAGATGATAGTTACACAATAGTGTGAATATTCTTAATGTTGCTGAGCTGTATACTTTAAATGGTTTAAAATGGCAAATTTCATTTGGTGTATCTTTTACCACAATAAAATAACCCACAATAATATATCATTAAAATTTACATAAATAATGTTCAGAAAGTAAAGAAAGTATACTGGTAAGTGACTGTTATTAAAAAAATAAAATAGGTTTCCCAGATAAATAAATTTTTGTGAGTTGGTGTTGAAGGCAAAGGGATCCAACCCATCATGTTCCCAACAAACATATACAAATCAAATAGAAATTTAAACTTGGTGGTGCATTATATAATACAAATATCACCCACTCGAGACATGGCAATAGGCAGAAATAGATATTGCTAAAATTCTTTTAGGAGGCAAATGAATATATAAGATGTTGTTCCTTATGCAATCAATGATGACAATGACAAAAAAGTCAAAATGACCTTTTTACACATGAAAAACCAGATGAGATAGAGACTGAGAAGAATGGTGTTAGGATGATGTGATGAAATCGACACGCTGCTTAAAATTTAAGCAATAAATATGGAGCTAGGGCTCACCTCAACAAACTCGTTGTTCAAGATTCTGTTTTCAACATTTACATGCCTTGAGCTTCAGTGTCCTTGGGGATAAAAATGGGACTTGAAATGCTTCTCTAACCTAAAATTGTGGAATGTTGAAAGTGTTTCACAATGTCAGAATAATCTCAATAAGTAACATCAAAAATGGTATTCAATACTTACTTCTTTTTCCAAAACAATAATTGAGTGTTACAATAATACCATTCAAAACATATTTAAAATCTTCTTCAACTGTTATAAATTAAATTTTAGTTAGTAAATTTAATTATTTTTAAAGTTTTAGTGTAGTGAAATTGTGCTAAGGATGGATTTGATGTTCAGCAATTGTCTAAGACAATGATTAAACTAGAATACAATGGTTTGTTATGCTCTTAGAAAACCCTCGAAATGAGGGTCAGTTGTCCAGTATAACAAATGAGCATTTAGCCAACTTTACCTGCAAGGTAAAGTTGAGAGATCAAAAGTTTTTCACTTGGCACCTCAAATAAAATGTTTCTCTTAGTAAAAGAATAATTAGTTATTAGGTAGTTTAGAATCCACAGTCTATCACCAACTTCTATCTCAAATATGGTTTTGAAGCTATGATTCTATGATTTTTTTTTCAGAAAATAGGTAGAGAATATCAAAATAATGTCTGATCAGAAAATGACCTGCAGAGTGGCACGTACCTATAGAAAAAATGTGAGACAATATTTCTTAGAAAGTTCTTTTTATAGGTGTTCCAGTCCCTGCGAGATGTTCCCTCTTCACTAGAGAATTTCCAGGTCACTGCAAACATACTGATCTTCATAGGAAAACTGGTGTCTTTTCACATTTGATCAAGAGACACACCCTTCTCTTTATATAGGTCACTATTTTGTTGCCCTCTCTCTATGTGAATTGGTGTGACATTTAGGGGGAGAATAACTGAATGTTCACTAACCCTCACTGAGCATCAGGATCCATATGTATGATATGGACTTAATATCTTACTTACGGTGATTTGTGAGAGTTTGGGCCACTTGGCATTATGTGGCGTGATTAGGGACAAGAAGTCCAGATTCAGACCAAATACCTTCAAATTTCTCCCCAAACACCAATACTTACATGACATCACATGAATTGTTTAATATACTTACATGTCAGTTTCTTCCCTTGAAAATTTGAATAATAATAATATCTCCCAACAGAACTCTTGTGAGATGAACAAAGTAAAGGGAATTATGTTTATAAAGAATTTAGTCTAGTGCCTGGAGTGGAGTGAAGAGTTCAGTGGGTGTAAGTTTTTATTAATAGTATATTAGTGTAGTGATAGGAAGAGAAAAATACTTAAAATATCAGTTATCTTCTACAAACTGCAGAAGACTACAGTTTCTGAGATATTTTGTTTTATATATTTTGTGCTAGTTATTATTTCAAACAAGAATTAACAGTCTTTCCCCTGAGAGACTGTAATCACAAAGTCTAATTAACCATTTGATTTTTATTTAGTCTTCTAATAGCTATTTACTACAATCTAGAGGTTTTTATAAATAGTTGTTTTATCTGTGTTGCCAGGGCTGGCATTGTGGTGTAGCAGGTAAAGCTGCCTCCTGCAACACTAGCAACCCATATGGGCACCAGTTTGCTTCCCAGCTGCTCCAATTCTGATCCAGCTCCATGCTTCTGGCCTGGGAAAAGCAGTGGAAAATAGCCCAAGTGTTTGGGCTCCTGCCACCGATGTGGGAGACCCAGAAGAAGCTCCTGGCACTGATCTTTCCCCGGTCAGCCCTGACCATTGCAGGCATCTGGGAAATGAATCAGTAGGTGGCAGGCCCTTCTCTCCTCTCTCCACTATCCTCTCTCCTCTCTCCTCTCCCGTCACCCCTCTCCCCTCCTCTCCCCTCCTCTCTCCGCTCTCCTCCTCTCTCCCCTCTCCCCACCCCTCACCTCTTCTCTCCTCCTCCCCTCCCATCCCCTCCCCTTTTCCTCTCTCTCTCCCCCAACCCATAACTCTATCAAATAAATAAATCTTTAAAAAAAAAAAGAATGCTGTTACCTATATTTTTGTATGTATAAATCCAATGTGAGAAATGCATCTCAAGATATTGTCCTCAATCCATTAACCAATGACTTTTCACACATAAAAGAATTACAAACATACATAGTTACAGAGTTTAACTAATCTTTAAGTTACAAACTTCAGATATCTTATCTGAAAATTTCAAATACAGGTTAGTTAGGATATGATATGTGGAAAAGACATAGGATATAATATAAAGATTCTCTTGTAAGGTTAGTATTATAAAATGCTTACATTATGAATTGCAAATATGGTAGCATAATATTTTGAGGGAGTTTGGTATAGTCAATGAAGATTAATTAACCCTATATTTTTTAATTTAAAAAGACTTCAGAATTAGGGGCTGACGCTGTGGCATAATGGGTAAAGCTGCTGCCTGCAGTGCTGACACCCGATATGGGTGCCAGTTCAAGAACCGGCTGCTCCACTTCTGATTCAGCTCTCTGCTACGGCCTGGAAAGCAATAGAAGACAGAACAAGTCCTTGGGCCCCTGCACCCACATGGAAGACCCAGAAGAAGCTCCTAGCTCTTGGCTTCGGATGGCGCAGCTCCAGCCATTGCAGCCATCTGGGAAGTGAACCAGTGAATGGAAGACCGCTCTTCCTGCCTTTCCTTCTCTCTCTGTGTAACTCTGACTTCAAATAAATCAATAAATCTTTAAAAAAAAAACCTTAAGAATTCTACCATATTAGAAAAACCAAATGTAACACTTATCTTAGTGTGTTTCTTTTTTCTACCCTGAGAAGATTTTATAGAAAAAAAGAAAGGATAACCTTAAAAATTATAGACCTGTCAACATCACTGCTTAGTTAGAAACTTACTGAAACGTAGCATCAAAATACCAGTTTGCAAGCACCTAGAAAATCTTTGGGTAAAATCTTTGGCACTGTGAAAATAAATTCTGTCAACTTAACTTAATTTTCCTTTTGACAGAGTGACATGAATATTAGTCACAGCGAATTTAATAGAAAAAATACCAAAAGTCATGATGTACTGGAAATTATACATGATACAAAGAGAAAATACAGTTTAAGCAATGTATTACCTTTGAATGCTAGTAATGAGTGGGCTTAATATGTCTGGAAATGATACTAATTGGAATATTGGACAAGGAAGGTGACTGGATATACAAATGATAACTTTAAGACCAAGTATGTCAGTTTTTATAACTCCCTTTACAAAAATCATAAATTATGAAATCCAAGGAAGAAGTAGCAACATTTTGGGTACTTTAAAAAAATCATACCCCTGTAACATCATTCCTCTCCACTTGCCCTCATTCATGTCTCTATTAAAAATATAGAGGTCAAGCTAAAGACTTAACACTGGAAAAGACACATACGCCATATTCTCAAGGTAACATTGAATAGGAATATTCTCTGAACTTTGGGGATTTGGAGGCCCAGGATAGCAGACGGGGATAACAGAATGGAGTTGGCAATGCCTTTGAGTCCATGTTTCTACCCAGTGAAGGATTGATTTTTATTTGTTACCTCAACTGCTCCTTATCACAGAAATGTTTAATACATTTCTTCTCATTTTCAAAGGTCCAGAACAATTAACTAAATGAAAACAACATGATTTAAAGAAGGGAAAGAGTCATTTTCCAGAGACATTAGTAGTTTCTACCAGTAAGTTTAAAAAGAAAGGGATATATTAGTAATAACAACCCAGTTAGCAAAATAAAATAATTTTATATGAAGTGAGATAAATACTATATTTACAGCGAATTGTAGGGATTCCCAGAGGCAGATATTGGAAATACTTGGACATGGTGTTACAGGACCAGATTTAATGCAATATAGACTGAAAACCGTAGGGGAAGAAAGACATATAAAGATAGCAATATAAGGAAGAGCAGTGGGGCTGGTGCTGTAGCATAGCTGGTAAGGCTGCCACCTGCAATGCCAGCACCCTATGGGTACCGGTTCGAGTCCTGTCTCCTCCATTTCTGATCCAGCTCTCTGCTATGCCCTGGGGTAGCAGTAGAAGATAACCCATTCTTGGGCCCCTACACCTGTGTGGGTGATCCAGAAGAAGCTCCTGGCTCTTGGCTTTGGATGGGCTCAACTCCAGCTGTTGTGACCATCTGGGTAGTGAACCAGCAGATGAAAGACCTCTCTCTCTCTCTCTCTCTCTCTCTCTCTCTCTGCTTCTCTGTAACTCTTTCAAATAAAAAAAAAAAAAACTTAAAAAAAAAGAAAGAGCAGTGCACAGGAAGGCCGATAATAGTTGTTTTTATTTTTTATTTATTTATTTTTTAAAGGCAGAGTGGATAGTGAGAGAGAGAGAGAGAAAGGTCTTCATTTTTGCCGTTGGTTCACCCCTCCAATGGCCGCCACGGCTTGCCCGCTGCCGCTGGTGCACCGTGCTGATCCGAAGACAGGAGCCAGGTGCTTCTCCTGGTCTCCCATGGGGTGCAGGGCACTTGGGGTATCCTCCACTGCCTTCCTGGGCCACAGCAGAGATCTGGCCTGGAAGAGGGCAACAGGGACAGAATCCGGTGCCCCAACCGGGACTAGAACCCGGTGTGCTGGAGCCGCTAGGTGGAGGATTAGCCTATTGAGCCGCGGCGCTGGCCAATAGTGTTTCATGAGTCAAGGACTTGAAAATACTTTTTCTCTTATATACGGGATTTGACTTATTTGTACTTGCCACCTGAACAGGCTTGAGAAGTTGCACTAGACTCAATCAAAAGTGATACAATTGTGAAGTGAACCAGACGTGCACTGACATTTAATTTGGTTGGATATCATACGTCCCCATTCCCATTATGAAAGAGACTGAAAGTCTATCAAATCCAAACTTCAGTATTTATAACTGACTGTGTAATACATCCATAATGTCATTAGTCTTGAATAACTGTTTATTCATTCTCAGCTAGGTTTTGGTATCTTCATTAAGATCTGTAGACTTTATTCAGGTATTATTACATGTATCATACCTGAGTAAGCCTGCAGTCCAGATCCAAACAGAAAAAATGTATATAATCAAGATCTTTCATGGAATTGTGTATTTATGACAAATTTCTCTGTTGGGTTGTGCTAAATCATGCAGTCTTAACAATTATTTTACACCTTGGCTTTTACAATACATCAATGACTTAACCCTATAGAGTGACACATTATGATGAAAAACTCACTTTATTAATTCATTCACTTGACTGAAATCTGGGTTGTCCTTGAATGTCACAGATATTGAACTAAATCCTGAATAGTTTTTTTCTTCTAGGATCTTACTATTTGATGAGAAAGTTTGATGAATTAATCTATGTCTATAATTCATTGCTAAAAGTGCTGTGGCAGGGCCTTAGAATTAGCTCTCATTTGAAAAATTATTTCTTGCATTAAACTCTAAATATCTCTGTAACTTCCACACTGAGCCTGTTTTAAGCCTCAGGGTCATGCAGAACAAGTCTAATCCTTCTTTTTT
This sequence comes from Oryctolagus cuniculus, assembly GCF_051225735.1. Taxonomy (NCBI): domain Eukaryota; kingdom Metazoa; phylum Chordata; class Mammalia; order Lagomorpha; family Leporidae; genus Oryctolagus; species Oryctolagus cuniculus. Next base: position 74,366,265 of record NC_142869.1, read on the forward strand.
ACATCTTTTTCCTTCAGATATTTGAAGAAATTTTAATAGGTCCCCTAAATTATCTTTTATATCCAAGAAAATCACCCTCAAAATCATCTTACTATAAATTCTCTTAATAATTCCAGTCATCATCATTGTAACCTGCCTACCACCTATAGTCAGAATTAGTCAGTGTCCTCTTTTACTTTATACTTAAGTCATCAACTACTCTTCTTTTAGTAGACTGAGAAACCTTAATAGACAGTTAGCTTTTTGATTCACTTGTGGTCTCCTGCACATTTTTCACAGGACCAAAATCAATAGATTTTAATTGAACATAGAAGAAGAGGATTTTAAAAATACAGAAAACAAATAAATGGTATCACAGATGTTCTGAGTATATTCAGCAGTTAAAATGACTAATATGGACTTCCAAGAAAGCAAGGCTATTGAAGTCTTAGGGATTTCTTTTTTCGTTAATGCAACATGCTCACCAGAGTTTTCTAGCTAACTATAAAATAGATTGAATATTCAGGAGTGATATCAAGATACTTGAGAACTAATATAGATGGTCATGCAACTATTTTGAAGCACAATCCTAGACACATTGACCGCATGAGGCAGCCCGGCGGGGCTGAGGGTCCGTGGGCCCCTTAGAGGTAGTAAGATATCCTTCACAAGCTGACTGCCAGCTGTGGCTAAAAAGCTTGTTTCCAGACCTGCCCGCTTCCCCACTAAAGCTTCTTATGCTGTATGTGTGACCTTGTGCTTTCAAATCACGACTTCATGTTAGTTGCAATCTTCCACCCAGAGCTAGCAGAGGAGGGGGCTGAGCCCCTAAGGAAAATTGGGCTGTCTTCAAGAGACCCCACTATCTCCATGAGCCCTGAGCCAATCAACATACAGTATGTGAGCCCCCTCCCTTCCCCCCATAGGCACCCCCATAGAATGACCCAGTGAAAAGACAGGAATGTCTTAAAAACCTTGGGTACTCCCTGAAAGCCAGTGTCCTGTTTCGGGCACTCCACTTGGTCTTATCTTGGGCCAGACACTATTCTGTCCCTTGCCATTAAATGAAATGTTTCTGCTTCTCTGAAATTGTTTCCCAGCTTTTTATTTCTACACTGAGCTGAGGAAATGAACCAACAAAACTCAACCCAACAACTGTCCTCACCTTTGCAACCTATAGCACTGCACCATGGGAAGACCCAGGAGTCACAAGAATGGATGAGAAAATTTACAATTTTGAATTATTCTGAATGATAAAAACCAGTGAAACAAGAATTGTGCCTAGTGGCTCAATAGTTGTCTTTGAGACACAGAATTTGAGCATTGAGAATTTTAATAGAAACTCTGTAAAAAAAAAAAAAAAAAACCCATACAGTCCTGTTCAAGTTCACAGAGTCAATAACAGAAATACTGGTAGAATTAGCCAAGGATATCATTAATCTTTCTTTCAGCTTTACTAAGCTTGATGGACATTTTACAGACTGGAGTCTCCTCCTTCCTTTTTTCTTAGAGCATTCACTTTAGAAAATTTATAATTGTAAAATACTTCTTTCCCTCTCTGATACAAATCTTTCCTAATCTTGACAGTTTTACAATCCAGAATTTTTTTTCTCAAGGACTGGGAGCCATTCTTTTGAAATGTAATCATTAAGAAAGAGATACTCTGCTGTTCAATCTATATGAGAGAGTGGTGCTTAACTTCAATCACAATCAATTAGTAAACACACACAGAACACACACAGTCTAATCGCATTGACCAAGCTCCCCTTAATGTCCTTCAGCGTTTTTCCACTAGCCCATCCTTGAACCTAAAATTCTCCCAATTAGTATGTCAGCAGAGTTTAATCCCATCTTCCTCCCCTGGAGTAGTAGGCTTGATTAAAATTTTCCCTGCCTGTGTAACTTTTCCAGGGTAATTTTCCTTCTTATGGAATCCATATCTTCAGAATTTTGGGCCCCTTTCTTTGACATCATACTCCTTCCAGTTAGCGACTGGAGTTGTAATATAAAGGACAAGGGAAAAAAAGACATCCAGCAATTTCTTTGTCCTTTATACCAAACATACTACATGAAAATCCTTTAGTAAATGATACAGTATTCATCTCATTCCCAAGTTCCATTATCAGGGATTCTGATCCATTAGTTGCTGTGGACTGAACTGTGTCCTCTTAAAATCTGTAGGGGTTAGCCTTAAACTCCAAGGTGAGTATATTTGATGATGGGGCCTTTAAAGAGATGATTAGGACAAGTGAGATGACAAAGATTAGGCCATAATCCAATAATATTGTGTGCTCTTCTAAGAAGAGGAAGATGTTTCAGATGTGTACACACACACACACACACACATACTGTCAAAACAGCATGAGAACACAGCATCCTGAAAGCCAGCAAGAGAGCCTTCACCAGAACTGGAACCACACTGACACCTTAAATTTGGACTTCTAGCCTCCAGAACTGAGAAAATATATGTCTATAATTTTACCTGCTTAGTCAGAAAGCTATTTTGTTAAGCAGAACAAGATGATTTTCATCGTGAGGAGTTAGATGGGTTAATAGGCAGTCAGGTTGGTCCCAGTGGATATTGTGGGTGCAAAATGCTTGCTTCCGCCCTAAGTTATCTTCAGCAAGGTCCAAAGTGTCTACCCCACTCCTTGGACGCTTCCAATTTTACCATGAGAATAGCAAGAGAATGCTAATTCCATCCTTCTGAGCTCAGGCTTACTGTAAGATAAGTTAGCTGTCCCACCCCTTGGCAAATAAGAGTAGAGATCAGCTCTTTTGATGGGTTTTGTCCTTGCCTTGTAACTAAATGTCAAGCTCATAAGTTTCTTTCTTCTCCCAAACTGTGCTTACAAACCCCAGTACCGGCAGCCTCTTTGGGTTTTGCCTCTCTTGGAGCCCCCTTATGGGCCTCTCTGGTTGGAAGTTTCAGACTTAAATAAGTTTTGCTTTTAAATATGCCTCATCCACTTGGAAATTCTTCTTCAATGTGAGAAAAAGAACCAAAGAAATCTTTCTCTGCTACCATTTCACCCATGATATCATCACAGTTGCTTAAAGGAAACTTATTTTCTTCCCATTTTACAAATGGAAACACTGAATTCCAGAGGGAAGTGGTGATTTTCAATCATAACACAAAAGCATATGACAGACAGACAAAGAACACAATTCTGATCATAGGGTCATGGTGGGTTTGGTGAGAAACTCTTAAATTATTTATTGTATTAACTTTAAACTGATCTATGAATATTTAAAAAACATTTTAGACAGTTTGTTAGGAGGATACTTTACATCTGAATCTTCAAATAAATATCATAAATATAAGATCTCAATGGAAATCAGCTATGCTTAAACAAGTCTATTTGGTATGTGTCTAAGTTTTCTGACATTTTTAGAATTTTAAGAAACTCCTATTTTCTTAAATTTATTTTGTCTTGGATCTCTTGTTATCTTTTAAAGCTAACATCAAAGAAAACAATAAGAGAAAAACTCTCTTGCTGCATGAGTTGAAAAGTTATAAGGCTTAAAAAACACGCAAAACTGTTGTGAAGTCCGACTGATGCCATAGGTTAATTAAAATAGAGTAATCTGATTGTTCTAATGACAAGACTAAATGATTTTTGAAAAATTTAAAACTATATTTTATATCTCCTTTTTAAGGTCTATAGGGATTTATTTATTTTTACATTGAATATAAATAATCATGCTATTTTCTAATAATTATCCCATTTTGATATATAAACTGTTAGAGTTTGGCCATTTAAACTTAAATTATATAGCAGTTCCTTATTTTATTGAGAAACAACCATTGGAGTTGTACATGAACCGCTGATTTTCTATTACTGTATATTCCAGAGAATAGCCAAGAATACATCTAGGTCTCTGACATGAACTTTTGTTAGGGTTAGTTGGTCATATCCATATCTATGTCTAAAAGTAACTACATTATTTATTAAGCGTGTGCAATTAATAAAACTCAAGGATATTTCATGTAATTTGGTGTAATGAGTATAAATACAGGCCTCAAGGAAGATGTGAAAGCTTTGCATGAAGGGGGAAAAACATCCCTCCCCACACAGTAGTCGAGGATGATCTTCTCTGCCTCTTTATCATATCTAAGCAAGTGAGATCTTATGTTACTAATAAACTGCTCTTTTCTGATGGTTCATTTTCCTCCAAAACTCACTTAAGTTGTTAAGTGACTTAACTCAAGTCACTTAACTTAAGTGAGTTGTTAACTCACTTAAGTTCAGAAATGATCAGAACCAGAAATTTTTTTTCCATCTGTCTTCTGCCAATGGCAGCCAAGACATTGAAAAAGCAGTTGGCGCAGTGCCCACAAGTGCTTGTTTATGCTTTTTCTTGGCCCTGTGTAATTTGGATTTGAGCCCTGTCCCATCACTGAATAGGCTTTCACAAATCTACAATAAATTGGGCATTATGGTATCCTATGGACTCTTTGCTGAAGCTCACAGTCTAAGTTTTTCTGTTCTTTTCCTTCCTGGAAGCATGATAACTCTTTTGTAATACAAACCAATTGCTTTTATTTTGAAAATCAGTTTGTCAATGAATTGTAAATTGCCAAACATTTGAAGCACTCACACAAATCATTAAGCAATGCAATGTATCTCTGCTGAAAATAACATATAGTCCTGATGTAAAGAACAGGATGGTCTGTACTGACTCTTCTGGGAATTCTTTCCTTTGGAAATGTATGAGCTAGCTGGCACAGTTTTACAAATGGATCAGAATCCTCCAACAGATTTTAATAATTTGCATAATTATTAATATTCCTTCCATATATGCACACTCTGAAAAACCTGCTATTGCATGGCTTTGCAGCAGAGTACAATGCTTTGCTTAACACATTTCATAGAATAACCATTAAGAGTTCTTCCAGTTTCTGTACGTATTGAATGAGTCCTGTCAATGTATATTTAATGTGAGAAAATGTAATTTTAAAAAATGTCATAAGAGTGGACATTTTCCTGTCAATGGAAGACTAGATAAAGAAATTATAGGATATGTGCTCTATGGAATACTACAAAGTGATAAAAAAATGAAATCTGGTCATTTGCAAAAAAATGGATCAAACCACAATAATGGAAAACATTATACTTAGTGAAATAAGCCAGTCCCAAAGGGACAAATACCATTTGTTCTCCCTGATCTGTGATAACAGAGCACCTAAAAGGAAACCTGTAGAAGTGAAATCGACACTATGAGAAGCAATGATTTGAACAGCCCTTGTCTTGACTGTCAAGGGACAGTTTATTCTCTTATTTTACTTTTTTATTATTTTTTCCTACTTAATACCATTGGTTGAACTCTTTACTTAACATAGAATTAATCATAGGTAGATTAAATCAATTGAAAATAGATTCCAGTAAAAAAATAAGAGTGGGAATAAGAGAAGGAGGAGCTGTACAGTTTGGCACACATTATGATGAATTTACCCCTAAGGGTAAAGATAAAATCCTGCCAGAGGACTTCAAATCCCATTAAGCTGGGTGGTATTAATGCCATCTTATGTGTAAAAGTGATCATTTTAAGTTTGTAATTGATCATATACATAGGATTACATGTCAAAGGGATCACATAAATAAGACCAAGTGTTTGGTAATAACAATAGACAGAATTAAAAAAGGAAAGAATGTTCCAGCATGGGAAGCAGTCCACACAGCAGACTCATAGAATCACAAATGCCCTAAATAGCACTCTGACCTCAGAATCATCTCTTAAGGCATTCGGATCTGGCTGAAAAGCCCATGAGAGCATTTTAAGCATGGACAGCCAAGACACTGTGGCAAAATTTGTTCTACATGAAGGATCTCTGTGAATGAGACCCCAGCTGAAAGAAGGGGCCATCAAAGAAGGATGTACTTTTCTCTGAAGAGAGGAGAGAACTTCTACTATGGCCCTGTCTAAATGCTGATGGAATTTGTGGACTCAAAAGGCTTCCATAGCCTTTGCAGCAATTGATTAATCTACCTATAATTAATTCTCAGGTGATCACTGACATCAAAAATAAAATAAGAGTGTTAATTGTTAAATCAACAACAGGAGTCACTGTGCACTTACTCCCCATGTAGGATCTCTGTCCTTAATGAGTTGTACTATGAGAATTAACTGTAAAATTTGTTCTCAAACAATACTTTATACTTTGTGTGTGTGTGTGAAAATTGTTGAAATCTTTACTTAGTATAGAGTTTCTCTTCTGTTTTTAAAGTTAATTAAAAAAATCTTAATGAAGAATAGAATGGGATCGGGAATAGGAAGTAGGATGGGAGTGGAGGTGGGAGGGCGGGTATGGGAAGAAGAACCACTATATTCCCTAAGCTGTACCTATGAAATTTGTATTAATTAAATAAAAGCTTTCTTAAAAAAAAAAAAAAAGTGGGCATTTGGCCTAGTCGTAAAATTTCCATATCCTGTATGTCAGTGCCTTTTTTCAAGTCTACCTCCCTTCCTGATTCCAGTTTCCTATTAATGTGCATCCTGAAAGGTAGTAGGTTATAACAAAATTGTCATGTATCTGCCACCAACATGGGACAGCTGCATTTATTCTTGGTTCCTGTGTTTGGTTGTCTCAGCCCTGTGCTGGCCATCATAGGCATTTGGGGATTGAACCAGTAGATGGAGCTCTGTCTGCCTCTCTCTCTTTCCCTCTCTTTCTTTTTTTTTTTTTTTTTTTTTTTTTTTTTCCCGTTTCCCTGCCCAACAAATAAATACATTTTAAAATTAGTAATAAGGATTAGGCTCCTGGTAGCTTCGAATCTCTTAAAGTCTTTGCCAAATTCTCCCTCATTTTCCTCTATATGTCCCAGGCATTTTCATGTATAATTCTTACATTCTATAACTGTTTTAGGATTTAAACTTCAAATGGAATTCCTGACTCAGAACATATTTTTTTGGACCCAAGGCCCTCCTTGTTGTGGGGAATCCCACAGGAGTCTCAAAAAGAGTCACGGATCACCACTTACCTGATAAGGAGGTGAACTGTGGCAACTCCACAGTAAAACATTGAGTTAAAAAGTTACCACTAGCCACAAAATAAAAGCAAAGCGGAGTTATTCATAAATCAGGAGCTGAGGCAATACCTAACGGCTGTTAGGGAGATGCTCCTAATCATACCAAGCAGACACCTCTGGTCAGTCAGATAAAACTGCGCTTCGGACAATACCCTCCTACCCACACTGACTGGATTGTTCAAACATCAGTAAGGCGGGAGCAGTATTGACTGGACTGTTCGACTGCAAGCAAGGAGGAAACAGCATTGATTGGACAACAAGGCAGAAGACAGCAAGCTACAGGACTGCTGGAAAATGAGGATAGAAAGGGGAGCCCTTGCACCGCTCTCCATCCTCTCGAGGATCATAGCCCAGTGTATGTGCATCTCTGGATCTCCACACATCTGGAGCTGAAGAGGCAGCCCGTTACTCTGCATGGAGCAGTTGGCGGCACAAGCCGACAACGGACAAAGGGCCCAGTGCGTGTGAATCTCTGGATCTCCTCGTACTTGGAGCTGAAGAGCCAGCTCGCTAGCCCCCTTGCTAAGCGACACAAGGCAACTATGGGATCAAAACTCCAGCTGATATGCTGCCTCACTGCCTTGCCTGGACCCCTTATCAGCCTACTGCCAGACCTGACCACAAAGCCGAACCAGGCCTCTCAGCAGGGGACCTCTCCAACTTCTCGCATGGCCATCTGCCTGGGAATTTTGAGCCTACTGCCCAGAGTGACAGCTTTCCCATGACTTCCTGCCTGTAAGTGACTGATCCGAGATCTGTCTCTGCTGAGACGTGGAGCTCTGGACCTTGCACACTGACACTCTTTTTCATGACTGTGATATGAGCTTTGAAAACACAGCTTTTACAAATAATGTTAGTCATGTGTAATATAACTTAACTATGCTTTGACCCTATGTTTTGACTCTATGCAAGGTATCTGCAAATAATGCTGGAGACCTTGATCTACATATACTAATATAATTGGATAGCCCTCAAAATTACTTTAACACTGTATACTGTGATCTGTGGATTAATGAATAAGTTCAAGTAGTATTATTGATATTGATGTTAATGGTATTGATTCCAGTAGTCCTCTAGTCATTAAGGAAATAGTGTTACTTTGATAGTTAAGTGTTATTATAAGTTAAGTAGAAGATAAGTAGTTATGTTACGCTAAGTAGCTAAGTAGTTAAGTCATGATTAAGTAGTGGTGTTAAGTTTATTGATAAGTGTATTAATTAGGATAGGTTGATAAGTATATTGATACTGATAAGTGTATTGACCTCAATGAGCATGCTGATGAGTAGTGTGATAAAAAATCTCTTGTGTGTAAGCAATAAAATCTCCCACTGGAAAGACAGTCTTGTGTGTTTGTGTTCCTTTCTTCCCCGTGACTGACAAGTCATATGTTGCGCTTGCTACTGTTGAGCTATGTGACAGCAGGCGCTCCCTACTCTTGTCAGCAGTAAGATTACAGAGTCTGGAACATTCCAGGGTGAAACATCCTTAAAATAATACTATCAGGAAAATAATTAAAAAGCCAGAAGTTATAAACCATGTGTTCTGTTTTTCAAAGTAATATTTTTGATATTTTCCTCCTTTGTTAATAGACATTTTAGTTGCTGCCTTCTAATTTACTTCATGTCATAAGTTCCAAATATTTAAGAATCCTTGAATGTATGCCCATCTGTTCTATTTTTTTGCTTGAGCAGAAGAATGTAAAAATGGATTAAACTACGTGGTGAATTGTTTTGCACCTTACTCAAAACTGGCAGTTTCACAATTAAAACTAAAACGCAGTTTTAGTAGATGAATTTATCATCAATGGAGCACCACTCCATTTTCTTTTGATGCCAGAAGACCTAATATCAACTTCACTAAAGCTGCCTGACTTGGCTAATGGTGACATGTTGCCTGAGGAAGTTGGGCTGCTAATGTTTTTCCTCCCAATAACAGAAAGGAAATGAGAACAGAAATAAATAAAAGAGAGAAGAAAATAAGTGGGAAGAAGAAGAAATTAAGGAACAAGAATCACCTCTTGTTCCAAAATGAAGTTAAATGGATGCCTTGCTGTTTCTCTGAGGAACTTTTGAGGAACCTGTGATTATATTGGGAACACTAGGATAATCTAAAATAGTATTCCCATGTCATTATATTCAGTTTCATTAAATCTGCGAAATTCCTTTGCCAGATAAATAAGCATAGTGACAAGTTCTGAGATTAAGAATTGGACTTCATTGGTTGGTAATGCCTCTCACAGCTATATAAGGCTGATTTAAAAAAAATCAAATTGACCATCTGTTTTTTCCATTTTTATTTAATGCAAGGACTGGTAATTTGGATCTTATATATTTTTTCTTGTCCAACAGTTCCTATTTCTTTCTCCTTTTGCTTTTCAATTTTTTTGTTATTTCTCATTCCATTTGTTATCCAATACATTAAGGTTTATGGCTTTTTAAAAAAATTAAATTGAATGATTTTCACCTAGATTTTTACTGTGTTTATTTAATTCTGCAACATTATAATTTTTATTTCTGGACTTAATTTGATAGAAAAAATAGATCTGAAACACTTGGTAGGTTTTGGTATTCTCACATTTGTGGTTGCATTTTTTATTTTCCTCAAACGTTCTTGGTGTGTTAATGCTTGATTTTTTATCTTGTTTTTGCTGATACTCAGTTTGCATTCTGTATTCAGTAATGTGTGTTTGTGAGTATGCTGTTTTATTTTATTTTATTTTATTTTACTTTTTGACAGGTAGAGTTATAGACAGAGAGACAGAGAGAAAGGTCTTCCTTTTGTTGGTTCATCCCCCAAGGCCGCAACAGCCGGTGCTGCGTCAATCGTAGCCAGGAGCCAGGTGCTTCTTCCTGGTCTCCCCTGTGGGTGCAGGGGCTCAAGCACTTGGGCCAATCTCCACTGCCCTCCCGGGCCACAGCAGAGACCTGGACTGTAAGAAGAGCAACCAGGACCAGAACCCAGCACCCATAGGGATGCTGGCGCCACAAGCAGAGGATTAACCAAGTGAGCCATGGCACCGGCCCAGAGTATGTTGTTTTAATAATCATAATTTTAATGAAGGCAAATATTTTCAGAAATTTTCCTCTAGAAGGTACATGTTCCTACTTTTACTGTTCTTCAGAAATAGAAGCAGGTTGGAATACCTTAGGATTCATGGGGATTTTGATTTAGAATGAAAAATAAAATACAATGAATCATTATTCATAACCTAAAAATAAAATAAAAATAAGACAATAGAGATGTATTAACTATTTTATGAAGTCATTTATTTTAATTTCTTTAATAAATTTCAACAGGCTATATTCTTTCTGCATTTGGGTTCATATTACGAAATTATTGGACACTGATAACTTCTTTAAAGGACACCTGTGTCCTCTTGAAATACTGCTATTAATCATTGGAAGTTTACCTTCCTTTGGGTACACTAAGATATCCCACACTTTCTAAACATCTTCACTGGTGGAAATATGGGATTTTCCTTGTCCAATAGCATCATAGATGCTTCTGAGAGTACTATGGGAAATCATCAACTAGGAGATGGAGCTGTGTATTGTGTTAATGTAGGTGAGCATCAGAGCTCCTAGGTCACTTCAGCATACAAAAGTACAAAACAAATAAACACAAAAATCCTCAACAAAATACTAGTTAATTGAATCCAGCAACACATCAAAAGATCATCTACCTGAACCAAAATAGAATTATCCCAGGGATGCAGGGATGGTTCAACATATGCAAATCAATTAACATGATGCATCATACTAATAATTGAAGAATAAATCCATATGATTACTATGATTATCTCGATTAGTACAGAGAAGCATTGGATAAAACACTACATCCATTCATGATAAGAGAGGGAAGAGATGTACAATTTGGGACATGCTCAAGCTGACTTGCCCCAAATGGTAGAGTTAGAAACATACCAGGGGACTCCAATTTAATCCCATCAAGGTGGCATGTACCAATGCCATCTCACTAGTCCAAGTGATCAATTTCAGTTCACAATTGATCATAATGAAAGGACTAAGAGTCAAAGGGAGCACATAAACAAGTCTAGCACCTGCTAATACTAACTGATAGAATAAATAAAGGGGAGAGTGTGATCCAACATGGGAAGCGAGATACTCAGCAGACTCATAGAATGGCGGATGTCCTAAACAGCACTCTGGCCTCAGAATCAGCCCTAAAAGCATTCCGATCTGGCTGAAAAGCCCATGAGAGTATTTCAGGCATGGAAAGCCAAGACACTCTGGCAAAAAGAAAAACAAAACAAAACAAAACAAAAAAAAACTAAATGAAAGATCTCTGTGGAGTGAGATCCCAGTGGAAAGAACAGGTCTTCAAAGAAGGAGGTACCTCTCTCTGAAGGGAGGAGAGAACTTCCACTTTGAATATGATGTTGTCTAAACAAGATAAGAGTCGGAGAACTCAAGGGGCTTCCATAGCCTTGGAAACTCATGACAAGACCCTAGAAGAGAGATCTTAAAATATGGAAACAAAAGAGATTCAAATAACTAAACCAATAAACCAATAAAAACAAAGCCAGAGGCATCATGATTCCATATTTTAAGACATATTACAGCCGGCGCCGCAGCTCACTAGGCTAATCCTCCGCCTAGCGGCGCCGGCACACCGGGTTCTAGTCCCGGTTGGGGCGCCGGATTCTGTCCCGGTTGCCCCTCTTCCAGGCCAGCCCTCTGCTGTGGCCAGGGAGTGCAGTGGAGGATGGCCCAGGTGCTTGGGCCCTGAGCCCCATGGGAGACCAGGAAAAGCACCTGGCTCCTGGCTCCTGCCATCGGATCAGCGCGGTGCGCCGGCCGCAGCGCGCCGGCCGCAGCGGCCATTGGAGGGTGAACCAATGGAAAAAGGAAGACCTTTCTCTCTGTCTCTCTCTCTCACTGTCCACTCTGCCTGTCAAAAAAAAAAAAAAAAAAAAAAGACATATTACAGAGCAGTTCTAATCAAAACAGCCTGATACTGGGTCAAAAATAGACATTCAGACCAGTGGAACATAATTGAAACCCAGAAATTAATCCATGCATCTACAATCAACTAATCTTTAGCAAATGTGCTAAAATCACTCCTGGGAGGATGAACAAACTTCTTCAACAAAAGGTGTTGGGAAAATTGGATCTCCACATGCAGAACTATGAAGCAAGACCACCACTTTAGACCATATACAAAAAGCAACTCGCAGGGGTTCAAGGACCAAATTCTCAACCTGATATGATCAAATTACTAGAGGAAAACATCAAGAAAATTCTGCAAGACATTGGTATAGGAAAAGACTTCTTGGAAAAAGGTCTCAGAAGCACAGGCAATAAAAGTAAAACTAGACGAATGGGATTACATCAAGCTAAGAAGCTCTTGAACAGAAAAAAAGAAAAAGAAAAAAAAAGAAAAAGAAAACAATAACAACCCCCCTCCCAAAAAAGAATAAAGCCACAAAAAAAGTGAAGCGGCATCTTGCAGAATGGGAAAAATATTTGTAAACTATGCATATGATGAAGAATTAATATCCAGGATATATAAGGAGCTCAAGAACTCAACCCCAAAAAACAATCCAGTTAAGAAATGGGCAAAGGACATGAACCAGCATTTTTCAAAGGTTGAGATTTAAATGGTCACAGACACATGAAAAGTGTTCAGGATTACAACCCTTTAGGGAAATCAAATAAAAAGACATAATGAGATATCACCATACCACAGTTAAAATGACTATTATGTAAAAATCAAAAATTAACAAATTCTGGTGAGGATATAGAGAAAAATGTGCCTTAATACACTGTTGGTGGGAATGTAAACTAATACAACTATTATGGAAGACAGTATGGAGATTCCTCAAAAATCTGAAAATAGATCTACCATATAATCCAGCCATTCCACTTCTGGAAATTTAAACCAAGGAAATGAGCATATGAAAGAGTTACCTATGACCTTATGTTTATAGGAGCTCAATTCCTAATGGCTAAGATATAGGATCAACCCAGAGGTCCATCAACTGATGAATGGTAAAGAAAATGTATATATACATGATAGAATAATATTCAGCCATGAAAAATATGAAATCCTATCTTTTGCAGGAAAATGGATGCAATAGAGACCTTTAAGCTTAGTGAAATAAGGTACTCCAGAAAAGATAAACACCAAATGTTTTCTCTGATTGGTAGCTAATATATAGAATACAAATAAACCCTTGAATATGTAAGAGCGAAACTGACATCTTGTGATTATTTGTAGCCCTTGGCTATATTCTAGTGGAACAGTGTTTTTCTACTTTTTTACTTGTCGAACACTATACTTAACAGAATATTAAATCTGTGATTTTAAAGTAAGCTAAAAGTATGCTATCACAAATTGTTTTTAAAAATTAAGGAAGAAAGGAGGAGGGAGAGGTATGAAAGAAAGAAAATAGCCTTATATTCTTATAATTATATTTGATATAAGTGAAATCAGCTTTATTTATATAAATAAAAATATTTTAAAAATAAACTGTATTTCTTTTCAATGTGTCCACCAAACTGAAAATTCCACCTACTTCTATTACTACGATATGCCTCTTTACTTTAAGTGATTCCGTATTTGTACAGATTTTTACTTATGATAAAAAAATCCCAACAAAAGAAGGCATTCTTACATATCCTTTCTATAACAATAAAATAATAAAATGCATGCCATTATTAAAAATAAAATACTGAATTATGTTTGAGATTTCCTCTACATGCCTTTCTGCTCTGGTGTGCATTCTCAGTCTATGTACAAAAGTTACTTTGATTTAGAGTCCCTCATAACTCATCCTGCTTGCTATGAAAGCATTTATTTCAGATATGATTTATTACAGTTTATTTCAAAATCAAGGTGTTATGATTCCAACAGATGACAGTTTCATATTCTTAGGAAGTGCCATTTCAAGTGTTGATATTTAAATTCTGGTGGAGAGTTGTGGAAAACAGCTCTATCAGTGTACTTTATGAGAGTGGGAAGAAAAAAAATCAGCAATTTAATCTCAAAAGCCCTGTATAAGTGTTTCATTTAGCCACCATCTGCTCTATCTGCCATGGTTAAATGCATGCTGTATGCATAAGATTCATATGTATGACTTCAGGCTGGGCAAAACAATTCTGTCTCCTGTATTCAGTTTCAAACAATATTAAAATATGTATGCCTTCACATATTCAATTAAATTTTAAATTTGTTCAGATATTTTATCTTTCTCACTGTTATAAGCTTAAAAATCACTGTTTTTATGAAACATAATGTTCCCTTACAGCCTTAATATATCTTGCTATTCACTTTTATATCAAAACTTGCAAATATATGTATTTAGTTTTTCTTAGGAGAAATGCTGACTGGATTGTTTATTGTTTGATAAAGATTTTGAAAGACAATTCCAGTATTCTGGAATACCATACTATTTCTAACTCAGTATTTACACAAAAATGTTTTTACTGAAAATTTATCTTTAGATCCTCTGGAATGGCATAATTCTGAACCTATATAACCACTTTTTGAATTATAGGCAGTTCAATGATAAATTCTAATATATTTATTGTATAACAATATATAAATTTAAACTTGTTTAAATCAATTAAAATATCAGATAAATATGAATTGAATTTATCAAAAATATAGAAAATTTAAACAGACCCATAGAAAGCAACTAGATTGAAACAGTAATTAAGTATTCTATCAAAGAATAGTCCAGGACATGATGGTTTTAATACTGAAGTATACAAAACATTTAAAGGCAAACTAACTCCAATACTTTTCAAACTATTCTAAAATATTGAACAGGATGGAATTCTGCCAAACTCTTTATGAGGTCAGCATCACTCTGATATCAAAACCAAACAAAGACAGAACACAAAGAGAAAACTATAGATCCATAACCTTGATGAACATAGATGCAAACATTCTCAACAAAATATTAGCAAACTGAATCCAAAACTACACCAAAAAGATCACTACATCATGATGTAGTGAGATTTATTCCAGAAATTCCAGGGTGGTTCAACATCAGCAAATCAATAAATGCGATAAATCACATCAGCAGAATGAAAAGAGAAAAACCATATGGTCATCTCAATATATGTAGGTAAAGCATCAATAAGATTCAACATACCTTCATGATTAAAACCCTCCACAAATAAAGTATAGAGGGAACATACCTCAAAATTATAAAGGCTGAATATGATAAACAAACACATAATAGCATACTAAATGAGGAAAAGCTGAAAACATTTCCCTTCAGATCTGGAAAAAGAATGTCCACTTTCATCACTCTTAAACAATATAATATTGAAAACATTAGTAAGAACAAATAGAAAGGAGAAAGAGGACATCAAAATTGGAAAGGAGGAAGTCAAAATATCCATGTTTGCAGATGACATGTAGTAGTACATGGAAAAACCTAAACACTCCATTAAAATATGTTAGAACTGATAAGCCAGTTTTCAGTAAAGTTACCAGTTACAAAGTCAACATAAAAAATAGTAACTTTTCTTCAGACTAATGATAAGCTTGCAAAAAGAGAACTTGAAATTCCATTCATAATCACCACATCAAATACTTAGAAATACATTTAGCCAAAGAAGTGAAAGATCTCTATAATGAAAATTATAAAACATTGATGAAAGAAATTATCAAAGACACAAAAAATGGAAAATTATTCTTTGCTCGTGTATTGCAAGACTTAATATCATTAAAATGTCTACATTAAAATCTACAGATCCAGTGAAATCCCTATCAAAATACTGATGACAGTCTTTACAGAATTAGAAAAAAATCCTAAAATACAAGCAGAATTAGAAGAGACCCAGAATAGACAAAGGGGTCCTGAACAAAAGAAATCAAGCTGGAGGTATCACAATACTTGACTTCAAAGCATATTACAAAGATATATTAATTAAAACAGAATGGTGCTGGCATAAAAACTGACACATACATCAATGGAACATAATAGAAAGCCCAGAAATTAATCCAAATACATACATCAAATTGATTTCTGAACAAAATGCCCAGATGATACATTGGAGAAAGGTTAATCTCTTCATTAAATGGTGCTTGCAAATCAGGATGGATATATGTAGAAGAATGAAGTTGGAGCCCTACCTCTCACAATATATAAAAACAAACTCAAGTGTATCAAAGATCTCAATTTAAGACTAGCTGGAAGAAAATGCAGGGAAAACACTTCAAGACATTGGTATAGATGATAACTTCTTGGATAATACCACCAAAGCACAGGAAAGGAAAACAAAACTAAACATATGGCAATCTATCAAACTCAGAAGCACCTGCCCATCAAAGGAAACAATCAACAAAGAAAAAGCTGACAGAATGCACAAAATATTTGCAAGCTAGCTATCCAAAAAGTGATTAATATCCAGAATATATCAGCAACTCAAAAAAAATCAATAACAAAACAACCAATTCAATTAAGAATTGGGCAAATACCTCAATAGCCAGTTCTCAAAATAAGAAACACAAATCATCAACAAATGTATGAAAAGATGTTCAACATCACTAGCCTTCGGGGAAATGCAAATCAAAACCACGTGACCTACCACCTCACTGTTGTCAGAATAACTATAAAACAAGACAGAAAGTAACAAATGCTGGTGAGAATGTGGACAAAACAGAACTGTTATATACATTGTTGGTAGGAACGTAAACTAGTGTAATCACTGTGGAAAATGGCATGGAGATCTCTCATAAAACTAGAAGTAGATTCACCATATGATCCAGAAAATACTTGGTATATACAGAAAAGACACGAAATACCTGCACCACCATGCTTATAGCAACACTACTCACCTTAGCCAAAATACAGAATCAACCAAAGTGTGCATCATCAGATGAATGTACAAAGACAAAATATGTATATTTATAGACACATATATACATGCAATATACAATATGCCACACACATAAGAAAAATTGCATATGATCAAATATAAAAAGATGAAATTCTATCATTTGCAACTGGAGAACACAGTGTTAAGTGAAATAAGCCAGACACAGGAACACAAATACAGTATGTTCTCCCTTATATGTGGGAGATACAGAAATTAAAAAACAAAAAAAGAAATGCCTGTGAGAATCAGTATTGCTGCAAATAGGTTTATCAAATTTTACATCTTTGTCAAATACTTAAGAATTCTATACCACTATATTTAATGATTTATGATTATTATAAAATATTGTATTTTAGTGAAATTGATACATATTCATTTGATTATCTTTATAACTCTTGACTATATTCCTGCTGAACTGCGGTCTTCTGACTTTGTATTTGTAGTTCTCTTAGTGGAGCATTAGGCCTTTGACTAAAATGTAAATTAAAAATATGCTACTCAAAATTTAAAACAGAAAGGGGGGAAGGAATTGTCATTATATTCTTAGAATTGTATCTATGAAGTATATTTAACCTATTGTATTTATAGTAATATCACAATAAAAATAATTAAATTATGAAAGAATTATTAAAAATATGTTATTCCTTGAAACTTTCCTAGAAATTTCAAACATAATTTTTCTATAGAATCAGAATAATTTAGATTATCTGGTTTATTAAATTCATTCATAGAAAAAACTAGATTTCATTATGATTATATACCTTGATAAGTGTGATTTCTCTTATATTCTCTGTTCTATTTTATATTTATATCAAAGTTTAGCCACTCCTTGTATAAACCAAATAAGTTATAAAACAGATAATTTTGTGTGTAGTAATTGCATCTATCAACAAAAAAATAACGTAGAATGCTTTTTAAAAATTCTGATAAACATCACATTTCTTAACTTCCTTACATTATGGTACTTCTACATGTTCATGGAAAATAGAATAGAAGATTTTAATTTGGTGCATAATTTTTGTATAATACACATATTCTTTTTTTTTCTTTTTTTAAACTTTTATTTAACGAATATAAATTTCCAAAGTACAGCTTATGGATTACAATGGCTTCCCCCCCACCACATAACGTCCCTCCCACCCGCAACTCTCCCTTTCCCACTCCCTCTCCCCTTCCATTCACATCAAGATTCATTTTCAATTCTCTTTATATACAGAAGATCAGTTTAGCATACATTAAGTAAAGATTTCAACAGTTTGCTCCCACACAGAAACATAAAGTGAAAAATACTGTTTGAGTACTAGTTATAGCATTAAATCTCAATGTACAGCACACTAAGGACAAAGATCCTACATGAGGAATAACTACACAGTGACTCCTGTTGTTGACTTAACAAATTGACACTCTTGTTTATGGCATCAATAATCACCATAGGCTCTTGTCATGAGCTGCCAAGCCTATGGAAGCGCCCTGAGTTCACTGACTCTGATCATATTTAGACAAGGCCATGGTCAAAGTGGAAGTTGTCTCCTCCCTTCAGAGAAAGGTACCTCCTTCCTTGATGGCCCCATTCTTTCCACTGGGATGTCACTCACAGAGATCTTTCATTTAGGTTTTTTTTTTGTTTTTTGTTTTTTTTTTTCCCAGAGTGTCTTGGCTTTCCATGCCTGAAATACTCTCATGGGTTTTTCAGCTGGATCCGCATGCCTTAAGGGCTGATTCTGAGGCCAGAGTGCTCATCTGCCATTCTATGAGTCTGCTGTGTATCTTACTTCCATTGTTGGATCGTTCTCTCCCTTTTTGATTCTATCAGCTAGTATTTGCAGACACTATTCTTGTTTATGTGATCCCTTTGGTTCTTAGTCCTATCATTATGATCAATTGTGAACAGAAATTGATCACTGGGACTAGTGAGATGGCATTGGTACATGCCACCTTGATGGGATTGAATTGGAATCCCCTGGTATGTTTCTAACTCTACCGTTTGAGGTAAGTCAATTTGAGCATGTCCCGAATTGCACATCTCTTCCCTCTCTTGTTCCCACTCTTATATTTAACAGCAATCACTTTTCAGTTAAGTTTCAGCACTTAAGAAGAATTGTGTATTGATTACAGTATTCAACCAAAAGTATTAAGTAGAACAAACAAACAAAAATACTAAGAGGAATAACATATTAAGTTGCTCATCAACAGTAAGGGTGAGGGCTGATCAAGTCACCGTTTCTCATAGTGTTCATTTCACTTTCACAGGTTTCCTTTTTGGTGCTCAGTTAGTTGTCACCTATCAAGGAGAACAAGTGGTATTTGTTCCTTTGGGATTTGCTTATTTCACTCAGCATAATGTTTTCCAAATTCCTAACAGGGATCACTTTTCAGTTAAAATTTAACACCTAAGAATAATTGTGTGTTAATTACAGAGTTTAACCAATGTTACTAGAACAAAAAAAAAATACTAAAATGGATAAAGTATTACATTGTACATCAACCGTCAGGACAAGTGATGATCAAGTCAGTGTTTCTCATAGTGTCCATTTCACTTCAACAAGAGAGCATTGGAAAAACCCTGCAAGATATAGGTACCGGCAATGACTTCTTAGAAAACACCCCAGAAGCACAAGCAGTCAAAGCCAAAATTAACATTTGGGATTGCATCAAATTGAGAAGTTTCTGTACTGCAAAAGAAACAGTCAGGAGAGTGAAGAGGCAAATAACAGAATGGGAAAAAATATTTGCAAACTATGCAACTGATAAAGGGTTGATAACCAGAATCTACAAAGAAATCAAGAAACTCCACAACATCAAAACAAACAACCCACTTAAAAGATGGGCCAAGGACCTCAATAGACATTTTTCAAAAGAGGAAATCCAAATGGCCAACAGACACATGAAAAAATGTTCAAGATCACTAGCAATCAGGGAAATGCAAATCAAAACCACAATGAGGTTTCACCTCACCCCAGATAGAATGGCTCACATACAGAAATCTACCAACAACAGATGCTGGCGAGGATGTGGGGAAAAAGGGACACTAACCCACTGTTGGTGGGAATGCAAACTGGTCAAGCCACTATGGAAGTCAGTCTGGAGATTCCTCAGAAACCTGAATATAACCCTACCATTCAACCCAGCCATCCCACTCCTTGGAATTTACCCAAAGGAAATGAAATTGGCAAACAAAAAAGCGGTCTGCACCCTAATGTTTATTGCAGCTCAATTCACAATAGCTAAGACCTGGAACCAACCCAAATACCCATCAACAGTAGACTGGATAAAGAAATTATGGGCCATGTACTCTATGGAATACTATACAGCAGTCAAAAACAACGAAACCCTGTCATTTGCAACAAGATGGAGGAATTTGGAAAACATCACGCTGAGTGAATTAAGCCAGTCCCAAAGGGACAAATATCATATGTTCTCCCTGATCGGCGACAACTAACTGAGCACCAAAGGGGAAACTTGTTGAAATGAAATGGACACTATGAGAAACAGTGACTTGATAATACACATTTTCATAACACATTTTCCATGAGGTTTCGAAGACCTCGTATACTTTAAGACTTTACACAAACTTTCCTCTCTTAATGTTAAGAAATCCACATTTTTACCAACAATACAACTATCAAAATTACAGAACGTATCTTAAAGATTTATTTATTTATTTGAAAGGCAGAGTTTGAGAGAGAGAGAGAGAGAGAAAGAAAGAGAGAGAGATCTGCTATCAGCTGGTTCACTCCCCAGGTGGCTGCAAAGGCCAGGGCTGAGCCAGGCTGATTCCAGGATCCAGTAGCTTCTGTGTATTTCCCCCATGGGTGGAAGGGGACCAAACACCTGGGCCATCTTCTGTTGTTTTTTCCAGGCCATTAGCAGGGAGCTAGATAGGAAGTGGAGCAGCTGGGACAAAAACTGGAGCCCAATGTGATACCAGTGACACAGGTGGTGGTTTTTCCCACTATATCACAACGCTAGCCCCTGGAATAAGTTTTATAGATGAGTAGTTTTGTCAATTGCTTCCTGTCTATGTTCTACCATGAATGCAAAATTGGATTTATTTAAGAGCTTGATGCTATTTAAATAGCTAATAAACGTTTTGGTAACATATAAATATGTGTGCAGAATCATTCCTTCGAGCTAGAAACATGCTGCAGAAAATCGTAAAGACACTAGATTTTTAAAAATATTTTTACAATAAAATTATTGTATTTATTTTAAGGTATTTTATGGTTTGTGCTCTTTTGTTTAAAGGTCCTATTTCAAATACATTATTAGGATCATAAGGTATCCAAACATACAGCAAGTTTTGATAAATTTGCATAACATGTTTTCACCCCAAGCTTTTTTTTTCATTTTTTTTAACTTTTATTTAATGAATATAAATTTCCAAAGTACGGCTTATGGATTACAATGGCTTCCCCCCCATAACGTCCCTCCCACCCGCAACCCTCCCCTTTCCCATTCCCTCTCCCCTTCCATTCACATGAGGATTCATTTTCAATTCTCTTTATATACAGAAGATCAGTTTAGCATACATTAAGTAAAGATTTCAACAGTTTGCTCCCACACAGAAACATAAAGTGAAAAATAATAGATGATTTTTTAAATGATGATGAAATCAGCTAGACCTATTGTCATGTTTAATCCCAGTGAGAGTCAAGTTGGGAATTGATAATTTATTCTTTTTTTTATCAGAAGATCAGTTTAGTATACATTAAGTAAAGATTTCAACAGTTTGCACCCCCATAGAAACACAAAGTGAAATATACTATTTGAGTACTCGTTATAGCATTAAGTCTCAATGTACAGCACATTAAGGACAGAGATCCTACATGAGGAGTAAGTGCACAGTGACTCCTGTTGTTGACTTTACAAATTGACACTCCTGTTTATGGCATCAGTAATCTCCCTATGCACCAGTCATGAGTTTCCAAGGCTATGGAAGCCCCTTGAGTTCTCCGACTCTTATCTTGTTTAGACAAGGTCATAGTCAAGGTGGAGGTTCTCTCCTCCTTTCAGAGAAAGGTACCTCCTTCTTTGAAGACCTGTTCTTTCCACTGGGATCTCACTCACAGAGATCTTTCATTTAGTTTAGTTTTTTTTTTTTTTTTTTTGGCCAGAGTGTCTTGGCTTTCCATGCCTGAAATATTCTCATGGGTTTTTTCAGCCAGATCGGAATGCCTTTAGGGCTGATTCTGAGGCCAGAGTGCTGTTTAGGACATCTGCCATTCTATGAGTCTGCTGAGTATCTCGCTTCCCATGTTGGATCACACTCTCCCCTTTATTTATTCTATCAGTTAGTATTAGCAGGTGCTAGACTTGTTTATGTGCTCCCTTTGACTCTTAGTCCTTTCATTATGATCAATTGTGAACTGAAATTGATCACTTGGACTAGTGAGATGGCATTGGTACACGCCACCTTGATGGGATTAAATTGGAGTCCCCTGGTATGTTTCTAACTCTACCATTTGGGGCAAGTCAGCTTGAGCATGTCCCAAATTGTACATCTCTTCCCTCTCTTATCCCCACTCTTATGTTTAACAGGGATCACATTTCAGTTAAATTTCAACACTTAAGAATAACTGTGTATTGATTACAGAATTAAACTAGTCATGTTAAGTAGAACAGACAAAAAAAACTACTAAGAGGGATAATGTATTAAGTTTTTCATTAACAGTCAGGGCTATGCTGATCAAGTCACCGTTTCTCATAGTGTCGATTTCACTTCAACAGGTTTCCTTTTTGGTGTTCAGTCAGTTGTCACCGATCAGGGAGAACATATGGGATTTGTCCCTTTGGGACTGGCTTATTTCACTCAGCATGATGTGTTCCAGATTCCTCCATTTTGTCTCAAATGACTGGATTTCGTTGTTTCTTACTGCAGTATAGTATTCTAAAGAGTACATGTCCCATAATTTCTTTATCCAGTCTACTGTTGATGGGTATTTGGGTTGGTTCCAGGTCTTAGCTATTGTGAATTGAGCTGCAATAAACATTAGGGTGCAGACCGCTTTTTTGTTTGCCAATTTCATTTCCTTTGGGTAAATTCCAAGGAGTGGGATGGCTGGGTTGAATGGTAGGGTTATATTCAGGTTTCTGAGGAATCTCCAGACTGACTTCCATAGTGGCTTGACCAGTTTGCATTCCCACCAACAGTGGGTTAGTGTCCCTTTTTCCCCACATCCTCGCCAGCATCTGTTGTTGGTAGATTTCTGCATGTGAGCCATTCTAACTGGGGTGAGGTGAAACCTCATTGTGGTTTTGATTTGCATTTCCCTGATTGCTAGTGATCTTGAACATTTTTTCATGTGTCTGTTGGCCATTTGGATTTCCTCTTTTGAAAAATGTCTATTGAGGTCCTTGGCCCATCTTTTAAGTGGGTTGTTTGTTTTGATGTTGTGGAGTTTCTTGATTTCTTTGTAGATTCTGGTTATTAACCCTTTATCAGTTGCATAGTTTGCAAATATTTTTCCCATTCTGTCGGTTGTCTCTTCACTCTCCTGACTGTTTCTTTTGCAGTACAGAAACTTCTCAATTTGATGCAATCCCAATAGTTGATTTGGCTTTGACTGCCTGTGCCTCCCGGGTCTTTTCCAGAAATTCTTTGCCTGTGCCAATATCTTGAAGGGTTTCTCCAATGTTCTCTAATAACTTGATGGTGTCAGTTCGTATATTTAGGTCTTTAATCCATGTTGAGTGGATTTTTGTGTAAGGTGTAAGGTAGGGGTCTTGCTTCATGCTTCTGCACGTGGAAATCCAGTTTTCCCAGCACCATATTGAATAGACTGTCAAGCTTATTTTTAAGAGATCAAATCCTGTATCTTCAAAATGAAGATGATCTCATGTGTAAAATCAGAGTTGTGCGGTTTTGGAACTACCAAAATCTTAGCAGCCACTCAGTACCTCATCCCAGACTAGGCTTCTATGTTACTAATTTCAAGCATGTTTCCTCTGCCTTCTTGTTTTATATAAGCTGGACTTACTTTGAGTAGAAATCTACTACAATGTCTGGTCTGATAAAGCTGAATGCTTTCCTGCACATTATAAGTTCATCCTCTAGACAGAGACCATCGCAAAGCTCAAGGCCGGAAAGGCTCCGTGTTATTTTCAGGCATTTTCTGGGGGTGCTCCTGGCACAAGAAGCTGGAATTTCAGAAGCATGTGTAACTTGTTAAATATTTGTACTTAGGCAAGGCCGGGGCAGAAAGAAGACAACGAGGGGATGGGGCCGTGTTGCAATAGGTTAATCCTCTGCCTGCAGTGCCAGCATCCCATATGGGTACCAGTTCTAGTCCCATTTTCTCTTCTCCCAATCCAGCTCTCTGTGTGGCATAGGAAAGCAGTAGAAGATGGCCCAAGTGCTTGGGCCTCTGCACCCTCATGGGAGACCCAGAGGGGGCTCCTGGCTCCCAGCTTCCGATCAGCACAGCTTTGGCCGTTGCGGCCATTCGGGGAGTGAACCGCTGGAAGAAAGACCTTTCTCTCTGTCTCTCCCTCTCACTGTTTGTAACTCCACCCCTCAAATGAATAACAAAAGCTTAAAAAAAAAGAAGAAAAGGAAGCCAGCTGCCCAGAAGAGCCCAGTGGTTCATTTCAGAAGCCCCTACTCAGGTAAGACTCTGATGAAAGAATGATCAGTATGATTTTTCACATGCATATAAGAATGCTAATTTTCCAGTTAAATTTCAGCAACTTATCTATGGTATTGTATCTTCTTCACAATATTTGGATGGTAAAATTCATTTTCTTATATACATCATTATACCAGACTATTAGAATGAGTTTCTTCCAGACTTCAGGATGTTTTAGATGTTTCAAGGAATCATGGTCTTTGGAAACATTAAGAAGAAATTATGATTTTGAATTATCTCTGACACATCAACATAAAATTTTACAGATGAGGAATCATAACTAGCTACTACTTTAAAGTATGAGTTTAATAATCCCTCTGTTCCTGGAGCCAGGAAGCAACTATAAAAGGTTGATCTAGATTTAAGATGCAAAGCAGGGCACCTGGTGCATTCCAGATATCTTATATGTTAGATCAAAATATGTAGAAGCATGAAACAGAAGTCAAAGCTTCAGTTATGATTCCTAATTAAGACATCCAAGTTTTTTAACTGAAACAGTTTTCAGGTCACAGCATTGTTGGTCCAGACAATAGAGTAGAGAGTAGGAAAAACTAAAAGAAAATTTTCAGGACCAGCGTTGTGTGTGCAGTAGGTGAAGGTACCACCTGCTCTTCTGGCATCCAACATGGGTGGCAGTTCGAATCTTGGCTATTCCTCTTTGATCCAGTTCCCTGTTATTTGGAAAGCAGCACAGGATGACCCAAATTCTTGGATCCCTGCCACCTAGAGGAAGTCCCAGATGTAGTTTCAGTCTCCTGGTTTAGCTTGACCCAGCCCTGGCTGTTGGAGCCATTTTCAGAGTAAATCAACAGAGGGATGATCTCTCTCTCTGTCTCTGTAATTCTACCTTTCAAATAAATGTTTTTAAAAAAGTCTTTATTAATATAAAAAGAACAATTTCATGTATTTCAGATATAATCGAAGAAGATAATCATACTTCTTTCCTCTCTCCCTTACTCAAATCCCCCTCCTACATTCTTTAATATTTTTGTTTTATTTTTCACATTTATATAAAGGAAACACAAATTTCATTGTCACTCCCCCTCTTCGTGGAGGAACGACACTAAACCCTGCGCTGTTCTTTCGTCTGCTCGGCCCTCCCCGGGTTTGCTGCTGGTTCTTCCCGGGTGGGCTACTGTCCCTTCCACCTCCGTGGAAGGGCGGTTCCCCCTGGCCGCTTTCCCCACTTCCGCAGGGGAGCGGCACACCGCCGGCCAGCTCTCTCGGGGGCTGCACAGATGTTCCCTCAGATAGATGTTCCCCTTAGATGTTCCTGGTGCATGCCGTCTCTCTCCTCCTTTATAGTCCTCCTCCGCCAATCCTAACTCGGCTGCCCACACGCCGAGTACGCTGCTCTCCAATCAGTAGCAAGTCCTACAGTTTATTGGTTGAACTGGAGGCAGCTGCGTAGAAGCTGTTTTCTCCTCTCCCAGCGCCATATTGTGGGAGAGCAGATGCATAGAATAAGTCTTAATTCCAGTAACTCAGTCCAGTCCGGGCTGCTCCCCACATTTCATGTATTTCATATTTAATATATATAATTTTAAGAGCATAATGAATAAATCTATAAAGGTATTGTGGTGTAGCAAGTAAAGCAGCCACCTGAGACACCATCATCCCATATAGGCATCAGCTCAAGTCCAAGCTGCTCCACTTTTTTTTTTTTTTAATTTTTTTTTGACAGGCAGAGTGGACAGTGAGAGAGAGACAGAGAGAAAGGTCTTCCTTTGCCGTTGGTTCACCCTCCAATGGCCGCCGCGGCCGGCGCGCTGTGGCCGGTGCACTGTGCTGATCTGATGGCAGGAGCCCTACTTCTCCTGGTCTCCCATGGGGCTCAGGGCCCAAGCACTTGGGCCATCCTTCACTGCACTCCCTGGCCACAGCAGAGAGCTGGCCTGGAAGAGGGGCAACCGGGACAGAATCCGGCGCCCCGACCAGGACTAGAACCCGGTGTGCCGGCGCCGCAAGGTGGAGGATTAGCCTAGTGAGATGCAGCGCTGGCCGCTGCTCCACTTCTGATACCTGCTAATGGCGTGGGAAAGCAGACGATGGCCCAAGTGTTGGCATGTCTGCCACCAATGTGGGAGACTCCCGAAGAAGCTTCTGGCTTCTATTCTTCAGCCTAACCCAGCCCTGGCTGCTGTAGCCATTTGGGGAGAGTGAAGCAGTGGATGGAAGATCCCTCTCTTTATATATAACTCTTTAACAAAATAAATCTTTTTTTTAAGAGTCATTGGCATTGTGGCGCAGTGGGTAAAGCTGCCACCTACGATGCCAGCATGTCATATAAGCACTAGTTGGAGTCCAGACTGCTCCACTTCTGATCCAGCTTCCTGCTAATGGCCTGGGAAAAGCAATGGAAGATGGTCCAAGTGTTTGGGTCCTACAACCCACCTAGGAGACCCAGGTAAAGTGGCTGGCTTTGGTTTGGCTCAGCCCTGGCCATTACAGCCATCTAGAGAGTGAACCAGTGTATTGGACATCTCTCTTTCTTTGTGTCTCTATAACTCTGACTTTCAAATAAATAAATACATTTTTCAAAGAAAAGAAAATATTTGGTGAGTTAACCATATCTTGCTGATACATTATACCATTTTTGGGCTGCATGTAAAGTTGGTAATAAATTATTATAGAAAATAAAACCATACATTCATAGCTCTTTTGAAATATTTTATACAAAAAGAAAAAGTTTTATGTATCAATAAACTGATGCATAATGATACTATCATAACCTTAAAAATTTAACACAATGTCCATTTATTGCCTCACAGTTACTGTGAGCACAGTTAGGCAGCTCCCCTGCTTTAGGATCTCACAAAGTTGAAATCAGTTGATCAGCCAGGACTAATGATGCCAACCTTTTTGATAGACACACAGATGAAAAAGCCAAACATAATCCATTTCTTCACAGATTTTATAATGGAAAAGTTTCACATATGGACAAGTGGATTTCAACATAATACATTATTTAGAATGTAGACGAGCTACAATTTGATGCTTGATTGGATGTGTAAGTAACTTAAGGGTGGCCTGCCAAGAAAGATTTCTGAGTTTTGACTTTATAGCTTTTGTACCATGTGTTGATGTTGGATACACAGGAGTAAAAACAATAATTTATTCATAAATGCTTTTTTCTAGGGTAAGATAATTACATTTTATTAGTATCCACAATTCTGTTTTCTGTTATACTTTTACATATAAATATATACTGGCATCATCTACAAGGGAACTATCTTGCTTCCTCTTGCTGATCCTGAATTAGCAGTGTAATTCTCCTGACATGGCTGATTGAGCCAGTGTAGCTGTTCAGTCCCACAGGAATCAATCCATAATCTCATCTGAATTAATCAAATTCCCTTTTGAGAATCGGAACTAAGATATGCAGACACCTAATAAGTTACCAGCGGAGGTAAAGGCAGATCATTAGAGTAAAGGTCTGTGGACTCCCAGGGCCGAGTTCCCTAGAGCTCTCTTGTTTTCCAGGCTTACTGAAATCTAGCTGTTCTCTTGTTTCTTAAATTTCAAAAATACACATTTTTTATTTATTTTTTACAAAAAGTCCTAACATCTTGAGCTAGGCTAAGTAGATTTTTTTTATTGCCTATGGACATGTTTTACTATTAAAATATGTTAAAGAATGTTGATGCCTACTGAAAAATCAAGAAGCAATTCTCAGATTCAATCCTAGAACTATGAGATGAATTCCCTGTGTGGGTGACAGGGACCCAAGTAGTTGAACCATCACTTGCCGAGTGAGAACTCAATCCAAGGCATTCCAATATGGGATGCAGACATCCTAAATGGTACTTAACTCACTGCACAGCACCCACACTTCTACCTAGATTTAAAAAACAGAAGAGCTATCTAGATTAAGGAGCCATATTTCAGTATCAGATTTATATTTCTATAGGCTACTTGTTGTTTCATGTTTATGCTAGTATCTTAAGTAGGAAAGTAAATACATACATGAGGATACTAAGAATTAGTGAGGTGTCGGCATGGTGATGTAGCAGGTAAAGCCATTGTGTGTGATGCCAGCATCCCACATGGGCACTGTTTTGTGTTCCAGTTGCTCCCTTTCTGATTCAGCTCCCTGATAGTGTCATTGAACAGATTGAACAGCAGTGGAAGATTCCTCAAGTACTTGTCCCCTGTACCCATGTGGGAGATCTGGAAGAAGCTCCTGTCTCCTGGTTTTGGTCTGGCCCAGCCCCAGCCATTGTGGCCATCTGAGCAGCGAATCAGTGGATGGAAAATCTCTCTCTTTCCCTTGACCTCTCTGTAACTCTTTCAAATAAATAAATAAATAAATAAATCTTAAAATATAAAAATAGTGGAAAATTGAATAAAAAATAAAAATAGTGGAAAACTGAATAAAAAACAATTTTTGAAATCCATAGATTTTTTGTAAAATTCATTTTCCACGAACTTTTTGAAGACCTTTTATGTCTTTGTTTTCCTACTATAATAAAAAAAAATCTTAGAAGAAGAGCCCAAAAGTTATTTTATAGTACTAAGAACACTTATTACAGGGTTTGATTAATATTTGTTAACTTCATGATGACTTGTCTTAGAACATAAAGTATCATAATCAGATATCACTAAATATGGTATGTGATTGAATTATGAGCAGCATATTTCACATTTGTGGAAGGCAATGGAGAGGTCACAATATATATTTTTGAATCTATCATTTCCTGAGCTATTGTACAAAAATTAAGATAATTTTTTGCTACCCAGTATGATGTTTCTGTCATTTGCAAAATATTGAAATTTTAGGGAATGTACTCAAAATCCAATTAACTACTTTGCATACCAAGTATTCACATGTTAGTTTCCAAATAAAACAATCTGGAAATTGGTTGTGTAGTAAATATACAAGTATTGATACAAAATTAATATCTTTTCCAAGACAATTTATTTATTTAGGAAGAGTCTAGTACTGTGCTAGGAATAGGTCTACTGTGGAAAATAAGATGCAAAACCTGACTTCAAGCATTTCCAATTCACTAAATGTACATCTAGACTTATAATAAATTCAAAAAAATTATACAACAATCTTTGTGGAACAGCATTTAGAAATATTTTAAATGACCTATGCTAGGTCATTGATCCAATTTCTTCTGGCCTTTTTATGAGGGAATGTCCCAGATTAAACCCGATTTCCTCCCCTCCTTCAAAAATCTATCATGGTTTTTTTTTTCTTTTCTCTTCTCTTCTCTTCTCTTCTTTTCTTTTCTTTTCTTTTCTTTTCTTTTCTTTTCTTTTCTTTTCTTTTCTTTTCTTTTCTTTTCTTTTCTTTTTTTGACAGGCAGTGTTAGTGAGAAAGGTCTTCCTTTTTCTATTGGTTCATCCCCAAATGGCCAGCCGCTATGGCCAGCGCGCTGCACCTATCCGAAGCCAGGAGCCAGGTGCTTCCTCCTGGTCTCCCATGTGGATGCAGGGGCCCAAGGACTTGGGCCATCCTCCATTGCACTCCCGGGCCACAGCAGAGAGCTGGACTGGAAGAGGATCAACCAGGACAGAATCCGGCGCCCCAACCGGGACTAGAACCTGAGGTGCCGGCGCCGCAGGCAGAGAATTAGCCTAGTGAGCCGCGGCGCCGGCCTAAAAATCTATTATCTTGTTTTCTTTATTTATGTTAATAATTATGAAGTCATTTGACTTCAACACTTGAAATGTAAATATTTTGTAGAAGGTTTAAATCCACTGAAAATTAGCTTTCTAATTTACCATTCGAGTAGTTTCTTAGTAGTGAAGATATTGCTTTCACCAAGGGAAGCAGGCAGGTCAGGATGGAAAGGAAAAGCGCTTTGGGAGTGTGTGAGACTGGGTAGAAGAATTCTCACTGTGCTACGGCCTCAGTTAAAGAGCAAGGGAGAGAAACTGGATTGCCAGATTAAGGATTCAATCTTCAGAATCACAGAAAAGGATTTCCCTAGAAAAGCCTCTTTGGCATGCAAGTATTACAAGAATCCAAACACCAGTGAAATTACCTCCTAAGCTCCAATAGAGTATTTGGTATCAGAAATTCTTCAAAAATCCCATTTATTTTCCTGCATTTTGCATAGATTGAGGTCACTCTGGTCACTACTGTTTAAAGTTTGTTTTTAGTTTATTCTCAAAGAATAAAATGCAAACACAGAAGAGTAAAATTACTTTTCTCCCATTTATTCATAGTATCCAGTTTTGTGAGAAGTTCCTACAATCTCTCAGTATTAGGTCAGCTCCCTGGAAGTTAGATGTGGGACACATCAGCTTGCATGCCTGTTGTCTCCTTCCAAGCCTCTCTGTAAGTGACATTGACAGTATGCCTTACAATTTCAACTGTACCTGATTCTGCCCTTCTTAACTGTTGCCTTCATGTGAAGCATTCCACTCATCCAAAACATTTCTTCCTTAATTAGGTGAATTATCTAAACTATACTCTGCATTGTAAAGCAGTATTTCACTCATTTTGTTCAACTTCACATTAAAACAAGTTTCCATTTTGTCTTTTTTTTTTTTTTTTTTTTTTTTTTTTACAGGCAGAGTGGATAGCGAGAGAGAGAGACAGAGAGAAAGATCTTCCTTTTTGCCGTTGGTTCACCCTCCAATGGCCGCCACGGCTGGTGCGCTGTGGCCGACACATCACGCTGATCCAAAGGCAGGAACCAGGTGCTTCTCCTGGTCTCCCATGGGGTGCAGATCCCAAGCACTTGCGCCATCCTCCACTGCACTCCCTGGCCACAGCAGAGAACTGGCCTGGAAGAGGGGCAACCGGGACAGAATCCGGCGCCCCGACCGGGACTAGAACCCGGGGTGCCAGTGCCACTAGGTGGAGGATTAGCCTAGTGAGCCGCGGCGCCAGCCTCCATTTTGTCTATTTTTCTCTGCCCTCCGATTCCTGCTGTTTGTTAATTTATCTCAATCCAGTCAGCATTTCTCCTAACATATATGTCCCCTCTCTCTTTCATGTCAAAATTATAAATGTGTGCAATTCATCTTAATTGGAGATACTGTGTTGCTTTAGCACTAGGCTATGGATCATAAATTTGGCAGTTTTGAAATTGTTGTGTTCATTGATTATTTCCTAGAGAAGTTTCTAAGGTCAAGTTCAAAAACTGATTCAGCATTTGGACAAATTCCATCAACAGAATTATTTGTGTGTCTTACATATTTTATTTTAATAGTTTTCACTCCTTTAAATAGGGAACTTTTTTTTCAGATCATCATAGGCCTCAGTGTGCTTTCTTCTTTTATAGCACTTTTTCACTTTACATATTTATAGCCTCCCTGGCCTCTGTAGACATCTGAGTTTGCAAAGCTCTGAGCTAGAAAATGGTCTAAAGCCCTATAGAGTCAAGAGAAAGTAATACATTGAAGGATTTTTTGACAGATTATTCAATCCCGTCACTGATTTGCTATTAAATGTCAGTCTTTGACCTGAGATGTGAGGACATTACATACAGACAAACAATATAAGTCCCATAGGAGAAGCAATGAGTGATCTTAATTGTGGAAAGTTGTATAGTAGAAGCTCTTCAAATGAAATTAAGTTTTATGCCTCATTGAATGAGCTCAGAGCTCTCCAAGGGGAGATCTGAGTTCCAGTATATAGCAAACGACAGGCAGCGCTTTAATAGAGCATTAATTTTGAAATGGTTAGCTGGCAGAAGATATTGAGAGGAAGGACATAAATGATCTAATCCTGCAGGAAGCTGAGAAGTCTCCATGTCTCGAAGCTTTCAAGGATTCAAACTGAAATACAAATATGTCAGAGTGTGCCATTTATTTTCCATTGGCCAAGTAATTTCCAATTCTCATTCCTGCACATCTCCTACAAAGACACCAGATCTATATTTTGGTGAGATTCTTCATCAGAGCTTTCCTCCGAATTGGTTCAATTATAATTTTTATGAATATTTAATCTGTGGACATTTTTTATCACTTTGGCACATTTGGTGATTTCTGTGAATCACAAATTTAGTGACGCATTGAAGTACCTTCCACTTTCACTCACTTATGTTGAAAATCTATCTTAAAAATGCATGAAGAGAAGAGAAAGCTGTGATGTGGGG
Organism: Oryctolagus cuniculus; assembly: GCF_051225735.1. Taxonomy (NCBI): domain Eukaryota; kingdom Metazoa; phylum Chordata; class Mammalia; order Lagomorpha; family Leporidae; genus Oryctolagus; species Oryctolagus cuniculus. The sequence continues at coordinate 74,398,817 of NC_142869.1, forward strand.
ACTACAAGTGGGACAAAGTAATGACACCTGGTCAATGGCTCGCCAGGTGAAAAGCGTAAAATGGCACACATTCTTCAGAGAATCTCCCTGTCTAATGCAACCAGTATAGAATTATATTGTAAACAATTTCATTTTGTATGTTGTATCCCAGGTGCTCTGTTTCTAATTTGGCTCCCTGCTGATACATCTTACAAAGCAGTAGAAAATGGCCTCAGTACCAGGGCGCCTGGCACCTTTGTGGGAGATCTAGATGAAGTTCTAGGCTCCTGGCTTAAGCCATTGCAGCCATTTAGGAAGTGACCCAGTAGGTGGAAGATCTCTCTCTCTCACTCTCTCTCTCTCTCCCTCTGTGTGTGTGTGTGTATGTGTGTGTCTCCCTTTCTGTGTTACTCTGCCTTTCAAATATTTACATCTTCTTATTTACAAGTAATACTTCTTCATATTTATGGGTATAGTGCACATACGTCACACACTAATCTGACCAGGAAATCAGCTTTTTCATTTTATTATTTTTATTTGCATTTGGTACCCACCATCTCCTTGTTGCCAGCTCATTATATAGTACATAATGCATTACTGTGACCTATGGTCACTTCTTGTGCTGTAGACCACTGGAGCTTTTTACTTCTGACTGTTTTGGTACTTGCTATCCAGTCTTTTCTAGTCACTCATCACCCCATTTTTCCCAGCCTCTAGTAATCATTATTCTACATTCAGATTGACTTTTTCATTTTCACTTCTACACATGAGAGTGTGTTTTTGTTTATGGTTTATTTAACTTAATATAATGACCTCCAGTTCTACCCATTATTGCTGCAGATTACAGGACTTCATAAAAAATGGTCCTTGAACCAGGATTTTATTTCATTTTTACACAGGAAACACTTTAGATATTGGTATAGGCAAGGACATTTTTTACATAAGACTCCAAAAGCATATGAAATCAAAAAAAATAGACAAATGGAATTATACCAAACCAAGACGCTTCTGCACAGTAAAAGCAACAATCAACAGAATAGAGACAAAAAAAAAAAAAGTTTGGGAGGAAACATTTACAAACCAATCATTGGATAAAAGATTAAAACTCAGAATATATAAGGAACTAAAAAAAAAAACAAATAATACGAAACAATCCAGTTAAGTAGAAGGCAAAGGGTCTGAATACATGTTTCTTAAAAGTAGAAATAAAAATATATGAAATAAAAGGTCACTATCACTAGCTATCAAGGAAGTGGAAATCAATACCAACATGAGATATTTGTCTGACTCATTTTATTTATTTATTTATTTATTTATTTATTTATTTATTTATTGACAGGCATAGTTAGACAGTGAGATAGACAGACAGAGAGAAAGATCTTCCTTCTGTTGGTGCACCCCCTAAGTGGCCACTGCGGCCGGCGCACTGTGCCGATCTGAAGCCAGGAGCTGGGTGCTTCCTCCTGGTCTCCCATGGGGTACAGGGCCCAAGGACTTGGGCCATCCTCCACTGCCTTCCCGGGCCACAGAAGACAGCTGGACCAGAAGAGGAGCAATTGGGACAGAATCCGCCACCCGAACTGGGACTAGAACCTGGGGTTCTGGCGCCACAGGCAGAGGATTAACCTAGTAAGATGTGGTGCCAGCCATGACTCATTTTAACAGTTATTACCAAAAAGACAAAAGTAAAATAAAACCTAAATGAAAGATCTCCGCGAGTGAGATCCCAGTGGAAAGAACGGGTCATCAAAGAAGGAGGTGCCTTTCTCTGAAGGAGGAAAGAACTTCCACTTTGACCATGGCCTTGTCTAAATATGACCAGAGTCGGTGAACTCAGGGGGCTTCCATAGGCTTGGCAGCTCATGACAAGAGCCTAGGGTGATTGCTGATGCCATAAACAAGAGTGTCAATTTGTTAAGTCAAGAACAGGAGTCACTGTGCGCTTACTCCTCATGTAGGATCTTTGTCCTTAGTGTGCTGTACATTGAGATTTAATGCTATAACTAGTACTCAAACAGTATTTTTCACTTTATGTTTCTGTTTGGGAGCAAACTGCTGAAATCTTTACTTAATGTGTGCTAAACTGATCTTCTGTATATAAAGAGAATCGAAAATGAATCTTGATGTGAATGGAAGGGGAGAGGGAGTGGGAAAGGGAGGGTTGCGGGTGGGAGGGACGTTATGGGGGGGAAGCCATTGTAATCCATAAGCTGTACTTTGGAAATTTATATTCGTTAAATAAAAGTTAAAAAAAAGAAAAACATTGGGAAAGATGTGAGGTAAAAGAACTATTACCCACTCTTGGTAGGAATGCAAGATATCAGTTATTATAGAAGTTGCTCATAAAACTAAAAATAGTTCCACCATTTCTACCATATGATCCACCTATTCAGCTCATGTGTATATTTCTCAAGGAAATGAAAGCATCATATCTAAGAGATCATGCACTCATGTGGACATTGCTGCACTAGTCATATTAGCCAAGATATGGAATAAAAAATAGGTATCCATCAAAGGATGAATGGGTAAAGAAGATGGGGTGTGTATTAGCATTCAGCCATAAAACAGAACTTCACTAAATCATATTTTAAAAGGAATTTCATGTGAATTGCTTATTATTTATTTCTTGCTTTTTATATATTTGTATCTCTTTCACTTATCCATTTCTTTGCTATTGGTATATTTTTTATTTACATGTGTTACAAAATCCATACAGTATTATGATTTTTGCATTAAACAATGAAGTCCTTTTTCAGCATTTTGTTAAAAAGTCATCCCTACTACTCTACTTTTTAAAAATTTTTCCCATTAGATGTAATTTTAAAGTATAGTTTCTCCCTTTACAAAATCTATATGGGGTGTGCATTTGGTCTAATGGATAAGAAACCCTAGTCACAAATCAGAGTACACGGGTCAGATACCAGTGGTGGATCATGGCACAAGTAGTTGGATTTCTGCCATGAATGACCACTGTGTTGAGTTTCTGGATCCTGACTTCTGCCTTTGGGGGAAAGGTAGGCACTGTTCAGCCAGTGAGGTAGAGGACAGGAGCTAGCCTCCTCTGCCTCTCAAATATTTATTTTTTGAATAAAAAAGTGTATAGTCTATATGACTTTAAAAATGTTTACAATGGGGCTGGAGCTGTGGGATAGCAGGTAAAGCTGCCGCCTGCAGTGCCTGCATCCCATATGAGCTCTGGTTCGAGTCCCGGCTGCTCCACTTCCAAACCAGCTCTCTGCTATGGCCTGGGAAAGCAGTAGAAGATGGTCCAAGTCCTTGGGCCTCTGCACCTGTGTGAGAGACCCAGAGGAAGCTCCTGGCTCCTGGCTCCATAGCAGCTCAGCTGCAGTTGTTGCAGCTATCTAGGGAGTGAACCAGAGGATGAAAATCTTTCTTTCTCTCTCTGTCTCTAGTTCTCTGTAACTCTGTCTTTCAAATAAATAAATAAATATTTTAAAAAGTTTACATTCTCTCTTAGACATCAGGACATTTTTAACTTCAGAAATATTTTTAATCAATGGTTTAAAAAGAATCTGGGAAAATTTCATTTATATTTAAACAAAATGAAAGAAAAAATATTAAAGACCCTTATATTTGGAAAAGGAAGACAAGGAAATTTGTAAGTTTTCATAGGAAAAAACAAATGTAGAAATATCTTAGAATCCACAGAAAATATGTCATAATAACTATGTCTAAAAAAGTCAGAAATTGGATATTAGAATAGTTTTTTGTTGGAAGTTACATAATCTATATATATTTTTTTTTGACAGGCAGAGTGGACAGTGAGAGAGAGAGAGAGACAGAGAGAAAGGTCTTCATTTTGCCGTTGGTTCACCCTCCAATGGCTGCCACGGCCGGTGCACTGCGGCCAGCGCACCGCGCTGATCCGAAGGCAGGAGCCAGGTGCTTCTCCTGGTCTCCCATAGGGTGCAGGGGACAAGCACTTGGGCCATCCTCCACTGCATTCCCTGGCCACAGCAGAGAGCTGGCCTGGAAGAGGGGCAACCGGGACAGAATCCGGCGCCCTGACCGGGACTAGAACCCGGTGTGCCGGCGCCGCTAGGTGGAGGATTAGCCTATTGAGCTGCAGCGCTGGCCTACATAATCTATATGTAAGATCATGTATCCTTTGTTTTATTGAAACATACAATAATATTATCCACCCATTTAATTACTAATTGCCAGAATATCATCAACTCCATTTTAAATAAGTACTGTTTATTTTAACTCACTGCACTAAACCACAATTTATTTATTATTAGAAAGATCTATTTAAGAAAATACTTATGGTTATTATTTCAATCATAAAGACTAACTCTGGAGAAAATATTTTCCCATATTATCTATGAATTGAGAATGCTAAAGGGGGATATTTGTGGGGTATATTTATTATGACAACAACAATACCCTTGGGCTTTACTCCATCTATAGAGGGAATTATTGGAGAAGTTATAAATGTATATATAACTAAATATGTATATATAATAAATGTAAATATATTTACATATGTATACAAATAAATTAAGAGAAGATCTTGCTGCTCTGAAATATAGTCAAAATGATATATTATTGTGTATTGAATATATATTACACCTGTCCATATTAGCGTGCCATGCCCCATATTTGGATGTAGGTGACAACTGATATCTCAGGGAATACACATATCAAGAGCAACAGATCTTCATGTTCAACTCTGTTATTCATTTTTGCTATTTAATAATTCATTTACTATTGGAAAAGTTGTATAATTTTGAATGTTTTTTCTATACTAAAGGAAGCAGAAAAACACTAACATGTCCAGCACACACACATACACACACATACACACACAGTCATATTTCTATTCATTTTGACAAAGTATAAATTATAATCACTTAGTAAAAACTATCTTAGATTGATTATAATATCCAATATTTTAAAATATAAATGTGTCCTTGATATTAAGAGTAGGCAACATTTATGTTTTTACATATAAGTAGACATTCAAATTTAGTGCTGGCCTGTAATTTGCACCTTTTGTTCTGTAATTTTTCCATTATCCCATTAAAATAAATACTATTATCCTTGTTATACAAACAAGGCAAATGAGGCCCAGGATATTTAAACAACATCCAAAAAAAAAAAAAAAAAAAAAAACCAAAGGGAGTAAGTGCCAAATCTGAAAGTTACTATCTTCAATACGACTTGGTGAAGTAATGGCTTTGAAAGTACATTTTGGGGACCAATGTTGTAGTGTTGTGGGTTAAGCCATCATCTGTGATGGCAGCATCCCACAGGAGCATTGGTTCAAATCCCTGCTACCAAATTTCAAATCCAGCTCCCTGCTAACCCATGCCTGGGAAATCAGCAGAAGATGGCCTAAGTGCTTGGGCCTCTACCATCGAAGAGGGAGATCTGGATAGAATGCAGACTCCTGGCTTTGGCCTGGCCCAGTCCTGACTCTCTCTCTCTCTCCCTCTTTCAAATACACACACACACACACACACACACTCACACATAGCTTTTAAATAATTCATTTTTTTAAAGATTTTATTTATTTATTTGAGAGGTAGAGTAACAGACAGTGAGAGGGAGAGTAAGAGAGAAAGGTCTTCCTTTTTCCGTTGGTTCACCCCACAATGGCCACTGCGGCTGGTGCGCTGATCCGAAGCCAAGAGCCAGGTGCTTCTCCTGGTCTCCCATGGGTGCAGGGCCCAAGCACTTGGGCCATCCTCCACTGCACTCCTGGGCCACAGCAGAGAGCTGGACTGGAAGAGGGGCAACTGGGACAGAATCCAGCGCCCTGACCAGGACTAGAACCCGGGGTGCCAGCACCACAGGCGGAGGATTAGTCTATGGAGCTGCGGCGCCGGCCAACTTTTAAATAATTCTTTAAAAAAAGGGAGCACATTTTGTGGGCCAAAAGCTTTCCCAACCATTACAGCATTACAGACTAGGTTAATATTGGTACTTCTTTAATGACTTGTCATAATTGTAATTAATTATTTTTGTTAGTTCTCTGTTTCTGGATTATAAATTTCATGAGAACAGAATTATGTGCATCATGCTGCTGGTGCACTTCATGTTTATAACATATAAACAAATGGGATATTTATTTATTTATTTATTTTTGACAGGCAGAGTGGACAGTGAGAGAGAGAGAGAGAGAGCGAGAGAGAGAAAGATCTTCCTTTACCATTGGTTCACCTTCCCATGGCCGTTGCGGCTGGCGCACCGCACTGATCTGAAGCCAGAAACCAGGTGCTTCTCCTGGTCTCCCATGGGGTGCAGGGCCCAAGGACTTGGGTCATCCTTCACTGCACTCCCGGGCCATTGCAGAGAGCTGGACTGGCACAGGGGCAACCGGGACAGAATCCGGCGCCCCAACCGGGACTAGAACCTGAGGTGCCGGCGCCGCAGGCGGAGGATTAGCCTATTGAGCCACGGTTCCAGTCCAAATGGGATATTTATAATAGTACTTGGCATACAGTAACTCCTCAATATATTTGCTTTTTACTTTAATTTCATTTTCATTTTATTTGGAAGGCAAAGAAATAGACTAACACAGAGAGATCTTCCTTCTACTTGTTCACTCCCAAATGCCCACAACAGCCAGGGCTGAGCCAGGGCAGTTAGGAGCCTAGAATTCCATTTGGATCTCCCATGAGGCTATCAGGGACCCAAGTACTTGAACCATCATCTACTCTCTTCCAGGATTGTATTAGCATAAAATTTGATCCAAAGCCAAGTAGTCAGGGCTCAAACCAGGTACTCCATATTTTTTAAGGAAATAATTGAATGATTTCCCAATCAGTTTCTCACATGTGAATGGATTTCCTACATCTCGGTGCTAGCTCAAAATCGTGTAAATGGTAGCCTTGCATAAAATGATTTGTTATGGTTGCAATTAAATCCCAATTTAAGACTGTACTCCTTAGTTTTCACTGACATTTCATCTGAGTCTCTTGGGAAATGATGGCAGTTATTCTTTATACTTAGCATTTGCATAACAGACATGAATACGTTTAATCAGAACATTGTCACAGGAAATAATATATCTTTCAGCCTGAGTAACAAAACTCTATGCGGCGTTATAGTAATACAATTATTTTAGGTAAAGATGATGTTTGTGTACAGAATGCCTGAAACTGTGATCAACATATCTAATTTAACCCTAACAAATGCAATATTATGGTATCTCTATGAATTCCTTGATTTTTCAGATAAATACACTGATGCTCAGAGAGGATATTAACAAGATAGTAATTGGAAAACTGCTCTGTAAATCTATGCAATTTCCCTCTAGAGAGGGACTCAAAGCTGCTACACTGTACCCTTATTAAGTAGCATAAATATTGAGTTTGTTAAACCTTCCAAATTATGTCTCATTGGTAATTTCTAAAGGAATGGATTTTTCTAGAATGAATTAATTAAAAATGATGAAGGAGATTAAATTTTTTCTCCTTGCTTTAAAGAAAGGATAGGATGTTTAGTGATGTATTGTTCTTTTTCCAAAATGGTATTGTAAATTTTCATGGCAACTTCTATCTTTTTGTAGTTTTACCTTTATAGGATCATACATGGTGCAACAGAGACAATGTAATATTTCTTTAAATTTATGTTCCTTTTGTACTTTCCCTTCATGGCGGATACTAAGTTTATCAGCAATATGGTAGAATGGAGCTTTGTATACAGGAGTGGACTATAGGCATTCCTTTCTTCCACTTGATAAATAACTAAAAGTTGGAGGAATGTACCCAAATAACATTCAAAAGGTCCTAAGAGCTGAGCAATGATGATGATTTCTTGTGTTATGATACTCCTAACTGATAAAGATAGGATATGGAAAACATTGGCAGATAACACTTTTTGCACCATAAATATCTCAGGGAATGTATGTGACCTGGGAAAAGTAGTGAATGTATGAAAGAACACAGAGAATGTGTGAAGAGAGAATTTGTAATGTTTCTTGAATTGTTTTATATACTTATTGAGATTCTATTGACCTACAGTAAATTGCATGTGTCTACAGTGGACAATTTGACAGACTTTGACACATAGACTTATCCTTGGATCTACCACAAAATCAAAATAAGATACTGATTTCTATCAGCACCAAAAGAATCCTCATCCCGTTCATAACTCTGCCCTCTATTTTGTCTGGTATATTTTACTTAGCATGATTATACTGAAATAATTCTAAAAGCTCATATGTTTAATGTGAATATTTATGGCATTCTATTGTTTAAATTTAGGACAATTTGTCTAATTATTGATAGATATTTGGATGTTTACAGTTTGGGCTATTAGAAATAAAGCTGCTATGAACATTTGTGTCTAAGTATTTTATAGACGTATTTTTGACTTCTCTTAGGTGAAATAGCTAGGTTAAAAAGATGTATTTTAAACTTAAAAAATAAAATCCATTATTTTAGTACTTTCACGTTTACAGGAAAAATGAGTGAAACGTGTACAGAGTTCCCATAAAGTTTCTCAGAGCCCTCATCATTTCCCCAATTGTTAACATCTTATATTAATATGGTATATTTGTTTACAAGTAGTAAGCCAACCTTGATACCTTGACTAAAGTTATTAGTTCACATTAGGGTTCACTGTTAATGTTACAGATTCTGTGGGCTTTTTTAAGTGTGTAATGAAACGTATCTACTCTTAGAGTATAATACAAAATTTCATTGCTTTAAAAATCCTCTGTTCTCCAATTCATCTTGTTTGAGTGCATCTTTACAAGGAAATTTTATGAAGAAATATTACAGATGGTAAGACATGAGATTGTCTCTCTGGAGCAGAAACAATAGATCAACAAGAAAATAGCAGCTGTTAGGGAGGAGTAAAAGCACAGTTCATTCAGACAGCCATCCTTCACTGATAGTACTCTGAACTGGAAAAGTAAGCAAAATTCCTTTGTGCTTTTCAGAAGAGAATGGAAAACTGAGGGTTAAATTATTGGATGTCATATTACACCTTTGACGTGGCAAGACATGCACGGAACTTTACTCCTCCTAGGAACAACACTGTTAGAAACATGAAACACAGTGCTGAAACAACTTCTATCCTCCCAAATATAGCTCTCACACAAACTGATGGGTTAAATGTCTCGATTTACTTATAAATGTTTGGATTTTATGTATGTTTCTCTTTGTGTGTACTTTCTTATCGTTGAAGTCATTACACTGCTTCTTAACCGAGGCACTGGTAGAACAGGCAATTGGAAGGGAGGCAAGAAGTCACGAAAGGACACAATCTGAGGGCACTGATAGTGTATGAAATGTTCAGAACTGTAGGGAAAAGTTTTATGGCAACCGGAGGGCAATATAAAGTATTAAGTACCCAGGATTAGGCAAATAGGATCTTTAGCAGAAGAAAGCCAAAGGGAAAATGAGGACACAGTTGACCATATACTGCATCTGTCAGAGAATTTATACCTCTCCTAGGATTAGACTCAGTTTTAACTGCCAAAAAGAAACGTAAAAGATGGTAGCATGAGTACATTTGTCATAAACATTCATCTGCATTTGCGCATTATCTGCACATTATTTATCTCCAGTGCCACACTAACCCTGTCTCTATCAAAATGTATGACACATTTTCAGAAAAGTGGAAAAAGTACAGTAGACAGGAGGATTTATTTTAAAGGTACTTGTAGCAGTTGCTGCCCATACCCCTTACATTTTTCAAGTGAAATAACAACTTCGTCTGAGTTTGTTTGTTTTTTCCCCATTGACACTCATGTTTCAAGAAATGAACACTGCCCTCCATCCCTCTTAGCTGTCCTCATCCAGTGAATCCCTGGCTCCTTGGACTGGTTTACATTTGATACAAGCATTTTGCATATCTTTCAGAATTTTCTCATGGATTCTAGCTCCAGAAGCGCACTGTGGTAAGTGGCTTGAAATGATGGCCTTTGCTCACTGCCTTTCCTTCAAAAGGCCAGTTTCACGCTTGCAATCAGAGTCACTCCATTTTCAAAACGGTTACTATTCATTCAAATCTATGTCTGCAATTCTGTCCCCTGGCCAAAATACAGATAACTTATAGAAATAAAAATTAGGGGCTGGTGCCATAGTGTAGCGGTAAAGCTGCTGCCTGTGGTCCTGGCATCCATATGGGAGCCAGTTAGAGTACCAGATGCTCCACGTGCAGTCCCGCTCCCTGCTAACACACTTGGGAAAGTAGCAGAAAATGGCCCAGGTTCTTGGGCCCCTGCACCCACTTGGGAGACACAGAAGAAGCTCCTGTCTCTTGGCTTCAGATCAGCTCAGCTCTGGCCTTTGTGGCCATTTGGTGAGTGGACAAGCAGATGGAAGATCTCTCTCTCTCTCTGCCTCTGCTTCTCTGTAACTCTGCCTTCACATAAATAAATAAATATCTTTTAAAATATTAGAGAAATAAAGTATGAAATTATCAAAATTTGAGGTATAATAATGGATAATCTTTGAGAGCTTCAAAATCTGCTTATTAGGTATATGTTATTAGGAAACATGAACACTGAGGCTTTAGTTATATTTAACAGAAACTGAAGCAGTTTTTTATACATTGCAGACACTCCACTAAGTTCATTGGCATGCTATTTTCTTCTCACAATATATTACCATTTAACTTTGTTAACAACTGAGTATGATTTTCATTCATTGGATTCATAATCTCTGCCTCATTAGGTTCCAGCAATTGGAGAATAAGTCACAATTGTACAACAGTGAAAATAATAATTGTATAAGCCTAGACTATTGGATAGACCTTCAAACCTTCTTTGAAAAATCCCTACGCCAAAACCACAAAAATGGAAGGAAGGCATGTCTTGACTGTTTTAACAAAAAACTCTCCTTTATCATGTAGCATCTACCGTTTAACATATCCTACCTCTACTCTGGCTTTGCTTCTGGAAACATCTGTTCAGGCTATTGCCAGTTGTGAAACTAGTTGGGAAGTGCCTTATTTCTGTGACTGTGAATCAGTAATTCTTTGATTGCTCCTAACATAATGCTTCTTAAGCTTTGTCTCAATGTACATTGCTTCTTAATTTTGGAGAGCTTTTCTAGGAAAGGTATTGCTGCTTTTAATATTTCTCCTTCAGTGCACTTAATATATCGGCCTTCTGTTTTGTCAGCTGTAAGGTTTCTGCTGAGATATTCATGGTGAGCCTTATTAGAACTTCTTTATGTGTGATATGCTACTCTTTCTACATTGCTTTCAGGAGATTCTCTTTTGTCTCATCTTTCATGTTCGATTGCTTGTTTGACTTGGGATAGATGTGTTCATTGGTGTAGTCTTGTTTAAATTTTATCTAATCGGAGACTTCTAACAACCCTATACCTGGATATTTATATATTTCCCCAGATTTTGGAAATTTTTTTGCTATTATTTTTAATCTTTTTTTCTTCTTCTTTTTTTTTTTTTTTTTTTTTTTTTTTTTACAGGCAGAGTGGACAGTGAGAGAGAGAGACAGAGAGAAAGGTCTTCCTTTGCCGTTGGTTCACCCTCCAATGGCCGCCACGGCCAGCGCGCTGCGGCCGGTGCACCGTGCTGATCCGATGGCAGGAGCCAGGTGCTTTTCCTGGTCTCCCATGGGGAGCACCTGGGCCATCCTCCACTGCACTCCCTGGCCACAGCAGAGAGGTGGCCTGGAAAAGGGGCAACCGGGATAGAATCCGGCGCCCCGACCAGGACTAGAACCCGGTGTGCTGGCGCCACAAGGCGGAGGATTAGCTTAGTGAGCCGCGGCACAGGCCGCTATTATTTTTAAAAGTAGGTTTCATTCTCTTCTCTATGTACCTCAATTCTTGAATTCTTGAATACTTACTCTTTGATGCTATCCTATACACCCTGTAAGCTTTCTTCATTGACTTCTCATTTTTTTCTCCTTTAATCAAATATTTTTCAAGTATTTTGTCTCTAAGTCCATTCTTTATTCTTGATCAATTATTCTGTTGATTCTCTATTGTGTTTTTCATTTCATTTATTTTTCACTCAGAACTTGATTTTTTTTCCAGCCTATACTAAAGATTTATTTTTTTTTATTTTTTAACTTTTATTTAATGAATATAAATTTCCAAAGTACAGCTTATGGATTACAATGGCTTCCCTCCCCATAACGTCCCTCCCAACCGCAACCCTCCCCTTTCCCACTCCCTCTCCCCTTCCATTCACATCAAGATTCATTTTCGATTCTCTTTATCCTTAGTGTGCTGTACATTGTGATTTAATGCTAAAACTAGTACTCAAACAGTATTTTTCACTTTATGTTTCTGTGTGTGAGCAAACTGTTGAAATCTTTACTTAATGTATGCTAAACTGATCTTCTGTATATAAACAGAACTTGATTTTTTAAAGAATAGTTTTAATTTCTGTTTAATATCATTTCATTTGTTGTCTTATTTCATTGAACTAGTTTTATTTCCTGAAATCCACTGGGTTTATTTTTCTTAAAAAACAGATTTATTTATTTGAGAGGCAGAGAGAAAGAGAGAGAGAGAGAGAGAGAGAGAGAGAGAGAGAGAGAGATGAGCCAGACATACATCTTCCATCTTCCATCTTCCGATTCAATAATAATAATAATAAATTGCTGCAACAGCCAGAGCTATGCCAGGCTGATGTGAGGAGCTTCTTCTGGATTTTCCATGTGGATGCAGGAGCCTAGGGACTTGGGCCATCTTCTGCTGCCTTTCTAGGTGCATTAGCAAGGGCCGATCATAAGTGGAGCAGCTGGGACTCAAATAGGCACCCATATGGGATGCTGGCACTGCAGGCCACGGATTATCCCACTATACAATAGTGCCAGCCCTTATTGAGCATTCTTGAAATAATTATTTTAATTGTTAGATGATCAGCTCCTCTACCTCCTTTTCCTTAGGGTCAAATCCTGGGAACTTACTGCTATCTTTAGGTGAGTTTTTGTCTCCTTTTGTTGATATATCATTGCCTTACATCGGTATCTGTGCATTTGATGGAAAAGCCATTTAATCTGGACTCAAAGGCTGTTTTCAGTATGGAAAGACCTTCTCCATTCATGGGAAGAGACGGGTGCTTGCTGGGTATGGATTAGTGAGTAGAATGGTGCCAGCAAGGGTGCCATTTGTAGTGTTGCAGTGCTTTCAGCTGAGCTTAGTGTTGATGCTGCTTGCAAGGATCCCGAGACCAATACTGGAGTCAACAGCGGCAATGAGCATTGGTGCCTTCAGAGGCAACTGCTACAAACATTCTCCCAATCTCTTTCTCCCAACACAGATCTTGTGGTCGTGGTGATCTCTCTTTGCATGCATCTTGCTCATGGGTCCACTGATAGCATCAGTATCTGGTATGTGGAATATGTGAAGAAGCCACAGAACTGAGGCCTGAAATATGGCCATGTTTAGAGGGAATGTGGCTGTCCAGTTGTTCTGTTGGGAACAGCTGTTGGTTACCCTGGTGACAAAAGATGATGGTGTCCAATGCATCAATGTAGAGCATTCCATTGTGGACAACAATGGTTTCCATTACATACTGACACCAATATTGTCTACTTTCTTTCTTTGTTCCTAGTAATCTCCTGGTGTCTCATGTTTGCAGATCTCAACAAAAATCCTTTCTTTGTAAGAAGTCTCCATTACTTTCCTCCAATGTGTTGCTGAAGTTTCTTTAAGGGCCCTTTCTTGTGTTGGTTCTGTCCACTTATTTCCAAGCCATAGCATTATCATAATTTAAAGCACCATCTTTCACTGACAAATCCTTGTAACATCTTCAATATGAAATATCTATTGGTAGGATCTAATCTTCATGTATTGATATATGCTCTACCATGCAGACATACTTTTTACCTGATGCCTTAAAATTATTGATTTTTCCACCAGTCACATGGTAAATTCCAAATTTTAACATGCTAAACAAAATCCTGTATTATCTAATCTCTCATCTCCAATTCAGTCTCATCCAATTTCACAATCCATTCTATCATGCAAGAATAACAAACAAAAAAACCTTGGCAGTATATGAATGATTTATTACTGTGTTCCTTTTGCAGATATTTTTAAAAGATATATTCAAAAGGCAGAGCTACAGAGAGGGAAAGACATGCAAAGAGAGAGAGAGAGAGAGGGAGGGAGGAGGAGAGAGAGAGAGAAGGAGGAGGGAGAGAGAGAAGGAGGAGGAGGGAGAAAGAGAAAGAGGAGGGGGGGGAGGGAGAGAGAGAGAGAGAGAGAGAGAGTCCTGTCTATTGGTTCATTTCCCAAATGGCTACAACAGCCAGATGCTAGATATGGGCCATGCCAAAGCCAGGAGCCAGGAACTCCATCCCAGTTTCCCAGGTAGGTGGCAAGGTACCAAGCATTTGGTCATCTTCTGCTGTCCTTTGAGGCTCATTATCAGGGAATTAAATTGGAAGTATAGAAGATGCCAGCTTCACAAGTAGTGGCTTAGCCTACTGGGTAAAATTCCAGCCATAGGTCTTTTTGCAAAAGGAAATTTGGTAATTGATTTTTTTTATCTCTACCTCCTCAGCCCCAGTAGTGTCTACATGAAAACGTTCATGATACTCTCTGATATACTTGAGATTTACCTCTCATATTTATTATCACTGTAACCAGCTCCCCTTTCTATTACAGATCATTGTAATCTGAGGCATTCTTTTTAAGTTACCTATTCTTTGGAAGAAGGGACAATGTACCACTTGCCTGAGAAAGTACAGGGCACTACACAAGGTCTAGAACAAGTAGGACCTCATTAAAATAAATTTTAAATGGATGACTAAGCATACATAGCATCTTTTCCCTCCACCTTTATTTGTTTTTCTGGTTTCTTCTAAAACCTTTAAGTTCCCACTCCACCCTCTCCAGCATCTACATGCTCAGATTCTCATATTTGGCAGATTATCTGAAACAAGAATACATAATCCACTCAAAAGAGGAAAAGAAGGATAGGATGAAATGAGAAAGTGAGAAAGGCAAGATTTTTTTGGATCTCTCATATATTGTTAATACTGATGTGGAAGAACTGAGTTCATGGGGAAAATAAACCAGCAACCTGGAACCTCTCTCCCTCAGACTCGTTACTGGTATGGTCTCATCTCTCCCAGAGCCGTCATCCTTTCACATACATGCTATCCCTAGCACTTCGCTTCTCACCTTTCCTCACATCTCAGGGCATCTCAGGATAGTGTCTAATATTTTTATTCCTTTAAAATCCCCAGATTTGAGGCTACAATTTTCTTTTTCTGCAGTTTTAATTGATATTTGTGTTAAAACAGACACATCTTCCAGGAAATAAGTATTATAAATTTGAATTGCCAAATTTGATTCTAGAATGATTTTCTTCTTAGTAAGAATGCTGTGACAGCAGTACATACTTTAATTTTCTGTGTGTATGTACAAATGAAATTTATAATAAACTGGAAAGAAATTAGAACCAAAAATTACTCAGCTGTGATTTTTTATAGGTGGATCATATTTCTGTTCCTTAGACTCCAGGTGATTCCAGGCATGACTGAATTTTTTCAAGATAACTGGTGCTGGAGCTTAGAGGTCAAAGACAGAGAAGTTTCTGAGGAAAGCCAAGACTTCAAATCCCCTTTCCTAGAAGAGATTAAATCAGCTAGTTAAGTTACTTGGAATTCGGATTGGGAGTAGGAATTTCTCATCTGAATTCCGAAGGTTCTAAATCAGATTCATAGGAAAATATTTAAATAATTGGCAAGCACTTTTCATTAATTAAAAAAGGAATACAAACTTGCTGCTAAAATTTAAAATATCAAAAGCAGTTGCAGATATTGAAGATATAAAATTGAAAAATGAAAATTATGATGGACAGGAACAAAAACTACTGTTGTCAAGCTATTTTCAATTCAGGCCAACTTCCCAGAAAGCAGTTTGAGGTCAACAGATGTCTTGAATGTGTCAATTGTGATAGCATACGAGACAAAACATTTGTACTTAAAGGCATGAGACAAGATAAGTTGGGATCTGCATCCCCTCATTCATTACATTTCAGGTCTGGATCATTTGGAAGAAAAGTTCTGTAACTGACAATAATAAAATATAAACGGCTTTGTTCCCCAGGCTTTTCAGAGTGGATCTTTTACAATCCTCAGAAATGAAGTGCCAAAATCTTTACAGGAAGAACAATGGATTACCAAACTTGTGCTTAGAGTCTCTATTAAAATGTACAATAACATCATCCAGGTTTCACAACTGGGAAGAAAAACCTTGATAATTATAAATATTATCAGGATATTATGAGACCTTTCATGTGGTCTTAAAAGGTTTTCTGTTCTGTGATCTTTAAAAAGACACCAAGAATTACCAAGTACCAAAGTCTGTTTAAATAAAGAATGCAATTTCATGTAGTGTTTCAAGCCATGGAAACCTTAAAAAAAATAGATATCAGGTAGTATTATATTTCCTAGAATAATATAGTTTTTATGTTTGACAAATATTAGCTAATAAAGGTTTCTGAAGAAAGTTAAAGCCGTTGAACTTGTGAAGAAATGAATTTTATGTAATCTGTGGGTTAAATTTATGTACAATTTTGACAATGGGACAGGGAAGTGTTGAAATCATAATACTAAGAGATGAGCATAGGAGTAGAAAAGGTCAATACCAGTGTGTCAAAAAGGGAGTTAACGTGGGCAAAATATAATTTCACAAGATACATAGAAAAGCTTTATCAACAGCAATCAAAATCTATTGCAGGAGGAACTTGAATTTCACATGGTCTTCAGAGATGCTGTAAAAGCAAAAAAATTTATGGAGTCTTTCTTTAGGAAGAAAAATGTAAAAAAAAGAAAAACACATTTAAAAAAGCAATACAGAGAAAATATAGCCTCAAAGTTTTGTTTTAAAAGTTATCAGTTACCAAACCATAGCATCTAATTGTAATAAGTGTGCTGATCTTAGATCACCAGTAATCATCTGTACAACCTTTGACAAATCTCTTTACTTCTCTGCATCTCAGGATTCACATTTGTAAAACGAGAAGGTTCTATTACATAATTGTTGAAGTTCTTCCTTATTCTGTGATTCAGGAAATGCAAATGCTAAAAGATCTATTAAGAAATTTCACTTTGTTTCAAACTGTCCAGAATTGTGTGCATATTCACATATATATCTAATAAGCTAGTTAATATAATAGAGACTATATTCTATACTATAATTTTTCAGTCTCATCCTAAAGATTGCATATAATCTTAGCTAGAATGTAACTTAAAAGTAGCAGGAGTTTATGCTCCATTACAGCAGGCTATATGGGCTGTGTATTGGTTGCAAGGATTGTATTATTTCTATTTTAAATAATAAAATTTGACAGTCATGAAAAAGATCAATTAGAAGAGCAAAGAAAAGCACAATCTATTAGTATCCTAAACAAGGCTTAAAAGATGGCTATAATGATGTTATTGTAATTAATGGACATCTTCAAACATTTCTGAAAGGATCTATTATGAATAGTTTTCTTTGGTGAAATACAGCACAAAACAAAATATGGGTTATTTCTTATTTTAAATATTTGAATTTTTAAAAACAGCCAGCTATATTTCTATGGCCCCTTATAAATTAAGATACATATATGAATTTAAGGAGGTCAGGTATAACCCTGTGTGTGGCTATAACTTGTAAGTATTATGAGCATTTCCAGCTGACAATGTGAAACAAACACAAGTGGAAAATGGGCATGGAAACCAGTTCTGTGGCACAGAGTTAAGTCAGTTCAAGTCCTGGCTCCTCCACTGCTGATCCAGCTCTCTGGTAATATACATGGGAAAGTAATAGAAGATGGCCCAAGTGATTGGACCAGAGCACACATATGGGAGAACCAGATCAATCTCCTGGCTTTGGCCTGCTCAGGTCATGGCC
Source organism: Oryctolagus cuniculus (assembly GCF_051225735.1). Classification (NCBI taxonomy): domain Eukaryota; kingdom Metazoa; phylum Chordata; class Mammalia; order Lagomorpha; family Leporidae; genus Oryctolagus; species Oryctolagus cuniculus. The sequence continues at coordinate 74,416,609 of NC_142869.1, forward strand.
ATTGTGGCCATTTGGGGAGTAAGGCAGCAGATGGACGATTCTCTCTCTCTGCCTCTCTCTCTCTTCTGTAAGTCTGCTTTTCAAATAAACAAATTTTTAAAAAATAAAGAGAAGGGGCCTCTACCTCACTCCTAGTCTATCTTCCATGATATCTTTCAGAATGCCTATGAATTTGCCCTTTAGGGATCTGTTCCATAATGTTTAAAGATGCAGGTGATAAAAAATTGGCAGAAGCTATGAATTTCTGCAGGGCAATTAACTTTCAAAGTTAAGACCATGTTGACAATATTCCTAGATGTTTTGTATTCCACCTCTGCAGACTGAAATATCAGCAAGACTTCATGAGGTGCTTTTGTCACAATCTGGTATATTATAGAGTTTTTGGAAGTAGCATTCTTTTTTTTTATTTTTTGACAGGCAGAGTGGACACTGAGAGAGAGAGACAGAGAGAAAGGTCTTCCTTTTTCAGTTGGTTCACCCTTCAATGGCTGCTGCAGCCGGTGTGCTGCGGCCAGTGTACCATGCTGATCCATAGCCAGGAGCCAGCTGTTTCTCCTGGCCTCCCATGTGGGTGCAGGGCCCAAGCACTTGGGCCATCCTCCACTGCACTCCCGGGACATAGCAGAGAGCTGGACTGGAAGAGGGGCAACCGGGACAGAATCCAGTGTCCCAACCGGGACTAGAACTTGGGGTGCCGGTGCCGCAGGTGGAGGATTAGCCTATTGAGCTGTGGCGCTGGCCAAGGAAGTAGCATTCCTTATAACCAAACAGCACTGGTTTGCTATACTTATATATTCACTAACTATGCATATAATTGTGTATATATATATATATATACACATGTATGCACATATGTGTGTACTTCCACTGTGTGTGTATATATATACCTATATATATATGGATATATATGTGTACTTGTATAGATACTTTATCCAGTAAGCCAGTATAGATGATCCAACCCAAAAATATGGAATGTAATAAAAAACTAGGTCATGCTTGCTAGGTTTTGGCACTGTGGGGGAAAGAACAATCTCTCTTCTTTCCCTGAGCTATATGCAACAGAAAATAGAGGATGAGAGGCATACTAGGAACAAAGGGAATTTAGGGCAGACTTATCTTTGATTATTCAATTTCCAAATATATTGCCCCAAAAGCAATGATGAAGGAAAGCAGGCTAACAGACTTTGTTTTAAAGCATGTGACTGTTTTAACAGAATGATGGAAACAGAAGTATAGTGATGAGGAATTGCACACCTATAAAGTACTTATGCATCATTAGCATCATTTATCAACATAAAGTGTTGTAGCTACAGTTTGGTAAGAAAAATCTAGTGCTGCTTATATGCTTTGTTCTATTTTTCTCCTCTTAAATAATATTGGGTGATTTGCAAATAATGTTTCTTTTTACTAATGCAAAGCTACACAAATCTGCATTTCCAGGAAGATGAAATATTTCACCATGATGAGTGACAAATATTCCCCGACTTAGTATAACAGCTAATAGAAAATATCACCATGCCACGCAGAAAGAATCAAAAATCATGTCAATTATGGGAAGCAACAAAAGGTATCTGTTTCCTGTTTTTATCCCAGTCTCTAAAGTAACCTAATGCAAAAAGGTCAATTAATGCAGTGTTTCATGCAGGTTATATAAGTGCCCCAATTGGATGGTCCAGTTATTTCTCAAGGACTTCTGCACAGCTAGCTAGATTTAGATTTATAAAAAAGGAATTAGAGTCATCAGGTGTTAGACAAAATGAAATTGTTCTACACAAACAGGTAATACTTTGTCACCAATACTAATTCAGGTATATTTTTGGTGTGTTACCGAGCGATGAAACAAAACATAGAATTTGCAAAACTGGGAACCATATAGAAAGGACATGATGTCACAGGAGTATTCCTCGCAGAGTATTAGGGTGGATTTCACTCTGCAATTCAACATGTTTCAAATGACAGGACTCCCATTGTATTCCTCAGAGCATGATTCCACAACACAGAGATCTCATTACGCATCACAAAATGTTTTCTGATATCCAATTCCTCCTCCTGTTTTATTTCTTTAAAGCTGGCTGGAATGCCTTAAATATATCTGCTCTCTAACAGGGGTTCAGGTTTCCCTGGGGCCTGAGTGATTCTAAGAGTCACCTGATGCTCTTTTCCAAGCCTCTGCTCCTCACTGACTCCTCTCCCTCCCCTCTGCTTAGAATACAGCAGAGCAGTCACACCTATTTTCAGTTTTCTTAGTTTCCTTTCTTATTCCACTGTCCTTACTCATACTCTCCTTGAATCTCCTCTCTCTTTCCTTCTTGGCTGCCCTAAATGTAGAGCATCCTTTTTCAAGGGAAAAATCTGTTTTTCATGACAATAGTAACTATCCTTTTTTTCACCATCTGTCAGGGGTGATAAATGAAATTTTCTCTGTGGTTTTAACATTTCATGTGCTGCACTTTTCTTTTATAGAAAGCTCTACTATTTTTAAATCTGACATTATTAGTAATTAGGATTCAAAAGTACATAAGATTAGGCTTGAGAGATTGAAAGGAAGCAAAGCCACTGAATTTTTCAATAGTCAGTGACTTTTAGTTATAGGTACAGATTGTAGGGCCAGTGCATGATATTTGATGTAAGAGACTTAGGGATGGGGAAGCTTTATCCTCCTTTGCTGTATTAGCTTGTTTTGAAGTCTCTGACACATCCCCCAATCATTCCAATAATTGCCTGCTCCTAGAAACATTGTGTAGAGGACTTTTAAAGAGATATTTTGCATATACATGGAATTCTAATCCATGTCCTAACTCCTCTCATCCACAAATCACTAACATTTTTTCCTAATAGACTATAACTTTTCTTTTGTAATTAAAAATTGTGTTAAAATCTTCAATCACCCAATATCTTTATGAGTAAGGAAATCACCATTTAAGGGAGCTCTTAATTTTTATGGAAAATGCCTATTAACAAGTCACATATTCTCAAAACTTTTTTCACTAAAACAAATATCTTTTAATTCCATTTCCACAAATTTTTGGATGAATCCTTTGTATTATCTCCCCCAGCCCATCCCACCCCCACAGCTAGCATCTCTGTCTGCCAGTTAACTCAGAGAAAAACTTCCCAGTGCTTGATCTTGTTTAATCATTATGTGACCTATAATAGAAATGCCATTATCTCCATTTATACAAAAGAGGAAACTGTAATAGAGAGAAGTAATTTTATTTGCTGGAAGTCACACCAGGAGTGTGTTGCACAAGGGTCCTGTTATATGCTGACTGATAAATATTGATCTGAATAAAGTTTTTGCTTTTTAAAGACCAAGATGAATCTTAATTAAGATTAAAGAGTATAACCATAATTAAAAACTCTTATCCAATTTATTTCTCATTTTTCTTCTATATCAAATCAGGTAATAGTTTATTTTTATTCTTATCTTTAACCAGTCATGTTAACTTATTTGGATTTAATAATTTTTAAGATGCTTAATTTTTTAAAAGATTTATTTTATTTATTTGAAAGACAGAGTTACAGAGAGAGAGACACACAGAGAGAAAAGTCTTCCATCTGCTGGTTCACTCCCCAGGTGGCCGCAACAGCCAGAGCTGTGCCCACCGATCCAAAACCAGGAGCCAGGAGCTTTTTCTGGGTCTCCCACGTGGATATAGGGGCCCAAGGACCTGGGCCATCTTCTGTTGCTTCCCCAGGCCATAGCAGATAGCTAGATTGGAAGTGGAGCAGCTGGAACTAGAAGCGGCACCCATATGGGATGCCGGCGCTTCAGGCCAGGGCTTTAACCCACTGTGCCACAGCGCCGGCCCCAAGATGCCTATGTTAATAGTTAGAATCTTCTCCTAACAGCCATATTAAAATTTTCTATTTATAAAAATGAATAGACTTCCTATATTTCACATATACAGTTTTAAGAGCTTAATGATACTTCCCAACCCTACCTTCTCTTCCTAACTCCCAAGAACCATTATTATAAAATATTATTTTTGTCTATTGATGAAAAAGACAAACTGGATTAAATTTTATCCTTTGACAATTCAACATTTTTTAGAAATTTAAAGCAATAAATTCTGAATTGAAATTTATTCAGCCCCTTCATATAAATATTATGGCATTTACCTTTTAGCTGCCTGCAAGGCTGAAAAAATTGAACTCCAAAAGTCCAGTGAAATTTAGAAATGAAATAGATGGCAAATGAAAGAAATTGACAAATATTCTCATTTCCTATATTCACTTAAACAACATGATGTAGACAGAAGTGTGTGTGTGTGTGTGTGTGTGCACATGTGTGTGGTATGTGTATTCACATATACATATAAGTATCAAAAATCCTTTTGGAAAACTTGACCTTGCAACATTTGGTGTTTCTAAAACTGGCAGATGTCTTACTATAGATCACTGCAACATGGACCCATTTATTTGATAAAATTCTAGTAATTGACTCAAACAAAAAATAATTTAACTTTTTTTTCTTGGACAACTGATATTGTATCAAAGCCGTTATGGAAATAGGAAGAATGTAGAGGCAGCAAACTCTTTCTTCTGTTTTTATATCCATTTTTCCCCCCAAAATACTTGGATAATCTGATATACATATATTTTTATTTTAAACTTAATTTTGCTTTACTTATTTATTCATTTGAGAAATAGAGGGATAGACAAAGAGAGCCCCACCACTAGTTCACTTCCAAAATGCCTACATAGCAAGGGACTCCACCTGAGTCTCCCAAGTGAGTGTCAAGTAGTTCGGCTATTACCTATTGCCTCTCAGAGTACACAGTATGGAGCTGGGATGGAGAGTAGAGCTAGGATTTGACTGGAATGCAAGCATTCTGTTAGATGATGGGGGCATCACATTCTCGGGCTTAACCAATGTGCCCAATGCCCACCCTCTAAATGTATCTTTAAATTTTTAGAAATTTATTTTGGAAAGGACTAAGAAGATGATACCAAAAATCACAGAAAAATATTTTTATTTTATTTTTTTGAAAAATTGGGAGGGAAACTGTATTGAATTTGAAACTTTAAAGCAAAAACAGTGCACAATTCACAAAACAAAACTTACGTTTCTTTTGATAGGTCAAACAGCATCTAATTGAATTGTACTAGAAACTGAAACATTGGCTTAAAATGTAGTTGAAATGTATAATGTTCTTTTAACAAAAATGTGAAGCCCCAAGAAGAATAAATTTAGCTTGGTTTTATAGCATTTTTCATACAGAATATATATCTGTCATAATGTAATTTTATCATATAACAATTTATCACAGAACTCTCCATTATGTTCTTCAGAGAGACAACTATTAAAAATTAATGAGTTCTACTACACATTCCCAGGATACAAATAATACATTTTTATTATGTTTGGAGTTTTTTTCAAAACAAATCATACTAAATGCATTTCAGTTTTATGTGTTTCCATAAAGAGAAATAGCTTTTTGAGAATTGTTGATGTTGGTTTAGTGAATAACAATATAAATTATGCTATATATACACTGTGGAGTACTACTCAGCTGTAAAAAAATGAAATTCTGTCTTTTGCAATCTGATGGATGCATCTGGAAGCCTAAGTATATGCATACTTAGTGAAAAACACCCTTCCCAAAAAGACAGATATTGTATGTTTTCCGTGATCTGAGGCAACTAATAGAGTGCCTGAAATGTAATGCATTAGTAAAGTAGATATTTTGAGATTTGATGATTATCTATAACCCTTGTCTCTTCCATTGAGGAAAAGTTTTTTTGTTTTGTTTTCTCTTCATCATAATATTTTAGTAAGTGCAGGATTAAATATATGATCATCAAGTAAACTGAAAATAGATCTGTGTGAAAATTAAGAGTGGGGATGTGAGAGGGATGAGGAGGAAGGGTTAGAGCGTGGGAAGGAGGGAGGATGGAGGTGGGTGGGTAGTGTCACTATATTCCTAAATCTGTATATATGAAACATATGAAACTTGTATAACTCAAAATTAAAAAGTATATTTAAACTTATTTTTAAAAGCCATGATTTTTCACTGTTATTGATTTCAATGGAAACAAAGATCTTGGCATCATGAACTTGAAAAATACATATTTTGCAAATATTTCTTCTTTCCACAGTATTTCAGAACTGCAGAGTTACATCACTATATAAATGTCATGAATAATTATAATTATGAACTGAAACTATGAACTGAAATTATGAACTGAACTATATACAGCAAAACAAATCAGCTTTGTCTTCCAAAATTTGAATGGACTATGATTCTTTTAGAAGTACTTTATATTCATTTTAAACCAGTTTCTCTCACTAGTCCCAGTGATCAATTTCTGTTCACAATTGATCATAATGATAGGACTAAGAACCAAAGGGATCACATAAACAAAAATAGTGTCTGCAAATACTAGCTGATAGAATAAAAAAGGGAGAGAATGATCCAACATGGGAAGTGAGATACACAGCAGACCCATAGAATGGCAGATGTCCTAAACAGCACTCTGGCCTCAGAATCAGCCCTTAAGGCATGCGGATCCGGCTGAAATGCCCATGAGAGTATTTCAGGCATGGAAAGCCAAGACACTCTGGGGAAAAAAAAAAAAAAAGCAAAAAAAAAAAAAAAAACAAAACACCTAAATGAAAAATCTCTGCGAGTGAGATCCCAGTGGAAAGAATGGGTCATCAAAGAAGGAGGTGCCTTTCTCTGAAGGGAGGAGACAACTTCCACTTTGACCATGGCCTTGTCTAAATATGATCAGAGTCAGTGAACTCAGGGGGCTTCCATAGGCTTGGCAGCTCATGACAAGAGCCTAAGGTGATTACTGATGCCATAAACAAGAATGTCAATTTGTTAAGTCAACAACAGGAGTCACTGTGCACTTACTCCTCATGTAGGATCTTTGTCCTTAGTGTGCTGTACATTGAGATTTAATGCTATAACTAGTACTCAAACAGTATTTTTCACTTTATGTTTCTGTGTGGCAGCAAACTGTTGAAATCTTTACTTAATGTATGCTAAACTGATCTTCTGTATATAAAAAGAATTGAAAATGAATCCTCATGTGAATGGAAGGGGAGAGGGAGTGGGAAAGGGGAGGGTTGCGGGTGGGAGGGACGTTATGGGGAAGGAAGCCATTGTAATCCATAAGCTGTACTTTGGAAATTTATATTCATTAAATAAAAGTTTGAAAGCAAAAAAAAAAAAACCAGTTTCTTTCTCTTTATTGTATTACTTTTTGTTTTCATAACCTTTTTTGGTACCAGATTTTCAGACATATAACTATATAATATGGAAAAATATATTTAAGCCACATTTTCTTTTGAGTAGACAATTTTTAGAACAATGCTAAATTAATTTTTGTGAGATAGCTTACATCATTTCTAGACCAAAATTTAATAAGAATAATACAGATTTTTCACTGTTAACTGATAGCGGTATTGGTTTTGCACATTCTCTTGTCCAAAACCTTAATTTTACCCTAATTTTATTCTAATTCTGTCTTGAAGCTTATATTTAAGAATTTTCCAACCTAATTCTAATGTTGAGGAGTTTCTTCTTTATTTTATAATTAAGAATAAATGTTAAATGTCATTAAATTTTTTAATTGTTTTGTCAACATTTTTGCCATTTATTTGTGATCCATACACCTTTGATAGTTCTTTTTGTGTCTTCTATTTATAGACCTGTAAAACAGATTCTCGTTGACCTCTTTGTACCCTACATGAGCCCCATTTCTTCCAGTGTACAGTGATTTTCTCCCAAAGAAACACATTTATAAATATGGATATGTGGGGCTGATGATATGGTTGCAGTGCCGGCATCCCATATGGGTGCCAGTTTGAGTCCCTGCTGTCCCACTTTGGATCCAGCTTTCTGCTATGCCTTGGGAAAGCAGTGCAAGATGGTCCAAGTCCTGGGGGCTTTGTACCACATGGGAGACCTGGAAGAAGCTCCTGGCTCTAGGCTTCAGATCAGCACAGCTCCAGCCATAGTGGCCATCTGAGGATTGAACCAGTGGATGGAAGACCACACTCTCTCCTCTCTCTACCTCTGCCTCTCTGTGACTCTGCCTTTCAAATAAATAAATCTTTAAAAATATATGAATAGGTTCCCAGACTGGCCAGCAGAATTGAAATTTACCAGTCACTCAACGATTTGACAAAACTAGATACTAATAGTATAATTTCAGCTCTTTGCCAGATTATAATTCAAAAAATGGAAGGCTAGACAGAAGCCAGCAGCTCTTTTTGCAAAGGTAGATACTGGCATCATACAAAGACAATATATTTCCATTATTTCTTGGATTTCAGGGTAATATAGCTAATATTTTCATAACCAGCCACCAAACTGTCGCTAGCTGTCTAGCCTGGACAAACATGTCTATCGCACCCCTGCTTGAGTGGTTTCAGTGTTTCCCAAATGCTTTCAGCATACTGACATACCATGGAATCTGTCTGCTTCCATGTCCCATTGCCACTCTTCCGTTTCACTCTTGCCACCATTAACTCTTGTTTAGACAACTGCTGTTGCATTTCTACTCTTGACCTTTAATATCAATTATTTGGGCAGCCAGAGGATATCAATGAAACATAAATCAAATGACAACACTTTCACTCTTAAAATTTTACATGAGTTTTAAACACAGAATATCATGTAATGTTTTAAACAAGATCTACATGGTCTTTCATGTAGACATGTGTCCACACCTGTAGTTACTCTCTTATTGACAATACCAATGCTGCACCCACCTTCTCTCTAAAAGCTCCGCAAGCCATTTTCTCATTCCAGAGCTTTGAGCCTGTTAATCTCTTTGCCTGTAAGTCTCTTCTCCACACACTGCCTGGATAATTCCATCTCTAGATCTCAACTTCAGTGGCCTTTCCTTAAAGAAGCCCTCCCTAATACCTTACTCTATATTTCTACCTCCTGTTACACTATCACATAGCACACACTTTCTTTCCCATTTCATATAATTAGTAGCTATTTATTTGTACATGTCTAATGATTTTTTCTATAAACTCATGTGTGTTTATATTTTTTCAGAATCCATGCACAGAAAGCATGCCATTCTGTATATATTATTAAAATTAGTGACTGCATGAATAATTTAATAAAGTAATAAATAAGTTTCAAGATATCTACAAAGTTTAATACATGGAATAAAAATATAAAATTGCATCTGAGTACAGTTCATTAAGATCTGTATTTTACAACTGTGTCTAGTCATTATCCAAAAAGAATGAGCTTTATCCTTTAACACTTTTCTCCTGTTCAATTCCCATTCCCCACCCTACTTTTTTGTCCTTAATCAGTTCCCAAAGGACACCGTTTCCTAGCTTCTCATTTTGAACTCACAGTGATATTTGAGATATGTTGACACATCCACCAGCCACTGATGTTTATGGACTGTCAAGTGCCTCATATCTGAATTTCTGGTATCCAAGCATCGCTGAGATTCTGGGATTCACAATCAACACTGAATACTGCCAGTAGCTTGTATTTTTGTTCATAATTAATAATATAGATTTTTCATTCCCCAAATAATTTTCCTATCCTTTTTCTGCATCCTTTATTATAGAAAGAAGTCAAAGAAAGCATTTTATACCATCTCTTTGTGTGTTATTATGGAAATTCTAAGGGCAGATAAACATACTACTCAGGAGTTCTTGCTATAAAATGTGTAGCAGCTATCCTATATTTGATAGATGATTATAGCGGAAATTTTAAAATTTTCTCCTTCTGTGATCAAATTAGAAGATTCTAATGGCATACCAGCTCACATACACAGAAGGAAAATATTCATAAGAGAAAAAATCTGAGAAATGACATTTTACTCCCTCTTCATAACAATAATGAACACCAATTAAACCTAGTTCCACTTTCACCACTTTTACTCAACACAGTACTAAAAGTTTTGGCAAGAGTTCATTAGGGAGGAGAAAGAAATAATAGGCACTGAATTAGAAAGAGGAAGTCATATTGTCCATGTGTTGCAGATGACATGATGTTGTACTTGGAAAAATTAAAAACTCCACCAAAGAATTGATAAACCAATATAGTAAAGCTGAGGTTATAAAATAAACATACAGAAACCAGTAGCTTTTTGGTATGCTAATGATGAATTCACAGAAATAAAAATCAAGGAAGCAATCCCATTCACAATAATCACAGTCAATCACATATTTAGGAATAAATTTAGCCAAATACATGAAGGATCTCTACAATGAGATTTATCTAGCATTGATGAAAGAAATCGTCAAGGATGCAAAAAAAAAAAAAAATTGGAGTGCTGTTCCTTGCTCATGGATTGGAAAAATCAATATCATTAAAAAGTCTACACTACCTAAAGTAATGTATAGATTCAATACAATCCTCATGAAAATACTAAAAACATTCTTATAGAAAAAAAATCTAAAATTCCTATGGAATCACAAACGATCCTGAATAGCCAATGCAATCTTGAGCAAGAAAAAACAAATTAGAGGCAGTACAATAACTGATACCAGAATTTTAAACATACTACAAAGCTATAGTAATTAAAACAGCTTGATACTGGCACAAAAAATCTGTACATATATCATGTGAACAGAATAGAGAGCCCAGAAATTAATCCACCTACATACAGCCAGCTGATTTGAGGAAAAAGTGCTCAGACCATACAGTGCAGTAAGGGTAATCTCTTCGACAAGTGGTGCTAGCAAAACAGGATGTAAATATGTGGAAGAATGAAATTAGATCCATACCTCTCACCATATATAAAAATCAAATCAAGATGGACCAAAGATCTACATTTAAGATCTTAAACTATGAAGCTGCTGGAAGAAAATGTGGAGAAAGATTCAAGATATTGGAATAGGGGTTGACTTCTTGGAAAAGACACACAAAGCAACAAAAAGAAAGCTACAGAAATGACACTTGCACAGCAAAAGAAATGATCAATTGAACACTTAACACCCTGGAGAATGTAAATTAGTGCAGCCACTGTGGAAAATATTGTGAGATTTCTTAGAAAGTTACAAACTCTCTAAGGCAATACCACCCAATATTGTCTGATCTTGTCAGCTAAGCAGGGTGGGGTCTGGTCAGTATTTCCATGGGAGAAAACTAGAAACAGACTTTCGACATGATCCTGCAATCCCACAACTGGGTACATATGCCAAAGACTTCAATTCATTAAAGAGATACCTGCACTACCCTGTATATAGCAGCATGGTTCACAACAGATGGCATTTGGAACTAACCAAGGTGTCTTTCATTGGATGAATGGATGAAGTCCCCCAGACCAAGTGGGATATATCCCTGGTATGCAGGGATGGTTCAGTATTCGCAAATCAATCAATGTGATTACACCACATTAACAAACTGCAGAAGAAAAACCATATGATTATCTCAATAGACGCTGAGAAGGCATTGATAAAATACAACACCCTTTCATGATGAAAACTCTAAGCAAATTGGGTATAGAAGGAACATTCCTCAATACAATCAAAGCAATCTATCAAAAACCCACGGCCAGCATCCTATTGAATGGGGAAAAGCTGGAAGCATTTCACTGAGATCTGGTACCAGACAGGGATGCCCACTCTCACCACTGCTATTCAATATAGTACTGAAAGTTTTAGCCAGAGCCATTAGGCAAGAAAAAAAAATTAAATGGATACAAAATGGGAAGGAAGAACTCAAACTATCCCTCTTTGCAGATGATATGATTCTTTATTTAGGGGATCCAAAGAACTCTACTATGAGACTATTGGAACTCATAGAAGATTTTGGCAAAGTAGCAGGACATAAAATCAGTGCACAAAAATCAATAGCCTTTGTATACACAGACAATGCCACTGCTGAGAAAGAACTTCTAAGATCAATCCCATTCACAATAGCCACAAAAACAATCAAATACCTTGGAATAAACTTAACCAAGGACGTTAAAGATCTCTACGATGAGAATTATAAAATCTTAAAGAAAGAAATAGAAGAGGATACCAAGAAATGGAAAAATCTTCCATGCTCATGGGTTGGAAGAATCAATATCATCAAAATGTCCATTCTCCCAAAAGCAATTTATACATTCAATGCGATACCAATCAAAATACCAAAGACAGTCTTCTCAGATTGGGAAAAATGATGCTGAAATTCACATGGAAACAAAGGAGACCTAGAATAGCTAAAGCAATCTTGTACAACAAAAACAAATCCAGAGGCATCAGAATACCAGATTTCAGGACATACTACAGGGCAGTTGTTATCAAAACATCATGGTACTGGTATAAAAACAGATGGATAGACCAATGGAACAGAATTGAAACACCAGAAATCAATCCAAACATCTACAGCCAACTTGTATTTGATTGAGGATCTAAAACCAATCCCTGGAGTAAGGAAGTCTATTCAATAAATGGTGCTAGGAAAATTGGATTTCCAGGTGCAGAATCATGAAGCAAGACCCCTACCTTTCACCGTACACAAAAATCCACTCAACATGGATTAAAGATCTAAATCCATGACCTGACACCATCAAATTATAAGAGAACATTGGAGAAACCCTGCAAGATATCAGCAATGGGAAAGACTTCTTGGAAAAGTCCCCGGAGGCACAGGCAATCAAAACCAAAATTAACAATTGGGCTGATCGGTGACAACTGACTGAACACCAAAAAGGAAACCTGTTGAAGTGAAATGGACACTATGGGAAACGGTGACTTGATCAGCATAGCCCTGACTGTTAATGAACAACTTAATACATTATCCCTCTTAGCAGTTTTTTTGTCTGTTCTACTTAATATGACTGGTTTAATTCTGTAATTAATACACAGTTATTCTTAAGTGTTGAAAATTAACTGAAATGTGATCCCTGTTAAACATAAGAGTGGGAATAAGAGAGGGAAGAGATGTATAATTTGGGACATGCTCAAGCTGACTTGCCCCAAATGGTAGAGTTAGAAACATACCAGGGGATTCCAGTTCAATCCCATCAAGGTGTCATGTACCAATGCCATCTCACTATTCCAAGTGATCAATTTCAGTTCACAATTGATCATAATGAAAGGACTAAGAGTCAAAGGGAGCACATAAACAAGTCTAGTACCTGCTAACACTAACCGATAGAATAAATAAGGGGGAGAGTGATCCAACATGGGAAGTGAGATACTCAGCAGACTCATAGAATGGCAGATGTCCTAAATAGCACTCTGGCCTCAGAATCAGCCCTAAAGGCATTCTGATCTGGCTGAAAAGCCCATGAGAGTATTTCAGGCATGGAAAGCCAAGACACTCTGGCAAGTGGAAAGAACAGGTCATCAAAGAAGAAGGTACCTTTCTCTGAAGGGAGGAGAGAACCTCTACTTTGACTATGAGCTTGTCTAAACAAGATAAGAGTCGGAGAACTCAGAGGGCTTCCATAGCCTTGGAAACTCATGACTAGAGCATGGGGAGATTACTGATGCCATAGACAGGAGTGTCAATTGGTAAAGTCAACAACAGGAGTCACTGTGCACTTACTCCTCATGTAGGATCTCTGTCCTTAATGTGCTGTGCATTGAGATTTAATGCTATAATGAGTACTCAAACAATATATTTCACTTTGTGTTTCTATGGGGGTGCAAACTGTTGAAATCTTTACTTAATGCATACTAAACTGATCTTCTGTAAAAAAAAAAAAAAGAAATTATCAATTCCCCACTTGACTCTCACTGGGATTAAACATGACAATAGGTCTGATCTGATTTCATCATCATTTAAAAAAAATCATCTATTAATTTTCACTTTATGTCTCTGTGTGGGAGCAAACTGTTGAAATCCTTACTTAATGTATACTAAGCTGATCTTATGTATATTAAGATAATCGAAAATGAATCTTGATGTGAATGGAAGGGGAGAGGGAGTGGGAAAGGGGAGGATTGTGGGTGGGAGGGACGTTATGGGGGGGAAGCCATTTAATCCATAAGTCATACTTTGGAAATTTATATTCATTAAATAAAAGTTAAAAAAAAATTAACAATTTGGATTACATAAAATTGAGAAGTTTCTGTACTGCAAAAGAAACAGTCAGGTAAGTGAAGAGGCAATCAACAGAATGGAAAAACATATTTGCAAACTATGCAACCGATAAAGGATTAAAAACCAGAATCTACAAAGAGATCAAGAAACTCCACAACAACAAAACAAACAACCCACTTAAGAGATGGGCCAAGGACCTCAATAGACATTTTTCAAAAGAGGAAATCCAAATGGCCAACAGACACATGAAAAAATGTTCAGGATCACTAGCAATTAGGCAAATGCAAATCAAAACCACAATGAGGTTTCACCCCACCCTGGTTAGAATGGCTCACATACCGAAATCTACAAAAATAGATGTTGGCTAGGATGTGGGATAAAAAGGACACTAACGCACTGTTGGTGGGAATGCAAGCTGGTAAATCCACTATGGAAGTCATGCTTTTGATAATTAGTACCATGCTAACTTCCTTAGCTTTTCTGCTAGCTCCAGAGATTCTTAGGGATATTACATTTCTGTGTACTATGTGGATATTTATTAATAACTGAATAATACAGTAGGCTTTTAGTGTCAATAAATGCATGATAATCTCTGTAACACAGTTATCACATTAAAGTGATATTAATACAAGGACAACAGATTCAGTATAGCTCATAGATACAATTCTAGAAATATAAAAATACTCCTCACCTCTTCCATCCATCCCCTGTTTTGATGTTTCTTAAATTTTGATGTAACATTTTTAATTTATTTTATAGTCAAAGGCTTAATGTTCCACTGTATAAAGAACTCAATAAGGAAATAAGAAAAATACCATATTCCAGCAGTTTATAGCAAGGGGTATAAACAAAAATCAAATAAAAAGATACCCATTTTACTCACACTATAAATTTAAAATAATCACATTTCATTTAAAATATAGTAGTATATCATTCTTTTTAAAATTGTATTTAAGGTATACAAATTTCATGTACTTCACATATACAGATTTAGTAACACAGTCCTTCCACCCGTGCTCCCAACCTTCTTTCTCCTCCCTCTCCTATTCCCATTCTTGATATTTATAAAGATATATTTTTCAGTTTACTTTGTAACATATCATTCTTAACTATTGGTTTGAGCAAAAACTAAAAAAGGGAAATCAAAGAAACCAAAATGAAGTAGTGAAATTCCTGTTTGTATCATATGGCTGCAAATAGAGTTTTTGTCAACCTTTGTTTTATCTCTTTTTGATATGTACTTAAACTAAAAATTATTAATACTATTTCTTCTCAGAAGACAGAATCAGTTCCAGTGTTCTGCTTATCACTGCCTGATATACAAATATAAATCAACAAATGGGAACTATATTAATCCTGGAAATTTATTTAATTTATTATACCTCTGGCTTGTTTTTTGGTATTTAAGATTGCTTTAACTATTTGGGGTCTCTTACGTTTCCATATAAATTTTAGCATCATCATTTTTTCTAGATCCAAGAATAAATGTTCTCAATACTTTGGGGTTGAATTTAATCTGTAAATAGCTTTTGGTAGTATAGAGTTTTTTTAATACTAATTTTTCCAATACACAAACATGGAAGATTTTTTTCAACTTTTATGTCTCCCATTTCTTTAATGTTTCATAATTTTCATTGAAGTGATCTTTCACATACTTGAGTAAATTTACTCTAAAGTATTTAAAATCATTTGTAGCTATTGTGAATGGTATTGATTTTACAAGTTCTTCATCAGCTGTAACATTGTTTGTATATATGAAAGCTATTGATGCTTGTGTCTTGATTTTATATCATGCAACTTTATGCAATTCTGAGTTCCAATAGTCTCTAAGTAGCATCTTTTGGTTCCCCTATTTGTAGGACAGTGGGTAGAAGACCTATCTCTCTCTCTCTCTCTCTCTCTCTCTCTGCCTCTGCCTCTGCCTTTGAAGGGAGGGAAGAGAGAAAACTCTATATTGTGTGTGTATTGTGTGTAGTTAGATGAACAGATGATAGAAGATAGATATATTTACCCACTGATGTTCTGTTTGTTCAAATACTTAATGCTATGGACCCCTTATAAATGTCTTCCTTCTGGCACTATTCTGTTTCTTTCCCATGTTAAGAACTCATTAAACTCATTAATAGTTCTTAGCTTGTTTAGTGAGCAAGACCTTCATTCATGTATGTCGGAGATGCTTACGCTCCTGCCTGTATAAAATTGCTATAGTTTTCCATTAGCTTTTTATCACAAGAAATACAAGCAGTAATTGATACCTGAAAATAACACCAAAGTTCTAGATATACTTTTCCTTGTCCCTATTGTGTAACAGAAACTACAAAACCACTCTTTCATTTTACTTAAATTTTACAAGTTTCATACATTTCATATATACAAAGCATAATGGCACTCTCTCCTCACACTCTCTCTGGCATTCCCACTCTTAATTTTTAGAAAGACCTATTTTTATTATACTTAATGATTGTATAATTAACCCTACTCTAAGTAAAAGAGTTTAACAAATAGTATGAAGAGAAAAAAAATGTTCCTCAATGGAAGAGACAAATGTTAGAAACAATCATCAAATCTCAAAATGTCTATTTCATTCCAATACATTACATGTCAGATACTCTATTAGTTACCAGAGGTGAGGGAAAATATATATGTCTTTTTGGGCCTGGCTTATTTCACTAAGTATATTTGTTTCCAGTTGTGTCCATCTTGTTGTAAGACAGGATTTCAGTGTTTTTATTTTTTTTTTACAGCTGAGTAGTATTCCATAGTATGTGTGTATATATATATATATATATATATATATAAAATGTGCATATACTTGTGTGTATATATGTATATATGTATATATATGTATATATATATACACATACCATATTTTCTATATCCAGTCAAGAGTTGAGGACACCTTGGCTGATTCCATATCTTAGCTATTGTGAATTGTGCAACATTGAAAATGGGGGTGCTGAGAACTCTTTCATCTACTGATTTCTTTTGGTTTGGGCAAATTTCCAGGAATGGGATGACTGGATCTTATTGGAGGTCTATATTCAAATTTCTAAGGTATAACCATAGTGTCTTCCACAGTGGCAGAACCAGTTTACATTCCCACCAAAGTGGAACAGAGTACCTTTTTCTTCACATCCTCACCAGCACCTATTTGTTGATTTCTGCACAAGAGCCATTCTAACTGGACAAAGGTGAAACCTCATTGTGATTTTTATTTGTATTTCCCTGATAGCTAGTGATGCTGAGCATTTTCTAAATGTCTGTTTGCCATTTGAATTTTCTTTCTTGAAAGATATCTGTTCAAGTACTTTGCCCATTTCTTAACTGGGTTGTTTGTTTTATTGTTGCTGTTGTTGAATTTCTTAAGCTCTTTATGGATTTTGGATGTTAACCCTTATTAAGAAAATATTTTATCCCATTCTGCCTGTTGCCTCTTCACTTTGCTGAGTGTTTCTTTGGCAGTGCAGAAGCTTTGTTTAATCCCATTTGTCAATTTTGGCTTTGATTGTCTGTGCTTCTGGGGTCATTTCCAAGAGTTTTTACCTATGCCAATATCTTGCAGAGTTTCCCCAATGCTCTCTAATGATTTGATGTTATTGGTTTGCAGATTTCTGTCTTTCATTCATTCTGAGTCGATTTTTTGTGTAAGGTATAAGGCAGAGGTCAGATTCATACCCAGTTTCCCCAGCACCATTTGTCAAAGACATTGTCTTTACTCTAGGGATTGATTTTAATTCCTTTGTCAAAAATAACTTGGTTGTACATGTATGGATTGTTTTCTTAATAGTTGGAATCCATCATCTAAGCAATACAGTAATTTCCTCTTTGTAACATCGGTCAGGATCAGAAAGTGCTTAATGTGACCAGATGGAGATCTCAATTCCCAATTTATTTAGTGATAATTGTGTCCACCAGCAGAAGCATATCTTACATGGAAACTAAGATTCTCCTCTGACCAAGTCCAAAGACGCATATACAAGAAATATCAATTATGCAAGTAATTTAACTTCCATTCTTGTTTCCAGTACACATGCTTTCTTCTTGGTCATGGTATAGAAATCATCATACAGTTAATAACACATATACAGTATTTTATAGAGTGTCACCAAGCCATTAAGGGATTGTCAGCACCCAGTTGTCATAAACAAATAACCAGTAACCATTTTCTCATTCTTTTAATCCAGTTGCTTCTGTGTGTTTGGATCATGGTAAGATCTGGGATTTCATAGGTGTGAGCACATTATCCCATTTGTTTTGCTTTCAAATTGTTTCTAACTATTCCTAATCAAAATCAGAGCAGATTATTTGAGGAAAAAAAGATTTATTCTATTGTATATTCTGTAAACACATACACAGAAGTACATATTGAAAAAGAACAAACTGTGGGGGGTGAACATGTTGGGGCACAGCTGGTTAAGTAACCACTTGAGACAGCCACATTCCATATTGCAGAACCTGGGTTTTAGTCCTGCCTCCATATTTGATCCAGCTTCCTGATAACGCACATGCTGGTAAGCAGCAGGTGATGATTCATGTATTTGGGTCTCTGCCACACATATGGGAGACCCAGGTGGAGTTACTGGCTCCTGGCTTTGGCCCAACTTGATCTGCTCATTTGGGGAATAGATGAGCAAATAGATCATTCTCATTCATTCTCATTCTCATTCTCATTCTCATTCTCATTCTCATTCTCATTCTCTCTCTCTCCCTCTCCTTCTCCCTCTCCCTCCCTCTCTCCCCCTTACCTTTCAAATAAACAAAGATAGATTATAAAAATTACCACATTTATATTTTGAGGCTTACAATAAAAAGATAGTATTAAACACAGTGTGGTTTTGAAAAACAGATATACAGATAAATGAAAAGTAATAGAGAATTTAGAAATTACCTCATGTTTATGCAACAAATTAATTTTTGACCAAATGTCAAAGTAAGTTGATAGGGGAAGGAGAGTATTTTCAAAAAAGTATGTTAGAACAACTGGATATTCATTTGAAAAAGAAATTAAATTTTACCATTAACTCTCACTATAAACAAATCTAACTGAAAAGATAATAGATCTAAACATAAAGGCTATAATTATAAAATTTATTTACAAAAACAAAATATCTTTGTTTCACTGTAGAATGAAAAACTATAAAATTTATAAAAATAGCAACACAAATATTAAAAATTCTTTAAATAAATGACAGCTAACTAAACTGGAAAGGAAAGCCATAAATTAGAAGAAAACATTTATAATATCTGTATCAATCAAAGCACTTCTATTCAAAGCACACAAATTATTCTTAAAACTGAGGACTACAGCACAAAAATCACACAACATTGTTATTGCATTTTTTAACACGAGCTAGAAATTAGAGACAACCTAAATGTCTATCAATTTGTGAAGGCATATCCAACCATTCAATGAAATACTACTTAGGGATATAAAATAATGAACCTCTGACATTTAACAACATGGATGAATCTTCAAAAATGCATTCTGTCCAATGAAAAAAATCGGGAAGCAAAAGAAAATATAATGTAAGTTTCTGTTTGGAGCCAGAGGTGTGGGGAGGGATTGGTAAGGTGCTTGATAGTCTCTTACATGGATGATAAAACTGCTCCATAAGTCAAATCAGGTCATAGATACAAATAGATAAGTATTTGGTTCATCTCGTCAAATTGTATGTATGATTTTCTAAAATCTTGAATGCTGATATAAGAAAATTGTCTTCTTACACATTTTCTTTCTATTATTTTAATAAAGAATGACTTTTCCAAATAGATAATTTCTCATAAAATATTTCCCTTTTGACAGGCAGAGAGAAAGAGGGGCAAGAAGGGAGAAGCTCAATAGCACCCCAGGTTCTAGTTCCGATCGGGGCTCCAGATTCTGTCCCGGTTGCCCCTCTTCCAGTCCAGCTTTCTGCTGTGGCCCGGGAGTGCAGTGGAGGATGGCCCAAGTCCTTGGGCACTACACCCGCATGGGAGACCAGGAGAAGCACCTGGCTCCTGGCTTCGGATCAGCGTGGTGCGCCAGCCGCAGCGCACTGGCCACAGCGCACTGGCTGCCTCGGCCATTAGGGGGTGAACCAATGGAAAAAGGAAGACCTTTCTCTGTGTCTCTCTCACTGTCTACTCTGTCTGTCAACACACACACACACACACACACAAAACACCATCTAATCAGATTTGATTCTTTGATTTTGTTTTTTTCCTAAATATATTTAATCAACAAGAAAATTATTTTTTTGTAAATAATTATTCCATGCCTTTTCCATTTTTTGTATTGTTTCAATTGTGGTTTTCCTCACAAATGGGCACAGGCAGTCAGAAAAATCATGCTGTTCAAATGAACCAAAGAAAATTCTTTTCAAGTCAAAGGTTTAGATTTCTCCCTCAGTGTGTGAAACAACTTTCAAAACAGCATATATAGCCAGGAAAAAAATCATTCTAGCTTTTCCCTCACTTTTTTTCCATTCATATGTGCTGGGAATAGGGTTCTTTAATATTTCAGAGGCAATCAATAGCAGATGATACCTCTTAGCTACTCAACTCAAAAGAGAGTCAACTTTGTCTTCATTTCATCCAAAGTCAATGTACTAGTTAACTCTAAATTATTTATTATGAGCCATTTGGGATGTAGAGGGAGCTATGTTTTGGAAAATTAAGGTTACATAAAATTAATTCTAAATTATTATTCATGTATGTCTCATATAGGCCCTGGATTTCCTTTGAAGTACCACTGTGCATAAAACAGGAGCAAAGTGCTTCTTTTATTATAAAATCTCTAAGCAGATTTTTCAATTTAAGAGACAAGTTGCAATTACACAAGTCTTTGTGCCTGTGGATGCATTTTTCAATCCAAAGAGTATTTTGTGCTGGATCAGAGTGGAGCAGTGAGCACATCTGATTGTGATAACAGAACCTAATATGGATCCTGGAGCATAGAGACATTTAAAACATTTTGTTGGATAAATGGATGAATACAGAATGAAATACATGACTTATTTCATCCTTCCTTCCTGTTTAGAAATTACTTTGTAGTGTTGCCAATATTGCTACATGGAAACAACATTATAATCTCTACATGACTGATTACTGCTTTAGTTGGTACTGGTCATGTTTTTAACTACAATGGCAAAATTTTGAATTTCTCAGGTAGAGGTTCTACATACTTTCCTTAGCAAAATACACTATTATTAATCATTCTTAGGGATCCCTTATTACTCTTTAACTTACACTAGAATATTCTTTGCACATTCTATAAATAAAATCATAGAAACAAAGCATGCCAGAGGAATTCATATATGGACGCTTGCTTTTTCTGAGTCTCCTTTGGTTGTGCCACCAACTGACTCAGTTGTCAGAAGCATTTTATTTTTAATTTTCAGCTCCAAAATAACCATGGCTAAGGAAAAATTCTCATCAAGCTTCCCATGTTAACTTCTTTCTTACATAACTTTGTCATATTTTTAAAAATAAGAAGTCAGCATTAGCACAACAGTATTATCTAAACTGAAGAGTTAGCTGCATTTTATTAGCTTTTCCAGTACTATCCTTTTCTCTCCCAAAATCTAGTCCAAGATTGCAAGGTTGTATTTTGCTCTATTGTCACCACCACTTCCAATTTGATACAGGGCTACAATATTATCAATTTCTTGAATGTTTTAAGACCCTGTAGTTCTAAAGAGCAATGGTAAGATATTTTGTGAAATATTTCTTGGTTTGAATGTGTCTTCCATTTTCTCATGAAGTAGGGCAACTTGTTGAGAGAAATAGCACAATGATGGAGAATGCTCACTGCACTTGAGGGTATCTGAGATCAGTATGGCTTTTCACTGGTGATGTTACGCTTCAGAGTTTTGTTACTGCAACATGTGTCTTGTTCGCCCTACTATATACTTGTTATTTTCCCCTCCACCATATTCTCTGCTTTACAAGTGAGTCACTAAACCCAGCCAATCAAAGAGGTTAGACTTAATTTTTTTACCTTTTGGAAGGCTGGAATATCTACTCACATAATTTGAAATTCTTCTGTAAGGAAAATCTGACTCTTCTAATTTATTTACTCATTCCTTTATTTATGTACATATATACTGATATGATTAATGAAATTCATTAAACAGTATTTTTTTAACTTTTATTTAATGAATATAAATTTCCAAAGTACAGCTTATCGATTACAATGGCTTCCCCCCCCCCATAACTTCCCTCCCACCCGCAACCCTCCCCTTTCTTCTCCCTCTCCCCTTCCATTCACATCAAGATTCATTTTCAATTCTCTTTATATACAGAAGATCAGTTTAGCATATATTAAGTAAAGGTTTCAACAGTTGGCACCAACATAGAAACATAAAGTGCAAAATACTATTTGAGTACTAGTTATAGCATTAAATCACAATGTACAGCACATTAAGGACAGAGATCCTACATGAGGAGTAAGTGCACAGTGACTCCTGTTGTTGACTTAACAAATTGACACTCTTGCTTATGGCCTCAGTAATCACCCTAGGCTCTTGTCATGAGTTGCCAAGGCTATGGAAGCCTTTTGAGTTCACCTGCTCTGATCATATTTAGACAAGGTCGTAGTCAAAGTGGAGGTTCTCTCCTCCCTTCAGAGAAAGGTACCTCCTTCTTTGATGACCTGTTCTTTCCACTGGGATCTCACTCGCGGAGATCTTTCATTTAGGTCATTTAACAGTATTATTACTCAGCCTGTGAAGCACTTCACTTCATTTCTCTTACCACAATATGCTCAGGCTTATCTCACATTTTTCTCTGCCCTAGTTTTAGAACCATTCATTCTTCCTTGGACCATTGCTCCAGTGGATTTATTTGATTTCACTGGAGAATGGTATTTAGAAATCAAGAACTGAATTTTGGGCATGCTTATTGATGTTGGATGTCACACATTCTAGGCCAAAAAAACTGGGAAGAGCTAAGTGTAGTAAGAAAATTTTAAGTAAAGAATACAAAATTTATATTAATAAAGTTTACAAAATCAGAACAGTAATAGCCAGCATAGAAGTACAGCTTATATTTTGCATAGTGTTAAGTTCTTGGTACCACTGGTTCATGGATTCGTATTTCACATGGTATACACATGATATCTAAATGTCCAAAAGCTCAGAATTAACATCTACAATGAGATTCACAATTACACATTTTCTTAATGTAATGAAATTTCATGTTAAAAAGATATTAATATGAATAGAAGAATTTCAATGTAGTTCATGGATACAACTCTAAGAATAAAATAATATTCCTTTTCACCCTCTCTCCTTCATTTTCACCCATCCTGATTTCCTTCCTTCCTTCCTAGTTTTGGAGATACTATAATTTAATTTTCATTATGCTCAAAGGCTTAATACTACACTAAATAAAGGTTCACAAATAAAATCCTTTTTTATAATCACTATTTATTTCAAGTTTATATTGTTAAAATCTCACTTTGTAATAATATTCTTACTGTCTTCACTAAATAGGATTTAAGAAAGTAATTTGAAGTCCATTTTAATTCCCTCATTTCTTTTTTCAAACATTTACATGTGTTTACTTACCAAGCTCTACATAGATTACTTCCTGAGGTTTGTTTTTTTTTTAAGATTTATTTATTTATTTGAAAGTTAGAGTTACACAGAGAGAGGAGAGGCAGAGAGAGAGGTCTTCTATCCAATGATTCACTCTCCAATTGGCTGCAATTGCCAGAGCTGCACCGATCTGATGCCAGGAGCCAGGAGCTTCCTCCACGTCTCCCATGTGGGAGGCCCAAGGACTTGTGCCATCTAGGCTTTCCTACGCCATAGCAGAGAGCTGGATAGGAAGTGGAGCAGCCGGGTCTCGAACCATTGCCCATATGGGACGCCAGCGATTCAGGCCAGGGCATTAACCCTCTGCGCCACAGCACTGGCCCTATGAATGTTTTAATGTATTGATGTTTTCCTATTGTTAACCTACTACCTTATTCCATATATTTCTCTTTCCTCAATGACTATTGCAAAAATGTTCCTGCTCCCCCAACTAGCCACTATTCATATAGGTTTGAAATTTTTAAAACTCCTCTTCATACTGTAACTAGAGTAATCAGTTAACCTGAGGATGGAACATTTACATTCCTCTGCTATAATCCTTTTATATATCCCCATCACAATCAGAATTGTATAGAAAATTTTTCAAAATTTTCTATTTTCACCTATTATTGCCTATCGTTCTAGTCCTGTTCCTCCATACTTCTTCCCCTATCCCTTGAATTTTGGTAGCTATCTTGTTGGTTTTCTGCTAAATTTATCTACTGTTATGCTTACTACAATCATTAATACAAACATCCTTCTCATCTTTCTTTCCCCGGGCAATGCTCATTCAGACAGCTTGTTTCCAGAATTATTTCCTTCAGAAATCTTCAAGTTCCAAGATTGGGCAAATATCCTTTCTACTGGGAATTCACTCAAGACATGTCTCTTAGTGATTAGCATATTTTATTATAAAAATCTATGTTTATGCTTCCCCTAGCAGACTGTAAGCTCCTTTTCATTCTTCAATCACAGAACCTTAGTGGCTACCTCAGCCTTTGCCTATTGCAAACATTGAGCAAGTCCTGACTCAATTAGGCAAAGTAGGATTTCCAATCTACTTTCCAACCCCTAAACAATATCCTTCCTATTATGCCATTTTGTCTCTAGTTACTAAGGTTACATTAAATGACAAAGTTATTCTGAAGTACTTACAAAAGTTGTATGTTTCATTGGTTGATATACACATCACTTTTCATTTGTTTACAAGTAGCAGTCACCAAATATGTTCAGTAGGATAAACACTTCTGAGGCTTTTGTGAATATAAAAGGAGATGAGAGATTCTCATGACATTTTCAACCTAATATTAATCAGACATCTTATTCATCTTTTGTAGTTGAGAGAATTGAGGGTCTATTCTGAATATCAAATGAAGTAAGCAATGTGGAAGTCTGACAGAAACTATAATGCTTTCATTAGTAATTATTATTTATAATATTAGTACTCATATTATTCAAATAGGGAATGAAGATGTTTAGGAAATTATTTTTGCTAGAATACAAATATTATGAAAAGGAACCTTCTTGGTTAAAACTATTGCCTCTTCTACTGAAGTTCTTTGAGGCTCTCCAAAGTTTTGTTGTTATTGTTGTATTTTATTTGTTTTGCAGTGACTTATATCCTTTGCAGAGAACCTATACTGATGAAAATTTACATTTTCTGTAAGTTTCAGGTCCCCTTTAGGGACCTAAATGCTTAGAAAAACATCGCTTTCACTGGACAACCAAATAAGATGAACAGAGGAATAATGACATGGTCTCATCAATCAGACTTGAGTAAATTAGACCAAATAAATGTGATAATCGTTAAAATGTATTGAACATTGAATTTTAAGCTCAGATTAACTTTTGAGAAACTCTTATCATTTTTATTTTTGGATGTGAAAATAGATGCTTAGAAAGATCAGGTTACTTCACTAAAGTCATATAAATAATATACAGTGGTGACGTCAGGATTTGAAACTGTCTTCAGAGTCTAAATTCTCAAATGCCTTTATTTTTCTATTCTACTGGATTCCAGGATTATGAACTTATATTTGCCCAGGGATCTGTACAGTTCTTTTCTGGGGATAGGGGTCAGATGGACACTGGAGTCTTCAATATCTACTAAAGTAATTATACTATTTTCTCTTGGGTTCCTGTTTTTTTATGCTGAACTAAAGCACATTTGTTTTGCACATGGTGACTCTGACACTTGAAGACCTTATTTTCCTTTGCTCCTTTAAAACTTAACTGATTCTCATAACTTCAAATCTAGGAGATCATAAATATCAAACTCTTCTGAGCTGCACTCAGCTGGAAAATATGTACTTTATAAGAAAGACAATACTTCTTATGCTTCTGTATTCCCATAGTTATATTTCCCATGTGACTATATATTTGAGTCCAATACCATATGACAGTTATATTTCCAGAAAATTGTCTCCCTTAGGAGTTTCTAAACAGTGTCCTTGATTTATTGACACCCTTCTGAAGAGAAAATTCATATCCTGAATAATTCAATGATTTAAAACATTAGTTTTTAAACTGAGTCATGAAGAAAGTCTACATTAAGAAATTCTGATTTAGTACTTAAGTACCAGTCAATGAAGACTCTAATCCGACCTGACAGAGAATGAAAGAAATTTCTAGATTCTGGAAAATCTCCCAGTAAGTCATTTATAAATTTAAACATGAAGGCATCATAGTTACAAGGGAAAAAATAATAGGTAAATACATTTTAAAAATAGATTTAAAGAACATTCTTCATATTTACCACTGTACAAATGTATGAATTTTTTAAACACTGGATACAATAATCGCACCAATCCTAAGAATGTATATGCAAATGCCATCTTATTCTTCACTGGCATTTTTTTTCTAAGTCGTAAGTGATCAGACCTTCAAGCAAATTATGATTTTACCTGCTTAATGTAAATGTTCTCTTTACAAAAGAAAACAAAGAATAAAAATATCAGTACATCCTAAGAGGTTTGTTGACAATTGTAGGTTGATGGGAAGGTACCTACTCTCTTTGAACAATCAGTTTTCATGATGCAAGCATTATGGCACAGTGGATTAAGCCACCACGCAGAAGCCTGCCTCCCATATCTGGGTGCCAGTGTGGGTGGCAGCTATTCAGCTTCCAACCTAGCATGCTGCTAAGGTACCTCGTAGGCAGTACACAACGGCCCAAGTACTTAGGTTTCTGCCAGCCATGTAAGAACCCTGATGAGGTTCCTGGCTCCTACTTTTAGCATGGCCCAGCCCCAGCTGTTGCAGGCATTTGGGAAGTGAAACAGCAAGTAAGATTGGTCCCTCCCTATCTCTCCCTCTTAGTCATTCTGCCTTTGAAATACATAAAATTCTGAAAATCAATCTAATTAATCGATTGCATTTGCAGAGAAATGAATGGTGCTTACATCTCTTTAGCTGAATATAGCCCTGAAAACTATTGCTAGAATATTCTGCATTACAGTCTCTTAAGAGTTATTGACAATAGATGGATTCTAAAAAGAACACTTTAATCACAGTAGGACCTAGAGCAAACTAAAGCTGAACCTGAGTCAAATTGCTAAGGTGGAGTTATGATTTTTTGGTGGGTCAGGAAGGAGATACAATATAGTTCTACCCATAAAGCTCAAAGTAATCTAAGCATCAGGTAGATGGTCAATAAAGGTATTTCTGGTAGTGAGACATTAATTAGACTTTTATTTCGTAGTATACTAATCTTGCTAAATGGTATAAATGGAATAAGACAAAAATACCTAAACCAATTTTGTATATTGGCTTCATATTTCCCTTTTCTGAAGAATTTTTTCCTGAAGTATGTGTTTAAGGTAGCACAGTGTTCTACAAAGTGATAGTAGCTTGGAGGCTAGGTATCTATTCCCCCCCCCTTTTTTTGGCAATAGGCCATCTACCTCAGCCCTTTGAGTTTCATGTTTTTTTAAAATTTATGAGATGATGGACAAAGGAGGCTTAGATGATATCTAGGGTTACTTCTAACTGTAACATTTTATATACCTGTATTGCTCTTTCTGTATTTGATGGCAGTTCGACTAACATGTCTCTACTAGTTCAGAATTTATGCCAGTATTATAGGAACATCTTTATTAAATCAGATGCCTTTTATATACAAAAAATAAATTTGTATAAATATTAAGTTATGAATAGCATTCCCCAGTATACAAGGAATATGGCAAATAAATATTCTCTATTTCCATGTGTAGAAAAATCAAACCATTTCTCTCTATACTGTCAATACAGAACAGTTCCATGATAAAACGCACAGCTCTCATGCCACACTGACCAATTCTCCCAGCTGGGTGTCCTACAATTCCATTCATTTTGACCATTTATGGAGTTAGCATAAACTTCACAGGTTTAGGGCTTGGATGTACAAGGTTTTCCTATCTCCCATTTAAGAAGCTAACAGAAAGTATACATTGTTGCCTATGCTTTCATTAGATGTTAATCACAGCCCTCCCCCACCCTAGTTTCAATTATGGGCTAACATGGCACTGAAAATCATGAAAAAAAATCACCTACCAGATTATCACTTTATTATAAAAGCACATAACCCAGGAACAACCAGGTAGAAGAAAAGCAAATGGTAACGATGGGGAAGATGTATAGAGATTTCATTTTCTCTTTCGTTATGTTACCCTCGCAGCACCACTTCATGTTTAGCAACCTGGATGCTCTCTGAATGCCAGCGCTTGGGTTTTTACAGGTATTCCATTATACAGGCCCAGTTCAATCATTAGCTATTGGTGATCAATGCAATCTTCAGAAGTATCTCCCTCACCCTTCTCTAGAAGTCAGGGACTGAGGCTGAAAGTTCTAACTCCCTAATCCCACAATTGTTTCTCCTAGCAACCAGTTGCCTTCCCAAGGCCATCCTAGAGCCCATAGCCACAGACATCCCATTGACATAAAATTATGTGCTTACTGCTTTGAAGTTGCTATGGTTTTTAGGAGTTGTGTGCCAGGTAACGGGCTGAGAACAAACACTTATCTCTTATTATGTCACACTATGACTGACAGGAGTACATATATGCTCAGCTCTCAGGAAGACATAAACAGACCTTCTGTGATGAAAAATACACGGGATTCAAGGTCATGTGATCAAGGAGCATGGTTCGTTTTATCAGTGGAAGCTAGGGAGCCCCTTTTTCTTAGGCGTCAATAATTTGAAACCTATAAATTAGCAGCAGTATCAGAAGATAAAGCCAAAGAAAGGGGAGGGAAATAATCCATTTGGAATGTCTTAACGTGGTCACTCTTAAGTCAGTGAAGCAGACTAGTTAACATCTTGACAAAATAGATGAAGTAGTTCTCGTTTTCTTTTTTTTTTCTTTGACAGGCAGAGTGGACAGTGAGAGAGAGACAGAGAGAAAGGTCTTCCTTTGCCGTTGGTTCACCCTCCAATGGCCACTGCGGCTGGTGCACTGCAGCCGGCACATCGCGCTGATCCGAAGCCAGGAGCCAGGTGCTTCTCCTGGTCTCCCACGCAGGTGCAGGGCCCAAGTACTTGGGCCATCTTCCACTGCACTCCCTGGCCACAGCAGAGAGCTGGCCTAGAAGAGGGGCAACCGGGACAGAATCCGGCGCCCCGACCGGGACTAGAACCTGGTGTGCCAGTGCCACAGGCTGAGGATTAGTTTAGTGAGCCGCAGCGCCGGCTCTCTTTGTCCTGGAACTGCGTGGAGTTTGCAGAGAACTAACAGACATATAACTTCAGTCTTCACCTTGTCAGGTGATGATAGGATTCCAGCTCTGAAACTCATCATAAACAGGTTGATATCTTCTGTGCTTCCTTTTCTAGAGTTTAGCTGTTGTAACACAAAATATTGTAGATGATTGCTTCATAGATTTCTAAGTCTTTGAAGTCTGTGATGAAGCCTCCATAAAAATTTTCAAGCAGAAACTAAGTGTAATGTTCAAAAACATTCTATGTTACTAATAAGAGAAAAGTGATTGTACAATACAACAAAGCTTTGTTTCCTTTCAAACAAAGCCCATTTAATGAAAAAAAAAAAAAACCCTAAATTTAAACTGAGATTTAAAATGGTTTTCACCTGGAATCACACATTAGCCCTAGTATACCCTAGCTTATTGCCTTTTCTGTAAGGGTTCATTGCCTTGTTACTTTTCCTCATTAGATTTCAAAAATGAGTAAATGAGAATCAGCTGAGATAAAATGAGAGTTCGGAGGAAAAGATAGGAGATAGACACAATGACAGATAGGACTTGGAAGAATACAGTTAGAGCCGGGTGTGCTTGGCCTGGCCTACTAGATGTAGACCATCACCCCTTGGACTCAGACTAGAGATAATCCATTAGCTCTCTATTGTCTCCAATTGGCTGACTGCACATCTTGATACTTCCTCCACCACCATAAATGGAATTTATGTCATTTAGAAATTTCATAAATGGAATTAAAATATTTATATATAAATATACACAGGGGTCTCATTTTTCTTAATAATTTTGAGCAATACATAGGGTGTTGAACTAACCCAAGTAAGCAACAATGTTAGATAATCATGTGCTGATAATTTTAAGAAAAGATAAAAATAAGTGATTTTTGGAAAATAAATGCCTTATAACTTATATGACATTGGCATATCTTTGATATAGTCTACTTTTTTAATTTTCAAAATACTATACTTTTAAAAAATACTACACTTTTAAATACTTCAAAAAATGCCATACTTTTTTTTAATACTTTAAGAAATGTCCCTGGAAGCTGATGTTGCATACTGAGTTAAGCTGCTGGCATCCCATATGTACAGTGGTTCAAGTTCTGGCTGCTCCACTTCCAATCCAGCTCCCTGTTAATGTGCCTAAGAAAGCAGCAGAGGATGGCCAAAGTGCTAGGGTACCTGCACACACATGGGAGACCTGGAAGAGGCTCCTGGTTTTAGGCTAACTGAACTCCAGCTGCTGCGGCCATTTGGGGAATGAATCAGTGGATGAGAGATTTCTGTCTGTCCCTCTGTTTCTGTAACTCTGGCTTTCAAATAAAATAAACTTGTTTGTAAAGTCCCTGTAAACAGATATTTAGCATACCAGTGAGATGTCTCTTGAGACTCCTATCTCCCTCTCTCGAGACACAAGCTTGAGTCCCAGCGCCTCTGTTTCTGATCTTGCCTCGTACCCGTGCATCATGGGAGACCACCAATGATTACTCAAATAATTGGTCCATTCCTGACCACATGGGAGACCTGAAATGCGTTCCACACACCAGGTGTAGGCCTGGCTCAGCCCTACTGTTGCAGACATTTGGAGTGTGAACAAGCAGGTGGAAAAATCTTCCTATCTATTACTGCCTTTTAAACCCACAAATAAACAAATTAAAAATACATTGCCTTTAAAAAACAAAATTAGTAACCATTTTATAAGACATACTGACTTTTCAGATAACCAAATCATTACTATTTCTACCAAGTGAATACAAATGTTTTAGGTTCCTTTGAGCATCAAGATTCTATGCATGCTTAGAATGTAAAACTTTGTGAGAGCGGTTAAATCAATCTGTCACTAATTTTAGTAAACAGGCACAGATTTTGAATACTGTACAGGAAATAAACTGGAACAACCTAGAGCTCTCTGTGATGTGGGTGCTAACTGCATGAGAAGTAACAGGAAGTCAGAAGTTGATAAAATACAAAGTTCATTTTTATTTTTTTCTATGAAAGAGACAGAGAGAGAATGAGAAAGAGAATATGAATGAAAATATGTCTTCTACCCACTGGTTTATTCTTGAAATGCACAAAAAGCCAGGGCTGATCCAAGCCAAAGCCAGGAGCCCAGAACTCCATCTGTGAGTGGCAGGGGCCCAAACTATTAAGCATCAAAGTTTAATTTTAAATGTTTATGTCAAATATTTTCCCTGAGGCCCCAAAAGTATACCAAGGAGTACTATTGTATGATCAACCATCAGAATTATTGAAAGAAAACATTCTGTCATGCTTGCTTCAGATGTTTATTTAATAGACCTCTTATTTAGGGTAGCTTTAAAGAAAAAAATTGGTTGATAGAATGCTGAGTTCCTACAAACTGCACACCCAGTTTTCCCTATTATAAATGCCTTACCTTAGCATGGTATATTTGTTACAATTAATAAGCCAATATGCACACATTATTGCAAAGTAAAGTCCATATTTTAATAAGGTTACCATAATTATTACTTAATGTTCTCTTTGTTTCCCATTATCCTATCCAGGATACACTACCGCATTTAATTTTCCTTCCTCCTTAGGCTCCTTTGCCTGTGAGAGTCTAATAAATTTTTTCTTAATTTTGATGACCTTGACACTTTTGAGAAAGACTAATCATGTGCATGGTAGGGTGTTCCTGTATTAGAATTCTAATTTCTTTGTTTTTTTTTCCCCAATATGACTGGAGTTAAATGTTTTGGAGAAGTGAAGTGCCATTCTCTCCATCTCTTCTCATGCAAATATATCATCAAATGACTCATAACTGCTGATATTGACTGTGATCCTTCAATTGAAATATTGGTTGTCAGAATTTTCCATTTTAAAGTTCTTTTTTTCTTCTCCTATTCCATCTTATATGCTTTGGAAGGAAGTCACTAAGCCCACACTCAAGGATTAGGGAGCTAAGCTTTCCACCTTTGAGGGTTAGGATCTACATAAATTGTCTGGAATTCTTCCATGATGGACATCTATCTCTTCTCCCCTATTACTTACTCATTTATATTTGTATGAGTTCATGGATATTTATTTTAATCTATTAGCAGTAATACAATACTGCTTTATTTTTATTGCTGTTTTGTGAAGTTTTGTTTTTAGCACTTCCTTAATTTTTGGCATTATAAGATGCTGCAGGATCATCTTGTATGCTTCTTTTCCCAGTCCTGGAATCAGAGATTTTGCTAAAGTCTTTCAACATGATTTCATGTGATTTTTAAACACTGATAATCCATTTCATTATCATGCTTATTTTTGGCATAAGAATAGGGCTTTACTGATATTATATTCATTCCTAATCATTTAAGTTTTACCTTTTCTAGGTCGTTGAGGTTACTGATAGCTGTCGCTCCCCCTCTTCGTGGAGGAACGACACAGAACCCTGCCTAGGCTTCATATCCGAGTCACGGCACCATTATGTCGCTCCCCCTCTTCATGGAGGAGCGACACAATGCCCTGCCTAGGCTTCATATCTGAGTCACGGCACCATTATGTCGCTCCCCGTCTTCGTGGAGGAACGACACAGGACCCTGCACTGTTCTTCTGTCTGCTCGGCCCTTCCCGGGTTTGCTGCTGGTTCTTCCCGGGTTGGCTACTGGTCCTTCCCGGGTTGGCTGCTGGTCCTTCCTGGGTTGGCTACCATCCCTTCCACCTCCGTGGAAGGGCGGTTCCCCCTGCCACATTCCCCACTTCCGCGGGGGAGCGGCACACCGCCGGCCGGCTCTCTCGGGGGCTGCACAGGTGTTCCCATTAGATGTTCCTCTTAGATGTTCCTGGTGCATGCCGTCTCTCTCCTCCTTTATAGTCCTCCTCCGCCAATCCCAACTCGGCTGCCCACACGCCGAGTACGCTGCTCTCCTCCAATCAGGAGCAAGTCCTACAGTCCATTGGCTGAACTGGAGGCAGCTGTGTAGAAGCTGTTTTCTTCTCTCCCAGCGCCATATTGTGGGAGAGCAGATGCATAGAATAAGTCTTAATTCCAGTAACTTAGTCTAGTCAGGATTGCTCCCCACAATAGCTAATGAAAAGAGCATGTCAATTTGTACTGTTTTATCTAATTATAAAGTGCCTAAGTTATTGGGGAAAAGTAAACCCATAGTAATTTACTTGCACGCATCATCTTACTTATCTAATTTTAATGTTTTAGTCCTTATTTTTTTCTAAATTTCATGCATTTTATTAGATTTAAAGTTTCATCTGCATCTCCTTACTTCCTATTACAGATTAAACTATACATGAATTTATTGACAAATACCCTTAAATTTTTAATATTACTTGTTTGAATACAGTTGATAGTGAATTTGTCTCCTCCTTACTTCCTACATAAATACAATTTATTTATTGATCACCTTTCTACCTTTTATATAATTTTATCCCATTTAAATTTTATTATTGAGTCTTAGGGAAGACTAAGGTAGAAAACAGTAGAGGAAACTATGCAAATTGGAGGGACACAGTGGACCTATGTGGAAAGCATGAATGCATACAACTCAGGACCTTAGCAGCCAAGAGCCTCTGAACCAGCATTGGAAAGCGAGGTGAGACCAGACTGCAGCAGCCCAAGCTACTGCACAAGCCCATGTCTGCGCCCAGCAACTAGCCAAGTGGAGACTCCTGATTCTGGTGGGGAGAATAGACAGGGTTTGGGTACTTGTGACTGTGGAGGCTTGTGTGTCTATATTGTGAAAACACTGAAGCTGCATGGGAGGGCTCAGGGTGTGGCTGGGACTTTGGGCGGTCACTGTGGGAGACTCCACATGCTCAGGGCTCCGTGGTTACCTGGTGAGGGGACATTGCTGGGAAATCTGAACTTATACTGAGGAATGCGGATCCTTTGTGTGGTCCTTGGGGCAGACCTGATGAATAATAAACCCACTGGGGTTAGCGCTCAGGTGGTGGTCTCCTTTGAGGAAGGAGCTCAGCTGATTCTACACCAACAGACAAGAACAAACCTCCCCTCTGATTAAAAAAGAGATTTATCATACCAAACCTGGGTGTGTCACCTCAGACACGCCCTTCACCCTGGAGAACTGCACAGAGCTCCCTGGCCACACTTACCACGTGTCTACCCACATGTCTAGGCTTTCACTGAAAGCAGACACTCCACTAATCCACACACATAGTCCAAAGATAAAAGCTTCCACAGGAAAAAAAAAAAAAAGAATAAACCAACGAGTATCTCCACAAATGCCAAATAACAAAAGCACCAATTACCAATTCAAGAAACAAGAAAAAGGAATATAACATGGCACCCCCCCCCCAAAAAAAAACACAATACTTCAATATTAGGTTGTGGAGATGATGAGACTGAAGAAATGCCAGAAATGGAACTCAAAAAACTTATCATAGTATTACTTAGAAGTAATCAGAAGCAAATGTACAAACTAATGAAATCTGCACATGACATGAAAGAAAATTTCTCCCATGAAATTGAGATCTTAAAGAGAAATGAAAATGAATTCTTGGAAATGAAGAATTCAATAGTACAAATAGCCAATGCAGTGGAAAACCTTCACAACATAATTGGTAAGGCAGAAGAAAGAATATTCAACTTAGAAGCAAAGCACGGGAAATTATACAGTCAGACCAAACACAAGAAGAAATCAGAAACTAAAAAACACTGATGGGAATCTACAGGATATTATCAAATGACCCAGTATACAGGCTCTAGGAGTTCCTAAAGGCATGGAAAGAAAGGATTGAGGAACTTTTTAGTGAAATAATAACAGAAAATTTCCCCAATATGGAGAAAGAAAGGAACATCCAAGCATAGGAAGCACATAGAACTCCTAACAGATATGACAAGAAAAGATCTTCACTAAGATACATTGTAATTGAACTCTCCACAGAAAATGTAATGAAAAAGTTCTAAAATAAGCAAGAGAGAAATGCCAGATTACTTTCAGAGGAGCTCCAATAGACTCAAAGTAGACTTCTCATAAGAAATTCTACAGGCTAGGAAAAATGGTATATTAGAAATCTTAAGAGACAATAACTGTCAACCCAGAATTTATGAATGAAGTTGAAATAAAGATCTTCCATGACGAATAGAAACTGAAAGAATTTGTCACCACCTTTCCAGCCCTACAGAAGATGCTTAAGGATGTGGTACACAAAGAAACACAGAAACATGGTCATCACTGAGAAAGAAGGTAGAGAAAGAAAATCTCCCAGTAAAAATACAATGGAAATCCAAAGTACAAAATATGAATATTTATGGAAAAATGGCAGGGCAAAGTCATTACTTCTCAATAGTGACCTTGAATATAAATGACCTAAACTCTCCCGTTAAAAGATACATACTGGCTGAATGGATTAAAAAATAAAATCCATGTATTTGCTGCCTACGAGAAGCACATCTCACCAACAAAGATAAACACAGACTAAAAGTGAAAGGATGAAAAAAGATATTCCATGCTAACAGAAACCAAAACAGGTGGGGTAGCCATCCTAATATCAGACAAAATGGACTTTAATACAAAATCTATTAAAAGAGACAAAGAAGGGCACTACGTAATGGTTAAGGGATCAATTCAACAGGAAGATATATCTATTATAAATGTATATGCACCCAATTACAGGGCACATGGCTAATTAAAAGAAATTTTAAGGGACCAAAAGGGAGATATAGACTCAAATACAATAGTAATGGGGGATTTCAATACCCCACTTTCAGCAATGGACAGATCAACCAGACAGAAAATCAGCAAGGATATGGCAGACATAATAGACACTATAGACCAAATGGATCTAACAAATATCCACATAAATTTTCATTCTACAGTTGCAGAACACATTGTTTTCACCAGTGCATGGAACTTTCTCTAGGATTGACCACATGCTAGGTCATAAAACAAGTCTCAGCAAATTCAAAAAATTCAAAATCATACCATGCATCTTCTCAGACCACAATGCAATGAATCTGGAAATCAGCAATGCAAGAATCTCCAAAATATAAGCAAACACATGGAGACTGAACAACATGCTCCTGAATGAACAGTGGGTTGTTTTTCCATTTTTCACCTTTAATTGGTAGAAACAGAATTGTTAGCTTCTTTTCATGTTTTCTATTGGCTTTAATTTGTGGGGTGATGGTATTTCTCTGCCTCACTGACTCAGGATGGTTCACCTCTTGCGTGGTCCATGATATTGTCATTGCATACACCATCACATTTAGTTATTGTATATATATATATATATGTGATGGTTGGGGGCTGATATGGAAGGGATGCTTTATGTGTTGCTAACATTACTTTCTCAGTAGTGATAACCCTACAGTTCTTCAAATGTGGCAAATTTACAACACACAGTAAGAGGAATTCAGATTTGTATTTGCAATTGGTGCAATTGCGCCTCATTTAAGAGGATACATTATAGTTACTTGTAGGGCTTTAGTGAGAGATGAGCTTCCCTGTTTATTTTATGTGAACAGGAGGGTATGGTTTTCTGCTCTTTCTGTAGTGAGTTATCATTTCAGAGGCAGACATTAAAGGAATCAATTTATACTCCACATGTTATGAGAGTCCAAAAGCCCTATCTCTCCCCCTAAGAAAATAGGGTATATGTGTGTGTGGGGAGCAACTGGGAGCAACTCTGGACTAGACTAAGTTACTGGAATTAAGACTTATTCTATGCATCTGCTCTCCCACAATATGGCGCTGGGAGAGGAGGAAACAGCTTCTACACAGCTGCCTCCAGTTCAACCAATAAACAGCAGGACCTGCTCCTGATTGGAGGAGAGCAGTGTACTCGGCGTGTGGGTAGTAG
Organism: Oryctolagus cuniculus; assembly: GCF_051225735.1. Lineage (NCBI taxonomy): Eukaryota > Metazoa > Chordata > Mammalia > Lagomorpha > Leporidae > Oryctolagus > Oryctolagus cuniculus. The sequence continues at coordinate 74,453,608 of NC_142869.1, forward strand.
AGTTGGGATTGGTGGAAGAGGACTATAAAGGAGGAGAGAGACAACATGCACCGGGAACACCTGAGGAACATCTGAGCAGCCCCCGAGAGAGCCGGCCGGCGGTGTGCTGCTCCCCCGCGGAAGTGGGGAAAGTGGCAGGGGGAACCGCCCTTCCATGGAGGTGGAAGGGTCGGTAGCCAACCCGGGAAGAACCAGCAGCAAACCCCGGGAGGGCCGAGCAGACAAAAGAACACTGCAGGGTCCTGTGTCGTTCCTCCATGAAGAGGGGGAGCGACATGTGTGAAGAAGTATAGATGCATTTTTTATTGTCACTGGGGCTCTGAGTTATCTTGCCATTTATGATTATTGATGATTTTCTATTTTTTAAAGTACTCTTAACACTGTTCAATACATGAATATTTCTTCTGAACACAGTACAGAGAAAGGCTGCATTAATTGAACATATTATGATCCCAGACACTTAAGGATGACTATTTATATAGAGCAAAGTCATGGCAATAATGAGCAATGGTAAGGGTCTAAGTGAATGGCCATGATGGAGGTAGGAGCTCATGTATTCTGAAGGACACAGTAAGTTGATTGGTGAAATAATCTGGAAATTCAAAGAATCAGTGTCTCAATAAAATTGAGTATCAAGGTGAGTTTAAGAGAAATAAATTTGAATTTGTAAAAGTACGTCTTGGATGGCAAATATAATTGCTTCTTTTCTAAAAAGCTTTTACCATTTGAAGAGGATAATTTTTAAATTTATTTTTAATTTTTAAGGCAATAAATTCTATGAATTTAATATACACAGATTTCAGAACATAGTGATGCTTCCCACCCTACACTCCCTCCTGCCCATGCTCCCATCATTCCTCCACCTTCCTCTCTTATTTCCTCACTTAACTTTTACATGGATCTACGTTGTTTAGTTTAGACTCATAAGATTAACCCTACACTAAGCAAAGAGTTCAACAAATAGAAAAAAAAACACAACACTGCTTTTCAACAGTAGGGACAAGGGCTGTAAACAATCAATACTTCTCAAAAAGTCAAAATTTCATTTCTATACATTACATTTTTGGTACTCTATTGGTTACCACAGATCAGGTAATACATGGTATTTGTCTTTTTGGGACTGGTTTAATTCACTAATTATTAATTAACTGGTATGGTTATAAAATTTCAAATGTGGGAGAAATAAAGTTATCTAGCAGACATGAATGTAAATACTAGCAAAAAATTTTCATTTGTGTATTTGAAAATAATATGATGGGATGGACATTCGAGCTATGGGTAAGTTATTGCTTGGGGTATCCATATCCCATATTGGAATGCCTGGTTTGAGCTATAGATGCTTTCTTTACATCCAGCTTCCTGCTTCTGACACAGCAGATCATGGCTCAAGTAATTGGATCCCTGTCACCCATACAGGAGACCCAGATGGAGTTTGAGAATCCTGGTTTCAGCCTTCCCTAGGCCTGGCTGTTGTGGGGATTCAAGAATGAAGCAGCAGATAGAAGATCTCTGTCCATCCACCCCTCTTTCTCTGCCTTTCAAAAAAGTTAAAATAAGTAAAAGCATTTAAAAATTACAAAAATTTTGATAAGGTAATAATATTTGTTGCGCTTGCTAAGCCCAAGGAAAGAACAGCATATTTAGCTTTCTTTCCACTTAATTTCTTCCTACAAAAATTCTATCCTCAAATGTTTATTTCAGGAGAAATAGAAATTATGTAGAGATTTTATTTCTTATTGTTCTCCTCTAACATATACACAGTTTATTTGTAGTTATCTCTACGTATCTGTAGCTGGTTATGCTTTCAACCTTAGTAACTAGCAAGAGTGAATTTGAAATGTATCAAATTGATATAGCGAGATCAGCTAAAAAGTACATGAAACTATCCAGACATGTGATAGTCAAAGTCAGAATTATGTCTTGCGCATTAGAGGTGAAAAGAATACATTATGGAAATATTGAGATCATAAAATTTGCAAGCATTGCTGATATACTGGATCTATCATATATGTGGGGGAGGGTCCAGTAAATGATGCCTCCAAGATGTGTTTCTTAATTGTGTGACTGGATAATAATGTCACAAATTGTAAAGCAAATAAAGGAGGAAGAGTAGCTTTAGTAAGAAATGAGAAATGGATTTGACTATGTTGAGTTTGCATTGTCTGTGAGAGATCCCAGTGAAAATAGAGGTATAGCAGATGTACATTTGCATCTAGATCCACAGGCAAACTTATGAAAGGCAAAATTGTGACAGTTTTGAGCATTTAGATGATGCTTAATAAAGGGTTAGATCACTCACAAGAAGAAAACAAAATTTCCTATGAATATGATTACTACCCAAATAATTTGATCCATATTGATATTAAGAATGAACCACAAGAAGAGCTATTTCCTATGAATATGATTACTACGCAATTGATTCGAGCAGTAAGGACATCAAGAATGAAAAGCAGAGACAACCAGAGCCCCTTTTCAGTAGTTAGTCCATACACTATTATAGCTCTTGAGTATCTGATAAAAAATAATTTAGGTTGGGTTGGCAATAATTTCTTGTTGTTTTCCTTACATTATGGTTGTGTTAGTGATGACCACCTTGATAATAACAGCAAATCTTATTCAAATCATTGTTCAAGAAACCCGTGTAGGTTGGTAAGGGATAATGAATTTAAGGCATAAACACACACACATGCATGCCTATAAATAAGTCATGAATAGGACATAGTGAGGTTGTTGGAAAGATGAAAGCAGTTTGAATAAACATGCAGTATACTACTGGAGAGTAAAGTAATATTTTTTTCCACTGGGGCAGACGTTTAACTACCACATCACAAGCCACACATACCCCATATCAGTTGCTTGGGTTCAGGGTCTGGCTCTGCTTTCCCTTCTACCTTGTTGTCAACATGTACCCTGCATACATTAAATGCAGGTAATGGCTCAAGTATTAGAGGCCCTGCCACCAACATGGGAACCCTGAAATCAGTTCCTGGCTCCTGACTTTAGCCTGGACCAGCCCAAGTGAAAGGGATCTTTCCTCTCTTCTCCCCTCCCTATTCCCCCCACCCCCCGACCTTTAAAATAAATCTTTAAAATATAAAATAATTATTCACTTAAAGTAACCCAAATTTATTCCATATTTCCTTATAATATTTTTCATTCTTCTAAAGCAATAAACAGGTCAGATTCTTAATACTTTTTGAAGGGGTGGTATACCTAAAGTGGGTTTCATAGCAGTCTTGAACTGTAGTGTTGATACTTTTAGTGACTTGTGATTTATCACTTCAGGGTGAATCCTTTCCAGAAGATTTTCCATTTGCTTTGCCCAGATTTATCTGAGGACTTACATCTATGGCAGTTGTGCCTTACAAACTATGCTTCTTAAATACTCCTTAATCTCTAGGCTAGGGAATGGCTGTGTTAGCAGGCACAGAAACTCCATTTATCATGGTAAATGTCTTCATCCAACCTCTTGGGTTACCAAACGCATTGCCAGTGAGTAGTGACATTTTGAGTCTTTCCTTCTTGTTAGGATGTCTAAAAGTGTACTCATAATATTCAGGAAACCATGTTTACAAACAGAGGGGCTGTCATCTAGGCCTCGTTCTTCCCTCAAAGAAAACAGGCGGAGTAGATTGAGTATAATTTTTAAATGACTTAGGATTTTCAGAATGATAAATCAGCATTGACTTCAATGTGAATTCATTAGTTTCGTTATCCTCTAATAGGAAAGGCCACCTGATCTTTGAAGCTGGGCACTGACTACTGCTCTCTAGCTATGAAAGTCCCACATGGCTCTTCCAAAAGAAGGCATAAGGGAATGATGAATAGGCTTATTATTTCAATTTAGAACATTAAAGGTCTCCAAATCAAGAATAAGGCTATTTCCCATATGGTGTATATATTCACTAGAGGAACTATTTTAATTTATTTAAATTGCTTTTCCTTAGCATTCACAACTGCCTGCTTCATGTAAGAGGACTAGGTATTGACATGCCTTCTCACCAAGATTAATCATTTCTAGCTTTTGATTTAAGGTGAAAGATGTGACATCGTCCTTTCATGTGAATATTTTACAGGTCATTATAGGGTAAATAATTTCCCTAATTTAAATTTATTGTGTCTCAAAGAATACATAAGTCTGAGCAGAGAGAGAAAGTTAGGAGGATAGCTCCTTAGTGAAACAGAGCATCTAAATTTTTCATTATATCAATTTACTATGTAGTAGTTTATGGATATAGCTTGTGGTGGGTAAAAAACAATCACAATAGTAGCATCAAAGATCATTTATCACAGATTCCCATTACAGACATAGTAATTACAAAAAAGTTTAAAAAATTAGACCAATCATCAAAAGGTAATCGAGACATAAAGGGTACACACAGTGTTGATTCAATGGTGCCAGTAGACTTGGTCAAAGCAGGGTTACCACAAATCTTCACTTTCTAAAAAAGAAATGCAATTTCCATGAAGTACCACAAAGGGAAGTCCAATAAAGCAAGGTGTGCCTATATTATGATTTTGTATTTAAAAGTTTAATTTTACAATAAATTGGAAAACTAGTTACAACATAAGTTTAACAATTCCTAACATTGTGGACAAACTTTAATGGGATGCCCATGATCCCAACAGATTTTTTTTTTTTTGACAGGCAGAGTGGACAGTGAGAGAGAGAGAGAGAGAGAGACAGAAAGGTCTTCCTTTGCTGTTGGTTCACCCTCCAATGGCCGCCGTGGCCAGCGCACTGCAGCCGGCGCACCGCGCTGATCCGATGGCAGGAGCCAGGTACTCATCCTGGTCCTCCATGGGGTGCAGGGCCCAAGTACTAGGGCCATCTTCCACTGCACTCCCGGGCCACAGCAGAGAGCTAGCCTGGAAGAGGAGCAACCGGGACAGAACAGGCACCCCGACCGGGACTAGAACCCGGTGTGCCGGCGCCACAAGGCAGAGGATTAGCCTAGTGCCGGCCCCAACAGATTTCTTTTAAACTCTCCTTTTGTGTCTGAGTAAGAACTGTGGCTGCTCTCTAATAAACAGAACACACAGAAGTTGTAGGGTGCAGATGTTTAGGTGTGTGGGATCACACAAGAAAACCCTCCCTGCCTTGCTAGTCTCTCTCTTCATTTGTGGCTTAAAAAAATAGAGTTGCCATGAATCACACAATTACAAAATTACATGTAACAATTAACCAATATAGCTTTTGAAATGGGTTCTTCCCCTACTTGAACACAAGATGAGAAACTAGCACTAGCCAACATCTTCACTCCAGGTTTAGGGAGCCATGCCTAGACTCTGAAACTGTGCATCAATAAATATGTTTTGTTTTAAGATGCTACATTTGTTGTAATCTGTATTCAGCTGTAGACAATATATTTCTGTTGAGTTACTGGTTATTTGTTTATTCAAAATGGAGTGTAATGTTCTGTGAGTACGATTACTTTTTGAGTACTCATTACCACTCAGTATTGGACCACTACCACTTGAAAAATCCCAGGCTAAACTCTATGATGGGAAAATTGACTTGTGGTTTAATTTGTGAATATCTGGAAAGGAAAGGTTATTCCTATAATGAAGGAGGAAAATCTGCCTCTACAATTCAATGCTATATAAAAACTAAGGCTCTGTACTCTTTCTGCTGCTGTCTCCTCTATCTATATTCTAGCCCCAACGACTACCAAAGAGCCAGATCCACTCCTCAAATTACTCTCCTGTCTCCATACTTGGTATTCTATTGCATCATTGCTTTAACTTCTGTTAATCCTGATGAAAGAAATAAAAATGAAAATAACTCAAACAAAGCACTATGATACGTATGACCACAGCCTGACATCTCCAGGAAGAACATTCTGAGGTTGGATTTTAGATGAAGAAAGTTTCTGGCATCTATTGAGATTAACAGCCATGGGAACATAAAGGAAACAGATGGGGTCAAGACAAATGTTAGTTTATGAGGCAGTTATAGAAAAGGCTTCAACTGACACCATAGAGAGTGCTGGAGCTTGAATGGTCCTGAAGAATTGCTTCAAATTCTGGTAATGTGGCCAGAATATTATACCCCCTTATAAAATAGTGCTTAGATTCATACTGACCTTAGAAAGGAAGTCTATTATCAGCATGTCTTCAGCCAATGGCAAACACCAGGAAGAAATATTCAGATGTCAGCCATTAGATATCAAAATTCCAAGCAAGTTGAGGAACACATCCTTTAATTACAAAGGAGGGGTTATATAAACTACAAATGGAGTACCTAGTATTACTCCTTCCATAAATCATTTGTATTTTAAGACCCTTAAATGTAAAAACACAATAATGCAAGTGGGCAAATTATATAATGTTCTTATAAGTTATTGGAGTTGATATTGTCAAGTCCCTCTTAGCGCTTCTAAAACTACCTTGGTGAGGGACGAGGTTTCTTTTTTCCCTATTTCAAACCTGTCATCCTGTCATGAACAGATATATGGCTCTATATATACAACTAGCACTGTAAGTGTTGAACACATCTGAAATGCATTACACCCTATTTGATAAGTCTACCTATCATGAGGAATTCAATTGTTGTAGAAATGTCGAATTGCTATAAATATTTGTAAAGCTTAACTCTCAAATTTTTCTATTTATCTTATTGAGGATGGTAACATTTTGATGGGTACTGGCTTTGTCTGCTATTCATTTATGGTTTGTAAGACCTTTTATTTGCCATCTGGCTCATGTCTATAGAAATCAATGTACAAAAATAATCTACAATAACTCATTCATTACTAACTACTGATTATTTTTATATTTTCCCTCAGTTTTAAGGATCACATGAGCTGATGTTCTGCTCCTTTACGTGCAAACCTGTACAGGTTATTTTGACCTCAATCACTACCAGAAAAGGACGTTTGTCAGTCAATGTCGTCATTTTATGTAGGTTGTGTTTGTTGTTTATGGGATACTTTTAGATCCCTACTGAACTACTTAGGAATAGGAACACCATCAGTCCTGCTAAATTTGAGTCAGCCACCTGACGTAGAATGCCACTCTAAACAAAGGAAGTATAGGGGTGGGGAGCTAAACACAAATCCTGCACATGTAGTGCTGCTTTCTTTAGGTCTTCTTACACCGAAACTGTTTTGACAATCCACCTGGACTGGAACTGAGCTGTAATATTGATCTTTGATATTGGTAGTGCTGACCGTTGTGGACTGAGCATTGTACAAACTACAACTGTTTTTTTTTTCCATTAAATTCAAAAATAACATGACTTTTATTGAGGATCTTCATTGTGGATTAAATATCTACAGTCTTAAAGAAAATGGATAATAAAACAATAAACATAATAAGAGTACTGGAGACAGCACTGTTCCTTCCTATAACTCTGATCACAACTATAAGCAAACAGAGCTTCTGCCATAAGCAAAAGATACTGGAGAAATAAAGCCTTCTAGTTTGGGGAAAATGTCTTGGAAATCATGAGTAACTCAAGATTCTAGTCAACAGTGGTGTATGATGGAAAATTAGTAACTTTTCCACCAAAATATCAAATAGGAATTCCATGAATTGGGAAAGAATAGCAGACAGGCGATATATCCAAAAAATAAATTCATGGATCACCAACTAATGATTATTGTGACTTGTTACAAATTTGATAACAATATAATTAAAAAATAAGTAATGCCACAAATCAACTAATCAAAACACACCACCACAATCACTAATAATAGTCCCCTTTCAAAAGATTTTACCTTATGCCAATTGCTATAAACTTAACTCATTTGGCAACCCATGTCACTGCTGATAATGCCTGAGGGAGAAACTTGTGAACCACACTGATTTTGAGTTTGACCTGGAGCACTAGCAGGGGGCCCACTTGACCCCAAGATGGGAGAATCTGCTTCTTATTATTTTATTATATAATCTTATTATTAATTTTATTAATATTAATAAATAAATATACATAAATATAATAATATAATATATACTATAATATATGTACAATATATGTTAAATAATATATAGTATGCATATAATATATAATATATATTGTATATATATTATATATGTGTGTGATTATATATTATATACTATATATAATATAATAATAAAAATAAATATAAATAATAAATAATATCACTAATTATTATAATAAATTAATAATTAATTAATAGTCAATTGTTAATTTTATTAATATTATTATTATTGCCTGCTTCTTATACCCCAACAGAATCCCTGTGGTAAGCAGAGAGGAAGCATCATCTTAATAAGGTGAGTACAGCCTGTCATGGCTTGTGTATACACAACTATAGGATTTTTTTATTTACTTGTCAGGTAGAACTATAGACAGTGAGAGAGAAAGAGAGAGAGAGAGAGAGAGAGAAAGGTCTTCCTTCTGTTGGTTCACTCCCCAAATGGCCACCATAGCTGGTGTTGCACCCATCCAAAGCCAGGAGCCAGGTGCTTCTTCATGGTCTCCCATGCAGGTACATGGTCCAAGCACATGGGCCATCCTCCACTGCCTTCCCAGGCCACAGCAGAGAGCTGGATTGGAAAAGGAGCAACTAGGACTAGAACCCGGTGCCCACAACTCTAGGATTTTATCTGAGGGACAAATCAGTGGTCCCCACTGAATTTGAGTCTGGCCTGTAGGGTTGGCAGGGAACAGAGGTGCCTGTGAGGTGCTCCCTTTCCCCCACTCTATCCATGGTGCCTGTACTCAAGCTTTCAAGGAGGAACACTGGCAGGCAGCTGGTATCTCCAGAAACTCCTCAGTTGTCACCATGGATAGTGCAGACTCAGGGGCCTGAGTAGTTCCCCTGTTCCCTCTGACTGTAGGGGCCCTGTGTGCTGACTATGGGAATCCTGTGACTGCACAGTAGAGTGTGGCGTAAACTTGGGACCCTGGGAAATCACTATGACTGGCTTCAGAGGCTCAGTTCCCCGAGTACCTGGTGGTGGTGGTGGTGTCTTTGCAGAGGGTTTTGCGCTCTTTCTGAACATTGCACAGATCCTTTGTGCAGTTCATTCACCTGTATGAGTAGGGTATGCAGCCACTGCGGGCTCTCCCCAAGCATTGATGACCGTGGCAGAGAGGAGGTGAGGCAGTGATCACACCAGCCAACATCATCATACCCTTCCTGTTTCTGACACTAGAGGAGATCTAACATGCCCAACTTGGGTGTCATCTTGGAATGTTGCACCAGCCTGAGCACTGATCTGAGTTCCCTGGACCCACCCAGTACATGCCTCTGAATAGCCATTAATGGAGTGGAAACCCTAATAAGCCACAAAGACATATCTCAAGGATTAAAGTCATCAGAGGAGAAAACCAACAAGTGTTTCAACAAATGCCTAAAAATAAATATACAAATACAATAAACATGGGCAAGGAAGACAATATAATTCCCCCAAAGGAAAAAAAAAAAAAACTTCAATATTAGAATGTAAAGAAGAGGAGGCTGATGAAATGCCTGAAAAGGAATTGAAAATAATTATAAGATTTCCCAAAAACAATGAGAAGCAAATTCATCAGTTAAAGATCCATTCATAACATGAATGGAAAAGTTTTTCTTGGAGATAGAGATATTTTGGAGAAATCAAACTCAAATATTATAAATGAAGCATTCAATATGTAAAAAAAATAAAGTGGAAACCTTTAAAAACAAACGTTTGAGGCAGAAGAAAGAATATCTGACCTAGAAAACAAATCTCTGGAAATATCTGTCAGATAAAAAAAAAAAGGAAGAGAAGAAAAATTAGAAAACTGAAAATGGTGTCAAGATTTGTGGGATACTATGAAACGACCAGACACATGTGTCTTACCAGTTCCTGAAGGTGTGGAGAGAACAGAAGGCCAATTCAGTGAAATAATAGCAGAAAATTTCTCTTATTTGGAGAAAGAGTCATCCAAGCATAGGGAGCACATATAAACCCTAATAGACATGATCAGAAAATATCTTCAAAATTACACATTTTAGTCAAATTTTCAGCAATAAAACGTAAAGAAAAGATTCTAAAGTGTGCACAAGAGAAATGTCAGATTACCTTCAGAGCATCTCAATTAGATTGACAGACGATTTTTCATCAGAAATATACAGGCTAGGAGCAAATGGAGAGACACAGTCCCAGTCATAAAAGGAAAAAAAAAATCTGTCAGGAATACTGTACGCAGGAATTCTCATTAATAAATGAAATAAAGACCTTCCAAAACAGAAATTGAATAATCTGTCACCACTTTTCCAGGCTTACAAATTATACTTAAGGATGCACTATATACAAAAACAAAGATAGTCATCATGAAAGAATGTGACAGCAGAAAATCTTCTGGTAATAAGGCAAAGGAAATCCAAAGCAAAGGTTAGGGATATTTGTGGAAAAAAAAAAAAAAAGGAAGGATCAAATCATTATATTTCAATAATAACACTGAATGAAAGTGGCTTAAATTCTCCAATTCAAAGATACATACTAGCCGAATAGATTAAAAAAATGCATATATTATCTTCCTGCAAGAAACACACCTCATCAAAAAATAAAGACACAAAGACTGAAAATGAAAGGATTTAAAAAAAATACCATGCTAATGGAAAATAGGAATAAGCAGAAGTAGCCATTCTAATATCAGACAAAATAGACTTTAAGCCCCCCAAAAAATATTAAAAGAGAGAAATGATAACTGGCTATTTAAAATGAGTGTTAATATTTCTAAAGGGAGACACAGATTACAATACAATAATAGTTGGGAACTTAAATACACCACTTTCATCAATAGACAGATCAACCAGCAAAAAAATCAGCAAAGAAACAATACAGCTAATCTATACTATGGACCAATTGGACCTAATTATTATCTACAGAACATTTCATCAAAAAGATACAGAATACAAGTTCTTTTCATCAGTGCATAGAACTTTTTCTAGGATAGACCATATGCTAGGCTAGAGAGCAAGACTCAACAAATTTTAAAAAAATGAAATTATACCATATATCGTTTTTGACCACAACAGAAAGAAGCTGGAAATTAACAACATAAGAAACTCCAGAAAATATGCCAACACATGGAGACTGAACAACATGTTCCTGAATGAACAGTGGGTCACAGAAGAAATCAGAAGGGAAATAAAAAAAATTTAAGGAAATGAATGAATTTGACAACACAACATATCAAAACTTACAGGATACAGCAAAAATAGTGTTGAGAGGAATGCTCATGGCAATTAGTGCCTATATCAAAAAGTTGGAAAGAGGGCTGGTGCTGTTGCTTAGTAGGCTAAATCTCTGCCTGTGGCACTGGCATCCCATATGCATGCTGGTTCATGTACTGACTGCTCCTTTTCCGATCCAGCTCCCAGCTCATGGCCTGGCAAAGCAGTAGAAGATGTCCCAAGTGCTTGGGCCTCTGCACCCAAGTGTGAGACCCGGAAGAAGCTCCTAGCTCCTGGCTTTGGATCAGCTCAGCTCTGGCCATTGTGGCCATTTGGGGAGTGAACCAGCTGATGGAAAACCTCTCTCTTTCTTCTCTGTCTCTGTAACTCTATCTCTCAAATAAATAAAATCTTATAAAACTGGTAAGACATCAAATAAATAATCTAAAAATGCATCTCAAGTACCTAGAAATACAAGAGAAAAACAAACCAAAAAATTATTAGTGAGAAAGAAATAAAATTAGAGAATAAGTAAAATTGAAACAAAAATGATATAAAAGATCAGTAAAATGAATAGCTGATTTCTTTTAAAAATAAACAAAATTCATACGCAATTAACTAAAACAATCTTGAACAACAAAACCAAAGCTAGAGACAATACCATACCAGATATCAAGACAAACCACAGTACAGTTATAATCAAAACAGTCTGGTACTGTTACTGTGGAAAGAATAAAAAAACCCAGATCTCAATCCACTCATCTACATCCAACGCATCTTTGACAAATGAGCTAAAATCAATCCTTGGAAAAAGGACAGTCTCTTCAACAAATGATGATGACAAAATAGGATCATTGCCTGTAGAGTTTGAAACAAGGCACCTACATTATATTTTGTACAAAAATGAATTCCAAATGGATCAAGGATCTAAATGTATGTACTGATACTATCAAATTATTAGAGGGAGAATATTGGGGAAACTATACAAGACATTGTCATAGGAAAAGCCTTCTCAGAAAAGGCCCCAGAAGCACAGGCAATAAAAACATAAGTAGACAAATGGGCTTACATCAAGCTAAGATGCTTCTGAACAGCAAAGAAAACACTTAAGAGCAACATAAATCATAGGAAAAAATATTTGCAAACTATCCAAGTGATAATGGTTTTATGTAAAGGATCTAAAAAGTCACTCAAGAAACTCTACAACAAAAAATCCAGTTAGAAATTGGCAAAGGACATGAACAGTCACATATTTCTAAAGTAAAAAAGGGTGAACACGAGGAATTACGGACTTAATGAGAGAGAAAGTGAAAAATTAGTATTTGGGTAATTTTTTAGGAACAGGATGTATTACAAAAGGCAAATGGAAACAAGAACACTAAGAACACTAGACAAGTTGCATGACTTACCCAAAGTCAAACAGGTGATGTTGAAGCCAGATTATATACCAGTCCTCTGCTTCAAAAATCTGATCAGTCTAGTATTTCATGAATGTGGGAGTTATACTCTCTCCCATTCATTAAATGGAAGAAAAATAGAGCTACTGTACATCTAGACATGCCATGCTTTCCATTTGAGATCTTTTGAAAATATCAATTAAACATTTACATCACTATACACATGCATTTATATGTATATACACATACATTGAGATTCACTTGAACATAGCTTTAATTTATATAATTGTAGATTAGTCTTTAAGCAAGAATGAAAGCAAGATATGTAGGCATGTATATAGCATGGTTGTATTAACTAAAATTGTTTTTTACTAACAAATCCAAATACTTGCATTTACTATAGGTATTTTTCTAAATATATAAAAACAAAACAACTTAGAACCAGAAAATGGCCCCAACTTTGGGGAGAAAAGCTGGTAATTATAAGGATAGAAACACTTTTCACTTTATATGCTTCTGCACTATTTTGTTAGCATGTTCATATATTATTTTTATAATTAAAGTTTACTTTAGGGGCCAGATTTGTGTAGGCAGTGTGTTAAGCCACCACTTGCCACACTGGCACCCTATCTTGGAGTACCTGTTCCAGTCCCAGCTGTCTCACTTCCCATACAGCTAATGTATCTGGGAAAGCAAGTGTTTGGGCCACTTCCACTCACATAGGAGACCAGGATGACATATCTGGTGCCTGAGTGTGGTCTAGACCCAACCTGGCTGCTGTAGGCATGTAGGTAGCAAACCAGAGGATGGACGCTCTCTCTACATCTGTTTTTCTTTGCCACTCAGATAAATACATTTCAAAAAATAAAATCTAAATTAAATACCTCTTTTATAAGAACAGGAATATATAAAGATTTTAAAAGTCACGTGACACATTTTAAAGAATCAGTGGAAATCATTTTAAGTTAATTTGCTATGTAATTTGAAAATGATCTAGGAATGACAGTTCCAAAATCGTGTGCTTTCTCATCTTGTTCAATTCCTTCTTCTCTAGGAATATGGGCCACACAGCTGTGAATGATGTTAATGTGACTTCTAGATTTCAGCAAGAAGCAATGATTTCCATATTCTTTGTTTGATGACTGTGAGTTCATAGAGAGCATCTATGTACAAAATGAAAAGGAAATATTCTATTTGAAGGAGTTAGAAGTAAAAAGCTGTCATCCTTTAAAAGTAAACCAGTAAATATTTCTTTAAAGTGGCTTCTCTAATAACTTACACAGTAGTAGAAATCAACATGATGCCTCAACGTATTGCTACCTTTCAATCTGGTGACAATAGATCTGACAGTTAAAAATAGGACTTCCTCTCCAGCCCAGAAAATTAAAGAAACTGTTCATTGATTTCTTCTATTCTACTCTACAGAAGGCTTTAACTCTGACTCTTCTGCTACTACATATCATCCCCAGTAAATTCAATGTGCAAAGGCATTTGTGCTTTCAATTATTTTTAATATTCTTCCTCTGCCATAAAATCTGGCAAAGTGCATCTTTTCTTTAAGGCTAGAACAACTGATAAATTTAGAGTTTTGATTCTTTCCTGAAGTTGACATATATTTAATTAAAGTCAAACTCAAGGAGAGAGAATAAGAAATAGCAAATGTGAACTTTGACACAAAATGATGCATATTATCTATAATAAATTTATTTAGGGTATAAGAGAACAGCAAAGAATATTTGGAAGAATGATCCATCTTACTAATTTCCATCACCCCAAAACCCATAAAGAGATGCATACCTTTACCTATTTTTTCTTAATCAGTAATGATTGGAATAACAATGTTTATAATGTTTGTTTGCATACACACACACACACACACACATTCTGATTTGAGAAAATATAAGGAACAGATCTGCCTGCATCCAAGCTGAAATAACCAACAACATACAGAGGACCAGAGAGATTTATTCCATTGCACACACCCAGCATCATTTCACTCTTCAGATTCTAGTTGTCTGTCAGGCTCTATATTCACCAGTTAGGGAAGAGAGTTGAAAGCATTTCTAAAGGCCTTAAGATTGAATGACAACTTGTCATTAGTTTGATGTCCAAAGTTGCTTTTGAAGAGAAAAATACAGTAATTCAAAAAAAAAAAAAAAGGAAAATAATGGAAAAATATAGGCAGTAAATTTCCTTTACCAGTAATGCCACTTCTGTAAGCAAGTGACTATATGTGGTATGCATATAGTCTACCAAATCTTTCTATTGCTGATTTCTAGTATGTGGGGTTTTTTTGTTACCAAGGACACATCATCACTTGTAAAATTCATGAGAGTCAGCATTTTCTTATACTAAGCGTTAAAGAATCAAAGTGAACATTTAATATATTCTAAAAAATGCTCATGGCTTAAAATTATCCATTAGGTTGATATTTCCCAACAGAATAGATTATAGTATCTGTAACAGTTTCAAGTTCTTAATATAAACTCTTGAAAATCTTCTCAGAGAAACAAGTAGACCAAAGTTGAATCATCCCAGTTTGATCAAATATTCCTTTTTGCACTAATTGTAATTACTTACAATACCTAGAGAATAGTTTCTCTTTCTCTACCTCCCATCCCCATGTGTGTGTGTGAAAGAGAGTGAGCGAGCGAGCGAGACAGAGAGACAGAGACAGTCAGAGACAGAGACAGAGAGGCTAAAGACTTAAATAAACATATTTTGTCATTTAAATTTTTACTAACAGAGAGAAGAGATATAAGGTATTTCATAGGTACAATCCTAAGATAACCACATTTTCTTAAAGCAAAAACTTATTTTGGAAACATCACATAACTTGAAAGTTATCAAAATCATTTTGACTTACATTTTTACTTTTTTTTTTTTTTGACAGGCAGAGTTAGTGAGAGAGAGAGACAGTCAGAGAGAAAGGTCTTCCTTCCGTTGGTTCACCCCCCAAATTGCTTCTAAGGCCATCGCGCTGCACTGATCCGAAGCCAGGAGCCAGGTGCTTCCTCCTGGTCTCCCATGCGGGTGCAGGGCCCAGGCACGGGGGGCATCCTCCACTGCACTCCCGAGCCACGGCAGAGAGCTGGACTGGAAGAGGAGCAACCGGGACAGAATCCAGTGCCCCAACCAGGACTAGAACCTGGTATGCCGGTGCCTCAGGCGGAGGATTAGCCAGGTGAGCTGAGGCACTGGCTCCTTTTACTTCTAAAACTTTTATTTACTGTGCTGGTGCTGCAGTGGGTTAAAGCCCTGGCTTGAAGCACCGGCATCCCATATGTGTGCTGGTTCTAGTCCAGCTGCTCCTCTTCCAATCCAGCTCTCTGCTATGGCCCAAGTCCTTGGGTCCCTGCACCCACGTGGGAGACCCAGAGAAAGCTCCTGGCTTCTGGCTTTGGATCGGCACAGCTTCGGTTGTTGCGGCTATCTGGAGAGTAAACCAGCGGATGGAAGACCCCCCCCCCCATCTTTCAAGTAAAAAAATACATTTATTTACATATATTTATTTATTTATGTCAAAGAAAGAGACACACACAGAGAGAAACACACAAGAAACATTCCTTCTGGTGTTTCACTTCTTAAATACCTACAGAAGCCACAGCTGAGTCTGGTTGAAGCCCAAAGCCAAGAACTCAGGTCTCCTATGTGTGGGGCAAGAACCCAAGTGGCTGAAACTTCACTTGCTGCCTCCCAAAGCACAAGGTAGCAAGAAGCTGGATCAGAAATGAGGCCAAACAGTGTCCTAAACTCTGTGCCAAATACTTGACTCATACAAACTTTAACATCAAGGAAATATATTTTTCACAGAGGCTAAACATAGATTGATCTTATTCAGAAGCACATTTTTTTCTTTGTTGTTTTAAACACAGTGCAAGCAATAACTTTTTGATGATTTTTTTTAATAAGTAAGTACTGCTTTTCTGTTGATGTGGAAGCATATAGTTATAGTAATGACTTCGACCTTAGGCATTTAGAAAAAGTGAGTTCATGTGAATGAGCTTGCATTCTACAAAAATGTTTGGAATTTTAAACAACAGTGGTGAACACATGCCCTTAGAAAGTCATTGTGAATTTACTTTTAGGTAAAATTAACTCATATTTACAGATCATCAGCAAATTGCAAATATTGTCATCTCCTTGCATTAAAATACAAACATGTAGTCTTGACACAATTTAATAAAATTACCACCCTGCCAAGTTGGAAAAGGAAAGACTGGGTTACCTTCACTGTATAGTAAGTAAATTTTAGTCCTGAGAAGTACTTTGGTATGCTCTCTGTGGCATCTCAGAAGCACTTAGTGATAAATCTGGACTGAGAGTACATTTTTTTCCTAATTAATACATCATTACAACTTCCATTTGAATTAGGAAATACTAATAACTAGATTTAAAAGACCCAAAACATGTAATGCATGAACAAAATAGAAGTTCACTTTTGGTTCATACAAATGACTGAGGTAGTTGCCCCTTGTCTGTGGCTATTTTCTGTTTAACAAAACAATGTTAGTGCCTAGGCTATGTGCACTTGGAGGCTCTACAAAACATGACTCAAAGTTCATTGCCTTTGTGGTTCCTTTCTTTTCCAATTTGCTAGAAGAGGAAATAGCATGCAGAATAGGTTGGAGAAATGTGTTTTTTTTTTTTTTTTTGAAACAACCTAGAAATGAAAATTTTTCCTTTTGATAACATTCCATTGGCTAACATATAGACCCTAGAACAATAAGAAAGAATCTGGAATGTAGAGAAAGAGAAATCTGGGGGATATCTTGTAGTCTCTAACTCATGCTATACATGACACTTATCTGCATGAATAACTTAGAAAAAAGGAACTAGAAACCATTCTACTTAGTGAGATAAGCCAGTCCCCAAAAGGCAAATGCTGTTATGTCTTTCATGATCTGTGGTAACTGAGTACCAACAATGTAATTTTTTGGAGTGAAATGAACATGAGATTCAATGCTTGTTTATAGTCCTCTCTACTCTTGAACAATTGTTTTATTTTTCGATTTGCTGAACTCTTCACATAAGAGTTAATCTTATGAGTATAAAGTAAACTGAAAATAGATCATTGTAAAAATTAGGAGAGGTATTGAGAGAGGAAGAAGGAGGAAAGCTGAGAGTGTGGGAGGGATGGGGAGTTGGACGGGAAGTATCGCTATGTTGCTAAATCTGTATATATAAAATATATGAAATTTGCTTACCTTAACTAAAAGTTTAAAAAATAAAATTTAAATTACATTAAAAAGAAAAAAAAAAAAAAACAAAACAGAAAAAGGCACCTGGCATCCTGATCCTGAGTTCTAAAAGTCAAAAAGTTAGTTAAATAAATAAATTGGTTTTAATGCCTGGTAATTGCACAACACTGTTTTTGCATTAGTACTTTATGGCACAAGACCCTAATCCGTGAGAAGGTCCTAGTAAAACACATTCAGCAAACCAGCCTGAAATCTAAGCACAGAGATACTTGGATAGCTATGCCAGGGTTATCTTTCCTAACCATCAAGTCAAGGGTGGTATTCCACATAGTGGCTTCTCCTCCACACAAGATTTGATGCAGGAATGCACTCCCCAATTCTGTTCTGGCCTTAATGTGCATTCTTGTCTTCAGATTAACAGGCAAATACTAGGAGAAAAAAGACTATTTGGTACATTTAAAAAGGAATTTATTATTATTTATACACACTGCATATATATTACACACAAATATTCAATATGTGAAAATATACATTGGGCAATATTATCTAGGATCACAGGGGCATTTAAAATTCAAAGACAATAGCTTCCCTGAGAATGATTTTTAAATCAATTTGTACATATGAAATAAGTGAAATCCTTAATATTATCTATTAGTATTATTACTTTTTCAAACATACAATTTTTCTTATGTTTTCTGTAATTTTACCCCATTTAGGAAGCCAGGCTATTTCATTTCTGTAGTAAATAAATGTGAGAGAAAAAAAAAGAAAACATCTGTGAATTTTTAAAGCCTAGAAGTTTAACAAATTAAAAGCACTTAAATCCTAAACAATATATGTGAAAGAACAGCATACAAGAGAGGAAAGGCATAGTAATTAGAGAATGCAAGCTGAATTACTATCTGAGGTCAGAAAGGAATAAAAAGGAAGACAAACCATAAATGTGTGATTATTAAGGAATTCTTAACTGAAGGACTCAACTCTATTCCCTGGGTCAACACAACAGTGAGGCAGAAAAAGCAAGAACATGGCTACAAGTCATCTTTGGAAACAGAAGGTCATAGGCAGTCCCCCAGACTCTTCAACACTTCTGGGCATGAATTATTCATACGTAACTCAGTAAAAAGGAGTTGTGTTTCAAAAGCATAAAGGGACATTACGGATGACACTAAAGGTTAATTAACACCCTAGTTGAACGATCAAATAATAAGCAAGGTGGTAGATAGAAATTATTGTATATTTTTATAGTGTGTGTATATGTATATTCTTCAAAAAATTCATGGGCTATACATATTATTAAAAGGATCTGCATGACTTTCATAGTATTTTGCATTAAAAAGCCCTCCTATTAACTTGTAACAACTTGTTCGAACATGATCTAGTTTGAGGTACTAAGAGATAAGGCTTCTGCTTGAAGGGAGCCCCAATCAGAGAAACAAATTCTCGTAAAATTGAAGCAAGGACACACCTGAAATATTCAGTGAAGGTTGAGTAGAAGAATGGTGAAGTCACTGATGTTTTATGAAAAGTTTATGGGGCAGCACCCTAGATAAATCAGAAGTTTACACATGGATAATTCATTTTAAGAAGGGATGAGACAATATTGAAGCAACAGATCATCCACAACAATTTTTGAAGAAAAAAAAAAAAACTTGCTCATAAGAGGACTTGTAAGTCCTCTTATTAGGAGATAATAAGAGGACCAATAAGAGGACTTATGAGTAACAGCAGAAAAATTGCCAATGTTATATACATTTCAATTAGTTCAAGCTTATATAACTTTGACAGAAAAATTAAACTGAATCAAACTTTCTGCTCAGTTGGAGCCAACATCTTTGCACCTAAATCAACTATAGATAGAGTAGCAAATTCAGTGGAAACTAAACAAATGGGACCAAGAAATTGAGGCATTTGTTTCAAAAAATGGAATAGCACATGAAACACGGCTTTCACAGTATGAGCCTGAATAAAAAGCAAAATCAAAGCAATGGTAACCAAGAGGTGGAAGTAGTCCAGTCAAAGCAAAGAGAACCACTCAGAAGCAAAGATCATGGTCAGAGTGTTTTTGGATGCACTTTTTGATGGTTGACTTTCTGGAGTGTCGAAGAACATTTGATTATAATGGATGTGAGGGAGAAAATTGTCCAAAGCTTTAGTAAAAATAAACGTAGTGAAGATCCACCAGAGAGTTTTTCTTTACCATCACAATGCTCCTGAAGTCTTCTCATCAAATAAGGGCAATTTTTGTGAGTTTCAATGGGAAATCATTAGTCATCTATCTTAGGATCCTGATTTGGCTCCTTCTGACTTCTTTTTGTTTCCTAAATCTTAAAAATCATTAAATGGCAACCATTTTCTTCACTTACTGATATTTTAAAAGGACCGCAATAAGAAAGTTTAACTCCTATATGCCCCCCCACCACGGCAGTTCTTTAGAGATGGACAAATCACTGGCAGGATATCTTATAAAAACATCTTGAATTTAATAGAGCTTAGATCAAGGAAAATTAATAGATTTAATTTGTATCTTTTAATTCAACTTTTTGCAAACATTTTGCAGTCCCCTTGTTTGTCTATATACATGAATAATCACCATCCACATCACAATATGAACAATTTCCAAAACCACATATTTCCTCCAGGTGATATTCTACAACCTCTTCCTCAAAGATAACCAATTCCTACCTCTATTACCATAGATCATATTGGCGTGGTTTTTACACCTCAAACAAAGGAATCGGACATTTTGATCTGATTGGAGTATTTTCTTCCTTAATATAAGGTCTGACAGATAAATTTGTAATGGTGTGTGTATAATTCAGTTATAGCTATAAAATATTGCTTCACTGCTCCCAAAATGTCTTCTTTTTGGTTGCTGTTTGTTGTAACCTACACGTTATTATTGATAAGATTTACTTTCAGTTTGGAGCTATCATAATTAAAGATGCTATAAACATTCCTGTAGATATCTGCTTGTGAACAAAAGCATTTCTTGAGTATATACACAAACGTGAAATTTCTAGGTCAGAGGGTTTTTATAGGCTTCTTTTTAATTTTGCCAAATAATTTTCCAAATACTTAGAATTTTACATCTCACTGGCAATGTATCTAATTCCAGTAATTCTATATACCTTGACAAAAATTAACACTATCTGAGTGTGCAGAGAGCATTTGGCACAGCAGTTAAGATGCTTTTGCAAAACCCACACCCTATATTGGATTGCCTGGGTTCAAGTTCCAACTCCATATCTGATTCTAGTTTCCTATTAATTCACATGCTTTGAGGCAGCAGGTGATGTCTCAATTACTTGGTTTTCTGACATCAACATGGGAGTCCGGAACTGAATTTGAGGTTCCTGAATTCAGCCTATTCTGATCCTGGCTGTTGCAGGCATTTGGGTAGTGAAACAGTGAATGGAAGTGCTCTCGCATGCTCTCTCTGCTTTTTAAATAAATAAACTTTTTAAAAAATTCATATTTTCTGTGCTTTTTATATTTGCCATTCTGTCCAGGATAAAATTGTATTTCATACCATTTAATTTGTACTTAAATAATGAATAATGCTGTTAAACCCTTTAAAATTCTTTTCATGAATTTAGAAATTGTTTTTGAGAAAGTATGTCAATGTTTTGCCCCTCCTTTTTAAAATGTAGCTGTGTTTATCAATATTGAGGACTTTTATGTATTTTGGAAAAAGAGTTCTTTGTCAAACATTTTATTGTGACTAGCTTTTCCTTATCTGTAGTCTTTTTATTCTAAATATACTTCTTGATAAACAGAAGTATGTAATTTATTTGAGATACAAATATATCAACTTTTTTTGTTAACACAAAATTGTGTGTATTGATGGAGCACAGTGTGATGTTTCTTCAATACTGGTATACAATGTGTAATGTTAGCATCAGTATCCTTACCTTATCCATCATCTCAAATATATTTATCACTTCTTTGTGGTGAGAACATTCAAAAGCCTCTCTTTAAGCTCTTTTAAAATCTATGAGTATAATATTTGTAACATTGAGTATAATCCCCCTTCAGAGTATGTCACTCTGCCTTTCAAACAAATTAAATCTTGAATGAATGAACACAGCCACTATAGAAAACAGTAAAGAAGTTCCTCAAAAAGTTAAAAATAGAACCGCCATATGATCCTGCATTCCCACTACTGGGTATATACTCCAAGGAAATTAAATTGGTATGTCAAAGAGACATCTCATATATATTTCAGTACTACCCTCAATAGCCCAGATATTAGCTGAATCAAAGTTCCCATCAATGAATAAAGAAAATGTGGTATACATACACAATGGAATACTATTCAGCCATAAAAAGAAATCCTGTTGGTTATAGCAACATGAATGAGTCTCTTTAACAAAACATGCATGTTTTATTATTAAAACATTTTTACCATTTGCAAATAAATATCTTCAACATAGTATAATATTATGCTTGTTTTTATGAAGCATACATTGCTTTACCATTTAAATGTTGGTATTGACCTATTTCAAATTAAATCTTCCCCTAGTGTCAGTAGGGAGTCAAAATTCATTTTGTATTATACACACAGTACATGGATTCTCCATAAATTATGGAAAAGTTCATTACCTCAACACTGATTGAAGATGTAAAGCTTGAGCCGGCGCCGTGGCTCAATAGGCTAATCCTCCACCTTGCGGCGCCGGCACACCGGGTTCTAGTCCCGGTCAGGGCACCGGATTCTGTCCCGGTTGCCCCTCTTCCAGGCCAGCTCTCTGCTATGGCCAGGGAGTGCAGTGGAGGATGGCCCAGGTGCTTGGGCCCTGCACCCCATGGGAGACCAGGAAAAAGCACCTGGATCCTGGCTCCTGCCATCGGATCAGCGCGGTGCGCCGGCTGCAGCGGCGGCCATTGGAGGGTGAACCAACGGCAAGGGAAGACCTTTCTCTCTCTGTCTCTCTCTCTCACTGTCCACTCTGCCTACCAAAAATAAAAAATAAAAATAAATAAATAAAAAAAAGAAGATGTAAAGCTTATATGTCTTTGTGTGTGAGAATTATTTCACTCTACTTGAAACACTAATACTGTCTAATTATTGCAGATTTACTGTCTTGCTACCTAGAAGGGATAAGTCACCAGCCATATGCTTGTTTGCCTCTTCCTCATCCTCCTCCTTCAAAACTGAATTAGCTATTCCACATAAATTTCTATGTAGTATTTCCCATAATATATTTCCATGTATTGTCCAGTGAAATTAGTATAATTTATAAACACACCAATTGAAATAACTACCTGTTTGTGATTTTGATTGCAATTGCATCACCCTCTGAAGCCTTAAAAGTTGATCATTATGTCCTTCTGTCAAACTGGAAGTGGGATATTTATTTGAGGTAGGGACCTCCATGTAATGGACCAGGACATTTTGGGATATACGTATCTGCGTATTGGAACTTACACCATAGCCCGCCTGTTCCTTTAAACAACATCAGAAATCAGAAAACGTGCCATGGAGAATCCTGGCTCCCATTCTGGGTCCCTTCAAATTTCCTATCTGCCATGTTAGCCGCACTCTACACCACCACCTTTTAGATCTGTGTTTTACCAGTTGAGTCTGAGTAAGTCAGGCACAAACTTTAGTCAGTACCCCAGTTGTCAAAACCCACAGAGGGAAAAATGGGGAGCAATTATCATCTCATCCCAGAAGGGTCGTCTTTCAGTGGGAAAGTTCATTGTTATTTTCCTGGCTGTTGTATCTTTAAAAAGATATTGGTCTTTTCTACCTTTGTAGCAAGAACAAATGCTTCATGAAGTTTACTTCCTTATACTCAAGCAGGAGACACTTCTATATGGATTTCTATGGAAAAAAAGCCTATCTTGGGGGAAAGTACTCATTCTATCCTAATTTCCTTCCCCTATAGATATAACATAAGTGGAAAATTGAGGGGAAAATAGTACCTCCAATTATTTGTCACAAGTTTCTTCTTTTCAATAAGAAAGGCATGTGAAATAGAAATTGAGTTATAGAAAAGAATAAAGTAATATTTCTTGTTAACCTAAAATTTTGACCCAATATAGACACCCAATATTTTAAATTTGGGACTGAATTGGGGTCATATTTTAAGGCAAATACTGTGAAAATCTTTTAAAAATGCATTTCTCTCTTACAAGAGAAATTGACCTGAGATAGCTCCTTCAGCTATTAAAATGGATGGGCAATATCATGGCATCAGCTGCCAGATTTGCATATATTTATATGCTTTATAGTTCTGATGAAGCTTTTATCACTTGAGAAACACACATAGCAAAACTCAGTGAGCTAGTAAATATGCCTCAAGCAAAATGAAAAGAAATAACAATCGGAGGTGAAAATAAGCGAGTTAAAATAGACCTGAAGCCAATCTCTGGGTGAGAAATAGACTATCATCTTTCAATCTGTGCACTTAACTCTCTTTAAGTGTAGCTTCAATGTGTCTCACACAGATTTACCACAACTTACGAAGAGTCCAATCTGGAACATGTTAAGTAAGGGGGAATTTTATAGACCCAACTCATAGAATGATAATTGATAAAAATGTGAGGGTCTATTACACTTAAGTTAGCATTCTATGTATTTTGAAAAATGAGAAAAGATATATCTGTGTGGAGATAAGATGAACACACATGGAATCAAAATTAATATAATGATAATATAAAGAAGTACATGATATTCATCATTGTGGTCACTTTTTATACTATTAAATTTTTATCAGATGACTATATCCATAATGACAATCTTTCAAGAAAATCATAATTATCATGAGGCTCTTTTTTCTGGTTATTCTTTTGACAGGTTTTTAAGATAAATATCCACTTAGATCCAGAAAATGTAGACCTTTATTTCCTAGACTTTTTAATCATCAATGTAAAGAATTCATAGAAAAAAAAATATATAAGCAAAGGAAACACACATAGATCTGAGATGGAGTTGTCAGATGTCAGTGAACTCCAGATATGACTTCTTGAGCCCAGTTTATTAATTTTCCTTTTTATTTTTCTCACATCCTAGAAGTGGAACTTTGTAAAGGGATATACTTTGTGGAGGACAGGCTCTGAGGTGATACCCAATGACCTCTACATCCAGGCACTCACACCCTGTCTTTTCCCTTCCCAATCAGAGAGATGATTTAAAGCCATGTGGGCCTAGGATTTTTGAGGCAAATTTATATTATTATTAATAATGCAATCTGTTTATGCTTCATATAATACCTATTCAGATTATATAATCCTGACTGAAGCGCTCATTTGTCTGTTTCTGGAGATAGCCTCTAATATATATGTTTGACAAAGGACTGTTCGTAGTATTCACTTATATCCTTTTTTTAGGTCATTAAGAATATCCCCCTTTTCTTTTCTTTTCTTTTTTTCTTTTTCTTTCTTTCTTTTTTTTTTTTTTTTTTTGGACTGGCAGAGTGGACAGTGAGAGAGAGAGACAGAGAGAAAGGTTTTCCTTTACCATTGGTTCACCATCCAATGGTCGCTGCAGCCGGCGCACCACGCTGATCCGAAGCCCGGAGCCAGGTGCTTCTCCTGGTTTTCCATGGGGTGCAGGGCCCAAGGACTTCGACCATCCTCCACTGCACTCCCGGGCCACAGCAGAGAGCTGGACTGGAAGAAGGGCAACCGGGACAGAATCCAGTGCCCCGACCGGGACTAGAACCAGCTGTGCCGGCACCGCAAGGCGGAGGATTAGCCTATTGAGCTGCGGCGCTGGCCCCCCCTTTTTCTGAGTCTGGAAATTTTAGTCATCTCCCTTTATCAAATTATGTCAAATCGCATAATAATTTCAAAGAGCTAGATTTGGTTTCACTGATTTTATGTTTTTCTATTCTACATTTTCTTAATTTCCTTCATAATCTGTTTTTGTTAGGCTATCAGGAATCATTTAATTTCTAACGTGAACATTTATAGCTATAAAATTCCCTCTAGGCATTGCCCTAGCTGCCTCCTTTACCTCCTCATTCTGTTGAAAACATCTCAAAGGATTTTCTATTTTACTTCAGATTTCAATTTTGACTCAATGGTATGTAGGAATGTATTATCTTTCACGTTTTTATGATTTCACTCTATTTCAATTAATAGCTTCTAATTTGATCTCATGCTCAGAGATCATGATTTGCATATTTGCTTTTTTTAAAATTAATGAATATTGATATTAGTATAGCCATTTCAGAATTTTTGTCAATGGTGTTTGTGTAATATATCTTTTTCCCATGATTTTAGTTTTAGTCCATCTCTGTCTATAGATAGAAACTTTGCTTCTCCTAGATAGCTTACGACCAGAACTTAATATCTCCCTGGGGGCCGGCGCTGTGGCATAGCAGGTGAAGCAGCCGCCTGCAGCGCTGGCATCCAATATGGGCACAGGTTTGAGTCACAGCTGCTCCACTTTGATCCAGCTCTCTGTTCTGGCCTGGGAGGGCAGTGGAAGATGGCCCAAGTCCTTGGGCCCCAGTACCTGCATGAGAGAGACCCGGAGGAGGCTCTTGGCTCCTGACTTTGGATAAGCACAGCCCCAGCTATTGTGTCTATATGGGGAGTGAGCCAGCAGATGGAAGAGCTCTCTCTCTGCCTCTGCCGCTCTGTAACTCTGCCTTTCAAGTAAATAAATAAATCTTTAAAAAATCAATTCCCTCTGGTTTGACAATCTCAGCTTTTTGGTTTATTTACTTCACATTTATTGATATAGTTGAATTCATGAAGTCATTTTCTATCAGTAGATTTATACCACCTGCTTTTATGCTGTACATTGGGAGTGAGTAGAGAGAGGAGAGACAACAGAAATTATATTTTAAATAAATGTCAGGCAGTCGGAGTCAGCATTGTGACACCACAGGTTAAACTGCTTCCTGCAATGTCAGCAATCCCACATGAGTGCCAGTTCAAGTCCCGGCTGCCCCACTTCTGATCCAGTTTCCTGCTAATGCAGCTGGGAAAGCAGCACAGGTTGGACAAGTGTTTGTGACCCTGCACACATGTGGGAGACCTGGATAATGCTCCAGGTTGCAGCCTGGCTCAGCACTCCCACTATGTTGAGAGTGAAGCAGCTGATGGAAGGTATCTCTATAGATATAGATAGATCTTCCTCTAATTCTGTCTTTCAAATAGATATATTTTTTTTCTTAAAAAAGTCAGACATTCAAGAATATGCTATGTACCTGAATACTATTTCCACTATTGAGGTCATGAAGTGATGAAATCAAGAGTTAGCATGATGAGGTTTGTATGTCTTAAATGAAAGTTTCTAGATTAAAAAAAAAAAAAAAGTTAACATGTACTCTGTTATTTAATCTATGTTTACCTATGAAACTCTTAACTAAATATACACACATAAAACTTGATATTTGAGACTGCGCCACTGCTCAATAGGCTAATCCTCCGCCTGTGGCGCTGGCACACAGGGTTCTAGTCCTGGTCGGGGCACCGAATTCTGTCCCGGTTGCCCCTCTTTCAGGCCAGCTCTCTGCTATGGCCCGGGAGTGCAGTGGAGGATGGCTCAGGTGCTTGGGCCCTGCACCCCATGGGAGACCAGGAGAAGCACCTGGCTCCTGCCTTCGGATCAGCGTGGTGTGCTGGCTGCAGCACGCTGGCCGTGGCGGCCATTGGAGGGTGAACCAACAGCAAAAGAAGACTTTTCTCTCTGTCTCTCTCTCTCTCTCACTGTCCACTCTGCCTGTCAAAAAAAAAAAAAAAAAAACACAAACTTGATATTTGTGTCCCTTTTTTTTCCCAAATATATCTTCTGGTATCTGAGCTACTTTGCTACCT
Organism: Oryctolagus cuniculus; assembly: GCF_051225735.1. NCBI lineage: Eukaryota > Metazoa > Chordata > Mammalia > Lagomorpha > Leporidae > Oryctolagus > Oryctolagus cuniculus. The sequence continues at coordinate 74,481,100 of NC_142869.1, forward strand.
AGTAAAGATTTGGGGTGCACATACCTAAATTTGCTATAGAATATCCAGAACTGTTTGAACTTCCAATTTTAGCACATACCTACTTTTAAATCATTTCCAGGGATTCTCAGAACCTAATGATACATATTTAAATAGCCCTGGCAGGTGATTCTAATGCACACTAACAATTGACAGCCTCTCTCTCCAAAGTTGGTTTGAAGCAAGGAGTTCATGTGCTGGAATATCCAGTGCCATTTGACCGAATGTTGAGATAGGCATCAGTAAGGGATTGCTCTGCTACTCAGCGTCTGATGATGGATGAGTGACGTATGCTTTCTGAGCACCAATATCTTCATTTACAAAGTGGGCATTATATTTCAGTTCCCCTCTGAACTGAGGGTTAATGTGAATATTAAATGAGACAGATAAAACAACCTGGCCAAATGTGACACCATTTGCAAGCATGGGTGACTTTTAGTTTTTATCTTCCCTTCACAATGATTAAGATACAGTTTCATGTTTATTGACATATGATATAAATACAAAATATTAGAAAACTATAGCTACAGAGTAAAATAAACTAGGTATGAGACATCTTGTTTTCAATCTTTATAAACAGGTGACCCTAGAGCTAGAAAATGCTATGCATACATCAAAACATATACACAACTGATGTTCTGGTGAGCACCTACAATACATTTAGCAGGTCAAAATAAATTTTGAATTAACTGCAGTATTGAGCCTGAGGATATTAATTATAGTCTAAATGTCAGCACCTCCATTTAGTCTCCAAAGAATAGAATGCTTGGCTCAGGAAGCAATATTTACCAAAGTGACACCAAAGTCACAAAATAAGCATCTAATTTTCACTTACTGAATTTCCAGTCCTTGATTAAGTCACATGGACATCCTGGACCAAATATATTGAAAGGATGACTGTGCCAATGGCTTCCCCTTGAAACATCTATAAGCCACCAAATTCAGAGGCACATGTGTCTGGAAATGGTATCAAGGACATAACACTAGCAGGTGAATCACTTTTCTGCCAAAAATCCTCTACTTCTCTGCTGACATTCTCTTGCTTTTAGAGGTCACTCTTTTTTTTTTTATTTGAAGAGAAAGGACATTAAATTAGCTAGCATTTCTCCTGTATAATGTGTGACCACAATCTACGTTAAAGACTATCAAGCTAGAAAATTTACAGGAAAAATGACCTCCATGGCCACAACTTTAATATGCATGGACGCAGGAAGAGCTGATGTTTATCTGTATATCCTTTGTAAAACAAATAGGACAAGCATTGAATTTCAGGCTACCAGAATCGTGTTTTGTATGTTTCTACCACCTAGGTTTCTTAATCTAACTTGACCACATTGACGTATGTATGACATTTAAAATCATATAATTCTGTTCTAAAGTGGGGTCATTAAAATTCTATTTATAGGAGACAATCTCAGATGTCATGATAATCACCTAGGATAACTAAACAGAGACTAAGCATTTCTGAATAGAGGCTCATTTCTATTCACATGTGAAAAAAAAAAACAAAAACAGATCACTGTTTTGTGACTTCCGATTCACCCATTTCTGTCTTTTTCTGAATAAGGAAAGAAATTGAAACCCATCAAGGTCTTACAGTTTTAGTAACAGAGCTGAGCTCACAACCAGTTCTACTAACATTGACTTTTGGTTTGATTTATTAACAAAGCTAAGGATACTTGGAAATTTCAACATGCCTAAAATAATTAATACATTTAGCCCAAATTTGCAAGACAGAAATTTGTATATTTTAAATAATAATAATATAATAATTTATATAATTTTAAATCATCCAATTTATGACTTTTGTTCATTTAGGTATCTTGGCAAAAAAATTATCCTAAAGTTCATTGAATGCTTGATTTACATTACTAGCTTATCCAATATTTTTAACTGTGCTTATGACATTCTAGATTTTATGTTAATAAGTACCCTTACTATCAATAAGAAACATATCTATATAATTGTGCAAATGCTTAAATTGCTACCTGATACAGCCTGAATCTAGGTAGTCAAAAGATAAAGTGTATGTGTGGCCTATTTACTCTACAGAGTTAACTAGTCAAATAATTTATTTAGAACATGGTCCTTAGTGGATCTTTATCTGACTAAACTCTGGGATTTTATTTACATGGATTCAAGAACAGAAACAAAGATTCCAGATGGCTGGAATATAGAATAGGCAATATGGGAAAATGCAGTAGGTGAGGATAGCTGCCTCAAAAATATTAAACAATTTTTAAATCTTTTTAACATATAAGCAACAGTACTCAAACACTGCACAATGCTTTTATATGTTAAATACCCCTGGCAAATGCGTACATCTTAGGAGCATATGTTCTCACCTTTAAACAGGAAACACAAAACTCATAAATGCAAAGCCCTCAGTAATTTACAAATTTATAACAAGATGCTGTTAGGCTGATAAAAATACACTCTCAAAAAGCTAATAACCAATTTATTAAGGACACAGTCACCTTCAGCTCTTCTCACAGTTTTATCATAAATGAACACTATAGAAAATAGAAACTGTAGAGAAAGCACCCGTAGGATAACACAGGGACTGACAAGAGTAAAGAGGGACAATTTGAGAACTTACTCTCAATGACATTAGTGTATATTTTACATGAAAAGAAAAACTATGTGTTTACTGTGTTTATTAAAGAGTGACCAAAGCCAACATTTTATGAAATACAAATGTTAATAGTAGCTTCATTTCAGAAACACTTAATTGGCACACAAGACTGTTCTACAATAAAGCTTCATATTCAGAGAATACACACCTTTTAAAAAGTTTTATTTGACCTCTGCACGGCTCCTACTAGAACAGGCAAACTCAAAAGTAATCTGTCCTAATGGTAGGCGCTGTTCTTGCCCCGTGATCAGATGGGGTGGAGTGGGGTGGGGTAGAATCACTTTTGGTGCTTTTCACCAGGTTTATTTTCACTTTCATTATGTAGTTAATTGCCTCTATATCATACAGAGCTGATGATCACAAATTTATTATGAAAAAGTAAAATTAGTATTAATGATGATGATGAGGATTTACATCACAGGGCAACACCTTTAAAATATTGACAAAATAAACAATAAATCTTTCTGCTGAGCAGCATACTAGGAAACATTAAATAGATCTTTACAAATTTATATGTATGATTCATAAAAACACTATACCTCCAAAGAATTAATGGATCTTTATGAGTAATTAAATGAATGGAAAAAAAGCAAACAGGAGTATTGAAGTGCTGGTGCAAATGTTGGGCCACAAGTTGGCCTTGAAGAACACATAATTTGGAGACATTTTATAGAGCATTTGCTCAAAATGATAGGTAAACTTTGAAGATAAAAAGATAATTAATGAAATGAAGAAGGTATGACCAAATCTTAACTTTGTCAAATCTTGGGGAATTGTACCCGGAATGGAAGACCTTGAAGATAATGAAAGAGTATGCTATAAAAATGTAAGAAATTTGCCAAGATAATGCTCTTTTACTAAAGCCATAGAATCATTTAATTTTAGGAAGAGCCAAGGAGGCAAATGGGAGCCACTAAACACAACTCAAGAAAATGACAGAAAACCCCCCAAATTCCATTCAGCTTAAGTAAAATTCCATCAGCAGTAGATGGATGCCTTATTTACAGTTGTTTAAGCGGATGAAAACAAAATTTAGATTTCAAGAACTTATTTACAAAATAAGTGACTTAACAAAGGTTTCCTTTTAAAAATAACTTTTTATTAATAGTAAGAACAGATTTCAAGTAGTTTATAGATACAGTTCTAAGGATGATAATCCTCCCTCACTCTCTCCCCCTTCCTAACTTTAATTTTTGCAATGACACCTTCTGTGATATGTGAACTTATCCAGTCATCAGAATATGGCCATCCAGGTTGATTCCTTATCTTAACAATTATGAATTGATGTGCCGTAAGTTTGAACATACAAGTAAATCTTTCATATGCTGACTTTACTTCTTTTGTGCATATTCCCAAGAGTAAGAGTGCTGGGTTGATCTAAATTTTTATCTGAGCAATCTCCATACTGTCTTCCATAGGATTTACCAGTTTACATTCCCACCAACATTGGATTAAAGTACATTGGTTTATTTCTTTTTTTTAACTTTTATTTAATGAATATAAATTTCCAAAGTATGGCTTATGGATTACAATGGCTTCCCCCCCATAACGTCCCTCCCACCCGCAACCCTCCCCTTTCAAATTCCCTTTCCCCTTCCACTCACATGAGGATTCATTTTCGATTCTCTTAATATACAGAAGATCAGTTTAGTATACATTAAGTAAAGATTTCAACAGTTTGCTCCCACACAGAAACATAAAGTGAAAAATAATAGATGATTTTTTTAAATGATGATGAAATCAGATCAGACCTATTGTCATGTTTAATCCCAGTGAGAGTCAAGTTGGGAATTGATAATTTCTTCTTTTTTTTTTTTTTACAGAGGATCAGTTTAGCATACATTAAGTAAAGATTTCAACAGTTTGCTCCCACACAGAAACATAAAGTGAAAAATAATAGATGATTTTTTAAATGATGATGAAATCAGATCAGACCTATTGTCATGTTTAATCCCAGTGAGAGTCAAGATGGGAATTGATAATTTATTCTTTTTTTTTTTTACAGAAGATCAGTTTAGTATACATTAAGTAAAGATTTCAACAGTTTGCACCCCCACAGAAACACAAAGTGAAATATACTGTTTGAGTACGCGTTATAGCATTAAGTCTCAATGTACAGCACATTAAGGACAGAGATCCTACATGAGGAGTAAGTGCACAGTGACTCCTGTGTTGACTTTACAAATTGACACTCCTGTTTATGGCATCAGTAATCTCCCTATGCACCAGTCATGAGTTTCCAAGGCTATGGAAGCCCCTTGAGTTCTCCAACTCTTGTTTAGACAAGCTCATAGTCAAAGTGGAGGTTCTCTCCTCCCTTCAGAGAAAGGTACCTCCTTCTTTGAAGACCTGTTCTTTCCATTGGGATCTCACTCACAGAGATCTTTCATTTAGGGTTTGGTTGTTTTTTTTTTTTTTTTTTTTTTTTTTTTTTTTTTTTTGCCAGAGTGTCTTGGGTTTCCATGCCTGAAATACTCTCATGGGCTTTTTAGCCAGATCCGCATGCCTTAAGGGCTGATTCTGAGGCCAGAATGCTGTTTAGGACATCCGCCATTCTATGAGTCTGCTGAGTATCTCGCTTCCCATGTTGGATCACTCTCCCCTTTATTTATTCTATCGGTTAGTATTAGCAGGTACTAGACTTGTTTATGTGCTCCCTTTGACTCTTAGTCCTTTCATTATGATCAATTGTGAACTGAAATTGATCACTTGGACTAGTGAGATGGCATTGGTACATGCCACCTTGATGGGATTAAAAGGAGTCCCCTGGTATGTTTCTAACTCTACCATTTGGGGCAAGTCAGCTTGAGCATGTCCCAAATTGTACATCTCTTCCCTCTCTTATTCCCACTCTTATGTTTAACAGGGATCACATTTCAGTTAGATTTCAACACTTAAGAATAATGTGTATTAATTACAGAATTAAACCAGTCATATTAAGTAGAACAGACAAAAAAACTACTAAGAGGGATAATGTATTAAGTTGTTCATTAACAGTCAGGGCTATGCTGATCAAGTCCCCATTTCTCATAGTGTCCATTTCACTTCAACAGGTTTCCTTTTTGGTGTTCAGTCAGTTGTCACCGATCAGGGCGAACATATGGTATTTGTCCCTTTGGGACTGACTTATTTCACTCAGCATGATGTGTTCCAGATTCCTCCATTTTGTTGCAAATGACTGGATTTCGTTGTTTCTTACTGCAGTATAGTATTCTAAAGAGTACATATCCCATAATTTCTTTATCCAGTCTACCGTTGATGGGCATTTAGGTTGGTTCCACGTCTTGGCTATTGTGAATTGTGGTGCAAAACATTAGGGTGCAGATTGCTTTTTTGTTTGCCAATTTAAATTCGTTTGGGTAAATTCCAAGGAGTGGGATGCCTGGGTCAAACGGTAGGGTTATCTTCAGGTTTCTGAGGAATCTCCAGACTGACTTCCATAGTGGCTTGACCAGTTTGCATTCCCACCAACAGTGGGTTAGTGTCCCTTTTTCCCCACATCCTCGCCAGCATCTGTTGTTGGTAGATTTCTGAATGTGAGCCATTCTAACCGGGGTGAGGAGAAACCTCATTGCGGTTTTGATTTGCATTTCCCTGATTGCTAGTGACCTTTAGCATTTTTTCATGTGTGTGTTGGCCATTTGGATTTCCTCTTTTGAAAAATGTCTATTGAGGTCCTTGGCCCATCTCTTAAGTGGGTTGTTGGTTTTGTTTTTGTGGAGTTTCTTGATTTCTTTGTAGATTCTGGTTATTAACCCTTTATATTTTGCATAGTTTGCAAATATTTTTTTCCCATTCTGTTGGTTGTCTCTTCACTCTCCTGACTGTTTCTTTTGCAGTACAGAAACTTCTCAATTTGATGCAATCCCAATAGTTGATTTTGGCCTGTGCCTCCCGGGTCTTTTCCAGAAATTCTTTGCCTGTGCCAATATCTTGAAGGGTTTCTCCAAGGTTCTCTAATAACTTGATGGTGTCAGGTCGTAGATTTAGGTCTTTAATCCATGTTGAGTGGAATTTTGTGTAAGGTGAAAGGTAGGGGTCTTACTTCATGCTTCGGCATGTGGAAATCCAGTTTTCCCAGCACCATTTATTGAATAGACTGTCCTTGCTCCAGGAATTGGTTTTAGATCCTTGATCAAATATGAGTTGGCTGTAGATGTTTGGGTTGATTTCTGGTGTTTCAATTCTGTTCCATTGGTCTATCCATCTGTTTCTGTACCAGTACCATGCTGTTTTGATTACAACTGCCCTGTAGTATGTCCTGAAATCTGGTATTGTGATGCCTCCAGTTTTGTTTTTGTTGTACAAGATTCCTTTAGCTACTCGAGGTCTCTTGTGCCTCCATATAAATTTCAGCACCATTTTTTCCAGATCTGAGAAGAAGGTCTTCATTATCTTGATTGGGATGGCATTGAATCTATAAATTGCTTTTGGGAGAATGGACATTTTGATGATATTGATTCTTCCAATCCATGAGCATGGAAGATTTTTCCATTTCTTGGTATCCTCTTCTATTTCTTTCTTTAAGGTTTTGTAATTCTCATCGTAGAGATCTTTAACATCCTTAGTTAAGTTTATTCCAAGGTATTTGATTGTTTTTGTAGCTATTGTGAATGGGATTAATCTTAGATGTTCTTCCTCAGCCATGACATTGTCTGTGTATACAAAGGCTGTTGATTTTTGTGCATTGATTTTATACCCTGCTACTTTGCCAAAATCTTCTATGAGTTCCAATAGTCTCTTAGTAGAGTTCTTTGGGTCCCCTAAATAAAGAATCATATCATCTGCAAAGAGGGATAGTTTGAGTTCTTCCTTCCCAATTTGTATCCCTTTAATTTCTTTTTCTTGCCTAATAGCTCTGGCTAGAACTTCCAGAGCTCTATTGAATAGCAGTGGTGAGAGTGGGCATCCCTGTCTGGTACCAGATCTCAGAGGAAATGCTTCCAACTTTTCCCCATTCAATAGGATGTTGGCTGTGGGTTTTTCATAGATTGCTTTGATTATATTGAGGAATGTTCCTTCCAAACCCAGTTTGCTTAGAGTTTTCATCATGAACGGGTGTTGTATTTTATCAAATGCTTTCTCGGCATCTATTGAGATAATCATATGGTTTTTCTTCTGCAGTCTGTTAATGTGGTGTATCACATTGATTGTCTTGCGCACATTAAACCATCCCTGCATACCAGGGATAAATCCCACTTGGTCTGGGTGGATGATCTTTCTAATGTGTTGTTGCATTCTATTGGCCAGAATTTTATTGAGGATTTTTGCATCTATGTTCATCAGGGATATTGGTCTGTAATTCTCTTTCAGTGCTGCATCTTTTTCTGGCTTAGGAATTAAGGTGATGCTGGCTTCATAGAAAGAATTTGGGAGGACTCCCTCTTTTTCGATTGTTCTGAATAGTTTGAGAAGAATTGGCGTCAGTTCTTCTTTAAATGTCTGGTAGAATTCAGCAGTGAATCCATCCGGTCCTGGGCTTTTCTTTGTTGGGAGGGCCTTTATTACTGTTTCAATTTCTGTCTCAGTTATGGGTCTGTTTAGGTTTCTATGTCTTCCTGGTTCAAATTAGGTAGGTAGCATGTTTCCAGGATTCTATCCATTTCTGATAGGTTTCCCTGTTTGCTGGCATACAAGTCCTTGTAGTAATTTCTGATGATTCTTTTTTATTTCTATGGTGTCTGTTGTTACGTTTCCTTTTTCATCTCTGATTTTATTGATTTGGGTCTTTTCTCTTCTTTTTTTAGTTTGTTGTGTCAATGGGGTGTCAATTTTGTTTATTTTTTCAAAAAACCAGCTCCTCATTTGGCTGATTTTTGTAATGTTTTTTTTTTTTCTTGATTCAATCCTGTTGATTTCTTCTCTGATTTTAATAATTTCTCTTCTCCTACTAGATTTGGGTCTGGTTTGCTGTAGGTTTTCTAGATCCTTGAGGTGAATTGGAAGCTCATCTATTTGGTGCCTTTCCAATTTCTTGATGTAGGCACCTATTCATATAAACTTTCCTCTTAACACTGCTTTTGCTGTGTCCCATAAGTTTTGGTTTGTTGTGCTGTTATCCTCATTTACTTCCAGAAAATTTTTGATTTCTCTTTTAATTTCTTCTATGACCCATTGTTCATTCAGGAGCATGTTGTTCAATCTCCATGTGTTTGTGTATGCTCTAGGGATTCCTGAGTTGCTAATTTCCAACTTCATTCCTTTATGGTCTGAGAAGCTGCATGGTATGATTCTAATTCTTTTGAATTTGCTGAGACTTGCTTTATGGCCTAGTATGTGGTCAATCCTAGAGAAGGTTCCATGTACTGCTGAGAAGAATGTAAAATCTTTAGCTGTAGGATTGAAAGTTCTGTATATATCTGTTAGATCCATTTGGGCTATAGTGTCATTTAAATCTACTGTATCCTTGTTGATCTTCTGTCCTGTTGATCTGTCTATTTCTGAGAGTGGAGTATTGAAGTCCCCCAGTACTATTGTATTGGGGTCTAAGTCTCCCTTTAAGTCCCTTAACAAATCTTTTAGATAAACCGGTGCCCTGTAGTTAGGTGCATATACATTGATAATTGTTATATCTTCTTGTTATATTGACCCCTTAATCATTAGTGTCCCTCTTTGTCTCTCTTAACAGTTTTTGTGGTAAAGTTTATGTTGTCCGATATTAAGATGGCTACGCCCGCTCTTTTTTCATTTCTGTTGGCATGGTATATCTTTTTCCAGCCTTTAACTTTCAGTCTGTATGCATCTTTGTTGGAAAGATGTGTTTCTTAAAGCAGCAAATAGATGGGTTTTGTTCCTTAACCCAATCAGCCAAATGGTGTCTTTTAACTGGACAGTTCAGGCCATTCACGTTCAATGTGACTAATGAGAAGTGGTAACTTTGCCCTGCCATTTGCCAAAGATAAGTTCTAATATATGCTTTGAATTCCCTGTGATCTTTTGCTGTTAGGTTTCCTTCCTTTACCTTCTTTCATATTGATGACCGTGTTTCTGTGTTTAACACATCTTTAATCACCTTTTGCAGGGCTGGATGAGTGGCGACAAATTCTTTCAATTTCTGTTTGCTATGAAAAGTCTTTATTTCACCTTCATTCACAAATGATAGCTTTGCAGGATATAATATTCTGGGCTGGCAGTTTTTCTCTCTTAGTACCTGGGCTATATCTCACCATTCACTCCTAGCTTGTAGGGTTTCTGATTTGAAGTCAGCTGTGAGTCTGATTGGAGATCCTCTGAGAGTAATCTGACGTTTCTCTCTTGCACATTTTAGGATCTTTTCTTTATGTTTCACTGTGGCGAGTTTAATTACAAAGTGTCGTGGTGAGGACCTCTTTTGATCGTGTTTATTAGGGGTTCTATGAGCTTCCTGTACTAGGATTTCTCTGTCCTTCTCCAAACCTGGGAAATTTTCTGCTAATATCTCACTAAAAAGGCCTTCTAATCCTTTCTCCCTGTCCATGCCTTCAGGAACTCCTAGAACCTGAATGTTGGGTTTTTTAATAGTATCCTGCAGATTCCTGACAATATGTTTTAGATTTCTAATTTCCTCTTCTTTTCTTTGGTCTGACTGTATCCTTTCCTGTTCTCTGTTTTCTAAGTCCGATATTCTCTCTTCTGCTTCACCCATTCTGTTTGTAAGGCTCTCTATTGTGTTTTTCATTTGATCTATTGAATTCTTCACTTCAGTATGATTTCTCGTCACCATCACAGTTTCCTGTTGTACTAGTTGTTTCATTTCATTTTGATTCCTCCTTAATTTTTCATTTTCACGAGAGAGATTTTCTATCTTGTCCATTAAGGATTTCTGTAGTTCAAGAATTTGTATTTGAGAACTTCTTAATGTTCTTATCAATTTTTTGAGATCTGCTTCTTGCATTTCTTCTATCTCATTATCTTCATAATCTTGAATTGGGGTGTCTTTTTCATTTGGGGGCGTCATGGTGACTTCCTTGTTTTTATTACCTCGGTTTTTGCGTTTGTTATTTGGCATATTGGAGATATTTGGTTTCTTCACTGTGGTGCTTTTTCTTGTCATACTATGACTCTAGATTAAGTGGACTGTCTGTTTTTGATGGAGCCTTAGTGGCTTGAGATGGGTGTGGCCTGAGAGCTCTGTTTGGTGTGCCAAAGGTGACACTCCCAGGTTAGGCGTGGTAGATCTCTCTCTCTCTCTTTCTTTTTTTGATTCAAAAAGGAAGTAATTCCACACAGCTGAACGAAGTTGGGAAGTTGGTGATAGTTAGCAGGCAAATGATATACCCACAGGAGCCAGAGATTGGAAGCTCTTTCCCAAGGACCACACAGGGAATCTGTTCTGCCCTCAGAGTGGGCTCAAATTCTCCTTCATCTCCCACTGGGTTGCCAAAGCTACGGAATTGTAGCGTCTCTGGAGAGTACTCAGGTGAATTCCGTGAGTTCTCTCCCCCATCGTCTCTTTTTTCACAGTCTCAGTTCAGTAGCATCACAAATTTACTAGGTCCTAACCTCCTGTTAATTCGCCCTGCCCAGAGCCAGGTTTTTCTGCTAGGCTCAGAGCCGGTGCAGACCTGAGGTCGCTCTGCTTATGACGTATGTCCAAGATGGCACCTGCTCTTTGTCTTGCTCGCCCTTGAGAGGTGAGCAGAGAGAGAGAAACCGTGTCCGTACCAGTCACCTTTTTTTTCTCTCTCTCTCTCTTCCAGTTAGCCTGGTGAACTTTTCCCCCCTGGGGGTCGTTCCCTCTAGTCTCCTCTCTCAGCTTGCCTGCCGGTGTCTCGGGCTATTGAGGTTCGGCTCACCTCGCGTTCCAGCGCTGGTGTGTTGAGTCTGCCACTGGTGTCCCGAACTGTGGGCTCCCACGCTCTCCACGCACAGGTCCACTGTGAATCACTAGTTCCAGAAGAGTTTCTTCTGCTGTTTCTTCCCCTACTCTTCCTTGAACCTGCAGTATCTCCACTTTTATTAAACTGTCTCTCCCCGGACTATCAGTGTGCTCCCTTCCTATTCTGCCATCTTGTCTCCTCCGACTCCTCCATGAATTTTTTCACATTGGTTTATTTCTATGCATATCATCTTCATCAATGACTTTTAAAATATTCCCAACATGTAATATATCACAAATATTTACATATATTTATTTTATCTGTAGAAATGGATATGCAGATTTATATGCTATAACTTAGATTGCTCATAAAGCTCCTATAGAAAATCTTAAGAATGTTACTACTTTGGAAGATGGCCCAATTCCTTAGGCCCATGCACCAGCATGGCCCAGAAGAGGCTCCTGGCTTTGGATTGGCGAAGCTCTGGCTGTTGCGGCCAATTGGGGAATGAACCACAAGTGGAACATCTCTCTCTCTCTCTCTCTCTCTCCCCCTCCTCTATCTGTGTAACTTTGACTTTCAAATAAATAAATAAATTTAAAAAAAAAAGAATGTTACTACTTAACCAGTAATTCATTCCCAAAGCTATCTCAGTATTAACTTGGAATGGCCACTGAAGATATAAAAAGTGAGCAGCACACAAAATAAATAGGAAAAGGCAGAGTGATCTCTTTCCAGGCAAAAAGATTGTCACTCTTTTGTGCATATATGCTGATTATATAAACAGTGTAAAACGCTCTTAAGGTAAATATTAACTAAGTTTTAGCCTGAGGATAATGTTAATAAAATAAACATAGTATTTATGTAAAATAAAGAGAGAACCAATTCACTAAGAAGAGATGATATTCATGAAATCACATGCAGTAGCATTTTGTAAAAACAGACAATACACTATACAATAAGAAAAATAAAGCAGTGATATTCATAATGGATGAATATAACATACTTCTATTAGAAACTGATAAACAATCATAAACTTAATAAATGTAAACAACATAATTGAATGACACGACGTATACCCTACATGACCCTGCATGCATGTTTTTTAATATATACACCACAAATACTGTTTTTAATACTTATCTAATTTATTTGAAAATCAGAGTTATAGAAGATAAGAGAGAGACACACAGAGAGTGGTCTTTCACCCACTGGCTTGTTCCCCCAGTAACCACACTAGTCAGCACTGAGCCAGACTGAAGCCAGGAGAAGCCCAAACATGTGGAGCATTTTTCGTTGATTTTCCAGGCCATTACAAGGGAGCTGGATTGGAATTGGAGCAGCCAGGACATGAACTGGTGCCCATATAGGATGCCAGCATTGCTGGCAGCAGCTTTACTCACTATGCCACAATGCTAGACCCATGGATAGAATTTTTTAACTTTTATTTAATAAATATAAATTTCCAAAGTACAACCTTTGGATTATAGCTGCTCCCCCCCCATAACATCCCTCCCACCTGCAACCATCCCATCTCCCACTCCCTCTCCCATCATATCAAGATTCATTTTCAATTATCTTTATAAACAGAAAATCAATTTAGTATATACTAAGTAAAGATTTCAACAGACTGCTTCCCATGTTGGATCCTTTTCTCCTTTTTACTTCTATCAGTTAACATTAGTAGACACTAGTCTTGTTTATGTAATCCCTTTGACTCTTAAACCTATCATTATGATCAATTATGAACTGAAACTGATCACTTTGACTAGTGAGATGGCATTAGTACATGCCACCTTGATGAGGTTTAATTGGAATTGCCAGGCACGATTCTAACTCTACCATTAGGGGTATGTCTGATTGAGCATGTGCAGAAATGTACATCTCCTCCCTATCTTATTCCCACTCTTACATTTAACAGGGGTCACTTTTCAGTTAAATGACTAGGAATAATTGTGTGTTAATAAAAGAGTTTAACCAATGGTATTAAGTAGAACAAAAAAATACTAAAAGAAATAAAGTAGTAAGCTGTTCCTTGACAGTCAGGACAAGGGCTGATCAGGTCATTGTTTCTTATAGTGTCTATTTCACTCCAACAGGTTTCCATTTAGGTACTCAGTTGTCACCAATCAGGGAGAACATATGGTAATTGTCCCTTTGGGGCTGGCTTATTTCACTCAGCATGATGTATTTCAAATGCCTCCATTTTGTTGCAAATGACTGGGTTTCATTGTTTTTGACTGCTGTATAGTTTTCCATAGAGTACATATCCCATAATTTCTTTATCCAGTCTTCTGTTGTTGGGCATTTAGGTTGATTCCATGTCTTAGCTAATGTGAATTGAGCTGCAATAAACATTAAGGTGCAGACAGCTCTTTTATTTGCCAGTTTAATTTCCTTTGGGTAAATTCCAAGGAGTGGGATGGCTGGGTTGTATGGTAGGGTTATATTCAGGTTTCTGAGGAATCTCCAGACTGACTTCCATAGTGGCTTGACCAGTTTGCATTCCCACCAACAGTGGGTTAGTGTCCCTTTTTCCCCACATCCTCGCCAGCATCTGTTGTTGGTCGATTTCTGAATGTGAGCCATTCTAACCGGGGTGAGGTGAAACCTCATTGTGGTTTTGATTTGCATTTCCCTAATTGCTAGTGATCCTGAACATTTTTTCATGTGTGTGTTGGCCATTTGGATTTCCTCTTTTGAAAAATGTCTATTGAAGTCCTTGGCCCATCTCTTAAGTGGGTTGTTTGTTTTGTGGTTGTAGAGTTTCTTGATCTCTTTGTAGATTCTGGTTATTAAACCTTTATCAGTTGCATAGTTTGCAAACATTTTTCCCATTCTGTCAGTTGCCTCTTCACTTTCCTGACTGTTTCTTTTGCAGTACAGAAACTTCTCAATTTTATGTATTCCTAATTGTTAATCTTGGCTTTGACTGCCTGTGCCTCTGGGGTCTTTTCTTAGAAGTTTTTGCCTGTGCCTATATATTGTAGGGTTTCTCTGATGTTCTCTAATAATTTGATGGTGTTGGGTCATGGATTTAGATCTTTAATCCATGTTGAGTGGATTTTTGTGTAAGGTGTAAGGTGTAAGGTAGGGGTCTTGCTTCATGCTTCTGCACATGGAAATCAAGTTTTACCAGACCATTTGTTGAATAGACTATCCTCGCTCAAGGAATTGGTTTTAGCTCCTTGATCAAGTATAAGTTGGCTATAGATGTTTGCATTGATCTGGTGTTTATATTCTGTTCCATTGGCCTACCCATGGATAGAATTCTAATAATATATTTTCTTCCTTCCTCCCTTCCATGTCCTTCCTCCCATATTGATTTATATGATATTTATCATATAACCATATGTATAGACTCTTATGCTACAAAAAGAGAGTTTATATTTTCAGAGCATTCAATACTAGCATCAAAGGCAATATTTTTAAAAAATGAATATTTTTTTCAGTTGGGCACCATTCTGTGATCACAGAATATAATTCCCTTGTGACGGAGCTGTTGCCAAAAAGTGGGTTAGAAATGAAGATGACAACTTTCCCATCACTTGTTACAAGTGAGTTACTTGTTTTGGACTCGCTTTCTGTCCTCTCCTCTATAGGCTGAAATTCAGATAGATAGCAATTAGCTTTCCATTACAAACCAGAAAGCACAGAACAAGTAAGAAGCAAGGACCCTGGCTACATGGACGACTTGGTGGAGCTGGGCTTTCCTCGTGGTCCAGAGTAGCCAGACCGTTCGGTGAGAGAGAACACACATTTATTCAATTTAACCACTCTACTTTGTTTCAGGATCATAGAATTCACACTAATAATGTATTTTGAAGGATTTAAAATCTGTAAGAAGTTGTGGATCTTTTCTAGTTAATGTAGACATGTGGACATATGGTTTAAATCCCATTGGTATTATCAAAAAACCCCCACACTAACACAGGTACTATTGTCAGCAAGATGATTTCAGGACTATCTGAATCCTTTTGTATACACTACATTGTTTTCTATTTCCCATTCTGTTGGTTGCCTCTTCACTTTCCTGTTTCTTTTGCAGTACAACTTCTCAGTTTTATGTAATCCCAATTGTTAATTTTGGCTTTGACTGCCTGTGCCTCTGGGGTATTTTCCAATAAGTCTTTTTCTGTGCCTATATCTTGCAGGGTTTCTCCGATGTTCTCCAATAAAAAACTGAAGATAGTACTGAAGTGCTTATTAAGAAAACTGCTGTCTCAAAGACTTCATATCATGAAATTATGTATAGATACAATAAAACTGCCTAAAGTTCAGTTTTTAATTAATTTAGTTTTTAAGGTGAATAAATTTCATGTATGTCATATACAAATTTAAGAAGCATAGTGATACTTCCCACCCTACCCTCCAACACACACTGACACCCTATCGCCTCCTTTTCTTATTCTTTTAATTTATACTACCATATACTTTCAGTTTATTTATTTATTTATTTTTTGAGAGGAGGAGTGGATAGTGTGAGAGAGAGGCAGAGAAAAAGGTCTTCCTTTTGCCGTTGGTTCACCCTCCGATGGCCGCCATGGCTGGCGCACTGAGGCTGGCGCACCGTGCTGATCCGAAGGCAGGAGCCAGGTGCTTCTCCTGGTCTCCCATGGGGTGCAGGGCCCAAGCGCTTGGGCCATCCTCCACTGCCTTCCCAGGCCACAGCAGAGAGCTGGCCTGGAAGAGGGGCAACCGGAACAGAATCCAGCGCCCCAATCGGGACTAGAACCCGGTGTGCCGGCGCCGCAAGGCGGAGGATTAGCCTAGTGAGCCGCGGCACTGGCCTACTTTCAGTTTATTTTATACTCAAAGATTAATCCAGGGCTGGCGCTGTGGCTCACTTGGTTAATTCTTTGCCTGCAGCGCTGGTATCCCATATGGGTGCCAGGTTCTAGTTCTGGTTATTCTTCTTCCAGTCCCGCTTTCTGCTATGGCCCGGGAAGGCAGTGGAGGATGGCCCAAGTGCTTGGCCCCGAACCCGCATGGGAGACCAGAAGAAGCACCTGGCTCCTGGCTTTGGATCAGCATAGCGCACGGGCCGTGGTGGCCATTTGGGGGGTGAACCAACGGAAGGAAGACCTTTTTCTCTGTCTCTCTCCCTAACTCTGTCAAATATAAAAAAAGATTAATCCAACTAAGTAAAGAATTCAACAAATAGTAAACAGAAAATAACACTGTTCCTCAAGGATTGCAACTTAGGCTTATGAAAAGCATTTCATATATTGAGTACCCATGTGAGCAAAATATATTTATTTTTGTAAGGGTCACTTCTATATTTATTTTGAAAGGCTGAGTAATGGGAGAGGAAAGAGAGAGAGAGAGAGAGAGAGAGAGAAAGGAATATGAGAATATATCTCCCATCTGCTGGTTCACTCTAAAATGCCTGCAGCAGCCAGGGCTTGAACAGGTCAAAATTATAGGATAAGAACTCAATCTAGGTCTCCCACATGGGTGACAAGGCATCAAGCACTTAAGCCATCATCTGCTGCCTCCTAAGAGAACTAGCAAGGATATTGTTCAGACGCAGAGTAGCCAGGATTTGAACCAGCATACCAAGTATCAAGTTAATCCTATTGGCCGGCACCGCAGCTCACTTGGCTAATCCTCTACCTGCGGCGCCAGCACTCCAGGTTCTAGTCCAGGTTGGGGTGCTGGATTCTGTCCCAGTTGCCCCTCTTCCAGTCCAGCTGTCTGCTGTAGCCTGGGAAATCAGTGGAGGAGGATGGCCCAAGTGCTTGAGCCCTGCACCCGCGTGGGTGACCAGGAGGAAGGGCCTGGCTCCTGGCTTCGGATTGGCGCAGTGTGCCGGCCGTGGCGGACATTTGGGGGGTGAACCAACAGAGGGAAGACCTTTCTCTCTCTCTCTCTCTAACTCTGCCTGTCAAAAAAATAAAAATAAAAAAAAAGTTAATCCTATGCCCCATGATACTATCTCCCAAATAGGTTATTTTTGAGTGTTTACGGTGAGCTTGGCATTGTGTGTAGCAAAGGCACTTTGTATGATGTGCCTTAACATAAACATGTCAATTAATTTCTCCTCAAATGTTCAGTTTATAAATTTGTGTTATTTTGGTTTTCAAAAAGTCCCTGAAGAAAAAATTATGATTAATGTATTGTCAGATGAGTAAAATCTTGCAGAGAAGGATTAAGCCACTGGCTGGAACTCAGAGTTGTTAAGTATCTACATCATAACAGCTTTATTCTTTGTATAAGACCAAAGATCTCTAAAACTACTGTAATGTATTTGAAATAAATTGAGTGATCTTTGAATTAATACTTTTAAAATACCCCTAATTTTTCCAGTATAAAACTGATGGTAAAACTATATCTATGGGAGGAAGAATAAAGAGGGGAATATGGCTGGGAGGGATGTGGGGTTGGGGGAAGAAGAATCATTTCCCAAATGCATGAAGTCATATTCCTTAGATAAAATAAAAAATTATATATATATATATATATATGTGTGTGTGTATATATATAATTGATAAGTAACATCAAAGGTGTAGTTTAATTCTCAGCTCTACTGCTAACTAGCTCTGTGTCCTGAGACAACCTCTCTAAAATCCAGTTTTCTTATATGTAAAGTAATAACAATTATTTGTTAATAAAATAACTGAATATCCAAGAAACAGAGAATTTGAGCAGGTTAATAATGAATAAGGAAACTGTCTATCAATGACTAGAAAATCATCACTTTATAAGGCATTTCTGTCTCCCTGATCAGTCCATCGAGATCATTTTCTTGGGGAAATCAAGCCTTTTGTATACTATATCCTTCTTTTAGGAGAATTTTTTTTTTTTTGAGTTTTGGGATTAGATTTCCATTATGGTTCTTGTCTTGAAGGCTACATGGGATGACTTATTCAAGTTTTATGGTGGAAAGTATCCTTCCCCAAATCCAACTCCATTCCAGCTGGTAAACATCACTGGCTGCCTCAAAATCTAAAAGTCTGATGAATCTTGAAGCGAATGGAACAGGAGAGGGATCGGGAGATGGGAGGGTTGCGGGTGGGAGAGAAGTTATAGGGGGGAAAAAGTCATTTGTAATCCGTAAGCTGTACTTTGGAAATTTATATTTATTAAATAAAAGTTAAAATAAAATATAAAAGCCTGGCAGAAAATTAGAATTGACTATTCCCTGTCATGTCTGAACCTTTGCTTATATACTAGGTTAGAAAACATAGTTTTGGGGCCAGCACTGTGGCGTAGTGAGTAAAGTTGCTTCCTGAAGTGCCAGCATCCCATTTGGGTGCCTCTTTGAGATCCTGCTCCCCCACTTCTGATCCAGCTGTCTGCTATGGCCTTGGAAAGCAGCAGGAAATGGCCCAAGTCCTTGGGTCCCTACACCCACCTGGGAGAACTGGAGGAAGCTCTTGACTCTTGGTTTTGGATCAACCCAGCTCCAGCCACTGCGACCATTTGGGGAGTGAACCAGCATATGGAAGACTTCTCTTTCTCTGCCTCTGCCTCTCTGTGACTCTGCCTTTCAAATAAATAAATAAATGTTTTAAAAAATAGAAAACACATTTTTACTGCACAAGGTCAACATATTTTTAATTGTCAATCTATGAAGTCACATTAGTAAGACCATATGAGACATACAAGATACAACATACATTGTAGTTGTGCTTTAATGAAAAATTATCTGTCAACTACAAAGCTAAGACCAATGAAACTATAAAAATATTGTTAACAAATTCATGTTTTGATTCTACAAAAATAAACTGGCCATTTATTTGTGATAAAATAAAAACCTGTCATCAAAAAAGGCTGATAACTACAGCTTCACTGGAACATTTTCCAAAATAGTTAAAAAACCAACACTAATTGTTCTCAACCTCTACCAAAAAGCTGAAGAAGGAATAATTCAAAGCCATTTTTGGATGACTGCATTACCTTGGTGTCAAAGTAAGACAAAGACACTACAAAGAAAACAAGAAATACAGATCAATTTCTCTGATGAACATAGCTGAAAAAATCTTCAACAAAATACTAGCAAACCAAATTCAATATCACATTCAAATTATCATTTGACATAATCAAATGAGGTTTATCTATTTGAGATGCAAGAGTGTTGCAACCTATGTAAATTTAAATATGTGATATATCACAATAAATAGAATAAAGGATAAAATAACATCATTTTAATGTACATTGAAAAGCATCAGACAAAATTTAACATGCTTCCAGAATAAAATCTCTCAAAAAGCATAGTATAGAAATAGCACATCTCAACACAATAAAGACCAAATAACAGGGTTACAACTAATTTAATATTCAGTTTTCAAAAGTTGATATCTTTTTCACTAAGATGTGAAACAAGGAAAGTGCCCTTTCATCTTGCTTTTACTAAACATAGTGGGGCCAGCACTGCAGTATGGTGGGTGAAGCCATCGCCTGCAGTTGCTGGCATCCCACATGGGCACCGGTTCAAGAGTCGGCTGCTCCACTTCCAATCCAGCTCTCTGCTATGGTTATGAAAAGCAGTACAAGATGGCCCAAGTCCTTGGGCCTCTGAACCCATGTGGGAAGATGTGGGGAAAGCTCCTGGCTTCAGATCAGCACAGCTCTGGCCATTGTAGCCAACTGAGGAGTGAACCAGCAGATGGAAGACCTCTCTCTCTCTCTACCTCTCTTTCTCTCTGTGTAACTCTTTCAATAAATAAATAAATCTTTAAAAAAATAAACATAGTACCATAAGTGCCAGACAGATAAATTAGACAAAGGAAAAATGAGAAAGTATCTGAAAAAGAAAGAAAAAAGCTAAATGGTCCATATTTACAAATAACATGATCCTATGCATAGAAAACCCTGAAGACTTCACCAAAAATCTATTAGAACTAATAAATTAGTTGCACAGTATACAAGCATAGGTAAATCAGTAGTGTTTCCATAAGCCAACAAAACCTAACTTGAAAAGAAATAATTCAATTCATAATAGCTACCCAAAAAAATTCCTAGGACTAAATTTAACTAAGGAAGTGAAATACCTGAACACTGAGCACTATAAAACATTGATGAAAGAATTTGAAGACATGAATAATTTGAAAGATATCTCACACTGATGGATTAGAAGAATTTATGTGGTTAATATGTCCATTCCACTGAAAGCAACAGATTCAGCATACCCCTATAAAAATTCAAAAGACATTTATCACAGATATAGAAAAAAACCCTTAAAACTTATATGGAACCACAAAGTACCCAAACCACCCAGAGAGATCAGAGCAAAGCTAAAGGCATTATAACTATCAGACTTCAAAGCATGTTCCTCAAAAAACAAAAAATGGGTCTACCACACAACCCAGCTATCACACTTCTGGTAATATATCCAAAGGATATTACCTCAGCATATGAAAAAGATACCTATACTCACATTTTTATTGTAGCTCAAATCACATTAACAAAGATAGGAAGTTCATCCATTTGCCCCCCAAGTGATGGGATAAATAAAATACAGTATATATACATGATGGAAAATTACTCAACTATGAAAAAGAATGAAATCCTGACATGTGTGACAAAATGGATGGAACTAGGTATCATCATGCTAGATGAAATAGGAGCAACAGAGGAAGACAAATCCTATATATTTTCTGTCATATGTAGAAGTTAACATATATAGAGTACAAAAATGTGGATATCATATGCTTTGGTATGTAGATATTTATGAACATTTTTGTCCCTGAATTATACCGCTTATATCATAATATATCCTTCTTTCCCCACTTTATGATCTATGTCACATATCCCACGTTATATGATATTCATATCCTTGCTTTTAAAAAAAAATGCTATGAATATATGGACAGAATATTCACACATAAAGTAAATGTCACAAAGTGATAAAATTGTCAGATCTATGTATGCCAATGGAACTCTATACTTTTTGTATTATTTTAAATAAAAATTAAAAAGGCAAAAACCCTACAAACTATAATATTAATCATCACAGAGAGATTAATGGAAACAAATAGAGTGAACATAAATAAGTCCACATAATTACAGTCAATTGATTTTCTACAGAAGTGCCAAAAACATACAATAAGATGGAATAGTGATTTCAAGAACTAATACAGATACAATGGGATATTCATATGCAGAAGAATGAAATTCAATGCCTATATTACAATATTACAAATGAAAAGGAGATATTACTACTAAAACTACTAAAATACAAATTATCATTAAACTATGAATAACTGTATTTTAGCAAATTGGAAAGCCCAGAAAAAATGGGTAAATTCCAGGATATTTGTAACCTACTATCATTGAATCAAGAAGGGTCTAGGGTCATGGCATAGTGGGTTAAACCGAGGCCTTCAATGCCAGCATCCCACGTGGGTGCTGGCTGCTGCATCTCTGATCCAACTCCCTACTAACGTGCCTAAGAAAGCAGCAGCAGCAGATGACCCAAGTAATTGTGTACTCTGCACCCACATTGTAGACACCAATGAAGCTCCTGTTTCTTGACTTCAGCCTGTCCTAGCACTGGCTGTTCTGGCCATTTGCATAGTGAACCAGTTTATGCAAGACCTCTCTCTCTTAATCTCTCCTTTCCCCCTTGTGACTCTGTCTTTCAAATAAATAAATGAATGAATCTTTCTAAAAAAGAATGAATCAAGAAGTTACAGAAAATCTAAAAAGTCCATAGAAAGTAATAAGATGGAAGCAATAATTAAAAGTTCATATCAGGGGCTGGCATTGTGGCGTAGCAGGAGAAGCTGCTGCCTGCAGTGCCCACAATCCATATGGATACAGTTCCAGTCCCAGCTGATCTACTTCTTATCAAGCTCTCTGCTATGGCCTGGGAAAGCAATAGAAGATGGCCGAAGTCCTTGGACCCCTGCACTCATGTGGAAGATCTGGACGAAGCGCCTGTCTCCTGGCTTTGGATTGGCACAGCTCCAGCTGTTGCAGTTAATTGGGGAGTGAACCAGCAGATGGATGACCTTTCTCTCTGCCTCTCCTTCTGTCTGTGTGTAATTCTGACTTTCAAATAAATAAATAAATCTTTAAAAAATAAAAAGCATTTTATAGGATTCACTATCCTTCTGATTAAAAAAAAAAGCTAACATCAAGTTAGGTGTAGATGGAAAATACTTACAAATTATAAACGCCATACACCATAAATCCACAGTCAATATACTGAATGGGGAAAATATGGGATATTTGGCAGGATACAAAGTCAACACATAAAAAGTACCATTTATATACAGCAACACTGATCTTACTGAGGGAGATATTTCAAAAAAATCCCATATAGATACAGAAATTCTATATATTTATTAATAAATTCAACTAAAGAAGTGAAAGATCCCTACAATGAAAATTGTAAAACACTAATCAAAGAAACCACAAAGAATACAAAGATATTCTTTTTTCATTGATTGGAAGAATTAATTCTGTTAAAAGGTCCATACTACTCAAAGCAATCTACAGATTCAATGCAATTGTTATCAAAATAGCATTACAAATCTTGATGTGAATGGAAGGGGAGAGGGAGTAGGAAAGGGGAGGGTTGCGGGTGGGAGGGACGTTATGAGGGGGAAGCCATTGTAATCCATAAGCTGCACTTTGGAAATTTATATTCATTAAATAAAAGTTTAAAAAAAATTTGAAAGACTTAAATGTAAAACCTGAAACTAAAACTACTAGTGGAAACATAAAGCTGGAAAAAAACCCTGTGACACTGGTCTTAGCAATATTTTCAGCAAACAGGTGAAAATTGAGGTACAGACCACCTATGGAATTAGAGAAAATACTTACAAACCACACATCTGCTAAGGAGTCAATATCCAAATAACACAAGCAAAATAAATACCAGCAAAAATAAATACAAGTAATAGATCTGGATAGACATAGAGGAGATTTTAAATGTTTCATCACAAAAAATATGTGAGGTAATGCATTTATTAATTAGCTTGATTTAGTCAGCTCATGCAATATATGTATTTGAAGATAATAAACTGTACACAATACACATAAATTTAGTCCATGGAAATAAATAATTCTAATAATAAAGACAAGCAAGCCTTTAATTTCATTTTTATTTAAGGTAACTTGAAACATTACTATATTTAAAAAATATTTCCCCCTTTTTACCCAGATGCAATTGAAGGCAACAAAGGTAACTCATGCCCCTCCAAATGCCAAAGCCAAAAGAAAAGCTTTCGAAGCTGAGAAGGCAGTGCTGAAAGGCCTCCAGAGACCCACATACAGATTGGCACATCACTAATGTTCTCACAGCCCAAGGTACTACGTCTCCTATGTCAGCCCAAATATCCTCAGGAGAGGGGCTCCAGGAAAAAAAAGTTTGATCATCTAACTCCCCCTGAGCACTGAGTCTGCCATAAAGAAGATAGAAGACAACACACTCAAGTTCATTGTGGACGTCAAGTCAACAAGCAGTAGATCAAGCAGGCTGTGAAGAAACTCCATGATGATGATGTTGTGGTCAAGGTCAACACTCTGATTAAGCCTGATAGAGAAGCCATCCTGATAATGATGCTTTGAATGCTGCCAACAAAATTGGGGTTATTTAAACTGAGTCCAGCTGGCTAATTTTGATAATTAGCAAATATTCAACAACACAAATTATATCAATAACAATTCAGAATAAATGTTGTTAGGTCAATAAATGTAGTATCTGACAATACGTATTTGCTTTTCTTTTTCCCTCTGCTACTACCACGTTCCTTTTTCCCAATGTCTTTAAATCATTTTTAAGTGTAATTATAGTGATAGTGTGTTGTGGACAAACTTACCAACATACAGAATTTTCACAAAATTTTTAGCTCATTTCAAGTAGGCTGAACAGGGAAAAGATGTGCCGATTTTGACCAGGGGAAGGTAACAAAACAACAGAGGAGGAAGTGCATTCCCAGGGGAGAGCTGGAGAGAAATTTGCAGTGGAAATCCTACAGAAAGACGATAAATTTCATGGAGAAGTATAGACAACACAAACATGCAGCAGGTGAGCAAGGACATCACCTACAACTCCCTCAGCCAGAGGTTGAAGAAGATGCCATCTTCTGAGAGCAAGGTTGAGGACAGACTGAGCAGCCTGTGTCCCTGGTTATATTGCCTGAGAGACAATCATATGAATCACACTGACTTCGAGTCTGACCTGGACCCCTAGCGAGGGGAAAGGTAACCACTTAACCCCAAGACGGAAGAGCAATTTCTTTCTCCCTACCTCTCCACAAGGGCACCCCAGTGATCAGCAGGGAGGAAGCACCATTTTAACGCAATAGAGGCTATGGATGCTCATGCACATGACTAGGAGTTCTTATCAGAGGGATAAATCCATGTTTACCACTGTATTGAGTCTGGTTTGGAAGGTTGGCAGGGAGCTGGGCACCCACTTAGGCCTGTAAGGTGCTCCCATCCCCCCACCGTATCACAGGCTTCAGGATTCAAAATGCCAACATGGAGCACACATAGGCAACTGGCTCTGGGAATACCCCTGCTATCTCCATGGACAAGGCAGGCTTGCAGGGATGATAATAAAGCCCTGGCACGTCATAACTGTGGGAACACTGAGACTGCATGATAGGGTATGAGGTATAACTGAGTATCTAAACAATCTCTGTCTCTGGCTTCAGAAGATCAGAGCTCCTGGATTACCTAGGGTGGGTTATGGTAGAGGGTTCTGTAGTCAGTTCCCAACCTCACAGATCCTTTGTGTGATCATGTAACTTCGTGGGTGGGGTTTTAGCCACTGTGGGCTAACCTCAGGCATTGATCATCTTGACATAGAAGAGGTGAGGCTGTAATTATGGCAGCAGATATGATCATACCCGCATCTTTGCTAATATAGGAGGCATGTCACGCCCAATTCTGTTGTCACCCTGAACACCTGAAACAGCTTTGAACACTGAACAGAGCTCACTGCCCCATCCAGTACACATCTTTGGATATCCAGAGAAGGAGCATACACTCCATGAAGCAACAGAGGCATAGTTCAACAATAACAGTCATCAGAGGAGAAAACCAACAAGTATTCCGACAAATGCCTAGAAATAAATGAAGAAATACAAGAAACAAGAACAACGAAGAAAATATGACTCCTCAAAAGGAAAACAAAAACACTATAATATTAGAATGTGAAGACAAAGAAATTGATGGAATAACTGAAAATGAATGCAAAAGAATGATCATAAGGTTACTCAAAAACACAGAGAAAAATCTATGAGATAAGGAAATCCATTTATAGCATAAATGAAAAAAAATTGCTGGGAGATAGAGATACTGAAGAGAAATTAAACTAAAATAATAGATATGAAAAATTTAATATGCCAAATACAAAATAGAGTGGAAAGCCATAACACAGGTGTGATGAGGAAGGAATATCCAAGCTAGAAGAAAAATATTGGAAATATCATAGACAAAAAAAGAATTATACACATGAAAATTGTGCTCAAGATTTATGGGATACTAACAAATGGCCAAATATATGTGTCTTAGGAGTTCCTGAAGTAATAGAAAAAGAAAATGGATTAGGAAATTATACAACAACATAATAGAATAAAACATCCCTAATTTGGAGAAAGTAAAGGAAATCAAAGTACAGGAAGCACATGACCACAAAAGATCTTTTTCACAAATCATTATAGTCAACCTTTCAACTGTAAAACATAAATAAATGATTCTAAAATGTGCACAAAATGCCAGATTACCTTCAGAGGATCCCCAGTTACAAAACCAGCTGATTTCTCTTGAGAGACTCTGCAGGCTAGAAGAGAAGGGGGAAGCATAGTCCAAGTAGAAAAAGAAATAAACTGCCAACCCAGAATACTGTTCCAGCAAATATCTCATTTATAAATCAAGGTGAAATAAAGACTTTCCAAAACAAAAACAAAAAGTTGAAAGAATTTATCACCACTTGTCCAGTCTTACAAATGATTCTTTAAGGCTGCACTACATCAAGAAACAGAGAATGGTATTCACCATTATAAAAGAATGTGAAAGCAGAAAATCTACTAGTAAGAGTACAAAGAAAATGCAAAACAAATATGAATATTTATGGGAAATGGCAGGACGAAGTGGTTTCTTACTAATAATAACCTGGAATGTAAGTGGACTAAATTCTACAATTAAAAGTCAAAGACTGGCTAAATGGAATAAAAAATAAAACCCATTTATTTTCTGCCTATATGAAACACACCTCACAAATAAAGATACCCACAGACAAAGTGAAAGGACAGATTAAAGATACTCCATGCTGGAAAGCAAAAGTGAGCAGCTATAGCCAGCCTAATAGCAGACAAAAATCAACATTAACATAAAAACTGTTAATAGAAAAAAAGAAAGGCACTATGTAATGATTAAGGGATCAATTCAACAGGAATATGGAAAGCAAAAGTGAGCAGCTATAGCCAGCCTAATAGCAGACAAAAATCAACATTAACATAAAAACTGTTAATAGCAAAAAGAAAGGCACTATGTAATGATTAAGGGATCAATTCAACAGGAATATGGGACTATAGTAAATTTATATGCATCCAATTACAGGATGCCTGGCTGTTTAAAAGAAATACTAATGGTTCTAAAAGAAGAAAGAGACTCCAATACAATAGTGATGGGGGACTTAAACAATTCACTTTCACCAGTGGACAGATCAACCAGACAGAAAATCAACAAAGAAACAACAGAGCTAATACATACTGTGGTTCAAATGTATCTAATTGATATCTACCGTACATTTCATCCAACAGTTACAGAATGCATGTTCTTTTCATCAGTGAATGGAATGATCTCTAGGATAGATCATATGCTAGACCATAAAGCAAGTTCGAGTGAATTCAAAAAAATTGCAATCATATCATATATCTTTTCTGACCACAATGGAATGAAGCTGGAAATTAGCAACTTAAGAAACTCTAGAAAATATGGTAGACTGGCCAACACTCTCCTGAATGAAGATGGGGTTATGGGAGAAATCTTAAGGGAAATAAAAATAATTATGGAAATGAATTAAGAGGAAAACACAACATATCTGAACTTGTGGCATACAGCAAAAGTATTGTTAAGAGAGAAGTTTATAGCAATTAGCCCTTACATCAAGCAATTAAAAAAGCATTAAATAAATGATTTATCAATAAATCTTAAGAATCTAAAAAAAAAGAACAAACCAATCCAAAAATTAGGAGGAAAGAATAACTAAAATTAGAGAACAAAATTGAAAAAAAAAAGATACAAAAGAGAAATGAAAATTTTAAAAAACCAAATTGATTGACCATTGGCACGATGATCCAAAAAAAAAAAAAAAAAAAAAAAAAAAGAAGAAGACACAGATCAAAGAACAAAAAGCAGATGTTACAATGAATACCAAAGAAATAAAAGAATCATCAGGAATTACTACAAACAGCTATATGTCAACAAACTGAAAAATCTAGAAGAAAAAGATAGATTCATGGACACATACAATCTACGAAAATTGAGTCATGAATACATAGAAAACCCAAACAGATCAATAATAGAGAGAAACTGAATCAGTGACAAAGAACCTCCCAACAAAGAAAGTCCAGAACCAGATTGCTTCACTGCTGAATTCTACTAAACTTTTAAACAACTAAATTCCAATTCTTCTGAAACTTCAAAACAATTAAAAGGGAGATAATTCTTCCAATCTCCTTCTATGAGGCCAAAGCCAGAAAAATACACAAAAACAGAAGAAAAATAGAGATTAATAACCCTTATTAATATAGATGCAGTGATCCTCAACAAAATACTAGCTAAATGAATTCAATAACACATCAGAAAGATAATTCACCAGGCCCAAATGAGATTTATCCCTGGCATTCAGGGATGGTTCAATATCAGGACGGTTCAACAAATTAGTAAATATGATACATCACATTAACAAACTGAAGAACAAAAAATCATGATTATCTTAATAGAGTCATAGAAAACATTTGACAAAATATAACCTCCTTCCATAATGAAAACCTTAAGCAAATTAGAAATATAATGAACATTCCTTAATATTATCAAGACAATATAAGACAAATCGACGGCCAGCATCAATTGAATGGAAACGTTGTAAGCATTTCTACTTAGAACCAGAACCAGACAACAAAGTCCACTCTCACCATTGCTATTCAATACATTTTAGAAAATTTTAGCCAGAGCCATTAGCCAAGAAAAAGAAATCAAAAAATATAAATTGGGAAGGAGGAAGTCAAATGAGCCCTGTTTGCAGATGACATGATTGTATATAAAGGGGAAACAAAAGTCTCCATTAAGAGATTATTAGAACTCATAAAAGAGTTTGGAAAACTTGAGGAAATAGAATACACGATAAAAATAGCTTTTGTATATATAGACATGGCTGAGAAAGAACTTGTATGATCAGTACCATTCACAATAGCTACAAAAATTTAAATATCTTGTAATCATTTTAAAGAAAAATAAAAGATAACACACAAAGAAGGCAAAATATTCCATGTTCATGTATGGAAAAAATATCATCAAAATGTCTGTACTACCAAAAGAAATTAGAGATTCAATGCAATCTCCATCACTGTATCAATGACACTCTTCTGAGATCTAGAAAAAATGATGTTAAAAGTCATATGGAAACCCACGAGATGCTTAATAGCTAAAGTAATCTTAAACAACCAAACAAAGCCAGATTCATAAAAATACCAGATTTTAAGACATACTACAGGGCAGTTATAATCAAAACAGCTTGATACTGGTACAAAAATAGACACAACAGCATATGGGAAAAAATAGAAACTCCTGAAATTTATCCACACATTGCCAATCAACTAATCTTTGGCAACTCAGCTGAAATCATCCCGTGGAGAATATACAGTCTGTTCAACAAATGGTTCTGGGAAAATTGGATCTCCCCATATAGAAGTATGAAACAAGATGACTACCTTACTATACCTTATACAAAAATCAATTCAAAATTGATCAAGGATCTCAATTTATACCACTATATTATGAAATTACTAGAGTAAAACATCAGAGAAGTTACAAGACATTGGAATAGGCAAATTTTCTTGAAAATGAGGCCAGATGCACAGACAATAAAGAAAAATAGACAAGTGGGATTACATCATGCTAAGACGCTTCAGCACTGCAAAGGAAGCATTCAACAAACAGACGACTGAAAAAATCAGAAAACATTTGCAAACTACGCAACAGATAAAAATATCTAGGATCTATGATGAGCTCAAGAAACTCAACAACAACAAAACAAACAACCCAGTTAAGAACTGGGCAGGAGCTGGCACTGTGGCATAGCAGGTAGAGCCACCAGCTATAGTGCTGGCATTTCATATAGGCACCAGTTTGAATCCTAGCTGCTCCATTTCCAATCAAGCTCTCTGCTATGGCCTGGGAAAGCAGTGCACAATGGCCCAGGTTCTTGGGCCCCTGCACCCACATAGGTGACCTGGAAGAAGCTCCTGTCTCTTTCCTTCAGATTGGTGCAGCTCTGGCCATTGTGGCTGTCTGAGGAGTGAACCAGCGATCAGAAGACCTCTCTCTCTCTGCATCTGCCTCTCTGTAGCAATGCCTTTTAAATAAATAAGTAAATCTTTAAAAAATAATGGGAAAAAGGATATAAACAGGTATTTTTTTCAAGGGATGAAATACAAATGGTGAATAGACACATGAGAAAATACTAGGGATCATTATGCATTAGGGGAAATGAAAAGCACACTGAGGGGCCTCTGCTGTGGGGGAATAGGTTAAACCCTTGACTGAAGCACCAACATCCCATATGGGCACTAGTTCAAATCTTGGCTGCCCCACTTCAAATCCAGCTTCCTGCTAATGGCCTAGGAAGGCAGTGAGGATGGCCAACATGCTTGGGCCCTTGCATCCATGTTGGAGACTAGAGAAGGTCCTGGCTTTGGATCAGCCCTGCTCTAGTCATTGTGGCCATTTGGGGAATGAACCAGAGGATGGAAGACTTCTCCATCTTTGACCTTGTCAGTAACTCTGCCTCCCAAGTAAATAAATAAATATTAAAAGAAACACAATGAGGTTTCACCTCACCCCAGTTAGAACAGCTATCATCCAAAAATAAAAAAACAAATACTTGTGATGATGTAGGGAAAATGGTACCCTAATCCACTGTTGGTGGAAATATAAACTAGTACAACCATTGTAGGAAATAGTATGGGAAATCCTCAGAGATCTGAAAATAGATCTACCATATGACCCAGCCATCCCACTTGTGGGAATTTACCTAAAGGAAATGCAATCAGCATATGAAAGAGTTATTTGTACCCCCATGCTTATTTCAGCTCAATTTACAATAGCTAAGATGTGAAATCAACCCAGATGTCCATCAACAGTTGATGGATAAAGAAAATGGAGTACATATACACTATGGAATACTACTCAGCAGTCACAAAGAATAAAATCCTGTCTTTTGCAACAAAATAGATGCAACTGGAAACCATTATACTTAGTAAAACAAGCTGGTCTCAAAGACATATGTTTTCTCTGATATGTGGTAGAATACAAAAAATGTATAGAAATGAAATGGGCATTTTGGTGCATAATTGTCATTTTTAGCCCTTGTTTATACTCCTATGGGACTGTGGTCTTCCTACTTTTTAGTTGTTGGATATTATGATTAGTGGCTAACTAAGCCTATGAATATAAGGTGAATTAAAATTATGTATTTGCAACAAATGATGAATACATGGGAACAAGAGATGTGGATTGCAGAGGAACAGGGGAGTGAGTGAAGTATGGTTGTCTTCTTGGAACTTTACCTATGGAATGCATGAAATCTGTTCTCTTTCTATTAATAAAAATTAAAAAGTTTTTGGACATTATGACAAACGTATGGCACAAAATAGTCTTTTATATTTACTTCCCATGAACCATGAACTTTTTTTTATGTTTTGATACCTTGTTGCTATCAAAGTTATAGTTTACAAAAATGGAGCTCATGATTCTCAGAGATAGCAAAGATACAGCTTAAGGAATACAGTACATAAAGCCTGTCAAAGTAGGTGCTGAATACGTAAAGTATAAATTCAAAGAATGGATCTGAATGGCAAAGGTTTTCTCTGAATCATAGAGGACATGAAGAAACAGTTCATTGCCTTCTTGTTCAGCCTGTTTAAAATTTTCCTCAGAAGAGGTTATCATTATAGATATTTCTGTTCAAGACTCGTGCTGAATATTCAAAACACTTTTGGAAACAATGTGCAAGGCAAAGCTAATAGGACATATCTTTAAAACTTACATTACTATTTTACTACCGACTTGAAGTCTTTATATTACCATACTATGTACCAGCCACAGTCCAGGTAAGAAAATAGAAACTAAAGCAGTTATTTTCAAGAAAAAAAAAACTATAAAGGAAATTGCTCAATACAATTTTAGAAAATCAAGGTAGTGGGGAATGAGATAATAACTGCAAGAAGCAGATTCCTACATCTCAGGGATCAAAGGGAAGATGCAGAACACAGCAGTTTGGGGTAGGACCTTACAGTCCTAGGCCCCTGGTTCTGAGGAGATGACAAGGCAAGGCAAATGTTAGGAATCTCTGTACCTTGGACCCCAACATGGTTGGGTAAAGATGTTATGTAAGGGATGCCAACTGGGTGAGCCCTTGCACTGCTTTCAAGACTCGTTCTGACAATGGCAAGGATGCTGGGAACTAGAAGCAACTGTCGCTGCTCCAAATAAGGGACCAACCTGAAGTAATAACAGGAACAGCTAGGGACCTGGATGGGTAAATCTGCTTCTCCCCTCTCCTGCCTTCCACACTTGCTCTGCTGTCTCTGTTGCCAATTTCTAGCAGGGAGTCAATTGGCAAAGAATACATCTATTTGTAGACTCCTGGAAAGAATAGAAAGGGTGGGCTTTTAGCTTAGAAACAATCATTCAATAACTGGCATTTCTAGGTTCTAAGATGAAGACTAAAATATAAACATCTCAGGGTCGACACTGTGGCGTAGCGGGTAAAGCCACCGCCTGCAGTGCTGGCATACCATATGGGCACTGGTTCAAGTTCTGGCTGCTCCACTTCTGATCTAGCTTTTTACTATGGCCTGGGAAAGCAGTAGAAGATGGCCCAAGTCCTTGGGCCCCTGCACCCACTTGGGAGACCGAGAAGAAGTTCCTGGTTCCTGGCTTCAGATTGACGCAGCTCTAGCCATTGCAGCCAACTGGGGAGTGAACCAGCAGATGGAAGACCACTCTCTGCCTCTCCTTCTCTCGTGTAACTCTGAATTTCAAATAAATAAATAAATCTTTAAAGAAATATAAAAATTCCATGAGAAACTTGCCATTTTACTATAAAATTGAAATCCTTGCCACATAATTTTATTGTATCCCGTTTAGTTTTGCAATTGCTAAGTATGCATCTCTCTATCAGGAAAAAGAAAAAGTCTTGAAAGGTGAGCAGACGTAATCGAATAATCATCAACTGTTTAAAGACCATATCCAAAAGGGAGAAAATATTTTATTATTTTCATTACAGTTGTGCTTAATGAAGGCAAAATTTTACCAAATTAACATAGATGAGAAGGAATTAAAAACTAAAGGATATTTGTGTGCTAATGAATAACCACTACATACCAAATGAGAAAGACAGAATAAAGGAAGACTAAGTGGTGAATTAAGACACTAACAACCAGCAGATGTATAGCATTTTTCGTGATTTTTCTACTTTTGCACAGGAAGCAAAAAATCTCAGGCTATGACCAAGGTGTTGACTGGACTGTAGTTATCTTAAGGCCCTAGTGGGAGAGGCTTTGCTTTCAAGCTTGACCATGGAAGTGTTGAAAAGTCAGATTCTTGCTCACCATTGGCCAGAACCTAAATTCTTGGCCATGCAGGCATCCCATAAAGCAGCTTACAGGGGAAGTGAGCAAGGGAGTGAGTGATTCCCCAGAACAGAAGCACTGGTGTTTCTGGAACCTGATCTCAGAAATGACAACCCATTTCCTCCAAAGAATTTTATTTTCTACAAGTCAGTCCTTAAACCCAGCTCACACTCAAGTGCAGGGTGGGAGGTGGGATGACACAAGGGTATGACTGCCAGAAGGCAGGGATCCTTAGGGCCATGGTAGAGGCTGCTTGCCCTCTATCCTAAACATAGACCCTAAAACAAGATCTGGGTTCTATAGTCTGACAACTAATCACAAAAGGGTTGACATAAAAGTTTTGAAAACTATGGAATCCACCATTGGATATATTTTTATAAGGCTACCAAGTTTTACATGCTTTAAAAAGGCAATGTATTAAATTATTAATTCCTTGACATCATAGTCTGTTCTGTAATGACTCTTTCATAAAATTAGTTTGGGGCACACAGTGATTCAGTCAACAGATCATATTATCTCTGTGATTATAATAACCATTTTACAACCGTCAGAGCTTTTTTCTTACAGCGATTCAGCTACCACAACTTCTAGTATCTTGCCATAGTCCTGGACAAGACAATGTAAGAAGAGGTAGCACCAGTAATCATTCACCTCTTAACAGAACAGAAAATCTCAGGAGCCTTTTAGCAGCTCTGCTTCTATGGCAATGGTCAAGGAAAGAGTATCATATGATGGGAAGTCTTAACGTGATCATGATTTGGCCAAGGGCCCAGGGTGCAGCAAGGAGGAACACATTTCCTAAGTTAAAGGATCCCCCACATTGGAAAATCAGGTCTTGGAAAATAAGATGGGAAGAAAAGATTTTCAGCTATAAAATGAAAAAATTTTTAGTATAACATTCTTTAACTTACACATAAATATATAAGTGTGTATATATATATATTTAGTATAACATTTTAAGTTATACAAGTTTCAGGTATTTCATATATACAGATTTAGTAACATAGTGGCACTTCCCCTCTACCTTCCTTCCTACCCATGCTCCAAGCCTTCCTCCCCTCCATCTTGGATTTCTACTCTTAATGTTTACAGTGATCTATTTTCAGTATACTTAATGACCATATAGTTAACCCAACTCTAAGTAGAAGAAAAGGGAGGAGAAGTGAGGTGGAGAGAGAGGGGGGATAAGAGGAGGAGGGGATGGGAGAGGAGGGAGAGAGTAGAGAAGTGGAGGGGGAAGAGGAGTAGAATGGGGGAAGGAAAGCGGGACAGGCAGAGGGGGAGAGGGACAGAGAGAGGGAGAGAGGGAGGGGAAGAGAAGAGAAAGGAGACAGGGAGAGAGGGGAGAGGAGAGAGAGGGGAGAGGAGGGAGAGGGCTGGGGGGGAAAGATGGGAGGGAGAAGAGAGGGGAGGGAGGAAGAGGGGAGGGAGGAAGAGGGGGGGAGAGAGGGGAGGGGGAGAGAGGGGAGGGGGAGAGAGGGGAGAGGGGAGAGAGGGGAGAGGGAGAGAGAGGGGATGGAGAGAGAGAGAAGAGGGGAAGAGGGGAGGGGGAGGAAAGGGAGGGGAGAGAGGGGAGAGGGGAGGGGGGAGAGAGGGGATGAGAGAGGAGGGGAAGAGCGGAGGGGGAGAAAAGGGAGGAGAGAGAGGGGAGAGGGGAAGGGAGACGAGGAACGAAGAGGAGAGGGAGAGGAAAAGGAATAGAAGGGCAGGGGGAGAGGAGGGAGGAGAGGAGGGAGAGGAGAGGGGAGAAAGGAGAGGGGGGAAAGGAGAGGAGGAGAGGAGAGGAAGGGGGAAGGAGAGGAGGAGAGGAGAGGGGGAAAAAGGGGAGAGGAGAGGATGAGAGGATGGAGAGAGAACAGGAGGGGGTAGAGGGTAAGAGCAGTACAGGGGGAGAGGAAGAAAGGGAGAGGGTGAAAGAGGGGGAGGGGGAAAATGGGAAGGGGGGAAGAGAGAAAAACAGATCTTCCATCCTTATATCCACTGATTCACTCCCTAAATGGCCACAGCAGTGAGGCTGGGGCAGGCCAAAGCCCAGCAGCAACTCCATCCAGGTCCTCCACATGACTTGCAGGGGTCTAAGTACTTGATTTTTTACTTTATGCAAAAATAAACAATTCACAATTTACTGAAGACATAAATAGAAGATAAATGGAACAACTTTAGGTCATGAAAAAAACTTTTGTAAGAAACAAAACATCAACAAATCCAACAATGTATAAATTAAACATTTTACAATTCAAAACATACACATAAGGAAAATAATAGTGATTACATATAAAGGTACAATTTTTAATATATAAAATGCAGAGGCTATGAGAAATAAATTCCAATAGCTTGTAAATATCTAAACATAGGGTTTATCTTTTTTTTTTCATTTTCAATTCTCTTTATATACAGAAGATCAGTTTAGCATACATTAAGTAAAGATTTCAACAGTTTGCTACCACACAGAAACATAAAGTGAAAAATACTGTTTGAGTACTAGTTATAGCATTAAATCTCAATGTACAGCACACTAAGGACAGAGATCCTACATGAGGAGTAAGTGCACAGTGACTCCTGTTGTTGACTTAACAAATTGACACTCTTGTTTATGGCATCAGTAAACACCCTAGGCTCTTGTCATGAGTTGCCAAGGCTATGGAAGCCCTCTGAGTTTACTGACTCTGATCATATTTAGACAAGGTCGGTAGTCAAAGTGGAAGTTCTCTCCTCCCTTCAGAGAAAGGTACCTCCTTCTTTGATGACCCGTTCTTTCCATTGGGATCTCACTCGAGGAGATCTTTCATTTAGTTTTTTTTTTTTTTTTTTAACAGAAGATCAGTTTAGTATACATTAAGTAAAGCTTTCAACAGTTTGCACCCCCATAGAAACACAAAGAGTACTGTTTGAGTACTCGTTATAGCATTAAGCCTCAATGTACAGTACATTAAGGACAGAGATCCTACATGAGGAGTAAGTGCACAGTGACTCCTGTTGTTGACTTTACAAATTGACACTCCTGTCTATGGCATCAGTAATCTCCCTATGCACCAGTCATGAGTTTCCAAGGCTATGGAAGCCCCTTGAGTTCTCCGACTCTTATCTTGTTTAGACAAGGTCATAGTCAAAGTGGAGGTTCTCTCCTCCCTTCAGAGAAAGGTACCTCCTTCTTTGAAGACCTGTTCTTTCCATCTTTCCACGGGGATCTCACTCACAGAGATCTTTCATTTAGGTGTGTGTTTTTTTTTTTTTTTTTTTTGCCAGAGTGTCTTGACTTTCCATGCCTGAAATACTCTCATGGGCTTTTCAGCCAGATCCGAATGCCTTAAGGGCTGATTTTAATGTCTATTGAGGTTCTTGGCCCATCTCTTAAGTGGGTTGTTTGTTTTGTTTTTGTGGAGTTTCTTGATCTCTTTGTAGATTCTGGTTATTAACCCTTTATATTTTGCATAGTTTGCAAATATTTTTTCCCATTCTGTCGGTTGTCTCTTCACTCTCCTGACTGTTTCTTTTGCAGTACAGAAACTTCTCAATTTGATGCAATCCCAATAGTTGATTTTGGCTTTGACTGCCTGTGCCTCCCGTGTCTTTTCCAGAAACTCTTTGCCTGTGCCAATATCTTGAAGGGTTTCTCCAATGTTCTCTAATAACCTGATGGTGTCAGGTCATAGATTTAGGTCTTTAATCCATGTTGAGTGGATTTTTGTGTAAGGTGTAAGGTGTAAGGTAGGGGTCTTGCTTCATGCTTCTTCGCGTGGAAATCCAGTTTTCCTAGCACCATTTATTGAATAGACTGTCCTTGCTCCAGGAATTGGTTTAAGATCCTCGATCAAATATAAGTTGGCTGTAGATGTTTGGGTTGATTTCTGGTGTTTCAATTCTGTTCCATTTGTCTATCCATCTGTTTCTGTACCAGTACCATGCTGTTTTGATTACAACTGCCCTGTAGTATGTCCTGAAATCTGGTATTGTGATGCCTCCGGTTTTGTTTTTGTTGTACAAGATTGCTTTAGCTATTCGAGGTCTCGAATAGGGTTTATCTTACTTATAAAAAAATAGATGAAGAATGAGAGAGGATGCTATGTTCCTTTATTAGATTGTGAGGACCCACAACGACCAAAAACTAAAACCATAAAATGCATATGATTCTATATATGCCTAAGTCCAATAGTAACTCAAAATTTTTGGGAAGTGATAAAAATGTTATACTTAGAGAAGCAAGCAGAGTGAATGCTGAAAAACATTGTTACATACCCAATTGTGTTGATTATAATTTGAACTGGGATAATTTATTTCTACTTTAAATGTTAAATATTTAAAAGTTAAATTTTGTGACCAATTGTGATTTAACTGAAAATCTAGCCATATCATGTAATTACATAAATTCCACTTACCATCACCTTTTCTTACTTCTAACATATCAAATCCCAACTTCTGATGGCAAGAAAAAGCATTTTTTTGATAGGGATCCTTCTTTGAACATTCGATTTCACCTTGTCTGCTTGTGCATCAGGCCACAGATTAGCACCCCAGAGGAGCAGCCTCCACCCAATGTTCAACACAAGTCAGTACATGAATAGCTCAGCCTGAACATTCCTTGAATAGGATATCTTTGGGATGTCTGTTCTACACTGGCTCAGAGTTTCCCTCAATGGGCTTATATAATGAAAATCATACATTTGGGTTGCCATAGCCTTGGCAACTCATGACAAGGGCCTAGGGAGATTACTGACGCCATAAACAAGAGTGTCAATTTGTTAAGTCAACAGCAGGAGTCACTGTGTATTTACTCCCCATGTAGGATCTCTGTCCTTAATGTGTTGTCCAATGTGAAGTAATGCTATAACTAGTACTCAAACAGTATTTTACACTTTATGTTTCTGTGTGGGTGCAAACTGTTGAAATCTTTACATAATATATACTAAATTGACCTTCTGTATGTAAAGATAATTGAAAATGAATCTTGATGTGAATGGAATGGGAGAGGGAGCGGGAGATGGGAGGGTTGCAGGTGGGAGGGAAGTTATGGGGGGGGAAGCCATTGTAATCCATAAGCTGTACTTTGGAAATCTACATTTATTAAATAAAAGTTAAAAAAAAGAAAAGAAAATCATACATTTGGGAGCGGACCCTAGCAGGTCAAAAGTGTACAAGTTTCAACAACATAATGGTTAGGAATCTCAAACTACATATTGCTGCACCATTTATCTACAGGTATATTGAGTGCTAATTCAATTCCTAGCTACCCTGATTCCAATCTAGCCTCCTGCTAATGTACCTGGAAACGCAGCAGAGGATGGTCCAAGTCCCTGTCACTCATGTGAGACATCTGTATGGAGTTCTAGACCAGTAGCTCTCATTATCACAAATATAAAAGTCCTGCACAAATATTAGAAAGTCAAAAATAAATATATATATATATAAAGAGAATATATTGTGATTAATGGGAATTAACCTGAGAATGCAAAATATATCCAATAAGTGAAATTGATAACGTAATTTACCATGGTAATATATAAAAAAGTCATGATCAACTCAATAGGTATAGAAAACAATCTTTGTCAAAATTCTTAGTACACTTAGAAAATAAGAGAATTTACTTGATTTTAAAAAATTTGACAAAACTATTCAGCTAATATGAAACATTCTGATATACTGAATGATTATTCCTTAAGATAAGGAAAAATGCAAGGTTGTTTAACTTCTGCTAGTCATTGTACTGAGAATATTTAGGCAGTGAAATACGGCAGTAATACTGGGGAAGCAGGGAGAGATCTCATCTGCCAATAACATGCTTATTTACATCGACAATCATAAGAAATCTACAGAAACAATCTCAGAATAAATTAGCATGGTCACAGTATTTGAAGTCAATATCTATGATTAATTGTATTTTTACTAGGAAATTAAAATATTAAAATTACATAAAGGATGACATATCTAGGAATATATGTTCAAGACTTTGAGTCTAAAAACAAAAATATTGCTGAGAGATGTAAAATTTAAATAAATGGATAATATATTATATTCATTGACTGGAAGAGTAAATATTAAAATGTCTACTTTCCCTAAATTGATCTAAATTTAATGTCACACTAATCAAAATACTACTGGGAATATCTGTGGAAATTGAGAAGCTGTTTTTAAACTTTATATGAAAATTCAAAAGACCTATAATAGTTTAAACAACTTTGTAAACAAGGGAAGTCCGGTAGCCATGTAAAGGAGGGTGAGCACAGTCCTACTAGGAGTTCACCATGCTTGACCTGAAGTGAGACTTTTGCGTAGACTTCTACACTTCACGTGTTATGACCCTAGACTCCTTTAACACTTTGCCACTCTTTGAATCAGATCCCTAGTGTGTATTCATCTTACTTCCTATGTTTGTAGGAAGAGGGGATCCATTTAAGTGCAACCAAAATGTGCATGTTGGGATATTCGTGTCTTCTCCCTCCCTCACTGCTAATGTTCATTATCTTCATTAACCCTTTCTCTAAAATGTTTCTGTAATCTATTCTTAAGTCTTAAAAATCCATTGCCTGAAATTTGAGATACTCTAGCTGCTTTCATTTTCTTCTCTTTTTAGTACAAAAAGCTCATAACATTTCCCACACCTGAAGCCTGAAGCCCTATTCACAAATGAGACACATATACAAATTGGCATGTCCTCTTTCTGGAGAAATTTTTAAAAAAAGATTTATTTATTTCATTTGAAAGGCAGAGTTACAGAGAGGCAAAGGCAGAGGCAGAGAGAAACAGAGAGAGAGGCAGAGAGGGAAAGAGCATGTCTTCCATCCACTAGTGCACTCCCTAAATGGCTGCAATAGCTGGAGCTGGGCCAATCTGAAGCCAGCAGCCAGGAGGCTCTTCTAGTTCTCCCTGCGGATGCAGGAGCCCAAGGACTCAGGCAATCGTCTACTGATTTTCCAGGCCATAGCAGAAAACTTGATTGGAAATGGAGCAGCCATGACTTGAACCGGCACTCACATGAGATGCCAGCATTGCAGGTGGCGGCTTTATCCGCTAAGCCACAGCTGGCCCCAGGAAAGTTTCAAGTGATTTAATTCCACACTCGCCTAACCCTAGCTAGCTATCAGATCTTGGCAAAACAAGTCTGTCTTCTAATATATAAATTACAGATATCAACACCTACATAACTGGAATGCATAGTCATGTGTACATATCTATATATACCATGCAAAGTATAATCATGCACTTATACACATAGATGTATGTATATATGAGTTTTTATCTATGTATATACAGGTATGTATATATACACACATACACACGCATGCATAAGCATACTTCAAAACTTACAAAGAAATGGAAAAAATTAATTTTGGGGTAAAAATGCCTTCAAATATATATACTTGAGAGGTCTACAAAAAGTTCATAAAAATTTAAATATGACATATTGAATGGATAATATGCATTTAAAATTTGCATCAAAATAGGCTCATATTTTAATTCTATTTTTCTGCAATTGTGTTATTTGAGAGGCAGACAGAGTAAGAGAGAGAAGGTACTCCCATCTGCTGGATTACTTCTCAAATGCCCACAACAACCCCGGGTGGGGCCAGAGCCAAAGAGCAGGAATTCAATCCATATCTGACATATGGGTGGCAGGAACCCAATCACTTGAGTTATTTCCACTGCACCTCCCAGAGTCTGCAGTACCAAGAAGTGGCTCAGTCAGAACCCAAAGCTGGCAATTCTGCACTCTGGTGTGGAGCACGGGCTTCTTTACCAGTAGGTGAAATACCAACACACGAGCATTTTAAAATACCCTTACATGTGTGCCTGTCTCATTTCAGCCTCAAAAGCTTATTAACTGGAACAGAATGAAATGAAAAAAACAGTTACCTGGATTGGTTTTAAAAGGTTGTCCAAGGCCTGGCATTATGGCACAATTTGTTGAGCCACCACCTACCATGCCACATTGCATGTGAGTAGCAGTATGAGTTCTGGCTGCTCCACTTCTGATCCAACTTCCTGCTAATGTGCCCAGGAATGCAGCAGAGGGTGGCCTAAGTACTTGGCCCCTGTCACCCTCATGGTAGACCTGGATGGAGTTCTTGATTCCTGGTTTTGGCCTGGCTCTGTCTGTTGTGCCCATCTGGGGAGTGAATCAGCAGATAGAATTTCATGTATGTATGTGCGTGTTTTTTTTTTTTTCTTTGTTTAACTCTGCCTTTCAAATAAGTAAAAAATGAAGGGTAGTCCAAAGTTGTTCTTGCCCCTTTCCAATCTTCCAGTGCCAAAAACTGAGCTCCTGTGTTCACACCTTCATAGCCCATTATGTCTTGATTTTTGGATCATAAAACTTTATAATTTTCAGGAAGCCACTATTAAAGTTAAAGCATTCTTGAGACAACGTCTTCCAGGCAATCTTAAAGAAATGATGCTGTCTTATCTGGGGTTTGGTAAATAGCAACCAGACAGCAAGATTCTAGCAGGAAAAGCACAGAACAAGGCACAAAAGACAAAAAGTATAATATATTAAAAACAACCTTTCTATCTCTTTGAGCATGTTTCTTAGTTTATATATACCTGTCTTTGGGGATCTATATAAAGAGTAAACACAGCTACAATATAAATTGTTTTGCACAATAGCTAACACACACTCATAAGTGATAAGTAAGTTACTATGTTGTCACTGTGATCTCTTTACAGGTTTCTCTAAAACCAGCCCAGTGAATAAGCCCACAATCATTCATAATAAAGATGGTAAGAGCAAAGCACATCGCATAAACTGAGTTAGCAATTTGCTCCCATCACTTAGTAGCTGGACGAAATTTTCCAATGCACTAAACATCTCTATTCTCAGTTATTCTGTCTCTAAAAAGGAAATAATTATAGTCTTTATCTCAAAATGCTGTTTTGAAGGTAATTTTAGTTTCAATATTTGTAAATTTCTTACTATATCTGTGAAACATTTTAAATCCCATGTGTTAGCTAATATCACATGCTCCAGCTTTAAGAAGTATATAACTAAATGGCTCTTTTTCTGAAAACTAACTCTTATGGTCTACTTGTTTTGCTCGACTTAATAGCGGTCATATTGGTAAGATTCATCTGTGTATAAGTGAGAGATAAGCAGGGTATACCTATAAATAGAATGGAAATTTTTACACATTTCATATTACCAATGCATACTTGATAAATACATTCTTTGTATTAGTTTGTTTATATTTAATCTCAGATTCCTTTTGGCCCTCGAATGTCTTTTATTTCTTCTATATTAACTCACTAATTATAATTAAGTATAGCATATGTTTTCACAGGGAGTTCAAAAATGTTTTAATCAATATTTCATCTAAGTTAATTAAATTAAATATCTCCAGATTGCTCATTTTTTACTAGGATTATTTTGACTAATTTTTCAATTTGGTATTGAACATATTTAGTTTAAAATATACATGTATCTGCACTTTGTTGGAAGGTATCAAGATTATCCT
Source organism: Oryctolagus cuniculus (assembly GCF_051225735.1). Lineage (NCBI taxonomy): Eukaryota > Metazoa > Chordata > Mammalia > Lagomorpha > Leporidae > Oryctolagus > Oryctolagus cuniculus. The sequence goes on from NC_142869.1 coordinate 74,523,815, forward strand.
TAGCTAGTGGATTATATTTCTAGATGTAATATTGGTACTTAATTATCCTGACATTTATCTGATTATATATAAAGTTTTAATACAGTATTGTTTCTGTGCATCAATAAGACATTTTTATCCAAATATGTTGAATTGACTCTTTCCTAACAAAATTGTCTACATGGTTAGCTAGAAGGACATGCCCTAAAGCTATATATTTAGAGTAGTATATCCTAGTTTTATCACCTCAAATCTATTTTAAAAGCTCATTCAAGTGATTTTGATAGATGATTTTGAAAAGAAAACACAATGCATTACATTGGACCATTAATTAGACTGCCTGCAAAAATGGAAACATTAATGAAAAAAATTGACATAAGTACCAAGTGTCATTGACCAAAATCATAAATACTATTCACAAATATGATGAGGTTCTTGACCAAATTATAGACCTAAAGGCATCCTATCTAATCATAAAAAATACTGTATTTAAAAATATGACAAAAATCTGGTACTCAAGTGTGCCAAATTTTCAATTATATAATCTGTCTAATTCTAAACAGGAGACTGGCTACATAAAAGATACTAGAATACATAAATATTTATGACATTAACATTTACATATATTAACATCAATAGAGACAGTACTGAAACACAACCTTTTTAAAAGCACAGCAATTAAGTGAAATAAACTAAGAACTGCATGTTTGAACATGGATTCATTTGCAAAGTACAGTAAGTGAAAAAAGCAAATTGAATAATGAGAGGTTTGTCATCTTTTTATGTAAATAAAAAATATTCTTTTGTGTGCATGATCACCTTCGGGAGAAGGGGAAAATATGGGGACTAGATTTAGCTGTATCTTTGTCTTTTTAAATGAACAAAAAGGTAAAGGGGGGGATGGGGATAGGGGAAAGGACAGAAGGAGGAAAGAGGGAGAGAAAAAGCATCTAACAAAAAATAGCTTTTAATATCATTTACAACCAAAAATCCATGATCCCAATGGATATTTTTCATTTTCCCCTTGAATTTTTGGAGACAAGAGGAGGAAATGAAGAGATGAGAGTCTGGATTTTATAGCCATCAATCTGCCTTGTGCTTATGCATCTAGAAGAAGAGTATCTTCAGAGAAGCACACTTAATCCCAGTAGTGTTCTGCCTGCATCTCATTGCTACTGGGGTCATTAACACCCAAAGGAGCACGCTTGGCTGCTGCTCCTGAGAATGGCATCTGTACAGCAAATTTTAGAAACTTTAAGGTGTTTCCCTTGACTACATGCTGTAAGACCATTTAGATAATTCAGCTAAAGGAATGAAATCATAACCGCTCTAATTACAACACACACTTCTACTCTCCATTCTCCGACCATGTTTTCCCCCTGCTTATCATCTTCAAAAGTAAGGTAAATCAAATAAACATACACAAGCACAGACTTATTTGGACACAATTTTTGGAACTAAAGGTATCCATTGCATCCATTGTTGGAAGCTATTCATAATTCCTTGGTACACAGCAATGGCAGCTTCATGCTGTAAGCTCCTGTAAATTCTTGCTAATTTCTTTGAAAATATGTGGTAGGAGGTCTTATTATCTATATTTTGTAGATAAAACACAGATGTGATTGGACTGAAACATTTTTTAAAAGCAAAGATAAATATATTTTGAAGAAAATTTTAAAGTACAAAAATGTAACAATGCATAATGCATACCACCACAAAAAGTTAGTATTGTTCATTTTGTGTGTATTGTCTGTATGTTGATTCACTCAACTACTTTTTTTAATTGATCTTTTTAACTTTTATTTAATGAATATAAATTTCCAAAGTACAGCTTATGGATTACAATGGCTTCCCCCCCATAACGTCCCTCCCACCCGAAACCCTCCCCTTGCCCACTCCCTCTCCCCTTCCATTCACATCAAGATTCATTTTCGACTCTCTTTATATACAGAAGATCAGTTTAGCACTTGCATTTTGATTCTGCACCTTTGAAGCTACATACGATAGAGAACCATCACTATCATTGGAAACCAAACACCCCCTATTAGATATTGGCAATGATATAAAGGCTCTGTACTGTCCATTACTCTACTGGGACCCATACTGCATTACCTTTTGAAATGCCTAAGGACATACTTCATTTTCATAAGTAGAATATGTGACAAAAATGTAACAAAGGCCTTGCAACATTGGCTGCTGTTAGAAAAGTTCTTAATTGGTCTATCTGCTATCACTCAACTACTTTTATCTAACTTTAGTTAGACAAAGTGATTTCTGATGCCCATTCTCTCCAAGTTTTATGAGAGCAAGCTAGATATATTTCCTAGCAAGCCCTAGCATTTTATGTGCTGTTTTACTAAATCTGGCTAATAAAACAGAAAAAAAGATTTTGTACATATTCTAAGATATATACCTTTATTGATCATGTTTCTTGTTGCTAAAGTAGACTTAGAAAGTAACAACTAGAACTCCAATAACTATCTTATGAATAAAATGGGAATTCTGAGAATGGCAGAGAAAAAAAATTTGATGGCTGGGTTTCTGATGGCGCCATAGCATCACTATAGCAGCCTGGATAACCTTCCATTTCAAGGCATAAAAGCATCAGTTTCTGTGGGGAGCAACTGGGAGCAACCCGGACTAGACTAAGTTACTGGAATTAAGACTTATTCTATGCATCTGCTCTCCCACAATATGGCGCCGAGAAGGGAGAAACAGCTTCTACACAGCTGCCTCCAGTTCAACCAATAAACTGTAGGACCTACTCCTGATTGGAGGAGAGCAGTGTACTCGGCATGTGGGTAGCAGAGCACGGATTGGCGGAAGAGGACTATAAAGGAAGAGAGAGACAACATGCACCAGGAACATCTATCTGAAGGAACACCTGTGCAGCCCCCGAGAGAGCCGGCCGGCGGTGTGCCGCTCCCCCGCGGAAGTGGGGAATGTGGCAGGGGGAACCGCCCTTCCACGGAGGTGGAAGGGTCGGTAGCCAACCCGGGAAGAACCAGCAGCAAACCCGGGGAGGGCTGAGCAGACAGAAGAACAGCGCAGGGTCCTGTGTCGCTCCTCCACAAAGACGGGGAGCGACAGTTTCCACGTTCTTTACATAACAGTAAATTTCAGGATTTATGTCAAGTGCAAGCATAACCCTATATAACATCTATTAAAATTATTCATGACTGACGTGAATATATTAACACTAGAAATTGTAAGCAGAGAAGTAAAATTCACTTAACTACTTCCTTCTATTCCAACCAACTTACCTCCTGTTAAGAAGCTTCCATTACATATTTAAAATTTATCCATCCAGTCCCTGTTTTGATATATGTATATGTGCCTGTGCACACATACATGTGCAGCAATTTTCAAAATATTTGAAAATATGTATCTTAAAAATCTATATATGGATTTCAAACTTTTGTACTAAAACAAATTTATCTCTTAAAATTCATTTTTCCAAGGAGTTTCTGAAGTCCTCCTGTATACATACAAAGTAAATGTACATATTTTTGCATTTTTAAGAGTTTATATTAACATGATTTTCTCAAACTCAATATTTCACCCTATAATGGTTTAAATTTTTCCATAGATTTAACTCATATCCAAATTCAGTTTTAATTAATTTATGAATTCTAATGTGTACATTTTCCTTAATATTTGTATATGTAAGTGCATCACATTCTGATGGACATCAAGATTGCTTCTGATATTTAACTGTTGCTTGCAACTCTGAAACAGACAACATGAGCACATTCTTTTCTTACATAATTGCACATTTCCCACAGTAGATTCCTGGAAGTGGAGCTGCAGGTGATTGGCATTACATGTTTTCAATATTCATAGATGTTTCAAGTGATCTTTTGAAGAAAAATAAAGACCATTTACATGCTGCAAGAACATCTTGATTTTTTAACAAATTCTCTATTTTGACAGATTCCTAGGTGGCTCCGGCTTTTATTCACATGCACACACATGTATTACAATAATCAGCATTATGAAATGTTTAAATTATGAGTGCAGCCCTCTGGGACCACCAACACTGTATTTGCTTAAGTGAAAAAGAGGGAAATAAACAAGATTAAGAAGACCAGCAGTGGTGAGAAATTTAACACCAAGAAAATAAAAATCATCAGTATGCTGAATACAACACATTCTCTTGCTTTGTTACTTATCAATTGATGAGCAGATAAATGGCAATGTGGAAGATTTTTTCTGAATAATAATTCTTTTCTGTCCCATGACACCTTCTATTTGACTTCTGCTCAAAGGTCTCAGAGTTTTATATCTACAGATAAGCTCTAATTCATGGGTTCAGAAAACAGGCACGGTGAGGCTTATTCAGAGACCATGAAGGCCATTGAAGCCCATAACTAATTCTTCCATCATGTCCATTCACCTAAAAACTCCCCTCCAGCTAAGAAATTAAAGTCATGTGTCCTAAACAATCAGTGATGTCTATGGTGCTTACTTTCTTCAAAGTTACATTTTAATGCTAATTTGTGGGAAGCTGGGCTAGGCCAAATTATCATTTACAATATGTCAGTCTCATACTTTGAAGTCTGGGGAATGATGTTTGCAAACATGAGCTTAGTTTTATTTTTCTGCAATCATTAGGCTTTCAAATACATCAAAATATACCTCAAAGACAGAAAAATAATCACTTGGTATATTTTCAAATGTAAATGCTTTCTTATCTTTATAAGACAGTTTTGCATAGCTTTCCTGAGACTTTGATGGCATAACTTAAAATTGTATTTTCCAAAAATAATGAAAGTTTCAGATACTATATGAATTATCTTTAAAATATTCTCAGCATTTTTGTTAAGTTTGGAAATAAGCAATTATTCAATAATATAGCCAACTATTTTATTAGTATTTTGAAAACAGGAATCCATCCCAAACTTGACATAATATAATGATTCCTTTAATTTTCAAAATAACAACAAGCCTAGTACCAGGGGATTAAAAGCATAGTGTAGACTTTCTCATGTAGCTAAATGATTTTCATTTATTATCTAGTTCAAAAATAAGTGCAATTATTGACAAGTTTCAGAAAACGTCTATATACTTAGCAAAGCCTCCTTAATAGTCCAACAAAAATAGATCGTTAATGTTTTACCTTATAGTAAATTCAATACTGGTCTTATGAAATGGAAAGTGTGTTACTGGCAGCAGCATGAAAAATCCTTTCTACAGTAATTCATGCTTTAATCTAAAGATAGGTAAAGACTGAATTTTGAAGTAGATTCTAACTATTCAATTTCTACACCTAATATTTGTGCATTATATTAGTCAGCATAATCAAAAAATAGCCACTAAGAGCTGGATCTGAATGCCTTAAAGGCTGATTCTGAGACCAGAGTGCTGTTTAGGACATCTGCCATTCTATGAGTTTGCTGTGTATCCTGGTGGGTCGTTCTCTCCCTTTTTTATTCTATCAGTTAGTATTTGCAGACACTAATCTTGTTTATGTGATCCCTTTGACTCTTAGTCCTACCATTATGATCAGTTGTGAACAGAAATTGATCACTTGGACTAGTGAGATGGCATTGGTACATACCACCTTGATGGGATTGAATTGGAATCCCCTGGCACGTTTCTAACTCTACCATTTGGAGCAAGTCAGCTTGAGCATGTCCCAAGTTGCACATTTCTTCCCACTCTTATTCCCACTCTTATATTTAACAGGGATCACTTTAAAGATAATTGAAAATGAATCTTGATGTGAATGGAATTGGAGAAGGAGCGGGAGAGGGGAGGGTTGCAGGTGAGAGGGAAGTTGTAAAGGGGAAAAAGCCATTGTAATCCATAAGCTGTACTTTGGAAATTTATTCATTAAATAAAAGTTAAAAATGTAAAAAAAAATCCACTGAGAAAAATGTTAACTAGTGCTTTGATTACTACCTGGTACAAATTAAGCTAGTGTTGTTTTTTTCCCTGCACTTAGACACAATAGCATATGTCAAATACACAGTGTTAATTTGGATCCCTTTGAAAAATGAGAAAATTCTTAAGTGATTATGCACATGAATCTACATATCTAACTTGTTGCCAGTATGTGCTTTACCCTCATCCATAACATACTTTGACAAGCAGTCCAATTTTGATTTGATGGGAAGATATTTAAAGAATTAAACTACAGTTTTATATTAATAGCAATAGAAATAATGTGAAGGATAACATTCCCCTTCCAAGTGTTGTGAAACCAGTAGGCCTGGTGTGCTCAACTTGATGATTTGGCATCTTCATGCCATGCATAATAAATTCCATTTGTGTACACATCTCCAAGCATTTTTCATAGTCTTTGTCTACCTTATTTGTTGGTGATGTTCTCATTGAGCAAAAATATCTTATAAAATATCCAAAAGCTGATTTTTCAAGCATAGTATCAAAACAACAGATGAGTTCTTGTTTGCATTACAGCAGATGTATAAATATTCAATGAAATACAGTGATGGCTGATGTTTTCTCACTTTCAAGAATAAAAGACTCAAAAAGAAAATGCAGCATTTTGAATTGCTATCTCTATTCACTATTCAGCATTGTACAGTTTTTCCTCAAGGACTATTCCTAAAAATCATTTTAGGTGTAATCAAAATACTTTCATGAAGACATCTCAAGCCAATACTTCGACAAGACTGGCCAAGAAATAGATATGAACATCCACCAATTGCCTGTACTGCATTAGATGCTTTAGAGAATACAGAGAAATCAAGGTCACTGCCCTACCACTGTAATATTTCTTTTTATTAAAAATTACCTCTCCAAGCAAGTTTAGAAGATAGCAATTTTTCCATTTAGATTGTTTAAGTCTCCAAAGATGAAGCTTTTGAGGAGATAGAAACCAACCACTTTTTTTATAAAACTGGAAGGAATTTAAATCATCTTATTAGATTCCCACTTACAGCACATTAAAATAAATGTGTATTCCTGTCAATTAGCAATTATAGTTTTATCCAGTTACATGATAGTATTATAATGACAAACTACCATTTCTCTTAATCGCCACTTTTGAAATGAAACATTGGCTAAAAATACAGACATTAAGATTATACTGAATATAGTTTCTCTTTCTGCCATGATAAATTGATGAAGAGATAGTTATGCCCTCTTCCTTCTCCCCAAGTACAGCTTGATAAGTTTAAGCACCTTCCTACTATTCATCATTTTATTATCTGCCTCCTTGCAGACCCTACACGAATGGGATAAGTTACTATGTTTACAGGGGCTCACAAACAATTTAGTATGCAAAGCAAAATCAAAACTTGTATCAGTGAGATGCATTATTTTGTCTTTACTGTTCCTCTGCACTTTCTAGGTAGTCTCAAAAATGACATGGATGTAGACCTACAGTTTGACATTTTTCTTCTATTCTACTATTTCCTCCACAGAAAGGTAAACTCTAAATGAAAGAAGAGAAGTTGGAGAGTATAACAAAGCTCAAGTGAAAATTATGTCTGAGTTTCTATACATATGTTTTTATTTATAACTAATGCCTAGATCTACTTATTTATCCATCCAAAAATGAACAGACACAAACTTGATATAGTGTTTGACTAATTTAAATAGTAGAAAAATTGTTTATGTATATGCAGGAGACAAGCTGGATATTCATTTAGAAGAATTTTAGAAATTTCCTTCTCTAGTACCAAACAACTGGCTAATTAATTACAAATAAATTATGTCAGAAAATTTTGTCGTGATTCACAGAATTGAGGAAGGAGACTTGAGGAGCAGGGCTAGAAACAACAGAAAAAGCAACAACAACAAACTATCCAGCACTAACAATTGCAATAGTAGGAAATGAAGGCCAATCCCTCTAGGGCAATAGTTTGGAAACAAAATTCAACTGTTTTCAATTTTTTTAAATTTTTATTTAATGATATAAATTTCCAAAGTACAGCTTATGGATTACAATGGCTTCCACCCCCCATAACTTCCCTCCCACCCACAACCCTCCCAACTCCCGCTCCCTCTCCCATTCCATTCACATCAAGATTCATTTTCAATTCTCTTTATATACAGAAGATCAGTTTAGAATATATTAGGTAAAGGTTTCAACAGTTTGCACCCACATAGAAACACAAAGTGAAAACTACTGTTTGAGTACTAGTTATAGCATTAAATCACACTGTACACCACATTAAGGACAGAGATCCTACATGAGGAGTAAATGCACAGTGACTCCTATTGTTGACTTAACAAATTGACACTCTTATTTATGGCATCAGTAATCACCCTAGGCTCTTGTCATGAGTTGCCAAGGCTATGGAAGCCTTTTGAGTTCACCAACTCTGATCATATTTAGACAAGGTCGTAGTCAAAGTGGAAGTTCTCTCCTCCCTTCAGAGAAAGGTACCTCCTTCTTTGATTTTTAACTATTCAATGTAAACATTCCTAGAGGCAAGTCCTATTGGCCACTGTTCACATCATTCATCTAACATTTGATAATGGGTAGATGGAGTATCTTCATAGATAGTATTATCAATATCAAATCTAAGAAGGAGGGTAACTTTCTCAAGCAAGTCCATGGTCTCCTAATTGAAGAGGATAGGAATGGATGTTCAGAAAGCAGAACAAATTTCTAATATGATAATGGATGAATGATAGCAGTGATTCCCCCAGTAAGTTAATTTAGCTCAACAATGGTTACATGTGTGTATTCGTGCTGCAGCTTAGTGAGTATTTTCACATGATATTTTCTTATTTGCAATACCTTGAAAAATATATACTATTTTGAATACTTTATAGGAAACTAATGTTGTATTAAAGGGAGAAAGAAGGGGCCATCCTTGTGGCCTAGCAGGTCTAGCTGCCACCTGCAATGCTGACATCTCATACCAGAGTGTTGGTTCCAATTTCAGAGACTCGGCTTCTCATAAAACCCCTTTCCAACACGGCTGAGAAAGCAGTAGAAGATGGCGAAAGTGCTTAGTCCCCTTATATCCATTTGGAAGACATAGATGGAGTTCCAGGCTCCTGATTTCTATCTACCTGGCCCATCCCTGGCCATTGGACCAATTTAGGGACTAAACAGAAGATAGAAGATCTCATCCTCAATCTTTTCCCCTTTTTCTCCCTCTTTGTATTTGTCTCAGATAAACAAATCTATATGTGTGTGTGTATGTGTGTACAGGTTCACATATCCCAGCCACACTAATTAAAACCGTATGGTATTGGCATAAAAACAGATCCATAGACCAATGGAACAGAATAGCAAACCTAGAAGTAAAGCCATGCATCTATAGCCAACTGATCTTTGACAACTGTGCTTAGAGCATACATTGGAAAAAATGATAGTTATTTTAATAAATGGTGTTTGGAAAATTAGATATCCACAAGCAGAAAGATAAAACTAAACCTGAAACTTTCAAACTATTAGGAGAAAACAGAGAAAAAACCATTCAGGATGTGGAATGGATCAGACCCAAAAAGCACAGGAAATAAAAGCAAAAATAGATTAATGGGATTTCATCAAACTACTTTGTGCAAAGAAAACAAGCAACAGTAAAGAAACAATTTACAGAATGAAAAAGAACATTTGCAAGCTATTCCTTTGGCAAGGGGTAATATTCAGAATATAAGAAACTCAATAGCAAAAAAATCTAAACACATAAAAAGTCACTTTTCTACAATTTAAAAATAGGCAATAGATTTGAACAGATATTTCTCAAAGGAAAACATATGAATGCCTAGCAGGTAGATAAAAAGCTGCCCAACATCACTAATTAATAGGAATTATAAACAAAAAGCACAAGGAGATATCACTTAATTGCAGTAAGATTGTGTATTCTTCACATGCTGTATTTGTCCTACCAGGTTTTTTTTTTCTTTTGTTGTTTTCTGTAGACAAAAGTTGAATTTTCTGAAGTACACATAATGTTATGGGTTTTGCAATTTGTGGACACTGATTTAGATCACCATTTACCAAAAAAAATTACGTCTATAAAATAAAGACAGTAAGTACTGGCAAGAATGTGGTGAAAAGGGAATCTGGCGCACCCTTAGTGGGAGGGAAATTTGGTATAGTCACTGTGGAAAACAGTATGAGGTTTCTTCAGGAAACTAAAAATAGATCTACCCTATAATCCAGCAATCTCATTACTGTATGTATATCTTAGGGAAATGAAATCTATTTGTTTAAGAGATATCTGCACTCCCATGTTTGTGGAAACACTATTTACAATAACTAGAAATGGAAACAACCTATCCATTCACCAATGAATATTAAGAAAAATATGGTACATATGTAAAATGGAATACTATTCAGAAAAGGGTGAAATATTGTCAAGAGTAACAGGATGTGACTGGAGGTCACTGTGTGAAGTGAAATAAGTGAAGTACAAGACAAATATCACATGATCTCACTCATGTAGACTCAAAATATATGATCACATAGAAATTAAATAATATATATAATATAGAAATAAATTATACTATATAATATATAATACAGAAATTAAATATATAAAGGCAGTTAACAGGGACTAGGGAAAGAATATGTGAAAAAATAGATTGAAATGATTGACAGGTACTGGTTATGTTTAGATAGGTGTTAAGAAGTTCTGGGGTTCAAATTTACAGTATGGTGAATATAGATAATGTTAATGTATTGTATCATTCTCTACAAACAAACTAAAAGATAGGATTTTGGATGTTTTTACTATAAATATAAAATCTTGAAAGGGTAAATATATTTATTCTGATTGGATGATATACAATGTAAACATGTAACAGAATATCACAAAGTACCCCAAAATCTGTATAATTTTATGTCTGTTAATATTAAAATATAAATAGAGAAAAAAGGAAAAATTAATTATTAGCATACAGTTTTTATAGTTACTGGATCATTTTATATTAGAGACGTAAAACAATAATCACAATAAAGTTTTTCTTGGAATGTATAGTGAAATATAAATATACACATAATGTATTATTCATCAAGTTCTTAAATAATTATTCTTATTCATTGATCTTCACACAATTCTAATATCTTCTTGAAATTAACAGGCATGATTTGAAAATGTTTCTGAAGAGCCAACAATTTCTGCTTACAAATAGATGTACATATACTGCTCACTGGGAATAGGTTTTCTAATGCGTTCAATTTTATGAATAATTTAAAACTTTCAGTCTTTCTGTTTTTCTTTGCAGAGATTTTTTTCTCCTTTGCATAGAAACCAAGATGACCTTGATTTACTTACCATAAATCAAGTACATTTTGAGGATCGTCCTTGAAACAAATGTCTCATGTTGCTTCTCTACATAATATTTCTACAAATTGAGCGACATGCCACCTTGAAAACCATGAACAAAGCAGATTGTCTGATTTACTGACTCATTCTTCTAGCTTTGCTACAGCTACCCAAAAATCAAAGAGCAGAGAGTTTGATTCTATCTCAGATAATGAAAAAAAAATGCCATCTATTAACTCATGCATTGTTTTGGTAACATTGATTGGAATATATTATAATAATGTTCTTTTAGAATTATGTTCCTTTTCTAGGACTTTTTTCTTGAATTTACACAAGTCTGGTAAAATATAGGTGTCTCATGAAAAGAAGTTAAGTCTAGACATGTTGTTTTGCTTTACATACAATCTGGGTTCTTTTTTTTTATAATTTTATTTATTTATTTATTTTATTTATTTATTTATTTTGACAGGCAGAGTGGACAGTGAGAGAGAGAGACAGAGAGAAAGGTCTTCCTTTGCCGTTGATTCACCCTCCAATGGCCGCCGCGGCCGGCGCACTGCGCTGATCCGATGGCAGGAGCCAGGTGCTTCTCCTGGTCTCCCATGCGGGTGCAGGGCCCAAGCACTTGGGCCATCCTCCACTGCCCTCCCGGGCCACAGCAGAGGGCTGGTCTGGAAGAGGGGCAACCGGGACAGAATCCGGCGCCCTGACCAGGACTAGAACCTGGTGTGCCGGCGCCGCAAGGCGGAGGATTAGCCTAGTGAGCCGCGGCACCGGCCTAAATCTGGGTTCTTAATTGTTTTTCTCTAAGTTTGTTTCTTCTATGCTGTAACTGATTTTTTTATCAGTATACAAATTTCAGCAGAGTCATATCTTTCATAATATAAATATCACTACTTTGCCCTATATGGCTATTTTTAAATGTTTTAATAAGCTTGAGCTTTACTACTGAGTCCTACCAAACAGTTTTATTCATTTTTAAAATTTATATAAGGCAAACAAATTTCATGTATTTCATATGTACAGACTTAGGAGCATACTGATACTTCTCATCCTACCCTCACTCCTCCTTCTTTGTTCCTTTTTTTTTACAATGACATATTTTATTTTATAATCATAAGCTTAATCCTCCACTAAGAACTCAACAAATAGTAAGAAAAAAAAAACACTTCCTCAACAGTAGGGACAAGGGCTGTAAAAATTTTTTCCTTTCATCTTAATTATGACTTGGAGAGTTATGCAGAGATTGAGTCTTCACTTTGGGGTAAAATAATGAGGTTAAGAGGATTTTTATCTATAAATTATAGTAATTACATATTTTTGATTCTTTCCTCACAGTTAACTTCAACTCTGAATTATTGGTAACACTGTTACCAAGTACCATAAATACTCAAGGAAATAGGAGATAGTGTTCCTGTTAGGAGGTGGAAATTAACCCATCTAAATAAATTATTTGGAATTCTTTTCTAATGGAGATTGGTCTGTTATCCCTCATTAAAGTTCTGCTCCTCACAGAGTAAAATATTGGGTAAAGTAAGAAGAAAGAAGGAGGGTTGGTGCTGTGGCATAGCAGGTAATGCTGCCTGTGAGTCCGAGATCCCACACTGGCACCAGTTCATGTCCTGGCTTCTCTGCTTGCAATCCAACTTCTAGCTAATAGTCTGGGAAAAGTATTGGAAGATGAATCCAAGCTCTTGGGCCCCTGCTACGCATGTGGGAGACCCAGATGAAGCTCCTGGGCTTCTGCCTGGCCCAGTTCTGGTTATTGCAGTTGTCTAGGGAGTAAACTAGCAGATAGAAGATCTCTGTTTCCCTCCCTCCTCTCTCTCTGTAACTGACATCCCAATAAAATAAATCAATCTTTTATAAAGGAAAATATTTTAAGCAATTTCCATTTAGGGAGAAAAATGAACTTAGACTGAGAATCTGGAGGGAAGAATGGGTAAATGTTTATAAATAGGGTACTATGTTAGAGTCAGATAAGAGAAATAAGTTCTATTGCACAGTAGAGTGACAACAGACTATGATAATATACTGCATATTTCATAAAAACTAGAAGGCATTTCTAATATTTTCACTACAGAGAAAGAACAGATTATTGAGGCCGATTAAATTTGCCAATTCGAGTATTATATATGCATACATCAAAACATCAAAGGTACTCCATATATATACAATTCTATGTAAAATATAAACACATAAATAAAAGCATAAAATGTGGATCTTGTTTATTGAAGATTCTTAGCATGTACAGAAGAGATTTAGAATCTAGATTCCAGTATTTTGTAACAAGCTCATAGGTAATGAAGAGAAGTTAAAAGACCAATAAAATCCCATTATGATTTTAAAGATTTATTTATTTTATTTGAAAGGCAAAGTTAGAGAGAGAATAGATATTCCATCTTCTGGTTCACTCCCAAGTACTCACAACAACCAGGGCAAGGGTAGGCTGATGTCAGGAGCTTCATCTGGATCTCCCATTGGGTGACAAGGGCTGAAGTACTTGAGCCATCCTCTGCCATCCTCCAAGGTGCATTGGCAGGGAGCTGGATCTGAAGTGGAGCTTCTGGGACTCGAACTGGAGCCCATATGCTTTGCAGGTGGTAGTTTAACCTGCTATGCCACAATGCCAACCCCATGATCCCATCATAGTTTTAAAACATCCATACATATATAAAATATGCGGCCTTTAAGCATTTTTACTGAACGATAAAAGACAGTAAATGTCAAAATACTTCACAAGTATTATATTTTCAAGTGATTTTCTTTATGAAAAATGTCAGTATTCACTCATCCATCAGCTTCTAGTAAAATCTACAGTGTACCCTAATGCACACTGTTGAGTATTCCATAAACCTTAATCAAGACAGATTGCTTTAACATCCTTATCTATTCCAAACTCCACCTGCTTTGAAGAGTTTATAGTTTCAGAATCCTATGTCAAACTCCAAATATATGACCTTATCTCAAAATCAAAGTTTACATGTAAGACAAGGATATCAGCATTTCAGTTACAATATGTGAATTTCCATATCTCTAAATCAGCTGTCCAAACAGGGCACTGATTTTTGTTTCTTTGGCATTTATATTTTAATTTTTAAAGATTCATGTATTTGAATTGCAGATTTAGAGTTAGGGAAACCAACAGAAGGGCAGAAACAGAGGCAGAGAGAAATCTTCCATCTGCTAGTTCACTGCCCAATTGCTGCAAGGCCAGGACTAGGTCAGTCTAAATCCAGAAGCCAAGAAATCCACCTGGGTCTGCCACATAGATAACAGGGGCCCGAATACTTGCGCCACCTTGCACTGCCTTCACAGTCACATTAGCAGGTATCTAAGTCAGAAAGAGAGCAGCCAAAACTCAAAGTAGCACTCCAAAAAGGGATGCCAGCATCTCAAGTGGCAGTTCAACCCACTGATCCATGATGCTGGCCACGGGTACTTTATAATATTAAAATAAAAATGGTTAGCAATAATTAGGTATGGAAAACAAGGCATTGGTAATGCTTGCCAAGTGCCTTATTTTACAGAAAGGACTGTGAGTTTCAGAGGGATATTGTGATCAGGAAAAACTCAAGAAAGTTGAGATTGGAAAACAGCACCCACTATTTATGCTTTTACAATTCATATTTCTTTTAACAATTTTTATTTATTTACTTCAAAAGCAGAGAAACAGAGAGGAAGAGAGAAACAGATATTCGTCCCATTGGTTCACTCCCCAAATAGCTGCCACGGCCTGCTCTAGGGCAGGCAGAAGCCAGGAGCCATGAACTCCTTCCTGAACTTCCACAGGGGCTGCAGGTGCCCAACTACTTATGTCATCATCTGCTACCTTCTCAAGTGCATCAGCAGGAAGCTTGATTGTGAGTCAGTCTCCATATGGGCACTCCAGTATGGGATGCAGGTTTCACAAGTGGCAGCTTAACCTGCCATGCCACAATGCTGAAACCAATGCACAATTCTTAGTCAAAATGAATGTACTAAAAGGTTTTTATCATGCTAACTGAGCAGTATAATGAGGCAATATCTTATCAGTCACTACGAAAATTTGCCCAATCAGTAAAGTAAGAAAAAATAACTCATAAGTTCCTTTGGTGATGTTTGCAAATGTTTGACTTTTTGTTGAAAAGTACTAGGGATTACATAAAATGATAACTGGTAGCCTAAAATGACAAATATCATCTCTAGATACAAAGTATGAAAATCTGATTTAAGGCATCTTCCTAAAAGAGACCAAATTTAGTATAATCATAATACTTATACCTAGATCTTTGCTTTAAACCAATTTAACAGCTTTGGCTTTGTTTTTGAACATTTTATTGTGTAATAAACTAAATTTCAATTTGCATATTTTTAAACTTCCTCATAGCAGAGAATATTCTTTTCTCTTTCTTCTATCAAATATTCATATTCAGTAAAAAGTGAAGACTTCAGAAAATACATCTCCTCAACCTCAAAGACCTTCAGCAGAGTTAAAGGTTAAACATTAATTTCAAGAGAGGCAAACTGATTTTAAGGTCCTTATTAGCCAGGTAAAACAGGAAATGCATGATTCTTGATGACAAATGCATAATGGTTTAGGCTCCCATTGTATGCTATGCTTTAGGCATTCTTCCACAGAATTACACAAAATGAAAATTTTAATCCTATTTATTCAGCTGTCACAAAAATCGTTACTTAACCAGATGAGAATGTTAAATTTGTACTTTAGGTTTAACACTTAAGTTTCCTTTTACCTTCTTCCTCACCAGTCTCATTTTTCAGTTACGCTTGCTTTTCAAAACATGTTAGTTGCCTTTATGGTGTCCACAGGTCTTTATAGAATTTAGTGGGTAGATTTTGATCTTAGGAATCCTGGGCAACATTTGGTACATATAGAGCATGAAAATAACCCATCCAGGTACCAACGAACAGGCCAAAGGATTTGCTACATCACACATCAGTCACGGTTCAAAGCAAGAGGACAGTGCTTTTCTAGTACAGAGAGAAAGCATCCTCTGGCAGAAGGAAGGAATTGAGACAAAATGCCAGTCCTTGCAAAATCACCATGACTTTCGCCAGCTCAATTTAAATCCCATGTCCTTGTTGAATTTGTCACCCTCGACTTGGAGTGGCCTGGAGAAACAAAAAGGATCGAAGAGGAATTGTGGAATTGGGTTCCAGTGGGAAATATGAGAGTGGCAATTTGGTATCAGATGGTCAATTCTTGCCTTGACTGATATAATCAAAATGAATGGAAGAATCAAACCAGGAAGCATGTGTTAGTCGAATAGGGATGGGTGGTTAGAATCATTAAAGACCTAGTATGTCAGCCCCCAAAGGTCCTCAGCTGGCCCTGCTTTTCTTGTAGTCCTGTGAGAGAGAAACCCCACCCTTCTCTAAGGAGTGAAGGCAAGAAACTCTAGGTGAGAAATTCATCTTTTAATAAAGCATTTTCCTCTCTCTCTCCGCCACTGCAGTCGCCACGCGCCGAACCCCGCTCGGGCTTCTCGGCAGAGGGCTTGCCCCACCGTGTCTACCGCCGGCCACTGAAATCTGTCCTACGAAATGTTCAGGAGAGTGCAGGGTGTTTGCTTCAGAATGTATACGGAGGGTGAAGCTAAGAAAATAGGACTGGTTGGCTGGGTGAATACCAGCAAAGGCATTGTGACAGTTCAAGTTCAAGACCCTGAAGACAAAGCCAATTCTATGAAATCCTGGCTGAGCAAGGTTGAGAATCCTGGTTCTCGCATTGACTGCACAAACTTTTCTAATGAAAAAAGCATTTGCAAACTTGAATACTCCAACTTTAGAATTCGATATTAAGAGAAATACAAATTATAATGCTTACATTGTAAAATAGACATCATATGTTCTTAAGTCTACATCATAAAATAATAGTAGCAGAGTAGGGTAAAAATAAGAATGTTTATTTCTGAAATGCATAAAATTATACATGTTACTAAAAATGGCTGACACAAATGATTTTAATCAATTATGCTTTAGTAAGCAAAAATAATATTCTCATACTTAACGTGTTATAATAAGTTTGTCTTGTTGAATCTTTAATTTTGATGAATATTAAAATATACATGTTAAGGGCCTGTGCTGTAGCATAGTAGCCCAAGGTGTTGTAATACCATATGGGTGCCGGTTCAAGACCCAGCTGCTCCATTTCTGATCCAGCTCTCTGCTATAGCCTGGGAAAGCGGTGGAAGATGGCCCAAGTCCTGAGTCCCTGCACCTGTGTTGGAGGCCCGGAAGAAGCTCTGGGCTCCTGACTTTGGATTGGCGCAGCTCTGGCTGTTGTGGACAACTGGGGAGTGAAACAGTGGATGAAAGACCTCTCTCCCTCCCCCCCACCCTTCCTCTCTCTCTCTCTGCCTCTCTCCTGTGTAACTCTGACTTTCAAATAAATAATTCTTAAAAAAACAATATACATAAAATAATAATCATTTACAAATTCTTCAAATATTTTTATCTGAAGTGAATTAAAAAACCTGAATAATGTTATTAAAGTTGAGTGATTTGTTATTAAAGTCTTCAAAAAAAACCAGTGGTTACATATAAATGTATATGATGATGAATATAACCATAAACTAATACCAATAGAGTTCATATTTACAAAAAAATAAAGCATTCCCTGGTTCTATGGCATCTTAGCAGGTAGAAATGTGGGTATAAACATAAATAACCACTCTCTGCCCAGTTTCTCAGAGCAGCATCTCTGTACTTCCTTCAATGAAAAGAAACAAAAACACAAGTGAACTATTTGCATTTTAAACACAGGGTGCTATCCTAAGTGAAAACTGCTTAGGTTAAATGCTCTCTCAATGTTATTGTCAAAGAATGCATAAATCTATTTTCCTTCTATGCTTGAAATTGATTAATGTTGAAACATATTCATTCATCTTAAAGACTCAGTATATTTAGAAACTTAAAGACTTCCATGTTAGGATTCAAGATTTAATGTGCAAAATTTTCTGCTCTAAAGGTGTCTGCAATTTTCCTGGCCATAACTTCATCTCATCAGAACTGTCTGTACTTGATTGCATAATGTACTCTCGCATAGTTTCTAGCTTTAAGTGCTGGCAAAACATTTTTATGTAAACAAATAACTACATATATGTCAGTTATCATTTGAAAGCAAGTCATAAGAATGTAATTTGTATCATAGGCTTTTTCCAAGCTTTTTGTTTTTTCCACATTTTAGTAGTTAGCAGGTTTTTCCACTGTGTACCCCATGCTAAGAGACTGAGAATAATTCTAGATTCTTCATTCTCTCTCATCCCTTACACTCTATCATTAACTATGCTCTATTGATTCTACTGTCCCAAAATCTTTTCAATAAATCTTCTCAACTTCTACTCCCATTGACTTTACTTATGCCCTCATTATTTCTCACCTGGAGTTCTTTAATAGCTTTCCACTTTCCCTAACTCCAACACTCAATCTATCCAGTATAAAAAAGAGCAATATTTCTACAGTAAGGAGCAAATTAGTAAATCACCTCAAATCTTTTAATGGTATGCTATTATCGAGATAGTCAAGCCCAAACACTTTTGCATGGAGAGTAATTACTGCTTCTTCCCAGCATTCCTCTCAACCTTCATCTCCTCACATGTACCAAGAGTTCTAGGCATAATAAAGTTTGTATATTCTTATATATACTGCATTTTCTCTTTTTAAAAATTTTTATATTCTGCAAGGGTTTATTAGTTTTTATTAATATGTAAGAACTGTACATATTTTTAGAGTAGGGTGTGCTATTTTTACACATACACACATACATAGTGTTTATAGATGAAATCACAATAGTTAGCATTTCCATCTGCTTATCACTTTATAATATAACAAACCACTGTGAAATTTAATCACACTGGTATGTTCTGGAACCCTGGAACATATTCCTTCTATCTATGTTTAGGTACTCTTGCACAACTTCTTTATCTCTTATTTATTTTTATACTCTAGTAGTAATTATTCTAAATACATATCATTTTTTAACTTTTATTTAATGAATATAAATTTCCAAAGTACAGCTTATGGATTACAATGGCTTCCCCCCCCCATAATGTCCCTCCAACCCACAACTCTCCCCTTTCCCACTCCCTCTCACCTTCCATTCACATCAAAATTCATTTTCGATTCTCTTTATATACAGAAGATCAATTTAGCATACATTAAGTAAAGATTTCAACAGTTTGCTACCACACAGAAACATAAAGTGAAAAATACTGTTTGAGTACTAGTTATAGCATTAAATCTCAATGTACAGCACAGTAAGGACAAAGATCCTACATGAGGAGTAAGTGCACAGTGACTCCTGTTGTTGACTTAACAAATTGACACTCTTGTTTATGGCATCAGCAATCACCCTAGGCTCTTGTCATGAGCTGTCAAGGCTATAGAAGCCCCCGGAGTTCACTGACTCTGATCATATTTAGACAAGGCCATGGTCAAAGTGGAAGTTGTCTCCTCCCTTCAGAGAAAGGTGCCTCCTTCTTTGATGACCTGTTCTTTCCACTGGGATCTCACTCGCAGAGATCTTTCATTTAGGTTTGTTTTTTCCCCCAGAGTGTCTTGGCTTTCCATGCCTGAAATACTCTCATGGGCTTTTCAGCCAGATCCGCATGCCTTAAGGGCTGATTCTGAGACCAGAGTGCTGTTTAGGACATCTGCCATTCTATGGGTCTGCTGTGTATCTCATTTCCCATGTTGGATCATTCTCTCCCTTTTTGATTCTATCAGTTAGTATTTGCAGACACTATTCTTGTTTATGTGATCCCTTTGGCTCTTAGTCCTATCATTATGATCAATTGTGAACAGAAATTGATCACTGGGACTAGTGAGATGGCATTGGTACATGCCACCTTGATGGGATTGAATTGGAATCCCCTGGTATGTTTCTAACTCTACCGTTTGAGGTAAGTCAGCTTGAGCATGTCCCGAATTGCACATCTCTTCCCTCTCTTATTCCCACTCTTATATTTAACAGTGATCACTTTTCAGTTAAGTTTCAGCACTTAAGAAGAATTGTGTATTGATTACAGTATTCAACCAAAAGTAATAAGTAGAACAAACAAAAAAATACTAAGAGGGATAACATATTAAGTTGTTCATCAATTTTTTCTTTAGTTTCACACTTGAGAGAGAACAAATTATATTTGTATTGCTGCATCTGGCTTATTCCACTTAATGTGCTCCAGTTTGATCCGTATTGCTGCAATGTTTTTTCTTTACAGCTAAATACTATCATAGTGCATATGTGTCTATCCACATTATCTTTATCTACCAATGGATGTCTAGGTTGATTCTGCATCTTGCCTCCTGTGAATAGTGCTATAGTGAACACGTGAGTTCAAGTGTCTCTTTCACATATTGACTTCACTTCCTTCAGATATATACGCAGAAAAGGGATAGTTAAGTCATATGCTTCATATATTATTAGTTTTTTGAGGAACTTCCATACTGTTCTCCATAACAGCTATACTTATATAAAGTATAAGATTCCCCTTTTCCCTACATTATAATCAGCATTTATTTTGTTTAATTACCATTCTGAGTGACATCTCATTGTGGTTTTAGTTTTTTATTTTCCTGATGACTAATAACACTGAGCACTATTTCATATATGTTGGCTGTCTTCATTTGAGAAGATACTTCCAGATATCATTTGTCTATATTTAATTGAATTTTTCATTAAGATTTTTTATTTCCTTAGGTCTTTTGCTCCATTTTGAATGGATTCTTATATAGTGTAAGAGGTTCAAGAAGTAAAATTTAACCTGCAAATAAATATCAAGTTTCCCCAATATTGTTTATTAAGGAGGTAATCTTTTCTCCAGTGTATGTTTGTTGGAACCTTTGTCAAGTATCAGTTTGCTGTAGATTTATTGGTTTATTTCTGAGATCTCTCTTCTGTTTTATTTTTTTAAAAGATTAATTTATTTGAAAGTCAAAGTTACAGAGAGAGAGGAAAGGCAGAGAGAGAGAGAGAGAGAGAGAGGGAGAGAGAGAGAGTCTTTCATCCACTGGTTCATTCCCCAATTGATGGCAACAGCCAGAGCTGCATCAATCTGAAGCCAGGAGCCAGGAGCCTCTTCTGGGTCTCCCATGTAAGTGCAGGAGCCCAAGGACATGGGCCATCTTCTACTGCATTCCCAGGCCATAGCAGAGAGCTGGATCGAAGTGGAGCAGCCTGGTCATGAACCAGAGCCCATATGGGATGCTGGCTCTTCAGGCCATGGCGTTTACCTGCTATGCCACAGTGCCGGCCCCTCTCTTCTGTTTTATTGGCCTGTGCATCTCTTTCTTAAAACTTTTATTTAATAAATATAAATTTCAAAAGCACAATTTTTGGATTATAGCGGTTTTCCCCCCATAACCCTTCTCCCACCTGCAAACCATCCCATCTCCTACTCCCTCTCCCATCCCCTCTTCATTAAGATTCATTTTAATTATCTTTATATACAGAAGATCAACTTAGTATATACTAAGTAAAGATTTCAACAGGTTGCACATACACATCTCTATCACATTGTTTTTGTTAGTATGGCTCTGTAATACATTTTAACATTAGATATTATTGAACTACTACTCATTTGAGAAACCAGGTTTGAGTTTCACGCTCCTGGATGTGGTCTGGCTTTGCACTGAATGTCATGGGCATTTGGGGAGTGAATGAGCAGATGAAAAATCCTCCTCTTTCCCTTTGCTTTTCTAATATTTGTTATTTTAGGTATTGTGATGCTTCTATATTATCTTTTTTTATTAGTATGTCTTAGTTTTTTGGTTCAAGGTTGTGTTAGCTATTTGGGGTTTTTAATCTTTCCAGATGATTTTGGATTAGCTTTCCTAATTTTTCAAATATCATCATAAGTATTTTGAGGGAGATTGCATTGAACTTGTAAATTACTTGGTGTAGGGTGTAGATTTTAATACTAGTTTTTCCAATCCATGAGCATGAGAGTTATAAAATCTTCAAGTAGAGAACTTTTAAAATTTTGGTTAAATTTATTTATAGATATTTAACTTCTGTAGATATTGTGAGTAGAATTGCTTTCAATGGTTTCAGAAAGTTCATTACCTGTGTACAAAAATGCTGATTTCTGTATGTTGATTTTGTATCCTACAACTGTACTGAATTCATTGATTTGTCCTATTAGTGTTTTTCCCTCATTCCCTTATTTAAGCTTTACTTCCTGTATTCACTAAATTGTCTCAGCTCCCATTTCTAATCTTGTAGTACATGCATCCTTATCCACATACACCCTCATATTCATGAAGATGCTTTTGGTTTTTGTCTATTACCAAATGCTAATGTTGCTTCTGTCAGAAGTATTTCATGATATCTCTGGGAGACATGTTCTGTGTTGCTTCAAGCAAATTTCAACTTGTTTCATTATTTGGGGCACTTTGGAGTAATTAGATATTCTCGTGACTGAGTCACCACTTTTGTTTATTTGTATTTGTATCTGCAGCATACAACAGTTTTCTATTCACTGTTTGGTAGATGAATAAAGGAGTGAATGAACAGATGGGTGAAAATTGAATTGTTTATTTAATGCTTTGTTAGGCATTCTGATTGACAGGATTTTTGACAAATAGAATATATTACTTATTTAGAAATTGATTAGGTTGGAATTATGATTAAATAGTAATTAGTAATTAAATAAGCACTATTAAGTAAATCAAAGATCTCTCCCTCACATTTGCACATCTGGTTTTAAATACTTATTCTACTTAAATGTCAGCTTAATTCCAATTTTTTAAATTGTAAAGTTCACTAACAAGATAATATATTCATGTAAAAATGCTTCTAAAATGAAAAATACTTTCATTTTATCATGCAGTAAAGTATAATCCCACCTCATAAACCTACATAAACTTGTCATGTACCCAAACTCTTACAGTCGCAATTACTCTACTTATTTTGGGGAAACTGAAGTTCTAATTACACAATTTTTTATTTCTAATTAAGACTGGAAGTCTACAACATTATGCATTACGTTGGAGAAACCAGAAAAGGGTATTAGGCATCTGAAAGCTAGCTCAAATTCAAGTGAGTAAAGAGAGGTGTTAGAAATATTGAAGAGGGGCTGGTGTTGTGTCGCAATAGGTTAATTCTCCTCCTGCGGTGCTGGCATCCCATATGGGCACTGGTTCTATTCCCGGCTGCTCCTCTTCCAATCCGGTTCTCTGCTGTGGCCTTGGGAAAGTAGTAGAAGATGGCCCAAGTCCCTGGGCCCCTGCACCCACATGGAAGACTGGGAAGAAGCACCTGGCTCCTGGCTTCGGATTGGTGCAGCTCTGGCAATGTGGCCGTTTGGGGAATGAATCAATGGCAGGAAGACCTTTCTTTTCTGTCTTTCCCTCTCACTGTCTGTAACTCTACCTCTCAAATAAATAAATAAAAAAAAATTTTAAAGAAATATTGAAGAACAAAAAATAAAACGGTTCCTTCATGACATGACTCCTGAGCACTGTTAAGTCATTATAAGTAATCTACATGTAGCTGAGGAAGAAATGGTTTGGTTATGCTTCCCTTCCTTGTCTCTCCACATTTTATAGGCTCTTACACAATGTTTACTTACTTCCAGCTATCAAGGGCAAAAAAAATTCTAGGTTTCTAGAATTTAAAGTCAACTTTTAATGTTACTGACTTGTAATTTTTCCAAAAGAGAGCATTAAAAAGAAAAAACTAAATTATCAAATCCTAAAATACGTGTTGCTTAAGAAATTTAATTCAAAATATCCTAATCAACACCTTGCATTTAAATTTGTGAAAAACCCACTCCATTTCTTTTCAATGAGTGAGAACCTCAAAGAACTCCAAAGTTCTGTTGTGGTATCTCCCCTCTATTGACAAGATCAGCTGTAGATTCCCTCCTTCGATGACGGATGAGTAACAGGTAAATCAGCTACAAAAACAGAGGAAAATAAAACATTCCAAAACAGAAATTTTCTTCCTAGGTACATGAATGCTGTTATTTTGTTAAGTGTTGAGATCTTCTCTAATAAAAGGAGTCCAAAGCAAAGTATATTGATAAATTTTAAAATTATAGTATATATCAATATCAATTTTGCTACTAAGAATTCCATAACCAGTACTCCTACTTGGCTTTATATGTTGCCTTTTCCTAGTTCATTGGTGTGTAGTGACCTTTGGGGACACTGTATTTCAAATCCTATCCTTGAGATTTTTTACCTCCCTTTTCTTACAAATCAAAGCTTTGCTTTTCAACACAACTCCCAAAAATACCACTAGCTTTATAATTGAAATCTCAATAGAACAGTGTACTGGAAATAACTTTTTTGAAACATGCCAAACGTCTTTGCAATCCAATTTTTTATAATGGTGAACAATCTTTTTAATGCTGCATATATAACACCGTATACAGAGACACACACATACATATACACACAAACTTTGAAATGAGAACAAATGGCTTTACACCTGGATCAGTCATCTAACATGAGTGACCTCAAGCTTCTCAAACTTAAATGGAAGTATAACCTATATTTTTCTATATGTTTACATTGCAACTTAAATTAAATTGTGTGGGTATTAAAATTATAGAATGTTTATTTACATTTCTTTCTCAGCTTTGGGAATTTCAAATCCTCTTGTGGAGTTGTCTGATTCTGGATAGCAAAAGTTTGTTCACAGTTTGAATATTATACAATATAAAAAGCAAATTGGAGCCGCCGCCACAGCTCACTAGGCTAATCCTCCGCATTGCGGCGCCGGCACACCGGGTTCTAGTCCTGGTCAGGGAGCTGGATTCTGTCCCGGTTGCCCCTCTTCCAGGCCAGCTCTCCGGTGTGGCCAGGGAGTGCAGTGGAGGATGGCCCAAGTCCTTGGGCCCTGCACCCCATGGGAGACCAGGATAAGTACCTGGCTCCTGCCATCAGATTAGCACGGTGCGACGGCCGCAGCACGCCAGCCGTGGTGGCCATTGGAGGGTGAACCAACGGCAAAGGAAGACCTTTCTCTCTGTCTCTCTCTCTCACTGTCCACTCTGCCTGTCAAAAAAATAAATAAATAAATAAATAAAAATAAAAATGTATGGACATAGATAAGAAATAATCATTTTTTTTTACCTCAAAAATGTCATCATTCATGGTCAGCTTGTAGACCCAAATCACATGACATTAGAGTAAACTGGAGAAGCAGCATACACACTAATGTACGCCCCTTCCTTCTGACTTTAATCTTAGAAAAACTGAATGCATGCAAGGAAACTACACACTGTAGGAAATCCCCTAATTACAGAATTCAATAAAAGAATTTGCCTATAGGGGCTCATGAACACAGTAAATCATCTTGATGACTTACTTGAATTTTCTTCTCATTTGTAACTATTACAGCTTGTTTGATCATCACTGCTACCTCTGCTGTGGTTCAATACTTGCAAGATGCCAGAGGAATAAAAATCTCAAAGTTCTGCCATGTATTTACTTGAAAGATAGGGGTTCTCAGATTGCCTAGAAAAATGATCCCACCTCATTACTATAGTAGTAAAAAAATCCATCAAAATATCCTTCTGTGATGCAACATGATGCTTTCTATGGACATGTAATAGGGCTATCACCATTTCTTAACCTGACCAGCTTTCTGAGCCTACAGCATGATGGAATCATATGAGGAATTTGGTGGCTTTATTTCAGTGTCTCCATATTCCCTCTGACCTTTTCATCATTACTCTGAAAATGCTGAAGCATTACACTCTGCAGTGAGAAGAGATATGTATTTTTTTTTCTAACAGCTACCAATTACTCTTGTGCGATTTTCATTACTTTACACATCATTCTGGTTATGTAAGAAGCACTGCAGAAGACTTTAATCTGGCCAAAAATATTTTATAAAATTCATAACTTTCACCATAATCCTGTTCTGTCATTCTATGGTTGTCACCCAAGCCTTTCTTATGCTGCCTCATGTGTTGGAAGGTGGAATAAAAGGAACAAGAATCTGCATGTCTCTATCTTCTTTGTCCTCTCCAGGTAAAGGGGGACTTGGGATATATAAATAACAAATGTATCTAGAGAGGGAAAGGAGTAATCTGCAGGGTCCAGGTTAAAGAGTACATGCCTGCACTGTCTTCAAGATAAGGAGATAAGATATCCAGGACAATGATTCCCTTATCTCAATTCATCAAATTGATGAAGGTCAGATATGTTACACTCTCCAGGTTGATGTACATGTTTAGAGCTCAATGCTCTGACATAGTTGTAATTCCAAACTTTCTCACTCTGAAAAGCAAACATGGATCACTGGACATGACATTATTATAAGGATAACCTTAAATCCACTGTACTTTATAAGACAGTTAATCATTTAGACACTTAAACACCTAATTTCTTACAACTGATTGCCTTGTGTCCCTATAACATATTTAAACATTGTATCAAACCTATAATAAAAGTTGCTATTCAAAAAGCACTGACACAAATGGTCAGGCTTGTTACAACTTAAAAATACCTTCAGCATCTGCACTAAAATTTTGCTTGAAAGGACAGTAGGGTGGGAAGTAGAGAATAGTCTCGTGGAAACAAAAAAATGAGTAAGAGATACAGGAATATCAATCTGTTTATACTACAGATGATGGATTTGTATATTTGAGAAAAAGCCTAAGGGAGAAAAATTACTCAGAAATCAACTATTTCCTCTTCAATTCTTTGATAAATTTGCATAGGTTGTCATTTTTTGCCTGTGCTCGGATAATGTTTTATGAATATTATCCCCTTGGGTTTTCTACAAAAGCAAGATATGTTTCATATGAGATTATTCCTAAGAGCCTCATTCTGAAATAAACAGTTCATTGCTTATAGGGTTTTTACAGGGCAGGTTCTCTTTCAATGGGTATATAACTCAAAAAAATGGAAATGTATAAAAACTATTCACACTGTAATCCTCTAAACATGGGACTTCTAACCTGTTCCTTTATGAGGGGGTAAAGCCTAAGGTTCTCTTTCCCTGTCTCTTTAGAAAAGTATCATACCATAGTGTGCAAATTGATTACCTCCCAAATGCAAATGACTGCCAATCTATAATATTTTATAGTCTTATTTCAACAGTGCATTCTAAAGTGACACAGCACATAAATCATACAGCAAAGCCCTATGTGTCAGAGGTAAGTACTTGGATTTTTTTAACTACCTAGAAAAATGACTACCAATGCATAGTATCTCCAATTTTGGCTTTTAATACAGTTTTTAAACTCTCTGCTTTTGAAAATATCATCTAAAAATGAATTGGAAGTTTTCTTGGTATGCAGGTGAAGTGGCCAAAACAATAAAGTATGAAACAGATTCCTAACATTTGCTTTTATGAAGGGTGTGTTTAATACTTCTCCATTCACTATGCATGCACCTTTTAAGTGCTTTGTTAATGATATAAAAACTAATTAATACTTCCAAAACTCCAACAACCAAGTATGACTAGCTACTTTTCCACACCTTCAAAATAAGTTAAATGGCATAAAACTTGCTTTCATCATGGTGAAGGTAGAAAACAATAACTTAAGTTTGAGAATGCAGACAGCCCCCAACTCGATGATTTAACTTATGAACTTGCAACTTGAAATGGTATAAAGCAATATGTTCTCATAAGTTAAGGGTAAAAGTTCATTACAGGTTCTCCCTATCTACAGTATAGACTTAAGTTATGCATTCAAAATGTAAATACATTTTGTCCACTATGCTCCAGAACTTAACTTGAAGATTATGTAATGCAAATAGACTGGATATAAACAAAGCAAATGACCAAGATAAATGGTCATTTGGCCATTTGCTTTATCCATCTGAAATCTTAAGTGGGGCCACGCTGTGGCAAAGTGGGATGAGCCTCCACCTGGTACACTGGCATCCCTCATAGTAGCCCTGGTTTGAGTCCTGGCTGCTCCATTTCTAATTCAGCTCCCTAATGCTCTTGGGAAAGCATAAGATAGACCAACTGCTTGAGCCCCTGCCAATCATATGGGATACCAAGATGGAGTTCCTCACTCCTGGCTTCAGCTTGCCCCAGTCCCAGCTGGTATGTCTGCTAATACTAACTGAGAGAATAAAAAAGGGAGAGAATGATCCAACATGGGAAGCAGGATACACAGCAGACTCATAGAATGGCAGATGTCCTAAACAGCACTCTGGCCTCAGAATCAGCCCTTAAGGCACGCAGATCGGCTGAAGAGCCCATGAGAGTATTTTAGGCATGGAAAGCCAAGACAAAGAGGACCTAAATGAAAGATCTCTGCGAGTGAGATCCCAGTAGAAAGAACGGGCCATCAAGAAGGAGGTACCTTTCTCTGAAGGGAAGAGAGAACTTCCACTTTGACTATGACCTTGTCTAAAAAGATTGAAGTCCACGAACTCAAAAGGCTTCCATAGCCTTGACAGCTCATGACAAGAGCCTAGGGTGATTGCTGGTGCCATAAACAAGAGTGTCAATTTGTTAAGTCAACAACAGGAGCCACTGTGCACTTACTCCTCAAGTAGGATCTCTTTCCTTAATGTGTTTTTCAATGTGAATTAATGCTATAACTAGTACTCAAACAGTATTTTACACTTTATGTTCTGTGTGGGTGCAAACTGTTGAAATCTTTACTTAATATATACTAAATTGATCTTCTGTATATAAAGAGAATTGAAAATGAATCTTGATGTGAATGGAATGGGAGAGGGAGCGGGAAAGGGGAGGGTTGCAGGTGGGAGGGAAGTTATGGAGGGGGAAGCCACTGTAATCCATAAGCTGTACTTTGGAAATCTATATTTACTAAATAAAAGTTTAAAAAATAAAGAAAGCCCTGAAACTTCCAAACTCCTACCAACACTCCAACTTCACAAAAATTAAGGAATTACCTTTTTGAGAATGCATAAAAGGAAATTCCATCTCCTACCTTCTCCTAGGAAAGCAAATAAATTCGTCCATGGATCCGGTACCTAACTTCTCTGAGGAGCATTTAGAGAGGACTGGCCACTGTATTACCAATTTTGGAACTCCGAGGAGGCTAGCACAGTCTAACCACCTGACATAAAATTCAGCTAATGGTTTATACCTGTTCATACTATAGTTCCCACCCCTTGCTCAGTATGGGGTAGATGAACCAAAAACATCTCAATTCTCAGTTACCCTTTCAGAGGGAAAGAGTTGACCCATGCATCCAGAATCTCAAATTCTCTGGGAATATTCAAAGAATTGGCAGTTATTTTGTCAGTCTTGGAGGTATGAGGAGTCTAGCCCCTGCAGGGACAAAGTGGATGGCAGTTTGGTCTGGTGGACTTTGTAGCTGCTTTCTCCCGCCTTTGAGCTCAAAGAGACAAGGTAGAGAAAAATTATAATTGCTTCCTTCTTTCAGGCCACAATAATTAGTGGGAGGTTTCTCCTGTAAGAGGTCAGGCATTCAAGACTGGGAGAGGCATTTATATTGTCTAATGTATAGACACCAACACAAAAAGCCAAAAATTAGAAGATGTTTTACCTGATTTTCAAACAACATAACAAGATGAATCTCCGTGAATTGACCTTAATGACTTAGAATTATATAACTTATCTGATAGATAATTCAAAATCACTTTCATAAAAATGGTCTCAGAATCTAAGAGAACAATGCATGAAGAAAATGAGAATTTCAGCATAGAGATATTTATTTAAAAATTATTCTGATTAGATGGGTGAGACATGGGCTAAGACCAAGCAAAGGAAATATCAAACTTAAAAGCAGCTTATTGGAAATAATTCAACCAGAGTAGCAAAACGAGAAATAAGAATAGTCAAAAAAGCTTAAGGGATATGCGGGATCCCATCAAGCAGATCAATACACACATTATGGAACCCAGGGAGGAGAAGAGAGAAAGGCCTGGAAATCTTACTCAAAGAAGTAATAACTGGGACTGGCGCTGTGGCGCAGTGGGTTAATGCCCTGGTCTGCAATGCCGGCATCCTATATGGATGCTGGTTTAAAACCTGGATGCTCCACTTCTGATCCATCTCTCTCCTATGGCCTGGGAAAGCAGTAGAAGATGGCCCAAGTCCTTCGGCCCCAGCACTTGCGTAGGAGACCTGGAAGAAGCTCCCGACTCCTGGCTCCAGGTGAGCTCCTGCCATTATGGCCATCTGGGGAGTGAACCATCAGATGGAAGACCTCTCTCTCCCTCTCTGCCTCTCCTCTCACTGTGTAACTCTGACTTTCAAAAAAAGAAAAAGAAATAATAAATTCTCAAATCTAGTTACGGAAAGAGAGATCATGATCCCAGAAGCCTAAGAGATCCCAAACAATATGAATTCAAAGAAATTCATAACAGGGCACCTGGCACAATTGTCAAAATTCAAGATAAAGGATGTTGAAAGCACCAGAAGAATGGCAAGTCATTTATAAGTACAAAGAACTGTTGCAAGACTGTAAGCAGTTTTTTTTGACAGGAACTTTGCAGATCAGAAAAGCAGGGTATAATATATTTAAAATGTTGAAAGAAAAAAAAGTCAATGAAGAATATTTTACTCAAGAAAACTTCCCTTCAAAAAATACAGAGATGAAGACTTCTTCAGACATAATATCTGAGACTTCATAGCTAGACTGTCTCACAAAAAATGCTAATGGAAGTTCTTCACATTGAAATATGCTAAGAACGATAAACAGCAGCATGAGGGCACAAGAATGCTTGAAATGTTAATGTGGAATAATGCATTATTTTAATAGAGCTGGCTAAAGAATTTATAGAATAAAAAGTAAAGTCTTTAAAATATGAAATATAATATAAATAGATATAAATTGGGATAACACTAACAAAGTATGTGCATGGTGAGGAGAAACTAAAATTTTGGGTTTTTATGACACTGAACTTAAGGTGTTATCCACATAAAGAAGACTAATCATATTTTATATAAGCCCTAAAGTAACTAAACACACACAAACACATGTGCACACCCATCACATAGAAGCCACAAAACAAAATATATAAATATGAAAAATGGCAAGAGCAGACAAGACAAAAACCTACAAGACTAACATAAAGCTATTAACAAAATAAGAATTGTATATTCTTCTGATAATCACTTTAAATATAAGCAGATTAAACTCTCCAATCAAAAGATACAAACTAGCTGAACAAGTTTTTAAAAATGTTTAAGATGCAGCTATCAACTGGTGACAAGAAATTCATTTTAGATTCAAGATCTCAAATAGTCTGAAACTCAAAGGATGGAAACAGGTATTCCCAAGAAAACTTGGGGAGCTTAGACAATACAGACTTCAAAACAACTATAAAAACACATGGACCCCAAACCAAATCACTAAATATGTTAAGCAAACATTGAGAGAATTCATGATAGAAATAGACACAATATAAGAACAGAAGAGTACATCAATAATGGACACAATATCCAAATCCAAGGAAACAGGGCTAAGATAACACTATAACAAATTGACATAATCTTCATATATATCAACATTCAAGCCAATTACAAAAATAGCAGTTTTCTCAAGTACACACTAAACTTTCTCCAAGATAGATCACATTAGGTCCTAAAATAAACCTTACTTTAAGAGGAATAAAATCATAACAAGTAGTTTTAGTGGCCACAAATGGAGTTAAACTAGGAACTTATAACAGAAGAAAACCTGGAAAATCACCAATATTTGCAAATTAAATAGCACACACTTGAGCAAACATTGGAATCAAAGAAGAGATCACAAAGGAAACTTCAAAAATAGCTCAGAAAAAATAAAGCAAAGCCACAACATATCAAAATCTATTTGATACAATAAAGCAATAGTTACAGGGGATTTGATTATAATAAACACAAATTATAAAGAAGTGTGATCTCAAGTAAGCAAATTAACTTCCTATCTTAAGGAACTAGAAAAAGAACAAATCAATACAAAAGTTAACAGACTCAAGTTAAAAAAAAAGATTAAAGCAGAAATGATATTGAAAATAGAAAAAATATTTAAAAATTACACAACTCAGTTGGCTTTTTTGAAAACATAAAGTTGACAAATTCTTAGCTAGAAAATTTGAGAGAAGGCTAAAATAACAAAGCAACTAATTCACATAAATAAAATGGATCCAGAGATTACTGTGAACCATAAACCAAACAAGATAAACTAAAATAAATGAATTAATCCCTAGAAATATACAATCTACCAATATTTATTCAAGAAATTATCAAAAGTTTGAACAGACCTATAGTTTGTGTGGAGACTGAATTGATGATCTACATCTTGAAAAAATGAAATTCTTGACCAGATGGCTTAACTGGAGAATTCTAACATATTTAAAGAAGAATTAAAAGAATCCTTCTCAAATTCTTCCAAACACAAAAAGTATGGAACACTTCCAAACTAATTTTATGAGGCCAGCATCACTGATACTAAAGTCACATAAAGACATATATTCAAATATCTCTATATATGTGGAAAACATATACATACCAGTATCCTGCTTGACGTAGATGTAAAAATTCTCAACAATACTCTAGCGAGTTAAATACAAGCAGTAATTTAAAAGATCATTTTCTATGATCAATTTGATTTATCCCTAAGATACACAGATGACTCAACAGAAAAAAACTTTAATGTGACATACCACTCCATCAAAAGAATGAAGGATGAATACCATAGTTTATCATGTGCAAAAGACCTTGACAAAATCCCACAAGATTTCATAATTAAAAGCTTCTAACAAACTAATAATAGAAGCATTTCAACATAATACATGACATATATAAAAAAAAAAAAAAAAAACCATACCTAACAGCACACTCAATGACCAAAAACTGAAAGCTTATCCTACAAGACCAGCAACAGGACAAGGATGCCCACTTTTGTCATTTCTATTGATGTAGTGTTATGAGTATGTCCCAGAGCAATCAGATGAGAAAACATAATAAATGGCATCCATATATGAAAGGAAATGTTAAATGTCTATAGACATGATTATAAATATATCATGTATACACACACACATCCCAAAGAGTCTACCAGAAAGGTATTAAGAAAACAAATTCAGTAAAGTTGCAAGATACAAAAATCATCATAGGAAAATTAGTTGTGTTTCTGACATTTATAGCCAATTGTCTGAATATCATGACTAGAGCCTAGGTAGATTACTGACGCCATAAACAAGAGTGTCAAATTGTTAAGTCAACAACAGGAGTCACAGTGTACTTACTCCTCATGTGGGATCTGTCCTTAATGTGTTGTCCAATGTGAAGTAATGCTATAACTAGTACTGAAACAGTATTTTACACTTTGTGTTTCTGTGTGGGTGCAAACTGATGAAATCTTTACTTAATATATACTTAATATATACTTAATATATACTTAATATATACTAATATATACTAATATATACTAAAACAATATAAAGAGAATTGAAAATGAATCTTAATGTGAATGGAATGGGAGAGGGAGCAGGAGATCGGAAGTGTGCGAGTGGGAGGGAAATTATGGGGGGGTGGCATTGTAATCCATAAACTGTACTTTGGAAATTTATATTTACTAAATAAAAAAAAGAAAAAAACAAATTGTCTGAATATGAAATTAGGAAAATAATCCCATTTGCAGTTTTATAAAAAGGAATAAAGTATCTAGGAATAAACTAAAGAAGTAAATGACCTATACACAAATCAAAAACATTGAAAAAAATGACACAAGTAAATGGAAAACATCCAGTTTTCATGTATCAGAAGACTTAATAATGTTAAATGCACATACTACTCAAAAAGATAGAGACTCGATGTAATCTCTCTCAAAATCCCAATGTTGCTTTTTGAAGAAATGTAAAAGAAACTCAAAAATTTATACAAAATCACAAAAGACCATAAATACTGATATTGAGAAAGAAAAAGGAAATTGTAGGCATCATACTTCCTGACTTCAAAACATTACAAAGCTACAGTAATCTAAACAGTATGATTCTGATATAAAGATGGCATATTACCAATGGAAGACAATAGAAAGAACAGAAATACAGTCAACTAATCCTTGAAAAGTATTTCAACAATGCTGAAATTAGGAAAGATTTATTGCTTAAAGAGACCAAAAAATCAAATTAGATTATCTTACATCATGCATAAAAAATCAACTCAAAATGGATTAAAAATTTAAACACAATGCTTAAAATGTAAGAGTTCTAAAAAAAGCAATGGGAAAATATTTTGTGACATTAGTCTTGGCAATAATTTTGTGGATATGACACTACTGTGATCACAAGCCTAGCCAGTTTGATGGATTTTGAGGGCACAGAACTCTTTTCTTGAGAAATCCAACCACAGATAATCAATATTGAACAAGTTAACCCTTTCCTATCAGCAGGCAACAACAGTATAAGTGGCACTGTTTAAGGAAACATTGTTATTGTTCTAGAAAAGCTTTTAGAATCATGGGGAAAATTGGAAACATCAGTATAGTTTTATCATTAATGAAAAATACTATGCTATAAAGATTCATTGTTTAGAATCACTCCATTTCAAATGTGATAGTTATTTCATTTAATTGCAGGGTGATATCAGTGCAGGAAGAACCTAGTCTGCTACTGTAATTTTGGAGATTTTCTTCATCATTTCATCCTAAATATGAAAGTTTTTTTAATTAGTACGTACGCTATTTTTAGTTTGGTAGATTTGTAATGAAACCATTACTAGTTATTATTGAAGATTTCTTAAATGGTACCTCCAACTCTGTTGTTGAGCAAGCGACAAAAAAATTCAAGGATTGTGTATTCATCAACCATGCTTAGCTCTTAACATTTCTGGCCCTACACTAATTACTTAATCTTCCAACGTCCTGATTGTCTTATTTACAAAATGAGAAAAGTAGAACATACTACTCATCAGAATGCCCAAATGTGTACAGGGTGATGAGTATTTCTATTTAAGCAGCCCGGGATATGTAAATTATAACAAGCAGCAAGGTGGAACATTATCCTATATGTATCTATGCCTGCGGAATTCTCTTTCCTCTCCTCAACATCAAGCAGAATCAGTTAATGTCTAAATGACACTTCCTTTCTTGTAAGAATCACTTCAAGTTAGCCTTTAAATCATGTTGTGTTTGCGTAAATCCCCTCTCTACAACAAGGCTTATGAAGAGTAGGTGATTTGTCTAATGCTTCTCTGTATTGAAATACTTAGTGCATTGCTTGGACCATAAGAGAATCTCACCAGGTTTTTGCTGAGTAACACCACAAATAGACATTTAGGAAGACAGAACAACGTGCTCCCTCATGCTTAATTCTCACAGTTACATTATCAGGGACAAACCTTCCCAGTCTTCACTGCTTGAGCGAAAAACATTATTCCTTTATTTTCAATGGGTGGCTGATGTCAGCAGGATCATAATCACAACCCTCTGAGGCAAACATCAGGAGGTTAATAGAAGCTGTTGTTGAAGAGAAAAACATCCTGTTTTCCTTTGTCTCCAAAATGCCCCAGCAGGCATAGGGACACTCCACTAAATGCAGAGCTTAAAAAGAAGACTATTTGCTAAACAATTACCTTTAACCATGTTCTTCCTTACTGCTGGTAGTTTGATGAGTGTACTGATAGAAGAGAACATTCCTAGATATGGCCTGATTTCTGCTCAGCTCTAAAAACACAATGTTTGTGTTGAAACCAAGGACAGGAGTAAACAGTTTAATTCTCTGTGCCCATTAGCTTTTTCAGTTCCTTCCACTATTAAACTTCCTTCAGATAATAAACATTCTGCTAAGTTGGGTGTCTTGAAATGCTTAGTATACTGCCTAAGTCCACTGAATAGCCAATGTGTCAAAGGTTTTTTTTTTTTTTCAATCAAATCAATAATACCAGCTTTGCTGATTAGACTCTATAGATCAATTCTCTTGTTTTTAGGGACAAATTCTTTCAGTCTTAATTGAAGAATTCTGGAGTATTATAACAGAGCCCCCATTTTAACTTTGCTCGACTAGCATTAGTTGGTTAGTGTCTATGAGAGGCAAAAAGATGAAGGCCGAGGACATTATTTAAGGGCAGGAAATCCTAAAAAGAAAAAAAAAAAATTGCAACAATACTGTTCTATTCCTTAATTAAGGGCAGGAAATCCTACAAAGTAAAATCTCAACAATCTAATATTGTTCTATTCCCAACCTTTATGTGTTCTTTCTTGCCTTCTTTAGATTTGAAAACACATTTTTATAAATGAGGAAATAAACTATAGCATGATGAAAGTAAATATAAACAAAACATATTCACATATATCTGAAGACAGAATTAAAGTATGATTTTACTTGTTTTCAAGTAACATAGAAAACCTAAACAGACCAATAACCAGCATGGAGATTGAATAAGTAATTAAGACCTCCCCAACAAAGAAAAGCCCAGGACTGCAAGGCTTCACTGCCGAATTCTAGCAGACTTTTAAAAAGTGCTAATTCCAATTCTTCTCAAGATATTCAGAACAATTGAAAGGGAGGGAATCTTCCCAAACTCCTTTTCTGATGCCACTATCACTTTAATTCCTGAACCAGAAAAAGATCAACAGAGAAAGGTAATTATAGACCAATATCACTGATGATCATAGATGCAAAAATCATCAACAAAATACTAATCAAATCCAAGAACACATCAGAAAGATTATTCTCCCAGACCAAGTGGAATTTATCCCTGGTAGGCAGGGATGGTTCAACATTTGCAAATAAATAAATGTGATATATTACATTAACAAACTGAAAAGTAAAAAACATGATTATCTGAATAGATGCAAAGAAAGCATTTCATAAAATACAACATCCTTTCATGAGAAAAACCTTGAGCAAATTGGATATAGAAGGAAGTTTATCAACACAATCAAGGCAACTTATTACAAACCCACAGGCAACATCTTTTTTCTTTTTTTAAAGATTTATTTATTTGAAAGTCAGAGTTACACACAGAGAGGAGAGGTGGAGAGAGATAGAGGTCTTCCATCCACTGGTTCACTCTCCAACTGGCCGCAATGGCTGGAGCTGCGCTGTTCTGAAGCCAGGAGCTTCTTCCGGGTCTCCCACATGGGTACAGGGGCCCAAGCACATGGGCCATCTTCTAGTGCTTTCCCAGGCCATAGCAGAGAGCTGCACTGGAAGTGGAGCAGCCGGGATTAGAAACGGCACCCATATGGGATGCCAGCACTTCAGGCAGGGTGTTAACCTGCTGCACCACAGCGCTGGCCCTGACACAGGCAGCAACTTTATGAATGGAAAAAAGTTGGAAGCATTTCCACTATGTTCTGGAACCAGATAACAATGCCCGATCTCACTGCTATTCAATATAGTCCTGGAAGTTTTAGCCAGAGCTATTAGGGAAGAAAAAGAATTCCAAAGGATGCAAATAGGAAAGAAATAAGTCAAACTATCCCTACTTGCAGATGACATAATTCTATATGTAGGGTAATCAAAAGACGCCATTAAGAGACTACTGGAACTTAGAAAATAGTTCTGTCAAGTGGAAGGATATAAAATTAACCCAAAAATCAATAGCCTTTGTATACATGGGCAATGCCATGGCTGTGAAACAATTTCTAAGATCAATCTCATTCACAATACCTACAAAAAATTAAATATTTTTCTTTTCTTAATCTGTTAACAAATCTTATGCAATTTACTGAATAGAATTGCATGTTCACCCATGGATAACTGGAGAACTCTTTTCTTTATAAACACAATTTGGGGGCAGAGTTGTGGCACAGCATCGTAAGCTACTAATTGTGACACCAACATCTCATATTGGAGTATCTCTTAGAATGCCAGCTACCACCATTTTGATGCAGCTCCCTGCAATGTACCTAGGAAAGTAGTAGATGATGGCCCAAGTATTTGGGCCCCTGTCACCCATATCAGAGACCAGGCTGGAGTTCTTGGCTCCTGTCTTTGGTCTAGCCCATTTCTGGCTCTTGTGGACATTGGGTGGGTGAACCAGAAGATGTAAAGGATCTTTGTCTTTCTTTCCATGTCTCTGTCT
The DNA here is from genome assembly GCF_051225735.1 of Oryctolagus cuniculus. Classification (NCBI taxonomy): domain Eukaryota; kingdom Metazoa; phylum Chordata; class Mammalia; order Lagomorpha; family Leporidae; genus Oryctolagus; species Oryctolagus cuniculus. The sequence goes on from NC_142869.1 coordinate 74,561,927, forward strand.
CCTCTCCCCACCCTTCTTTTTCTGATGTTATATCTTTCAAATATATAAATCTTTGAACACATTGAACACAGAGCATGATAGTGGTATTTGTTTAGATTGGGTCGAGTAAAAGAGTTATCAAGTCTCTTGATAACTTTTAAGACCCTCTCCATTTAATCTTAAATGTCTTGAACAAAAGAACTGTCATCTGCTACATAAATCTCACTCAAGCTAAATCAGATTGCATGACATTTTCCATCTTTGCTCTTCAAGTACTAAAGTAGCTTTAGAGCTAGTGTTACTGGCTATGCTTTGCTGCCCTCTGCTGGTATCATGTGAACCAGCTAGTCTTGAAACAAAATCACTGGTTATGTCCTAGATTATACAGTTAAAAGGAGCAAGCTCACGCAGACATTGATAGTAAAAATAAACATGAAAAACTGAAATAAAAATAAGTAAACACAGAAAACAGTTTATTCTTCCTAGAAAAATAATTCTGTAATCTATATTTAAAAACAAAATGTATTTTGCTGAAATATTTAACAGTTTGCAACCATGAGTGGGAATTCTTTGCCTTTAGTCTACCAATGGTTATTCAGGTGTCAATGAACATGTTTCTCAAACATCAAGGCAAATATTTTACAACTATTATCCACTCTATCTTCCCAATCAATTTACTCCCATTTCTCCTACTACTATTAAATGCTGGAAGCATGTTATCAGACAGTGCATATACTCCATATTACTAACCTTTCTAAAAATCTGATGTTGTTTCATTTGTTCTAAAAACTGCATTAAAATTTGAAGTAATTGTTTATAACCCTTAAGAATCCTTGTAAGATTTAGTCACAAATAACAAATTTTTTATTTTATATTCCATATATATACTAAATAAAATGCTTCTGACTCTTCCTGAAGTTTAGGAATCACAATTCTGAAACATCATTCAATGAATTTTTCTATAATCAGTACCACTTAAGCAATTAAGGTAAAGCATATGCAAGGATCTCACTCATATATAGAGTCGTAAAAAGATGACCTAATCTAAATTAAAAAAATAATGCTGGTTATCAAAGGCTATGGGAGGCAGAAGGGAGGAGGCATGAGGGAAGGTTGTTTACTGGGTACTTGGTTGTACCTAGAATAAGAGTAAGAAGTTCTGGTGTTCTATTGCACAGTAATATGTACTGTGTATTTCTCTACTAAAAAAAACTAAAACATGGGATTTTGAATGTTTTTACTGTAATGAAATATTGAAAATTTTAATATTCATATTTATCATTGGGCATTACACAATGTATTGAAATGTAATATGGTATCTCATAAATACTTGCAATATTTATGTGCCTGTTCAAAAAGTTAAAAAAATAAATGAAGATAAAGCATCAGGCAGGCATTGTGGCAAAGCAGGTTAAACTGCCACTTGGGACACTCATATCCCACATCAAGAGTGCCAGTTCAGGTCCTGGCTTCTCTGTTTCTGATCCATGTTCCTGCTCATGTGTCTGGGAAGCTAGTAGATGATTGCCTAAGTACTCAGGTGCCTGCCATCCACCTGGGTGACTCAGATGGAGTTCCTGGCTCCTGACTTTAGCCTGGCCCTGCCCTGACTGTTGCCAGAATTTAATATTTGGTAGTAAACCTGCAGACCTACAAATGGAAATGTGTTCATTTTTTAGTTTCTTATTTTTTATTTTAGTTCAAGGGGAGAAAGGGAGGGAGAGAGGGAAGGATAGAGTGGGAGGGAGAGAGAGAGAGAGTCTTCCATCAGCTTATTTGCTCCCCAAATGACTGTAACAGGTAGGGCTGGGCCAGGTCAAAACCAAGTGCCAAGAATTACATTCTGGTATCGCACATGGTTTACAGGGACTCAGTCTCCTGAGCCATCACCTGTTGGCTCTCAGGATGCATATTAGCAGGAAGTTGGATTGAAACAGAATATCCAGGACTGAACCAGACACTCTGATATAGAATGTGAGTGTCTCAAGGAATAACTTAAACCACTGAGCTAAAGGCCTGCCATACAACAATTTGCCTTTGTATGAAGAATACAAAATTTGATGATAGGTCACAATTATATGTGAAATGATTTTATTCACCCTGATGTACTGAATAGTTAATACTCAGATTGAGTTATCAAACTAAGGAAATTTATTTCTATCATGTGCAGCCTACAAAAACTATTTCTTTGACAAGTTCAATAGGTTGGCATTGTTATTAAGTACAGAGTTAGCTTTTTGTGTGTTCCATTTATTGCCTCAAAAGTATGATTGGAATAGGGTAAGAAAGCAGGAATAAGGTTTAAGATTTATATCTGGGAGAAACTAAAAGGAAAAGAAAGCATTGTTAAAGCAATGTCATCAATAAAATTATAAATTATTGCAGATCCCATTTGTCAAATAGAATGCTCAGTGCTTTACCTTTGTGATTTACTTATTTCCCATGACACTAATAAGTAGTTTTTAATCACCTCTGTTTTACAAATAAGAAATCTTTGCCTCACAAAATTTAGGTCTCTTGCTATAGATCACACCATGTGAGTTAAGCACAAAGGTAGATTTACAAACCAATGCAGATCTGAGATTCAAATTTTTCCCAATTAGACAATAATTCCATACACATTTCTGAGTATATTAAGTCACTATGGAGGATTGGCCTGTACTTTACCAAGGATACCAAAATCCATCAAGCTCAAATCTTGTACATAAAGTGCTAGAATATTTGTGTATAACCTATACATCCTCCATATACTTCAACACATTCTTGATTGTTAATAATGCCTAATTCAATGCAAATACTATGTAAACTGTGCTAAACTATGTATACTGTATTGTTTACATAATAATGACAAGGTAAAAAGTATATCTATGTTCAATACAGACCACTTTTAAAAATATTTTTAATCCATGGTTAAATCTGAGGATATGGAACCCATGGGTATGAAGGGCCAATTTGTTAAAATTTTTCATTTTTGCCAATACAGAAGATAAAATGTTGAAAACAAGTTCAATTAGCAATATCTTAAAATTACTTTTTAATTCTTTATTTGACTGTGGTGGTTATGTGAATACTGAAGAATGAATATGAACAAGATAAAATTTAATGATTAATTTTAATCATATTCTTCTTTTGTACTTTATCAAATAGCTCTAATAAATACAAAAGGCCTCTTGCTGCTTTGAGAACAAAGATCTTCCTAAGCAGCAACCCACAGACATTTTGCAGTTCTGCTGAGACCCTCAATTTGGATTATCTTTGATCATTATAGCCCATATGTGAATTATGTGTGAAAGACAGTCTGGAAGAAATTGCAAACCCTGAAATACTGATAATCTCACTAAAGCAAACATGATGTAGCATCTGTACAACAGTCTACTCTCTCCTGAAAGCAAAATCTTAAATAATCAACCTTATGATATCCACACATTCACACCAAGTTGCTGCATTTTTCTCCTGGACAAGCAAACACATCAAATATAGTAAGAATCATCAGCTAGACTCAGGAAAAACTCATGTTTTCTGAGATCGCCAGAAGAATATCAATGTTCCTTGTTGAAATATGTCAAGAAGCAAAAATCGATTTATAGCATTTACTTGATGGGACCTCAAGTTCTGCTGAGAAGTTTTTAAGACTGAAAATATGATTAAAGATAAAGCAGACTTTCCCTTCCAACTCATCTTGGAAGGTATCGCTGAAGCACATGCACCAAGTTCTCTTTGCTCTAGTGAGCTCTAGGAAGAACTGATCTACAATGGAGCCGATCAAGATGCTGTGCTTCACTTCCCTTTTGTCAGCATGCAAAAGCTTGTATCAGAGAAGCTTTCAGAGATAATCAGTCCTTGGGAAAAAGTGAATCAGGAAGAGAAAATCATAAATAAATACATCATTGGGCCACTGAAATTCACTGTTTTTACATGACCATATTTTCAAAGGCAACATTTCCCCCATCTCATTTTATCCTAATTGATTTTTAATTGCTAAACAACTGTGATTAAATCAATCCATCATCCAAAATCGTGTTTTACTATGAGCATTTAACCTACTTATTACCAGTTTCCCATGGCTTGTAATTAACCAAAGTTTTCCTATGTCCCCATTAACTTCAACTAATCAAGGTTATACTCTGCTTATGATTCACTTTTAAAAAGTCATTTCTATGCTATGAATCATGTTGAAGGAGAAAATGATAGCTGAAGCATAGCTTTGGGGAGGGTGCACAGTAGTGATAGAAACCCTTTCCTGCAATACAGAGACATTGCTCTACAACTACCAGACTAGAATAGAAACAATCTCTAGATTTATGCTACTATTGAGAGCTTAGATTTAGTTCTCACTACATTTCCAACAGGCTCTTTGCTAAACATTATATATGTATAACATGATACAACCCTCACAAGACTGCTACAAAATAAATACTACAAAAAGCAGAATGTCTAACAGGTTTTTAAATCACCTGGTTAATTACAGACAATGTCAGGACTTCAGTCTGATATAGGTGTCACTTGATTTTAATCACTTTATTCTGTTAAAGATAATTAAAAGATTCTCTTGTAGCTGTGTATTCTCAGTAGAGAGAATTGTTTTTTTCTAGTATAGATATTATGTGTGCATATGTATGTTTAATTCAGGATTTCTACAGTTCATCTTAACTGTATGTAAGAGCCCACATTTTCCATAAAATCAATTCATTTTTCAAATTGAAAATTAGCTAATTTGTTCCACTAGCCCAAAAGGCTGACATCAGTGACAAGGAGTGATGGTCCAAATTCTTCCATGAAGGACCATAATTTATTCAGGACAGTGAAGTGCCAAAGACAGAAATCAACTTCAAACTATTTTAAGAAAAAATGCAAATAAACACACATGTTCTTCAGAAAGTTTATGGAAAGGGAATTGAAATAAATTTATTTTGGTGTAAAATATTTGGAAATGCATGCAACATGAGTGGTCTTCAACAGGTTTATTGGGAGGAGGGGGTGGCATTGCACCTCAGCCAGCCAAGCTGCCTCTTGTGACATAGGCAGCCCATATCAGAGGGACAATTTGAGTGTCAGGTGCTCTGCATCCGATCCGGCTTCCTGCTAAGCAACTGGAAAGGCAGTAGAGGATGGGCCCAAGTATCTGGGCTCCTACTACCCATTTGAGAGACCCTGATGGAATTCCTGGCTCCTGGATTTGGCATGGCAACCCTAGTTGTTTTAGCCATTTGGGAGTGAACCTTTCTATCTCTCCCTTTTACTCTTTATGTAAAAAAAATAACTAAAAAATTTATGGAAAGATGGTCATTGGGTTTGGCAGTTAAGACAACACTTGAAATACCAGCATCCCATATTAGAGTGTCTGAGTTCAAGTTCTGGCTCCACTATCAATTTCACCTTCTGCTAATGCACTCCCTGGGTTATGGCTCAAGTTGTTGCATCCCTGTCACTCACATGAGAAACCTGTATTGATTTTCTGCCTCTAACCTTGGCATGTGGCCAGCCCAGGCATTTAGAAAGTGAACCAATGAAGGGGAGCACTTGGGGTCTGACTCTCAGCATCCCAAATATATTCTCAAAGGTTTTAGAAAATGCATAATATGAAAACTATAAAGATTTAAAAAAATTTGCCAAAATAAACATTTTAATTCAATTTGTCCATGAACTTTTAAAAGTAACTTTGGATAAGTTTGTTGTACAAAGCAAACCACAAGGGTAATAGAGATAGAATACAGGATTAAAAGGATTTGAGTTTTGTAAGCATTTCTTCTGAACATCCCTTTTCTCTTTAGTTTCTTTGCTGAAACTACCTCCTCTATGAAATATTATGTCTATTGGAACCTCTGACCCCAGAAGCTGACATCATTGAAACTGGAGAAAATGAAATTCTTTACAAACAACAAGTCTCTAAGTATTAAAATCCTATGAGAGGGGCATACATATTGGCACAGCAAATTTGAGCTCTGGCTGCTCTACTTCTGATTCAGTTTCCTGCTAATGTGCCTGGGAAAGTAGAGGAAAATGATCTGAATACTTGGGCCCCTGCCACCTACACTGGAGACCAAGATGGAATTCTGGTTCATGGCTTCAGCCCGGCTCAGATCTGGCTGATGCAGCCATTTTGGGAGTGACTTAATAGAAAATCTGTCTCCTCCTCCCTCCAACCTCCATCACTCAGCCAAATAAATAAAAAAAAAAATGAATCTTTTACAAAAATCCTATGGGAAGGGCCAGTGTTGTAGATTTGCAAGTCCCAGCTGCTCTGCTTCCAATCCAGCTCCATGCTAATGTGCCTGGGAAAGCAGCAGCAATTTGAGGAGTAAACAAGAACATGGAAGATCTTTCTCCCTCTTTCTACTTCTCTTCCTTCCTAATTCTTCCTTTCTAACAAATGAACATTTACTTAATAAAAATTCTATGGGGAACCACTCGGTCCAATATGTGCCACATGTCCACCCTGCAGGGCTGAATGATGTGACCGTCTGGTTAGGATCATTGTTCACTGTTTTGGTAAGGAAGCAAGTTGGGTTCAATGGCAAATTTGCTTATATAAAAATGTACATAATAGGTATAGTGCAACATTAATAACTCTATAATACATACTTAGACTTAAATAGATTCTAACTATCCTTGTGTATCTGTTTTACTTCTTAGAGCCAAAATGTCAGGTGGGAGCACCTGATTGGCTGAAATAAATTCACATATTTTCATAGTAGTGAGAAAGTGGGAGAAGAATCTCCCTCTAGAGATTTTCAAGTGGGAGATGTGGCTTATGGGTTCATACACAGCACTTCCTCACATCCATGTGCAATGAGCAAACTGTACCTTTTGCCTAATTCATAAGTGCTATTATTTATTCATGAACACCGATGAAATTGTTCCAAACAGGGTAGCAGTATGACTCTGCTGAAACCCATGACAACACCACATTCAGTCATAAATACTCAGATTTTGAGAGCTGCATCTTCCATAAAGATGTGAGATTTTAGTTTAAGGAACAATCCTATAGAAAGCAGCATTGAAGTAGGCATGTGAGAATTTGAATCATAAGAAAATGTCACATGAGATGTATTATATATAACAAGAAATACATGTTAAATTATTTATGAGCAGTACTTTAGATTTATATACTCATGTTGGAACTAGAATACATGTGTGTTGATTTACATATGAGAGAAATATGTATCACATTTTATAGCTTCATATAATTTTATATTATACATGTGTAACTATGTGTATAACTTATTTTCTATATGTACTTCTCTATACAAAATACATTTATTTATTCAGTTTTTCAAATCTAATCAACCTGGATATGGGCCACAGAAGAAATTATCTTTGGAGTTACATTGAGGGTTGTCACATACCGCAAAGTAGTATCAAAAAGAAATTTTATCCTAAGAAGAGAGTCAATTTCTAAATGAGTAAAATTCTACTGTAAATACTGTCTATGATAATCCGAGTTTACTCCACATATTGATGATTCTTTAATTTACTCTAGGAATAAGAAATACTTCAGTAAAAAATTTTACCAATACATTTTCTCTATAGGATTAATTTATAAGAAATGTATTTATAACTTACATGATGAAATATATGAAGTATACCTAATGATATCAGGATGTATATAACCTAAATAACTATACTTTAAACTCTTGATTCCTTGCATATCTTTTGTTTCTCTTCTATATTCTTAAGATTGTCAAAACTTATTCATTTCTTTATTCCATGATTCATCAGCACTGAGCATCTGTGGTTTAATAAGAAACTGGGGAAAGGAGGGAGAGGATAAGGTTACAGAGAAAAAAGATGGAGAAGGAAGAAGTGGACGAACAAGCAGATATCTCCTTTGTCTCAAGGAGCTGAAGTGATCACCTAGTGCAATTCACTCTTTCCCTGGTCCATGTTACCTATCTCTCCAGTTATGCCTTTACTTTCCATGCAAATCAGCTTTATGACTAGCTCCCTGGTCCTGAAAATTATCTGAATCCTCTTCAACATTTCTCCAGATTTAAACTACTCCCACACAATGACTCATCCCTCATTTTTAAAACATGCCTTGATATAGCATCTTCCGTTTTTCTTCTGATTCCCTGAATGCTCCATCTCTCTCATTGGTATTACTCTTCTCTCAGTACTCCAGGATGGAATTATTATGCTCTTAAATGACCTTATATAAATAAAATCTTACAAGTCTAAGATTTGTTAACAGTTAATGGTTTTTCTCCTCTTCTTTCCTCTTATAATGATTAGTTGCTAAATTCGATCTAGTCTGTCTACATTATTTCATATTAGTTTCTTCTCTCCCTGTTTCTATTACCTAAATTAAAATTCTCAGTCTCTATTTACTGGATTAAATATATATATGTGTCTGTGTATATACAAATTTTCATAACTGAGTTTTTTACCTCTCCTACTTCTCCACTTTAATTCCATATATATGTATAACCTGCCAAATACTTTGTCCAAAATCTTACTCTTCTGTTTTGGTAAATTTCATTACTTTGCTTCTACAATCTACAGTGCCTTCACATGAATTAGATACTGCATGGAAGTGCTTAGCATGACATTTATTGCACAGTGAGTATTCCATTGTAATTAGCCATTATTATATGTAATTCCCTGCAAAACACTGTCAAATTATTTAGTTCTCTGTTTTACTACTCTGTTGAAATCTCTGTTTCACAAGAGATGTGTGAAGCTGTACTGCCAAGCTTTAAATTTGGGTGAAATGCTTAACCTCTTAGTGCCTCCCTATCCTTACCTACATAATTGTGCTATTAATATTATCACCTACTTCAAAGTGTTACCATAATGATTAAATACTTGATGCATGCAAAATGACTGCAAGACTAGTGTTAAAAATTCAATCAATGTAAGACATTATTCATAGTAATTCAGATTCTTCCATGATCCTTATTCAACTCACCCACTAAGCCTTCTCTCATTCTTCTTGTTCATGAGCACTATGCTTCATCCCTCTTGAACATTCTCTATTGCATGTACATAATCTGTTTTTCCAGTCATGTGTCCAAGCTCCTTTCTTAGTCTTTTAAAATTCCTGAAAGCCACACCTTTTCTGCATAGCTAGTATTTCACATAGGAAGAATATTTAAAGAAAAAGCTGTGTCATTATTGTTATATCTATTGTCATATGTATACATATGACACACTATTGTCACATGTATTTCAGTATGTCATTCAGTTTATATTTATTAAAGTTAAAAAATAAAACTACTATAAATTTCCAAAGTAAAGCTTTTGGATTACAGTGGCTTTTCCCCCCATAACCTCCCTCCCACCCGCAACCATCCCATCTCCGGATCCCTCTCCCATTCCATTCACATCAAGATTCATTTTCAATTCTCTTTATATACAGAAGATCAATTTAGTATACACTAAGTAAAGATTTCAACAGTCTGCACCCACAAAAACACACAAAGTGTAAAGAACTGTTTGAGTATTAGTTATACCATTAATTCACATAGTATAACACATTAAGGACAGAGATCCTACATGAGGAGTAAGTGCACAGTGACTCCTGTTGTTGATTTAACAATTGACACTCTTGTTTATGGCGTCAGTAATCACCTGAGGCTCTTGTCATGAGTTGCCAAGGCTATGGAAGCCTCTTGAGTTCAATAACTCCGATCTTATTTAGACAAGGTCATAGTCAAAGTGGAAGTTCTCTCCTCCCTTCAGAGAAAGGTACCTCCTTCTTCAATGGCCTGTTCTTTCCACTGGACGTTTATAGTAGTTTTAAACAATTGAATCTTGAACTGATTTACATGTGCTGATAATCAGAGATTAATTTGTAGTTTATCACCTATCCTCTAAGAATATTCATCATTTGTTTATTACTAAAGAATAACACTTAAGAATTAATACAAAAGATTCACTTTGCTCAACAGCAACAAAAAAGCTTTGGATTGAGGTGGGCATTTGGTCCAGCCATTCGGTCAACCCTAAATATACCCACATCCCATACCCATGTGCCTGTTTGGATTCCCTGCTCCTGAACTTCCTATTCAGCTTCCTGCTAATGCACACCCTGTGAGGCAGCAGATGGTGGCTCAAGTTCATGGATCCCTGCCACCCAGGTTGGAAAACTGGATTGGGTGCTGTGCTCCTGATTGGTGCAGGCATTTGGGAATGAAGATCTCCCTCTTTTTTAAGTCTGTTTGGTCTCCTTGTTGTCTCTTGTTCTAATTCTCATTCTCTCACTTTAAAATAAAGTGAAAATAAACAAATTTAAGTTTTTCAAAATTAAGTCAGAAGGTCGTTAAGGTGGCAGGACTTGTGCATAGCTGAAGCTAATGCCTGGGAATTTGAACACTGGTCACCTTCTATCTTTGCAGGCATCGAGAATGACTGGATAATTTCACCATGTCCCAAGACTCCAGATGCATCACGGAAAGTTATTAGATGTATGATGGACACTTAAAAAATTTATCTTCATTTTATATGAAAGGAAGCAAGAGACAGACAGACCTCGATTTTCTGGTTCACTCCCTAGATACCTACAGCAGTTGCAGCTGGGCCAGGCTGAAGTCAGGAACCTTGAATTCAATCCAGGCTTCCCATTTTGGTGGCAGAGAACCAGGTATCTTAGTTACCTTTTAATTCCTTCCACAGAAGTGGAGATAGAACTCAAATCTAGGTACTCTGATTAGTATGTGAATATCCCAAATGGTGTCTTAATCCCATGCCAAACATCTACCCCTGTACATTTTTAAACTGAATATATCCATTCTTTATCTTCTATCTACATAGCCCCTATATTTTTCAAAGAAGATTACTAACAAAACAATTTTTACTTGCCAGCAATAAATCAATATTGCTCTCCCATATAAACTCCCATTTTTTTTGTTCTCCTTATAATACTGATTCAGAGCTATCTGAACTTCTCTCCCAAATCCAATTTCTAGAACCCCAAATAAAGCTCTTCTTACAGTTTGAGCCTGAATTGACAGTGCCAACATGTAGACTACATGATGATAGCATAAATCTGCTAATAGTTAGATTGTCTGACAGTTTTTAAAATACTAGACATTTCTAGTATGTAAGTTAATAGAACACTATAAGGTATAGGTGACAAATGGGCTTATTAAAAATCTGGGAAATCTACACTATAATTGCCACTTGTGGTCGAAGGGCTGTGCAAGGTTAACTTAGGCATCCTGAATATCCTACTACATTAATTAAAATTGATTTAATTCTGACCCTAAAATCCTCCCGCTAAAACTTCTTAGGTATTTACCATTGCCATTACTTTTTCAGAATAATTTACAGCTAGCTGGAATTTTGTAATAACTATTCAAAATAATGACTACTTCAAATACTTTTCCTTGGAATAGCCCACAGTATCAAGCAATAAGACATTTATCTGTTGGTCTTTATATTCATCTAGTTAGAGAGCTGAAAGGAGGTGAGAAGGAAGAGGAAATGTATATCCGTGGTATTCAGAACTCACTAATAGCTATTATTTTATTGTAAATAAATATTACTAACAAAGTTTTCTTTTTAATCTAGGGCCACAAACTGTCCCCTTTCCCTTTTCAATTATTCCAATATAACACAGCACATGTGGAGGATTGACTCAGAACTGGACATGGCTGTAAATAAACATCAGGCCTCCTAGTTCCCCTTTTATTAATATTTGCAAGCTTAATTTACATTCAAACAACATTATCCTGATTCAGCAGTATCTGTCAACCTAAAATAAAAAGAGAAAAAAATGTATCTTAAACATCCTTCCAGTGTTGAGATATACTGGTTTCCACTAAGACAGCCCAAGAGCATCCTCAGGGAGATGTTACAACTGTGCTTGAGACTATCTATACATTAAATGTCAGCAGAATTATGTGATTAAAAAACTTTTTCATTCATCTCATATTCTTTATGTTAAGAAATTCACCTTTGTGTAGGCATTTCAACCTCATTCTAATTTGGAGTGCCTAGCTTTCAGTCCCATTTATTTCAGCTTCTGGGAATGTGCACCCTGGGAGACAGCATGTGATGTCTCAGAGAGGGGGGTCCCTGTCACGTTTTTGGAGACCTAATTGAGTTCCTGGCTCCAGTCTGGCACAGGCCAGGCTGACAAGAACAGACATGTTGCAAATCAATCAGCAGTTGGGGGTGGGGTGGAGAGGTGAACACAGCTTCATACAGAAGCATTTGGTGAACTAATTATTTTTTTAACTTTTATTTAATGAATATAAATTTCCAAAGTACAGCTTATGGATTACAATGGCTTCCCCCCCATAACGTCCCTCCCACCCGCAACCCTCCCCTTTCCCACTCCCTCTCCCCTTCCATTCACATCAAGATTCATTTTCGATTCTCTTTATAGAAGATCAGTTTAGCATACATTAAGTAAAGATTTCAACAGTTTGCTCCCACAAAGAAACACAAGTGAAAAATGCTGTCTGAGTACTAGTTATAGCATTAAATCTCAATGTACAGCACACTAAGGACAAAGATCCTACATGAGGAGTAAGTGCACAGTGACTCCTGTTGTTGACTTAACAAATTGACACTCTTTTTTTGTTTGTTTGTTTGTTTGTTTGTTTTTATTTTTTAACAGGCAGAGTGGACAGTGAGAGAGAGAGACAGAGAGAAAGGTCTTCCTTTGCCGTTGGTTCACCCTCCAATGGCCACCGCGGCCGGCGCGCTGCGGCCGGTGCACCACGCTGATCCGATGGCAGGAGCCAGGAGCCAAGCACCTGGGCCATCCTCCACTGCACTCCCTGGGCACAGCAGAGAGCTGGCCTGGAAGAGGGGCAACCGGGACAGAATCTGGCGCCCCAACCGGGACTAGAACCCGGTGTGCCGGCGCCGCTAGGTGGAGGATTAGCCTAGTGAGCCGCGGCGCCGGCCAACAAATTGACACTCTTGTTTATGGCCTCAGTAATCACCTTAGGCTCTTGTCATGAGCTGCCAAGGCTATGGAAGCCCCCTGAGTTCACTGACTCTGATCATATTTAGACAAGGCCATGATCAAATGGAAGTTCTCTCTTCCCTTCAGAGAAAGGTACCTCCTTCTTTGATGACCCATTCTTTCCACTGGGATCTCACTCGCAGAGATCTTTCATTTAGGTTTTTTTTTTTTTTTTTTTTCCCCAGAGTGTCTTGGCTTTCCATGCCTGAAATACTCTCATGGGCTTTTCAGCCAGATCTGCATGCCTTAAGGGCTGATTCTGAGGCCAGAGTGCTGTTTAGGACATCTGCCATTCTATGGGTCTGCTGTGTATCTCACTTCCCATGTTGGATCTTTCTCTCCCTTTTTTATTCTATCAGCTAGTATTTGCAGACACTATTCTTGTTTATGTGATCCCTTTGGCTCTTAGTCCTATCATTATGATCAATTGTGAACAGAAATTGATCACTGGGACTAGTGAGATGGCATTGGTACATGCCACCTCGATGGGATTGAATTGGAATCCTATTATTAACATTTCAAATTGGTAAATTTGTCACAGTAAATGAACCACATCCAGATTTCTCGCTTTTATTTTAATTCCTTTCTATCCCTCCTAACCCTTGTAGCATCTAGTATTCAACATTTTATGCTGAGATTTCAGATTGAGATTTTAAGTTAATTTTTAAATTTTTAAAATTTAAAATTTTAATTTTTCAATAAGAACATGTAGTATATGTATAGTATATGTCTTTTTCTGCCCTGCTTATTTTACTCAAGAGGATATCCTCAAGTACCATTCATTTGGCTGCAAATGACAAGATTTCATTCTTTTTTATAGCTGAATAGTATTCCATTTTGCATGTATACCACCTTTTCTTCATTCATCTGTTTATAGACATTTTGGTTGATTTCATATTTAGGCTATTGTGACTAATGCTATCATAAACATGGTGGAGCGGGTATCTGTGATAAAATTTGTTCATATCTTTAAGATATTTTGGAAATGCTAGGTAATTAAGAAATTCAAAAAGAAATTTCCATCCTGTTTTCCACTGTGGTTGCTCTAATTTTACATCCCCACCACAATATGTAAGGGTTCTTCTTTCCCCACACCCTAGCCAGCATTTATTACTATCCATCTTTTTCATAAAAGTTATTTTGTTAAGGCTGAGGTAATACCTCATTGTGGTTTTCATTTGTATTTCCCTGATAGGTGAAATTGACCTTTTTTCCTCTCATATTTGTTGGCTTTGTATTTCTTCTTTTGAGAACTGCCTATTGATATTCTCTAACAGTTTCCTAACTGGATCGTTTGCTATTGTTGAGGTTTGGAGTTTCTGATACACTCTGGATATTAATCCTTTGTTGGATATGTTATTGGGGAGCATATTCTATAATTTCAGGTTTTTGTTTCAGACTTCGAGAGACATTCTAAACTTAGACATATACAAGGCAGGCAACATGGTAATACTCAGAATTTATTTGGAGAAGTGAGATAAATACACGGAACGTGAGGGCTTTATTTTAGGGAGATGGGGTCAGAAAGATGAACTGGGAGTTCCGTAACAGTCCTTCCCACGGGAGCCAGCAAAGGAGGGCACATGGCCAGGAGAGTGCTGTGGTGGGCAGTGCAGGAAAGCAGGGACAAGCAGTAGCAAGAACAGGCTGCTGGCTCCCTGCTCCATGGCTCTTACCCACTTCCACAGGGGAGTGGTTATATAGTCTGATTGGCAGGTGGGTGGATACAGGTGTAATCAGGTAGGGGGCGTGTGCTCCAGCTCACATATCTAATCTATCTAATCCTATCTGCCTGATTGGCTCTCCATATCAGATAGGTAGTTTGCAATGCTTGTAAATTTAAGACTATTCTCAAATAGTTTCAAAAAGAAAGAAACTGACAAGATTACTAGAGCTTGTATCATCCATCAAAAGCTGAGAAAATGAAATTTGTATTTCACAACCACCAAAGAAAAGTGCCACTGTTAAACATCAAAGGCTATCAGTGTGGACTCTGTCAAGAGAAAGGGTAAACCTACAGCTAAAGACCTGTTCTCACGGACAGTGAGGAAATCAAGATTTGTGATGAGCAAATTGTTTAATATCTGTGAACCGTTGAGTTGGTGTTTGAGTTCTCATTCAGGAGAGCATATTCTTAAGCACCATTCTATATTGCCATAATCCAAGTGAATTTTTAAAAACTAACAAACAAAGCTAACATCTGGATGGCGATGGTAGTATTTGCAAGCTAATAATCAAGAAGGGATAAATGCCACAAATATTTATAATAATAGCATAGAAATTTTGAATTCTCAGATTAATTCAGTTGCTGTTACTATAAAGTTCAAAAATGAACAAAATATAGAATTAAAAGATAAAATTATAAACTTTATAAGTTCCATGAAGTTAAAACACTTTTGTTAAGTGGAACCAGCCATTTTGTTCCTCCCTAAAGAACTTGGATTCCTGGGAATTTAGGCTCTACTGTGCAATCATTTTTTTTTTTAACATTAGCATTTGAAGAAAGAAATTAAGGTGTCCCTTAAGTTTATCTTTTAATTAGATTAGGAAACAAAAAGTCATAAGGAGGCAAATCAGGATACTTAGGTGGGTACCTAATGAGTTCCAGTTGAAGTCCCAGAATTGCCCTGTATTGTTGAAAGGTATAGGAGGAGGAATGCTGTGGTGGAGAAAGACTCAGTGGGGAAGCTTTCCTGGGCGTATTTTTGCTAATTCTTTGTTTGTCTCAAAACACTCTCATAATAAGCAGATGTTCATATTCTTTCTCCTCCACCAAGTCAACAAGCCAAATGCCTTAAGCATACTAAAAAGAAAAAAATTGCCATAACCTTTTGTTCACTTTTGTCTTGACTCTTGGGAGGTATTGCTCAATAGTGGTGCTTTGTCTTCAGGAACATACTGGGAAAGCCAGGTTTCATGTCTTATTCTACTTCTTTAAAGAAATGCTTCAGGATCTTGATCTCACTTGTTTAGAATTTCCATTGAAAATTCTGTACTTGTTTGCACCTGATCTGGGCATAGTCCTGACATCCATCAAGCAATAGTTTGTCCCCCCTTAATATTTTTGTCAGAATTGGGTAGTCGAACTTGTTGAGAAATAGATAGTGTTGTCTATGGTTTCTGCTCTTAACCATCAATCCTATTCAATTAGATTAATTCATGGGAAGGATTAGTTTTTCCCTCACACATTAATGTGGATGGTCTTCTGCTATGAGCTTCATCTTCAACGTTGCCTCACCAGTTCATAAATGACATACGAGGCATTGCCTCAACAAACTTTTCATAAAGTATGAATTCCACCATTCTTTCACTCCAAGTTTGCCATACATTTGATGTTTGTTCTTGAGTCAATTTTAGCAGAATTCATGTTGATCTAATATGGGCTCTTTTCAAATCATTATTCTTCTTAGTACTTCAAGTCACATCTTATTCAGCTTGCTGTAAGAAAATTTTGAGATCCACATATAGTCTTTTCATATATTTATTCATATTTTTATTATCCATATTCATTATTCATATTTCATTACTCATATTCATTTTATTCATATTCATATATTTATTTCCCATGAATGTTTTGAATACCCTTAATATTAAGTTTTGTATAATAGTGCAAACATTAGTACTTATCTTTGACTTATGTTGATTGAAAAGTGCTCTTGCTCTTCTAAGACAAGCTAAATCCAACTAATTCTCACACTACATATGGAATAACTTAACAACCATCATCCATCAGTTACTTTGCTTTTTTACTATGAATTATTCTTTCACAATAGAAATCAAGTTTCTTATACACTATAACTCTTCTAACAGGCAAATAGTACTTAATTGTATTTTTAAAGTAATTTAAAGTGACATGGATCATTGTAGTCTTTTAATGCTCTTCAAAAAACCTCAGAACCAATCAGGAATTTTTAAAGATTTATTTTACCTGAAAGGAAGATTGACAGTGAAGGAGAGACAAAGATCTTCCTTGTGCTGGCTCACTCCCCAAATTGTCAAAATTATCGGGGCTGGGCCAAACCAAGGAAAGGAGATAGGAACTCCTTCTTTGTTTGCCACACAAATTCCCAGAAGCCCAAGTATTCGGGCTGTCTTTTGCTGCCTTCCTAGGCACAATAGCAGGAAGCTAGATCAAAAGTGGAGCAGCTGGAACTCCAACCAGTGGCTGACAATCAGATGTTGGTGTTGTAGATGGCTGCTTAACCTGCTGCACCATGATGCTGGCCCAGGATGATTTTAAAATACAGATTTTCAAGTTCCATAATATAACTTTTTTATTAAGTGGTGATTTGAGTTGGGTAAGACCTAGCAATATGTATGTGTTCTTCACAGACAAGTAGGTTTGGGAACAATTGTTTAATCAGATATTATAGCATAATCAGGCTTTGGAACCAAATGTATCTGGATTCCAATGATTTTGCTATGTTTGAGCTCTAATACTGGGCAAGATATTAAATTTTTCTATGCCTAAATAACTCAGTATCTTCTAAAATGCAGATAAAATCACTGTTTTATGTTTTAATTAAGTTCATTAAAAACAATGCAGTTTATACAATTAGCCAACACAATAAATTGTGACTATTCATAAATAAAAGGACTCTAATGTGTTAGGGTATTTCCTTTCCTCTGCAATAAGAATGAAATTGATCCACTTATTTCTTATTCTAGAAACTTTCCTTGAAGTCAGTAAAGATGTAATGTAAATAACTTCTTTAAAGGTATACTTTTAGGACAGTAAATTAATGAAACATGTTTCTAAACAAGCACACATGGTTAATCAGGTGGACTAAATTTAATCTCAGGTGTCCAATTCTTGTTTCTTTCCCCTTTGACTAACAACCATGCACTAAATCTGCTTTTTTTTTTCAAGCTTAAGAAATGTATTTTTGTTTTTCTGGCACTGAGGAAGGACTCTGGGAAAAAGTAAAATATGGTGGCCTTGCTATCAGTCAAATCTCTGACACACAGTGAGGTAGTACTAACACCCAATAAATAATTAGTTCAAAAAGTGATCCCTGTTAGGAATTTGGAAAACATTATGCTGAGTGAAATAAGCCAATCCCAAAGGGACAAATACCACTTGTTCTCCCTGATAGGTGACAACTGAGCACCAAAAAGTAAACCTGTTAATGTGAAATGAACACTATGAGAAATGGTGACTTGATCAGCCCTCACCCTGACTGTTGATGAGCAACTTAATATGTTACCCTCTTAGTATTTTTTTGTTTGTTTGTTCTACTTAATACCTTTGGTTGAATACTGTAATCAATACACAATTCTTCTTAAGTGCTTGAACTTAACTGAAAAGTGATCGCTGTTAAATATAAGAGTGGGAATAAGAGAGGGAAGAAATGTGCAATTCGGGACATGCTCAAGCTGACTTACCTCAAACGGTAGAGTTAGAAACATACCAGGGGATTCCAATTCAATCCTATCAAGGTGGCATGTACCAATGCCATCTCACTAGTCCCAGTGATCAATTTCTGTTCACAATTGATCATAATGATAGGACTAAGAACCAAAGGGATCACATAAACAAGAATAGTGTCTGCAAATACTAGCTGATAGAATAAAAAAGGGAGAGAAAGATCCAACATGGGAAGTGAGATACACAGCAGACCCATAGAATGGAAGATGCCCTAAACAGCACTCTGGCCTCAGAATCAGCCCTTAAGGCATGCAGATCTGGCTGAAAAGCCCATGAGAGTATTTCAGGCATGGAAAACTAAGACACTCTGGGGGGAAAAAAAAAACCTAAATGAAAGATCTCTGCGAGTGAGATCCCAGTGGAAAGAACGGGTCATCAAAGAAGGAGGTACCTTTCTCTGAAGGGAGGAGAGAACTTCCATTTGACCATGGCCTTGTCTAAATATGATCAGAGTTGGTGAACTCAGGGGGCTTCCATAGCCTTGGCAGCTCATGACAAGAGCCTAGGGTGATTACTGATGCCATAAACAAGAGTGTCAATTTGTTAAGTCAACAACAGGAGTCACTGTGCACTTACTCCTCATGTAGGATCTCTGTCCTTAGTGTGCTGTACATTGAGATTTAATGCTATAACTAGTACTCAAACAGTATTTTTTCACTTTATGTTTCTGTGTGGGAGCAAACTATTGAAATCTTTACTTAATGTATGCTAAATTGATCTTCTGTATATAAAGAGAATCGAAAATGAATCTTGATGTGAATGGAATGGGAGAGGGAGTGGGAAAGGGGAGGGTTGCGGGTGGGAGGGACGTTATGGGGGGGAAGCCATTGTAATCCATAAGCTGTACTTTGGAAATTTATATTCATTAAATAAAAGTTTAAAAAAAGTAATAGGGGATGAGGGGTGAGGAGGTAAGGGAACTCTGCTACCATCTCAGAGTTTCTGTTTTGTAAATTTAAGACTATTCTCAAATCGTTTCAATAAGAAAGAAAATGACAAGATTACTAGAGCTTGTATCATCCATCAAGAGCTGAGAAAATGAAATTTGTATTTCACAACCACCAAAGAAAAGTGCCACTGTTAAACATCAAAGGCTATCAGTATGGACTCTGTCAAGAGAAAGGGTAAATCTACAGCTAAAGACCTGTTCTCATGGACAGTGAAACCCAGCTGCAAGTCAGCAGAACCCTTTGGTGAATTATAAATCGCCTTCTCAACCTTTCCAATTACAAAAGTTCACCTTTGAAAGATGACATCTTGGAATCTAGATAGTTTTGTCACTATCATGCCTTCAGGTTTGGAAATTTCTTGTGAGATGTAAAGTTTCCCATGGGATAAATTCATATGAAGACTTCAAAGGCCAGCTTAATATTTACTCTTGATATATTCTTATATTAGTGCAAAAAAGAGTAAACAAATATGGATAGTACTTATGAAACAAATGAATAAAGTCAACTGCTGTTGACACAGGTAAACAGTTAGTGGTTAAAACAGGGCTATAGGGGTCAGCGCTGTGGCACAGGTTAATCCTCCACCTGTGGCGCTGGCATCCCATATGGGCACTTGTTCTAGTCAAAGCTGTTCCTCTTCCAACCCAGCTCTCTGCTATGGCCTGGGAAAGCAGAAGATGGCCCAAGTCCTTGGGACTCTGCACCCATATGGGAGACCCGGAACAAGCACCTGGCTCCTGGCTTCTGATCGGCGCAGCTCTGATGGCTGCAGCCATTGGGGAGTGAACCAATGGACAAATAACTTTCTGTTTTTCCATCTCACTGTTTGTAATTCTACCTCTCAAATAAATAAATAAAATCTTTAAAAAGGGCTATGGAATACATGAGCACACCCACTCTTTCATTTTGAAGCATTTTTATCATCACAGCTTTTGTATTCAGCTGCATGTCATGTCCCAGAGAAAGAGAAATCTCGCAAAGACAAAACTTATAAAGCTTTATGACAGTGGATGTTTTCCATTGCCAAAGTTCCTTTGCACTGAGGTAATCCACATAAAAACAGTAAGCAGCAGCAACCTCCTTGCCCCAATCCCTGCAGGAACAAAATGGAAAGAAGTAAAGTTATAAGAATGCAGGACATCAGAGACTGTTCCACGGAGCTAGTGCCAAGAGCTCCATGGAGACAGAGGCTCTGGGCTGCTGCTGATACTTCTGAGGGATCCCTATAAGACTGGATGAAGGGATTTGGAGACTGACAAATGCAGCTGTGAGAACAATGCTGATAACAGCAAAGCAATATGAAATGTGTTCTACCATCCTCTTTCTTTCTACTACCCTTTCAATCCTTGTGTTTCTTAAACCCCAAGGGAAGCAAGCTGACAAGGGAGTGTAGAAAATATAGACTTCCGAATCCCAGCCAGCACACCAGAACAGACCCTAAATGAGTGGACTTAGAGCTGAAAAATAGATAAAAACAAAACAAAACAAAACAAAACAAAACAAAACAAAACAAAACAAAACAAAAAACTAGCGCACAATACTGGACAAGCAAAGCTGGCATTTTTCACAATGCATTGATCATATACAGAGGTAAAACAACATACTTGAACCACATGTGATTCTGCTTCCTATACCATTCCTCTCTGGTCAGCTAGTATAGACACTTATGTGAATAAATCCTACATCTTAAGATCCAAGCAGAACAGCCCTTACGCAAGGAGGATCCTCAAAGGGCACTCAAGTTGCAGTTGAACTGATATTTCCCCACTGAAAGTGACAGAAAAATGAAGCAAATAATATACAACCAAAGAAAGGTATGAAAACAGCACACAAGAAATTAAATAATAATTTACAGAGAAATATGTACTACACAGGAAAATGTTCCAATAGAATTTGCATTGACCTAAAATTTAAGTGGATGGTGGCAAATAATTTAGAATTCAGAGAGGTAATGGATTAACTGAAAATGTAATTTTCTGAGACACAGGCCTCAAGATAGAAAATAAGGATTTTTTAAAGGAAATGTCAGCACAATACTTTTTTTTTTTTTGACAGGCAGAGTGGACAGTGAGAGAGAGACAGAGAGAAAGGTCTTCCTTTGCCGTTGGTTCACCCTCCAATGGCCACCGAGGCTGGAGCACTGCAGCTGGCGCATTGCACTGATCCGAAGCCAGGAGCCAGGTGCTTCTCCTGATCTCCCATGCGGGTGCAGGGCCCAAGCACTTGGGCCATCCTCCACTGCACTCCCTGGCCACAGCAGAGAGCTGGCCTGGAAGAGGGGCAACCGGGACAGAATCCGGCGCCCCAACCGGGACTAGAACCTGGTGTGCCGGCACCCCAGGCGGAGGATTAGCCTATTGAGCCATGGTGCCGGCAGCACAATACTTAATTAGCACTGGTATTAAAAACTCAAGGGGCTTCCATAGCCTAGACAGCTCATAGCAAGAGTCTCGGGTGATTGCTGACATCATAAATAAGAGTGCCAAGTGTTAAATCAACAACGGGAGTCACTGGGTACATGCCCCCCACGTAGGATCTCTGTCCTTAATGTGTTTTACTATGAAATTTAAAAACAACACTACTAGTAGAACAATACCCTATACCTTGTGCGGTTGTGTGAGTGCAGCCTGTTGAAATCCTTGCTTAGTATATACTAAGTTGATCTTCAGTATATGAAGGTAATTGAAAATGAAACTCGATGAAGGGCGGGATGGGAGAGAGGGTGGGAGAGGGGAGGGCCACGGGAGGGAGGGAGGTTGTGGGGGGAAGCCACAACAATACAAAAGTTGCACTTTGTAAATTCACATTTATTGAATAAAAAAAAAAACTATATAACAAACAAACAAAAAAAGAACTTAATACTCTACCCTTTTATTTTTTATGTTCTACTTAAAACTATTGGTTGAACTCTCTAATTAATACACAATTAATCCTAGGTGTTTAATTAATGCTATAACTAGTACTCAAATAGTATTTTACACTTTGTGTTTCTGTGTGGGTACAAACTGTTGAAATCTTTACTTAATATTTGCTAAATTGATCTTCTGTATATAAAGATAATTGAAAATTAATCTTGATGTGAATGGAAGGGGAGAGGGAGTGGGAAAGGGGAGTATTGTGGGTGGGAGGGAAGTTATGGGTGGGGGGGAAGCTATTGTAATCCATAAGCTGTACTTTGGTAATTTATGTTCATTAAATAAAATAAAATATTAAAAAAAACTAAATTTGGGGGCCAGTGCCGTGGCATAGTGGGTAAAACCACCACCTGTGACAATGGCATCACACATGGGCACCAGTTCGAGTAACTGGTGCTCCACTTCCAATCCAGTTCCCTGCTAATGGGCCTTGGAAAGCAGTACAAGATGGCCCAAGTGCTTGGGCCCCTGCACCCACGTGGGAGACCCAGAAGAAGTTCCTGGCTTCTGATCGGCACAGCTCTGGGTCTTGCAGCCATCTAGGGAGTGAACCAGTGGATGGAAGACCTCTCTGTCTCTACCTCTTTCTGTAACTCTTTCAAATAAATAAAATAAATCTTTAAAAAAATATTATAGAATAAAAAAGGGAGAGAAAGATCCAACATGGGAAGTGAGATACACAGCAGACCCATAGAATGGCAGATGTCCTAAACAGCACTCTGGCCTCAGAATCAGCCCTTAAGGCATGCAGATCTGGCTGAAAAGCCCGTGAGAGTATTTCAGGCATGGAAAGACAAGACACTCTGGGGGGAAAAAAAAAAAAAAACTAAATGAAAGATCTCTGCGAGTGAGATCCCAGTGGAAAGAATGGGTCATCAAAGAAGGAGGTACCTTTCTCTGAAGGGAGGAGAGAACTTCCACTTTGACTACCGACCTTGTCTAAATATGATCAGAGTTGGCGAACTCAAAAGGCTTCCATAGCCTTGGCAGCTCATGACAAGAGCCTAGGGTGATTACTGATGCCATAAACAAGAGTGTCAATTTGTTAAGTCAACAACAGGAGTCACTGTGCACTTACTCCTCATGTAGGATCTCTGTCCTTAGTGTGCTGTACATTGAGATTTAATGCTATAACTAGTACTCAAACAGTATTTTTCACTTTATGTTTCTGTGTGGGAGCAAACTATTGAAATCTTTACTTAATGTATGCTAAACTGATCTTCTGTATATAAAGAGAATCGAAAATGAATCTTGATGTGAATGGAAGGGGAGAGGGAGTGGGAAAGGGGAGGGTTGTGGGTGGGAGGGACATTATGGGGGGAAGCCATTGTAATCCATATTCTGTACTTTGGAAATTTATATTCATTAAATAAAAGTTTAAAAAAATATCAAGCCTCATAACTAATGAACATGCAACATTTTCCCATTATTTTGCATTCTGAACAGTTCTAACCCTTTATATGTATTGATTCATGTAACTCTAGTAACAGAAGTTCTTTATATTTGTAATGCTTTCTTCTATTAATATTCCTATATCATAGATGATGAATCTGAGGAAAATTCATTTAAGGAAGCTGAACAATTAACATTTTGGAAGCATGCTCTGGATTTCAAGCAAGGTAATCTGATCCAAAGAAGACTGGCAGTAACCAAGAGGGATACTAGTTTAGATTTTTTTTTAAATGAAAAGATGTTCAATTTTATTCACATAAAGTAAATTTTAAAGTAGTCATAGATCACTAGTACTATGTTGGTATATAATTCTTCACAATTTGGCAGAGATTTAAAACAGTTTTACTGTTTCCGTAGCTGGGAGTCCTTAGTTCTTTGCAGTTTGTTTTGATAACCTGAGAGAATTAACTGTGTGGATTTAATTGTGAACTACTTCACATTGGATGAGTGGAAAGTCAGCTGACATTACTCATTCATCAGTTTTATTTATATTGAGAATCACATTTGTGTTGGGGGTTGATCAAGTACATAACATAAATTACTAATAATTAATCAGATACTATTTCCTAATGTGCTTGTGTTCTTAAAATAAGCATCAGAACCATTATTCTAAAAATGGAACTTTGGCTCTAGAAAGGATTAATCCTTAAAGGTCATTTCTCTTTACTGGAAAGAAGAACTTGCCTAATAGCCTCCTTAGCTCTGGGAGATATTATCATGCATTTACAGAAGGTAAGTGTGTGAACCTCAGGTAATAACACCAAACTGATAATGACCACTAAATATCACTGGGACTTCCTATTCAGAAACCACACATATGTACGTAGTATTCAAGGACTTGAATGGCAATGCTTTTTTTTTTCAGAAAAATTATCTGTAAAATATTTTTTACTTCTATATAAAGAAAAATAAGTAAATAAGCACAATTCTGTATTTCAACCATGATAAGAGACTAGAAGTTCTACAAAGCATGTCTATTAGGAAGCCCTGGTTGGTCTTCTGATACTAAAAGTACTCTCGTAGCTATGAAAAACAAATTTTAGTCTTGCATATTAAACTTGAATTTTTATGAAACTCTGTTTTGCAGTTTATTTCAAATGGTACTCCAGGTCATTGTGCTTAAGAATGTCAGGCAAGAGCTGGGGGATGGGCTTTTCTTGGTGGATGAGATGGCTCTTGGGATGCCTGCTCCCCGTATCAGAGTGCATGGTTTGACTTCTGGCTTTGCTCCTCGTTCCAGTGCAGACCGCTGATACCAATTCACCACCCTCCTAAGTGGTCCTCCAGAAGACCTAGAGTTACGGGGATCACCATCTGCCAGTGCAGCAACTACGTGACTCTCAGCAGAGAGAATCCAGAGCACAGCATGAGTTCATCCTCATCTTTGACAGGACGGCCTCCTTCTAGGGGTGAGGGAGGACGTGGAGGTCTGAGGGCCTGAGGGTGAGGGTGGGGGTGGGGGTGGGATTACATTCGGGCCAGGTCTGGTCAGAACAGGGACTCTAGGGTTCCTGCACATTTCATTCCAGGTCTACCCCCAAGTATGGTGGCGGCTGGCACCTGTGGTCTCATAACCCAGCTTGTGGGCACACGGGGCTGCATTGTCTATGCAGCCCTAGCAACCTGCTTTTGCTGGGCCAGGCTAGTGTCATGAGGCTTACTCCCCTGAGACCACCTGTAAGGCTGGCTCACAGCTCCCTACTTTGTAGTTTTTTCAAACCTGGATAACACTGGCTAAATTCACCTTCTGTTGCTCTCGCCTCCTCCAACTAAATAATAATTTTCTACACTATCTAGATTTTCAAGTCTTTAGAGCTCCTCATGTTATGCCTGTATGTTAAAAGTATTACTTCTTATAAACTTATTTTTAAAATTCCATTCACTGTTTAAAGTCTATTTTAGATTCAGAGCATCAGAGAGCAAAAAGGGAGAAAGGGAGAGAAAGAAATTTTCTATTTGGTGGTTCACTCTCCAAATGGCTGCAACTCCCAGGGCTGGGCTAGTTTGAAACCAAGAGCTAGATATTCCACCCTGCTCTTTCACATGGGTGGCAAGCACTCAAGTAGTTGAGCCAACATCTACTGCCTCCAAGGGAGGAGGAAGATGCATTGAATCCAAAAGCAGGACTCTATCCCAAGAACTCCTATATGAGAGGTGGGCATCCCAACTGGTGGCATAACGCATTGTGCCACAATACCTGCCCCATAAACACTAATTTTGTTTTAAAATAAAAATATTAACAATTTCAGCTATGGTAGTTTTGCCATAATCAGTGAGAAACAACGAGAAGAACACAATCAAAATCAGCCCTGCTTTCAGAATATCAATGGATTCCTGTCCCACTGTGCTGTATGCTGTTGATATTGTAAACATCATGGAACATACAAAAATACAACATGATCCAATATTTTTAAAATAACAGGTTATATTTTTAATTTCCTGTAAAACTCTTTCTGAACACTGTATATTTATGTATTGTTAGAAATATAGTTCCTTGCTCATATAGCAATTTTAAGATTGAAGCTGATCGAATACATTGTAAACAGAGCCTAACCATACATTATTAATTGGTGTTAAAGGTAAAAATATTTCCATCACTTAGCAAACCTAATAGGTCAGCAGTAAATACATGTACATAAGTAAATCTTACTTTTTTTTTGAGGTTTTCATCATCTCCTAAAATACTTTTCAGGAACTTATGGAAATTTTACCAGTGAGAAAACATGGAAATTAATGATTTTTTTTTTTAGTTTACGTAAATTATCTTCTTTATTTAGAACAAAAATAGGGGATCCAAGATGGCTGAATAGGGAAGAGAGTTATTTTTAAACAGAAAAACAAAGGATAGATTTATTTCCTAAAGGATAGTTGCAGAAAAGTTCTCAGTAGAAAACTTATGGAACAGAACATAGATTGCATGGAAGAGCAAAGGCAGTGTACAAACACAGAAGCCAACAGGATGCTACTAGATATTCCCACAGCTGGTGGCTCAAAGGGAGATACCATCTTCCTAGAGCAAGGTGACAGGTCCATGTGCCACTGGTGATCTAATCCGAGAGAGAATCCCACAGTCCCCACTAGCAGTCTTGCCTGGAGAGAAGGTAGGGAGCAGGGCATCTACTTAGCTCCAAGAAGAGAGGTCACATTAATTTCCTCTCTTTCCCATACCAAAGCACCAGATCCATCTTGCTGAGGCAAAGCTCCAGCTGACCTCTGTCCGGCAGGCGGTTCACACCAGGGATGGGGCAGCTCACACTGCAGAGAACACAACCCCTGAATCCTGTAACAGAGAATCCTGAACAAAATATGACTGTGAGAATTCTGTGATTGCATAAGTTCTCCATAGGCTGTGAAACTGAGATGGGCGAGGAATGTGGTTAAGTCTATGGGCACATACATTGTAAAACAGCAGAAGTTTAGAACTCCCCAAGTGCTGGGAAAGGACATGGCGGAGGGTTCGTCGATCACACTGCAGAGTGCTCAGAAGTTGTGTGGCTCATGTACCTGAGTGGGCGTAGTGCAAGGGCACTTTGAGCTCACCCTAGGCAGTAAGTCAGTTGGATCAACTTGGCAAAGAGAAGGGCTGAGGCTCTGATATCCCAGCAAGCATGACCATCCCCTCTCCCTGTGGATGGTCATCAGGGGAAATGTACCACGCCAAATGTGGGTGTTACTATAGATTCTTGCCCCACCTGTAAACACTGGCCAAGCTGGTGCCACCAGCACACACCTCTGGATTTCTGATATAAGCCACAGGCATTCCACCAAGTCACAGAGGTACTTTCCAAAAACAAAGCCTTTAGAGGAGATGCCAACAAGTGATTCTCCCAATGTGTAAAAATAAACATAGAAATACAAGAAATGTTAACAAGGAAGACAATATGGATCCCCCAAACAAACACAATAATACATTAAAATTAGACTGAAGACAAAGAGATTAACAAAATTACTGAAAAGGAATTCAAAAGAATGATTAAGATTACCCAAAAATACAAAGAAGCAATTGCATAAAATAAATCTGTACATGACATGCAGCTTGACAGAGATGAAAATCAAACTGAAATGCTAGAAATAACTAATTCAATAAGGAAAATTCAGTGGAAATCCCTAACAGACTTGGTAAGCAAAATAAAGAATATCTGAGATAGAAGGCAAATATTTTTGAAATATCTCAAGAAGAAGATGAAGAAATAATTAGAAAAACTGAAAACAGCTTTCAGGCTCCAGGGGATACTATCAAATGACCAAATGACAATAATGTCTATGAAGTTCCTGAAGGAATGGAAAAACCGAATGGCTTGGAAAACATAATCAGTGAAATAGAAAATGTCCCTGATTTGGAGAAAGATAAGGATATACAATTACAGAAGTGTATAAACCCCAAAAAAGCATGATCAGAAAAGACCTCCATCATGATACATTATAGTCCAAATTTCAAATGTAAAACAAATATCCTAAACTTTGCAAGAGAAACAGCAGATCACCTTTAAAAGGTCTCTAATTAGATTGACAGCAGATTCCTCATCAGAAACCCTACAGGCTATGAGAATGGAGAGATACAGTACAAATCCAAAAAGAAAAAAAAGTGTCAAGCCAGAATACTAAACCAGCAAAGTTCCAATTTATTAATGAAGGTAAACAAATACCTCCCAAAAGAAACAAAAATTAATATTGAAAGATTGTCACCATCCAGACTTACATTAATATGCAAGGATGTACTACTACAAAGAGATCAGCAGCATTATGAGAGAATATGAAGGGGAAAAAAACCTTGTACTTAAGTACAAAAGAGATCCAAAACAAGCAATAGGAACATTTACAGAAAAAATGGTGGCACCTAGTAATTTTTATCAAAAGTAACTTTGAATGGCAAATAGAATAAATTGTCTGGTCTGCTGCTGTGTCATGATGGGTTAAGCTGCCACCTGCAATGCTGGAAGCAAATATGGGCACCAGTTTGTGTCCTGGCTGTTCCACTTCAGATCTAGCTCCCTGCTAATGCACCTGGGAAAACAACAGAAGATGTTCTAAGTCCCTGAGGCCTTTCATCCATCTGGGAGAACTAGATGAAGCTCCTGGCTCCTGGCTTTAGCCAGGTCAAGCCCAGGCCATTGTGACCATCTGGGGAGTGAGCCAGCAGATTGAAGATCTTCCCCTTCTCCCTCTCTCTTTCTCCCTGTAAATCTGCCATTCAAATAAATAAATTTTAAAAAAGGAGTAAGTTCTCCAATTAAAAGATGCAGACTAGATGAATGGATCAAACAACAAAACACATCTATATGCTACCAACAAGAAACAGACCTTATCAAAAAAGACACAGACTGAAAGTGAAAGGATGGAAAAAGACATTCCATGATAATGGAAAGCAAAAAATGAGAAGGTGTAGCCATCGTAAGATCAAACAAAAATACTTTAACATAAAAACTGTTAGAAGAGACAAAGAAGGGCACTATTAATGATTAAGGGATCAATTCAACAGGAAGGTGTGGCTATAACAAATGTATATGCACCCAATTCCAAAGCATCTGGCTATTTAAAACAAATGTTAATAGATCTAAAAGGAGACAGACTCCAATACAACAGTAATTGGATACTTCAGCACCCCACTATCATCGAAGAACAAATAAACCAGACAGAAAATCAACAAACAATGTAATTTACACTATGGACCAAATGGATCTGATATCTATAGAACCATTCATCCAACAATAACAGAATCTGCATTCTTCAAATTAGTGCATGGGGCTTTCTAGGAAAGACCACATGCAAGACCATAAAGTAAGATTCGGCAAATCAAAAAAAATAAATAAATAAAAATAAGCATACCATGAACTTTGTCCATAATGGAATGAAGCTATAAATTATCAACTCAAGAATCTTGAGAACATATGGAAACACATGGAGACAGAACAACATGTTCGTGAATGAACAGTGGGTCAAAGAAATCAAAAGAGAAATCAAAAAATTTCTGGAAATGAATGAAGATGACAATACAACATATCAAAACTTATAGGATACAGCAAAATCAGTGTTAAAAGGGAAATTTATAGCAATTGCTGCCTATATCAAGAAGTTGGAAAGGCACCAAATAAATGAGCTATCAATCATCTCAAGGACCTAGGAAACCAGCAACAAACCAAACCCAAAATTAGTAGGAATAATTAAATTTAGAAAAGAAAATTGAAACAAAAAGAAACAATACAAAAGATTAGTGAAATGAAGAAGTTGCTTTTCAAAAAAAAAAAAAAAAAGTGATACACCATTGGCCAAAGTAAACCAAAAAAGAGTAGACACAAGTCAATAGAATCAGATGAAAAAGGAAACATAAGAACAGATATCACAGAAAAAAAATCACAAATTACTACAAAGAGTTATATGCCAACAAATTGGAAAACCTGGAAAAATAGATACATTACTGGATGTACAAATTCTACCAAAATTGAGTCATGAAGACATACAAAACTGAAACAAACCAACAACCAAGACAGAGATTGAATCCATAATAAAGACGCTCCCAACAAAGAAAAGCCCAGGACTGGATGGGTTCACTGCTGAATTCTACCAGACATTTAAAGAAGAACAATTTCCAATCCTTCTTAAACTTTCAAAATAATTGAAAGGAAGGGAATCCTCCCAAACTTCTACAAAGCCCAAGTCACCCTAATTCTTAAACCAGGAAAAGAAACAGTGAAACACAACTACAGAACAATATCTCTGATTAACATAGATGCAAAAATCCTCAAAATACTAACAGATCAAAACATCAGAAAGATCATTCACACAGATCAAGTGGGAATTATACCTTGTATGCCAGTATGGTTCAACATTCGCAAACAATAAATGTGATACATCACATTAACAAACTGAAGAACAAAAACTATAGGATTATTTCAATCACAAAGAAAGCATTTGATGAAATACAACATCATTTTATTATGAAAACCTTATGCCAACTGGAGATAGAAAGAACTTTCCTCAACAGAATCAAGGTAATTTCTGGCAAACCCACAGCTAGCATCTATTGAATGGGGAAAGTTGGAAGCATTTCCACTAAGATCAAGAAAAGGACAAGGATGTCCACTCTCACCTTTGCTATTCAATATAGTCATGGAAGTTTTAGCCAGACACATTAAGGAAGAAAAAGAAGTCAAAGGGATACAAATTGGAAATGAAGAAGTCAAACTATCCATATTTGCACATGACATAGTTTTATACACAGAGGAACCAAAAAGACTCTACTAAAAAACTTTTGGAATCCCTAAGAGTGTGGTAAACTTGAAGGATATAAAATCAACACACAAAAATAGCCTTTGTATATACAGATAATGCCATGTCTTATAAAGAACTTTTAAGATCAATCCCATTCACAACAGTTACAAAAAAATACCTTGGAATACATTTACCAAGGAAGTCAAAGATCTCTGATGAAAATTACAAAACATTAAAAAAGGAATAGAAACAACTGAAAAATCTTCCCTGTTTGTGGATTTGAAGAATATCAAATGTCCATATTACCAAAAGCAGTTAACATATTCAATGTGATCCTAATAAAAATAACAACGACATTCTCCCCAGATCTAGAAAAAATGCTATATTCATATGAAAACATTGGAAACCCCAAACAGCTAAAGCACTCTTATGCAACAAAAACAAAGCCTTAGGCACCACAATATCAGATTTGAAGACATTCTACAGGGCCATTATATCAAAATAGTCTAGTCTTGGAAAAAGGATGGACATGTAGACCAATACAACAGAATAGAAACTCAAGAAATCAATGAACACATCAACTTATCTTTGACAAAGGAGCTAAATCAATCACTGGAGCAAGGAGTGTTTTCAACACATGGTGCTGAAAAAACTGGATCTCCGCATACAGAATTATGAAACAAGACCCCTACCTTACACCTTACACAAAAATCCACTCCAAATGGATCAAAGACCTAAATCTATGTCCTGAGACCATCAAATTACTAGAGAACATTGGGGAAACCCTGCAAGACATTGGCATAGGCAAAGATTTCTTGGAAAAGACCCCAGAAGCACAGGCAATTAAAGCCAAAATTGACAAACAGGATTAAATCAAGCTGAGAACCTTCTGCACTGAAGAACAAATAAACACACACACACACACCACCTGAGCAAAGAGGCGACCAACCAAGTGGGAGAACATACTTGAATATTTGCAGACTATGCAATTGATAAAGGATTAATATCCAGAATCTATACAGAACTCAAGAAATTCAACAAAAACAAAACATAGTTAAGAAATAGGCAGAGAACTTGAACAGGCATTTTTCAAGAGAGAAAATCCTTATGGCTAACAGATCCATGAAAAAATGTTCAGGATCACCAGCCACCAGTGAAATACAAATCAAAACCACAATGAGATTTTACCTTTCCCCAGTTAGAATGGCTCTCATACAGAAACCAACATACCAAAAATGCTGCCAAGAATGTGGGGGAAAAGGAGCTGAATCCAGTGTTGTTAGGTATGTAAACTGATGCAGCCATCAAAAAGAGTGAAATCCTGCATGTGATTGAAAACCATTATATTTAGTGGAAAAAGCCAGTATTCATAAAAGCTATCTCATGTTTTTCCTGATATTTGGTCACTAATCGAGTACCTAAAATGTAATGTGTTGTAATGAAATTGAAATTTTGAGATTCAATAATTATTAATCCCTTGTCTCTACTGTTGAGGAAATGTGGGTTTTTTTTCTTAATACTATTTGTTAAACTCTTTAGTTAGTGTATATTTAACCTTATGAGTATAATGTAAGCTGAAAATAGATCTTTGAAAAAAATTAAGAGTGCACAAGAGCATTTCAGGCATAGAAACCAAGACACTGTGGATAAAAGTGTCCTACATGAAGGATCTCTGTGGGTGAGACCCCAGTGGAAAAAAGTGGCCATCAAAGAAGGATGTACTTATCTCTGAAGGGAGGAGAGAACTTCCACTTTGCTTTTGGCCTTGTCTAAATATTGAAGGAGTTTGTGGATTCCAAAGGCTTCCATAGCCCAGGCAGCTCATGTCAAGAGCCTTGGATGATCAATGACATCATATGTAAGGGTGTTAATTGTTAAATTTATAGGAGTCGGGTTGGCGCCATGGTTCACTAAGTTAATCCTCCGCCCTGTGGCACTGGCATCCCAAATGGGTGCTGGGTTCTAGTCCTGGCTGCCCCTCTTCCAGTCCAGCTCTCTGCTGCAGCCCGGGATGGCAGTGGAGGATGGCCCAAGTGCTTGGGCCCCTGCACATGCATGGGAGACCAGGAAAAAGCACCTGGCTCCTGGCTTCAGATCGGCGCAGTGCCAGCCGTAGCAGCCATTTGGGGAGTGAACCAATGGAAGGAAGACCTCTCTGTCTCTCTCTCACTGTCTATAACTCTACCTGTCAAATAAATTAAAAAATTTATAGGAGTCACTGTGTACTAGTTAGTGTCCAGGTCCCATGCAGGACCTCTTTCCTCAGAGTTGTAGTATGAGAGTTAATAGTAAAACTTGTCATGAAAGATTTACTTTGTTTTAGTTTATTAAGTTGAGGATATTCTTATGTCTTTTATATAAGCCTAAGTGCCCAACTCCACTGCCTGCTTTCTTAGGCACTTCAATTAATAAAACTTATTCTCAAAGGAAGAAAAAAGTATATTATCACAAAAAATTAAAAGAAAAACAAAGAATCAAGAGGAAGGGTGGGAATATAGGAGGGAGGGAGGACAGGGTAGGAAGTGTCATGATGTACTTAAAACTGTATGTATAGGGCTGGCGCTATGGTGTGGCAGGTAAGGCTGTAGTGCCAGCATCCCATGTGGGTGCTGGTTCAAGACCCAGCTGCTCCACTTGTGATCCAGCTCTCTGCGCAGCCTGGGAAAGCAGTGGAAGATGGCCCAGGTCCATGGGCCCCTGCATCCATGTGGAATACCTGGAAGGGGCTCTTGGCTCCTGGCTTTGGATCAGCACAGCTTCAGCCATTGCAACCAACTGGG
Organism: Oryctolagus cuniculus; assembly: GCF_051225735.1. NCBI lineage: Eukaryota > Metazoa > Chordata > Mammalia > Lagomorpha > Leporidae > Oryctolagus > Oryctolagus cuniculus. The sequence goes on from NC_142869.1 coordinate 74,595,559, forward strand.
GAGTAAACAAGTGGATGGAAGACATCTATCTTTCTGCCTCGCCTTCTCTGTGTAACTTGGGCTTTCAAATAAATCTTTTAAAAATGTATTATGAGACACATGAAATTTGTTCCATTTATATAAATAAAAAATTAAATTAAAAAACAGTAAGAGTGGGAATAGCAAAAGAGCAGGAAGAAGGGGGGGCATAGGTGTGATGGAGAGTAGGGTGGGAAGCATCACCATGTTCCTAAATCTGTATATATGAAATATGAAATTTGTATACCTTAAAATTAAAAAAAATTAAAATAACTTACAAAAGGTCAAAATGAAGAGCCAAGTTTTTGAAAACATAAAATTGATAAGACATTGGCCCAACAAACAAACAAACAAACAAAAAAAAAAACAGGAGGGAGACCAAATTAATAAAATCAGAGATGAGAAAGGAAATTTTACAATTGATACCACAGAAATAAAAACCATTCTGAATTATTGCAAAAATCTATATGCCAAAAAAGGGAAGAAATTTATATATTCTGTATACATATGATTTATCAAAACTAGGGCATGAAGACATAGAGAACCCGAACAGATCAATAACCAAGGAGACTGAACAATAAAAAGACCATCTCAACAATGAGAAGTCCAGGGCTGAAGGGCTCCAATGCTGACTTCTAAACTTTTAAAGAAGAATTAAATAAAATTTTCTGAAACTATTTGAAACAATTTAGATGGAAGAGCTCCTTCCAAACTTCTATGAGACCAGTGTCACCTTAATTTCAAAACCAGAAAAAATATACAGCAAAGAAAAAGAACTGTAGATCAATATTCCTGATGAACATCAGTGAAAAATCCTTAAAAAGAGGCTGACATTGTAGTATAGAAGGTAAAGCCTCCACCTGTGATACCAGCATCTCATATGGGTGCCAGTTTGTGTCCTGACTTCCCCACTTCCCATTCAATTTCTTGCTAATGCCTGGGGAGGAGCAGAGGATGGCCTAAGGACTTTGGCTTCTACAACCCATATGAGACACCATGAAGAAGCTCCTGGCTGCTGGCCCTTGATTTTAGTCTGGCCCAGCCCTGACCCTTTAGGCCATTTGGGGAGTACACCAGTGGATGGAAGATCTCTCTCACTCTCTCCCCGTTCCCATTCTACACTGTCCGTCCCCTCCTTTATAGTTCTCACTTTCAAATAAATAAATATTTACAAATTAGTTCTAGTGTTTAGCTCAGAAGGGTGATTAACTCACAGTGATGTATTTAAAAAATCCAACAAAATATTAGCTAATTGAATCCAACAACACATCAAAATATCATCCACTCCCAATAAGTGGGTTTTATCTGAGGTATGCAGGGATGGTTCAATGTATATAAATCAATAAACATAATACATTACACTAACATAAAAAACATGATTATCTCATAGATGCAGAGAAAGCACTTGATAAAATGCAACATATTTTCATGATAAAAACCTTAAATTGTATATTAAAACATACCTCAACACTATAAAGGCAATGTATGACAAATCCACAGCCAGCATCATATTGAAAGAGGAAAAGCAAGGAGCATTTCCACTAAGATCCAGACTCAAACAAGGATGCCTACTCTCACAAATGCTATCCAATATATTTCTGGAAATGCCAGCCAAAGCAATTAGGCAAAAAAAAAAAAAAAAAAGGAATCAAAGGAATAAAAATTAGAAAGGTAGAAGTCAAATTATCCCTGTTTGCAAAGGATATGATCCTATGTACAGGGAAATCAAAAGATTTCACTTTGAGACGATATATATTTCACTGTGAGAACTCATAAAAGTTTGGCATAGTTGTGATATATGAAACCAATATGCATAAATCTGGCAAGGCCAAGGCAACTTCAGCTGGCTGCAAGGTCACAGCAGAAGGTCTCAGCAAGGCGTGAGAACAGCTTCGTTCCTCTTGGTGGTTTTAGGTTTGTTGGGAACTAAACTCTACATAAGAAAGCCGGAATTTCCTGGTGGTCTCGCCAGTGATTGCTGTATTCCTAATTTTAGGGAAGAATGCTTAGTCTCATAATCCCGAAAATGTCCACTGCTTTGTAGAATTTTAATCACATGAAATGTTAGTATAGGAGAAGGGGTTAATGCTTTATGAAAGGTTGAGCTGTTTGTGGAAAAGAATTAAAAGGCAACAGGCTCCCTGGTATATACGTCCCACTAGAATAAAGATAAATTTTATTAAAGCTTTAATTCAATATGTGCTACAAATATAACAATGGTTAGGATGTCAAAACTGTGGAATAGATCTAAGTGAACCTTTAGGTAAGTACAATAAAGAAATTAAAGAGTTACAAAAAGAACTGTGAAAGAGGGGATGCATTTTTAAAAGAAGGGGGGGCCTGCTTTGGACTTGGGGCTTCTAGTAAAGATTAGATTAGGAAGGTGTTGCTCTAGCTTCTGTAACTAATTTCTGCATAGCTCGACAGCACTCCAGGCCTTGGCTTGTGAGGGCAGCCTATTATCTCACACCTGTCTGTGATAGTAACCCATGCTCTGAATATGTCCTTGAAAATCAAAGAAATTGTCACTAGATGAAAGTGGACAACGGACTTGTTATTGTAAGAAGGAAGAATAATTATGTGACTTATTAGATAAAAATAAAGTCTGGTGCTCAAGAGCCAGAGCCATGCCATCAGCCTTGCTATGAGTGTGTCTCTCATTTCTTCGTACGCCAACACCTCCCACACCTTGGGACCCCTGGATTGACTGGGGCTGGACTCTGGCATAAATCAGTAGCCTTTGTATACACAGACAATTCCATGGCTAGGAAGAACTTGTAAGATCTTTCCTATTCACAATAACTAAAATTTTTAAATATCTTTGGATAAATTTAACCAAGCATGTGAAAGATCTCTACAGTGAAATCTACAAAAAACTAAAAAAATGGAAGACAAAAAAATGAAAAGTCATGTTTATGGATTAGAAAGATATCTGAAAACGTTCATACTACCCAAATCATTTAAGGACTCAACTCAAATATCAGACATACTCCTAGGTCTCAAGAAAATGACCTAAAAATACATATGGAACCACAAGAGACCCAGAATTCCTAAAGCAATACCAACCAATACTAACAAAACAGATGTAAATGTATCTATCACATTAACATATTTCAAGACATACTACTTAGCTCTAATAGTCAAAACAGCCTGGTACTGGCACACAAAAAGTGGACCAATGGAACAGAATAGAAATCCCAGAAATTCGTCCATGTACCCATAGCCAACTAATCTTTGACAAATGAACCAAAGTCAATCCTTGGAGAAAGGAAAGTCTCTTCCACAAATGGTATTAGGAAAACTGGATCTCTGCATGCAGAAGTAAGAAACAAGAACCTTACTTTACGCCCTATACAAAATCACACTCAATTGATCAGGATTTTAAACCTGAGACTCGAAACTGTATTACTCGAGGAAAACAAAGGTGAAACACTGTAAGACAATGACATAGGCACAAAAGCAAAAATAGAATGGATTATGTCAAGCAAAGACATTTCTGCACAGCAAAGAGAGCACTGAATGAAGTGAAAAGGCGATTGACACAATGGGAAAATGTTTGCAAATGACACATCCAATAAAAGATTAATATCCAATTTGTGTAAGGTTATCAATAATCTCAACAAAACAATCCAGTTAAGAAATTGGCAAAGGAACATAACGCATTTTTCAAAGGATGAAATACAGATGGCTAACAGACACCTACAAAAACAGTTCAGTATCACTAGCCACCAGGGAAAGGCAAATCACGACTACAATGAGGTTTCACCACAACCCAGTTAGAAAGGCTATCATACAAAAATAAAACAACAAATACTGGTGAGGATGTGGAGGAAAAGGTGCCCTCATCTACTTGAGTTGGGAATGTAAACTAGTATGACCATTATGGAAGACAGTATGGAGATTCTTTAGAAATCTGAAAATAGATCTACCATAACACCCAGCCATGCCATTCCTGGGAATTCACCCAAAGGAAATGAAATCAGCATATGAAAGAGTTATCCATATCTCTCCGTTTGTAGCAGCTTAACTCACATGAGCTAAGATATGGAATCAACCCAGATGCCTATTAACTGATGACTAAAGAAAATGTTACACTTACACACACACAAACACACACATACACACACACAGGAATACTACTCAGCCATAAAAAAGAATGAAATACTTTCTTTTGTGACAACATAGTGGATGCAGTTGGAGACCATCATGCTTAATGAAATAAGCCACACCCAAAAAGACAGACATTATATGTTTTCTGATTTGTGGTAGATAATATATAGAGAACAAAGAACCTTACTGTATATGAGTGAAACTGATCTTAGGATTTGATTATCATGTGTAGCTCTTGTATATAATCCTATGGATTGGTGGTCTATTTTTTACTTGTAAAACTACTTAACAGGCCGGCACCGCAGCTCAGTAGGCTAATCCTAAGCCTTGCTGCGCTGGCACACTGGGTTCTAGTCCCGGTTGGGGCGCCGGATTCTGTCCCGGTTGCCCCACTTCCAGGCCAGCTCTCCGCTGTGGCCAGGGAGTGCAGTGGAGGATGGCCCATGTCCTTGGGCCCTGCACCCCATGGGAGACCAGGATAAGTACCTGGCTCCTGCCTTCGGATCAGCACGGTGCGCTGGCCACAGTGTGACGGCCACAGCGGCCATTGGAGGGTGAACCAACAGCAAAGGAAGACCTTTCTCTCTGTCTCTCTCTCTCACTTTCCACTCTGCCTGTCAAAAAAAAAAACAACAACAACAACAACAAAAAAAAAAACTACTTAACAGATACTTAAGCCTTTAATTATCAAGTAAATAGAGAGCATAATTTTGCAAAAGTTAAGAGAAAAACATAAAAGGAGGAGGAAAGGATGATGGAAGTATCATTATATTCTTAGAATTGTATCAATGAGAACTGTGCTTTATATTAATAAAAAATAAACATAGTAATAATTAGAAATGTGATACCCATAATTTCTTTATCCAGTCTACTGTTGATGGGCATTTGGGTTGGTTCCAGGTCTTAGCTATTGTGAATTGAGCTGCAATAAACATTAATGTGCAGACAGCTTGTTTGTTTGCCAATTTCATTTCCTTTGGGTAAATTCCAAGGAGTGGGATGGCTGGGTCGAACCAGTAGGGTTATCTTCAGGTTTCTGAGGAATCTCCAGACTGACTTCCATAGTGGCTTGACCAGTTTGCATTCCCACCAACAGTGGGTTAGTGTCCCTTTTTCCCCACATCCTCTCAAGCATCTATTGTTGGTAGATTTCTGAATGTGAGCCATTCTAACCGGGGTGAGGTGAAACCTCATCGTGGTTTTGATTTGCATTTCCCTGATTGCTAGTGATCCTGAACATTTTTTCATGTGTCTGTTGGCCATTTGGATTTCCTCTTTTGAAAAATGTATATTGAGGTCCTTGGCCCATCTCTTAAGTTGGTTGTTTGTTTTGATGTTGTGGAGTTTCTTGATCTCATTGTAGATTCTGGTTATCAACCCTTTATCTGTTGCACAGTTTGCAAATATTTTTTCCCATTCTGTTGGTTGCCTCTTCACTTTCCTGACTTTCTTTTGCATTACAGAAACTTCTCAATTTGATGCAATCCCAAATGTTAATTTTGGTTTTCACTGCCTGTGCTTCTGGGGTATTTTCCAAGAAGTCTTTGCCGGTACCTATATCTTGCAGGGTTTTTCCAATGCTCTCTAGTAATCTGATGGTGTCGGGTCATAGATTTAAGTCTTTAATCCATGTTGAGTGAATTTTTGTGTAAGGTGAAAGGCAGGGGTCTTGCTTCATGATTCTGCACGTGGAAATCCAGTTTTCCCAGTACCACTTATTGAATAGACTGTCCTTAATCCAGTGATTGGTTTTGGATCCTTGATGAAATATCAGTTGGTTGTAGATGTTTGCATTGATTTGATTGATTTCTGGTGTTTCTATTCTGTTCCATTGGTCTATCCATCTGTTTCTGTACCAGTGCCATGCTGTTTTCATAACAACTACCCTGTAGTATGTCCTGAAATCTGGTATTGTGATGCCTCCGGCTTTGTTTTTGTTGTACATGATTGCTTTAGTTATTAGAGGTCTCCTGTGTCTCCATATGAATTTCAGCATCATTTTTCTCTAGATCTGAGAAGAAGATACTATACAACAGTAAAAAACAATGAAACCCGGTCATTTGCAACAAGATGAAGGAATTTGGAAAACATCATGCTGAGTGAATTAAGCCAGTCCCAAAGGGACAAATATCATATGTTCTCCCTGATCGGCAACAACTAACTGAGCACCAAAGGGGAAAGTTGTTGAAGTGAAACTGACACTATGAGAAACAGTGACTTGATCAGCTCTTGTACTGACTGTTGATGTACAATGTAATACTTTATCCATGTTAGTATTTTTTTCTAGTACTATTGGTTGAACTCTGTAATTAACATACAATTATTCTTAGGTGTTTAAATTTTTACTGAAAAGTCATCCCTGTTAGGAATCTGGAAAGCATTATGCTTAGTGAAATGAGCCAGTCCCAAAGGGACAAATATCATATGTTCTCCCTGATCGGTGACAACTAACTGAGCACCAAAAAGGAAACCTGTTAAAGTGAAATGAACACTATGAGAAACGGCGACTTGCTCAGCCCTTGCCCTGACTGTTCATGAACAACTTAATACGTTTGTTTATTCTCCTTATTACATTTGGTTGAATATTGTAATCAATACACAGTTATTTTCAACTGTTGAAACTTAACTGAAAAGTGATCACTGTTAAATATAAGAGTGGGAATTAGAGAGTGAAGAGATGCGCAATTCGGGACATGCTCAAGCTGACTTACCTCAAACGGTAGAGTTAGAAACATACCAGGGGATTCCAATTCAATTCCATCAAGGTGGCATGTACCAATGCCATCTCACTAGTCCTGGTGATCAATTTCTGTTCACAATTGATCATAATGATAGGACTAAGAGCCAAAGGGATCACATAAACAAGAATAGTGTCTGCAAATACTAGCTGATAGAATAAAAAAGGGAGAGAACAATCCAACATGGGAAGCAAGATACACAGCAGACCCATAGTATGGCATATGTCCTAAACTGCACTCTGGCCTCAGAATCAGCCCTTAAGGCATTTGGATATGGCTGAAAAGCCCATGAGAGTATTACAGGCATGGAAAGCCAAAACACTCTGCAAAACAAACAAACAAACAAACCCTACATGAAAGATGTCCACGAGTGAGATCCCAGTGGAAAGAACGGGTCATCAAAGAAGGAGGTACCTTTCTCTGAAGGGAGGAGAGAACTTCCACTTTGACTACGACCTTGTCTAAATATGATCAGAGTTGGTGAACTCAAAAGGCTTCCATAGCCTTGGCAACTCATGACAAGAGCCTAGGGTGATTACTGATGCCATAAACAAGAGTGTCAATTTGTTAAGTCAACAACAGGAGTCACTGTGCACTTACTCCTCATGTAGGATCTCTGTCCTTAGTGTGCTGTCCATTGAGATTTAATGCTATAACTAGTACTCAAACAGTATTTTTCACTTTGTGTTTCTATGTGGGTGCAAACTGTTGAAATCTTTACTTAATATATGCTAAACTGATCTTCTGTATATAAAGAGAATTGAAAGTGAATATTAATGTGAATGGAAGGGGAGAGGGAGTGGGAAAGGGGAGGGTTGTGGGTGGGAGGGACATTATGGGGGGAAGCCATTGTAATCCATAAGCTGTACTTTGGAAATTTATATTCATTAAATAAAAGCTAAAAAAATAAAAAAAAAGAAATGTGATACCAAGAAATATAATAGGGGACCGTCATTGTGGCATAGCAGGATAAGATGCTGCCCACAATGCTGGCCTCCCATATGGTTCTCAAGTCCTGGCTGCTTCACTTCCAATCCAGCTTCCTGCTTATGTGCCTGGAAAAACAGCAGGGGACTGCATAAGAGATTGGCCCCTGCACCCATGTGGTAGATCTAGAAGAAACTACCAGATCCTGATTTCAACCTGGCCCAGCCCTAGGTGTTGTGGCCTTTTGGAGAGTGAACCAGCAGAAGGAAGACCTCTCTCTCTCTCTCCCTCTCCCTCTCTGCAACTCTGCCTTTCAAATAGATTCAATAATTTTAAAAAAATCTAAAATTTATGTTCTAACATTAGTGTGGCTTGAATTAAAATAACTTCACAACACAACGGCATAAAATGTATCTAAATCAGGTTGGTATGAATTAAGTATCTATTATGCCTTAAGAAAAATGCATTTAGCCTTTTTATTTTAAAATATTTCAAACATAAAGAATGTGCCAAAGAAGGAGGTACCTTTCTCTGAAGGGAGGAGAGAACGTCCACTTTGACTATGGCCTTGTCTAAATAAGATCGTAGTTGGTGAACTCAAGAGGCTTCTATAGCCTTGGTAGCTCATGTCAAGAGCCTTTGGTGATTACTGACGTCATAAATAAGAGTGTCAATTGTTAAATCAACAACAGGAATCACTGTGCACCTGCTTCCTGTGTAGGACCTCTGTCCTTAATGTGTTGTACTATGCGAATTTATGGTAAAACTACTACTCAAACAGTACTCTATACTTTGTGTGTCTGTGTTGGTGCAGTCTGGTGAAATCTTTACTTAGTATATACTAAGTTTATCTTTTGTATATAAAGATAATTGAAAATGAATCGTGATGAAGAATGGGATGGGACAGGATGGGAGAGGGAGTGGGAGATGGGATGGTTGTGGGTGGGAGGAAGGTTACAGGGGGGAAATCCACTATAATCCAAGAGTTGTACTTTGGAAATTTATGTTTATTTAATAAAAGTTGAAAAAATAAAGTAAAATATTGCAAATATAACAGTGTGATTAGCATAGGTTTATCATTTTTTAAAACTTTTATTTAGTAAATATTAATTTCCAAAGTACAGTTTATGGATTACAATGGCTTTCCCCCCACCATAATTTCCCTCCCACTTGCACCCCTCCCATCTCCTGCTCCCTCTCCCATTCCATTCACATCAAGATTCATTTTCAGTTTTCTTTATATACAGAAGGTCAATTTAGTATATAGTAAGTAAAGATTTCATCAGTTTGCACCCACACAGAAACACAAAGTGTAAAATACTGTTTCAGTACTAGTTATAGCATTACTTCACATTGGACAACACATTAAGGACAGATCCCACATGAGGAATAAGTACACAGTGACTCCTGTTGTTGACTTAACAATTTGACACTCTTGTTTATGGTGTCAGTAGTCTCCCTGGGCTCTAGTCATGAGTTGCCAAGGCTATGGAAGCCTTTTGAGTTTGCCAACTTCGATCTTATTCTGACAGGGTCATAGTCAAAGTGGAAGTTCTCTCCCCCCTTCAGAGAAAGGTACCTCCTTCTTTGATGGCCCTGTTCTTTCCACGGGGATCTCACTCACAGAGTTCTTTCATTTAGGTCTTCTTTTTTTTGCCAGAGTGTCTTGGCTTTCCATGCCTAAAATACTCTCATGGGCTCTTCAGCCATATCCGAATGCCTTAAGGGCTGATTCTGAGGCCAGAGTGCTGTTTAAGACATCTGCCATTCTATAAGTCTGCTGTGTATCCCGCAGATTTATCAATGTTAATATTTTTTTATATTTCATATATAAATGTTACATATACAGGTACAATTTTTCTTGAAATATAGGGATGAAAGATGGGCTATATTAACTCCAAAAACCATGAGACTAATGATAGAGATCATAAAAGGAGGATAGAAGGGCATCATTATATAAAGGGTATAATTCTGTGATAACACAAAAATATTTACATACTGAACATAGCATCTACATGTTTTTATTATGAACACAAAAACACATGCATATACATATAATTAAACTTCCACATATTATAGGAAACATGAAATTTGTGTCTGGCTATTTCACTTAACATAAATATCTCTAGTTTCACCCACTTTTGTAGCAGATATCATAATTTCATTGCTTTGTGGCTAATATTCCATCATGTATATACATGTTTTATCTACTCATCCACAAATGGGCATCTGTTGATTCTATATATTTGAATTGAATTTTAAGATTACTTAATTTCTACAACTATTCTGAGTTCTAGTTATCAAATCACAAAAGAAACTAAAAACATTTAGCATAGCAAAAACTTTACAAGGGTGTACATGAAGTCATGGGAGCACAGATACTCAAGTCATTTAGTCAAGAGCTTAAGGAAGAAACAACCGTGATGTCTTCATGTACAGAAAAATGAACCGCAGGAAACTTGACTTCTGATATGTGCAACAGCCATTCTTCTAATTCTGTCTCTTCAGGAGAATCTTAGGATCTAGGAACAGTTAGACTACATAAGAATAAAAGGAACACACACATACACACACACACACACACACACATGCCATGGGATGCCCTGAGAGGAGACACAAAAGTATTAGTTTTCTTAATAATTTAAACATACTGAGAAAGATAATGAAACCCAGATTTTCATAATTTAAAAGTACATAGGTTTATTTTGTTCAATTATTTTATTTACACATGAGTATATTAGGCTCAGGCCTTACACAGCTACTTTCCATTTATGGTGCAATTTTATACAGAAAGGCATAAAATAAAGGCAGTCTTGACTAATAGTCTTGTACTAAGCTTTAGTTTTTTTTCAGACAAATTTGCTTTGGGGGGAAAATCCATTTCAGATTTAGCACCAAATCGTTCTTCTTACTTATAATATGAAAATAATCTCACCATTATGTCCTACCTGTTGTAGGATTTTTCCTCATAGTCATTAAGATAGTTAATCAGAATGTGAACTATTGAAATATTTCAGGAAAACATAAATATAGCAAATAAGCTAAAAAACAGCTATTCAAAGTAGCTTCCAATGTTGTTTCCTATATTCTTTCAAAGAGGAAGACAAGATTATACCATCTGTATTATAAAATATTGTAGTGGGATGAATAAAGTTGATGCATATGTAACACTCACCCATTTCATAAAAAAAGGGATAAAATAAGGTAGGCACTCACATTCCAGGCTTAAAAGGCACTTTAAAATAGGAAAGACACAAACAATTCAAGGTAAGTATTCCAGTAGTGCTTTTTTTTTTAACCCTTCAGTGTCACTTAGGAGAGGCCATATCAGAATCTTTAAAGTAGATAGGAAATAGAGCCGGCGCCGTGGCTCAATAGGCTAATCCTCCACCTTGCGGCGCCGGCACACCGGGTTCTAGTCCCGGTTGGGGCGCCGGATTCTGTCCCGGTTGCCCCTCTTCCAGGCCAGCTCTCTGCTATGGCCAGGGAGTGCAGTGGAGGATGGCCCAGGTGCTTGGGCCCTGCACCCCATGGGAGACCAGGAAAAGCACCTGGCTCCTGGCTCCTGCCAGGATCAGCGCGGTGCGCCGGCTGCAGCGGCGGCCATTGGAGGGTGAACCAACGGCAAAGGAAGACCTTTCTCTCTCTCTCTCTCTCTCTCACTGTCCACTCTGCCTGTCAAAAAAAAAAATAAATAAATAAATAAATAAATAAAGTAGATAGGAAATAGGGGATGGCTGGTTTCACTCGAGAAAGCTGGCTTAGTACATCTGATATACCCAGATCAGAGGACAGCCACATGTGGGTGGAGAACTAGTTCCTCCAATTTGACAGGTTGCCAACCCCCCACTGTGTGGAGCTGCACAGAATGCAGTGACCCAGAGTCAGCCACCACATCACATTCTTTACATCTTTCGCCCATTTACCCTACTTTTATCTACTCAAAAAAAGCTCTGGAATGTTAGGCAAATCTCAGGCAGGCAGGTTACTCATTTGCTGTGATTTTAATTATTCATGCAGAAACTTAATATCCCCCTCCTTTTTTGGAGGATATGAATATCATCTTCCTTTAAATACATTTTGAAAGTTGTTTACTTGCACCAATAATTAGTGAAATACATTTATATACAACTCTAGCATCTCACTGGGGACCTAGAAAACATGTACAATTCCTCAGTCATAGCAATCTAGTCCCAATACTGCCTTCACTGTTAAAATTCAAAAAACATCAATGACACAAACAGTATGAAGCTAGTACATTGCTTCGAGTAACAGCCCTTTGAGGTGTCGTTAGAGTTCTCACACAGAGGAATATTGCCTGTGTTTCCAGTACCCAGATTATATGCTTTATATTCTGGTTAATAAAAGGAAAAAGAAGAGAGAAAACACATCACAAAACACTGGTGTGCAACTGCAACTCACTCAGTGCTACTTAGGAAGCCCTCCCTCGGTCTTCCAAGCACTGTGATTCGTGGAAGGCCTTTCCAGCACACACACCAAATCTTAAATGCCCTCTGACAAGGACTTGTTTTACATGAAAGCAACCATCACCAAGCATTTGTTATAAATTGCACACTTTTAAATGTTATTGACATGGCAACTTGCTTGGCATATCCAGCCATTGTGTTTACAACCTTAAAAAAGAAAGCATGAAATGAGAACATTTTCTTGTCAGGGTTAAGCTATAGTCATTATTAATTTTATTCTCTACCATCCCGTTATTTTTGTTTTGTAAATCATTTTTCACAGGAGGTTGTTAGCAGCTGGCTTTCCACTTGCTTTATTGATATGTTGAGAACAAGAGAATTTTAAACCAGAGTTTTTCCTCAATACCAACAATTAAGAGGACATAAAGACATGTTGGTGCTATTAGAATCAAAATATTCAATATTTTGCACAAAAGGAAACTGAATCACTTAAAGTTCCTAAAGAACATTACCTATTTTCTTAGAAAATCTATCCAAATCAGTATTTTTAAAGGTGAACAACTGGTTCTATAATGTGCTTCTAAGAGACAGCTAAGTGGGAGGCAGATCAAATCATTTTAAAATGCAGAAAGATGGCATTTAAATTCCAGGATCAAGGACATTTTGAAACATTTATAAGAACATTTTACATCATTAATTATTTAATATATAAGTGTGTGTCATCTCTCTTTAATTTACTTTCAATTTGAAAAATAAAACTACTTTATCAAGGCAAAAATCTCACCTGAATGATAAAATGTTGAACTATACAGATACCTCTTTTTCTTCGCCTTAAGGATTTTTCTGCTCATGATGGGCAAATGCAGAATTAAGGAAGGAGATCCCTACAGCAGACTTGAAGAGGACGGAGACAGACTTTAAGAGATGGGCAACAGTACGGGCCTACAGGAAGTTGTCTGTGATAAGGAGAAACACCCAGTCTAGGGGATTTAGGAAAGCAAACTTCAGTAGAGTCTCAGGCAGCTGAGTTTTGACACCCAGAGGGAGCAGATGCAGAGTAAAAGTGGAAATCTCTTTGGGGGGGCAGGTGGGAGATTTATTTATTTGACAGAGTTACAGAGAAAGAACAAGACAGAGATCTTCCATCCATTGGTTCACTCCCCAAGTGGTTGCAAACACTACTATAGAGTGTACTATGGTGCTAAACTATGATATTCAGTAAGTTAAGAGCATCAAACTCATTTTGAACTATAGCACTTACAAGCACACAACCCCATTATTATATTTCAAGGAGCATCTGAATGTCTATGCAGATGTAGTCAAAAATATGAAAAGCACTACTCTTCTTTATAGCTAAGGAGAATGGGAGAGGTATTTATAGTCAGCTGTACTCAACTATTCAGAATAGCTCTGTTAAGTTCTTATAGTCACTCATGATGCTCCCCATATCTGCACAACACAAGTGATTTGATTTACTCACATCCTTTATCACACTTGGAAGTGTCAGATTTCTTTAGATTTGTCAACCTGAATGATGTCAGTATCTAGTTGTTCGTGTTATCTGAGAAGGTTGAGCAAGTTTTCATGTAATTGGTAATATGTGGTTTTACTTTTTGAATTTATTTACATTCTTTGTTCAATTTATACCAAACTGTTAATATTACTTAATGATATGAAGATGCTTGGAATTATATTCTTGATTCAAATCTCAGTTATTTGCACTGCAAATACTTTCAATGTCTTTTCATTTTGTTTATAGTATCTTTGGTTATACAGATCTTAGTACTTTAACATAGCAATCCATATTTTATAACTTGTTCATATTGTGCCAATATCAATCTGAATATCAATAGTAGAAGCAAAAATATATGAACGGGATTACATCAGGCTAAGAAGTTTCGACACAGCAAATGAAAGACTCAAAGTGAAGAGACCACTAATGCAATGAGAAATTTTCTAACTGTCCTTCTGATTAAGAATTAATACCCAGAATATAGAAGGAGCCCAAAAAACTCAAAATAATTTAGTTAAGAAATGGACAGTAACATGAGCAAGTATTTTTCAAAGGATGAAAATTGAAAAATTTTTTAAAGATGTATTTATTTATTTGAAAGTCAGTTACACAGAGTGAGGAGAGGCAGAGAGAGAGAGAGAGGGAGAGATACATCTTCCATCTGCTGGGTCACTTCCCAGTTGGCTGCAACAGCCGGAGAAGAGCCAATCACATCCAGGAGCCAGGAGCCTCTTCTGGGTCTCCCACATGGATGCAGGGACCCAAGCACATGGGCCATCTTCTAATGCTTTCCCAGGCCACAGCAGAGAGCTGGATTGGAAGAGGAGCAGCCGGGACTAGAAACGGCGCCCAAATAGGATGCTGGTGCTTCAGGCCAGGGCATTAACTTGCTGCACCACAGCACCGGCCCCCAGTGGATGAAATTAAAATTGTCAACACACACATGAAAAAATGCTATCTCTTGCCATCAGGGAAATGCAAAAATAAACCATTATGAGGTTTTACCTCTCCCCAGGTAAAATGTTATTATCCACAAATCAGAAAATAACAAATACTGGCAAGATTGTAGAGAAAATGGTATTACAATACACTGTTGGTGGGAATGTAATCTAGTACAGCCATTATGGAATGCAGTAAGGAGATGCCTCAGAAAACTGAAAGCAAGGAGGTTCTTCCAAGTCTCCCACGTGGGTGTATGGGCCCAATAACTTGGGCCACCTTCTACTGCTTTCCCAGGCCATAGCAGAGAGCTGGATTGGAAGTAGAGCAGCCAGGACTCGACCTGGTGCCCATATGGGATGCCGGCACGGTAGGTGGCAGCTTTACCCGCTACACCAGAGTGCCGGCCCCCAAAAGATATTTTTAAAAATTATAAAACTATTGCAAGTGAAAACACAAAGGAGACATCTTGACTGGACTGTCGTTGTTCTAGGTGTGACAATTTGAGCCAAAATAATTATATTTCTTAATATCATCAGTAATGGAAATGAGTTGGTTTGGGAATGCCTGCAATTCATTAGTATATTGTAAGGAAATAACTAATGTGTATAATATGTATAAAATATTTTATTGACTCAAGACAAATGTTCAAGATATGCTATAGATTTGTCTTTAATGTATAATCAACACTCATAAATGTTATTAGAAATAATCAGTTAATATTAAGTGTAAATGACATTAGTGTATGTTAGTGCACATAAGTATTTTCCTGCTTTTACCAATATGTCTGTATATTCCTGTAGTGTACTGTTTCCTGTGTATATAAGTAGAAAATCACAACAAATTGCATGTGAGGTAAATGGTTTTGGATAAAATAGGATCACTGATCATCACAAATGGTCTCTCATAATAGCAAGGGAGGAATAGAGCTCAATATTACGTATTTGAGGAATTAGACAAATGTTTCCTCTATCTGATGATTTTTTATTTGTCTATTAACTTGAGAAAGAAAGAGGGAGGAATGGAAGGAAAGAGGAAGGGGAGAGAGAGAAACAGCAAGACTTCCCATCTACTGGTTCAAATGCCCAGAGGGGCTGAGGCTGGGTTAGGGTTGGATCAGTAACTGGGAACTCGATCAAATGTCCCATGTGGGAGTCAGGGACCCAACTACTTTGACAAACACCTGCTGCCTATCAGAGTCTACATTAGCAGGAAGCTGAAATCAGAAGCCAGAACTCATTACTTCAGTACTGAATGAAGGTATCTTAATAACTGGACTAAAAACCTGCTTGAATGACAAATGTTTTAATGGATGGCTTAATTTCTCAGCACCATTTGCTCATTTCCTAAGATATAAATTCTGTGGATGATTACCAATTTGTAACAATACCCCTTTAATATATTCTTAATATTTAAATATGTAAAATAGTTAATATTTAAATTTTAAATAAAATATTCAACTAATGCTAAGAGAGCAGACCAGTACCATAAAGTAACAATATATAATGATGGACAATCAAATCATACAGAAGGGTCTTCAAAAAGTTAATGGAAAATCATATTATGAAAAGAACTACCCATGGATTTCAAAATGTTTGCACCAAATACCTATCTACTAATTCCATTTTCCATTAACTTTCCCAAGTACCCCACATGGGTGCAGGGGCATCTTCTACTGCTTTCCCAGGCCATAGCAGAGAGCTGAATCAGAAGAGGAACATACAGGACTAGAACCAGCGCCCATATGGGATGCTGGCACTTCAGGCCAGGGCATTAACCTGCTGTGCCACAGTGCCGGCGCCTTGAAGCATTTCTAATAGAATCTATCACCAGATAAGGATATTCACTATTATTTTATTCAATATGGTTCCAAAGTTTTAGCCAGAACAATTAGGCAAGAAACCCCAGAAATAAATCCACTCATTTGCAAGCAACTTTCACAAGCATGCTAAGAATATTCCCTGGACTAAAGAAGATGGTCTCTTCAATAAATGGTGTTGGGAAAATTGGATTTCCATAGGTAGAATTTGAAGCATGATACCTACCTTACAGCTTACACAAAAATCAACTCAAAATGGATTAATGATCTAAATTTAAGAAGAGAAACAGGGGCTGGTACTGTGCTGTGGCGAGTTAAGCCACCGCCTGCAGCTCCCTGGCATCCCATACAGGCATTGTTTTGAGTCCCGGATGTTCCAATCCAGATCCCTGCTAATACCTGGGAAAACAGCCAAGGATGGCCCAAAAGCTTGGGACCCTGCACCCATGAGGGAAACCTAAAGGAAACTCCTGGCTTCAGCCTGGCCTAGCCCCAGCCACTGTGGAAATTAAGGGAATGAGCCAGTAAACCAAGGCTCTCTCTGTGTTTGCTCTAACTCTGCCTTTCAAATAAATAAATAAATAAATAAATCTTAAAAAAAGACCAAAAACTATCAAACTACTAGAGGAAATTACAAGAAGAAATCATGCATTAAGTAAGATAACAAAAATTCAGAGTTGGGAGTTGAGTAGAATGAGAGATTACTATCATATCCTAACAACCACCAAATCCCAAACAATGGTTAATGAATATTAGCAGACTGATCACACACACACACACACACACACACACACACAAACACTTGCATATCTTCTTATTCATCAAAAACACACCCAAAAATAGATACTCACACTGGTGTTTATTATCCCACATTATATATATTTATTTTAACTTACTTTTTAATGCTTCATTTTAGACAGCTATTTCAATTTTTAAGAGTAAATTGCTTGAATTATACAAAAGATATTTTATATAAATTATACCATCATGCTCATTTTTTTAGGTTGTAATTATTTATTATAGTTCTCTTGTTCTTTGTGTTCCTGATTTCCTTCAACCCCAATTACTCCTCTACATCTTTCCTGTAGGATGTAACATTAACAGTCTGCTATAGATTATAAAACGACTTGATACCTTGGATATACTATGAGAGAGCATGAACTAAAATAAAATATATGTTACAATAATGTCACATTTAGTAGAAGAGTTTAATTATAACACTTTATAAATGTGTAGTTCTTACAAATTATGGTTATGAGATCTGTTAAAATAATCTAAGGTGTGAAAATAAAAATAATGTTAATATAGTTAATATATATAAAATATAGTCCCTAAAAAAAGAGCAAGCCACTTGAGCAAGTGTGTTTTAAACTTGTTTGATTGCCAGAACTTAAACATGTTTGAAGGAAATGAAGTATCACCTATTTCTACAGGGAAAAAAGCAGTCTAATTTCAAATCCTACTCTAGTGGGTACAGAGGGAACCCCAGGATATATGCTCTGGCTACAGAAGTGTGGAAGTCTGAGATGAGTTCAGAAGCTAAGTTATTAAGAAACCTTTTACTTAATAAATATAAATGTCATAGGTACATCTTTCGGAATATAGTGGTCCTTCCCCCCATAACGCCCTCCTATCCAAACCACCCCAGCTCCTAATTCCTCTCCCATCCCATTCTTCATTAAGATTTATTAATTGTCTCTAGATACAGAAGATCGTCTCAGTAAAGATTCCAACCGTTTGCACCCACACAGACACACAAAGTATAAAGTACTGTTTGAAGACAAGTTTTACCGTTAATTCTCATAGTACAGCACATTAAGGACAGAGGTCCTACACGAGGAATAAGTGCACAGTGACTCCTGTTGTTGATTTAACAACTGACACTCTTAATTATGACATCAGTGATCACCGGAGGCTCTTGTCATGAGCTGCCAAGGCTATGTAATTTAAAGTTACATGGGCCCAAGAGATCATTTAGTTCCACTGTTATTAAGAAAGCAGAGGAATTAAGGCACAGTAACGTTGAAAGAGTTTGCCAAAGATGTCACAGATAATGAAAGGCAAGTCTGGGACTCAAATCGGAGAAATGTAAATCAAATACACAATGAAATACCACTTCGTCTCATTTAGATCTGCCATTATCAAAAATGACAAAAGGTAACTAATGTTGGAGAGCATATGGAAAAACAGAGACAACTTAAACACTGTTGGTGGGAATGTAACTGATACAGCCATTATGGGATGGCTTCACACACACACACACACACACACACAAGCACAATATGGCACAATGGGTCAGGTTACTTGCTTCAGAACACCCCCATTTGAGTTCTGTCTGCTGTGCTTCACTCCAGTTCCCTACTAACATGACTAGAAAGGCAGCTGAACGTTTTTCAAGTACTTGGGACCCTGGCACCCATGAAGATGACCTGGATGGAGACTGAGGCTCCTAGCTTCTTCCTGACTCAGCCCTGGCACTTGCAGGCATTTGGAGAGCTAACCAGAGGATGGAAGAATAATTTTCTTTCCTTTTTCTTTCTCTCTTTCTGTCACTCTCTCCTCCTTCCTTCACCTCCCCTTCTCTTTTCACTTCCTCCCTTTTCTCTGCCCCTCCATCCCTCTTCCCTCTGTCACTCTTTCAAATAAATCAACCTTTAAATAAAAAAAAAAAAAACTAGGACTAGAACTACCATACTGTCCGGCAATCCATGACAGGTGTGTGTGTGTGTGGAATCACCATATCAAAGAGATAGCTACACCACCACATTTATCGCAGCACTGTTCACAATAACTAAAATATACAATAAACCAAAGCATCATTTACCAGATGGATAGATATAGAAAATGTCCTCAGGCCAGAATTGTGGCATGGTGGGTAAAGACCCCATCTACAACACTGGTATTCCATATGGGCACTGGTTCAAGTCCCAGCTCTTCCATTTCCAATCCAATTCCAAGTTAATGGAATAGGAGAAGCAGAAGATGGTCCAACTGTTTGGTTCTCTGACACCCACATGTGAAGACCGGATGAAGTCCATGGCTCCTGGCCTCTGCCTGGCACAGCCCCAACCATTGTTGCCATGTGAGGAGTGAGCCGGCATATGGAAGATCTCTCTCCCTCTCCTGACTTTCAAATAAATCAGTCAATCTTTAAAAAAAATAAAAGGTGTTAGGCCGGTGCCGCGGCTCAGTAGGCTAATCCTCCTCCTTGCAGCACCGGCACACCGGGTTCTAGTCCCGGTCGGGGCACCGGATTCTGTCCTGGTTGCCCCTCTTCCAGGCTAGCTCTCTGCTGTGGCCAGGGAGTGCAGTGGAGGATGGCCCAAGTGCTTGGGTCCTGCACCCCATGGGTGACCAGGATAAGCACCTGGCTCCTGCCATCGGATCAGCACGGTGCGCAGGCAGCAGCGCCCCAGCTGCGGCGGCCATTGGAGGGTGAACCAACGGCAAAGGAAGACCTTTCTCTCTGTCTCTCTCCCTCACTGTCCACTCTGCCTGTCAAAAAAATAAACAAATAAAAGGTGCTATATAGAGACCAGTGTTGTAGGGTAGCAGGTTAGGCCACTGCCTGTGAGGATAGCATCCTACATGGGCACAAGTTCTAGTCCCACCCTCTCTCTCTTTCTCTCCCTCTCTCTCTCTCTTTCCCTCTCTCTTTCTTTCTCTCTCTCTCCTAACTCTGCCTCTCAAATACATAAATAAATTTTTAAAAAAGGAAAATGTGCTTTGTATACACAGTGGAGTCTTATCCAGCCATTAGAAAAGAATGAAATTGTATCATTTGCAGTGAAATGGATGGAACTGGAGATCATTAAGTGAAATAAGCCAGACCCAGAAAGACAATTACTAAAGTGCACATGGAGTAATAATTTTTTCCAGGTCCTTGCCTCACACAAAGACAAGCATTCTAACTGTAGACATATATATAGTGCAGCAAGTGATATAATTTATTCAAAAAGTGAGAAGGTAAACACACATGCATGTGTGAGCATCAGTTGCCCCACACAGAGAAATACTTGCCCTAAGTGGGCAGTAGGCCAAAATATTGAATGGGGGAGGGTGGGAGAAGAGGGAGAGACATGGTACCTATGAAGCATCTGCAGGCATGGTCTATGGAGAACCAAAGTTTCTCTACCCCTAATGCTGGTCCCTTTTATGAGGTAGGGAGTAAGGGATGGTACCTCTCCAGGCATGAAGACCCCTGGTAATTTTGCAATACCTCTGTAAGTTCCACCTGGAGTTTAATTTCTTTATTTTTTTATTTTATTTTTTTGACAGATAGAGTTAGACAGT
The DNA here is from genome assembly GCF_051225735.1 of Oryctolagus cuniculus. NCBI lineage: Eukaryota > Metazoa > Chordata > Mammalia > Lagomorpha > Leporidae > Oryctolagus > Oryctolagus cuniculus. Next base: position 74,616,343 of record NC_142869.1, read on the forward strand.
GAGAGAGAGAGAGAGAGAGACAGAGAGAAAGGTCTTCCTTCCATTGGTTCATCCCCCAAAATGGCCGCTATGGCTGGCACACTGCACCGATCCGAAGCCAGAAGCCAGGTGCCTCCTCCTGGTCTCCCATGTGGGTGCAGGACCCAAGCACTTGGGCCATCCTCCACTGCACTCCCGGGCCACAGCAGAGAGCTGGACTGGAAGAGGAGCAACCGGGACAGAATCCAGTGCCCCAACCGGAACTAGAACCCGGAGTGCTGGTGCTACAGGTGGAGGATTAGCCTAGTGAGCCGCTGTGCTGGCCCTGGAGCTTAATTTCCACATTTCCATGGCATCCCCTCTTGGCTCCCAGATGAAGTAGGTGAATCCTGGAAAAGGGGGTATTTTGATCAACAAGTAGGAAGATAGAATTATATTTGGGGACTTGTAGCAACTTCCAGCTCACACAGTCCTAAACCAGCTACCTAGATACACATCAATACACACATGTTCTAACACTCTTGTGGAAGCTAAAATAAAAAACAGTAACAAAAAAAGCCAGTCAATCTGAACACAGAATTACTAGTGAAGGCTGCATGGGTAGCAGGATAGATAAAGGTTGGATAATGGGTGCCAATTAGGAGATCAACAAAAGGAACAGGTTCCTAGTGTAGCACAGTAGAAGGAGTGACCATAGTTTGCAATAATCTATTATATATGTTAGGAGAAAATAGATGAAGGGACTGCAAGGCTTCAATCACAAAATATCAGTGAGAAATTTAAATTATTCTATCAGGATATAGTGTGCACATGTGCCCCATATATATATATATATATATATATATATATATATGAACACTTAATGATAAAATATTTTAACTGAGGTATTTACTGGTGGCACAGATATTTTTATATTGTTTTTATAATTCTCAATGATAATGGAGAACATTTAAGACTCTGTATACAATTGCATAGTACCTTAAGAATAAAGGATTCCTGTAGAGTTGTGGTTAATAATGAGAGAATCCTTTGGAAATGACATGAATAGCTGCAAGCTCCACATTGTGAGAGCAGGTGATGACTGCTGTGTCAGCTCTTGGCAATGCACATTCTAGAATGGCAATTTACTGTGATATGTGACTCAATTACAACTCTCAAGACTGTAAAAGTCACCGTGTTGAAGTATTTTATCCTCAGATGTAAGTTTCTTACACTACTTTGAGTTTCTGAAGTTGGTACATTCTGAGAAATCATGTAGTCAGCACATAAAAGCCCACCCATGAAAAAAAAAAAAAACACAAAATGGACAAAAAAATTCCAGAAGTTTTAATGCCATAATTTTACTTTGTAGATCTCAACCCATTGCAAAGTTATCTATATTGAAAATGATAGTATAGGGGCCAGCACTCTGGCATAGTGGTTAAAGCCATCGCCTGCAGTGCCCGCATCCCATGTGGGCACCAGTTGGAGTTCTGGCTGCTCTATTTCCAATCCAACTCTCTGCTATAGCCTGGGAAAGCAGTAGAAGATGGCCCAAGTCCTTGGGCCCCTGCACCCACGTGGGAGACCCAAAAGAAGCTCCTGTCTTCTGATTGGCGCACCTCCGGCCACTGCAGTCAATTGGGGAATGAAACAGTTCAAATAAACAGTTCAAATAAATAAACAAATCTTTCAAAAAAAGAGAAAATAATGGTATAAATTTATTTTCTTTAGGAAAATAAAGACTGTTAAACAACTGTACAATAAAAAGGAACAATCCCCATGCAAAACTAATCTCAGAATCCAACAACAATTCCAAGTTTGAGAGTCCCAAAAATCACCCTCATTTGAAGTTGTCATAGTCATTGTCAATTCAGTGCAAATGTTATAGGTAACGATACAGGGATCAGTGAAAAAGACTTAGGAAATGTTACCACACCCCACCTCAGGGCTGCCATGCATGACCAACAACCCAAAATCTCTATTGTAGCAAAGTTACCACCCAGAATCAGCACCAGGTTAAAAATTCAACATGGCTGCTGACTGCATCCCTGCCACGACCTTTGGCTATTCTAATAGGATGACCATGGCTGGCACTCATACATACCTCTTGCCCCCCACAACATGATACTTTCAAGACTTTCTATAAATGCCAGGAAAGGGAAGTCATGAAATGTATGGAAAGCTCTGCTAGCCATTCTTTTCTGATCAGCCTCTACCCTAGGACTATTTGATGACCCAATATTCCAATATCAAGACATTGTAAAGGGTTAGTGATTGCCTCCTAGAAGTTAAAGGCAGAGGTCAGCCTTCCCTTTGAGGTAAGATTAAGTTTTCTATTACACAAAATTTTTGTTGAAAATGTCCTAAGGCAAAGCTAATTTCAGAACTCCAAAGCCTTGTTCATTCAGAAACAGTCTTTATTTATATGATTACTGGCTAAAATCCTCAAGGGGAAATTTAAGGGGGAAACATTCATTCCTAGTTCTTCAAAAGGGAAAGTGTTCTTATTTTGGTTGTATGTAATAAAATTAGACAAGTTGATTTCCCCTACTTCATTCAGAAAAGCCAAATGAGAAGACTACCTGATAAGGAGGCTCAGGGAATTTCTATGTAAAAGATGAAAACAAGATATTCATACTAGTAGAAGTAATTTTGTTTATGATAGTTTTTGCCTTGAAAATAAAAGTAAAAAAGACTGCATTCTGGTTAGTTAAGAGGAAAGAAGAAAAATGAAAGAGAATGATGCAGGTTTTTCTCTGCCTGGCGGTCAAAATTGTTAACACTGGCCTGCACATCAGGGAGATGACAGTACCTTCTCTAAGACTATAACTGTACTTTTCCCCCCATATTCTGTTTTTATATTTCCTTTTGAACAATAACATACATCAGAACCAGAATTATACTTAAAAGTATATAACAATATTATTTATTTTGGTCTACAGATGCAAATAAATAAGAAAAAATATTTAGACTGTTTTCCTTTGTGTATTTAAGTTTTTATTAAGTTACAAGTAACATAGTCCACTGAATTTGATTTTATATTAATCTGTATCTGAGGAAGCATGAAAAAAATAAATGTTTAACACCAACACAGAAAATAGTAATTTTTAAAGACATTTGAATGGTGAAAATTGCTCTAACATGTTTTTTAAATGATTATGTTGTTCTCCAAGGACATTTAAAGTATTTCTTCAGAAAATGTCCCCCTGATATATCCCAAGATACCTGCAGCTCCACCTAACAATATGGTATTTAAATTCAGAATATATTCTTAGGATTTAAAAGAAAATACAAAATGACATGGCCCACTTGAAAGAGGCTAGACACCCATGTGATACAATAGGCCCAGAAAAAAGAACCAAAATATTTTTTATTTTATTTTTTTTAACTTTTATTTATTGAATATAAATTTCCAAAGTACATCTTATGGATTACAATGGCTTACCCCCCACCATAACTTCCCTCCCACCCGCAACCCTCCCCTTTCCTGCTCCCTCTCCCCTTCCATTCACATCGAGAACCAAAATATTTTTACTGACTTGGTTAGGACTGACCCAATACAAAAATACCCCTCAATAAATGAGAAGTATAGATGATATTTTAGTTTTGAGTGTTAATATTACCTTAGTCCCATTAAAAGTTCCAAGTGTCAAGGAATATTTGCTTTAAATGAAATATTTTGAGTTTTTCTCTTGCTGGGGCTGAACAGGTTAAAAGTCTAATATCTAGTTTTATATGATTTTTCTCACAAGATTTACTAAAAGGAATAGAAAAAAAGAAATGGACAAATCCTTTACCAATCAAGAGTAGGGATAACAGGTCAGAACTCATTTTCTGGGATATGCTAGATTCTCAGAATAGATTGTCATTACTTCTCTTATGTCCCCAGGCTTGTTATTATTTCTTAGCCTGGGCCTAACTGCTATTTTGCTCTGAAACACCCAACTCTCTTGATCAGCCCAAAACAAGATAGATAGCAAAGATGTGTTATCTACAGAAAGAACCATTTCTGTTCATACTCTAACCCAGTTCTTGAAGCCAGGAAATATGAGAGAGTATGGGATTCAGTTTTAAGCCAGGCTCAGAATTTACTCTTTAATATTGACAAGTATTGTAAATTCCCAGAGTCTCCATTTTTCCCTCTCTCTAATAAGAATATGAATTACCTTTCACATTTACAATGAAATTGTGTATGCCTGGTTTGTTATAGTGTCATACCAGAATGAAAGCCTTATTTTTACTCATATAAAGGGAACAAATTTCATATATATTGAGTATAATCTATAATCATAAATATCTTAAAGAAAAGAAACCTGTAGGAAAATCTGCTTTGTGTCTTAAGATCCTTCCCAGATTCTGACCTAATTCCTGTGGATGCTGGGCCACGAGACAGAGATGAACGGTTGGTAAGTGAGCTCAGAACTGCCCCTTCCCTCTGTCTCCTAAGCCTTTGATACAAATCTAAAAGCCATTATCCATTGTTGCTTATTTCCATATGTTGCTTTCTTAATTCTGTCCTCAGAGCTATACAGAGAAAACCTTCAAGCTACTTCACTTTGACTGTGTTCTTGTGTGTATGAATTCTAGTAGTGGAAATTTTTCTTCCCTTTGGAAGCTCATTTAACGCTTGCAAACAGGTTTTTTTGGTTCATCAATTTGCTAGGCATATCCCACATGTCAGGTTTTACACAACTGTTAGTTGTCATAAGTAACATTTCTGAATTGGAAAGAAATGTCATCAGTGTATTTTTCTGCTTTGCTTGATGAAGATTCTAAACTTTTGAAAAGACAAAAGGAAATTGGGAATCCATCTCTATCACTTAACAACTCCCTTAATTTGGTCTAAGTTAACATACCCCGGACCCTTTTCTGTCATATGTCTTTGGCCCTGTGGCTCCCATCTGATTTTTGTATTTCACTGGGGTCCCCTTAGTTCTTCTTACTCCTTCACGAATGTTCCTTGCAAGTTTAGACCAAAACATAAAGACATAGACAAGATCAATTATTGAAAGGCTGTAGGTAACATGGAATGCAGAAAAATCTGAAAGAAATAGGAATACTTGAGCCTAGCAATTTCTTTGAAGATGAGCCAGGGAGGGTTAGTGCTTGAGGATTATGGTACCATGTAAACCAGTAAGGTCTCAACACCAGTGACTCCTTTCTTGGAGTCAGGAAACACCTCTTAAAAAATGAAGAGTTTTCTATTGGACCCCAACCCACACACAGCTTCCAGCCTTACTCTTATCACTAAGTCTTGCCCCTGCTTAACTTTTATTCTTATATCCTTTCTTCAATTTTATAAGTGATTTAATAGAACAATAATCCTTATAATTGATATTTTTCTTCCCTACGTTTCCAGCTTATTCACTTGTCATTGATTCCAGCTTGACTCTACCTTGTAAAAGTCAATAGCACATGCATTTTTATACTTCGAATCCTCAGATTTGCCTTTGATTTCCAAATAACGATAGCTTTGAGGCAAAGACAATGAAGATTTTGCCATCCATGTTGATTTTTTATTGAAAGAGATGAAGGGAATAACAAAATATATAAGTAGAAATGCAAGTGTTTTATCATAATTTATGCAGCCTTTATCTGAACTACTTAGGATCACAGTGTTTCAGAATTAAGAGTTTCAGGTTTTTAGAATATTTACATGGGCTTTACCAATGGAGATTTTGCAAACCAAGTACTCCAAACTTTTTGAACACTGTCATCCAAAATTTTTCATATTTTGAATAATTTCAGATTTTGGACTTTCAGATTAGGAATTAAACTACAGTATAATTTTCATTTAAAATCACGTTTATGCTTGAGTCAAATGATGATGAAAGCCACATATGGATTATATAGTGACTTTTACTTTAAAAACCTAAGAGAAAGGTTTTTCAAGATGGAAAACCTCTGAGTGTTCACTTCCCCCTTTACAGAGGAGAAACAACACAACATTAATAGCTGAATTTTTAGGTGAGCATCTGAGGGAGAACACCAGCAGTCAGTGAGGAAATAATGAGAATGTGGTAGGGCACAGAGACCTGGGTACAGCCTAGAGAGTAATCCCACTGGCAACTGAGATTCCAGCACCATGCTGGAGGAATTCCTATTGCACGGGAAAGGTTAAACAGCAGAGCCCATCTGTATGAAGGCCCACAGTAATCACAAAATAGAAGTCCAATAAGGAGAATTGCCCTCAGAACTCATGGTCATTTTGACATAAAGAAACTCAAATTATATCTTCAATAACCCATAGAGTACAGGTGGCAGTAGGGTGGCACCATCTTGAGAATGATGTTAATGCTTGAATCCATACCATCCTGGGGGAAATAATTCCTACATTTACCCATCTCTTGGGCCCCACATTCAACAACATCAGCAAAAACAAAGAAAACAAGCAAAAAAGAAGAGTAAAACTGAAGTTTTACAAATCTGATTAGACTCAACAGAGAAATGATGGTCCTAAAACCCCAGCCCATGCAGTGATCAAGGGATCTTAAAGGTAGGGGACCTAAACCCTCAGGGATGGGAGTACATCATCACACTCCTTGCTCTCCTCTTGACACCCTGATCATCGCTCACTGCTAGGACCCATACATACCAGGTATCATGGCCTGCATTCCACTGACACCAACCCAGTTTGCCCACTGCTACTTAGAACTGTGCACATGCTCAGTCTCAGTATTGTTCAAATATTCAGGGCAATTTATGCACCTGACCTCTCAAAACAAGTGTTATTCCTGTATCTCAAGCCATTCACATACTGATGGTTGGAATACTGAGATCCATGGATCCAAGCAACCCTACCAGGTCCTAGGAATGGCCTGGACCTCTACTAATGATATTATCATCACTAACATAAGGTAAATGGAGACTACAGTATGCCATTCAACTGGAACAAATGCCAAGGTAGTCTACCAAACTGATACTCAAAGATACTTTTTCAGGAAACAGCCTTCAGTTCACTGAGGCCACCCTGTAAAAGAAATAGAAACATCTTTCAGATGCACAAATATCATAAAGATGGAAGTATAACAAAACAAGGAAGCATGGTATTGCCAAAAGAACACAATGCTTTAGAATCAGACTCCAAAGAGGGATTAAATGCCTGATAAAGTAAAAAATGACTTTAAGGAAATTCAAAGACAGAAGAAAATACAGTTAAGTGAAGTTAAGAAGTCAATGCATAACAAGAATGCAAACTTCAACAAAGATAGAGGTTTTTTAAAAGAACCAAAAAGAAATCTTTTTTTTTTTTTTTGACAGGCAGAGTGGACAGTGAGAGAGAGAGAGAGAGAGACAGACAGACAGAAAGAGAGGTCTTCTTTTGCCGTTGGTTCACCCTCCAATGGCCACTGCGGCCGGCGTGCTGTGGCCGGTGCACCACACTGATCCGATGGCAGGAGCCAGGTGCTTCTCCTGGTCTCCCATGGGGTGCAGGGCCCAAGTACTTGGGTCATCCTCCACTGCACTCCCTGCAACCGGGACAGAATCCGGCGCCCCAACCGGGACTAGAACCCGGTGTGCCGGCGCCACAAGGCGGAGGATTAGCCTAGTGAGCCGCAGCGCCGGCTCAAGAAATCTTAAAATAAGTTAGTAAGTCAAATTTTAAAACACAACTGAGGGATTAGCTTTTATTCTAGCAGTTAACATAGTGGTTTAGACACCCACATTCCACATGGAAGGAGTTGAATCCAATGAGTGGCTCCAGCTCCTGGCTCTAGCTTCCTGCAAATGCAAGCTCTAGGGGGAAGTAGTGACAGCATAAGGGATTGGGTCCCTGCTGCTCATGTAGGAGATTTTGATTGAGTTCATAGCTCTTGGCTTCAGCTTGGACCACCTAAAGTCATGGGCATTTGGGTGGATGTGAACCAGCAATGTGTGCTGGTGCATTTGTTTGTGCTTGCTTTCAAGTAAATAAACATTTTCCATGAAGATTATATCATTTTAAAACAGATTGCATCTAGCAAAAGAGAAGAATATCTGAACTAGACACAGATCTTTTGAAATATCCCAGTAAGACCAAAAAATATGGCGGGGGGGGGTGTTAATGCACACAGTCACCAAAACTTTGATGCCATTAAACAAATTTATGTTTATATTACAGTATCTTCTGAGGGAGAAGAGAGAAGAATCATAGAAAATCTATTCAACAAAACAGTAGCTGAATAAATCTCCCCAATCTAGAGAGTAAGGCAAAGATGTCTCATAGCACTTCAGACAGACATAATCAGAATAGAGCCAACACTGTATAGTCAAATTCTCATAAGCTTAGTACAAGGAAAGAATTCTGAAATCTGCAAGGCAAAAGTTGTAGGTACATTTAAAGGGTCGATCATTAGATTAACAGCATAGTTCAACAGAAAACCCAGGAAGGAATGGAATGATATATTATTCTAAATTTAAGAAAAAAAAACCTCCCATCCAAGAATTATTTATCCAATAAAAATATCATTCATGACTGATGGTAAAATAAATACTTTCTAAGGCAGTAAAAGTGAAGGAATTCATTACTACAAAAACAGCCTTTCAAAAGATGCTTAAAGGGAATCCTGCATACAGAAGCAAAGAAAACTGCCATTATGAAAACATGTAAAAATACAAAACCCACTAGGAAAAGAACAAAGTATATTTAAAATGAAAAAAAAAAAATAAGTAGTGAGGGTGCCACTGTACAGTGGATTAAGCCACCACTTGGGATGCCTACATCCTCTATCAGTGTGCCTAGGATTGAGTCTTGCTTTCATTTCTGATCCAGTTTCCTGATAACGTGTTCCCTGGCAATGAAAGCACAAGTACTTGTCTCCCTGACACACATATACAAGAGACCCAGATTGAGTGGCCAGGTCCTGGCTTTGACCTGGATCATTCTTCTCTGTTGCCAGCATTTGGAGAGTGAACCAGCAATGAAAGCATTCTCTCTCTTCATTTCTCCCTTTCAAATAAACTTAAAAGAAAAGTGACTAGGAGAAGGAATTTAGCCTAGGGATTAAGGCTTCAGTTTATATTCTAGCATCTCATATCAGATTACCTGGATTTCATAACCAGCTCTGGATCTTGACTATGACTTGATGCTAGTGCAGAACCTTTGAGGCAGTGGTTATGGTTCAAGTAACTGAGTTCCTGTTACCCATGTGGTATTAAGTACCCAGCTTCCAGATTTCACTGTTACCAGGGGACATTGCAGACATTTTTGGACGAGCTAGTAGATGGGAGAGTTCCCTGTTTCTCAGCCTCTCAATTCAATCAATAAAACTTCAGGATTTATTTTAATGATCACACTAAGTGATTGCTTATCAATAACCTTGTATGTAAATAGACAAAAAACCCTCAATTAGAACATATAAATTGGTTGAGTGGATTGAAAAAATAAGACCCAATAATATGCTACCTACAAGAAACTTCACCAGTAAAGACAAAGTAAAAGGATGGAAAAAAGATATTCCATGAAAATGGAAACCAAAATATAATCAGGAGTAGCTATACTTAGACAAAAGAAGAAACTGTAAAAAGAGAAGGTCACTACAGAATAACCAAAGGATCAATTCAAAAAAATGTTATATCAAGATTCATTTTCAATTATCTTTATATACAGAATCAACTTAGTATATACTAAGTAAAGATTTCAACAGTTTGCACCCACACAGATACACAAAGTATAGAGTACTGTTTGAATAGTAGTTTTACCGTAAATTCGCATAGTACAACATATTAAGGACAGAGGTCCTACATGGGGAGCAGGTGCACAGTGACTCCCATTGTTGATTTAACAATAGACACTCTTATTTATGATGCCAGTAATCACACTAGGCTCTTGTCATGAGCTGCCAAGGCTATGGAAGCCCCCTGAGTTCACTGACTCTGATCATATTTAGACAAGGCCATGGTCAAAGTGGAAGTTCTCTCCTCCCTTCAGAGAAAGGTACCTTCTTTGATGGCCCATTCTTTCTGCTGAGATCTCACTCACAGAGATCTTTCATTTAGGTCATTTTTTTTTTTTTTTGCCACAGTGTCTTGGTTTTCCATGCCTGAGAAACTCTCATGGGCTTTTCAGCTGGATCTGTGTGCCTTAAGGGCTGATTCTGAGGCCAGAGTGCTATTTAGGACATCTGCCATTCTATAAGTCTGCTGTGCATCCCACTTCCCATGTTGGTTTGTTCTCTCCCTTTTTTATTCTATCAGTTAGTATTAGCAGACACTAGTCTTGTTTATGTGATCCATTATGAAGAACACTATGGAAGTTCCTCCAAAGTCTAGGAAAGTGGGAGATGGGATGGTTGCAGGTAGGATGGAGGTTATGGGGGGAAAAGCCACTATAATCTGAAAGTTGTACTTTGGAAATTTATATTTATTAAATAAAAGTTAAAAAAATAAAGAAAAAATTAAAATAGAAAAGATGTTATAATGATTGTAAATGTAGACACCAAGAAACTTGAAAATTCAAAAGAATGAATAAATTTCTAAACACATATCACTAAAATTGAACCAATGAAGGCTTAAAAATGCTAAAGATCATATCAATAATTTAATCACAGTCAGCCAACAAAGATCTCAGGACCAAAAGCTTTGGTATTATATTCGACTAAACATATAAGAAAGACTTACTACATTATTCTTAAACTATTTCTGAAAAATTAAAGGGAGGGAACCTTTAAACTTCATTCTTCAGGACTAACCTTGCCTGGATTGTGAGACGAGGTACACCAACCACAGCAACATGAACGACAACCACAAACAATAACAAAATAAAACTATTCCAGCATCCCTGGTGAAAATAAATGTAAATATTCTCAGCAAAATACTAGAAAAATCATAGTCAACAACTTAGCAAAAGATCATTCATCATGATCTAATGAGATTTATCCAAGAGATACAGAGAGAGTTATATATATGCAAATCAATAAATGTTTTATATACATATAACAGAATTAAAGATAAAGTTCATATAATCACCTCAATAGATGATAAAAATGATGAAATTAAACATTTGTTCATAATAAAAATTTTGGATAAGATAGAATGAACATGTCTCAACATAATAAAGGTTAGGGTTATATGACAAATCCACAACCAACAGCATATTGAATGGGGAGAAGAGAAAGAAATAAAAGGTATGCAAATAAGAAATGAGGAAATTAAATTATTCCTGTTTGCAGATGAAATGATTTTTTATAGAGAAACTTGAAGGCTCCACCAAAGACTAATATAACTAAAAAACAAATTCAGAAAAGTTGCAACACAGAAAGTGCAGTAGCATTTTTAAACACCAACAACAGAAAAGAAATTATAAAAACTATATTAGTATTAATAGCTACAAAAAAAAACTTGGAATAACTGTAGCCAAAGGAAAGAAGGATCTCTACAAGGAAAATGACAAAACAATGAAATAAAAAAATTAATAAGACACACAAGAAAGACCTACATGTTCATGTATTAGAAGAACTAATACTATTAAAATGTCCATACTCCTCAAAGTTATTTACAGATTCAATGCAGTCCTCAAAATAGCAATGGTATTCTTCACAGAACTAGAAAAAAATAAGTCAAATTCATAAGGAAACAGAAATAGCCCTACTTTGCCAAAGCAATTTCAGGAAAAAAGTAAAAAGCTGGAGGCATCACAATACCAGATCTTAGAAATAACAGAGCAATTATAACCAAAACAGTGTGATACTAGCAAAGGAACAGATGTCAGCCAATTGAACAGAGATCCCAGAAATGAACATAGAAAACTACAGCCAACTGGTCTTTAACAAAGATGCCAAAACATATTTCAGAATGGATAGTATCTTCAATAAATTTTGCTGAGAAGATTGGATATGTATATGTAGGCAATTGAAACCTCTACCCTACCTTTCACGTTGTACAATAATCAACGTAAAGTGAATCAAAGATCTAAATACCTGAAAATATTAGAAGAAAACATAGGGAACCTCTTCAAAACATTGGCACAGTCAATGAGAGTTTAGAGTTTAGATAAGATCCCATAAGCACAGGCAACAAAAAGAAAAATAGACAAATACAATTATATCAAACTAAGAAAAGAAACAACCAATAGAGTGATGAGACAATAGACTGAATGGGAAAAAATATTTGTAAATTCTCATCTGACAAGAGATTAATATCCAGACTACAAAAGGAACTCAAAAAGCTCAACAAAAACAAATTCAGTGAAGAAACTGACAAAGCATGTGAAAACACATTTCTCCAAAGAGAGAAACACAATTGTCAACAAATACATGGGGGAAAAAAATGTTCAGTATCACCAGCAATCAGGGAAATGCAAATCAAAACCACAATAAGGCATCATCTTACTTCAGTTAGAATGGCTATTATCAAAACTGTATCAATCAACAAAGGCTTCCAAGAATGGGGAAAAAGGGAAATGTTGAGGAAAATGCAAATTCACACATTTGTGATGAAGAACTCTACGGAATTTCCTCAAAAGTCTAGAACTACATCTACCATATCTGCCATATGACCTAGCTATCCCACTTCTGGATGTATCTTTTAAAAGGTCAATTTTATGGTATATGAATGATGTCTCAATAAAGCTGTTATTTATAAATTGAGTAAGAATAAGGAAATGTATATATAAATAAGTTTTATCCTAGGGTCTTTATTTTGGCAAATCAGTATCTTATTTTTATCAGTACTCTAATAAGACAAGAATATTATCAAACTTAAATTATATTTACAGAAGAGAATATATAAAACTGCAGTTAATTTATACTTAAAATAATCTCTTTCCTAACAATTTAGATATAAAAACACTTACATTAACACCAAAAATTGCTAATGAAAATGTAGCAACTTTGCCCAAACTTGCAAACAACCAAAATATCTAAATGAATGCATATTCAAACAGTAGTATATTCACATATGAGATGTTAAACACAAATAAACCACTAACACATACTTCAGAAATGGATTAATCTGAAACATACTACAGTAATAAAAGTCGATAGAGTTTCATTTATGTGGTACTTTGGAAAAGGAAAAATTAAGGAGAGAAGACATGTCAGTGGTTACCAAGGGCCAGAGATGCAGGCTATGGTTGAGTAAAACAGCACAGGGGAACTTTGGAGTGACAGAACTGGCATGATCTTGATTGTAATGGCAATTACAAAACTATATTGGTTTGTCAAAGCTTAATCAAGCAACAAAAGAAAAAATATACAAATTCAATTATATCAATCTAAGAAATTTCTTCATGACAAAGAAAACATTCAACAGAGTGATGAAGGGGCCTAAGCTTCCACCTGTGGCACAGGAATCCGATATGAGTGCCAGTTCAAGTCCCAGCTGCTCCTCATTCTATTCGGCTCTCTGCTTACAGCCTGGGAAAGCAGTGGAAGATGGTCTGAGTACTTGGGCCACTGCACCTGCATGGGAGATCCAGAGGAAACTCCTAGCACCTAGCTTCGGATCAGTCCAGCTCCCACCACTGCTGTCATTTAGGGAATGAACCAGAGGATGGAAGATCTCACTCACTCTCCTAACTCTCTCAAATAAATAAAAACTTCAAAAAAAAAAAAAATAGAGTGATGAAACAACTAACAGAATGGGAAAAATATTTGCAAATTCTCACCTAACAAGGGATTAAAGTAAAAAAAAAAAACTTACCTTTCAAAAGATGAATAGTCTTGTATGTTAATTATACCTTAATAAATCTGACTAAAACGAATAAATGATAGAAACAGGTAGATAGGTAAAGAGATAAGGGTTTTTTATGCTTGTTCAGTTTTTTCCCACATAGCCTGTATTTGTTAATATGTGTAAAAATTTCTAAAAAATGCAATTAAGCTATCTTCATTTTCATAATTAAATTCATCTTGTCAATGGTAGACATCTCTGAGAAGAAAAGAAATGGGTCTATGTTTATGAAGAGTAGACACTATTTTGGAGAACGGAAAGAACTGGGTATTTCAAGGCATCCAATGAGCAAGCTGCCGAGAGACCACTACAGACACAAACGGTTGCACTGTGACCCTCTCTGCAAACTTGTATTTTATAATTAATGTAAAGTCCTACATGGGGCTGCACCCTGAACATGGAGAACAGAAGCTGGGGTATTACTACTTTTTTTCTCCTCTACCCTGGCCTTCTTCTGAGGATGTAATTTCTGCCTCTCTCATAAACATTTCTAGAACCTTCTTTCTAATCAGTTATTTGTGCCCACAACCTGGAATTAATATCACCTGCTTATCTTCAGATATGGCCGTATGCAAGGAGCTCATCTGTCTCATTCTCCAGCTTCATGTACAGAAATAACCTTTGTACGTAAACGAAGCAAAAGGAATCTGTAGGGATTAATAACTGATAAAGATAGGAATGTAATTTCCAGAAAGCCCCGCAAGGCAAGGGTGAGCAAAATAACATTAAAATAAAGATAACTTCAAAACAACAACATTCTTTTAAAAAGCGTGCTTGGAGGAGGCTGTAGGATGAAGGCTCATTCATCATCCCACTACTCATCAGCTTATGAAAAATTATGGTATTAAAAAGGCCCACTGTCTCTTGTAGATATAAAGTCAGAAAATCAATTTGTGAATCATGGCATGTAATGGTAAGTACTAACAATGAGGCACTTCTAATGGCATGGGGGAAGCAGGAAGCTTTGGATCAAAGTAACGTTTTTATTTAGAGTTCAGAGTGAGTCTTAAATTTACAAACTCCAGGAATTTTTCTTTTAGTCCTTATGTAGGGAAGACTTTTCTTTTAATGAAACAGCTCTCTCAAGTAAAATTTGGAAGCCAAAATTAGTCATTTTTACCTTACATCAAAAATATACCTTTTAGAGTACTCACCTGTTAATACCTAAGGCATGAAATTTGTGCAAAATGAATTGACCAATTGTTTCACAAAAAAAATGTTCCCAGTCAACTGATGATTTGAAAACTGGTAATTTTGAGCTGACATTTCCAAATATTACCTATTTTGCAGCTTTCATATTTCTTTCTATAATTGCCATTTTAACTTTTCCTTTGACATATCATATTTGGGCATTATAGTTCTGTATTATGCGAGTTGGAGAAACACTGTATACATAAATGATGAAATATAACATATCCATACAATGCAATGATGATGTAATAAAGTATTCAGTGAAAGAGCCAGTTACCCTATTAATTCATAAATTGCATAATTTATTTGATGAAATTAATTGGAAGACCCTAATAAAGATTTTGGTTCTAAAGGAACAGAATTTGTAAGGATGAGTTTTCTAAAGGGGTTCTGGGATTTGGGGAATTAGTTCTCTAATTTGATTAAAAATACTGATGACTATTTCAGCATGGTACATACAAACTGTTTCTAAAGATGTAAAATATCTGCACTAAAAATTCCTAATCTAATACTTGTAAGAAGTAATGGCCAGGATGATTTTGTAAATGATGACTTTACAATCCCCACAATTACATGACTCATACCCCAGTAAATCTTTTTATGCATCTACATCTATCTTATTGGTTGTGTTTTTCTGCAGAACCCTAATATGCTTTATTTAAAATTTCTAGCAGATCTGAAAGTGAGATTGCCTGATCTTCTGGAAAGCAACACATGTTTGATATTACAGGTACTCAAGCTAATGAAAAGAAAAGGAAATAAGATATGTGTCAAGGGAAATTTCTATTCTGTTCCCTCTAGTACACTGCCCCCAGAGATATTCATTTGGCAGGTTTACATTTGTCAAAATTGATAGTTTCAGTAAGTCCGGGAGATTATATGCCATTACTTAGAGTTTATTAGGAAAATCCAATTACTTACAAAAGTAACTTTAAGCATCTGTTCCTCACACAATATTTCTACAGAACCTCTTCTATACCAAAGTGCAACTTCATAAAAAGGTGTCACAAGAGACATCAAACTCCAGATTTCCTTATCAGATCATTCTGAAATCACTGAGTCCCAAGATAAAACCCCAACTATACTCGGCAACTTTGGAATCTCAGTTCAGATTCTTCACTGTTACAATGACTAAGAGCCTCTTTTCCAAGCAGGAGATCCTTCTTGACTTCCCTTTTTCCTATTGCACTTGTCAGTGCAAATATACGGAATATCAGTTATCTGGAATTCATTCCTTCTATGTCAACACTCTTGGACTTTAAGCTTTCTGTGATTTATAGCCATAGAAAATTACAAACCATCAAAGGAACAGATTTTTAAGCTAAAAAGATAACCATTTCTCTACTCAACCTTTTACTAAATCAAATGTGTGGATTTTCCACTCCAAGCAAGCTTCCAATTCTCTTCAAATATCAGGTTGATGATTATAGGATTTAATTCTGATCCTAACTTCTCAGAGTTTGCACACAACCCCTAGAATAACTGCTCAACTCACAAGATCACCATCACTTCAGACCCAGTCCAGATTATACTCTATAGCCAGACCAACTAGCTATAAAGCGGGGGTTCCTGCAGTCCCTGTATCATGTTCAATAATTTGCTATAATGACTTAAAATTCAAATATATTTATTATAACTTTGTTTATAAAGCTTATTGCAAAGAACACAGATCACAGCCAGGTGAAGAATATAGGATGAGGTTTTCAGGGAAACTCATGGACCTTCTCTCCCTGCCCAGGTACCCTGCCATCATAGTACTTCCATGTTCTTGGCTGACTCATGTTCATTACATTGTTTAGGGATTTGTATGGGGCTTCATCATATAGACATGATTGATTATTAACTGTATCTCAAATTCTTTCCTCCTTAGATGATAGGGAGAGTGAGATTGAAAAGTCCAAGCTTCTTTCTAATCATGGCTTGGTCTTTCTGGTGAGCATTCTCATCCTAAAATTATATGGGGCCACTAAGGCATCTCATTAGTATGCAGCTACATGCTCATTTGTCTGGATATTCCAAGCATCTTAAAAATCTATCAGCCGGCGCCACGGCTCACTAGGCTAATCCTACACCTTGCGGCGCTGCCACACCGGGTTCTAGTCCCAGTCAGGGCACCGTATTCTGTCCCGGTTGCTCCTCTTCCAGGCCAGCTCTATGCTGTGGCCAGGGAGTGCAGTGGAGGATGGCCCAAGTACTTGGGCCCTGCACCCCATGGGAGACCAGGATAAGTACCTGGCTCCTGCCTTCGGATCAGCGTGGTGCGCCGGCCACAGCGCGCTGGCCACGGTGGCCATTGGAGGGTGAACCAATGGCTAAAGGAAGACCTTTCTCTCTGTCTCTCTCTCACACTGTCTACTCTGCCTGTCCAAAAAAAAAAAAAAAAATCTTGCTATCAGTAATTAGGGAAGACCCAATCATATAAAAAATGATGCACCCATCTAGGAAACAGGATTGAATATCCTAACAAAAGATGGTCCTCTCACCCCCTCACTGAGACAAGGTTTTAGAAACTGTATCAGGAACAGGAGCAGAAACTAAATATATGTTTCTTTAAAATAAAATATTCAAGAGGCAGAGAGGTGGATGGACAGCTCCCATTTGCTCACAATGCAGTCAGAATCTAGGAGCCAGCAATACTACAAGGTTTTTCATATGGGTGAAAGTGGAACCATACACTGAGCCATCACTTACTGCCTCACAGAGTGAGCACTAGCAGTAAGCTAGAATAAGGCATCAGAGCCTGATTATATTCAGGCATTCTAATACAGGATACATATGTCACAACTGCCATATGCCACACTCCTGTCCCATATTTCTTATTACATCACAAATGTAAATGCCTGGAGTTGAGCCCACGTAGTCTTATTTATCTGAAGGAGTAATCTGGTTTTGATATATTTTTAAAAGATTTATTTATTTGAAAGGCAGAGAGAGAAAGGTCTTCCATCTGCTGGTTCACTCCCCAAAGGGCCACAACAGTTGGAGCTGCGGCAATCCAAAGCCAGGAGCTTCTTCTGGGTCTCCCACATGGGTGCATGGTCCCAAGGACTTGGGCCATCTTCTACTACTCTCCCAGGCCACATCAGAGAGCTGGATCGGAAGTGGAGGGGTCATGCCTTGAACCAGCACCTATGTGGGATGCTGGCATTGCAGGCAGCAGCTTTACCCACTACACCTAAGCGCCAGCCCCTTGATACATTTTTAAAGCAACTTAGAACATTATAATATGAAATGATTATTGGAAACTACTGTTCTAGAATATATTTTCTAAAATGTTGATGTACAATAAAACCCCTATAGATCTTATTAAGATGAAGATTCAGTAGATTTGAGAGTGTAAGCTTTTGCATTTCTGAAAAGCTTCTAGCTCATGCTGATACTACCCTTCTGTCCACCACATTGTGAACTGCAAGATTCTGCAGAGACTGTTTGTGAACTTGATGGGAACAATAGAAAAGGTTATCATTCCAAGCCATGTAGAGTAAAACCTTGTCTGTGTTTACTGCACACTGACAGGCAGCTGGCTTAGTGGCGCTTAAGTACAGTGAAGGCACAACCATGTATACTTGCTCATTCTTCCAGGAACACCACTTCTGTTCCTCCCCCATCACCATTCATGCTCCTGTCCAAGAGATTAAATAAAGACCCAGGGGGCCAGCGCTTTGGCGCAGTGGGTAAAAGCCCTGGCTTGAAGCACGAGCATCCCATATGGGTGCCGGTTCTAGTCCCAGCTGCTGCTCTTCTGATCCATCTCTCTGCTGTGGCCTGGGAAAGCAGTAGGAAGATGGCCCAAGTCCTTGGGCTCCTGCACCCACTTGGGAGAACCGGAAGAAGCTCCTGGTTCCTGGCTTCAGATTGGCGAAGCTCCAGCTGTTGTGGCCATTGGGGAGTGAACCAGTGGATGGAAGACCTTTCTGTCTCTACCTCTCTCTGTAACTCTGTCTTTCAAATAAATAAATAAATAAATCCTTTTTTTTGACAGAGTTAGACAGTGAGAGAGAGAGAGAGAGACAGAGAGAAAGGTCTTCCTTCCGTTGGTTCACTGCCCCCCAAATGGCCACTACAACCGGAGCTATGCCGATCCGAAGCCAGGAGCCAGGTGCCTCCTCCTGGTCTCCCATGCAGGTGCATGGTCCAAGGACTTGGGCCATCCTCCACTGCCTTCCCAGGCCACAGCAGAGAGCTGGACTGGAAGAAGAACAACCGGGACAGAACCGGTGCCCCAACCAGGACTAGAACCCAGAGTACCAGCGCTGCAGGTGGAGGATTAGCATAGTGAGCCATGGCACCAGCCAATAAATAAATCTTAAAAAAAATAAAAAGACCCTCCCAGCCCCCACTTCATCAAAGCAGATTTTTACAAATCTAGCTTCTTAATTCAGCTGAGCTATGATCAGTCACATCATTCAGCTATACTTTGCACTTGTGCTATTCTAAACTGTTATTTATTTTTATAGCATAAGAAAATACTCTGATACAAATGAGACTGGGATTGGAGAACGGAAAGAATTTGTCAAGTTGAACCACAGGTTATACAAAAAATACATAATGGGTCAGTCAAGTCCTGATTGTAAGGGCCCCGTCAGAGTTTTTGGAATGTATATATATCTGCACCTATGTGTGTATGTGTGTGTGTTATGCATTCATTACAACAAAGTTTTGACTTTAAAGTCATGGGATATATAAATTAAAAAATTGAAGTTACCAAATTTTATTAGGTGAATTTCATGCCAAAATTCTTAGAATATTGACATAATGCATTAGTTCAAAATAATAATTATATTTTCTATCCATTTTGATAAAGGTAAAGGAGTTATGTTTTATTGTTTTCTGACTTTATGTTCTAAAATTAAATTATATATCTTTTTGTGTTATTGAAATACAGGCAATATGAACACCCTTTTTTTCTATTTTCTTTAATAATGAAAAATCAACTGAGATTTTAAACTAATAATGTTAACCAAGCATATCTGAAGGACACACGATCAAATTTTGAAAGTCTTTAGAAATATTAAAGTGGATGTTTTAAGCCATTTGGTCTGATAGAACAAAACACCATAGACTAAGAGGCTTATAAGCAACAAATTTTTGCACAGTTCTGGAAGCAGGAAGTTCATGATCAAGATGCAAGAACATACAAGGTCTGGGGAGATCTGGTTCCTCACCACTTCCACACTGTAACCACACGTGGCAAAAGTGGACAGGGTCTCTCAGGCCTCTGTTTCATGAGGGCCAAAGACCCCATCCCTAATACCATCACCTTAGGGGTTTAGATTTCAACCTAGGAATTGTGGGTAGATGGAAACATTCAGACTACAGAATGTGCTGTGTCCATTTAAAGTTGCTAATTATGTAGCTATTGCTTCCTTATTTCTACCTCAGATTCTCAATTTCTTTTTTTTTTTTTTTTTTTTTTTTTTTTTTTTTTTTTTTTTTTTTTTTTGACAGGCAGAGTGGACAGTGAGAGAGAGAGACAGAGAGAGAAAGGTCTTCCTTTTGCCGCTGGTTCACCCTCCAATGGCCGCCGCCGCAGCCGGCGCACCGCGCTGATCCTGGCAGGAGCCAGGAGCCAGGTGCTTTTCCTGGTCTCCCATGGGGTGCAGGGCCCAAGCACCTGGGCCATCCTCCACTGCACTCCCTGGCCATAGCAGAGAGCTGGCCTGGAAGAGGGGCAACCGGGACAGAATCCGGCGCCCCAACCGGGACTAGAACCCGGTGTGCCGGCGCCGCAAGGTGGAGGATTAGCCTATTGAGCCACGGCGCCGGCTCAGATTCTCAATTTCAAGCAGTTTTCTTTCAGCGCTCATACCCTATTTAAACCAATAATAAAATTCAGCCCTTAGGTACCTAGCAATGTCAAAGGCCTGTGGGGAAATAAACTGCTTAAAACCATTTTCTATTATTACTATTTTCCTTAGATTGTGTAACTATGAAATAACATTAATGCTCTAGATACCTTTGAAATGTTATCTTTAGTACAATTTTTTTTTCTAAAACATGGTTCCTTGCTCTTGTTCTCATGGTATGTGAAAAGATAAGAGCAGATGTCTCCTCAAAAGTAAAACAGCAGAAGAGGGAAGAGGATAATCAGAGATTTTCAGAACCTAAAATGCATTTATTTCTCTGCTAATCTGCTCTGCGAAAGAATACACAAAATAGATTTCAGCACTTCAATTTACTCTCTTGTTTCTCTAAACAGTCACCTACCCTCTCTTCTCACTTCCTCATGGTCCATCCTTTGTGTCTTATAAGCTTCTCCTTACATAGCAAAAAAGAAATCCTTTATGAACCACGTTATTGAAAAACATATGAAGATTTTATCTGCAGCAAAATTATGATACCTGGGTTCTTCTCTTGTGACAACTTATAGACTAGCTTTCAATCCAAACAGAATACAAATAACTAAATTGAACTTAGATACTCTGGGTAAAAAACAAGGACAGTTACTGAGACCAATAAAATGTAGTACTGTGATCCATGCTTACCTGCAAGGCAACATGACTAAAAGAATTGGGAATGGGGCTTCTGTTTTGGTGTAGTAGGTAAAGCCACTACCTGTGCCACCAGCACCCCATATGGGTGCCAGTTCATGTCTGGCTGCTATTCTTCTAATCCAGCTCCCTGACAATGACCTGGAAAAAGCAGTGGAATACGGCCCAAGTATTTGGGCCCTGCCACCCACGTGGAAGACCCATATGAAGCTTCTGATTTCAGCCTAGCCCAGCCTTAGCCTTGGCGGCCACCTGGGGTGTACACCAATGGACTGAAGATCTCTCTCTCTGATTTTCAAATAAATAAATCTTAAAAAATTTGGAATGAAGCAAGCACAGTGGTGGAAGGGCCTAGTTGCTGCAAAGAAGACATCTTTCAGAGAATACTCATGTGTATAGGCAAGTAAAATCTCAAGGGCTGTATTTGTGACTAATTGTGTAACAGGCTATTTTAATTTCTACAGTGTGGAAAGTATAAAGCATTCCAACAATGGAATTTAATGTAGTTTTTCTTCTTTTTGTGTACCCATGCTGTTTATTGCTAAATAATAGTCTGAACATCATGCTGAATAAGTGTCTTTTTAAAAAATTCACCATGTAAAGTTAATCTACTCTGAAATCATTTTGGTAAACGTCCCTAAAAATGTGTAGTTAGAATTCTTCAGAGTGTAGGATTTCATTCTTTTCGTGGTTGAATAATATTCTATAGTTTATTTTCTTTATCTAGTCATTAGTTGATAGACATCAAAGTTGATTCCATATATTTTCAATTATGAACTGGGACCCTACGAACAGCCGTGCAGGTATCTCTTTCACATACTGACTTCACTTAATTTGTATATACCCAGACAAATCACACATTCTCTTCTATGGGGAAGTGAATATAGAGACTAAGCATAAGAACTGTATGGATGTCGTATTATTTAGTATATAGACATTTACACGACACTATACTCTTCTTCCCTCTCAGACAATTGTCATGAATCTTATGTTAATACCTCTGTTTAAGAAAAAGTTTATATGTGTAGGTATATAATTTCTACCTATGAAGTGAATATGAAAAATGTTAAATTTAAAGTTTTAAATATAAAGAATGCATCTAAAAACCAGCTGAGTTAATAAGAGAATACTCTGGATGAATGTATACAACAGATTCATGATTCTAGGTTCCATTTGAATTGTATTTACAAACTGGTAGAGAAGATGTTGTCCTCAGACACCATTAGTTATGACTGTGACCCTCTTAAGTTTATCATTAAAAGAGCCACTCAAGCAAATACACAGGATTATTTGGTATAACAATGATTACTGGAACATCCTATGTAATATTTCCAAGTTGAACAGTAGTACCAAATAAAACTGCAGACAGAAGTGAAGCAGTGTATTAACTATTATCATGTGGAAACAATAAACAACTTAATTCTTTTTTGAAAGCACTATTTGGTGTGGTGTCTTTAATAAAAACAAGGTCTTAAAGTAGCCCTACTTTGGAAATTTGATTCACAAAACTTGCACCTTAATACTATAAAAGGGCAGCAATGCATAGTGATCAGGTGGAGGTCAGTAAGGAAAGTCACGCACTAACAACCCGTGTAGGAAAGGACACCTGACTTTACATTATGATCAGGATGCGATTTTTGTGACTGAGTGAACAAGCAGAGAGGCAGTTTGGCTCAGTTAATGGTCCTTACCCCATACCCATGTCTCTTTGGCCTCTAATGTTGTCTTCTCCCAGTGTAACTCTCAGGTCAACTAAGTGAATTCGTATGGCCAAAGGGATGTTAACCATCATGCAAGCAGAGGATATGCGCTTTTATTTCTACGTGCAGTTGGATTTATCTGCTCATATACTCCTGCCTTTCCATGAGCACACAACAAAAGCAACTAGAATTTGAGGAATAAATAAAAAACAAGTGAGGTCTTTCTGAATGAGCCAAGAGCCAGACAACCTTTCAATACATGAGAACTCTGTCCCCAAAATCAGCAACTTTCAATCTACTGAAGAGACAAATGTAAGCCCAGAACAGATACCCCACTACTCTGCAGACTCATGAATTTTGAGTTTGGGTGAAGTGATTGCTTTAGCTTGAGATAACAGATTGTAAATAAGTTGGTAAGAAAGTAAAGAACCACTCATATGCTAATGACTCAGATCCATAGCTCTGTATCCATCTCTCTACTGCACTTCTCTTAAGCCTAAGACATCAATAATATTTTTATGTTGATAAAAATGTAGGTCAGCATTATGAAACAGGGTAACCCATCATCTATGACAATGGAATCCCATATCAGATCTCCAGTTTGAGTCCCAGCTGCTCCACTTCTGATCCAGCTCTCTGCTAAGGTGCCTGGAAAAGCAGATGGCCTGAGTACTTGGGCTTCTGCCACCCACATGGGAGATCTGGATGAAGTTCATAGCTTCTAGCTTCAGCCTAGCCACACCCAGCTTTGAGGCCATTTGAGGAGTGAACCAATGGATGTGAAGGCTTGAATGTCCTCTCTATAACTCTGCCTTTCAATTAAACAAATAGATCTGTTTTTAAAAAATGATAGCAAAATCTGTTGAACAGTTGAACACTGTTATGCATTTCTATGAAATGTTAAAATTAATATATATACTAATTCCTGGCTGGCGCCACGGCTCACTTGGCTAATCCTCTGCCTGTGGTGCAGGCACCCCGGGTTCTAGTCCCGGTCGGTGCGCCAGATTCTGTCCCGGTTGCTCCTCTTCCAGTCCAGCTCTCTGCTGTAGCCAGGGAAGGAAGTGAAGGATGGCCCAAGTGCTTGGGCCCTGCACCCACATAGGAGTCCAGGAGGAAGCATCTGGCTCCTGGCTTCGGATGGGTGCAGCGTGACAGCTATAGCGGCCATTTGTGGGGTGAACCAATAGAAGGAAGACCTTTCTCTCTGTCTCTCTGTCTAACTCTGCCTGTCAAAAAAAATTATATACTAATTCTTTACAAAGTAGGAAACTGAGGCTTCTACAAGGCAAGTACTTTTCCAAGTACCCCACCCCAGCTAGTAAGCAATACATCTAAGACCCTAACACAGGAAATTTTGGTTCAGTTTATGGAACTTATTCACTAGATTTTGCACTCCTTTATGTTGACACCTATTGGCCAGAATATCCAGAGGATAGGTCATTGTCAACCTGTGAGCAGATCCCTGAACACACTGTTTCTTATGGTTTTGTTTCTTTGAAATTTCTGATCACTCTATTT
This sequence comes from Oryctolagus cuniculus, assembly GCF_051225735.1. Lineage (NCBI taxonomy): Eukaryota > Metazoa > Chordata > Mammalia > Lagomorpha > Leporidae > Oryctolagus > Oryctolagus cuniculus. The sequence continues at coordinate 74,640,857 of NC_142869.1, forward strand.
GGAATATGTTTACTCCACCTTGCTGATCACCTTTTACAGGCTTCAGAACTGCTTAGGCTTTGCTTCCTGTTTGAAGACTTTCAAGAACCATATTTACCATTGCCCAAATCTCCATCCCACCACTTCAGGCAGCCAGGATTGGGCACGTCTCTTTTAGGGTTCTTATCACATTGTATGCTATCTTTGGTTTCCTTGCCTGTCTCTCTGAACTGGATTAAGAACAGAGCGCAAGTAAATGCCTTGTTAATCATGATTTTTCAGCATCTGGCCTATGGAAGATATTCAAAAAATACAATTTGGATAAAAGAATAAATGCATGACACATTTCCTTTATCTTTCCTAGTCAGCCTTGGAACAAAACTCATTTGACTAATGAGATTTTAGAAAGGAGTTCTAGGAAGGAAGAAGGAAGCATTTATTTATTTATTTTTTATTTTTTTATTTTTGACAGGCAGAGTGGACAGTGAGAGAGAGAGACAGAGAGAAAGGTCTTCCTTTCCGTTGGTTCACCCTCCAATGGCCGCCACGGCCGGCGTGCTGCAACCAGCGCACTGCACCGATCCTTTTATTTAATGAATATGAATTTCCAAAGTACAGCTTATGGATTACAATGGCATCCCCCCACATAACTTCCCTCCCCTTTCACTCTCCCTCCCCCCTTCCATTCACATCAAGATTCATTTTCAATTCTCTTTATATACAGAAGATCAGTTTAGCATATATTAAGTAAAGATTTCAATAGTTTGCACCCACATAGAAACACAAAGTGAAAAATACTGTTTGAGTACTAGTTATAGCATTAAATCTCAATGGACAGCACACTAAGGACAGAGATCCTACATGAGGAGTAAGTGCACAGTGACTCCTGTTCTTGACTTAACAAATTGACACTCTTGTTTATGGCATCAGTAATCACCGTAGGCTCTTGTCATGAGTTGCCGAGGCTATGGAAGCCTTTTGAGTTCACCGACTCTGATCATATTTAGAAAAGGTCGTAGTCAAAGTGGAAGTTCTCTCCTCCCTTCAGAGAAAGGCACCTCCTTCTTTGATGACCTGTTCTTTCCACTGGATCTCACTCGCAGAGATCTTTCATTTAGGTTTTTTTTTCCCCCCAGAGTGTCTTGGCTTTCCATGCCTGAAATACTCTCATGGGCTCTTCAGCCGGATCTGCATGCCTTAAAGGCTGATTCTGAGGCCAGAGTGCTGTTTAGGACATCTGCCATTCTATGAGTCTGCTGTGTATCTCACTTCCCATGTTGGATCATTCTCTCTCTTTTTGATTCTATCAGTTAGTATTTTCATACACTAGTCTTGTTTATGTGCTCCCTTTGGCTCTTAGTCCTATCATTATGATCAATTGTGAACAGAAATTGATCACTGGGACTAGTGAGATGGCATTGGTACATGCCACCTTGATGGGATTGAATCCCCAGGTATGTTTCTAACTCTACCATTTGAGGTAAGTCAGCTTGAGCATGTCCCGAATTGCACATCTCTTCCCTCTCTTATTCCCACTATTATATTTAACAGCGATCACTTTTCAGTTAAGTTTCAACACTTAAGAATAACTGTGTATGGATTACAGTATTCAACCAAAAGTATTAAGTAGAACAAACAAAAAAAATACTAAGAGGGATAATGTATTAAGTTGTTGATCATTTAGTTACCATTTTCATTCTAATGTTAAGTGTGAAAGGTTGAAAAAGGCAAAGAAGATTCTAGTGAAATCCTCCTTTACCACTCTAAAGATGGTTCCTTTTTATTTACTTATTTATTTATTTATTTATTTTTTGGACAGACAGAGTGGACAGTGAGAGATAGAGAGAAAGGTCTACCTTTTTTCTGTTGGTTCACCCCTCAATGGTTGCCATGGCCAGCACGCTGTGGCCAGCACACTGCACTGATCCGAAGCCAGCAGCCAAGTGCTTCTCCTGGTCTCCCATGCGGGTGCAGGGCCCAAGCACTTGGGCCATCCTCCACTGCCCTCCCGGGCCACAGCAGAGAGCTGGACTGGAAGAGGAGCAACCGGGACAGAATCCGGCGTCCCGACTGGGACTAGAACCCGGGGTGCCGGCGCCACAGGCAGAAGATTAGCCTAGTGAGCCACGGCGCCAGCCAAGATGGTTCTTTCTTAAATAAAAATTCTAGAAAAATTCTAATCCTACATTAAGAGTTTATGATGACTGTGTGTACTATTCTTTATAGGTACAAACAGAAAAATTTAAACATAGCCTTGTTTGACACATGATGTGTAATTACTCTATTTCCCATTTTTTAATCCATAAATGATTCTTTACAACAATAAAGCATGATAAGCTCTTTCCTTTTATACAAAACCACATACAAACAGTACATTTTGCTTATTGAATAGTCAGTCTCATTCAAAAATGCCTAGAACATTTATATATTGACAATGCCATGTATTATCAGGAAACAAAAGCAGCTAAAATGTCATTTTGAAAACCAATGCAACAAATAAGAGGATTATCGTCAGCTCTTTCTTTACTCTGACACAATAATATTCAATAACAAACTTGGAACATATAAATCAGGCATTCACTGTGAGGCTTCCCCAGATGCTGGGCTCTTCAGAAGTCCCAACAGAGAGCACAACCCAACCATGTTGTTATTGTAAGTAAAACTAACAATCACTTAAAGGAAACTGGTCCAAATAGTCACTGCGTTATCATGCAGCACAGAATCATTTGCTGAATTCAAAATATGGAAAGAGGAATGAGCAATTATTTAAACATATCTTTTGAGTAATAATGCTATTTTAGGTATATATGGATATGTGCATGTGTATATTAATGGTTGTATTTTATTCTAAACATGGGGGATGCTTTTCCATTTATATTTATACTTACGTATAGCAACTGTTGCCATTCTATGAACCCTATAAGTTAGGTTAAATACCACCTCACCATGTGAATAAAAAGTAATCAACAAACAGTTGAATTCCCATAGGAACACAGTGCTTGATCTTTCACAGGTAGCATTTGTCTTCTACTGCTGACAGGCAATGCCTTAAGTAACAGTAACATTAATTTTTTGTCCTGAAGTAAGGCCAGCAAAAGAACTATCTTGAAAAGAGGACATAACACTGTGTGCTCTTCAAACTGTACTGTGTAGGTCTGCCCTAATTAAGACTAACCCTATACATAAATATCACTAATGCTCATGTTCTATGTATCTTGTGTTCAGCAAGTATCTAATGAAGTTGTTCAAATAAACACATCAAAATACCAGACTTATAGAGAAAAATTTTAATGTAATGTGACTTTGTCTTTGAGAATCCTCATTATTGAGGCTTTTACAAAAGAGTATAACTGTTGATGTTAAATCAATGTTACCATGGACTTTAATATCCTGACTTCATTTCCTACGCTTACTAAATATAGTACTAAGGCAGAAATATACCCTAATATTTTGAGAAATAGAATTCTTCTATATATGGTATTGAAGTGGGGCAAGCAAATTTCAGTAAAGTGAGTCTTCTAAATCTAAATCTGAAATGTATACAACTTGTATAATAAAATTTTAAAAAGAAGCAACATGCAACCCTATGTTTAACCAGATATTTCATTGTACAGAATTTCCCATCAAATGTGTACACAGGGCAAAATCATACTAAATGAGTCATCTTCCTATGGCTAAGCAGAGGCTAGTAGAAAAAAATGATAGTTTTAGACTAGTGAGCAATTGTTTTAAAAGTCCCATCTGCACCACTTGGAAGCTACATGACCTCAACCTTTTTGAAATCTCATAAAATGTTCAGAAAATTTAACAAGATTGCATTTCATTCATATAAAATACATATTCATATATGTATTTATTCATACAAAGCAGGCATAAGAGTCAATTCTCTCCCCTTATTACCACTTTCTTCACCTTCCATGTAATCAATTGGAATATATCTACCCTTTTCAGTGAAATTTATATCCAATTTATGTGTGTGTATGTGCATTTTCAAGTATCCAATTTTGAATACAGACATTTTACCAGCTTCAGTAAGATTTCAGAATTGAGTCTTATTGTTATTTCATGTTTATATCACTGGGAGTTGTGCCAGATTGAGGCTGGCAGGGGCAGACATACTTGGAACTTATATTCCAGTGCGTGGAAAATCCTCACTGTGAATTAAGGGAAATCTGTTAAAACCGAAGAACCTTGTAATTTGAAGCATGGCAGATATGTTTGTGGTTAAGAATGAAGGTTCTTGGCCTGGTGCTGTGGTGCAGCAGCAGGTTAAAACCCTGACCTGAAGAGCCAGCATCCCATATGGGCGCCGGTTCTAGTCCCGGCTGCTCCTCTTCCGATCCAGCTCTCTGCTGTGGCCTGGGAAAGCAGTGGAGGGTGGTCCAAGTCCTTGGGTCCATGTACCCACATGGGAGGCCTGAAAGAAGCTCCTGGCTCCTGGCTTCAGATCAGCACAGCCCTGGCCGTTGCAGCCATCTGAGGAGTGAACCAGAAAGAGACCTCTCTGTCTACCTCTTTAACTCATCTTTAAAAGAAGTAAAATAAATCTTAAAAATAGAATGAAGGCTCTGAATTCAAACTGCTGATGATGAAGCCTCAAGTCTTCCAGCTGTTAGCCATGACTCAGAGCAAGCTTCCTCTCTGTACCCCAGATGGATGAGATTTGTAGTTACTTCACAGGATAAGAATTAAACTAGGGGGTTTCCAAAATGGTGGAATACCAACAGGATGGTGTGATTTATGCAAAGTGAAATGAATATTTTAAAAAGGAGAACAAATATACTCTCAAGATAAAGCTGTGAGACAGCCAGGGTGGGAGGCCCCACCAGTGCAGTGAAGGCAGTCCAGACCCGTGCTGGGAGAGCAAAAACACAACAGAAGACCTGCTGAGGTGGACCTGGGGAGAAGGACGTCAGCCCCAGCAATCAGGTAAGAGGGCACTCCACAGGTCTATGGCACTGCTGATACAATGTTGGGGAGAGCTTAGTGAACTGCTTTTAGAGTTCCACGTGGATCTCCCGTGACAGCAGGTGACCAATGCCCAGAGGTGGAAAAGCAGACACCTGTGGCCAGCGGTGGGGAGAGCTGACGCCCTTTTTGGACACAGACAGGGGCAGCTGCTTCAGCTCCTGTGCCATTTGCACAGTGCTGGGTGCCCAACAACAGGAGGGGAGGGGAAGCATCAGGTGCGGGACTCTCTTTTTTTTTTTTTTTTTTTTTTGACAGGCAGAGTGGACAGTGAGAGAGAGAGACAGAGAGAAACGTCTTCCTTTGCCGTTGGTTCACCCTCCAATGGCCGCCGTGGCCGGCGCGCTGCGGCCGGCGCACCGCACTGATCCGATGGCAGGAGCCAGGAGCCAGGTGCTTTTCCTGGTCTCCCATGGGGTGCAGGGCCCAAGCACCTGGGCCTTCCTCCACTGCACTCCCTGGCCACAGCAGAGGGCTGGCCTGGAAGAGGGGCAACCGGGACAGAATCCGGCGCCCCGACCGGGACTAGAACCCGGTGTGCCGGCGCCGCTAGGCGGAGGATTAGCCTAGTGAGCCGCGGCGCCGGCCCAGGTGCGGGACTCTCCAACATGCCCAGCACAACTGAGAAGCAAGTGAGGCTGCAGCAGGTGGGTACTTTGTACGACTGCAAACCACAGATCTAACCAGAGGAAAAAATTTCTACAAATGTCAAACAATAAAGGAAAAAATTCAAAAACACAGAATAAGGAAGACAATATGAGCCCCAGCCACGAAGGAACACTACAACTTTTTTTTTTTTTTTTTGAGACAGGCAGAATTAGAGAGAGAGAAAGGTCTTCCTTCTATTGGTTCACCCCCAAATGGCTGCTATGGCTGGCGTGCTGTGCTGATCCAAAGCCAGAAGCCAGGTGCTTCCTCCTGGTATCCCATGTGCGTGCAGGGCCCAAGCACTGCCTTCCCGGGCCACAGCAGAGACCTGGACTGGAAGAGGAACAACCAGGACAGAATCCAGCGCCCCGACCAGGACTAGAACCCAGGGTACTGGCACCGCGGGTGGAGGATTAGCCTAGTGAGCTGCGGCGCCGGCCATACTACAACATTTCAACATTAAAATGTGAAGAGGAAGAGATTGAGGAAATCCCAGAAATGGAATTCAATAAACTAATCATTGGATTACTCAGAAGCAATTTCATTAACTAAAGAAAACTATACATCATATGAGTGAAAAATTATCCCCATGAAATTCAGATCTTAAAGAGAATACAATGAAATATTAGAAATGAAGAATTCAATAGATCAAATAAAAATGCAATAGAAAGTCTTAAAAATAGAGTTGGTGAGGCAAAAAAGAAGAACATCCAAGCTAGAGAAATCTCTAGAAATTTTACAGTCAGACAAAAACACCAAGAAGAAATTAAAAAACTAAAAGACAAAGCGTGTAAGATGGCAGTATAGCAGCAAGATGTGCTGAGTCGCACAGAGAGAGACTGAAGAATATAGGGGACAGTCAGGCGATGGTTCCACGGAAGATTGGTGCGGAGTGGCACAGGAGTACACCAGAATGCCGAGACCACACCAGGGAAGGCAGAGATGCCTGAACTGCAGAAAGAGAAAACAAAAGAACCAGAGGGAGGATAGCAGCTGCCACAACCACCCCACTGCACCTGCCACTGAAGCTGACCCACCACAGCCACCCCACCATACCCACTGCACTCTGGGAGGGACAGGGCAAACACAAGCATGGATGAATGGGTAAGCAAAGCAAAGCAAAGTGAATAGTGCTTGCTGCTATAAGGGGGAAGAGGGCACAATTCTGGGGGATGAAGAGAGATTGAACATGCCACGATCCTTCGGTGTCACCCCCCTCACACACACACAACCAGAGCTGCAGTGGGCGGAGAGCAGCCATCATGTTTGTTTACATCTGGGAGTGAAAGAGGGCAGGCTGTGCTTTTGCCTCCCTAACGCGAACTTCAGTGGCAGGGACCACCCCTCCCAAGGAACAAGGATCACAGTGGTTCGGAGTGACTCCTCCCTCATCACACAGAGGGCACAGTGGTGGGGGTGGGGGTTGGGGTGGGAGGGGCTGAGCTACAGAGGCCCAGGTGCTCTTGGGTGCACAAAGGAACAGGGAGACTGGCCCCAGGGGGAGGGACTTAGTACCTCAAAGACCAAGTACCAGCCCACTCAAGTACCCACCTCCCTCAGTTACCAGAAATAAACAAGCATCAGAAGGTGGAGCTGCCTGCTTACACTGGCAGTCGGCATAGACCCATAGCAGCCCATAGCAGAGGGAAATCAACTTAAAAATTACGCCAAAAAGAAACCAAACAGAAATGCTGAAGAACAAAGGAAAAATCCTGAATGAGAATATAGAAGAACCTATGAACTCACCAATGGAGCAGGCTACACTGTCCATAATAGAGGCTGAAGAATTTCAAGTCATGCCAGAAAAAGAATTCAGAAAATTAATAATCAGATTACCTAAAAGCAATGAGAAACAGATTCAAGATCTGAATGAAAAGCACTCCCAGGAATAGAGATCCTAAATAGAAGCCAGAATGAAATACTGGAAATGAAAAACTCAATCCATCAGGCTGGTGCTGTGGCTCACTTGGTTAATCCTCCGCCTGTGGCGCTGGCATCCCATATGGGAATCAGAGTCTAGTTCCATTTGCTCCTCTTCCAGTCCAGCTCTCTGCTGTGGCCCAGGAGGGCAGTGGAGGATGGCCCAAGTGCTTGGGTCCCTGCACCTGCATTGGAGACCAGGAGGAGGTACCTGGCTCCTGGCTTTGGATTGGCACAGTGCACCAGCCGTAGTGGCCACTTGGGGGGTGAACCAATGGAAGGAAGACCTTTCTGTCTCTCTCTCACTGTCTAACTCTGCCTGTCAAATTAACAACAACAACAAAAAAACCTCAATTGATCAAATAAGTACCATGGAATCCCTCAGAAATCAAACAGATGAAATAGAAGAGCAGATATCAGAACTTGAAGATAAACTTCCAAAAATGCAGTCAGATCAAACATAGGTAGAAGAAGTTAGAAAATTAAATCACGGTTGGAGACTTTCAAGATTCAATCAATCATTGTAACATCCGGATAATAGGAGTCCCTGAGGGTGTGGAAAGAGAACAGATTAGAAGGCATTTTCAATGAAATAATAACAGAAACAACCAAATTCAACAAATACACAGGAGTTTGAATAAATATGACCAGAAAAGGAATTCACCACCACACATTGTGGCAACTCTCAGCTCAGTGACACAACGAATAAATCCTAAAATGTGCCAGAGAGAAGGGACACATTAGATTCAGAGGTAATTCAATCAGATTGACCCCGGAATTCTCATCGCAAACCCTACAAGCAAGGAGACAATGGAGTTATATATTCCAAGTTTTAAAAGATAAAGGCTGCCAACCGAGGATAATGTACCTGAAAAGCTATCATTCATGAATGAAGAGGAAATAAAGACTTTCCATGAAAAACAGAAGCTGAAAGAATTTGTATCTTTGCATCCAGCCCTACAGCAGTGGCTCAAGGATGTGCTGCATGCAGAAACACAACAAGAAATTCACTACAAAAGAATGTAGAAAATGACCCAACTAAAATACAAATACCAAAATACATAAACAGCTCTTCTTAAGAAACATGATAGGAAAAAGACAGTATTTAACAATAGTCGCACTGAATGTAAGTGGTCTCAACTCTACAAAGACACAGACTAGCTGAATGGATTAAGAAAGAAATTGAAACAGTAATAAACACGCTACCGAAAAAGAAGAGCCCGGGACCAGACGGCTTCACTGCTAAATTCTACCAGACATTTAAAGATCAAGTAATTCCAGTTCTCAAATTATTCAAAATGATTGAAGGGGAGGGAATCCTCCAAAATGCTTTCTATGAAGCCAATATCACCTTAATTCCTAAACCCGGAAAAGACACAACAGAGAAAGAAAACTATAGACCTATCTCCCTGATGAACATCGATGCAAATATACTCAATGAAATCCTGGCCAACCAAATCCAACTACACATCAGAATGATCATTCATCTGGACAAAATGGGATTTATCCCTGGTATGTAGGGATGGTTCAACATTCGAAAATCAATCAATGTGATACATCACATTAACAAATTGAGAAACAAAAATCATATAATTATCTCAATAGATGCAGAGAAAGCATTTGACAAAATATAACACCCTTTCATGATGAAACCTTAAGCAAATTGGGTTTAGAAGGAACATTCCTCAACACAATTAAGGTGATTTATGACAAACCCATGGCCAGCATTATATTGAATGGCAAAACGTTGGAGGCATTTCCATTGAAATCTGGCACCAGACAGGGATGTCCACTCTCACCATTGCTATTCAACATAGTCCTAGAAGTTTTAGCCAGAGCCATCAGGCAAGAAAAATAAATTAAAGCAATACATATGGGAAAGGAGGAAGTCAAACTATCCCTATGTTCAGATGACATGATTCTATATATAGGAGATCCAAAAGATTCCTCTAAGAGACTATTGGAACTTATAGAAGAGTTTGGCAAAATAGCAGGATACAATGTCAATGCACAGAAATCAACAGCCTTTGTATACACACACAATGCCGAGGCCAAGAAAGAACTTCTAAGATCAATCCCATTCACAATAGCCACAAAAACAATCAAATGCTCAGGATCTCTAGCCATTGTCCAAAAACAATCTTTGGAATAAATTTAACCAAGGATGCCAAAGAGCTTTATGACGAAATTACAAAATATTGAAGAACTAGAAGAAGACACAATAAAGGAAAAATCTGCCATGTTCAAGGATTGGAAGAATTAATATAATCAAAATGTCCATTCTTCTGAAAGGAATTTACAAGTTCAATGCCATACTAATCAAAATACCAAAGACATTCTTCACAGACCTAGAAAAAATGACGCTGGAATTCATATGGAGGAACAGGAGACTGAAATGCTAAAGCAATCCTATACACTAAAAACAAAGCCGGAGGCATCAAAATTTCAGACTTCAAGACATACTACAGGGCAGTTGTAATCAAAACAGCACGGTACTGGAATAAAAACAGATGATAGGCCAAGGGAACAAAATAGAAACACTGGAAACTAATCAAAACATCTGTAACCAACTCATATTCAACAAAGAAGCTAAAATCAACCTCTGGAACAGGAACAGCCTCTTCAACAAATGGTGCTGGAAAACTGGATGTCCACATGTCGAGGTATGAAAGAAGACCCCTATCTTACACCATAATCAAAAATCCACTCAAAATGAATTAAAAGATCTAAATCTACCAGGGGATTCCAATTCAATCCCATCAAGGTGGCATGTACCAATGCCATCTCACTAGTCCCAGTGATCAATTTCTGTTCACAATTGATCATAATGATAGGACTAAGAACCAAAGGGATCACCTAAACAAGAATAGTGTCTGCAAATACTAACTGATAGAATAAAAAAGGGAGACAACGATCCAACATGGGAAGTGAGATACACAGCAGACCCATAGAATGTCAGATGTCCTAAACAGCACTCTGGCCTCAGAATCAGCCCTTAAGGCACACAGATCCAGCTGAAAAGCCCATGAGAGTATTTCAGGCATGGAAAGCCAAGACACTCTGGGGGAAAAAAAAACCTAAATGAAAGATCTCTGCGAGTGAGATCCCAGTGGAAAGAACGGGTCATCAAAGAAGGAGGTACCTTTCTCTGAAGGGAGGAGAGAACTTCCACTTTGACTACGACCTTTTCTAAATTTGATCAGAGTCGGTGAACTCAGGGGGCTTCCATAGCCTTGGCAGCTCATGACAAGAGCCTAGGGTGATTACTGATGCCATAAACAAGAGTGTCAATTTGTTAAGTCAACAACAGGAGTCACTGTGCACTTACTCCTCATGTAGGATCTTTGTCCTTAGTGTGCTGTATTGAGATTTAATGCTATAACTAGTACTCAAACAGTATTTTTCACTTTATGTTTCTGTGTGGGAGCAAACTGTTGAAATCTTTACTTAATATATGCTAAACTGATCTTCTGTATATAAAGAGAATTGAAAATGAATCTTGATGTGAATGGAAGGGGAGAGGGAGTAGGAAAGGGGAGGGTTGCGGGTTGGAGGGACGTTATGGGGGGGAAGCCATTGTAATCCATAAGCTGTACTTTGGAAATTTATATTCATTAAATAAAAGTTAAAAAAAAAAAAAGATCTAAATCTATGCCATGACACCATCAAATTAATCGAGAGCATAGGGGAAACCCTTCAAGACACTTGAACAGGCAGAGAAATCCTGGAAAAGACCCTGGAAGCACAGGCAGTCAAAGCCAAAATGAAAAACTGGAATTACCTCAAATTGAGAATTTTGTTTACAGCAAAAGAAACAATAAAGAAAGTGAAGTAGCAATCGACAAAATGAGAGAAATTTGCAAACTAAACAACTGATAAAGGATGAACAACCAGAATCTACAAAATGATCAAGAAACTCCACAGCAACAAAACAACCCAATAAAAATATGAGCCAAGGACCTTAACAGACATTTTCAAAAGAGGAAATCCAAATGGCCAACAGACATACGAAAAAATGCTCAGGATCTCTAGCCATCAGGGAAATGCAAATCAAAACCATAATGAGGTTTCATATCACCCCAGTTAGAATGGCTCACATACAGAAATCAACAAACAAATGCCGGAGAGGATGTGGGGAAAAGGGCACCCTAACCCACTGCTGGTGGGAATGTAAACAGGTAAAGCCACTATGGAAAACAGCATAGAGATATCTCAAAAACCTGAATATAGACCTAACATATAACCCAAACATTTCACTACTGGGGATTTACCCAAAGGAAATGAAATCAGTAAACAAATGAACTATCTGCACCTCCATGTTTATCACAGCTCAATTCACAATAGCTACGACATGGAAGCAACCTAAATGTCCACCAACTGAAGACTGGATAAAGAAATTGTGGGATATGTACAATATGGAATACTACACAGCAGTAAAAAATGATTAAAATCTAGTCCTTTGCAACAAAATGGAGCAAGCTGGAAAACCTCATACTTAGTGAGTGAAATAACACAGTTCCAAAAAGACAAACACCATATGTTCTCCCTGATTTGGGAGAATTAATAGCACAGTTAAATGAAAACTATAGAAGTGAAGTAGTCACTTTTAGAGTTAAAGTCCTCAAGAATCCTTGACCTGATTGTCGAGAGATAGTTAACCACTGTTTCTTTTTACTGTGTATATCCTTTTTGTTTTGTCGGTTTTTTTCCTCTGTTCTTTCTCTCTCTCTCATCTCTCTACTTCACACTATATGCTAAACTCTATGTAACAGAGTTGATTGCATGTATTTTAAAACAATTGTAAAAAGACCCCAGTTAAAAAACAAGGGAGGGAATAAGAGATGGAAGAGGTGGTCTAAAACTGTAAAACAGCATAGTTCTGCATACAGGCATATAGACTTACTTCTCAGGGTACAGCCTAAGAACTAATCATGGGGCTCCAAACACAGAAGAATCGGTGCTATAAACACCATCTTCACTGTTACAATGATCATATTAAATGTTAAAGGCAACAGATAGACCAGTCTCAGTTTAAAAGGGATGACATAAATAACATCAAGTACCTGGTAAAAATAATAGAATTAAAAAAGGAAGGAAGGACCAACATGGGAAACAATCCACACAGCAGACTCCTAGAATGACTTTCGCAGTAAATAACACTGAACTCAGAATCAACCCATAAGGCTTCCTGGTCAGGCTGAAAGGCCTGCAAGAGCATTTCAGGCATGGAAAGACAAGACTCTGTGGGGAAAAAAAATCCTACATGGAGGATCTCCGTGAGACCTCACAGGAAAGGAAGGGTTATCAAAGGAAGGGTTATCTTCTCTGAAGGGAGAGGAGAACATTCTCTTTGCTTATGGCCGTGTCCAAATACTGTCAGAGTCTATGGTCACAAAAGGCCTCCATAGCCCTGGCAGCCCACAACAAGAGCCTTGGATGATCACTGACATCAAAAAAGAGTTTTAATTGTTAAAGGAACAACAGTAGTCACTGTGCACTTGCTCCCTAGGTAAGACCTCTGTCCCTATTGAATTGCAATAAGAGAATTGACTGCAAATTCTCTCCCCAAACTGTACTCTATATGTTGTGTGTGGCTGTGGGGGCAAATTGTTGAAATCTATGATTAGCATAGAGTTGGTCCTCTATATATAAAGACATACTAAAAGTGATCCATAATTAAGAACGTGGTGGGAGATGGAATGGGAGGTGGGATGGGATTGGGGTGGGGGGTATGGGGAAAAGAACCACTGTGTTCCTAAAGTTGTATCCATGTAAAAATGCATTCATTAAATAAAAAAAAAGTTACCCAACAGGTCCATACACATAAATACATGTACATTTTAGGTAATTCTTCATTTTGCTGCCAAAGGGAACTTCTAATGCATCTACCTGGTAATATAAAAATATTAAATACATTCTATAGCAATTATTCCAAATTTCCTAGTGGGATAGAAAAGATGCTCTGGTATCTCTGTTGGGTCTTCCTTATTTTCCTTTCTGGATGAGCAAGTGTCAGGTTGTGGCTGAAACTGCTGTTGAAGGCAGTGGTGGAACTCCTCCCCCTGAATACCTACTTATGTATCTAATTGCAGTGGATTCAAATAGCCCTGATGTTTCAGTCAAAGCAGACACCCACTTACCAAGTTAATTATGCTTCCACAAAGCACATCCCTATAAAAGAAGGTTGTTAGATTGTTTTCTTTATGTAATTTCTCTAAAGAAGTGAGCCTCTCACTTTATTCATCAGATGTGACATAGTCACCTTGAATTCTCTGGCTAACTTGCAAAATTATAGGGAATTAATTATGTTGGGGTATGGGAGAGTGACAGAGTGTTTTTAAGGACAATGGAGGAGTCTTTTTTACTTTTATACCTGCAAAATTGATTTGTCTGTAGCAAGTGCTCTTCAAAACTGGATCTTTAAAAATGCTAAAGATTGGAAGCAATGTCTATCTACACTTTTTTGTACTTGTATTTCACGTGTGTAATTTTTTTATGTCTCTTCATTTTAATATATCAAGTCATTTAATTAGGATATATTATCAGTGGGAAAATAAAACTTACTAATTTATATTGAAAAAAAAGAAAAGGAAACTAAAAAACATTGTTGGAGATCTACAGAATACTATCAAAAGACCCAGCATATGAGTCTTAAGGGTTCCTGAAGGTGTGGAAATGGAAAAAAAGATTAGAAGACCTTTTCAGTGAAATAGAACACTTCCTTAATTTGAAGAGAGAAAGGGACATCCAAGAACAGGAAGAAGATAGAACTCCCAATAGGCATGATCAGAAAAGATCTTCATCATGATATGTTGTAGTCAAACTCTCCACAGTAAAACATAAAGAAAAAAGTCTAAAATTTGCACAATAAAAATGCCAGGTTACTTTCAGAGGATCCCCAATTAGACTTACAGCAGACGTATCATCAGAACTGCTACAGGATAGCAGAGAATGGCAAGATTTAGTCCAAATCTCAATAGAAAAAAAAAAAAAAAACTTGTCAACCCAGAAAACTGTATCCTGCAAACCTCTTTTTGAATAAAGGTGCAATAAACACCTTCCATAACAAACAGAAATTGAAAGAATTTTTCACAATCATCCAGCCGTAAGTATGTGCTACACACAGAAATACAGAAACATGGTCATCACTATCAAAGAAAGTGAAGGTAGAAAATTTCCAAGTAAAAGTACAAAGGAATTCCAAAGTAAAAAATAGGAATAACTAAGGAACAATGGCAGGGCAAAACCATTACTTATCAATAGTCACCTTGAATGTAAATGGCCTCAGCTCTCCAATTAAAAACACAGACTGACTGAATGGATTAAAAGACAAAACCCATCTTTTTACTGCCTACAAGAAACACAACAAAACTCAGACTGAAAATGAAATGATGGAAAAAGATATTCCACGCTAACAGAAACTTAAAAAAAAAAGCTGGTGTGGCCATCCTAATATCAGACAAAATAGACTTTAACATAAAAACTGTTAAGAGACAAAGAGGCACAATATAATGATTAGGGATCTATTCAACAGAAGAAGTGACTACAATAAATGTATATGCACTGAATTAGGGAGCACCTGGCTATATAAAAGAAATGCTAATGAATCTAGAGGGAGACCAAGACTCAAACACAACAGTAACAGATCATGACAGTGAAATAAGCCAGACCTAAAAAGACAAAAATCAAGTTTTCTGATTTGTGGTAGCTAATATTTAGAGGACACAGTTATTTTATTCTCAAACTTGATTTAAAATAAAGCACAGAAAACTTTTGGGCAAAAGTAAGGCAAAACAATATGATGTTTTGGAACACATGGATATATGATATACATTCCAACAGAATGTGGAAGATGCTACCTCTGCCCACTTCTTGCTTGGTGTAACTCTAGAAAGGGAGACATGACAAATTCATCTGGACATGGAGCACAATTCCCATGTGTTCTTAGTAAAGAGTACAGCATTAGGTTGTTGTATCTATCTGAAACTAGTCTCCAAAAATTACAATTTATGTTACTTTCATCACACAGTGTTTTGAAAAATAAGGACTATTTTGAGTGGAAATTATATGTGATACTAATAAGTGTATGTGTGCTAGGTTTGTAAAACTCCATCTCTTGTACTGATTTTAAGTCATCCACGTTATCTGGACCTGCATCCTTCTCTTTATTTGTATCACTCTTCATGTTACTCACTGTACTCCTGTCACTCCAACCTCCTTTTTGTTCTTGCAGTATTGCTAGAATCCTCTAACTTAAGACCTTTGCAGTAGCCATTTTCCTCTACTGAGAACACTTTCCTCCCTGTATTATTTTAGCCTTTATAATCTACCTTCACCAGTAGAATGTAAGCTCTAGAAGACAAGAAGTTTTGCTGTTTCTATTACAGCTCTTACCATACAGAGACTAGCACACAGAGACTACCCAATGAATATTTCATGTTTGGTATTAGCAAGTGAGTAAATGAGGGACATGTTTGTGTTTATAAAGACTTTAAGCCAAAAAACAGACAATGTCTTAGGATAAAGGTGCAACATGACAAGTCACTTGCTTTTTGTCTTGTTTTTCTGAAGAACAACCACATTACCCACACCTCTTTGCATAGTGATGCTTGAGTATAGCTGGGGAGATGAACAAATCTAAGGAATCAGGAGCTATAAAAACGTACAAACCTCACAAACACAAATAATTCACATACAGATTTTCTATATGCCTATAAAGATTATTTTTAAAAAAATCTTGATACTGAGATCTGCTTTTGCTGTATTGATTTTATAAGTTGAATTTCCAAGGAAACTATTCCTCACTCTATATGCAGGCCAATTTCTTTAAAAATAAGAAATTTGAAGGTGTCATTTGGAAATCTGTTTTTAAGATATTCATCTGTGCTTTTCATTAAACATATTTCACTTGGATTACATAGGTCCAGGTGATTAAAGATAAAATTATAATGACATTTATATAACTATACTATACCCATGTATTTATGTTATTCATGTATTTTTTTCATTTTATTCTCATAGCTTACCACGTCAGGAATCACAGGCATCTCATTTCTTTAAGATTTATTTCATTTATTTGAAAGAGCGAGAGAGAGGCAGTGACAGAGAGAAAGAGAGGCAGCGACAGAGAGAAAGAGGCAGCGACAGAGAGAGGGGGTCTTCCATTCACTGGGTCACTCCCCAAATGGCCACAACAAGTGGGGCTGGGTAACGCTGAAGCCAGAAGCTTCTTCTGGGTCTCTCGGGGGTGCAGGGCCCCAAGGACTTGGGCCATCCTCTGCTGCTTTCCCAGTCACATTAGCAGAGAGCTGGATCGGAAGTGGAGCAGCCAGGACTTGAACCAGTACCCATGTGAGATGCTAGTGCTGCAGGCCAGGGCTTTAACCCATTGCACCACAGCACCAGCCTCTTACTCCTATTTCACACATAAGGAAACTAAAGCCAGAAGAGATTGCATACTTTACTAAATTAGAAAATGAGCTAGGAATAGAAGATATACACATGACTTCTGGGCCAGTACTTGTTCTTCCATTCCAAAACACATTCCTTAAATAGCTCTTAGTAAGCCAGTGGTATTTCCAGCAAAGAATCATAAAGCTTGAAGCTAGTAATCATGTTCTCATCAGAAAATACATTTGTAGCTAATCAGTCTCAGTGGCCATAGCCTCTTCCTTTGCAGATTTAGAAAGCAACCCCTTATAAATTGCTTGTTTGCCCTGTATTTCATAAAAGGAAGTATCAGAACTCCATGCATACACCATACAACATTTCAAATTACAGAGCTCAGTATGGGTCTCAAGACATGTATAATACAAGCGAGTTAGGAGAAAAATCCATGACTAGAAACAAAGTGAAAGACAATCTTTCATTCCATAAAGTTGTTTTTGTTTTTTCTTTCTACAAGTATAATGGTCTATTATGGTATGTCCCATAAGGTGTGAGTTTTTCAAATTACACATAATTCCAGCAGCTATGGCCTTTACAGCAATTCAGATTTAAATTTTACAGGATCATTACTCACTTCGGCCAGTCTAGCTATGGATCTCCTACTACATTATTTATGCATTGGAATTACCAACACTGTCAACAAGAACACATCAGCCAGATATCTGAATAAGGATTTTTGATTGTGTAGTATATGAAATTCCAACTAAAGTATATATCTCCAATGGTAAGTTTTTGTTTATATTTTTCAAACTAAAACTAAATGGAATGCATTTTTATATGTCAATTTAATTTCTACAGTTTATATAACCAAGGTGGTATCCAAACCAGGTCTATTAATTTATATGCAGGTCACTTAGACACAGAAAAAACACGTTTCAGCCGCTCTATATTGGCACACAGCTTCATAAAAATTGACAAGCTAGGACAGAACTGAGATCTACAGAGTTCAGAAATTTGCCTTTGATAATCAAATCACCTAAAGCAGGGCAAGGATTGTCTTCTAAAAGGGAAAAATAAAAAGATACAAACTACTCAATGAGGACATTCAGTGTCCTTCTTAGATTAAGTGTTGCTTAAGGATTTTTAAAACACTGTCCTCTAAAACAGACACATAGTGAATCAAATAGAAAACTTTGTGATAGAACAGTGCTCTCAGAGAAGCAAGGCAGACTTAGAACCAGTTCAGGCAGAAACAGTAACCAAACCAGTCCTGAAGGCCCCAAAGCTAACTAGTCTCAAGTTAGGAAAAGTGCCTTCACATATTCCACTTGACTTCATATCGACCACTAACTTCAGGAGCTCATGATTAGAGAGGAATACAGAGGTTTCCTGAAATTTAGCTGAAGTATTTAGGTTCTTCTCGGGCTAATAGATCTAATTTGTTAATCCTCTCCAAGCAGTTCCACCTTGGCCATATTGTGCTCCGTGGAGAAAGGCATTAACCTTCTCAGAATCTTAAATCCTCACAAGTATTCTTACCAGATATAAGATATCGGAAATTGTGTCTGACATTATGAACACTTAAATATGTTGACCTTCTTTTAAAGATTTATTTGAAAGTAAGAGTTACAGAAAGGGAGAAGAAGAGAGATAAATATATAGAGATCGATTGATTGATCTTCCATCCGTGGGTTCACTCCCCAAATGGCAGCAATGACCAGAGCTAGGCCAGGCCAATGCCAGGAGCCAGGAGATCCCTCCAGGACTCCCACATTGGTGCCGGGGCCCAAGGACTTGAGCTGTCCTCCACTGCTTTTCCAAGCATGCTACCAGGGAGCTGGATCAGAAGTAGAGAAGCTAAGACTCGAACTAGCACCCATAAGGGATGCCAGCACTTTAGGCCATGGCTAAATCCACTGTGCCACAGTGCTGGCCATGTGGCTTTTGTTTAAATTGTGCAATAATGACTTTCCAAGAAGTTACTTTTCAAGTAATGGAAAATTATACTTGCAATAAGTATTTCTGTAATATTGATAATAATATTTGTTATAATTCCTATATGGGCACCCATTATTTTATTTCAGTGCTAACTGCTTCCCTTTAAAAATATATTTTACTTATACAAGAGGCAGAGTGATAGGGGGAAGGGAAAAAGGGAGGAGAAAAAGGTAGGAGAGAGAGACAAAAGAGAAAGTGAGAGAGAGAGAAGAGAGACAGAGACATGGAGATCTTTCACCTGCTGGTTCACTACCCAAATGGCACAAGGCTAGGCAGGGCAGAGTGAAGCCAAAAACATGGAACTCTATCCAGGTCTCCCCCGTGGATGCAAGGTACCAATTACTTGGTCCAACTTCTGCTGGTTCTCCAGGCACATAAGCAGGGAGCTGGATCAGAAGCAGAGCAGCTAGGACACCAACTAGCTGTCCAATATGGGATTCCAATGTCGCAGGCAGCATAACCTGCTCTGCCACAATGCAGGCCCTACTAACCCCTTCCTTGAACTGCCTATTTGCATTTGCATTTGCGTCTTCCACCCACCCTATTTGGGCTTCAACTGGAAATCCCATTCTTAAGTACATCTCAAACTAAATTCTTAATTTCTTTACACTAACTCTCCCCAAATCAGTAAATTGTATTTGTTTACTTATTTACATTAAAAAACACAGAATTCATTCAGGATCCTTCCTATTTAATCTACAGACTACTTTTCATCCATTAGTCATCTTCATTCTGCTTCCAAAATTTATCTGAGATCTGACACTTGCCATTTCCTCTGCTGGTGTCATTTATTCCAAATCATTACCATCTTTGAATATAGCAAACACTTCCATTAATTTTTTTTCTGAATCTTCTTTGTTCTACATGATCTTTATTTTAACAAATGTTTATTAGGATTTTTTTTAAAAAATCAAAGCATATGCATTAAGATTATTTAAAAAAATCAAAGCATATTCATTAAAATAACTATATCCTAATAAATGGGCTGAAGCAAAGCCACCCAAAACATTAACAATGGCCTCATTATTCATCCTACTTCATTATATTTTTCAAATTTTGAATAATCCCAGTGGGCAGCAGTAAAGTAACCTAAATGGGTGGCAACATCCTATATTTGAGGGCCTACGTTGAAATCCTGGCTCTGCTCTTCATTCTGGCTTTAAAAGAAAAAATATTTATTTTATTTATCAGAAATGCAGAGCTACAAAGAGGGATGGAGGAGGGAGAGAGATCTTCCATCTGCTGGTTCACTCCCCAAGTGACTGCAATAGCCAGGGCTGGGCCACACCAAGCTCAGAGCCAGGAGCTTCCTCTGGGTCTCCCACGTGGGTGCAGGGACCCAAGGACCTGGGCCATACTCTGCTTCCCTCCCAGGCACATTAGCAGGGTACAAAATCAGAAGTAGAGCAATCAGGACTAGAACGGGTGCCCACATGGGAGTTACAGGCAATAGCCTCAACCGCTATGCCACCACACCAGCCCCCATTCTGGCTTCTTGCTAATGGGCATCCTGGGATCAGCAGGGACTTGGGTCTTTGACACCCTGTGGGAGACTGAGTTGAGTTCCTGCTTTATCCTAGTACAGCCCTGGCTATTGTAAGCAATATTATTATTATTGTGAGTGAAGCCATAGATGGGAGATATCTCAGTCTCTTACTCTTCTTGCCTTTCAAATGAAAATAATGATGCCAGAATTTATTTAAAAAACTGACAATCATTTTCTATTATATTTTTAACTAGAAAACTATTTTAGGAGAATAATTTTAGGGGTAGGCATTTGGTACAACAGTTAAGATATGCTTTGGATGCCCTCATCCCATATCAAAATGCCTGGTGTCATGTCCAGGCTCTGTTCCCATTCCAGTTTCCTGATAGTCTACATGCTGGAAGGCAGCAGGTGATGGTTCAAGTACTTGAGATTCTGTTACTCATATCAGAGACCTGAATTTGCTCCTGACTGCTGGCGTAAGTCTGGCCTATCCCCAGCTACTGTTGGCATTTGGGGAGTAAACCAACAGATAGAATATTTCTCTTTCACACTCTACTTCTGGTTCTCTTCTTTCAAATGGAGGAAAGCTTTTATATTTATATAAAGTGAACAGATTTCATATATTTCTTATATTGTTTTAAGAACATAATGACACTGGCCGGCGCCATGGCTCACTAGGCTAATCCTCCGCCTGTGGCGCCGGCACACCGGGTTCTAATCCTGGTCGGGGCGCCAGATTCTATCCTGGTTGCCCGTCTTCCAGGCCAGCTCTCTGCTGTGGCCCGGGAAGGCAGTGGAGGATGGCCCAAGTTCTTGGGCCCTGCACCCGCATGGGAGACCAGGAGAAGCATGGTGCACGCCGGCCTCAGTGGCCAAAAGAACATAAGGACACTTCCCACTCTCCTCCTTCCCATATTTTTCTTCATTTCGCTATACTATACTTTCAATTTATTTTGTAATCACAAGCTTAATCCTCCACTAAAGAATTCAACAAGTAGAAAGTAGAAAGATCATTGTTCCTCATGAGATAATATATTGAGTACAGAAAAAGTTGAGAGTGAAACTGGCATCTAGAGATTTGAGACAAACTTTAAAAAATAATTTTATTAAAATAAAACTGAATACATAAATAGGTTACAATAGTAGGAAATAGATCATACAGATAAAAAAAAAAGCGAAAATGAAACATTTGACTTGGACTGAGCTTTAGACAAAACTGACCTAATAGACATATACCAGTCATTCCATACATTAGCAGAAAAATACATGTTTCTCAAATATAAACTGAACTTCCCAGGATAGATCATGTTAGTCTACAAAACAAGTATAAGCAAATTTAAGATAAAAAACATTTTTTTAACTTTCTCAAACCACAATCATAATGAGAAATAATAAAAGGTATTTTGGTAAATTCACAAGTGTGCAAATTATACAGCATGCTCCTAAACAAATGGATCAAAGCAAGTTAAAGAGGACATTTCAAAACACCTTGAGACAAAAATTTAAATACAACATACTGAATCTTATTGAAACAGAAAAAAATCCTTACAAGTAATCTTATAGCAATAAATGTCTGAGAAAAAATATCCAAATATCTAACCTAATGTTACATCTAAAAAAAAAAAAAAAGAAATGAAACTAGAAAAAGAACAAACTACTTATGTCCAAAGCTAGTAGAAGGAGGAAAATAAATTCAGAGCAGAAATAGAGACTGGAAAAAATTTTTAAAAAATCAATTAAACTTGATGTGGATGTTTTCAAAAAGGACAAATGTCAACAAGCCTTCAGCTAGACTAAGATGTGGCAAACTTAGAAATGAAAGGGAAGACAATTACAACTGCTACTACAGAAATACAAAGGATAGTAAGAGACTACTATGGAACAACTATATCCCAACAAATTGGACAACCTGAAAGACATGAATAATATCCTAGACACATACAGTCTACCATGACTGAATTCATAACAAAATAGAAAATTTCTAGAGACTAACAGCAAGGAGATTTAATTAGAAATATAAAGTTTCACTTTAAAGAACAGCTCAGGACCTGATGGCTTACTGCTGAATTCTACCAAAGATTGGGAAAATAAAATAAAACCAGTCCAGCTCAAACTCTTCTCAAAAATTGAAGTGAAGGGTTTATTTCCGAAGTTATTTTACAATGCCAGCATTACCCTGATGGCAAGGGCCAGAAAATGGCACCACAAGGAAAGAAACAGGCCAATATCTTTAATGCACCCAACAAAATACTAGCAAACTGAATTCAATGGAACATGAAAAGGATCATTTACCATGATCAGATGCTGAATTCTGAGTTGTAAGGATGGTTCAACATACCCAAATCAATAAATGGGATTTACCATATTAACAGAATGAAGAACTATTTGATGATTTCCATAGTTGCAGAAAAGGTATTAAAGAAAACTCAAAATCTTTCAGGGTAAGAATTCTCAACAAACTAGGTACAGAAGGAATTTAGCACAACAGAACAAAAGATCATATACAGTATGCTTAAGGACTACATAATATTCAATAGTGAAATATTTGAAAGCTTTAAGATCAAGAACACAACAAGCATGCCTACATTCACCACTTTTATTCACTACTGTAATGGAAGTCCTAGCCAGAAAAACTGAGTAGCAGAAAAATTAAAAGCATCCAAATATGAAGTCAAATTCTTTCTGTTTGCAAATGACATAATCTTCCATGTAGAAAAACCTGAAGATTCCATCCAAAACTGTAGAAGGTGGCTCAATAAGGTTATAAGGATACAAAAACCATACAAAAATTAGAACTTCTATACACTAGCAGTGAATTATTTGAAAAATCAAATTTTAAAAATCCAAATTGTTATAGCTGCAAAAGAAATAAAATACTTAATAAATTAAACCAAGGAGGTGAAAACTTTATACACTGTGAGCCTCAACACTGAAGAAAGAAATTGAAGATCACATGAATAAATGCATCTCTCACCAGAGCCAAAGGCTGTGCCAGCTGATCAGGTTTTGAATCTCCCAAACTATAAGCTATATAAGCCCTTCTTTTCAAGTAGCTTTTCTCTGGTATTTCATTACAATAACAAAATCTTGATACATGCAGATTAATTTATATTTATCCAAAGATGTGGATTCAAGATATCTTAGACCTGTACCCTGCATTAGATACATAATTATTATCTTTGAATTATAGATATGGCATAACTCCATTGAGGATTTACTCCATATAAGCATGAATGTTATCTTAAATTTTAACTCCAGAAACTTTTTTAAAAAAAGATTTGTTGAAATCTTTACTTAATGCATACTAAACTGATCCTCTGTAAAAAAAAAAAAAAAAAAAAAAAAAAAAAGAAAAGAAAAGAAACTATCAACTCCCAACTTGACTCTCACTGGGATTAAACATGACAATAGGTCTGATCTGATTTCATCATCATTAAAAAAAAAAATCATCTATTATTTTTCACTTTATGTTTCTGTGTGGGAGCAAACTGTTGAAATCCTTACTTAATGTATACTAAGCTGATCTTCTGTATATTAAGATAATCGAAAATGAATCTTGATGTGAATGGAAGGGGAGAGGGAGTGGGAAAGGGGAGGGTTGTGGGTGGGAGGGACGGTATGGGGGGGAAGCCATAGTAATCCATTATTCGTACTTTGGAAACGTATATTCATTAAATAAAAGTTAAAAAAAAAATAAAAAAAAAAGATTTATTTACTTTGAAGGTCAGTTACACAGGAGAGAAGGAGAGGTAGAAAGAGAGAACAAGAGGGAGATGTCTTTCACTTGCTGGTTCACTCTCCCAAATGGCCACAACAGCTGAAGCTGCACCAATCTGAAGCCAGGAGCTTACTCAAGGTCTCCTGCATGGGTGCAGGGGCCCAAGGTCTTGGGCCATCTTCTACTGCTTTCCCAGGCCATAGCAGAGAGCTGGATTGGAAGTGGAGCAACCAGGACTCAAACCAGCACCCATATGGGATGCTGGCACTGTAGGCAGCAGCTTTACCCGCTATGCCACAGCACCGGCCCCAGAAATTTCTGTTTTAACCCCCTTTAACTTATCTTCTTTGCATTTTTGCCATGAACAATGAACATGGGGCAGGTCTTGCGGCACAGAGCGTTATTAAGCCCTATTTAGGAGACTGATGGCTCAAGTGCTTGGGGCCCTGTCACCCTCATTCCTGGCTTCAGGCTTCAGCCTGGCCCAGCCTTTGGCTCTTATGGGCATTTAGGGAATGAACCCGCGGACATACAGTCTCTTTCTCTGTCTTGTTCTCCATCACTTTTTAAAACAATTTTTAACGTAAGTTTCATGTATTTCATATACACAGATTTAAGAATACAGTGATACTTCCCACCCTACCCTCACTCCTACCCACCCTCCAACCCTTCTTCCTCCTCTCTCCAATCCCATTCTTAATTTTTGTTACAAAGATCAACTTTCAGTTTACTTAATAATCATAAAGTTAACCCTATACTAAGTAGAAACACTTCAACAAATAGTATTTAAAAAAAAAACCACTCTTCATCAACAGTAGAGACAAGAGCTGTCAATAGTCATCAAATCTCAAAATTTCTATTTTACTCCAATACATTACATTCTAAGTACCCCATGAGTTAATCCAGATCAGGGAAAACATGATAGTGAAATAAGTCAGTCCCCAAAACACAGCTAAGTATAATAGTTTCCACATGCTTTCAAATAAATTTTTTTTAAAAATATGAACCAGAAATAATGAATTTTTCTGTATTTAGAAGAGTTAAGTTTCTGCAGTTTTTATTCTTCTGATATGCTCAGTGTTACAAATATTAATTTTGTGTATATCTATTTTAAATACATAAGCAGGATTATAAAAAACATTTAAAGGACAGCTTCAAAATTAGCTGGTATTTCTATCCAAGAGGTTATCTAAGGGAAATGGAAATGTCATTCAAAAGATGTTCCACAGGCTTGCTCTTCCAAAATAGTCTACTGTTCTTTTGTATTTAATCATAATTACAGCACTTTGATGAAAGATTTTTTTTACTTCTGCATTATTTGAGAATGCTTCTAACTAGTGTCTTGGGAATGTTGTGTTCTGGATTGATATAGTCATCTTTGACATTATTATAGGTTAAACTTGCATAAGGTAGTTTCATCATGATGATTTAAATACAAATTACTTGAAATCATGAATCTTAGTAAGATTTAAAGTCTATATTTATAAATACAGTTAATAAGTAAGATAAGTACTATATGCTGTTCACAGGTATCAGAGTATCCCCACTTTGAAAGCAAGATGCTTCTGTTCTTGGCGATATTAGCCTCAGTTTTCATATCCTTAAATTGTTTAACTAAATCTGATAAATATATTAAGAACATAAGTCTATACAGTATGAAATTATTAGTCACACCTTGCAATTTTAATTTTTTAAAGATTTTTAAATTTATTTGAAAGGCTGAATTACAGAGACAAGAGAGACAGACAGGGAGGTCTTCCATCTTCTGGTTCACTCCCCAAATGGCTGCAACAGCCAGGGCTGAGTCAGACCAAAGCCAAGAGCTTCTTCTGGGTCTCCCAAGTGGGTTCATGGGCCCAGAGACTTGGACCATCTTGCACTGCTTTCTCAGGCACATTAGCAGGGAGCTGGATCAGAAGTGGAGCAATTAGTTCTTGAAACAGCATCCATATGAGATGCTAGAGTCACAGGAGGAGGCTTAACCTGCTATGCCACAGTGCCCCTATTTAAATTCTTTACTCAATTTACTTCTTCATTTTTAGACCAATTTTTAAAAATTCTTGTTATAAACTTAATTTCAAAGTAGTTTTAAATTTAAGAAATAAAAATTGTGAAGTAATGAATTTCACTACCCATCTTCTTGTGTTGTTAAAAGCTTATGTTACTGTGATAGATTTGTCACCATAAGTAAACCACAACCAGCTTCAATTTTTTTAACTTTTATTTTTTTCATTAAAGTTTAGGTAACATTTTTAATTCACATTACACATAAATAAACATATCACTAAATAAAGACTTCAATGGCTAGAAAGTTAAAAGACCATAGTTCAGCAAGAATATAGACAAGGACTATAAATACAATGAAAAGAAGCTTATTTCATTTATATGTAGTAAATTAAACATAGTTATAGATCATTAAAACTACAGTAGTATATAATCCTTAATTTGTGTGACAAAGTTTTAAACAAAGCTTGATGAAACAAAGGAAAACTGGTAACAGGAGATTTTTTAATTTTTTAATTTTTTAATTTTTAGATCCCATATATTAGGGAGAACATGCTGGAAAAAAATATAGCAGAAACACTCCAAGATATCGGCACATGTGACAACTTCTTAGATAAGCCCCTTAAAGCACTAGAAACAAAAGTAAAACTTGACAAATTAGATTTATATAAAACTCAGAAGCTTGTATACAGTAAAGGAAACCATCAATAGTGTGAAGAGATATCTCATATAAGGAGAAAAGTATTTGAGTTACCTATCCGAAGATACAACTCAACAACAACAAAAACAATCCAGCAATTGTTGCTGTGGATTCATTCTGAGAGGAGAAGTGCAGTGAGGGCAAGAGGTGTGGAGTCACCACATAGACCCTGGGAGTCCAGTGAAAGCAGGACAGAGGTGAGCAGCCTGCAGACTCATTTATTTCATTTGGTACAGCAGCTTATATAGCCAAGGCAGCCAATCCAGTCAAGGGGCAGTCTATGCTCTAACCAATCACAGCCTGTTGCCAGGCAGTTTCTGAAGCCATCCAATCACAGCCTGTTTCCAGGCAGGCTCCATTGTCATGTGGTTTCCGAAGTCATCCAAACACAGCCTGTTGCCAGGCAGTTTCTGTTGCCAACAGCCAACTTGGCATGACCTTCTCATTCCACCACAAGCAACCAGTGAGCAAAGGACTTCTATAGAACAGTTCTCAAAAGAAAAACTAGAAATGGCAATAAATATATGGAAAAATGCTCAATGTCACTGGCTATCAAGGAAATGTAAATCAAAACTATGAGCTATCTCCTCACTCCTGTCAGAATGGCTATTATCCAAGAAGAAAGGAGATCTCATACATACTCTTGGTGGGAATGTAAATTATTAGATTGCAAAGAATATGCAGATTTCTTAAAAAGCTAGAAATAGATTTGCCATATGATTCAGCATTCCTACTACTGGGTATATACACAGAAGACAAGAAGATATTGTATCAAAAGGATATCTGGGCCGGCGCCGCGGCTCACTAGGCTAATCCTCTGCCTAGCGGCGCCGGCACACCGGGTTCTAGTCCTGGTCGGGGCGCTGGATTCTGTCCCGGTTGCCCCTCTTCCAGGCCAGCCCTCTGCTGTGGCCAGGGAGTGCAGTGGAGGATGGCCCAGGTGCTTGGGCCCTGCACCCCATGGGAGACCAGGAAAAGCACCTGGCTCCTGGCTCCTGCCATTGGATCAGCGCGGTGCGCCGGCCGCAGCGCGCCGGCCGCAGCGGCCATTGGAGGGTAAACCAACGGCAAAGGAAGACCTTTCTCTCTGTCTCTCTCACTGTCCACTCTGCCTGTCAAAAAAATAAATAAATAAAAAATAAAAAGGATATCTGCACCACCATGTTTAAAGCAGCATTATTCACAATAGTCAAAATTTGGGATAAACCAAAAGGTCCTTCATTAGGTGAATGTATAAAATGGATAGTATGTAATATATATATTATATGTTATATAATATATATTTATATATAATATATAATGCTTATTATACAACATTTATATAATAGTTATATTTTGTAATTTATATATGTAATATATAAATGTTATGTATATTATATCCATCTATATATAGATACAATGTAATATTCAGCTATAAAAATGAAATTCTAACACTGCATCAAAATGGTTGCAAATGAAAGACATCATGAGAGTGAAATAACCTGACTTGCTTCTTTAACTCACTTTTTTTTGTTTGGTATGAGGCAGGGATATAAATTCACAGCATTCCAAATGGAGCTAGTATCTAGCAATACTGTTATTTGATTGCATTAGTTTTTCTGGCTGTGATACCACCCTGTAAATTCCAGTTAACAGAACAAATCTCTCATAGAATCTCACCTCCAGATTTCCAAATCCTGCCTGGCACACCGTATGTACTGTCTTTTGCCTTTGCATTGTTTATTTCAAAATCCCAAATTTAAAGCCTGGAATTCACCAACTACTTCTTTTGCTCCCTTAGCTTGCTATAGCATCACATCAGCTTGCAGTTCTACTTCTTGGTTTCACTGCTACTAGAGCATTTCTTTAAGTGACCAAGAATAGGGCCCAAAATGAGTTAAAATGCTTTGTGTTGATGTCTAGTCATTTTTTCTGAATCCAAAGATATAGACAAATAATGGAGAAGAGCATGTGGGAAAATAAAGGAAGTCTGGAAGTTCCATTCTTACTTATTATTATTTGCTTATCAAAGAAATTATCTGGCTATACTGTTCCAAATCAGCTGCTCTCAATTTTTTTCCCCCCACAACTGTAGATTGCCTTTACTTTCCCATGAGCAATACCTTCTCAGATTCTTCACCCATTCTCAAATAAATGCAAATGAATAAGAATTACATAGATTAGCCTTGAATTAGCTATAATTTACTAACACTTGTTGACAAATTCAGGTAACTGATTGCTTATTTAAGAGTAGTACCTATTACAGACTATATCTCAATTTGATTATATGATCTCTAAGGTCTCATTTATCTCTAATATTAAATATTCTACAAAATATGTCAACCTTAGTCATAAAACAAGAAGCTCTGCTTAACATAGAGCAACTGGCTTAAGAGTTTGTTATACAAAGAGTGGGTGCTAATATCGTAGCTAGAATCCTCATTTACTCTGATCCTGGATGAGTGTCAGGAATTCCTAAAAAGCTTTACCTATTGGTGTTTTTGGTTGACTGGTAAATTGTGCAGAAGTACTGTTTTAGGCCCTCCTAATAAATCATTGATGGTAAAACAGCTGTTAGCAGTCCAACATTAAGTCTTTAACAATAAAACAAACACTACTTAGGCAGAACTTGCAACAGAAAATAGCTTAATAAATGTATTCAAGGAGACAAATTTCCTATCGATCACTTGGTTGATACAAAAAGGCCATATCCGAGAGGTCTTCAGCTTAGGGCAAATTTAAAGAAACATACCAGATAAATGCATGGACTGCTGCAGGTTTTTGCAGAAATTTTAAACCACTGAGGAATTTTTTTTGCATTTTACTGTCCTAATGTTTGTAACCATAATTGAAACAAATGAGTTTGCTGCATGAATGGTAGGATCATGCATAAGACAGATATTATATAACCTTTTTGTACAATCATTTATGAAATTCATAACCAAACATTGAATATAACTCCTTCCTTTTCTTACATTCAATGTTCCAAGGAAAAAGGAACTCTGGGAAGTGTAATGACTAAGACCACTGTGTCTGTTCCCTCTATATCCTTCATAGTAACTATTCTTGTTTTGATGGGCAACAAACCTGCAGAAAGGTGACATCCCACACATCATGTAAGCTGTACACACCTGGAAAAATCCACTGGACTATTGGTGAACCTTCAGATTTCCCTTGAGAAAAAATCTGACCAATGCAATAAAAACCAAAATAATGACCTTTTCTATTTCAATAGCTCTTTCAATTATGAAAGCATGAACTCTGCTACATTAATAATGCTTGGACAGCTTCTGTGGCTAATGTACTCAAGAATTTCCAGTTACACTTAAGCTTAGATAATGCTGTCTCTCTCCATTCTCAAATTTGTGTGACTGTTGGGTTGTTATTCTTTGAGGCATCTTTCATCTGAAAAATCTGACCCTCTCACTAACTTTTAGACTCTCCACCTCAGTTGTGATTCTATTTCGAAATAAATCCTTCTTTGGCTCACCGATTGTTGTTCAATTTATGTATCAGGTCTTGCTACTAATAGTCACGATCAATCATCTTTATATGCTCTTTGAGGTATGCAAATGTGTCATGTTGAAAATGTGCTTCAGTAACATCTATAGTTGTTCATTCAGTTGCTGAGAAGCTAGACCACGATAATGGGTAGCATCTGAAAGTTCTTTCTTGTAGTATTGATCATAAACTACGAGTCAAAAAATCGAAAAATGTTAGGAACACATTACTGTTAATGCTTATCTGACAATACAGCTTGATATTTAGTCTATCATACCAAATTCCAATTTCCATAATTAAACCATATATATAGATTCCAAAAGAACACTGTATGAAAATTCCTACAGATGCCTATTTATCATAAAAGCCCCCTCTTCAATAATTGTTAGATATCAGATTTTGTGCTCATGACAGCAAATAGTGCCCTCAAAATAAATAGTGTTGGGGCTGTTGTTGTAGCATAGCAGGTAAGGCCGCCACCTGTGACACTGTCATCCCATATGGGTGCTGGTTCATATTCCTTCTGCTCCAGCTCCTTTCTAATGGCCTGGGGAAAGCAGATGATGTCACAAGTCCTTGAGCCCCTGCCACCTATGAAGAAGACCCACAATAAGTTCCTGGCTCCTGGCTTTGGTCTGGCCCAGCCCTGGCCATTGAGGCCATCTGGGGAGCAAACCAGTGGATGGAAGATCTGTTTGTCTCCCTTCATCTCTCCCTGTGATTTTCAAATAAGTAAGAAAACCTTTAAGAAGTAGTATGAAAGCTTGTGTAATCTCTAAATTAGCTCAGTAAAAAGTGAATGAGATACCACAATTCTTTGAATATATTCAGAACTCATTGTGTTTAGAGAGAATACCAATACATTTAAGTGTCTCCTTATAAAGTATCTCTAAATCAACTTAATAACAGTGGAAAATATTCTTTTTTAAAAAATATGTGTCATGGGCTGGCATGTGCCATAGCAGGTAAAGCTGCTGCCTCCAATGCTAGCATCCCATATGGCTCCCAGCTCATGTCCCAGATGTTCCACTTCTGATTCATTTTCCTGCTAATATTCTGGGAAAAGCAGAAGATTATGGTCCAAACCCTTGGGCCCCTGCACCCACATGGGAAACCCAGATGAAGATTCTGGCTTGGACCTGCCCCACCCATGGCTGTTGGAGTCATCTGGGGAGTTAACCAGTGGATGGCAGATGTTCTCTCCCTCTACAAATCTTTCAAATAAATATATCTGAGAAAAAGTGTGTCATAATTTGAGGATGTGCATAGATCTAGTTGTAATAGCCCCTTGTCTAATGAGTATTACCACATATATAGTTATATGAATAACACCATTCACTTAAGGCAGAAAGATTAGCCTATCATTCTACCACTGTTTTAGTGCTCAGAAATGTTGGAAAGGTGGACTGATGAGGAAATTCACACAATGAACTCAGGACCAATGTTACTAGTTTTCACTCTAAGTTATGTTTTTAAATATCTTAATAACATTTGAAATTTTTCTTGATATTTATGGACTTCTGCTTTCCAATGTTTAAAATAAAGACATTGTGGGCAATGTCGCTCCCATCACAAACTTTACACCGTGATGAATTTAAATTCACTGCAAACTCTAGCCAAGTGTTTTAGGCAGACTAATATGCCCTTAGAAGTATACACACCCTACTTGGCAGAAATTATGAATGCTGGGGTTGTGGCTTGCAGGTAAAGTCTCTGCCTGCAGTGCTAGGATCCCATATGGATGCCAGTTCAGGTCTCGGCTGCTCCACTTCCAATCCAGCTCTCTGCTTATGGCCTGGGAAAGCAGGAGAAGATGGCCCAAGTGCTTGGACCCCTGTAGGAAGCTCCTGGTCCCTGGCTTTGGATTGTCCCAGCTCTGGCTGTTGCAGCCGTTTGGGAAGTGAACCAACAAATGGAAGACCCCTCTCTCTTTCTGCTTCTATAACTCTGCCTTTCAAATAAATAAATCTTTAAAAAATGAATTATGAATGTTATAGAGCATTTTAAGAAGATAGAACTAAGGTGACAGACCAGTTGACTGTCATGGGAAGTCTCTTAGAAAATTCAGGTGGGACCAATGTATGGAAGGTCTTCCAAAAGCTCATGAAAAAACATGTATCATACAAACACCAAGAATGGATTTCAAAAATTTTTGTACAAGTTTCTCTTAAATATTTTTCTACACATTTTAAGTACCCTCAAACTTACAAATATCCTTATAATGAGTAAGAGGCATCAGTAAGGCCAGTATAATAGCGATATAGCACAATAAAGACTTTGATTTTTGAGTATGGAATTGGACAAAAAATGTAGTACAAATATACAAGCTGGAAAAGGCAAGGAAATTGAGTTTTCTCTTGAGCCTCATGACAGAGCACAGGCCTGCTGCCATGTTGATTTAGCCAATAGAAAACCATTTTGGACTTATGATCTCCAAAGAGTAAAATATTTTATTTTAATTTGCCGTGTTTGTGGTTATTGTTAGAGGTATAGGAAATCAATCTACTAAAAGCACTGTTAGAACAGAATTATGAATTGCATAGAATTTATGCAAGACATTTCTACACTATGAATGATTAACAAAGAAAATATTTACAAAAGTATCAAAATAATCAATTTAAGAATTTTTAAATACATGCCTGAAACTACAAAACAATATTACAAGAATTTAAGATACACAAATGTCTAATAAGCACATGAAGATTCTCAACATTAGCCGTCATAGAAACTACATCAAAACAATCAGACACTGCTATATAACCACTAGTATGATTACAATAAAAAAGGAAGGTAATTGAATTCATCAAGATGTGGATACTTTAGAACCTTTATAAACTACTGGTGGGAATAAAAAGTAGTGTAGGTGCTTTTAGAAAAACAGTCTGGCAATTGCTGCAAAGGTTAAACAGTATGTCACCATGCCAATCTACTCCAAGGCGTAGAACCAAGAAAAATGAAAATATATACCTACAAGAGAATTAGTACAGTAATGTTCATAGCAATGGACACAAACTGATATATTTATATAATGTTATTACTTGGCTATTAATAGAAGTGAAGCCCTGATACATGCTGCACCAAGGATAAATCTTGACACATCATGCTAAGTCAAAGAAGTCAGCCACAAAAGACCATATATTGCATGATTTCATTTAAGTTAGTGGAATATTTGAGACTATAAAGACAGAAAGTAGATTTGTGGTTTCCTAGGGCTGTAGGATTTGTAGTGAAATGGAAAATTACTGGTAATGAGTGTGGCATTTCCTTTTTGAGCTACCAAAATGCTCTAAAATTATGGTGGTGGTTATATAATTTTATGAGAATACTATTTTTTTTAAAAAAATACTTAAAACCTTAGAAACTTTTAGTGAAAGACTTATGAATTATATCATGAAACTGTAAGTCTATTTTTACAACCTTATATGAAAGCACAATTTTACAAACTGTACTCCCTTTCCATATAGGGAAGAAAAATTAAAATAACTGTCATTTGCAAATGTTACCATCTCAAGAATCATTAAGCTTAATTGTCGCAGTTCTTCAAAAACAGCATTTAAGTTGATTATTATCTTTTTTCCGGTGGAGAACAGATTTTTCCTAATGTAATTGAATTGCGAGTTGATTTCCAGCTCTTCAAAAGGTAAATGGCAGTACATAAATAAATAATGCTGATTTTCTAATGATATTTTTGGTACAAGTCTAAATGATTCTAAGAACAAATTTTCACAAAACATTTTTTTAACTGCTTTCAACCTTTAAGTTACATACAAACCTCTTGCCTGAGACTCTAAGTGACAAGATCAATCAATTTCCAAATATATATACAGATTCAGATTTAAATACTGTATGTGAAATACAATATAAGTGCCATTTTTTTTTGACAGGCAGAGTTAGACAGTGAGAGAGAGAGAGACAGAGAAAGGTCTTCCTTCTGTTGGTTCACCCCCCAAAAGGCCGCCACGGCCGGTGCTGCGCTGACCTGAAGCCAGGAGCCAGGTGCTTCCTCCTGGTCTCCCTTGCAGGTGCAGGCGCCCAAGCACTTGGGCCATGCTTCACTGCTCTCCCAGGCCACAGCAGAGAGCTGGACTGGAAGAGGAACAACCCAGTGCCCATATGGGATGCTCGCGCCACAGGCAGAGGATTAGCCAAGTGAGCCACGATGCCAGCCAGTGCCATTATTTTTACAGCAGCTACAAAATAGCAGATGTTTTATTAAAACAATTCTGTCAAATAAGTTTTCATATGTGAAAACTTCCCATGTGTGTGGCAGGAAGCCACAAGATAGAGGAGAAACTGTGGCCATGAAATCATTTCATTTTTTTCAGTCATCAGGAAACAGTCTTCTTCTAGAGTCTCTAAACCCTTAATTCACTCCTGGTCTTTTGTTTAGACAAGAGTGTACTGTTCAAATTAATAGTTTTCCTCGAGGCTGGGTAGCCACTGTCAGGGATTTCTAAGACAACTAAAGGATCAGAAACTAAGACAAAACCCTTTAAGCCTAACTTCAAATGAGATCGTGGAATCTAAACACCTTCCCATATGTCCCATGAACTGTTCTTAATTCCTTCTTGCTTTCCATGGTAAAGGGCCATCTGTAGTCCATAACCCAAACAGCCATAGGTAGTGGTTCTGACCATGGTCAACAATGGAACAGAGGAGGGCACACAGTTTTTTGGATATTGGTAACACCATTTTAAATTAGAAATACCAATTCCTCACATAAAGAGAGTCAGTACCTCCACATTCAGAACCTTGCTCTTAGTATCTAATATTTAGAGATGATGCTGTATATATGTAAGGAATATTATATACTAAGGGTGAAGCACAAAAAATTATTTCTCAAATCTGTTAGTCATTTCAAATAAGAGTTTTAGTTTATGAATATTTTAGTTGTCCTTATTGTTTAAGTCTTTGGGAATTCTCAAAATAAAAAATGGAGGGATCAGAGGACCCTGCACCTGATATTGATATCTTATTTCACATCTAGATATTATTTGGTTTGGCACTTATACTACATCACTCTATTTAGAAGTCACGCAAGAATTTTCTTCATGTTTTATTTATCTGTATAACTGAATGGCAAGTAAAAAAGTTTGCAATAAATAATGAGGTTTGTAAATAATGAAATTAAGCTTTTGCATAAAATATGGAAATTGGCTATTTGCATACTCACTAATTCAAAAAATATTGAGTTCCTGTACAACACTGTGTTGGTAAGCGGAAAATGTGAAAAAATGATTATTTGAAGTTGAAAGCTAACAAATAAGTGATCATCATAAATTGTCGCTCTCCCTCTCGCGGAGGAACGACACCGGACCCTGCGCTGTTCTCTTTCCCCGGCCCTTCCCCAGTTTGCTGCCGCTCCCCCGCCTCCACGGAGGAGCGGCACTGGCGAGTTCTCCAGCCAACTCTCTCAGGGGGGCGCGGCCATGCATGTTGTCTCTCTCCCCCTTTTAAGGGGTTGGGCCAGGAATCAGCTAATTAACGACGCAGCTGTGCAAGATTTGTTTACTCCCTCTCAGCGCCATATGATGGGAGATCAGGCGCATCGAGTTAGTCTCAGTCATCTCAGTGGTCTAGTCCAGTCTCGGTAGTATCAGTACTTGTTTGTCCATAGTCTCAGTACTTATCTGTCTCCCGGGCGCCCCGCCATGTTGCAGGAGATGGGCCCTGCTCCCCACAATAAATGTAGTATTCAAAGCTAAAACAAACTTCAGATTCTGCCACTATAAATATCATAAAAACAAGATGGGATCTTATTTCTATATCCCTCCACTTTATCACAGAGTATAATAAACATTAGGTGAATGAGTTATATAAAAGTATTGCTCTCCATGGAGAAACCGAGCGGGAATGTTTTGGATGATTACTTATGGGCAATTTCCTTGCAGAGGGAACATGATCTGAGAAGAGGCACCTTTAGGCTGAATCTTGAGGGATTCCAGCTTTGATGACCAGGTAGAGAAGCGACCCAGAAAGCAAACAGAGGCCTTGGCTCCACAGGTGAGGAGGATGACTAGGATGGCACTTGGCCAGTCAAATGAAGAGAAGGTCAGGACAGTGATCACTTGTAGTGACTGCTTCTAGCAAAGTTCAAGTAAAACGTGGCAAAACAAGGGACTATAGTATTTAGAGATGAGAACGTTATTACTGATATATGTACACATAGAAGGACAGTATTATATTAATTTTTGATAGAGGTGGCAGCCAATTTTTAGTGGGGTGTTTATTTAGTGAAAAGTAAAGGCATAATATCAGTATTTGGCTATCAATGAAGGGGAGAGATGGTCCAATATCTTAAGTAAAAAATACTGTTGATTTCAAATGCTAATAGGAGTAAATTCCTAAGAACATGAAGGAACTGAAAGACAAAAATACATTCATTCAAAATATACATTATTAGAGATCTAACTATACCAAATACTTGGGATACATAGATGAAATGAAAAAGCACAAAGAATAGAAAATAAGGAAAGTTTCTTTGTTTTATGTAACTTAAACATAAATCTGATGAAATGCTGGAGATGAGAAAAACAGAAAACTAGAGAAGAAAAACACATTTGGAGAAAGAGCGTACATCTGGAGCCTTGTGTTGGTCAAAGCAACGTTGCATTAGTGGAGTACCAAAATCTCAGTGTTTACCATTGGGAAAGTTTGTATTTCATTCACAACAGCAGACAGTTAAAATTCATGAAATAATTCAGAACTCTAGGGATTTTACAGCAACTCTTTAACAATGCATTGAGGTTCACCAAAAGAAAGGAGACAAATATGGTGAATCATGATCTTAAATGCACCTACTCCTATTTTGTCAACAGAGTTAAATGAAATCACCTTTTATAAGTTCAACAAACAATCCTCCTATATGTCAAGGAGTAGAACAGGATGTGGAAATATTAGAAAGCACCAGTAATATTTACCAAGCAAATCATACATATCCTATCATCTAAATACCCTAGACTAGTTTGTCAATCATGACATCACGTTACTTCAAGTTGGAAGCCTTATAAAACATCAGTGTAAGGTGATGACTAGAAAGTCTAGTTTAATTTTTCCTTGGATAGAGCACCTACAACTCAGAATCATTTTCATGGAGAATACTCCTGAATTTGTTTATTTTCTTCTAGGTAGTTATTAAGATTTACAGCATTAATTTCAGCAATTTTTTGTATAATGACAGTATGACACTATTTTTATTCCTAGATTAACTATATATGACACAATAATAATAGCTTTATTTAAAAAGCAATGTATGGGGGGCCAGTGCTGTGGTATAGTGGCTAAGATAGCCGCCTTCAGTGGCGGTATCCCATGTGGGCACCAGTTTGAGTGCTAGCTGCTCTACTTCCAATCCAGCTTTCTGCTATAGTCTGGGAAAGCAGTAGAAGATAGCCCAAGTGCTTATGTCCCTGTTCCCATGTGGGAGACCTGGAAGAAGCTCCTAGCTCCTTGCTTCTGATCAGTACAGCTCCAGCCATTGTGGCCTTTTGGAGAGTGAACCATTGGATGGAAGACCCCCCTGCCCCTCTGCCTTTCTGTGGCTCTGCCTTTCAAATAAATAAATCTTAAGGGGAACAAAATGCATGGAACTACTTTATACAATTATAAAATATTATAAAAACAAAAAGGAATTTTCAGCCTTATAATTCCATAAAGCCGTGTTCTCAAAATTAATACTGTGGCATAGCAGGTAAAGCCTCCAACCACAGTGTTGGCATCCCATATGGGCACTGGTTCAAGTCCTGGCAGCTCCACTTCTGATCTGACTCTCTGTTATGGCCTTGGAAAGCAGCAGAAGATGGCCAAATGCTTGGGCCCCTGCACCCATGTGGGAAACCTGGAAGAAGCTCCTGGCTCCAGGCTTCGTATTGCTGCAGCGCTGGTCATTGTGGCCATCTGGGGAATGAACCAGAGGATGGAAGGACCTCTCCCTCTCTCTGCCTCTACCTCTCTGCAAGTTTCATCTTTCAAATAAATAACTATCTATTTAAAAAGTTAAAATTACTCATATTTCCTTGCAAGCACTTCTTATTTTCCTTCACTGATGTTAATGGAAATGTTCTTTTTCTGTTCTACTTTTGGGCCATGGGTCAGATACACCTACAGGTAATGTTCTTACTGGTTACATCTTTCAGTATACTGCTATATCAAATACATATTTAAACAAGTTGAACATTACGTTTGTTATGTTTAAGATACTTTGATTTTGATCATTGCTTACTTTGGAAATACTGTATTTTAATTATTTTGTTACCAATTGTCTTACCATTCAAAACAATAACTTGTAAGAATTGACTACAAAGCTATTATTTTGCCTTGGCATCTGTTTTTAATGTTGGTTTCACTTGTTGGTGGCAGACATAGAGCTTAATGACCATTGACAAAGTTTCTGGCTCTCTGCCTCCTCTGTGTTTTGAAGTAGTTACTCCAGATATCCGCCTTGTACAACCACCTCCTTGTGATTGCCTCCCTGGGGGACATCTGGATACAACCACCTCCTTGTGATTGCCTCCCTGGGGGACATCTGGATACAAGCTATCAGACCCACCTTACTGAACCCCGCATCAAGTCCATGTGGTTCCTATGTTCTGTTAAGGTGCCTCCCCTGCATCCTCCATGACACACCTGAATCTAACTGCTTTCCCAGTCATGGTTCCTTCTCCTAGAGTCTTGTTTGGGTAGGAAGAAAGTGGGCACAGATGAGATACAGCTGCAGTGTGTGTCCAATATGAACTAATTTCCTGCAAGAGACACCTGATCACAAGGTCAGCCACATAGACATTAGGCTCTCCACCCAAATTAAGAATTACTTCATGAAAGGTACATTGTAAATATGCATAATCACATCTCTTGGGTTCCCTGTGGGTAGAGTGAAAGTTTATACCAACTCTTGTGCAAGAGGCTTCAAAGCAAAAGAACAACAAAGTTTCCTTGTATATGCTGTAAGATATGAGGTGTTTGACAAATATGTCTCTCCTTAAATACTTGCTATGGTGTCACAGATCCCATGATTAACAGATTACGCTATTTAAAAAATAACTTTGGGGGCTGGCATTGTGGCAGAGCAGGTTGACCATCACTTGCAATGCTAGCAACCCATAACAAAGTGCTGGTTTTCAAGACTTGGCTTTTTTGCTTCCTATCTAATTAATACACCTTGAAAAACAGTGGATGATGGCCCAAGTGCTTGGACCTGTGCTACCCACATGTGAGACCAGGATAGATTTCCTGGCTCCTGGCTTTGACCTGGTCCAGATCTGGCTGTTATTGCCATTTGGGGAACATCTTCCAGTGGACAGAAGACCTTTGTCTCACTGCATCATTATGCCTTTTAAATAAAGAAATCTTTTAAAAAAATTTTAAAAACCCTGCAACTCTTCTGTCAGAACATATAAGCCTGTGGAAAAGATACAGTGCTTGAGCTGTAACAGACATGAGCCCTTGTGTGAGAACTTTTCCACTATTACTTTTGAAATCGGAAAGCAATCCCCTCAGTCTTATATCAGAAATAGTGAAGTTCAAGAGTAAGAAATGCTTTGGGGAGGCACCAAATACTATTGCCAAGAGAATGCATCACAATGGAAAAATCTAGGCTCAGGATGTCTAGGGAAGGAGAAACTGGCAGAAAAATGTGGATTCAAATAGCAAGAGAAGGTAGAAACTGTTAATATAAAGTAAGATCTTGCTTAATTCCAAGTTTTGTTTACTGTCAAATTCTCCTTTAGACAGCACTTTAATTTATTTGACAGGTAGAGTTATAGACAGTGAGAGGGGGTGGGGGGGGAGAGAGAGAGGGAGAGAGAGAGAGAGAGAGAGAGAGAGAAAGAGAGAAAGGTCTTCCTTCTGTTGATTCACTCCCCAGATGGCCGCCACGCCCAGAGCTGCACCGATCCGAAGTCAGGAGCCAGGTGCTTTCTCCTGGTCTCCCATGCGGGTACAAGGGCCCAAGGTCTTGGGCCATCCTCCACTGCACTCCCGGGCCACAGCAGAGAGCTGGACTGGAAGAGGAGCACCCAGGACTAGAAACAGCACCCATATGGGATGCCAGCGTTGCAGGTGGAGGATTAACCAAGTGAGCCATGGCGCTGGCCCTAGACAGCACTTCTATTGAAGTTTGGAAAGGGCTGATCACCCTCTTGAGGTAGGAAAACATCATTTAAGAAGAGTGTGGTGTGATGGAAAGAACTACAGTGACTCACATGGGTTTATATTAACTATTGTAGCTTAGATATCATGTTGCTGTGTGCACTTGGGCAACTTACTTGATTTCCTTGCTTCTTTCAGTTTTCTAGTTTGTTAGAAGTCAGAAAAGTGTATATAAAGCAGCTAACACATAATTGATGCACAATAAAACATGCCCTATCACAATAGTCATTATCAAGGATGAGACACATACTCAGAGTTATAACATTGCTTTGCCATATATAAGACATAACACAAACCCTAAGAAAATATACAATACTCACATTTTGTGACTCTGAAATCATTACTTTTATAAGACTACATATTGGGTGTCTGTTTCACATTGCCAATAGTTGTGGACATGGATATGGTTACATATTTAAAGATGAATATAAAATAAGTGGAAACTCTTAAGATATATGGCTTTCTTTGAAAAACTGACTTTAACTTTATTTTAGACTTTATAAAGAGAAACTATGAATTGTCCCGTTCCTCTATTTTTCTGGAAAAAGTAGAAAGTATTTTTTAAATACCCTTAAATGTCTTTTAATGTTTATATAGAATTTTATCAAGTAGGACCCAAAATGTCTTCTTGGCTTTTTGTTTGCAGAACACTTGACTGAACTCAATATAAAGAATGTGCTACAGCATGTGTCAAGTTTACCTACTGAAATACCGTAGTGTTTTCTACTATATTTATACTTGCAGACATATTTCTTACATCATTTTTCTTCAAATTGAAGAACTTTCTGTATTGAGCCACAAAGGTTACCTCTTCACAAAAAGTCTTAATTTTCTTGTTTTATTAGATGCAATTCATAGCATAAATAGTAACATTCTCCTTCACCGTGTCCCACCCACCAAAACCAAAAACACATCTATTTACCAAGAGCAATGAGAAACTTTAGGAAATGGGCCAAGTACTTTCACAACTTTAATTCAGACACAAAACATTCATGAAACCTGTTTCACTTCATAAACATTAAACATCTGTTTATCACAGGTCTGTAGTGGACCAGTATCCCTCATCTAACTAATAGGGGAATGTTAACTCACTGCTCTACTATCTTCTTCCAAAAAGAAATGTGGCCATAGTTTTCTGAGTGCCTTAGAATTTTCAACTCATCCACTTAGGATTTTTAGCCTTCTCTATTGACTTTTGACAAAAATTGTGATGGC
Source organism: Oryctolagus cuniculus (assembly GCF_051225735.1). NCBI lineage: Eukaryota > Metazoa > Chordata > Mammalia > Lagomorpha > Leporidae > Oryctolagus > Oryctolagus cuniculus. The sequence continues at coordinate 74,682,509 of NC_142869.1, forward strand.
TGGGGAAAAAAGAAGATGCCAAAGTAGAACCCAGAATCTTACTCTGTAGCTCACTGTATACATTTTAGAATAAATGAAAAAGCATTCCACTTTCAGAACTGTATTCTAATTCAATTTCCCAAGTGTCCTGTTTTACTTCATAGTTATTGATCATGAATTGATATTTTCAACTATATTCTTGTACATGAATGCTAGCTACAGTAGCAGCAGATGTTGCTGGAAAAAGCAAAGGTAAAAGTATTTTTAAAGTAACTTGATGGCCTTTTATATTATTCAGGAACTAAAAACAGGAGATTGCATTATAAATTTACAAGACAAGCTGTACAGTTCAGAAGCTAAGCACCTAAACGTAGATTCAGAAGTCTTTAAGAAATTTCACTTTCAGCACTTTCCTTTATTTTACCACTTTTATGACACTAATAACTTAATGATGGCTACACTGGAATATGTCACTTAAGTAGCAAGGCTACGAAAAGGCCAAGGGCTAAGAGTTGGCCAATTGTACCAACCACAGAAGTGCTTTCTACTTATCTTACATCTTAAGGCAGGAAAAAAATGCAAATTTACGTTAATAGTGCTTTTTGAAAATAAAATGGTATAAAGAAATGTTTGATACTTCAGGTTTTAATATAGCAATAGTCACTAAGATACATGCCTCCATGTACAGTATATTTAGCCAAATACAATGAGGACATTGAAACTTCCATTCACTGTTCAGTTTTCTAAGAGGGAAAAATACTTTATTTTTAGTGCTGATGATAAATTGAGATGTCTATCTCAACAATTGCATTTTTTGCAGTTAGCTCAGGTCCTATCACCTTCTCACAGGGGACATGGATACATGATTTTGAGATCAGACAAAAGTTTCAAAACCACTTCAGGAAGGCAGTATGAGAATATATAGCACAAATGCTTTCACCTTATCTTCATTTCTGCTCACCAGACTAATGAAATTATTATAGCTAAAACTTCTTGTAGTGCTTCAGCTTTCATTTTTGCCCTTTTCTCGTTCATTTTACATGACCTAACATGCTTTGTGTGCTCAAGTTTGCCTTTTCTCAAATCATTTACATGAAGCAAAGAATGAGATATCAGACACCCTTATTACCTAAAATAATAATAGCCCTCAAAATGTAAAAACAATTTTACCACAAATTATTAAAACTGAAGTACAAAATATTTTTCTTTGTAATCCTGTAGCTCCTTTTTCTTTCATTTTTTTTATATGTTTGCATTTTAGTTTTTCCTGGACCAGGTTATTTCAGAGGATGGTAGACCAGAGAATGAGGAAAGAATGAAGGAGAAGACAAGCAATGGAAGAGGAGGATGTCTCAGGAGCATGTTTTAAACATCCCTGTACTAACAATGTCAATAAATCAAGCCCATCATGCTCTTGCTGCTGCTCTGGCTGTGTCTAGCTTTTGCCTGGTTGATGGATTTTATTGCTTTCACACCAGCTAATTGGTCTTGTTATCTTGCTTGCCCTCCCTTTAGTCTGTCCATCCTCTGTATCAGCAATTTTTAGTGTGATCCTTGGACTCAGCAGGACAAGCACCACCTGGGAATTTGCTAGAACTACAAATTCTCAGGCTCCCCTCAGATACAGAATCACACTCTAGAAGCAGGACTACCAATCTGGTTGCAACAACTTGCACGGATATTTTGACACGTGAAGGTTTGGGCCACTACTCTATTCATCTATTTGAGAATTTCCTAAAGCACATTCCTCACCATGTTCCTGACCCGCTACCAACATCACCACCTCCTATTTCATCTTCAAATTGTATTCCAGATCCACGTTAGCACAGGTGGCATGGTGTGTTCTGGTTAACTTTTCTCCCTAGACTACCACCCACACCAAAATCCATTTAATTCTCTTTGCTGCCTATGCATATGTTGTTTTTGAGATTAGAAAACCCATATCTCCTTTTCGATGCAGAACATTTCTAGTTCCTTTTCAAGCCCTCCCTCTTATCACCTTCTCCTTTCAGTTGTTCAGCCATCTCTCCACAATCAACACAGCAACAAGGCAAATTCAGGTGCTTTCTCTTGACTGTGTTCCTATTACTCTATCCAGGAACCTCGAACACTTTGCTTTTCTAGACATTATTTTTCTACATCTTTTAGATAAAAACATCTTAGAGAAAATGGAATTTATCTAAAGATGGCTTGCTCATTGTTGCATGCTCTGTACCTGGCACACGGAGTAAATAACTTCCTCCATTAATGAACCCTGATTGCTACAGCATCTCACGGATTCAAGGATAGCTTGCTTTATGATCTGACTTGTTCACGATACACTTAGAAACCAGGAAGGAAAGCTTTTAAGCTAGATATCCAAAACAAAACCAAAAACATGCCTGAAGCATGAAATTTAAAATTAAAAAGCAATATTGAAAATTACCATTTGAAATTGAAACAATATAAGGAGCAAGAGTGAATCAGGGTCAGAAAATCAGAGGTAAGGATACGCGAAAGCAGTGGCTCCCTGAGGACTTTTGCTTTTCTCAGTTGCTTCTGCTGAATAAAAACAAGGCCTGGCCAAAACCAATGGAAGATACTGGAGTTGTGAACTCAGAAGAAAACTGGGATATTAGAAGACAACACATTTAGAGAAGCAAATGATAAGATGATTTAGGCAATAAAAGCCAAAAAAGCTTTAAAAACACCTTCTTTAAATTTTTTGAGTTAACTTTTTTTCCCCAGAAAATATTTAAGGAATGCAAGCTTCATGCATTTCATAAGTACAACTTTAGGAATATAGTGATTCTTCCCACCATACCCACCCTCCCACACACGCCCCCCACCCCTGAAAAGAAAGAACCCCCATTTAAACCTGGATTTAGGATGAAAATTTGTAAAGGAATTTGTGACAGGCCTCATTTTTACATTCTAACTGTACAGCATTAGTGTTCTCGGGCAAACTGCAAACAAGAAATGAAAAAAGAGCAGGACTTAGGGTTTCAGGTCTGACGTGTAAAATCCTTGCAGGTCAACACTCTTCTGCTGACAAGAAAATGGTAGAACAAACTGAAAAACAGCTCAGCTTAAATCCATCAGAAATCAGAGCTCACAGGGCAAGCTGCCACTCTGCAAGGGAGAGCTACGTGAACCCAGAGAATCACAGCTGGGATCAGTTTACCAGGTGGTACCAGAAACTGAAACAAGTTCATGAATGATAACTGACTTACTAAGAAGCTCCAGTGCGAATTAGTTTAAAAATTAGAAGCATGGAGTCAGTGCTGTGGCTTAGCGGCTAAAGCCACCGCCTGCACTGATAGCTTCCCATGTGGGCTCTAGTTCAAATGGAAGACCCAGAAGAAGTTCCTGGCTTTGGATTGGCCCAGCTTCAGCCATTGTGGCCAGTTGGGAAGTGAACCAGTGGATGAAAGACCTCTCTTCTGTCTCTGCCTTTCAAATAAATAAATAAAATCTTCTAAAAAATTATTTGTATATATTTCAGAGGCAGAATTGAGAGAGAAGGAGAAAGAGGTCTTCCATCCACTGGTTCACTCCCCAGATGACCACAGTGGCTGGAGCTGCGCCGATCTGAAGCCAGGAGCTTCTTCCGGGGTTCCCACATGGGTGCTAGGGCCCAAGCACTAGGGCCATTTTCCATGCTTTCCTAGGCCATAGCAGAGAATTGGATTGGAAAAGAAGCCGAGACTTGAACTGGCACCCATGTGGGATTCCAGCACCAAAGGCAGAGGCTTAGCCACTATGCCACAGCACTGGCCCCGGAATAAATAAATCCTTAAAAAGAAAAAAAAAAAAAAAAGATTAGGAGCACCTGAGGCCTAATCTTATAAAAAGTGCCTAAACTCTCATAGATTTTACCTTCAGGAAACTCAACAATTCTCAGCTGACATTTTCTAAAGATTTATTTTATTTATTTGAAAAGCAGATTTACAGAGAGAGGAAGACACACAGAGAGATCTTCCATCTGCTGGCTTACTCCCCAGACTACCGCAATGGTTGGGGCTGGGGCTGGGGCTGGGGCTGGACCAGGCCGAGGCCAGGCACAGGAGTTTCCTCCTGGTTTTCCTCATGGGTACAGGGTCCCAAGCACTTGGACCACTTCAGCAGCTTCCCCAGGGACTTTAGCAGGGAGCTGGATTGGAAGTGGAGCAGCCAGAACTTGAACTGGAGTCGATATGAATACCGGCATCTCAGGCAGCAGCTTTACCCACTGTGTCCCAACACTGGACCCAAAAAAACTTATGCTTTAGGCAAAGAAAGGGGATAATAACTGTTTTTGAAATAGGCCTCAAGGAAAACTACTTTTCTGGAGCCTTATCTGATGTATGAGAAAGGCAATCAGACAACAGCAGAACCCTCTAGCCTTCTGGGATCACTTAGAAAGTAAAACATTTAAGAAACATTTTGGATGGTCACAGTCCAAGGACTCAAGCACACACACACACACAAAAACCAGATATAAACACAGTATCACAAATTACTTCCTATCTCCACTCTTTACCACATCAACAAGGCTTCAGTATAAAACCCATGGATTAAAACTGAAATAGCTGAGAAGCACAGTAGTGCTGGGGCTGGAGCTGTGGTATAGCCTGTAAAGCGCCATCTGCAGTGCCAGCATCCCATATGGGTGCCAGTTCTAGTCCTGGCTGCTCCACTTCCTATCCAGCTCTCTGCTATGGCCTGGGAAAGCAGTGCAGGATGACCCAAGTCCTTGGGCCCCTGCACCTGCACGGGGGATCCAGAAGAAGCTCCTGGCTCTGACTTTGGATCATCTCAGCTCCGGCCATTTCAGCCATCTGGGGAGTGAACTAGCTTATGGAAGCTTCTCTCTCTCTCTCTCTCTCTCTGCCTTTCAAATAAATAAATAAATCTTGGGAGGGAGGGAGGGAAAGAGTGCTAAGAATAACACAAAAATTGGCCAGCGCCGCGGCTCAATAGGCTAATCCTCCACCTTGCAGCGCCGGCACACCGGGTTCCAGTCCCGGTCAGGGCGCCGGATTCTGTCCCGGTTGCCCCTCTTCCAGGCCAGCTCTCTGCTGTGGCCAGGGAGTGCAGTGGAGGATGCCCCAAGTCCTTGGGCCCTGCACCCCATGGGAGACCAGGAGAAGGACCTGGCTCCTGCCATCAGATCAGCGCGGTGCGCCGGCCACAGCGCGCCAGCCATGGTGGCCATTGGAGGATGAACCAACGGCAAAGGAAGACCTTTCTCTCTGTCTCTCTCTCTCTCTCACTGTCCACTCTGCCTGTAAAACACACACACACACACACACGCACAAAAATACCAGGAGAAAGAAAAGAGAACCAGAGGAAACGGAAGCCTCTGGCACCTACAGCCACAGCAGACGTTAAACACAGTCTGCGTCTAACCGGAGTCACACAAAACCTTACATTCAAAATCTGATTATTTCAGTTCGTATTATCATACATCTCACATTTAACTTACTCTCACATTTAATTTCAACAAACATTTAAAAGACATGCTACAAGGCAAGAATAAACACAGTCTGAAGAGGAAAAGCAAACATCAGAGGAAGAGTCAGATATTACACAGACTCTGGGATTATTACAATGGGAATTTAAATTAGCCACGAATATATTAAGGGCTCTGACTCAAAAAGAAGACAACACGCAAGACCAGATGGGTGGAATTGAAGAAATATTTGAAGCAATATGGTTGAGAAATGCCCAAAGTTAATAACAGACTTCAAACCAACCACATAACCAGTAACTTTAGAGAAGACAATATAAAACAATAAAAATGCCAAAATATATACTGTGCATACTGTACTCAAGTTACAGACAAAAACCAAGGGAAACTTTTGAAAAATCAGAGGCATTTTTCATCTTACTAGTAGAGAAATAACAAGAATTATAAACACATCTCATCAGAAACTATGCAAGCAAGAATAGCATGGAGTGAAATATTTAAATTGTTGGGGGAAAAAAGGCAAAACACCAACTTAAAATTTTGCATCCAGAGAATAAAATGATGCAGGACAGAAATTCAGATTCTCATCAAGATAGGAAAAATTTCATTGTAGAAATAAGTTAATGTCAAATAAATATTTCATTTTTCCTTAATGTTTCCAATATATAAATGTTTAAAGAAAATAACAATAATGTATTGAGTGGTTATAACTTATGGATAAGTGAAATGAATTTCAACAGTATTATAAGGAATGAAAGAAATTTTTGAAAATGCTTAACTTAAGGTAGTTGTACTACTATAACAAAGCAAAATATTACTTGAAATTGGATGTAGACTATAAATACATATTGAATTATAATACATATTTTAATTATAAACACACATTGAAAACTTTTGGACAATGACTAAAATAATTTTTAAAAGAAGCATGTTTATGTACTAAGAGGAAAGAACAAGATACCACATGCTCAATTAAAACCAGAGATGCAGGGAAAGAAAACTAGATAGAGTAGCTGTATTTATTTCATACAAAAAAGACTTCAGAACAAAGAAAATTTATCAAGGTAAAAGGAAACAGTAGACAATGACAAATTAGTCAATTCTTCAAGGACAGCAATCTAAGTGTGCAGTGAATGATAGCATCAAAACATATAAAGCAAAAGCTGATAGATTATAAAGGAGTCATGTACAAATCCACTATTATAGTTGACATTTCAACACTGTGACATCAGTAACAGATCCAGCAAGCAGAAAATCAGCAACTCTAATTAAACTGAATACCACCACTAATCAATGGGTCTAAATGACATTTATAGCATAAAGTACATACTTCGCAAGCTCACATGGAACATTGCCATCACAGACAACATTCAGAAACATGAATTAAGAAATGCCAGATTAGGCCAGCCATCTCTGTGTGTTGACAGAGGAGAACTACTCAGTGGTAGGTTCAGATGGAAAAGGCAGGGTCAGGGGGCTGCAGAGTTGCAGATCTTTTCACATGCTTTTATTTGCTTTAGGTGGCTCAGGGGTTAGGGTCAGGGCAGCCTTAACAATCTCTTGAGTAGGTAGGCAAGACGACATCTGGGTGTCCTCAGAAAAATAGCACAGTTTTTTCTTCACTCTTCCAAGGCAGACTCTGTGAATTGCAAACAGCTGCTAAGACTGCCTGCCTTCAGGTGTATTCTATTCTCTGCAGCTGTGGCCTTCCTCATGCCCTATGCCAGCCTCTGCAGCCACAGGTCTCCAGCTTGTTTCTCCTAAAGCTAAGGAATACCAATCGTAAAACTGCTTCCAAACCAAAACAGAAGTAAATGATACCATTAATGACATCCTAACTAGAAAGTTCCCAGTTAGTTGTGTGGGGAGCAAACTAGCAGCAAACCCGGGAAGGGCCGAGCAGACGAAAGAACAGCGCAGGGTCCTGTGTCGTTCCTCCACGAAGACAGGGAGCGACATAATGGTGCCGTGACTCGGATATGAAGCCTAGGCAGGGCTTAGTGTCGTTCCTCCACGAAGAGGGGGAGCGACATAATGGTGCCGTGACTCGGATAGGAAACCTAGGACGGATAGGAAACCTAGGAGGGAAGAAACGGGAAGAACTGGGAAAATACCGGAGAGAGAGACTAGCAAACAGCCTAGGGAAAAGCCGGACGAAAAAGGTGCCGGAAGAAGCTATTGAAAGCCTAGGCATAGACTCGGATACGGACTACGGGGGGAAGCTGGGAGAAATCTCTAAGGTCGAAAGCGAAAGTGAAAGCTAGAACAAACAGACTCGGATGCAGACTGTGGGGAGAGGCCAGGAGAAATGAGGGAGGAGTATTGTTGGAGGAAAGCTTGGGGAAACATACCGGGTAGAGAAAAATGTTAGGGAAATTGAAGCCGCGGGGGGCAGGCCGAGGCGGAAACGAAAGCCACTTTGGGATTCTCAAGTTAGCCCGGGAATAGGGGGCGAAAAGTTAAAACCAGAAGCGGAAACGTAAGCCTGGTTGGGATCCGTCTGATTAGCCCGGGGAGCAAAGGACGGGAAGCCAAACCGTGGGGCGGAGACGTAAGCTGGGTTGAATTCGCCAGGCTAGCCCGGGGAACTTGGATTGAATGCTAGTGGTGGAGACGCAAGCTACGCTGTGTGACTCGCGGAAGCCGCCGCGTGCAGAGAGAGCACGGGGCGTGAATAGATAGGGAACGCGGGGCTGGCGCGAGGCCGTGGTTCAGACGCGAAAGGGCTAGTGAGAGACCGCGGAGTGTGCGCGCGAAGCCGAGCCGCGCAGAGCCGGGAGCCCGCCGGCGGGGCGAGGCGCCGGGAAGCCGCGTGGAGCCATGAAGCTGTCGCGGGGCGGGCGCCGGGAAGCCGTGGGGATAAGAGAAACAGAAGTTTAGAAGTAAAATGAGAGCGGGAAGCTGCGGGGATAAGAGAAACAGAAGTTTAGAAGTAAAATGAGAGAAATAGGAATGCTGGAAGATAGAAGTAAAATGGGAGAAATAGGAATGCCCGGAGATAGAGAAATAGAGAAATAGAAAGGCCTCCCCTCAACATGGCAATGAGAAAGCTTGGATTCGGTCTGCCTGATTAGGGAGGCAGTGAGCACCTGCAGGCGGCTAGCAGCTTATGTGCCGCAGGTCACTGAAGACAGGCACAAATTAACATCAATAAGGCCTCCCCACAACACTGCAATGTGAGAGCTTGGATTCGGTCTGCCTGATTAAGTGAGGCGATGAGCACCTGCGGGCGGCTAGCAGCTTATGCGCCGCAGGTCACCGAAGACAGGCACGAATTAACATCAGTAAGGCCTCCCCACAATACAACAATTAGGAGGCTTGGATTCGGTCTGCCTGATTAAGGCGGTAAGCACCAGCAAGCGGCTCGACCAGAGTGTGAGCCGCAGGTCACCGAACACAGGCACGCATCAGCGCCTAAAAACCTCCTCACAACATGGTGAAGAGAGGACCCGGATTCGGTTTGCCTGATTGATAGGGCTTGTAAGAACCTGTGGCAACTCTAGCAAGTAGAGCAGAGTGTGTGCCGCGGGACACCGAAGACAGGCGCGTATCAACGCCAAAAAATAAAAAGAAAGGGGGATCTGTGGGGAGCAATCCGGACTGGACTAAGTTACTGGAATTAAGACTTATTCTATGCATCTGCTCCCCCACAATATGGCGCTGGGAGAGAAGAAAACAGCTTCTACACAGCTGCCTCCAGTTCAGCTAATAAACTGTAGGACTTGCTCCTGATTGGAGGAGAGCAGCGTACTCGGCGTGTGGGCAGCCGAGTTGGGATTGGCGGAGGAGGACTATAAAGGAGGAGAGAGACGGCATGCACCGGGAACATCTAAGGGGAACATCTATCTAAGAGGAACACCTGTGCAGCCCCCGAGAGAGCCGGCCGGCGGTGTGCCGCTCCCCCGCGGAAGTGGGGAATGTGGCAGGGGGAACCGCCCTTCCACAGAGGTGGAAGGGTTGGTAGCCAACCCGGGAAGAACTAGCAGCAAACCCGGGAAGGGCCGAGCAGACGAAAGAACAGCGCAGGGTCCTGTGTCGTTCCTCCACGAAGACGGGGAGCGACAAGTTGCATTTGAAACAGTATAATTATGAACAACACATGGGTAATGGAAGAAATCTCAGGAAACATTTTTAAAAATATTCTGAATAAAATAATCATGAAACTTACCAAAGTTCTTGGAATGCAGTGAAAATAGTTCCTAGAAGACAATGTATAGCAATGAGTTCATATACTACCTGCAAAGAGATAAAAAATTAATAACCTAAGCTACCTTCTAAGGAAACTAGAGAAAGAAACACACTATAAACATAAAGCAAGCAAGAGATAAGAAATAATAAATTTAGAGAAAAACTTAAGTGAAATTGAAATATAAAATGAATACAGAAAGTCAACAAAACAAAGCTGGTTCTTAAAAGATCAATAACAGTGGTAAACCTATAGCCAACTTAATCAGAACACAAGTTATTAGTAATACAAGAAATGAATGAGGGTGTCATGACCGTTGTTCCATTGATATTAAAAGGACAGTAAAGAGGATCGTATATCTCATAAATCACTCCATACCCACAGATATGGTAACTTACATGAAATGGACCACTTAACCAACACAAGTTATTAAAATAAACACAAGGAAAATCAGATAACATGAATAGGTCTACATATTTTTTAAAAATTGACAATAATAACATTCAAAAAATAAAGCACTAGGCTAAGATTGTTTCAGGGGTAAATTCTACCAAATGCTTAAGAAATGATCCCATTTCTCTACATTCTCATCCAGAAAACAGAAGCAGAACATATTCCTTCATACTCTAAGAAGCCTAAGATGAACACCAGATAAAGATACCACAAGAAAGGGAAGATACAGTAATAACTTTCATGAATATAAATTCAAAATCCCAAACAAGATATTAGCAAACTGAATCCAGCAATGTATAAAATGAATTACACACCTTAATCAAATGATATTTATTCCAGATATCTTGTACAGCATTTAAAACCCAATTAGTTGGGGCCAGTGCTGTGGAGCAGTGGGTTAAAGCCCTGGCCTGAAGTGCAGGCATCCCATACAGGTGCCGGTTCTAGTCCTGGCTGCTCCTCTTCCAATCCAGCTCTCTGCTGTGGCCTGGGAAAGCAGTAGAAGATGGCCCAAGTCTTTGGGCCCCTACACCCACATGAAAGACCCAGAAAAAGCTCCTGGCTCCAGGCTTCAGATCACCTCAGCTCTGGCTCTACCTTTCTTTCAAACAAACTCTATCTTTCAAACAAATTAAATAAATCTTTAAAACAATAATTAGTGTATTCGGATCTGGCTGAAGAGCCCATGAGATTATTTTAGGCATGGAAAGCCAAGATACTCTGGCAAAAACAAAACAAAAAAAAAAATTACCTAAATGAAAGATCTCTGTGAGTGAGATCCCAGTAGAAAGAATGGGCCATCAAAGAAGGAGGCTCCTTTCTCTGAAAGGAGGAGAGAACTTCCTTTTGACTATGACCCTGTCTGAATAAGATCGAAATCAGAGAACTCAAAAGGATTCCATAGCCTTGGTAATTCGTGACTAGAGCCTAGGGAGATTACTGACGCCATAAACAAGAGTGTCAATTTGTTAAGTCAACAACAGGAGTCACTGTGTACTTACTCCTTATGTGGGATCTCTGTCCTTAATGTGTTGTTCAATGTGAATTAATGCTATAACTAGTACTCAAACAGTATTTTACACTTTATGTTCTGTGTGGGTGCAAACTGTTGAAATCTTTACTTAGTATATACTAAATTGATCTTCTGTATATAAAGATAACTGAAAATGAATCTTGATGTGAATGGAATGGGAGAGGGAGCAGGAAATGGGAGGGTTGCGGGTGGGAGGGAAGTTATGGGGGTGGGAAGCCATATTTATATTCATTAAATAAATTTATATTTATATTTATATTCATTAAATAAAATTTATATTCATTAAATAAAAGTTAAAAAAAGAAGTAATAAGGAAACAAGTTAAGAGGGCATGATGTATCTGTTATCTTAATGGTTCTCTCTAGTTCTGAGGTAGTATATAATGGACATAGCAGAAATTTCAGGCTAAATAAAAACTAGGTAATAACAAAAAAAATGATTATTCCATTGGGGACTACTTGTTTCATTGGTCAACAGTTTATTTTTTGAAATGTGGCTATTCTAATTTAGCCTGATTAGAATATAAAAAATAAAATATGGCTCTTTTGATAAGAAAACAAATGTGTTGAGGTTTATTTTAGGACCCAGAATATGCTCTATCTTCCTTTGTTTCATGAACACATACATGTTGGAATATACAGAACATATATTCTGCTGTTGTTGGGTAGAGTGTTCCTCAAATATCAATTAAATCACAATGGCTGATGATGTTGATGAGTTCTCCTATATTCTCATTGAGTTTCTGCCCAACAGTTCTTTAGTTATCAAAAGAGAAGGTTGACTTCTCTCTAGCTACAATTGCAGATCTCTTTCTTTTTTTTAGTACTATCAGTTTTTGCTTCACATATTTTTCAGCTCTGTGGTATGGTGCCTGCACACTTAGGATTACTCTTTCTGTTTAGTAGTACATTGACTATCCTATCATTACATAATTTCCTGTCTCTATAAAAATCATTACCACGAAGTTCACTTTGTCTGATATTAATGTAGCCATACCTTCTTTATTTCAATGTTTACCCATTTCTTTGTAGTAGGCAAAACTACAATCCTCAAAGATGTTCACGTTCTGATTCTCAGAACTTGTGAATATGTAACCTTCTTCAGCAAAAGAGACTTTATAGATGTGATTAAGCTTGAGGCTTGGGAATGGAGAGATTATCCCAATAGAGTCAAGGTAATTAGAAGATCCTTAAAAGTGGAAAGGGAGTCAGAAGTGGAGGTCATGTTGATGTGACATGATGTGATTTAATGTCACATGTTGTGATGTGACATGACATGACATGATATATGGCATGATGTGATATGACATGACATGGTGTGATATGATATGATGTGATGTGACATGTGATGTGACATGACATGATGTGATATGACATGACATGATGTGATATGACATGATGTGATGTGACATGACATGATGATGTGACATGATGTGATATGAAATGATGTGATGTGATGTGACATGCTGTGACATGACATGACATGATGTGATGTGACATGATATGATATGATGGGACATGGTGTGACATGACATGTGGGAGAGCCCTCCACTGATGGCTTTGAAGGTGGAGGAAGGAAACCATGAGACAAAACCATGGAGTGCCTTCAGAAGCTACAAAGTTGGAGCAGACAAGGAAACCAAGTCTTTCCTAAAGGTCGAGAACTGAATGTGTCCCTGCCAACTCCTTGATTTTAGCCTAATAAGGCCTCAGTCAGAGTTTTGACCTACAGAACAGTGGAATAATAAATTTGTGTTTTTTTAAAAAAATAATTAGTGTAATGTATCACATCAAAGGATTAAGAAGAGGAATAGCATAATCATATCAATAAATGCAAAAGCACTTGACACAATCCACTGCGCTTTCATGATGAAAATTTTTATTTTCTTTTTTTAACTTTTATTTAATAAATATAAATTTCCAAAGTACAACATTTGGATTATAGTGGCTTTTCCCCCTCATAACCTCCCTCCCACCTGCAACCCTCCCATCTCCTACTACTTCTCCAATCCCTTTCACATCAAGATTCATTTTCAATTATCTTTATATACAGAAGATCAGTTCAGTATATATTAAGTAAAGATTTCAACAGCTTGCACCCACACAAAAACATGAAGTATAAAGTACTGTTTGAGTACTAGTTATACCGTTAATACACATAGTAAAACACATTAAAGACAGAGATCCTACATGGGGAGTAAGTGCACAGTGATCCCTGTTGTTGATTTAATAATTGACACTCTTATTTATGGCATCAGTAATCACCCTAGGCTCTTGTTATGAGTTGCCAAGGCTATGGAAGCCTCTTGAGTTCACCAACTCCAATCTTATTTAGACAAGGTCATAGTCAAAGTGGACGTTCTCTCCTCCCTTCAGAGAAAGGTACCTCCTTCTTTGATGGCCTGTTCTTTGTGCTGGGATTTCATACACAGAAATCTTTCATTTAGGTCATTTTTTTTTTTTTGCCAGAGTGTCTTGGCTTTCCATGCCTGAAATACTCTCATGGGCTTTTTAGCCAGATCCAAACGCCTTAAGGGTTGATTCTGAGGCCAGAGTGCTGTTTAGGACATCTGCCATTCTATGAGTCTACTGTGTATCCTGCTTCCCACATTGAATTGTTCTCTCCTTCTTAATTCTTTTTTTTTATTTAACTTTATTTTTTTTTAACTTTTATTTAATGAATATAAATTTCCAAAGTACAGAATATGGATTACAATGGCTTCCCCCCCATAACGTCCCTCCAACCCACAACCCTCCCCTTATCCACTCCCTCTCCCCTTCCATTCACATCAAGATTCATTTTTGATTCTCTTTATATACAGAAGATCAGTTTAGCATACATTAAGTAAAGATTTCAACAGTTTGCTCCCACACAGAAACAAAAAGTGAGAAATACTGTTTGAGTGCTAGTCATAGCATTAATTCTCAATGTACAGCACACTAAGGACAAAGATCCTACATAAAGAGTAAGTGCACAGTGACTCCTGTTGTTGACTTAACAAATTGACACTCTTGTTTACGGCATCAGTAATCACCCTAGGCTCTTGTCATGAGCTGCCAAGGCTATGGAAGCCCCCTGAGTTCACTGACTCTGATCATATTTAGACAAGGCCATGGTCAAAGTGGAAGTTCTCTCCTCCCTTCAGAGAAAGGTACCTCCTTCTTTGATGACCCATTCTTTCCACTGGGATCTCACTCGTGGAGATCTTTCATTTAAGTTTTTTTTTTTTTTTTCCCCAGAGTATCTTGGCTTTCCATGCCTGAAATACTCTCATGGGCATTTCAGCCAGATCCGCATGCTTTAAGGGCTGATTCTGAGGCCAGAGTGCTGTTTAGGACATCTGCCATTCTATGGGTCTGCTGTGTATCTCACTTCCCATGTTGGATCGTTGTCTCCCTTTTTATTCTATCAGCTAGTATTTGCAGACACTATTCTTGTTTATGTGATCCCTTTGGTTCTTAGTCCTATCATTACGATCAATTGTGAACAGAAATTGATCACTGGGACTAGTGAGATGGCATTGGTACATGCCACCTTGATGGGATTGAATTCAGATCCCCTGGTATGTTTCTAACTCCACCGTTTGAGGCAAGTCAGCTTGAGCATGTCCTGAATTGCACATCTCTTCCCTCTCTTATTCCCACTCTTATATTTAACAGTGATCACTTTTCAGTTAAGTTTCAGCACTTAAGAAGAATTGTGTATTGATTACAGTATTCAACCAAAAGAATTAAGTAGAACAAACAAAAAAAATACTAAGAGGGATAACATATTAAGCTGCTCATCAACAGTCAGGGTGTAGGCTGATCAAGTCACCATTTCTCATAGTGTTCATTTCACTTTAACAGGTTTCCTTTTTGGTGCTCAGTTACTTGTCACCTATCATGGAGAACAAGTGGTATTTGTCCCTTTGGGATTGGCTTATTTCACTCAACATAATGTTTTCCAAATTCCTAACAGGGATCACTTTTCATTTAGTATTAACAGACATTAGTCTTGCTTATGTGATCCCTTTGACTCTTAATCCTCTCATTATGAGCAATTACGAACTGAAACTAATCACTTGGACTAGTGAGATGGCATTGGTACATGCCACCTTGATAGGATTGAATTGAAATCTCCTGGCACGTTTCTAACTCTACCATTAGGGGTAAGTCCAAATGAGCATGTGCCCCATTGTACATCTCCTTCCTCTCTTATTCCCACTCTTCCCACTCTTCCCATTTAACAGGGATCACTTTTCAGTTAAATTTAAATGTCTAAGGATAATTGTGTGTTAATTAAAGAGTTCAACCAATAGATTTAGTAGAACAAAAAAAAAAATACTAAAAGGAATAAAGTAGTAAGTTGTTCATCAACATCCAGGACAAGGGCTGATCAAGTCACTGTTTCTCATAGTGTCCATTTCACTTCAACAGGTTTCCTTTTTGGTGCTCAGTTAGTTATCACCGATCAGTGAGAACATATGATGTTTGTCCCTTTGGACAGGCTTAATTCACTCAGCATGATGTTTTCCAGATTCCTCCATTTTGTTGCAAATGACTGGATTTCATTTTATTTACTGCTGTATAGTATTCTATAGAGTACATATCCCCTAATTTCTTTATCCAGTCTACCGTTGATGGGCATTTAGGTTGATTCCAGGTCTTAGCTGTTGAGAATTGAGCTGCAATAAACATTAAGGTGCAGACAGCTTTTGTGTTTGCCAATTTCATTTCCTTTGGGTAAATTCCAAGGAGTGGGATGGCTGGGTTGTATGGTAGGGTTATATTCAGGTTTCTGAGAAATCTCCCAACTGACTTCCATAGTGGCTTTACCAGTATGCATTCCCACCAACAGTGGGTTAGTGTCCCTTTTTCTCCACATCCTTGCCAACATTTGTTGTTGGTAGATTTCTGTATGTGAGCCATTTTAACTGGGGTGAGGTGGAACCTACTTTAGGATTGACAACATACTAGGCCATAAAGCAAGTCTCAGCAAATTCAAAAGAATTGAAATCATACCAT
This sequence comes from Oryctolagus cuniculus, assembly GCF_051225735.1. Classification (NCBI taxonomy): domain Eukaryota; kingdom Metazoa; phylum Chordata; class Mammalia; order Lagomorpha; family Leporidae; genus Oryctolagus; species Oryctolagus cuniculus. Next base: position 74,698,597 of record NC_142869.1, read on the forward strand.
TCATCTTCTCAGACCACTGTGGAATGAAGCTGGAAATTAGCAACTTTGGAATCCCTAGAGCATATGCAAACACATGGAGACTGAACAACATGCTCCTGAATGAGCACTGGGTCATAGAAGAAATCAAAAACTGTCTGGAATTAAAGGAGTATAACAACACAACATATCAAAACTTATGGGATACAGCAAAAGCAGTGTTGAGATAAAAGTTTATAGCAATAGGTGCCTATATAAAGAAATTGGAAAGGCACCAAATAAATGAGCTTTCAATGCATCTCAAGGATCTAGAAAAACTATAGCAAACTAGACCCAAAACAAGTAGAAGAGAAATAATTAAAATTGGAGAAGAAATCAACAGAATTGAATCAAAAAAAAAAAAAACATTACAAAAGATCAGCCAAATGAAGAGCTGGATTTTTGAAAAAATAAACAAAATTGAGACACCATTGGCCCAACTAACTAAAAAAAGAAGAGAAAAGACCCAAATCAATAAAATCAGAGATGAAAAAGGGAATGTAACAACAGACACCACAGAAATAAAAAGAGCCATCAGATATTACTACAAAGAGTTGTATACCAGCCAACAGGGAAATCTATCAGAAATGGATAGATTACTGGACACATACAACCTACCTAAATTGAACCATGAAGACATCGAAAACCTAAACAGACCCATAACTGAGACAGAAAGTGAAACAGTAATAAAGGCCCTCCCAACAAGGAAAGCCCAGGACCAGATGGATTCACTGCTGAATTCTACCAGACATTTAAAGAAGAACTAACTCCAATCCGTCTCAAACTATTCAGAACAATTGAAAAAGAGGGAATCTTCCCAATTTATTTCTATGAAGCCAGCATCATCTTAATTCCTAAACCTGAAAAAGACCCTACAGCTAACATAATAATTACTGGTACGAATCTTAACATTGGGGCAGACATTGTGGTGAAGTAGTAAAGCCGCCCCTGCAATGCCAGCATCCCATATGGGTGCTATTCATATCTCGGCCACACCACTTCTGACCCAGCTCTCTTCAATGACCTAGGAAAGCAGTGGGAGATGGCCCAACTCCTTGGGCCCCTGCATCCACATGGAGACCCAGAAGAAGCTTCTGGCTCCTGGCTTTCCCCTGGCCTAGCCCTGGCCATTGCAGCCATTGGGGAATGAACCACCAAATAGAAGGTTTCTCTCTCTCTGCTTTCCTCTCTCTCTAACTCTTCCTTTCAAATAAAGAAATAAATATTTTTTTTAAAAGTATAAAAGCCAAAAACTGGAAGGAATTAAGATATCTTTCTGTAGGATAATGGAAAAACAAACTATGGAACATCTAAAACATAGAACATGGTACACTGATAAAAAGAAATGCACTATCAGATGGACATGGGGGAATTTAAAATGGACATTGCTATGAGAAAGAGGTCAACTTAGAAGACTGCATATTGTATGATGTAAAGTAAGACAATGTGGAAAAGCCCAAAGTACAGAGACAGTTATATGGCAGTGGTAAGGAGTTTTAAGAGGAGGGGAGGGGATTAAAAGGTGAATTATAGGGGACTTTAAGATATTTGACAAAATTTTATATAAGTCTGTAGTAGGTACAGTAGCATTATGCCTTTGTCAAATTCTATTTATGGTAAAATATACAATATGAAAAGTAAGCATTACCTATGGACATGAGTAACAATCTATTAATACTGGTTCATTAACTGTAATGAACATACCGCATTAGGAAGATGTTAGTTAGAATAGGAACGGGCAGATGTGCGAGGTACTTTGCTCTTTTTGTACTGTATTCTCAGTTTTTCTGCAAGTATAGTATTTCTCTAAAAATAAGGCCTAAAATATGGGCATTTTAAAAAGTTTTTGGAGTATGGTTGCATAAATGCATGTAGCAAAAAATTATCTATCTTCAGAGGAATTCATATTTAATATTACTATCCTTTGATTTTAGTGATACAATCTAGAGTTAAAAGCATTTGCAACACCCTTGTTAAAAATGAGGAAACATGGCAGCCAGTGTCGTGGTGTAGTGGCAAAGCGGTTAGCTCTGCCAGCATCCCATATGGGTGCTAGTTCCTGTCCTAGAAGCTCTACTTTCAATCCAGCTCCCTGCTGATAGCTTGGAAAAGTCAGCGAAAGATGGCCCAAGCCTTTGGGCTCCTGCTACCCATATGGCAGGGCTGGATGAAGCTCTTGGCTCCTTGCTTCAGCCAAACCCAGCCCTGGCCATTGTGGCCATCTGAGAGGTGAACCAGCAGAAGGAAGATTCCCCTGTGTCCCTCCCTGTCTGTCTGGAGCTCAGACTTTCAAATAAATCAACAATTTAAAAAAAAACTTAAAAAATAAAAATGAGGAAACAAGATGAAAATAAGCACATACAGGCAAATTATGAAACATTAAGGCATTAAGCTATTGAATAATAATTTTCAATAAAATAAATTTGTCAAATATGTATGGAAAAATAATAAGGTAGAGTTGGCCCTCTGAACCTGAGGGGTCTGTATTCTGAGTAAATTCCACTGTCTAAAAAGTCAGTGCTCAAGAAAAGCTTCCTGAATAAATGCCTGAATTATTGAACTGAAAATCCTTAGGGTTAAGCAGAATTTAACTAATTTTTGACAATATAAGATATTTTTAGGGAGGCACACTTGAGTTACCCTCCTGAACAAGTTTGTAGTAATCAGCAAAAACAAAAACCAAAAAATGTGGAGTAACTTTGTTTCACTGATCATATGAATGCAGTGACATGATTTAGCATTGAGTCCTCTGTATCTCAAAGAAGGGTAGTGAAATTCCTGTTAAAGCTAACTGCCCTGGGGCCAGCAGGTAAAGCCACTGTCTGCAGTGCCAGCATCCCATACGGGTGCCAGTCAGAGTGAGTCCCAGCTGCTCCACTTCTGATCCATCTCTCTGCTATGGCCTGGGAAAGCAGTAAAAGGCCCAAGTCCTTGGGCACCTGCGCCAACGTGGGAAGACCCGGAAGAAGAGCCTGGCTCCTGGTTTTGCATCAGCACAGCTCTGGCCATTGTGGCCAGTTGGGGAGTGAACCAGCAGATGGAAGACTTCTCTCTCTTTCTGCGTAACTCTGACTTTCATATAAGTAAATAAATCTACAAAATAAATAAATAAAAGCTAACTGTCCCTGGTGTCAACTTCCTAAGCACTTAGACCTCAGTGTTGTTTTTTTTTTCCATTGCTCTCACTTTTCCTTTCTTTCACAAATTCTGATAGTCATTGAAGACCCTACTATAAGTCAAGACTCAGCTGAAAATGAGTAAAAGCAGAACAGTTACACCAACGGATAGTATGTGGAAAAGAAAATATAGGGCAAATAGCCATAGTGCTAAATGAGTATCAACACAAACTGTAAATCAACGGGAATACATAGGTATTATTTGCAGACCACACTGTTTGAAAGGCTTGTACTAGCTATACTACATAAAGTTTTCTTGAGACAGTAACATTTGAGCTGAAACTCAGACTGGAGGACGGTAAATATTCCAAGACACCTCCTGTGACAAGTGTGAGTATCATGATTTGAAAGAAGGAAAGGGCACAGCTGGTGCTCTCTCCATACTCCTGGAACCCGTGGTGCAGGTCTGGGCACCCTTTACTGTCATTTCTCTCTGCTTTTGCTTTGCAAGGCCAACCCCAGTAAGCTCCCTTCACAGGAACTTTGTAACGGTACAGACATACCTTTGTCCTCAGCCACTGACTGGTCGGCGTCCACCACCTGACCTCCCTTAGTAAATGACTGCTGAGATATTACCGCAGGGAATATAGCAATAAAGAAGGAATTACAGACACTTAATAATCACAGGCTTCGAATGTAAAATTGTTTAGTTTGTGCCAAGCACTATTCTGACGCTTTAAATAAAGCGCCTTATTTGATTCACTGATTAGCCTGGTATGGGAGCTTCTATGTTATCCTTTTGTAGGTGAAAAATCAGAGATTGAAAGAAATCTTTAAGAAGCAGAAATTAAACAGCTTCTCCATAATATTAACAAGAAATAGGCAAGAGCTAAGCTGACTGCAGGAGACCTGCATGGACTTGCTAAGAACACTCATGGCCCGCGCACACCCTCCCAGGGACCTTATCAGCCCGACACTGACTGACTCAAGTGTATAGAAACTGCAGACCCAGGAGACCCAGTGAGTCTCTGAACAGACGCTCCTGAGGGCGGCACAGCGGAAGCTCCGGGTTGACCCACGGCACTCAAGAGTTCTCCCAGCCAGCCCTGCGCTCACCTGACAGCGGCGCTCTCTGCTGGCCCAGCGCCAGGCCTGTTTATCCATCCCCTAAGCTCCGACCTCGCCTGATGTTGAAGCCCTGCTCCCTGAAGCCCAGGCTCCACTTGCTCTTCGGGGCCGCATTCTTCCGCTCAGAGGCGCCACCGTGCGGATGCTGCGAGGATCTGCCCTCTGCGGCCAAGACTTGTGAGGAGCACAGGAGCTATTTAAGGACCCTGGTTGGTTAGTTTGCCCAGTGTGTTGTGTGAATTATAATGTGCGACTTCCTCACTGCATAATAAAATCCTTATTGGAACCAACAGCACCTCCGTGCTGTTACTACGCTTGTGACAAACCTAATAGCCCAAAGATCCCATAGTTGGTACATGAAGATAAGAGTCAAGGGTAATTCTAACTGTAAGCCTGTATGCCAAAACCCTGTAATAGCAGAAACTGAGGCCTTATACAGAACCCACCCTGTGACTTTGGCTTCAATAAAGTTCTTCCCGTGTCCTTTTGAAATAGAAGTCTAATTGGCCTTAAATTGGATCAACTACCTTCTGAAGGCTTCAAATGTTCCGTTTTAAATTCTTCTAATTTTAAAGTGTTCTGATCCAGAAATTTTAGAGGAAACATAATAAATCTTGTTAAAAGTCATTTTAAGAATCCTTTTACAGAAAATACTTACATAGCAAAAGTTGTTCAGGGCTCTTCTAGGAAAACATCACGGGTAAAATCAGAGTAGTCATACAGGATACAGAAACAGTACAATGACTGAAGATAGTGAGCAGTTAAGAAATAATCCAATTTCCTTAACAACAGAATTAATAGTGCAACTTATCTTGGAACACTAAAAGCATTGTTTGGTATATGCATTCTTGAGTGGTTTAACATCTTGAAAATTGTAAAGTATTACTTCATAGTAAATTTGCTAAATATATCTACTGATCAAGATAGTTGAAAGACCCCTAAACCCATGGGTCTACATAATAAAACTTGCTTTGTTTTTGCAACTTAAATAAGACTGATATCATTATTTTACAGTTCTTCCCTTTGTTTTCCCACGTCCTTTATAACTGTTGCTCATTTCAAATGAATGTGCATTTAAGGCACTATGGGTTTCTTTTTTTAAACTTACTGGAACTTGATGTAATTTTTATTTCATTGAGATACAATGATAGATTGGATTCATTCAAATGGATCAATACAGATTTAATAGAAAGGACTTATGTATAAGAAAATTAACTGCTATTCTCCCTCTTCTTTTGAAATAAACTCTTTCTGGTGGCCGGCACTGTGGCGTAGTGGGTAAAGCCGCCTGCAGTGCCGGCATCCCATATGGGCACTGGTTCGAATCCCAGCTGCTCCACTTCCAATCCTGCTGTCTGCTATGGCCTGGGAAAGTAGTAGAAGATGACCCAAAACCTTGGGTCCCTGCATGCATGTGGGAGATCTGGAAGAAGCTCCTGGCTCCTTGCTTCTGGTGGGTGCAACTCCAGCCTTTGTGGCCAGTTGGGGAATGAACCAGTGGATGGAAGACCTCTCTCTCTGCCTGTGCTCTCTTTAACTCTGCCTTTCAAATAAATAAATAAATATTTTTTAAAAAATAAATAAATTGTTTGCTTTAGAGTCGTATTAGACATGTTGAGAGAACAGTGCAGAGAGCTCCCCACATGCTCTCCACCCAATTTCCTCCATTGTTATTAAACAGCCTCATCAAGTAAGGCAAATCAGTCACATAAGAAGCCAACATTAGTGTGTTTCTATTAAGTAAACGCCACACTTTGTCCAGATTTTCAGATTTTTCTAGTATTCTTTTTGTGTTTCAAGACCCCACCCATCATGCCACATGAAGTTTGGCCATAATGTCTTCTTAGTCTTTTGTGGCCTGTTACAATTTTTCAGGTTTTTCTTGTTTTTCAAGATCTTGATGGCTTTGAGACCAGGAATTTTGTAGAATATTCCTTAATCGTGGGTGTGTGATACTTCTCTCATGGTTAGTCTGAAAGTTGATTTTGCATCATATCAATGACAATCTGCCTCATCACTAATGATGTTAAACTTGTTCACCTGGCTAGGGAAGATTTTGCTGTATTTCTCCACTTTGAAGTTATTTTTCATGTTCTGGTTGTAAGGAAAAATGGGCACAGAACAGAGGAAAAAAGGATTTGCACTCACAGCCAGAGTGAAGTTGTTCGCAGAGGTAGCCAACTGTCAGCATGCTTATAGACCCAACATATGGCAAAGGGCCAGTCCGCAGCGGGTTGGGCCTTTTTATATCTGAGGGTGGGCTAGGGGTCTGGAGGGGGATGGTGAGGGGGAGTAGCTGGAGGTGAATTTCTCCATACAGGTTTTTCAGGTTTCTCACAGGCTTTCAAACCTGGAAAAGAATGCAGGGGGTTGGGTGGGGAAGAGTACAGGGTGTGAGACTGAGCTGGTCTCTTGAAAAAAAGCAATTATGGTAAGGGGTAAAACAGCATCTTATCTACTTTCAGGCAAGAACCTAAAATGGCTGAGGCTTATGTCCTTGTTCCACCACTGGTCTCTGGAGGCAGGTCACTAAGCAGAACCAGAGGGCCAGGTAAGAAGGCATGCTTCCCCCTCTATGTCCTAGAGCAAAAAATATTTATGTAAATTAGCTGAGATTTTTTCATAAAGGAGGTTTGTCTCTTCTCCCTTCTGATTTATTTATTCACCATTTATTCACATCGGTATGTAATTATGGTTATGCATTTTATATGCTGGCTGATTTCTGAAACTGTTTCAGCTAATTTGTTGCTGAATTGTTTCATCATTGACCATTGGGGATTCCTTCAAGTTAGTAGTTAGTTCCTGGGTCCTTTTTTTTTTTTTTTTGACAAGTAGTGTTATAGACAGTGAGAGAGACAGAGAGAAAGGTCTTCCTTCCGTTGGTTCACTCCCCAAATGGACGCTATGGCTGGCACTGCGCTGATCCGAACCCAGGAGCCAGGTGCTTCCTCCTGGTCTCCCATGCAGGTGCAGAGAGCTGGACTAGAAGAGGAGCAACCAGGACTAGAACCTGGCGCCCATATGGGATGCCGGCGCCACAGGCGGAGGATTAACAAAGTGAACCAAGGCACCAGCCCCTCCTGGGTCCTTTTGACATGCCTTCACAGCATTTTCTCCGTTTTAACACTACACAATGCTCTAAGTTTATCTTGTTTTTTTTTTTTCCCCCTACTCTATTACTGAAGTTATTAGTTTCTCCAAGGAAGCTTGATTCCTTGTTTTAGAGAATGATATTAGAAAACAAGATCTTGGTACTGAATATGTTCACTGCTACTGTACTATTTCTGCTCCTTGGTGCTCTGAAACACAGAGTTAGGAACTATAGAAAAACATATCTTTCAAAATGTCTGTGGCATTCTATTTTAAATTAAACATGTGTCCATACTCATGTTTCTAACTCCAATCCAGTAACATATGGTTCATTCTAGTCTGCAACACTCCCTTTCCAAGAGTGATAAACCTGCTATCACCATCTGCCACTCATACATACATAGAATACAATGTCAATATTTATGCCTCTATATATATGGTCTTTGAAATATAATTTAAAATATCTAAGTATAATTTGAAAAATATATTTTATTTTATTATATATTTATAAATATGTATGTATTATATAGTATAGTGTATTATATTTATAAATATAATTTAAAATATAATTTGAAACACATTATATATACAGTCTTTGAAATATAATTCATATGCTAACTTAAAGCTCCTTTCTATCTCAAACAATATTTTTCAGAAGCTTCAATATAGTTGATGAGTCAACAAAAAATAGAACTTAAAAGTTAAATAAAAACAAATTAATGACTATACATTTGTATTTTTTTAATAAAGTGTTTTATCAGGTGGTTTGAATATAGAGAAATGCAGCTTCAATACAGACTTGTCAACCTCCTTCCCAAAATGTTCTATACATTTTGGCTCTAAAGAAAATGAAAAGATGCAAGATACATTTGAATAAAAAAGAATAGATTTTATTACCACACTCCAAAAACTGTCCCGTGACACTAAAAAGAGTCATGAAGGTGGACAACCAGATTTATTTCCTATGAGTTTCTCTGTTGCATAGGCAAATTGTCCTCTGGGTTTTTGCAGACTTGAGTTCAATACGAATTTCACCTAAGGGAGAGTTGGAGATAAAGATGAATGCCTGCCTATTCTTACCCCCTCTTCTAGCCCTGCCCAGTACTAGCTGAACTCCAACCACATACCCACTTGCTCCCAAGATGAGATGAGAACTCTCTAATGGATTTTACCAAAGGCAGTAGAATGTAACCATACTGACAATTCATCTAAGATCTTTCCATTTTAACTATCAGTAGGTGGCTTGACCTACCTGCTTCCTTTTTAAAAAACTGAGTTCTGCCAATTTGAATTTGCGAGGTCCTCAGCACTATCTTTGTATCCAAGTTTCCAACTTCTCTCACACTTTCCTTTTATAGAGCGTCCAAACACGTGACAGGGTTGTTAAACCCGAGTGGGCAAGCTTCCACCAGAGAAGAATCCTTAGCATCTCAAGTGCTCCTGAGTCCAAGGAAGAAATTCCAGGACCTGGATCCAGACCTGATGGAGAGGACATGGCTGGAGATGGCAGAGTTGACATTTTTTATTGAGCAGGGACTTGGTAGAAACCCACTAAGATGCCAGCGGGAACTGTTCAAGGGTTGGTGTCAACACTGCAAGCATTCTGCTACAAAACTGCCCAAGGTGGATGCCCAGATAAATGCTAGTTGCTGAATGCCGTTCGCTGCAGGAGCTGAGTCCTGGAGAAACCACCCAGTCTGCAGGAGCTGAAGAAGCTGCAAGAACCTGCCCAGATCACACCAGAACCAAGAAATGCAACTCTTCAGGATCCTCTACTGACAAGGTTCGTTGTTAGCAGTCAACAGAATAAAATATTTGTAGGAGCTGCATCCATTTCTCCAGGGCAAACAGTAAAATTGTGTTTGGAATCAAGACTCAATAAATGTGTAACCGATCCAAATCTTCAGTGAATTTATAGGTGCTCCTTACGTAACTCAGTTGCTTCCAGAATTTTCCCCTTAAAATTGTAGATGTTCTGTTAACTTTGACTTTTGTCCACTTGGACATGAACTGATAAAGCTATGACTTTTTGCACCTGGAGCTGATAAATGAGGAGTCTCCTCAGACAAGAAAAATCCACGTATTTGTGATTCCTTCATTCAAAGGCCGTCCCTCATGTTGTTATTTCTACTTTGCTTAGTGATTTGGTATTTAAAACGTTTTGGTAGTCATTATTTGTGGGAGGGCTCACTGTACTACTTCACACTACTAGTAACCAAAAATATGAAATTTCTTTAAAAAATAGATTCCCTGGCTTGTGCTGTGGCATAGCAGGTAAAGCTGCCACCTGCAGTGCCAGCATACCATATGGGCGCCAGTTCGAGTTGCAGCTGCTGGACTTCTGATCCAGCTCTCTGCTATGGCCTGGGAAAGCAGTGGAAGATGGCCCAAGTCCTTTGACCCCTGCACCTATGTGGGAGACCCAGAAGAAGCTCCTGGCACCTGGCTTCGGATCAGCACGTTGTGGCCATCTGGGGAGTAAACTAGTGGATGGAAGACCCTCCCTCCTTTCTCTGTCTCTGCCCCTCTGTAACTCTGACTTTTAAATAAATAAAATAAATCTTTTAAAAAATTTTAAAAATAGGCCGGCACCGCGGCTCACTAGGCTAATCCTCCGCCTCGCAGCGCCGGCACACCGGGTTCTAGTCCCGGTCAGGGCGCCGGATTCTGTCCCGGTTGCCCCTCTTCCAGGCCAGCTCTCTGCTGTGGCCAGGGAGTGCAGTGGAGGATGGCCCAGGTGCTTGGGCCCTGCACCCCATGGGAGACCAGGAGAAGCACTTGGCTCCTGCCATCGGATCAGCGCGATGCGCCGGCCACAGCGCGCCAGGGCCGCAGCGGCCATTGGAGGGTGAACCAACAGCAAAGGAAGACCTTTCTCTCTGTCTCTCTCTCTCTCACTGTCCACTCTGCCTGTCAAAAAAAAAAAAATAAATTAAAAATAAAAAAGTAAATTCCCAAGTAAATTAAATTTCTCCAGAATACTTTATTATTGGGCTTGAAATAGAAACTTAATTGTTCGAATTCATTGGTTATTAATGTGGGCTGGATTGTTACTGCTTTTCATACTTTGTATGGGATGTTTTCCGTGTGTTCTGCAATTTGTGCTAACTTCGCTACAATCTGTATGGACTGACATTCATCACTTAAAACTTCATACCAAACCTCCTTTGTAATCAAAAAAAAAAAAAAAAAAAGAAAGAAAGAAAGAAAGAAACTTAATTGTTCGAATAATTGAAGCACCAGATCCTCACTTCTGCAGCATATTTTCCAAGATCAATGTTGGCATTTTTTAGAATGATTACTAAGGTAATCTTTCTGAATAATAATGATCACTGATTTTTTTCTGGGATAGTTTTCTGTCTACCCACGGTTTGTTTTTCATAGAATAGACTGATTGCTAGGAAGGGAACAGATTTTTCAAACCTCAGTTTCTCCTGTGTCACATTTGGGCTAAAATGGTTACGTAGGCAGTGTTATAAATGCTGTCTTTTTCTAGCTGCAAGGGAAAGTATTCATAAGCCTAGATGAATGGCAACACAACAAAGTGGTAAGGACTGGATCCTCAAATGCATTGAATTATTTTAAAAACAATTGCCTCAGCCACAAGGTTCATTCTGTGACTTAAATTTTGGCCTAGAAATTAGTTGAAGAGACTTGAGAATAGATATTTCCAAAAGAATTAGCCCACCACTGGATCTAGCATTATTTTCTGTCTTCAATTCTCAGAATCTTAAGGTGTGACACAAACTGTGACCTGCTTTATAATGTCTGTAGCCAAAAGTTTTCTTATAATTAGTGAGAGCACAAACAGAAGATTATAGGGCACTATTGAATAGTGACAGGGTCTTGGTTCCCGGAAACTGGAATGCTGTTTATCCAGAGTAAAATAAGACTATAGTTGGCCAGCAGAATCATCATAACACTTTTTTTTAAGATTTATTTATTTATTTGAAAGTCAGAGAGAGAGAAGGAGAGGCAGAGAGAGAGAGGTCTTCCATCCACTGGTTTACTCCCCAATTGGCTGCAATGGCCAGAACTGCACCAATCTCTTAAGGATAAAGTATAGTCCACCAGTCAAATGTCACCAGCCAATGGCTGGATAGATGGAGCCCTAACCAATTTTTTAAAACTTAGAAAAGAAGCAGTCAGTTATAACAAAGAGAAAATGACTGTGAGAACCAAGCACAGTATAGTTTAACACAATGGTGGAGGTAGTCCAGGAAGCTGTAGTACAATATTGTGGACTAAGCTATTTAGTGTGTTTCTTTACATTAGTAAAAGCCTTAACTTACTTACCCTAAGACAAATGAATAATTAAGTTTGATAAAAATGACATAAAATAAAAATATATCATTTGTAAGCAAGGCACTCTCTGCTGTTGCTGAGTAACCAGTGACAGATAAATTTCTATCTTTTTCTTAATGCAATCTCATCATTTATTTATTTATTTTTTATATTTTTTTAAACAAAGGGAAAGAGAAAGGAAGAGAGAGAGCATGAGAGAGAGAGCGAGAGAGAGAGCACGCCAGCCTGATGGTACATACCACAAATGCCTGCAACTGCCAGGACCAGGCCAGGCTGAAGTTTGGAGCCAAGAACTGATCTTCCCTGTGAAGATGTTGGATCAGAAGCAAAGGGGCCAGGACTGAAAGCCAGGCACTCCCATACAAGATGTGTGTGTCCCAAGCGAAATTGCAACCACTGTGTCAAACTCCTGCCCCAAGCTTCATCATACATGAAGAAAACGTAAAATTAGATACAGATTTTAATTTTTTATTTCATGAATTAGATTGATTACCTTTTCATCAGTCTTTCTTTTTTGTTTCAAATAAAAAGAAATTTTGTGAACTTTGTAATGATCTAGATTAGATATAAATTGAAACTTCATCAGTATGATGCTGTATTTTTTATATCTATATCTATATCTATCTATCTATATAATATATGGGATTAATTGTCCTTTTTCCATTCCCCCCTTTCATCTCATCTGTCTAGAAAAATTTCATTTTATCATTTTTGTTATACATATATACTCTTTGCTCTTGTATATTTCCCATGTGTCAGAAGAAGCCAACCTCACCCTAGCATGCTAAATTGGACCTGATTGAACTGGTGGTAACCCCTCCCTCCCTTGTCAGTGATTGGATTAAGAATCGACATGTGACCCACTTTGCACCAAAGAGATATGAAAAGAGGTTTTCCCCCAATCTGTGACACTGGTCTTTGTGTCCAAAAATACTTCTTTAAATGATTGTTCAAGGGCTGTCCCTGTGGCACTACTGGTTAAGCCTCTGCCTGCAGGGCTATCATCCTATATGGGCTCCAGTTTGAGTCCTGGCTGCTCAACTTCCAATCCAGCCCCCTGGTAATGACCTGGGAAAGCAGTGAAAGATGACCCAAGTGCTTGGAACCCTGCATCCAAATGGGGGACCCAAAAGAAGCTCCTGGCTCCTGGTTTCAGCCTGGTCCAGCCCCAGCTGCTGAAGCCATCTGGGGAGTGAATCAGAGTTTGGAAGATCTCTTTCTCTGTCACTCCTTTCCCCCTCTGTAACTCTGACTTTCAAATAAATAAATCTTAAAAAAATATGAGAACTGGAGCAGTTTCTGCAAACTTTATAAAAATCTCAGAATGAAATCCACACATGCACAGAGAAAAAGCCAAAAGAATTACTGAGTGGAAAAAAGAAAAAAGAAAAAAGAGAAAGATATTGGATTTATTGTTAGCTATTTTAGTCTACAGTTAATATAAAGTTTTTGTTTAAGCTAGCTTTATATTAATAGTTTCTGGTGGCTTATAAATGATAGAGTGGAAGTAATTTTTCTAAATATCACAGATTTTTCCATGCAAGTATGTTACTCCATTTTCTTCCTCCCTCAAGTATTTGAGAGACTAAAGTAGACCTTTTAAATTATTCTGGAGTTTACCTTTGTTTTGTGGCTTCCTTTTTAATCACAGATGGATATCCAGGTTATATGCATTCTTCAAACCAGAATGTGAAAAATGAATTTCTACTGGAAACTGAACTTTGGACTTTCATATCTCAAAACTTTAATGCAGAAATTGTATCATCACTTCAAGTAAAAAACATTTCTAATGGCTTTTTACCAGTTATGTTAATATTTCCTAAACAGGCCCTTTTGTCACAAAAAAGGTAGTATGACTTTATGTGTTTCTTCCAGGTATTGTCATGGATTTTATGTATACACATTACTTGTATTTGAGAGCCCAAAGGATTATAAATGTTATCTACACTGCAGAGTAGAATTCCTATTTATAAGAAGATAAAGTACTATTGGAAAACCAATATATCATGATCTATTTTGGTAATAATTTGAATTAATCTATCTAGCTGTCATGAAGCTATTGATTTATTGTTCATTCAGAGACAGTCTTTTATTGGCTTCATCATCCATCAAAACTATGCACCACCAAAATCTGACTGTGGATTTAAGCATAAAATATCTGTATATTAAAACACAAAATACAATTCAAAAGTATATACTGGTGAATAAGGAAGTCGGTACATTAGAAAGTACATGCATAAATGAGAAGGAAACAGACTCTGGCAAAAAAAAGAGATAATAAATTAGTAAGGATAAAAAGCAAATGTGGACAAATAATAATGAAAAATAAGAGAATACTAGTGTAGATTGTTTTTCATTTTCTGTTTTTGTTTGTGGTTAGCATTTGTCTCTGTTATGGGTGAGATTTGTAAAAAGCAGCTAATTTTACTATTTTGAACAGGGCAATAATATATGTAACATTCATTTTAATTAATATCACATTGGACTGTTTAATGCTGAAGTATCCTCCTAGCTTTGACATATTACTATCTCTGAGCCTTAAAATTAACTGTGAAAAAATCATGGAAACATTGGCATTCTAATAAGTCACTAGATAAGGGAAATATTTTTTGTCCTTTAAATAGATTTGACTATAATTACAGAAAAAGGCTTCATTAATTTTTCTCCTATTGCAGAAAATACAACTCTTCAGAGTGATTCTTTAAACTTACCTTGAGGGAAACATCAAGAGAGAGTTCATTTGTTAATTTTTGCTTTGTATTGTATTGGTTTTTTTGTTTGTTTGTTTGTTTTTTTCTTTTTTTTTTTTTTTTTTTTTTTTTGACAGGCAGAGTGGACAATGAGAGAGACACAGAGAGAAAGGTCTTCCTTTGCCATTGGTTTACCCTCCAATGGCCGCCGTGGATGGCGCACTGCACTGATCCGATGGCAGGAGCCAGGTACTTATCCTGGTCTCCCATGGGGTGCAGGGCCCAAGTGCTTGGGCCATCCTCCACTGCACCCCTGGCCACAGCAGAGAGCTGGCCTGGAAGAGGGGCAACCGGGACAGAATCCGGCGCCCCGACCGGGACTAGAACCCGGTGTGCCGGCGCTGCAAGGCGGAGGATTAGCCTAGTGAGCCGTGGCGCCGGCCCGTATTGTATTGTTCCTAATCAATTTTTCTCTTTTCAATTGCAAAGAATATTTAATATTTTCTTTCAAAAATGTTGAATTTTACAAATGCTGTTGCAGATGGGTGGGTATTTAAGTTAGCAGTTGTGATCTCATTTCTGATATTAGAGTTCAATTCAGAGCTCCAGCTCCTGATTCCAGATTCTTGGTAATGCAGACCCTGGGAGGTAGCTGTGATGGCTCAAGTAACTGGATTCCTGCTACCCACGGAGGGCATCTGGATTGTGTTCCTGGCTCACAGCTTTGGCCATGGGGCAATCCTCAGGCTTTTTGAACATCTGGAGAGTGATTCAGTGCGTTGGGAGTGGGTAGTCTCTCTCTCTCTCTCTCTCTCTCTCTCTCTCTCTCTCTCTCTCTCTCTCTCCCCCTGTTACAAAAATGTATAATACGATTTTGTTTTCCTTTCCAAGTATTGAAGTGGGTTTTATGCATACAAGGTACTTGAATTTGAGAGCCCAAGAGATTCTAAGTGTTTTTCTAGGGGTCAGTGCTGTGGGTCAGCAGGTTAAAGCCCTGGCCTGAGTGCTGGCATCCCATATGGGCGTTGGTTCTAGTCCAGGCTGCTCCTCTTCTGATCCAGCTCTCTGCTGTGGCCTGGGAAAGCAGTAGAAGATGGTCCAAGTTCTTGGGCCCCTGCACCTACGTGGGAGACCTGGAAGAAGCTCCTGGCTCTTGGCTTCAGATTGGCACATCTCTGGCCATTGTGGCCATCTGGAGAGTGAACCAATGGAAGGAAGACCTTTCTCTCTGTCTCTTCTTCTCACTATCTGTAACTCTACCACTCAAATAAATAAATAAAATGATTAAAAAATGTTTTTGTAAATGCAGTGTTTACATGCAATTATTGCTCTTGCTTTTAATAATAGAAACGAAACAAAATTTAGGCTCATTTTTAGTCTCTCAACAATAGGAGACATATATAATGTGCAGCTGAGTATGTACTAAGATTTTAGAATGACTCTTACTGATCCATTATTTCTCTCTCTCTCTCTCTCTCTCTTTTTTTTTTTTTTTTTATAGGCAGAGTGGACAGTGAGAGAGAGAGACAGAGAGCAAGGTCTTCCTTTTGCCGTTGGTTCACCCTCCAATGGCTGCCGCGGCTGGAGTGCTGCGGCCGGCGCATCGTGCTGATCGGAAGCCAGGAGCCAGGTGCTTCACCTGGTCTCCCATGCAGGTGCAGGGCCCAAACACTTGGCCATAGCAGAGAGCTGGCCCGGAAGAGGGGCAACCGGGACAGAATCCAACGCCCCAACCGGACTAGAACTCGGTGTGCCAGCGCTGCAAGGTGGAGGATTAGCCTGTTGAGCCACGGTGCCGGCCGATCCATTATTTCTCATTTGGAACCTGCCACCTTCCTTGTGTCAGAGTAGTCTCACAGACAGGGATGCATCATTTCATATGTCTAAAAGTTTATTATTCTTCTAAATTTTATTTATTATTAAGTATATTCATCAAAGTTATGAATCTTATTTGGATCACTGATTTTTGATTGTGGTTGAGAGTACAAAGGTAAATGAAGAAAAGAATTGTAATTCATTCTGGTGGGAAATGTACCTAAAGGTACATGATTATCCTGAAAATTATAGAGGAAATGTCAAATTGTTTGTAACTTGTGGGAGCATAAAAAATAAATATTTTATGGTAGATTATAATCCTTATCATAATGTCCAGTTTATCACTTTGTAATACTTCGGTATGTGCGGGCAGTAATATTGATAAAATGTATTTATTCATACAAAAATAATCATTATTTAATGATATATACAAAATACCTCTCTATTCCATGAATTATTCTAAGCACCAGAGATCAGTAGTAAATGTAGAATCATCCCTGCCATCACACAATTCACAATCAATCTAGTTGAGGGGGAGGCATGTAAATAAATATAACAAGATGGGGAGTAATACTACAGAGCTGAGAGAAGCAACCAGGACAGTGTAAACAGAGAATGAATTCTTCTCATATTGAGAGCTACATATGGCCTCTCAGGAGGGGTTGTATTGAGCACATGTAAGTGAAATGAGAGCAGTCATGTAGATTCTGGAGTAAAGAGAATCCCAGGGAGCGTGAAGAGCAAACACAAAGACTTGGAAGTTCAAGTGTTAGCACCACCCTCAAGAAACAAAGTAAGGCTATTGTGGCTGAAACAGTGTAAGCAAGAAAGGGGAAGTGGCAGGAGACATAGAAAGGTAAGTGGAAGCCATATCATGTAGGGTTTTTTTTTAAGATTTTTTTATTTATTTATTTGAAAGAGTTACAGGAAGAGGTAGAGACAGAGAGGTCCTCCATCCACTGGTTCACTCCCCAGTTGGCTGCAATGGCCGGAGCTGTGCCAATCTGAAACCAGGAGCCTCTTCCGGGTCTCCCACATGGTTGCAGGGGCCCAAGGACTTGGGCCATCTTCTACCACTTTCCCAGGCCACAGCAGAGAGCTGGATCAGAAGAGGAGCAGATGGGACTAGAACCGGCTCCCATATGGAATGCTGGCACTGCAGGCCAGGCCTTTAACCTGATGAGCCACAGCGCCGGCCCCTCATGTATGGGTTTCAATGACCATTTTAAGGGCAATGGATTACATGATCAGTGAAACAACAAGTTTTTGAAGCATCTGAATGAAAGTAGCATGGCCTCAATGTCATGGTGAAAGGATTTCTCTGTGTACTGTAGTGGAATAACAAGTACTGAGTAAACACGGAGACTACTGAAGAGGTCAATGCACTAGTCAATGTGGGAAATAATTGTAAGTAGTAGCAAGTGAGGAGTGATCTATTCTGGAAGGATTATGAAGACGAAGGCAAAAATTCATTGCTCTGAAGAATCATTAACATTGGAAAAGAATATTTTTCTGGATTTGATTATACTTTCAAGTTACAAGTGCTATAAAAGGTGACATTCCAATCCCCTCCATGTCGACTTTTATATTCTTAGAGGATATATTGGAATGCCAATGTGGAGGTATATCTATGTTTGATACTCATAGAAATATATTTGATTTTATTCATGAAATTAAAATAACATACATGTAATAAGGAAAAAAAATGAAAATGATAGATCAGAAACAAACAGTAAAGCTATTTTTACTGGCTTTGGATCGGCTCAGCTCTGGCCATTGTGGTCACTTGGGGAGTGAAAAAATGGAATGGAAGACCTCTCTCTCTGGCTCTACCTCTCTTTCTGAAACTCTGTCTTTCAAATAAATAAAACAAATCTTCAAAAAAAAAGAAAGAAATCTGACAAAAGATGTACAATCTACTAAAAACTACAAAATGCTGCTGAGAGAAATGAAGAGCAACCTGGAAAGGGAAGAGATGTAGCACATCTCTACTAAAATAGACTCCCCATTAAGATGTCAGTGTTCTCCAGAATGATCTGTACATTAAACATAATTGAAATCAAATTCTCACATGTCATTTTTAAAAGAAATTTATGTCAATTTTAACATTACTATGGAAATGCAAAAAGCCCTAAAATAGTCGAAACAACTTTTAAAAGTAGGAGGAAATTTTGACAATTAAAACTAGTTGATTTCAAGCCTTAAGAAATAAAATCACAAAACCAAGATGGTGTGATGTTCGCATAAAGACAATCAAACTAATGAAACAGGAAAGACTATAGAAACAGATACTCAGATACGAACAACTGAGTTTTGAGAACAGGTAAAAGAAAGAATTGTATTTTCAATAAATGGTGCTGGAACAAATGAATATCCATATGCAGCAGATAAGAATTACTTCTGTATTTCAGACTGCACATATATTTTTAATAAGCAAATGGATCATTGACCTAAACATAAAATATTAAATGATAAATCTAGGAGAAACCAGAGGAAATCATGTTGATCTTGGGACCAGAGGTTTATTAAGAAAAAATCTGAAGAACTGATTATCACCAAGATAAACAGCATTTGCTTTTTAAAAGTCAATGAAGGGTGAACATGTGACACAGTAGAAAAGTCACCTCTTGGGATGCCCACGTCCCATATTAGAGTGTCTGAGTCCAAGTCCCAGCTCTGTTCCCACTTCTAGCTTCCTGTTCATGTGCACCCTGGGAGGCAGCAGAGGACTACTCCATTACTTGGGTTCCTGCACTCACTTGGGAGACCTAGACTGTGTTACTGGCCCCTGGCTTTGATATAGATCCATTCTGGTTACTGTGGGCATTTGGGGAGTGAACCAACAGATGGGTCATCTCTCTCTCTCTTTCTCTCTCTCTCTCTCCCTCTTTCAGTGTTTCTCCTTCAAAATAAACAGATAAATATAAGACAATGAAAACCAAAAAGCTGGTTCTTTGAAAACACAAAATTGACACACCATTGGCCCAACTAACTAAAAAAACAAAGAGAAAAGACTCAAATCAATAAAATCAGACAATAAAAAAGAAAAAGGAAATATAACAATAGATACAATAGAAATAAAAAGAATCATTAGAAATTACTACATGAGCCGGTGCTGTGGCATGGTAGGTAAAGCTGCCGCCTGCAGTGCCGGAATCCCTTATGGGCACCAGTTCAAGTCCCAGCTGTTCCACTTCCCATCCAGCTCTCTGCTATGGCCTGGGAAAGCAGTAGAAGTTGGTCAAGTTCTTGGGCCCTTGCACCCATGTGGGATACCCAGAAGAAGCTCCTGGCTCCTGGTTTCAGGTTGGCGCAGCTCCAACTGTTGTGGCCAATTGGGGAATGAACCAGCAGATGGAAGATCTCTCTCTCTTTCTCTTTCTCTTTCTGCCTCTCCTTCTGTCTCTGTATAACTCTGACTTTCAAATAAATAATAAAAATAAAATATTTTAAAAACAAAGAAATTACTTCAAAGAGCTCTATGCCAACATATTGGGAACCTTAGATGAAATGGATAGATTCCTAGACACACACAACCTACTTAAATTGAGCCATGAAGGCATAGAAAACCTAAACATCAAAAACAAAGATGGAAATTGAATTAGTAATAAAGACCCTCCCAACAAAAGGAAGGCTAGGACCATATGGCTTCACTGATGATTTCTACCAGATATTGAAAGAACTAACACTAATTTGTCTCAAGTTATTCAAAGCAATTGAAAGGGAAGGAATCCTCCCAAACTCCTTTTATGAAGCCAATATCACTTTAATTCCTAAACCTGAGAAAGACACAACAGATAAAGAGCACTACAGATCAAATTCACTGATGAATATAGATGCAAAAAATTTTCAACAAAATACTAGCCAATCGAATCCAATAACATATCAGAAAGATCATTCACCCAGATCAAGTGGGATTTACCCTTGGTATGTAGGGATGGTTCAACATTCACAAATCAATCAGTGTGATACATCACATTAACAAATCCAGTGCTAGCTGGATTACAGTATTCACAAGCCTAGGACAAGTTTCTCTGAGAAGGTTATATATGCTCTGAATCAGCATCCAGTTTATGTTTCTATGAAGAAGAGGAGAAAGCAAATGGAGAAAAATACACTTGAAAAAATAGTGACTAGATTTTCTCAAATTTGTTTAAAGATCTAAATTAACAAAGACTAAGCTCAATTATCCCAAAACACAAAAATTGAAACAAAAACCGCAACTAAGTCTACCATTAACTGGTTAAATAAACTCAAGGAAAAATATTGAAAGTAGTTACTGAAAACCAACCCATTACATACAAAAATATTGCAGTTTAAATGGCCTCTGATTTGTTATCAGAATGCAAAAGAGACAGTGGAATGACAGATTTTAAAATGCTAACAGATATGAACCTAAAAGCTTCAAAAAAAAAAAAAAAGGCGTAGACCTATTGAATTGCTTTAAGGCTTTCCAATGAATCTACTCTTTTGTTATTTTAGAGACACAGAGGAGCCCTTTCAGAACAATCAAATAGAGTCACTAAAGCATTTGCATGCTGTAAGTTTTCTGGCTAGTGATAATACTTTTTCTGACTATCCTTAGACAATAGTGGCTGAAAACTATGCAAGACTCACTATGCACTGGCCAGTGTTCTAAGTCTCTGATCCTCAAACCATGTCATGAGTTAAACATCATCAGTACTGTCATTTTAGAAATGCTACTTATTTCCTGTTAAGTAGGTTATACTTTTAGTTTATTGTTTTCTTATTGTTTAATAAAAATGAGTTCTTTTAACTTTAAGTTCAATTTTAAAATGACTACTTTTTGCGAACTTTTTCTCAAAAACTTCCCCAGGATTCTTTCCAGGATCACCTGACAGGACCCCAAAGAGGGGATGGTGTGGAGACTGAACAATGAATGTGCTGTTGACTGTCTTTTCTCTAGGGGAGATCTGCTCTGCGACGTACTGTTCCCTGATTCACATAAGATCCAAGCAAAGCAAAGATGTGAAAGAACAAAAGGAGAGGGAGATGGGAACAGATGCTTCAGAGAGGTGTCGGTCAGCAACTGAGTGGAAGAGAACAGTATTCCTGTGAGTAACCACAGAAAGCAAAGAGCCAGAGAAGATTTGTATCAAGGAAGCTCACAGTGAACTGTGAGATGCAAACAAGAAGAGAAAAAATAGTATTGCTTATTTCACAACTACTCCCTGCCGTGGATCAATTCAACACAAAAGACTTTGACTCCCAACTGTGTATATCAAACTTTAAATTGCATTTTTTGCTATATTTCTTTTATTTGGAAATATTTATTGCCTGTTATATGTCAGAAACTATTCTCAGTACAGCAATGAGAGAACAGAAACATTCTCCACATTCACACAATTAAAAATCTAGCTGGAAAGACAAAAAAATAAACAAATAACTAACCAAACAAGCAATCAGAATGTCAGTGCTATAAAGATAAAGGTTAGGAAGATGAAGATGAGTGTCAATAGGAACTATTTTCATTGGATTAGTCAGGGAAACTGGCTTATTCCAAGATTAATGCATACTAATTATAGGAAATTTTAACATATAAAAATGAACTGTAATATCTTATTTTATGATCCAAGAATAGATAGCCTATGTTAATATTTTATTCTAGATCTCTGCACAATTAACCATGGTCATCGTTTTATTGTTTGATGCATTTCACATATGCCTTCCAATAACATTACTATATGTTTCCTTTCATTGCCCTGTTACTGATAGTACCTAACTATAAACAGAGAGTACATTCTTGCTTTGTTTTCTTGTTGGGCCATTTTCCTATTCTGGCTAATGAAATATGAGCAGAAGAGATCTATGTTGTTTCTGATCGGGGGTGCTTGGTGAGCCATATTGTGCTTCTGCCAACTCTTTTGCACTATTTTCCTACCATGAAAATGACACATTCCAAATATGGGCTCAATTGTCTTCAACAGAGCTATGAAAAACAAAAATTATTGCACATAGAGGTTTTGTTGATCTATTGCAAACTACCAAAATCTAATTAATATATATGCATATATACATATTAGACTTGAGAAATGAACTCATAAAATATCAAATGTCATATTTAGCAATTTTTCATATAACAAAATAGCATAACTAGTGTCACATTTTTACAATTAATTTGTCTGTGTTTTGAACTACAAATAATGGGTACATTTGATAATAGTTTTCAAACTTAACAGAAACTAATCAGTTAAAAGTGAAATTTCTCACACTTTCCCAACCTTACCCAATCTCAGCGAGTCCCCAGTCCCATGGATAATATTAACAGTTCATACTATATGCTTCTCTGAGTAGAGAGCCTTTTCTTTCTCAGTCTCTGTCTTTCTCCTTTATGCATGCACGGAATCTGATAAGATGGAATAATAGGATTACACATCATGTTTTGGGAATTTGTGCATGTGTTTTTACTTTAACTAATGGTCATCTTTCTGAGTCAGAACAAATGTAAAAGATAAACTACATCTCTTTAATTTATAGCATTTTGGGCCCGGTGCTCGGGCACATTGGGTTAACGCCCTGACCTGAAACGCTGGCATCCCATACAGGCGCCAGTTCGAGACCCGGCTGCTCCACTTCCTATCCATCTCTCTACTATGGCCTGGGAAAGCAGTAGAAGATGGCCCAAGTCCTTGGGCCCCTGCCCCCATGCAGCTCTGGCCATTACGGCCGGTTGGGGAGTGAACCAGAGGATGGAAGACCTCTCTCTCTCTCTGCCTCTCCTCTCTCTGTGTAACTCTGACTTTCAAATAAAAAAATAAGTCTTAAAAATAATAACTTATAACATTTTACTAGAATGTACAAAAATACAATGAATATTGTTATATTTCAATTGCAATGAAAATATGTAATATTGCATGAGGCTAATTTCAAAAGTCAGTCAATGACAATGCAAAATTCTAGGATCTTCATCAGCATTAACATGATTTTTTTCTGTTTGGTTATTACCAACAACATTGAATGAATGTGGTATTTCTTCAAATACTCATTAACGCCAGCTATTTTCACTCATTACTATGCAATGAATATTGTTTATTTTTAGTTTTTGTGATTAGTATAATTATTCTGTATTGTGTTTTTTATTTGAGTTACATAGAGGCAGAGACAGAGAAAGATGATCTTCCACCCACTGGTTCACTCCCCAGATGACCGCAATGGTTGAGGCTGGGCCAGGTCAAAGAAAGGAGCCAGGAGCTTCTTTTTGGTTGCTCACGAGGGTGCCAGGTGTCCAAACACTTGGGCCATCTTCTGCTGCTTTTCCCAGATTATTAGCAGAGAGCTGTTGGAAGTGGAGCAACTGGGACTCAAAACATTGCCCATAAGGGATGCCGGCATCATAGCTGAGTCTTTACTCACCATGCCACAACTCTGGCCCTGCTGTACAGTTTTTAAAATATATGTGGTAAACACATTATGATGGTACCTATGACTTACATACTGTGCAATCCTTTTGTTTGGTATTTATGCTACCCATAAATATTTTCACTTGATACACCAGTATTTTTTTCTTGTTGTTGCTATATATTAATATAGCACAACCGCTACCCACCTATTGACAACAGACATTTAGTTAGTGTTAAACTTTGATTATTGAAAATTAAATTGCTATACACATTCATGCACAAATCTTTCTACAGATATATGCTTAAACTAATATAACTAATCGTTGGGTGATATAATAGTTATGTGTTTAACTATTTTTCCAATTTTTGCCTCATGTGATGATCCAACAGCAGCTTTATCCTCTACCCCAGACATAGCTTTGGAGTCACTTTGATTGGTCATGACAGCCCCAGTGCACATAAATCACATTCCTGCCAAGTGGAACTTAAGAGCCATCAGCAGAATAAAATAAGATCTGCTGCAGCCTCTCTGAGAAAACCTACTAAGTCATTTTGTTGTGCCCATGTTCAAAGTTAAGAAACTCTTTAGAGAGCCTCTTACTTGGGACCTGACAGGTCGACCTGGAATAGTTGACTAGGCTCTGCCCTCAATTGTCTAATTCCCCTTGATGTTCCCTCTCTCTCTCTGCAGCAAGCCATGAAAAGCCTACTCAGGAAAATTCATGAAACACAATCCTGATCAATTTTTTCTGCTTCCCTTTCTCTCCATTCCTTTCCCCACTTTGTGTACAGGCTGGAAAGGAGCTTATTTTGCTGTACTATTCCCTATCCATCTAAAACTATAGGTTAACCTAAGAGTGCTGTATATGTAAGAGGAAGCATTCTCTCTATGCTTCACTCTCTTCTCATTCTGATTGTATCCTCATCCAAGAAATTCTATCATGAGTTAAATGTATGATTTCTGATAATATTTTGTTTTAACATACACATATACATAAATATATATGAATGGCTGTTATGATAAGCTTTTACATATGAGGATTTGATAAAACACATATATTTCAAACATACACAATGACTTGGAAGTTAGTTTTCCTACTCTGTTCTTTTATAGATAATGGAATTTATTTATTTGAGTGACAGAAAGTTAGAGAGAGACAGAAAGAGACAGACAGTCGGAGATCTCCCATGCTAACTCACTCCCACAAATGCTTGGAATGACCAAGGTTGGACCAGGCTCAAGCCAGAAGCTGGGAACTCAATCCAGGTCTCCTATGGGAGTAGCAGGGACTTAACTAATTGAGCCACCACCTGCTGCCTACCAGGGTTCACATTATCAGGAAGCTAGAATCCAGAGGGGAGCTGGGACTTGAACCCATGAACTCTCATATGAGATACAGGCATCACTAGCAGTGTCTTGATCACCAGGTCAATCTCTCACTCCTTTTTTCTGTTCCTCTAATGGTTATCAATAATAAATGACCATGTTTATATTAACAAATATATCAACATTAATTGGTATAATTTATTATATAATATTGGTTTATTATATTAATAAAAATAGCATTGGTATTGGTATTATATTCTAAATTGGTAATTCATTCTAAAGTAAATTGGGATGCAGTCTCCTTCATATAAAAAAAAGACCTTAATAAGGTTCAATCTTTTCTGCACTCACATCTCCTCTCCAAAACCATGTGAAATACACACACATTTGTCATTTTACTTTACTGTCCTTTTGCTAAGTTTATCAACATGTTTGA
Source organism: Oryctolagus cuniculus (assembly GCF_051225735.1). Lineage (NCBI taxonomy): Eukaryota > Metazoa > Chordata > Mammalia > Lagomorpha > Leporidae > Oryctolagus > Oryctolagus cuniculus. The sequence goes on from NC_142869.1 coordinate 74,723,880, forward strand.
TGATATGTTGCTCACCCTTTTCTCTAGAAAGCCACTTCCTCTGCCTGGAGATATTTTTCTTCTTGACATAATATCTTGTTGATGACAGTCTGTAGGTAGGTGGAGAAAAAACACTTAAGAAAAATGGTAATTTTATTTGTTTCTAAAGTTCTTCAAGAGAATAAAGAGTTCCAAGATATAATTTCAAATAATAGAAGTCATAGTGCAAAATCTATAAATAACTAAAGGAAATGAAAAATTATAGCTCTTGTTTTAAAAATATCAATTATACTTATGCTTTAAACTCCAATAATTTTAAGTTAGATCTAAAATATGTACAGTAAATTTAATCAACTAATTTTATCTTAAGAACTAGTCACACATTCTGACCTATATATTTCTAAAATTTCCATGATGCAAGCAAACATTGATATAAATAATAGAGGGGGAAGATGTAGCACAGCTGGCAAACCTCTGCTCAGGATGTCAGGTGTTGTATTGGAGTGCCTTGTCCCAGTCCCAGCTACTCCTCATTTCCAATCCAAGTTCCTAACGTTACAGAAAGCTGGATTTGCGAAATTCCCTTAGTTTGAGCAGGCATGAGAATTGAGGGGTAAGGATCAGCAGAAGCAGTTTATTAGTGTTGATGAGCCCAGTGGAATCACTCTTTGAGACTGGGCATCCAATCCTGGTTCCTTATAATATGTTTGGGTTCATCAACATCAGGCATTAACAGTTACAGCATTGCTGGGCTTAGTGCAGTCTACAGGACTCAGGACCACCTATGAGAAACTTGAGACCTTGCTTATGAGGAACTTAAGTGGGTGGAGGGGTGGTTTCAGAGAACTGAGATCAAGACACCTCCCCAGACATGTCTACACCTATGGAGAACAGAGATCTGGATGACTGTCCAGACAGGCCAGTACCTATGGGGAACTGGAATGGGGTTGCAGTAAATAGAGGTTAGGAATTTTGTCTTTCTCTTATCTGGTAATGGCCTAACTTCCTCTTCACTGGTAATATGCCCAGAGACAGCAAATGATGGCCCAAGTGTTTGGGGTTCCTGCCACCCGAGCGAGAGACTCAAATGAAGTTCCTGGCTCTTGGTTTTGGCCTGACCCAGACCCAGCTGTTACAGGCATTTGTGGAAGTGATCCAGCGGATAGAAGATCTCTTTGTCTCTCACTTTCTCCCCCTTCCTCCTCTCACACTCTATCCTCTCTCTGTCACACTGCTTTTCAAATATATAAATATTTTTTAGATTTATTTTATTTATTTGAAATGCAGAATTAAAGAGAGTAAGAGAGAGAGAGAGAGAGAGTTTTTTCATCTCCTGATAAGTTCCCCAAATGGCTGTAATGACCAGGGCTGGACCAGGCCAAAGCCAGGAGTCAGGTGCTTCTTCCAGACCTCCCACATGGGTGCAGGGGCCCAAGGACTTGAGCCATCTTCTGCTGCTTTCCCAGGTATATTAGCAGGGAGCTGGATCAGAGTGGAGCAGCTGGAACTTGAACCAACTCCCATATGGAATGCCGTCAACACAATTGGGCAGCTTTACCCTGCTATGCTACAATGCCAGCCCCAAATAAATATTTTTTTTTTTATTTGACAGGTAGAGTTAGACAGTGAGAGAGAGAGAGACAGAGAGAAAGGTCTTCCTTCCATTGGTTCACCCCTCAAATGGCTGCTATGGCCGGCGCTGCGTCGATCCAAAGCCTGGAGCCAGGTGCTTCCTCCCGGTCTCCCATGGGGTGCAGGGCCCAAGCACTTGGGCCATCCTCCACTGCCTTCCCCAGGCCACAGCCGAGAGCTGGACTGGAAGAGGAGCAACTAGGACTAGAACCTGGCACCCATATGGGATGCCGGCGCCGCAGGCAGAGGATTAACCAAGTGAGCCATGGTGCCGGCCCCAATAAATATTTTTTAAAAGAAAAGAAAATTGAGGGAGTACTTATCGTGGACATTAATTGACGAGAAAATATAGCACAGGAAGCCTGTTACTTTCAGTCATGCAGAAAACATTTCTTTGTCTTAGGACTTCTTTTAACTTGATTAGTAGGGAGGCAGCATTTTGCTTAATATCCTGTGTTGTAAATATTCCAAATGCCCAGCTTCTCCTAGGAGTGAAGAGAAATATTTCACAGTGTAGAGCCTTGATCAATAGAAATGCTTTAGATTGTGATGATTTACATCATAGGTTTCCTTGCTTGTAAAGACGGTTCTGTGTTTAAACAAGACTACCTCTGCTGAGGCTTTTGTTTCCTTTTTAGAAAGAGGATTGGCTTTATTCTGTCTTGAGAGTGGTGAGCTGTTTTGGTTATTGTGTTGTAATATTCAATAGAATAGTTTAGATGCAGATATATATGTGCAAAGTTATTTTCCCTCATCTCTTTGATGAGGATTTTATTCCACAACCTTCTGGCATGTGTTATTGCTGAGATGCAGCTTACTTTTAATAACATTATTTCTGCTCAGGAAGTCTGAACTTATTATTTTCAGTGCTATGAACTTTTATTACTGTATGTTGACTATTTCTTTTTTATTAATATTGTGTAGCACACATTATGCTTTGTCCATGTGTAGACACATGTGTTTTTCAACTTGGAAATATTGAGCCATCATCTCTTTATCACCTTCTCCTCACTCTATTATCATATTTTTAAGGTTTATTGGATATATGTTACAGCTTCTTGATATACTTTGTTCCTTTTTATGTGTCCTAAATTTTTGTTAACTTCTATAAATTTGTCCAATTTTATTTATTTATTTATTTATTTATGTTGGCAAATTAAAATTGTATTTATGATAGACGATGTGATATTTTGAAATAAATGTATATATTGCACAATGAATAAGTCAAGGTAATTAACAAATTTTTCTGTGGTGAGAGCACTTAAAATATCTATCCTGTTAGCAATTTGCAAGTGTAGAGTATATCATTAATTATAGTCACCTTATTGTACAATAGGGTTCTTCAACTCATTCTTCCTATGTAACAAACTTTGTAGCCATTGGTCATCTCACTGACTCCACCCTGGGCCCCAGGCGGTAAAAGCCACCCTTCTACTCTCTGCTTCTATGACTTCGAACTTTTAGATTTCTTATATCAATGGGATTGTGTAATACTTTTTTTTTTTTTTTTGCCCGGTTTTACTTAAGATAATGCCCTCAAGGATCATCTATGTTGTCAAAAATGACAGAATTTTATCCTTCTTTAATTCCAAATAGTATTAGATTGCATGCATTTGCTACATCTTCTATATCCATTCATCCATTAAAAAACAAGAAGATTCCATTTCTTGGCTATTGTGAATAATGCTCCAATGAATATGGAACACAAAATGTCTCTTCAAAACAGATTTTAAATCTCTTGTATAGGGGCTGGGGCTGTGGTGCAGCGAGTTAACCCCAGGCATTCCATATGGACATTGGTTCGAGACCCAGCTGCTCTACTTCCAGTCCAGCTCTCTGTTGTGGCCTGGGAAAGCAGTGGAGGATAGCCCAGGTCCTTGGACCCCTGCACCCATGTAGGAGACCCAGAGGAGGTTCCTGGCTCCTGGCTTCGGATAGGCGCAGCTCTGACCATTGCAGCCTGTTGGGGAGTGAACCAGCGGATGGAAGATCTCTCTCACTCCCTCTCTCTCTCTTTGCCTCTCCTCTCTCTGTGTAATTCTGACTTTAAAATAAATAAATAGATATTAAAAAATAAATCTTTTGTATAAGTACACAGTAGTGAGTATGCTGGATCATGTGATAGTTTTATTTTCAATACTTTTTAAGAATCTTCATATTGTTTGTCATAATGGCTGTACCAACATTCTTACTAATAGCATCATCCTCACCCTCTATTATTTGATAGTAAACATTCTAACAGATGTGAGTTGGTAGTTCATTGTACTTGTAACATGTAGTTCCCTAATGATTGGTGATGTTGAGCATCTTTTGAAGAACCTCTTGGTCAATTTTAAGTCATCTTTGCAGAAATGTTAGGATCTCCGTTCAATTTTAATAAGATAATTTGTTTCCTTGCCGTGCAATTTTTAGACTTCCTTTTATATTTTGGATATTAACCATTTATCATATATATAGTTTGAAAATATTCTATGACATTTTTATGGATTTTCTTTTAGTTCTGTTGATTTTTCCCATTGCTACACAGAAGTGTTTCGATTTTGTGTTATCTCAATTGTCTGTTTTTACTTTGTTGCCTGTGTTTTGGAGATTATTTCCAGAAAAAAATCATAGTCTAGACTGCTATCATAGAACTTTATTTATGTTTCCTCCCAGTAGTTTTACAATTTAAAGACTTATATTTATGTCTTACTTCATTTTTATTTGATTTTTGTATGAATATCCAGTTTCTACACTACCACTTATTGAAGAGAGTATTCTTTATCTGATGTGTGTACTTGACATCTTTGTTGGGATTCAGTTAACCATAAATGCAAATGGATTTATTTTTGGACTTAGTTCTATTCAGTTGGTGTATGTGCCTGTTTTGTTCCAGTACCCAGCTGTTTTGATTAATATGGTGCAAAGTTAATCATCACAACAACAGGGACTGAGTCAGGCAGAAGCCAAGAGTTCACGACTCCAGTCAAGTCTCCCACATGTTTCACAGAAACCCAAGGACTTGAATATCATGGACTACTTTTTAGGATGCAAATTAGCAGGAAGCTAGATCAGAAGCAGAGTAGGAACTCGAACCTAAGCACTCTGGTATGGAATATGGACATCCTAAACTAAATCTTAACTACTGCCCCAAATGCTTACCCCATATTTGATTTTATTATCAGGTAGAATGAATGCTTCTCCTTTTGTTCTTTTTGCTCAATATTGTGTTGGATATTCATGACCTTTTGGGTTCTATCAAAAATTTTAGGAATTTTTTCTATTTATATAAAAATGGCATTGTAAATGTGATAAAGATTGCATTGACTCTGCAAATTGCTTTGGGTAGGATGGACATTTTAACAGTTAATTTTTCCAGTCTTTGTACATGGGTATCTCCATTTATTTGTATTTTATTTATCAAATTCACTAATTCTTCCTTCACCTATATTTAATTTGTGATTCAGTTTTTATTGATGTTTAAAATTAAAGGCATTTTGATTTCAAAACATAATTTTTCTACTATAATAAACAAGTTGCATATTTTTAAAACCATAACTTTTATACTAATATAGAATAATTTATTTGAGAGAAAACAATTGAGAGGAACTCAAAATTTAATACATTGGTTCAAAAAGCATTTAAGAAGTTTTATATGTAATATACATTCATTACTGAATAAATGTTATGTGACAAATTGTACACATACTCCTTATAAACAGAAAACATTTATATATGAATAATTAATATCATAATTATCATTCTCAGCCATTAATTAAATCAATTTTCCAAATTTCTTTTTGAAAAAAATATTTAGTTTTTTTTTTTTGAAAGGCAGAGTTACAGAGAAAGAGAAGATGAGAGAGAGAGAGAAAGAGAGAGAGAGAGAGAGATCCATCTGCTGGTTCACTCCCCAGTTGGCTGCAACCACCAGGGCGGGGCCAAGCTGAAGCCAGGAGCCAGGAGCTTCTTCTGGGTCTCCCACATGAGTGCAGAAGGCCAAGAACTTGGGCCATTCTCCACTGCTTTCTCAGGCCATTAGCGGGGAGCTGAATCAGAAGTAGAGCAGCAGAGACTCAAACTCAACATGCATATGAGATGCCAGCACTGCAGGCCATGGCTTAACCCACTGCAGACACAACACCAGCCCACCCCCCAAAATTCTATTTCTATAGGTGTGGGGAGCAACTCGGACTAGACTAAGTTACTGGAATTAAGACTTATTCTATGCATCTGCTCTCCCACAATATGGCGCTGGGAGAGGAGTAAACAACTTCTACGCAGCTGCCTCCAGTTCGACCAGTAACCTGCAGGAGCTGATCCTGCTCCTGATTGGAGGAGAGCAGCGTGCTCGGCGTGTGGGTAGCAGAGTTGGGATTGGTGGAAGAGGACTATAAAGGAGGAGAGAGACAACATGCACCAGGAACACCTGAGGAACATCTCAGCAGCCCCCGAGAGAGCCGGCCGGTGGTGTGCCACTCCCCTGCGGAAGTGGGGAAAGTGGCAGGGGGGCCCGCCCCTCCACGGAGGTGGAGGGACGGCAGCCAACCCGGGAAGAACCAGCAGCAAACCCGGGAAGGGCCAAGCAGACAAAAGAACAGCACAGGGTCCTGTGTCGTTCCTCTGCGAAGAGGGGGAGTGACAATAGGTGAATCTAGTTTAAGGCTAAATAATGCATATTAGAAAATGATGTAAAAAGGCATATTTTAATCAATACTTCCACTTATCAAACATATCCTTTTTTGATGAATTAACTTATAACATAATGTTGCCATTTCTAGGAATTATTTCTAATTATTAATTTTTCCACATCCTGAGAAACAAAAGAAAATCTGAGCAGATTGATATTAAACTTAAACATTTCAACAGCTGATGAAAGCCTGGAAAATTGAGTTTTTCTTATACAATGTAAAACTGAATAGTTTCATTTTTTATTATGAAAATAGTGAGGTAACTACACCAGACTGAATTATTTTGGATCTATGAGGATACTGAAGATTTTTATGTATAACATTGCTTATCAGGATTTAGAAGACACACCAAATTTGAATTAATTTTTTTACTAAAATCTAGTGGAGGGACAGGTGTTGAGCCCAGTTAAACTGCTTGTGTCCCATAGAGGAGTATGGGGTCCAATATCTGACTTTGCTCTGACTCCAGCTTCCTGCTAATGAACACCCTGGAAGACAGTGGAACAGCTTAAGTGATTCGATTCCTGCAACCCCCAGGGGAAACCTGGGTTGAGGTCCTGGCTCCTGGCTTGTGCCCTTCCACTGGGCCCAGACTATTGTGCACATTTGGAAAGTGAACTAGTAGATAGGATCTCTCTCTCCCTCCTCTCTCTCTCTCTCTCTCTCTCAAATTAAAAAGAAATTGCAGGGGAAAAACATATGAAGATTTTCTAACTTCATAATCTGAGTTTTCAAAAAGTCAAACAGGGGCCAGTGTCGTGGTGCAGTGTGTTAATATGCCACTTGTGGCCGGCGCTGTGGCTCACTAGGCTAATCCTCCGCCTTGCGGCGACGGCACACTGGGTTCTAGTCCCGGTCGGGGCGCCGGATTCTGTCCCGGTTGCCCCTCTTCCAGGCCAGCTCTCTGCTGTGGCCCCGGAGTGTAGTGCAGGATGCCCCAAGTACTTGGGCCCTGCACCCCATGGGAGACCAGGCTAAGTACCTGGCTCCTGCCATCGGATCAGCGCGGTGCCCCGGCCATTGGAGGGTGAACCAATGGCAAAGGAAGACCTTTCTCTCTGTCTCTCTCTCTCACTGTCCACTCTGCCTGTCAAAAAAAAAAAAAAAAAAAAAAAAAAAAGATGCCACTTGTAATGCCAATATCCCCTATAGGCACCAGTTCGAGTCCTGGCTGTTCCACTTCTGATTCAACTCCCTGCCAATCTCTCTGTGTCTGTCTGCCTCTCCCTCTGTCTCTATAACTCCAACTTTCAAGTAAATAAATAATTTTTTTAAAAAAGAAGTCTTACAGACAGTTGTGGTTATTGAAAGCGATGCAGAGAATTAGTACTCTAAATGCTAGAGTGAAAACCTAAAGTGAGGTTCAGGAACTTCAGAGAAAACCGGAGATCACAGGCTTGAGGTGTAGACAAATCCCATTGAACACATAGTTGCAATTTCATCCAATACTTAGCTTTTTCTTCACCTGTATAAATAGTACCTTTAAGCCTCAAGACTCTCATAGGACGTAAAGGACTTCAAATAAATTGGGGGAGATACTTATAGAAGCACAACATGAGGTCAGTCATTTATCAACATTCCATTTTATGTCCATCTTACATAATTTTATGAAATCTATTTTTGTATGGTTACCAGGTAACAGATTCCTCAGTCTATGTGGTAAAAAATTGATTAATATCTTTTACTTGTATTTTAGACTCAGTCCTCTGGATTGAATTAAGTTATCATTAAACAAGTTTGTTTAGTGTGTCATAATTTTGCTTGGAGATAGCGCTCATAGGAAAAGAAAAGAACATTGTTATTTTTAAAATTTTTACTTATTTTTTTATTTGAAATGCAGAGACAGAGAGATCCCTGGTAGAGACAAAGACAGAGAGATCTCATTGATTGAGTTCTCAATGTCAATTCTTTTGCATCTCATCATCATGTAGCCCAGAGAGACCTTGATTGTGACTTGTTCTTCAAAATATTAGGATGTTTCATTGTATTATGTGACTTGGATCTGGTGGGAGAACATAATAAATTCTAGCTGCCTTGTGAAATACAAACATGCAATAAGATGCGGTATGAACCTTGGAAATGCTAAGAAGACTGGCATGTGTCCAAAATGAGAGTCAATTTACATTATATCTTATGAGGAAATTTACATTATATCTTATGAGGAAAGAAGTATAATGTTGGTTGGATTCTTTTTTTAAAAAGATTTATTTATTTATTTGAAAAGTAAAGTTACAGGGAGAAGGGGGCAGAGAGAGAAAGTGAAAAGTGTGGGAGGGGGGGAGATCGTCTCTCCAGTGGTTCACTCCCTAAATGGATTCCTAGGATAACTAGAGAAAACACATATTTGGTTTACTGTTCTGACCCATTTTATCATGGAGTCTGTGTAGAGAAAGAACTTCATACCAGACACATGCTATACTGTATGTTGCTCTACTAAACAGATCTTAGTACCTACCATATCCACTATCTATGAAAATGGCAATGGGAGCAATCTTATATGGAACACCTGGCAAGTTATAAGGGAATCAGAGTGCAGGGTTTTGAATTAAGAACATACCCTCTTTTGCAAAGCTCTTGGAATCCCACTGCAGTGTGGTAGAAGCTGGCCATGAACATCAATTGGCCAATTCAAGTTAACTGTCCATCATGACTTGGATATTATATGATCATTGAATGACAAAGTAATACGTGAGCAGCAGCACTCCACTGTTACACAAAAATTTGTAAGAAGAGCCAATAAATATTACTCTTTATCATTTTTCAAAAATTCAATATACCTTTTTACACTTCATTTGAATTTATGTATTTACTTAATTGAAGGGATAATGTAAAATGAAATTGCTAAGAAAACTTAACTTTCTGTGGAGTGTACATACATCCTTAAGTATTAATTCATATGATACTAAAATAATCTATTGACCCATCAAATATCAGTTATTGACCCACAAAAATAATCATGGGTTTGTTCTTTACTGTGCATTCTCTTCTCTTTAGTGATGAATAATTGGAATTACCTTATCATGAAATTAATCCATTCATTACTTATTCAGTTGTTGATAGATAGATAGTTACAGGCATAAATTTGGAATCATGAGCAATGCAACAGATTTTAAATGAATCTCTTTGACATAGAATGTTTAGATTGGCATAGGATCAGTGTTTTCAACTCTACGTGAGAATAACAAGCTAGTAATTCTAAATAAAGATATGTTAATGCTAACTACTCATAATTTTAATGGATTGTATCCAAACTAAACAAGAATTTATCTTAAAATTGAGAGAATATAGCTGTGTTTACTGCCTTTATGGTGATTAATTGAATTAATGATGCTTTAAAAATGTAACAATATTTAAAACTATTTAAGGTAATACATATTGATTTAACAACTTAAGCGTTCTATCAACCAAGAAGAAAAGATGGTAAATGATCCCAAGTTAATTAGCTTTTGATGCTTAACCAGTATTACCTAGGTTTTTAGAGCCTTCAAGCATAACAAGAATTGTTAAATATTAGTTATCCTCAGGTTGGTTTAAGAGAGCAAAAGACACTAACCCTCATTTAATGAGGCTTAACTAAGTTTAACGGAGCTTGAAAATTTTAACGAAGCTTAAGTTTTAATGAAGCATAAGGCCCCCTTCGATTTCAGATTATGGGGATTTCATTTATTATCTCAAAAGTACTTTAATTCCTGAAACGGTGATGAATACAGTTGAATATGATAAATATAAGTAAAGATGGGTTTTAACTACTGCAAATCCTTTTGAGAAAGGAAAAGAGGAAGTCAGGGAACTGAAAGTGTGAGTATTTCAACAAAAAGTAGGAAGTATAATAGGAGAATTAAGAAGAAGAATTAGACCTTTTTTTACGATTTATCTTTATTTATTTGAGAGGTAGAAGTGCAGACAGAGAGAGAGAGAGACAGAAAGAGGTCTTCCATCTGCTGGTTCACTCCTCAAATGGCTGCAACAGCTGAAGTTTGGCTGATTTGAAGCCAGGAGCAGGGAATTCTTCTGGGTCTCCCACATAGGTGCAGGGGCCCAAGCACCTGGGCCATCTTCTACTGCTTTCCCTGTCCATAGCAGAAAGCTGGACCAGAAGTGGAGCAGCCGGGACTAGAACTGGCACCCATATGGGAAGCCGGCACTGCCGGCAGTGGCTTTACCCAAAACGTCACAGCACCAGTCCCTGTATACATTATTGAGTTACGTCATGGAAACTTTTGGAAGTTGTTTTATCCTTTAAAAGATTGATGTTGGGCTTTATTTTCTGGGACCTAAGGGCTGACGTTCTTGATACTGAAGCATTACTCAATGCCCCCAAAATATGAGGTTCTCTAGATTTTGTGGAAAAGAATACCTTTCCACACAAGCCCTGTGTGAAATATTTGGAGGGGCCCCTCTATTGCCTTCAGATTTCTTTTTTCTGGTCTTGGGGAGCTTCTATCTAGCTGAACACTTCCACGGGATGCTATGCAAATCTCCAGGATACTCTATGCAGCTCTTGCCTCTTCAGAACTCCACCTTAGGTTACATCAACCCTGGTTTCCCCAGGCTGCAAGCTCCATTTCCTTAATTCAGAAAATTCCTGAGGATCCTCTCAGGTTCTTCTTCCTTGTGCTGCATCCTGCTGTGTTGGTTGTTGTACTCATATGGACACGTAATTTCTATCACTCCACTACATGTTGATAAGAAGCTACAAACCTATGTGAATTTACTTTTTTAGTTTAGTCCCTTCCAATATGCATGATTATTTAAAAAGGACAAAAAAAAAAAAAGAATGAGTTATTGAATAATTAATGTCTAAACTCTCAGAAATAAGCAAGTGTTGAGACTTTTAACAAAGGAATCAGACTTGATATTTTATAAAAATAATGGCTTCCAAAATAATGATATGCAACCATTTCGAATTCATAACCCATTAAATCAAGTAGCAGTCAAGCAGTAAAAATACATTTTTTGGAAGATTCTTCTTATTTTCAATTACTTCAACTTTAACACAAAGTCTTCCTATTTTTCAACAGAATAAATTTCAGTGAAGCTTGAAAAATAGCAGTAGACCATCAGTTCAGGTGTGGACAAACAAGTTTGGCTTAAATCTATTTCAAAAATAACTTAATAAGCAGGTGTTTAGCCTACATCCCACATTAGAGTCCCTGGGTTCAATAACTGGCTCTGTATCCTGACTCCAGCTTCCTGCCTATGCACACTCTGGAAGCAGCAGTGATGATTCAGTAATTGGTTTCCATAAATGCAGGAAGCCGGGAGTGCATTTCTATTCCCAGCTTCAGCCCCTGCCCAATTCTGCTACTTTGGGCATTTGGGGAGGGAGTGATTCAGTGAATGGGAACACTCTCGCTCTTTCTCTCTGTCTTTCTCTCTCCCTCTCAAATACTTTTTTAAAAATTAAAGAAAAGAAAAATACCCTGAAATTTGTTTACATTGCTTTTTGCATATGTTGTTCTATGTTTCAACTCTTGTGAATTATGCTTAAGTTAATGAATATGAGATTATGGCAAATTTAACATTTTTAAATATGAGGTCATTTATAAGCCAAGACAAATATGTAGTATTAAATGCAGCCTCTGGAAAGCTGATTTGGATGTCTACGCTTTATAAACAGTAAGAAATAATGTTGGATATTAAAATTATGAATAGGTGGAGAGACCATTCTGAGTTGTGGTACTGTGAGTTTAATTCATCGGCCTGTCAAAGTCTCAGTTCAGCCATTGTAAGTGAAATGGTCTTTTAAATATTAGGAATAGAATTCATCCATATTTATGAAAAGAGAGAACAGGTTTTTCAGTATATTTTTAATTTACAGGCCCAGTTCTCAAGTAGAAAGTATCTGTTTTTAAGGCAGGTAAAAATAGGTGTCATCTCCATATTTGTTTACAAGATTACAGATTAATCAATTGATTTATATTCCAACTGCACAATTCTCTGTCTCATTCAATTTGTAGTGTAATGAAGTTCTTGAATTTCTCTCCTATGCCTCTTTTTGCAAGGTAATAAATCACAAAGGTAAACCAAATTAAGCTCTCTATGCTTTGTAATACCCTAATTTGCAAACTGTTTCCCTGTGGTGTTATGTACAAATAATACATGAGAAATACAAAGAGAAACATTAACAGGTCATACAAGTAAAATTAATTATTCCAATCCATAAAACAAAAACCAATAAATGTACAATAAAAGTATTGCATATAGACATATACCATTGCTCTTTTATTTCCCTGACTTCTGGCCTTCTGGGTAGTGGGTAGATCATTTCAGCAAGACCATTTCCTCAGGTCCAGATGCCCTACCACCTTTGAAAACTATAAGAAGTGACACAGCCCTAGAAGCAATCCAATACTCTATGCTCAGCAGTGTAGTATGCTCTAGGTCCCACTTCAAAGTAATGTTCCTTCTCTCTTAGTATAAGGTAAATAAAACAAATGCAATAAGGAAAAAATCATATGCCTACTATATCTTCATATAGCAAGCATGACAGGAAATCAACATACTTCAATTTTTTAGCATTAATTTTGATTCATCTAAAAAGTGTATTTGGGGGCCAGCATTGTGCCACACTAGATTAACTTTCCTCTCCCAATGCCAGCATCCTTTATCAGAGCTCTGATTTGATTCTGAGGTATTCCCCTTCTGATACAGCTCTCCACTAATGAACTTGGGAAAGCAGTTGAAGGTCCTTACTTGAACCTTTGCCACCTATGTGGAAGACATGGATGGAGCTTCAGGCTCTTGACTTTGATCTGGTCCAGCCTGGCTTATTGAGGCTATTTGGGGAGTGAACCAAGCTAATGGAAGATCTCTTTCTATCTTATCCCCTCTCTGTCAGTTTGCTGTCCAAGTACATAAAATGAATCTTAAAATATTTTTAAATAAAAAGATATATGTGAAATCAAGTAGTGAAAAACACAAAGTTCAACAAAATTCCATGTAACTTATAATTCATATATAAATTTCTATGAAATATGAGCCAGCAACCAATGGATTTTAAAAATACCATCATCCTTACATGAAGTAGTCCATTCCTACCTTGATTTTAGATGCATTGGAAGGTTCTGCTATTTAAGAAAAAGAAAAATCTTCATCCATTGGTTGGTTCAGATTACTCCAAATTTACCACCTCACTCATCTAACTCAAAGCTTTGATTCTTCTTAAATGAAAATAATCCTGGTAGGAATAAGAAATTCAAAACCATTTCATATTTATGCCATTATATAAATAATTTATAAACCCTTAGACAGAAAGGAGGGAGTTCAGAATTTGAGAACACTGAGTGACTGAAACATTGGGGAAGAAATCTCTAAAATGGAACAAATAAGAACAGCAAAACTGAGGGTGTTAGCAGATGTCCCCATAACAACTCTGTGTTTTGCCTGTGTAGTACTAATATCACATAATAAAATGATTATTGAAATGCAAATAATGCTCAGATCCCCAGGGTGTGTACAGTATATTAGGTCATGTGTGTTATACTTTTTCTATTTTATAATCTTTAAATTAGCTATATTATTTTAATGAAGTTTTTAAAAAGATTTATTTATTTATTTGAAAGATTTACAAAGAGAGAGGAAGAGATCAATAGAGATGAAAGAGAGAGGAAGAGGGAGAAAGACTCTTCTCTCTTCTGGTTCACTTTCTAAATGACCACAATGGCTAGGGCTGGTCTAGGAATTAGGAGCATCTTTCAGGTCTCCAACATGGATACAGGGGCCCAAGCATTTGGGCCACCTTCCACTGCTTTCTCAGGCACATTAGCAAGGAGCTGGTTTGGGCGTGAAAGGGATGCGACATGAACTGCCAGTTGGAGTGCCGGCATCATAGTCAGCAGCTTAACCTGCTATGCCACCGTACTGGTGCCTTTAGTGTTTATTTTAAAACAATAAAATGTTTGTGTGTCCAATTAAACCAAGCTAAAACAAGGAATGAAACTCTAATATACAAAATTTGCATGTGATAAATGTTGGCACTTTTTAATTTCTCATGTTTACAAAGACCATTTTGAAAATAGGGGGGTGCCAGCGCTGTAACCTAGTGGTTAAAGCTGCCACTTGCAGTGCCGGCATCCTGTATGAGTGCCAGTTCGAGACCTGGCTGTTCCACTTCCGATCCAGCTCTCTGCTGCAGCCTGAAAAAGCAGTAAAGGATGGCTCAAGTCTTTGGGGCCCCTGGACTCGCATGGGAGACCCGTACAAAGCTCCTGGCTCCCGGCTTCAGATCAGTGCATCTCTGGTCATTGTGGCAGTTTGGGGAGTGGACCAGTGGAGAAGACTTTTTTTCTCTGGCTCTCTCTCTGCCTCTGCCTCTCTGTAAGTCTGTCTTTCAAATAAATAAACAAATCTTTAAAAACAAAAAAAGAAAATGTGGGGAGTCAGTGTCCTAATTATGATCATAGAGAAAGCCAAGACTGAAAATATAATCATAAGCCCTGGACATAGTGTTTGTAGTATAATTAAAATCCTGCTCACTTGCTTCTAACTCTAGCTCCCTATCTCTGTCCTGTGTTCCATGCTGCTTACATGTTTCTATCATTCTGAATGTAATGCTGAAATAGTTATTCTGTGTGTAAATCTTCCTCATCTAGCATACTTTAAAATCTCTGAAGTACAGCATGTAAAATGTACTCTCATATGCAGTGGACATTAATAGGTATTGATAAACCTGAACTTAACTAATGGTAATTCGGTTTAAGAAAAAGGGTAATTTTTAGCCTTGTAATCTACATAGTAGCATGTTTATGTCTATATTTAAGCAAACTTCTCTCTCTAAATTGATTGCCATGTTTTAAATTTCACTGTCCTCACTACAGAACTAGTTGGGGTAGAGAATCTAAATTATCTTTCTGTTTCTCTCAATTACTCTTTGTCTTTATGTGTTATGAGTTATTTTTTCCTAGATCTAACTTTCAGATAATACTATTGATGTTTTTCTGTAATGTAGAGTTATGTCCTTTATTCACTTTCTGTAGGACATGCTGTTTGAAATACTTTTCTAGTAGAGTAGTATTTTTGATGCAATATTGAACTAGCAATGATAAATCCTTTCCCAAATATTATTGAACAAATATACATCAAAAATACATATAGACAGACTCTCACCTATTCATCCTTCAGTCCAATAGAATCCATTTGGCTGGCAGTGAGGAGACAATCTGTATCTCTGGAGTGGAGTAAAGCCAAATGTATTATGTCCTTGTCTATATAGGCAAGGTGATCCAAGCAAATGAGCTAAAAAAATTGGTATTTAAAGATGTCTAAAGAAGGTTTAGTATAATTACAGCATTTTATCAAAATATCAAAAGTCTTTGCCAGGGAACTTTTGGTTTTATATAACAGTTTCTTCAACCTTAAATAAATATTTCCTTTTCTGTCACTCTATTAGAAGATGCTTGATGGAAAAATTAGATGAAGTCAGACAAGACTTGTTAAATTTTATTTCAATCACACTATGTGAGTTTTTTAAAATGGTTTTGCTCTAAATGACATAGTTTCCTTTCTTAAGAATATTTACTAGTGTTGAGAAGCCAATCAATTTTAGAATACACAGATAACATTCTTAGATTCCTAGACCCTCTCTCACTTTTCTGAGTAAGCAGCTTGCTCCTTGCCTTTGTCACCTGCCACAACTGAATGGACTGGGT
This sequence comes from Oryctolagus cuniculus, assembly GCF_051225735.1. Classification (NCBI taxonomy): domain Eukaryota; kingdom Metazoa; phylum Chordata; class Mammalia; order Lagomorpha; family Leporidae; genus Oryctolagus; species Oryctolagus cuniculus. The sequence goes on from NC_142869.1 coordinate 74,739,811, forward strand.
GTAAATTTGGCCAGAACTGGATCCTTTGGAACACATCACCAGGGCATGTGGAGTTGGAACTCAGAGAGGTTACAGAATGCAATCTCTAACCCCAAAACAGTCCCATGTGCCTATCACATGACTCATGGGCAGCTTGAACATTTGGCGTGTGGGAAGAAAGAGGAAAGGAGCTGAAACAAAGAAGGAAGCTGGATCTAGACAGAGGCTGAGAACAAGAAATAGAGTTAACAGCTCTCTCAGTGTGAGGCTATTGTAAGGCTCTTAGTTTTTTTTTTTTTTATTGTGATAAAATCAACCCTTTTACTTGAAATTGGGCAAATTTTTACATAACAAAAATTCTTCCTGGGGTTGACATTGTGGCACTGGAGTTTAAGCCTTTGCTTAGGATGCCCTCCTCCACTATCTGAGCCCCTGGTTTGAGTCCAGGTTACTCGTGTTTCTTATCTAGCTCCTGCTATTATGCCTAGGAAGCAACAGATGATGGCTCAAGTGCCTGAATCCTTGCCACCCTATGGGACACTTGGATAGAGTTTCTGGCTCCTGGCTTTGGCCTGGTGCAGCTCATGCTGCTGTTTCAAGCGTTTGGAGAATGAACCAATAGATGCAATATTATTGCTCTATCACTTTGCCTTTTAAATTTATAAATTATCCTTTAAAAAGAATTTTTCTTATCAAAAATGAAATTTGATATCGTCTTTAAGCTTTCCAACAAATTCTATGTTGGCCTCATAGTGGGTTCTCAACAATGGTTATTGACGGAAATATATATTTTTTTTCTTTTTTCTTTTTTGACAGGCAGAGTGGACAGTGAGAGAGAGACAGACAGAGAGAAAGGTCTTCCTTTCTCTGTCAAAAAAGAAAAAAAAAAGAAAAAAAAAAGACATGGGGCCGGTGCTGTGGCGCAGTTGTAGTAGGCAGGCATACAGGTTAAAATCAATTAGGTTTGTGAGCTGAAAGACCACGCCTTTACCACGAACCTGTGTGGCCTCGTGCCCTACCTGATACCTTTGCCATGCCCCTGTGTGATCTCATGCCCCTACCTGGCCACACCTGGGTGCCCACCAGCCAATCAGGTTAATTAACCACTCTCCTTTGGAACTGGGTTAAAAGCCTTGGACACGGTGTGTCCCGCCCTTCTCTTCTTCCCTGGCTTCTTGCCAGGAGGGGGCTTCCTGTAGCCTTGCACCTCCAAAGGCCGTGTACCCTAGGCTTCCTGGCCTAGTTGCTCCTCCATGTGGCTGGTTCCTGGTGCTCAATATGAACCCAGATTTACCTCTCTCTCTTAGATAAAGCTTTTACTCTCCTATGCATCTTTCTCACTAAATAAAAGCCTAAAATGTACCATGCTGCCTTGTTTATAGATGCCGGTATTTAGAATTCTTCTCTAATTACTAGGCAAGAACCCTCACAGGCTTATTAATATTGGGGATTTATTAATAAGCATATGGTGATATCGTATGGCACCCCAAATTCCAGTAGCATATGAGGCACCCCAGACGGTGCTTCTGGGGAACTTTAAGGGGCCACATTTTCGTATATATTTTAGGGGGGTCATTCCCAATATCACAGCGGGTTAAAGCCCTGGCCTGAAGCACCAGCATCCTATATGGGCGCCAGTTCTAGTCCTGGCTGCTCCTCTTGCAATCCAGCTCTCGGCTATGGCCCAAGAAAGCAGTAGAACATGGCCCAAGTCCTTGGGCCCCTGCACCCACGTGGGAGACCTGGAAGAAGCTCCTGGCTCCTGGCTTCCGACGGGCGCAGCTCCTGCCATTGCGGCCATCTGTGGAGTGAACCAGCGGATGGAAGACCTCTCTTTCTGTCTCTACCTCTCTCTGTAACTTTGTCTTTCAAATAAATAAAATAAATATTTAAAAAAATAAAAACAATAGTTTTTTTAGATAATTTGGTTCCAAATAATAGATCATTTGGAACTCTTACATCTGTTAGCACCATCACTGCATGAGTTCCTTATATGAGATAATTGTTGAGTCAGTGTTTTTACATTATCTAATTTTATCCTCCAACAATGCTAGGAGTTATATGCTATTTCCAGCATTTTGAAGATGATGAGACTGAGACTGAAATGACTTTCTTAGATCATGGAGGCACTAAGTGATGAAGCCAAGTTAAAATTTAAGGTTTCTTTGACTCCTGAGGCCATACTCTTTTCATATTTAATTCATTTGAAATTTGTGTATATCTAACCACAAACTGGGTGTTCTTCCAGAGTAATAGTAGATTAAAAAAAAAGTTTAAGATTATTCTAGATGGCTTAAAATATTTGTAATTATAAACTTGCCAAATAAGAGAGTGAAATTAGTTTGGAATTAAAATATATATGAAATTGGAAATAGTTAATTGCTAAAGCCTAAAAGCGAACTAAAATCACTCAAAGGCAATTGAATTTAATATATATTTATTTTGGGTTTGCCTTATAGTGAGTAAAATAGTATATTTTCAATGTCTCTAATTTCAACATTATTACTATTTATAAGGAAGAAATTGTCAATGTCTTCATGGAAAAATATGTACTCCATATTCTACACTTGTCAGACAGAAATTAACATATCAGTATCTTTATGATAAATCTCTGAGAATGATTCATAGCAATGACTGCTTTTATAGCAGTTTTCCAAAACTCACACCATGATTAATTACTACAATCTCAGTCCATGTGTATCATTAATATTAAAATAGATTTATTTTCTTCTGAGTAAAAGTATAAGTACTTTTTAAAAGATTTATGTATTCATTTGATTAAAGTAGCAGAAAGAAGGAGAAACAGAGAGAGAGAGAAGGAGTGAGGCAGTGAGAGAGTAAGAGAGAGAGAGAGAGAGAGATACCTTCCATCCTCTGGTTCACTCCCCAAATGGCCACAAAAGCTGAGGCTGAGATAGGCTGAAGCCAGGAGCCCAGAACTCCATCTTGGTCTCCCAAGTGGATGGCAGGGGCCCAAGTACTTGAGCCATCTTCCACTGCTTTCCCAACATGCACTAACACAGAGCTGCATCTGAAGCAGAGCAGCCAGGACTCTAGCTAAAGCCCATATGGGAAACCAACTTGCTCACCACAGCAATACTGGCCCCTATAAGTACTTTTAAAATGATTTTAATTTGTAGTACTATAAATATTATTTTAATGCAACTTCAAAATTTTATCAGTTACCAAGTGTTGGTGTGAAATTCCACCTTCCAGTAAAGAAAGTATTCTGAAATAATGACTCAGAAAAAGCACATATAATCTTCAAGTTTTATTTTTATGAGAACCATTAAAATAAGTTTGACTAAGCTACTAAAATAAGTCTATTAAGCAATATTATTTGTAATTATGCTTTGCTAGTATGTCATCCAAAGAAAAAGAGGGACTTAATTCTTCTAAAAGCTATAATTATGTCATTTTAAACTTTAAAACTCTTGACTAGTAACTAGCAGATTAAATATAATTTGGATGAGTTCATAAAAATATTTTTTGAAACATCACTTGGAAGCTTGAATATAGCTATAGGTTTTAGGCTTTGAGAAAGTAGATTATCTTAAATTACTTTAAAAGAATCCCCTTTAGGACTTACAGTTATTTATTTTTTCTTTGTTTTTAATGGAAAAGAAGACAGAGACCAGTTCACTCTTTGAGATGGACTCTGTACACCAGCAAGCAAATAATTTTATAGGGAAAATCTTGAAAGAATATAATTTGAAGAGCATAGCAATCCTCAAAATTGAGATAAATATGTATGAAACCAGAAATATGTGGAAAAACACAAAATAGGGGCACAATTTTAGGCCTGGGGCGGGAGTTGTGGCATAGCAAGTTAACCTGGCAGTTGGGATCCCATTTCCTCTATCAGGAGCCTGGCACTGAATTTCACTCTGCTTCCCATCCAGCTTACTGCTACTGCACACCTTGGGAGGCTGTGGACAATGGCCCAAGTGCCTGGGCCTTTGACTCTTGGCTTCACCTTGGCCAAGTCCTGGCTATTTTGGTTCTTTGGAGAGTGAACCAGCAGATGGAAATTCAATCTTCTTCTTTTCCTTCTCCCTTTCTTTCTCTCTCTCTCTGCCACTCTCCCTCTCCTCTCCCAACACCATTTTCAAATAAGCAAAGATGAATATACAAACATTTTAAAAACTTTAGGCCTGTTAGGCTTTTCCTCTGGCAGTAGGGAGATTAGATAGGAAGTAATAGAGGTTTAACATGTGTGAAGAAGGGGCATATTTGATTTAGTAGTTAAGATGCCTGCATCTCATATCAGAGTTCAATGCCTGTGCACAGCTTTTTGTCAATGCAGACCCTGGGAGGCAAGATCCCTGCCACCCATGCGAGAGCGTTGGATTGAGTTCCCAACTCAGCATTGGCCCAGTTTTAGATATTGCCAGTATTCGGGGAGTGAACTAGCAGACAGGAACTCTCTTTGTTTCTTGGTTTCTGTTTCTCTCTCTCTCCCTCTCTCTTTGTTTCTCAAATACATCTTTTAAATGCCTATTAGAGGGGGACACCAGATCCAGGCTCACCATTTGAATCCAGACCCTTGGAATGGGGCAAAGAACCACCGTAACTCTTGCCAAAGCAATGACTTGTACAAAAAGGTATGCCTAACTTTATGGAAAAAAGCAGAAAAGTCTTTCCACTGAAGACAGGTACAAAGCTATTAGTTAGCCATGTCTGGACCTCAGAGAGCTCCAATATCCCCAGAATATAGAATCTGGTTATAAATAATAAGTTTAAAGCTCAAACTGGGGTACCTAAAATGCATACAAGGAAACTGTATGCACAGCAGAGGTGGGGAATTGGGGTATGGAGAGAAACAAATCCCAATATACTCACAGGTAGAACTGCAAACCAAAACTCAAAAATAAAATGGTAAGGAAAATAACCAACAAGATCAAAACTCAAGACACTTTCACTTCAGAGGGAGTACAAAGTATTAAATCAAAAACTGACCTTAAAAAAAGTATATTGCAGATTGTCAAAGGAATAGGATAAAGGAAATCATGGAATTGTAGACCACGATGGTAGGAAAAGTATTAGTTCTAAATACAAAGTACTAAAATGGTAATCAATGCAATGTAAAAGAGATTGTTTAGGTTGAAAGTGACATAGTCAACAAAAGGATTCAAATATTTGCTTATTGTCATAAAAAACACACAATAAAATTAAGAGGTAGTAAATTAAAACATGAAAAAGAAATTCAGAGATAGAAGTCAAATGACAGATTTGATGAGATGATCTACAAATAGGAGTGAAGGTGAAAGACAACAGAGGAAGTACTGAAGAAACAGCACTCAAAGAGGGACGGTTAAGGATACTCTAGTACGAATGGAATGAATCTTCTAATGGAAAGTGCACATGAAATAGTGTATAGGACAACCAGGAATTAATGAGTGCAATGCATTGTAGGGATAGAATGGTACTGGTGGAGTAATAAATAGTAACAACTGGTACAATAATAAGTAGCCAAGCAAGATTTCACATCTAGGAAAGTCAGATTCTTTTTCCTTATTACGTCGGAATTAATTAAGCTGTTCAATGTTTATTTTTAAAATACAGCATTAAATAAAATGTTCAAAATCCCAAATGGCAAACCCAGATTTTAATATTACTTTCCTTTCTTCCTTTCCTTCTTCCCCATTTGATTTGTTTTCCTATTGGAATTCAGTTCCAAAGCATAGAGTTAATCACACTTTTAAATTAAAAAGCACATTACCATCATTTGTCTCTGTCAGTCACCCTTTTATTTTTCCCCTTATATCATGATCATTATTCCTACTTCTCTCATTCCTTAGCTAATGTGCTTGATGTATGTATGCCCTTAAATAAAATTTTATAACATATAAAGTGATTTATAGATTACCTGTATTTTTAACTTTTTTAAATGGTGTAAATCTCATTCTGTTTTCCACTTTTCCTCCTGAAAACTGGATGAGAGATCCTTCAGTATTGGCGAAATATGTTTGTTCTGAGCATTCCATAGTGAACCACAGTAATCTCCACACCACTGAAACATGCAACACAGCCCTCAGTGAGCCACAGACACAGAGAGTGCCAGAAACTCACCACAAATGACATCACCATCAGTATCATCTTCACCAACCCATAGAGGTTGATAAGAAATTCTGTAGGATGTGTAGTATCATTGGCTTATTAGTATTGGATTTAGAAAAGGTACTTCTAGGAAGTTATCACCACAAATGGGTGAAAGTTACCACCACATATATATTGAACCAACATTTGATATTCTTATTCTTTTTATTTATAGACTTCCCAATAAGAACGCCTCATCATTTTAGTTTTCACTTCTAGCTTATGAGACTTTCTTTACCTACATTTTAGCTGTGTGAAGTTAGATCTCTGGTAGTTTGTCTATCTTTGGCCCCTCTTCCCACAGGAGTTTCTGTCTTTACATTAATTAATTAAAGTTATTTCTATATTCCAGGTAATAAGGCCTCATTAGGGTCAAGTTTAAGCAGTACTTTACTCATTTATCAGTGAGATCCACCATTTAATGAAAAATCATACTAATGAAAGCATCATGGCATTTGATTTCTTCATATTACAGTTTGTGATTGAACTAGCCCAAGAAGTCTTTCCCCACCCATAATCCACAGTTATAATTTCCTTCTCCTTGCTTACAGTGAAAATTCCATATTTGTCTAAAAAAATACCTAAATCTGCTTTTGTATTGGATATAAAGAACATTTAGAGTTACTTTTTTTAATTTTTATTAATACAAAGAGAACAGATTTCATGTGTCTCATAGGTACAAGTCTACAAAGATAACTATACTTCCTTCCCTCTTGCCCTCCCTCCCTCAATCCCCCTCCATCTTCCCCTTCTAGTTTTTCTTTCAACCCACTGTATAATCACAGGTTTAATGCACCACTCACCATAATATTCAACATGTGAAAAGTAGAAAGACCACAATTTCACAGGAGTATAGACACGTGCTAAAAACAGCAATCAAATCACAAGGTGCGCTCTTCATTTCTAAAAATAATTTTGTATCCTCTGTTAACTACTACATTTCAGAACAAATATATAATATTTGCCTTTTGGGGACTAGTTTATTTCACTAAGCATAATGGTTTCCAGTTGTACCCATTTAATTGCAAAAGACAGATTTGACTCCTTTTTTATGGCTGAGAAGTATTAATCCTATTTTTTTAACCATTGATTTGCAGTACTATATTCTATATCAAGTTCCCATAAATGCATTCATCTGTTTTTTTTCTTTTTTTTTAAACATTTATTTGAAAGAGTTACACAGACAGAAAGAGAAAGACAAGGAGAGGCAGAGAAAGAGAGAGGTCTTCCATCCACTGGTTCACTCCTCAAATGGCCGCAACAGCTGGAGCTGCACCAATCTGAAGCCAGGAGCCTGGAGATTCTTTCAGGTCTCCCATGTGGGTTCAGGGACCCAAAGAGTTGGGCCATCTTCTATGGCTCTACCAGGCCATAGCAGAGAGTCAGATCGGAAGAGGAGCGGCTGGAACTTGGACCAGCGCCCATATGGGATGCTGGGACTGCAGGTGGTGGCTTCGCCCGCTAAGCCCCAGCGCTGGCCCCGGATTCATTTATTTCTAAAGTTTCTATTTTGTTTCCTTTGCCTATTTCTCTCTGCAAAGGCAAAGATGATATTGGTTTTGTGACTCTAGCTTTGCAGAATGTGTCAATGTTGTGTTAGTGTGGTACTCTCAAAGTGAAACTATTCATCTATAGATGCTTAATTTTGAATAGAAACTTTTGAATGGAAAAATGAGGTTAATTAGACAACATATTTTTGAGATTTTTTTTTTGCATTTATTTTTTTTTTATTTAATGAATATAAATTTCCAAAGTATGTCTCATGGGTTACAATGGCTTTCCCCCCCATACCGTCCCTCCCACCCACCACCCTCCCCTTTCCCACTCCCTCTCCCCTTCCATTCACATCAAGATTCATTTTCGATTATCTTAGTATACAGAAGATCTTGAGATTATTTTTGATTTGTGGACTCATTGACTGCAATATAATCCTCTTTATTTAAATCCTTAAAATCAACTTACTGTAACAACCATTTTCTTAATAAAGAGTTTGCTTTCTTTCTAAGTTTCTGCTTTATAGTACTTGCTGACTTTTAGTTGATATGGTTAATATTTCTGGCTTAGATTATCTATTACATATAATATTTATATGAGATCATATATTTATATACATAATGTACATTATGTAAATATTAAGCTTAATGTATTATATAACATGTAATGTATCATATAAAATATATCACTTACATATATTTCTTACATATATTTCTCAAACATATAAATATGTTATAAACTGTAAATATACTTAAGTATATAATATTTATATATTATCTTAGAGTTCCTATCTTTTTTATAGTGAATTGAATCCATTCAGAATTTTAACAAACTATGTTACACTAATAAAAATTTACTTTGCATTATTATTTATAATACTGTTATGGACTGAATTTCACCCCCTAACTTACCACAAAAACTCATAAGCTGAAGCTCTAACCCACAATGTGATCCTGTCTGCAGATGGGCTTTTCGAGATAGATTTAGATGAGTTCACTGGGGTCCTGTCCTCGTGATGGAATTAGTTACCTCATAAGCAGAGACAGAAAAACTAAGCCAATTTCCAGTTAAAAACTGAATGGACCAGTACCTTGATCTAAATACCTACAGTTTAAATCACGCAGTCTTCAGGATTTTGTTATGGCAGCCCAAGCTAACAAACGCAAACATTTTTCCAAGTTACTCTGTATTTTTTAATTTATAGCTTTTTTTTTCTTTATTCTTTCTTGCTTTATACTTGATTAATCAAATTTCCTTTGACGGTTTTAAATGCATACATTCTTTTGAAATCTTTTTTGATTTTTGCCTCTCCCTTCAATTTTATTTTATTTAAAAACATTCACCAGTATTCCTATATTCCTACAAAACAAACTAGACATCATAACATATTCTTTTATTGGTCTCCAACTCATCCCACAGTCTTTTCCCCCAGCAACTTCTTTGTATGAATGAGACTTAAAAATATAATACAGGTTAAACTAAAACTTATTCTTGAAAAAATCGACTAAATTTTAAAGGAAGATGTAGAAGAATATATGAATTCATATAATGAAAAATATTGAACCAGATTCCTTCCTGGAAGTGTGAATAATACTAATTTTTTGCATTGTGCTAGAGACAATGAGCAAGTTTATGTTGACTGATTTCTATCTCTCAGTGTCCTGAAATTCTGATGACTGCTTCTGAGACGATCAAATAAAGTTTTACCCAGAAAGAAGTAATATCTTACTTTAGAAATTTTTAAACCGTTCTACCATGAGGAGACTCATAGGAAAGTTTTGAATTCCATCTGAATTAATTTGTACTCTAAGAATCTCAGATTCCCAATCTCAAATATACCTAAGTAGCATGGCCAAATAACGTTGGTATTTCTCCTTTGTTTCAACTTCCTTCTTTTCCTCAGATATACACAAGATTTTGCACCATGAAACTTGCAATATATTTCTAAAAATCATCATAGAGTGTGGTCTGCATTTTAGACTCAAGAAAATGACATAGGAAAAAAATCTAAATAATTTTGAGGCTGATTTCGGTGATTTCTCAACTGGCATGGTTTATGAGAGGCGTTAATTGAGCTTCTAGCCCCACCTTGTGTCCTATAGTGGAAACACATTCTGAAAGTGGAAACTAATCCATCATTGGCAAGATTTACAGATCAGGCAACTGAAATAAACCTGGGCACTGCCTCAAAGCATGCACAAAGAGAAGTTGCTGTGTTTTTTGTTACTGTTATGAAAAACAACCATGCAAAAGAAATAACTCTTAGGTCTATGGAATTAGCCAAGATTTTGGAAGGCTGGTCAATACTAGAACTTATTCACATGTCAGCTGTAAAAATGAAGATTTGTGATGATAGAAATCCTGATGGAGCAGAAATAAAAATGTGATGCTATTAAAGATGGGAATAGCATCAACATCTAAGAATAAGGTCACATATATTGGAGGATAATTTTAAATATGCATGGATGAGGTCTGTATTGTGACTTTTTTTTTTTTAGCTTAAGTGAATAGTTTTAAATTATCCACTTTGGAATTGAACTAAGATGGACAGAAAAACAAGTAAAGACACAGAGGCTATGAGTAATGCAATCTCAGGTTTTATTACATAACTCTGGCCGTGAATTAAGAGAACCTTAAGTTTTCCAAATTGAGAATAAACTTTATTGTAGTTCTATAGAACATTTACAAAAGTTGATAATGTACCTGGCTACAATGGATATCTTAAATCCTAAAACTAACATGTTCATGCATCTTATTGTTAAAATGTAATAAAACTAAAAAAAAATCATAATTATTTGGAAATTAAGCAACACATTATTAAACAAACCTTGTTTCAAAGAAAACCATAAAAATTATAAACTAAAATTTGGTGAAATATAGAATGATTTATAACAAAACTTGTGGATGCATAAAAAAAGCTGGTATGATGGTAAAAATACACATTTAAATAATTGATACCACTACTAGTGAGGAAAAGCAAAAAATATTGGAGTTGATTTTTACCTTAAATTACTAGAAAAAATCATAGATCCAAAAAAATGAGGAAAGATAATTAGTGAAAGTGAGAAGTGCTCTTTTGTTCGGAGATGTTTTATTAAGAAAATATAATATAAATTGAATTCTGCATATTTGTGTCTGGTTCCAGGATCCAAACACAATATTATTTCAAAGTCATCTCAGAAAATTCCTTTCATTAAGAAAACTTGTATTTAATGAATACAATTTTCATAGGTACAGCTTTAGGAATATTGTGGTTCTTCCTCCCACCCCCTCCCTCCAATCCCGACTCCCATCCCACCTCTTACTCTCCCATCCCATTCTTCATTATGATTTATTTTTAATTCTTTATATACTGAAGACCAACTCTATACTAAGTGAAATTTCAACAACTTGCAACGTTCCTCCCCCCCCCACAAAGTAAAAAGTACTATTTGAAAACAAATTTTACAGTGAATTCTCATAGTACAACTCATTAATGATAGAGGTCCTACATGGGAAGTAAGTGCACAGTGACTCCTGTTGTTAATTTAATTAATACTCTTATGGGTGATGTCAGTGATCGCCTGAGGCTTTTTTTTTTTTTTTTTTTTTTTTGACAGGCAGAGTGGACAGTGAGAGAGAGAGACAGAGAGAAAGGTCTTCCTTTGCCATTGGTTCACCCTCCAATGGCTGCCGCGGCTGGCGCACTGCACTGATCCGAAGGCAGGAGCTAGGTGCTTATCCTGGTCTCCCATGGGGTGCAGGGCCCAAGCACTTGGGCCATCCTCCACTGCACTCCCTGGCCACAGCAGAGAGCTGTCCTGAAGAGGGGCAACCGGGACAGAATCCGGCGCCCCGACCGGGACTAGAATCCGGTGTGCTGGTGCCGCTAGGCGGAGGATTAGCCTAGTGAGCCGCAGCGCCAGCTTACCCAAGGCTCTTGACATGAGCTGCCAAGACTATGGAAGCCTTTTGAGTCCACAAACTTTGTCAATATTTAGACAGGGCCATAAGCAAAGTAGAAGTTCTCTCGTCCCTTCAGAGAAAAGTACATCCTTTGATGGCTCCTTCTTTCCACTGGGATCTCAGTGACAGAGATCCTTCATATAGAACATTTTTTGCCACAGTGTTTGGCTTCCCATGCCTGAAATACTCTCATGGGCTTTTCAGCCATATCTGAGTGTCTTATGGGCTAATTCTGAGGTCAGACTGCTGTTCAGGGCATTTATCATTCTGTGAGTCTGCTGTGTAGACTGCTTCCCATGCAGGAACATTCTCTTCTTTTAGAAATTATTTGCAAGTAATGCAACTGATAAAGGATTAATAACCAAAATCTACAAAGAGATCAAGAAACTCCACAACAACAAAACGAACAACCAGTGAAGAGATGGGCCAATGACTTAAACAGACATTTTTCAAAACAGGAATTCCAAATGTCCAACAGACACATGAAAAAATGTTCAGGATCATTAGCTGTCAGAGAAATGCAAATCAGAACCACAATGAGCTTTCATCTCACCCCAGGTAGAATGGCTTTCATATAGAAATCAACAAACAACAAATGCTGGTGAGAATATGGGGAAAAAGGGACACTAAACCACTGTAGGTGGGAATGCAAATTGGTAAAACCACTATGGAAGACAGTTTGGAGACACCTCAGAAATCTGAATATAGACTAGCATATGACCTACTCCTGGGAATTTACCCAGGGGAAAGGAAATCAGCAAATAAAAGAGTTATCAGAACCCCTATGTTTATTGCAGCTCAATTCACAATAGATAAGACATGGAATCAATCTAAATGCCCATCAACTGAAGACTGAATAAAGAAATTATGGGATATGTACTCTATGGAATATTACATAGCAGTAAAAAAAAGGCCAAAAACAAAAACTAAATCTGGTCATTTGCAACAAAGTGAATGAATCTGGAAAACATCATACTTAATGAAATAGGCCAATCCCAAAGGGACAAATACCATATGTTCTCCCTGATCTGTGACAACTAACGGAGCACATAAAAGGAAACCTGTAGAAGTGAAATTGAGAAGCAATGAGTTGAACAGCCCTGTCTTGACTGACGAGGAATAGTTTATTATTATATTTTATTTATTTTTAAATTATTTTTTCCATTTAATACCAATGGTTGAACTCTTTACTTAACACAGAATTAATCATAGGTGTATAAAGTCAATTAAAAATAGATCCTAGTAAGAAATAATAGTGGGAATAAGAGAGGGGAAGCTGTGCAGTTTGGCACATATTCACTTACCTACCCCTAAGGGTAAAGCTAAAAACTTGCCATGGGACAGAAAATTTCTTGATATCTGTTTGCCTTATAAACCTGAAACAGAGACAGTTTAACATTTTCATCATTATCTTTTTCTTTTCTTTTCTTATTTATTTGACAGATAGAGTTAGACAGTGAGAGAGAGAGAGACAGAGAGAAAGGTCTTCCTTTCCGTTGGTTCGCTCCCCAAATGGCTGCTACGGCCAGAGCTATGCCGATCCGAAGCCAGGAGCCAGGTGCTTCCTCCTGGTCTCCCATGTGGGTGCAGGGGCCCAAGCACTTGGGTCATCCTCCACTGTCTTTCCCGGCCACAGCAGAGCTGGACTGGAAAAGGAGCAACTGGGACTAGAACCTGGTGCCCATATGGAATGCCGGCGCCGCAAGCAGAGGATTAACCAAGTGAGCCACGGCACTGGCCCCCATCATTATCTTTTCCAAAGTGTAATGATACTGCATCTTCTTTTGAATTCCCATTAAAAAAAAGAATTCTCATAAAACAAAATTATCCTTGAAGTATCATAAGTGTGTCTTAATTCCAAAAAATTGGACAGTGTCTTGCATATCCCCACAGAGGATAGGAAGAGTTCCAACTTCTTTGTAGGATTGGAAAGTAAATGTCTTAGACTCTGTGATACATGTTTTGTTTTGTATTCATCCCAACTACTCAGCTATGCCTTCATCTTTCAAAAACACCACAGACAATATGTTGAGCAAATGTGGCTTTGTTCCAATGCAGATTTGTTTATAGTTAAAAAAAGGGAGAGTGGGAGAAGGAATATGGCTCATCAACCACGTTTAATGGTTTTGTGTTAGAGCTAAATAAGGATTTTAATAAACTTTATGAAAAAAATAAGCAAGTTTGCATAAAAATGAAGAAGGTATTCATTTGGGAATAAAATAAGTACTATAATTAGAAAATAACATACTTATGCTTTTTTAAAAGTTTTTAAGCTTTTTTTATTCAGTGAGAGAAATGCATACATAGGAGAGTGGGGGCCCTATCTAAGTAAAAAAAGGGAAATTGAGATTCATACCAAGTACCAGGAGCCAGCCATGTGGAGGAGCATGTGGGCCAGAAAGCATGGGGTGGGTGGCCCAAGGGCCATGCACCCTGGAGGCACAAGGGCAGCAAGTGCCTGCAATGGCAAAAAGCCAAAGAAAAGGAAAAAGGGCTGGGCACACAGGTGTGGTCAGGTAGGGCATGAGGTCACAGAGAGGCATGGTTAAGACATGGTCTTACCGCTTACAAACCTAATCATTTTTTATACTGAATGCTTGCTTACATCATTCCCCCCTCACAGACTCCATTCCCTTAATCCTATGGGATGTTGAAGGGCGTAGAATCATCCATCTTCTGTAGCTGCTTCCTGCTTATGAGGGGTATAGTGTAGGACCTGCCTGTCTGGGGTCTGGAAGTCTCTGTCTAGCTCATCTAACACATTTACTTTGTGAGCTGGAGCAGCCTAGGTCACTGCCAATGTCTGTGACCCCTGCATGGTCAGTTACTCCCAGAAGTTGAGTTCTGAAACATAGAAGTTTGTTACTTAGCATAAGCAAAATTAGAGCAAGACCAATTGGCCGGCACGGCGGCTCACTAGGCTAATCCGCCTTGCGGCGCCGGCACACCGGGTTCTAGTCCCGATTGGGGTGCCGGATTCTGTCCCAGTTGCCCTTCTTCCAGGCCAGCTCTCTGCTGTGGCCAGGGAGTGCAGTGGAGGATGGCCCAAGTGCTTGGGCCCTGCACCCCATGGGAGACCAGGGTAAGTACCTGGCTCCTGCCATCGGATCAGCGCGGTGCGCCGGCCGCAGCGCGCCAGCCACAGCAGCCATTGGAGGGTGAAGCAACGGCAAAGGAAGACCTTTCTCTCTATCTCTCTCTCTCACTGTCCACTCTGCCTGTCAAGAAATAAAATAAAATAGAGCAAGACCAATTGAGAATAGAGTACCCCATAAGATGAAATGAACTTATCTTACAGACTCCCAGATAGTGGGTAATGATAGGCTAACATTATGTAGATTATAAACCCATTTAGATTGAGCATAGAGAATTATATAGAAGAACCCATTAGAAATTTTATCATCAATAACAACTCCCAGAGAGAATCAAGAGAGGCAGGTCAGCACGTTTGCCTTAAGGTGCAGCAGTCTTTATGTGACAAAAGCAAAAGCTTTACTTACCGTTTTTGCTTTGAAGAGGTACTTAAGGTCTCTGGCTTACAGGAATAATCAGGTTTGTCTTTTGAGTTCACCTGGGAAGACTTAAGAGGTAAAAGAAATTAATCCTAATTTACTGAGGCAGTCTTGCTCAGTAGCACCGGGTAGGGTCTCTTTCATTTAAGCTGAAACTCCTCCGAAGAGGACCTTCCTATGAGTGGTCTGCTCAGGAATTCCTAATGTCGGAGTTTTTGTCAAAAACTCCTTAATTCCTTGGAATACCTTCTGTAGCTCCCCTGTCTAGCACAGTGTGTCTGTGTCAGGGGTTTTTTAAGCAAATACAGGGCTTAGAATCCAAATCCTGGAATCTGCATTCCATTGAATCCTGTCATCAGCAATTCCCAGTGTTGGAGCTCTAACTAGAAGCTCCTTAGTTCTCTGGAACAATTTTTGTAGCTACCCTGTCCAACACGGTGCCTGTATCAGGGTATTTTAAAGCTATACACAAAAGCTTAGAATCCAAAACTTGGAATCCAAATTCCGCAGAATCTTCCATTCCCAGAAATATCCTTAGATACCTTTTAAATATCTGACCTTTTGTTAAAACACAAGATAGGAATTTCACAGAGAGACATGTATCCAAGAGTTTATGTTTGAGTCACTTAACTTTAAAGAAACACCAATAATACAGACAATGCAGTTTGACACTTAAACATAACCAGAACTTATGATACATAAGAATATCACACACTAGAACAAGGTAAATCTTTGGGATCAAGTTTTACCATTAATGCTAATACTGTAACTCTTTGAGGACAGAGTTCCTGCATGGGAAGTTAGCACACAGTGACTCCTGTTGTTAACAATTAACGCTCTTATGGGTGACATCAGTGATCATCTGAGGCTCTTGACATGAGCTGCCTAGGCTATGGAAGCCTTGAGTCCACAAACTCTGTCAGTATTTAGACAAGGCCATAAAAAGTGGAAGTTCTCTCCTCCCTCTGGAGAAAAGTACATCCTTCTTTGATGACCGCTCCTTTCCACTGGGGTTTCATCCAGAGAAGTTCTTCATGTAGGGACACTTTTTGCACAAGTGTCCTTGCTTTCCACACCTGAAATGTTCTTGTGCACTTTTTAGCCAGACCAGAATGCCTTTAGGGCTGATTCTGAGGTCGCTGAGTATTACTTACAGTGATTGATTGCCATCCTATGAGTCTGCTGTATGGACTCCTCCCCATGTTGGAGCATTGACTCCTCTTTGACTCTATTTATTATTAGCAGTAAACGTTTAATCCTATTGATGTGATCACTTTAGCAATCAACCCCACCTATGTGATCACTTTAAAACTTAAGATGTTACCGTTACCATCTAGCCCAATGGGATTTGGCATCCCGTGGCAAGTCTTTGACTTACCCTTAGAGGTAAGTCCATAGGAATGCATGTAGAGCTATACAACTTTACAGTCTGTTTGTAAGACCCAAGAAAATAAAAAAACAGACATAGCTTGAGTACCAGGAGCCAGCCACATGGAGGAGCATGTAGGCCAGGAAGCATGGGGCGGGTGGCCTGAAGGCCATGCACCCTGGAGGCAAAGGGGCAGCAAGCGCCTGTAATGGAAAAAGGCCAAAGAAAAGGAAAAAGGTGATTATTCTTTTAGATGAAATTTGGGCGAGATCTTTCTACAGATTGGACACTCAATACAGTATTTTACATGTAACTTCTTCTCTAGTATCTACATAAACCCTATCAGTATTACTGCCCTTTTTCACATTAAGTAACTGGATTTAGACACCTAGATAGAGATCCAAATTTCTAGTGAAAAGGTGGTAATTTGAAATTTAAAGTCATGTCTGATGAGTGTAAGTTCTAAGCTGCTCTATTAAAAAAATTTAGGGTGTTTTATAGCTGGAGCATGATAATATTTTACCTGAATGTATTTCTCCTGCACATTTTTCTATAGAGTCATTCTCCCGCCATTTCTGAGAAAGAACATTTCATCCCACTCCCCTTTCCCTCCATGCTCCAGCATTGAATTCTCATTTTGATAGAAGTGAAAATCTGGTGGAGGGTGTGCTGTTACCTGAATCACACTAACATGAGTGCAAGACAGAAGCACTATTATCTAGGCAGCATGAGTTCAACTCTCTATTGTTCTTTGGAGAAGATGGTATCCAGGCAAATATTTGCTCTTGTCAACTCCAAGCAGTAAGCTTAAGAGGCAAGGTGTATTTTATGGCCAATTTATCTATGTACAATGTGGTGGATAGGTCAAGCTGTCACCATGGTGTGAGTATGTCAAGTTCTAGAATCAAATATAGAGGTAGCAAGTCTTTGTCATTATCTTCAATCCAGCTTTACTGCTAAGAATTATGAGCCTACTTAAGGACTTACTAGCTCTTTGTCAGACTTCAATTGATTAACTCCTCAAAGACAGAAAGGGTAATTAGTTAAAATCACTCAAACTTCCTGATTCCAGGAGCCATGGAAATTATGTTTCTGCCAGTCTTGGGAGCAAGTTCAGATTTTTTTCTAGAATGTTATCATTTGTATATAGTATACAAAAGGCAGAGTAACTCTAAAACATGCTGGATTCCTGCTCCAGTTCTCTAAGAGGGTTTGAAATTATTGTATATAATGAAGTTAATGGGAAACTAATAAAATGCAGCCTGACCATGAAACAGTCTGGAACTGAACCTAACAAGACAATGTGAAATTGAAAAGGACTGTGGAATGAATTACAAGGGTCAATGGCAGTCACCACTTAAATGAGCAGCTTGACATAATGAATTTCAGCTACAAAAATGATGATGGATGCAAGAACAAGCACATTAAAAGGACAGTTACAAATTCCTCTCTTCAACCAGTGCAAATCTTCAACTTTTGGTAAGAACAACTTACTTCAAGCACAGAGACAAAGCTATGAAGAAGAATGTTTATAGGCCAGTATGTGACTGAGGCAAGGAAGGAACTGTCATTTTTCAGGAGCATTTTAAGTGCATGCCTGCTCCTTCATGTAAACTCAACATTCTGCACATTTTACCTAAGACTGAGACTTGCGCTTTGATACAGTTTGGAAGGAATAATAGATTCTGTAGGCACAATCTAATGAGATCACAGCCCATCAGATTTTATTCTGCAGCAACTGAAGAAAAATTTTGAATTGTGAGAATTCTCCCAGAGTTAGTATAAGAGAGAGGAGAGGGATATCTAGCAATTAGAAGGTTTTCTCTTAAGTTAACTTACTAATCACACATAATTTAACAAGAACAGTCAGAAGAGTTCTTTGAAATTATTCTGTCTACATAGCATCACTAATATTATAAAAGAATGTAGGAGATTTATTTCTAATGTATGATTTTTGAACATAGAAGTCTACTAGGATGTAAATCATTTCCAGTGTTATTTAATTGCACACTCAATCAGCCCTGGACAGTAGATAGATTAGATGCACAACAAATGAGAAAAAACAAACCCATAACCATCAAATATAAAGGAAACATTCAATGTTTAGATTACAAGGAAGAAAATACAAGAAAAAAAATAAACAATTCAAGTGCAAATCACAGTTTAGGATTTAAATAAAAGGGATTAGTTAATATAGATAAAAATTGCTTCTAACTTACCAGAAAAGTTTAGTTTGGATGATATGATTCTGGAATATCTTTCATATAATAAGGGAACATATGTCAAACTGTACATATATATCTTATTTCTATATATACATATATACTATTTATATATATTGTTAATTCCCTGAGGTTGCTTTCTTGTTTTTGTCAGACAATCTTAAACAGTGGAATTAGGAAATCAGTAATTTGAATAGATAAATTTGAATAGATAAATCTACACATGTCTACTTCTCCATTTGCCTCCTGTCACTTGTTCCACTAGCAATTCCTTAGCCCTCTGGAGATAATCCAGCTTTTAAAAACTTATATGTTGAAGCCGCTAAAGGAATCTGTGGAAAAAAAAAAAATTTCTTTAGCCTTAAAATATTTTGATAGTTGCTTTAATTGTTTCCTGCCTCAGCAACAGCAAAATAATTGACTCTTTGAGATGAGTCAATACCAAATCTTTGCTGCTTTGTCAAACTTAGGACTAAATCAAAATCAAATAATGGCTATACTATAGAGGTGTTTACACTCCTTGTGCTGCTGTAGCTAATCATCACAAATACAGTAGTTTAAAACAATACAAATTTATTTTCTGAAAGTTCCAGAAGTCATAAACCCTAAAATCAATGCATCCACAATGTTGTATCTTTCCTGGGCTCTGGAGAAGAATATTTCACCCCCTTTCTCTATCTACTAGGTACACTCAGCATTCATTGACTCAGAGCCCCTTCATATGTCTTCAGAGATAAGAATAGAACATCTTCAAAACTCTATGTGTGACTCTGACATCTCTGCTTCTCTCTTATAAGGCCTCTTATGTTTATATTGGATCAATTCAGATAACCAGGATAATCCCCCATCTCAGCACCCTTAACTTAATCACCTCTCAAAGTCTGTTTTGCCAGCTAAACTCATATGTTGACAGATTCTAAGAATTTGGAGGTGAAGACTTGGGGAGGAACATGGGGAAATTATCTATGACAGTAGCAGTTAGAAATTCGAATTTAAATTCATTATGGGCTAGGGAAGGAAAATAAAGATGTCTGAAATAAAAAGAAAGGACTTTTGGAAATTGATTTTAAAAAGTGTTTGATTTCCTTTTTATCACTGACACTGCAAGTTTCCTGTAATTCCTATGAGATGATAAGTCAGAAATAAGTTCTATTGATGCAGAAGTAGGTCATTTTCTAGACACTAAGTCTTAGTTTGGGCCATGAGATATTTGACCAATTTATGGATGTAAAGTGCCTTCCCTTATTTGTACTTATACAGATGTGTAAATGGAAGTCAGAGAAAAAATAATTACAAAAAATACATTTGATGAATTTGTGAAAGGTAGTTCTCTAATTATTTGCATGTTTATAAAGCCTAAGCTCATTGACCTCCTATGTAAATTATGCATCCAGATAGGTTTCTTCAAGGCTACTGCTACAATCTGCCCTACAGTATTCTTCCTAACTGATATAGCATTTATCAGATCACTCTATTGCTTCAAAACTTAAGTCACACCACTTGACTGATTCATTGAATAATCTATTCTCTTATTCGTTAGTTCATTCTACTAATGTTTTATTGGCTCTTAAATGGTTTTGTTACCAGAGAAGCAAGGTTTTTGTCTTTGTGCAAGAAAGAATTCAGGAGTGGAGACAGAGTAGCAAAGTAGCAAGGTTTTTTTTATTAACTTTTATTTAATGAATATAAGTTTCCAAAGTACAGCTTATGGATTACAATGGCTTCCCCCCCATAACTTCCCTCCCCTCTCCTGTTTCCTCTCCCATCCCTTTCACATCAAGATTCATTTTCAATTCTCTTTATATACAGGAGATCAGTTTAGTATATAGTAAGTAGATTTCAACAGTTTGCATCCACAAAGAAACACAAAGTGAAAAATACTGTTTGAGTACTAGTTATAGCATTAAATCACAATGTACAGCACATTAAGGACAAAGATCCTACATGAGGAGTAAGTGCACAGTGACTCCTGTTGTTGACTTAACAAATTGACACTCTTGTTTATGGCCTCAGTAATCACCCTAGGCTCTTGTCATGAGCTGCCAAGGCTATGGAAGCCTTTTGAGTTTGCCAACTCTGATCATATTTAGACAAAGTCATAGTCAAAGTGGAAGTTCTTTCCTCCCTTCAGAGAAAGGTACCTCCTTCTTTGATGACCTGTTCTTTCCACTGGGATCTCACTCGCAGAGATCTTTCATTTAGGTCATTTTTTTTTTTTTTTTTTTTTTTTTGCCAGAGTGTCTTGACTTTCCATGCCTGAGAAACTCTCATGGGCTTTTCAGCTGGATCTGCATGCCTTAAGTGCTGATTATGAGGCCAGAGTGCTGTTTAGGACATCTGCCATTCTATGGGTCTGCTGTGTATCCCACTTCCCATGTTGGATCGTTCTCTCCCTTTTTTTTTATTCTATCAGTTAGTATTTTCAGATACTAGTCTTGTTTATGTGATCCCTTTGACTCTTAGTCCTATCATTATGATCAATTGTGAACAGAATAGCAAGGTTTATTAGGGTAGGGACATCCATAAGAATGGATGGGCACCTCTCCAGACAGAACCTGAGACAGAGTGCCCAGTCATTCAGACTGGGGGAGAGCGAGGTTACATGGTTGAGTGGAGAGAGTAAACCTGGGCAGGCCAGGCGGGCAGCTCAGCAGAGAGGCAGAGGGCTGAGTGCGCAGTCTGGTTGAGGCGGGGGGGGGTGGGGGGGTGGTGGTGGTTAAGGCTATGGGCCCTGCCTTCCAGCCTTTTCTCCTCCTGGAACAAAGGACGTTTTAGATGTAAATATGAAAAATTCCTTTCTGAGTTTTCCCCCTGAAGTTATCAGACAGGGGGAAGCCTGGCTAGTGTCACCTGCCTTAGAGGAGCCTTAGAGGAAGGATGGTTATCAGGTAGAAGGGGCAGGGCATTTGAAGTGCAGATACTGGGCTGCACCTGGAAGGTTATCAGGATGACTTTGAGATGCGGATGCTGGACCTAGATGTTAACTCCTTAGGCCTTTGTCACACACACATAAGCTAATTTCTGACTTCCTACCTAACAGTTTGTGATAGCTACTGTGCAAGGTAGTGGTGGGATAGGTGACTGGAGTGTAATAAGTTCAAAAAGCTAGAAATGCCTGCTTTTCTACTACTTTTTCTATGTTCACTTCCATGGAGAATTCTCTTGTTGCTTTACAGAAATAATAAGATACTATTTAGAGATGAAAATTCTTGGGAGTTGACTCAGACTTTAATGGAGAATTAAACATTTATTATCACTGTGATGCTGACAAATAATTAAAATCCTTTGTGCCTCACAATATTTCTCAATAAAGTGAGAATTCTTTTGTTCTGTCTGTACCCAATTGGTAGTTCTGAAATCTACTAAGTGAATCCAGATAAGATACTTAAAGGGTGCCTCAGTAGATATTAACTATTATTACTTCCCAGTCCTCATTTATTTCTGCAAGTATTCTCCTCTTCTTCTTTTTTAAAAGATTTATTTATAAGAGTTACAGAGATAAGAGAGAGAGAGAGAGAGAGACTGGTACCATATGGGGTTCCAGCATCACAGGCAGTGGCTTAGTCTGCTATGTCACAATGCCAGCCCCAAAATTTTAACCAAAAATTTTAATATTTATTCTAATATTGAGTAAAGGGAAACCTGGAGAAGAAGAGAAGCTAATATAGTTTGCTTTAGCTAGATCAGAGAGTCTCTTAAGAGAGAATAAAGGTAGAAAAAAAAATGGAGATAATGGAGAAGTATAGTAATATTGAAAGTGAGAAGAAAATCAGAAATAATGTTTAACAGTATGGGATGTGATTGCTCCAGGTAGAGGCTTAACCCACTTTGCCACAAAGACCTCCCTCATTATATACTTTTGTCTCTTAAATATAGGAAATATATTAATTGTTCTATAGTAATATTCAACCCAATTGCTCTATTGTATCTTCTCTTGTCATACATAAGTAAATTTACTTTCCTTAGTTACTTTTCCCATTTTGTAAGTGGACAGGTTTTTGCTGTTGAGTTTATTGAGTTCCTGGTGTATTCTGGATATTAGTCCTTTTACAGATAAGCAGCTTGCAAATATTTTTTCTCATTCTATCTCATGTCTCTTCACTCTATCAATTGTTTCCTTTGCTTTGCAGAAGGTTGTGAGTTTGATCCCAGAGAGTTGGTT
Organism: Oryctolagus cuniculus; assembly: GCF_051225735.1. Taxonomy (NCBI): domain Eukaryota; kingdom Metazoa; phylum Chordata; class Mammalia; order Lagomorpha; family Leporidae; genus Oryctolagus; species Oryctolagus cuniculus. The sequence continues at coordinate 74,762,593 of NC_142869.1, forward strand.
GTGAATCACACTAGAGTTTATCATGGCTGTAACCACATTCCTGGTGCTATAAGAAACAGAGGGGGGTTGGTTCTTTATTCCACAACTAAGCAAGCCTGAGTGAGGCTGGTGCTTTGACACCAATAACTGTGGCCCTGGAACTGTAATGTGGATGGGCATCAAAAGCACCAATCTCCATCTTAGGGATGTGAAGGGTACCTTGCCAATTTCACACAGAGTGAATACAGGGCCTGCTTGGGGTTGTACACTGGTGTGGGCAATGCAGGCAGCATCTTCCCCAAGTACTGCTGAGTGGGTTCTGGAGTCTGAGAACTAGAGCACTAACTATCACTGTCCTGGATCTGAATTCAACAGAGCACCTTGCCTGCAGCACTGGAATGGAGATAGAGCCAAAGGACAAACACAAGTATTCCTGGGACTTATAGAGCCAAAGGTCAGAAAGCCAGAGCTGCAGGATGCAACGGAGACCCGAGATCTTTCCCAGATCCAGTGTTTCGCATGCAGGTTATTCTGGAGATTGTACACTGGCATGGATGGGTCTGGAGCAGTGCAAGGCACATAGGACGTAGAGAGCCCTGATCTCTGCCCTGAGAAGCACTCTGGCTCAGGCAAAAAGGGGAGCTCTTCTGGTGGCAACGGGGCTGCATGCTGTGGTACAATAAAGAAAGGAACTTAGCAGTGGCTATGCTCTGGCAGCTTGAGTCTCGGAGTCTGGGGATGGAGGAAGGCAATATGGGTTCCTCTTTTTGAGTAACACACTTGCTAGGGTAACAGATTTCTGCACTAGATTTAAAGTCAATATGAGGACTGTGGATTCTCTTGTAGGGAAGGCTATTGATCTCTCATGATGGTGGGGGTCACAGATATTTCCACTTAATTTCCCTAGTAAGATGGAGCCCTCCAGCTAGGTTAGCTAGCATAGGAGCTATGATGTGCTTTGTTTCTGTCTCCCTGATGGCTTTGATTTTGCTGTTTAGAGTTCCCATCACTTCTTTTTGTTTTTGTTGTTTTTTTTTTAAAGATATATTTATTTATTTGAAAGGCAGAGTTACAGACAGGCTGGGGAGGAAGACAGAAAGAGATCTTACATCTGCTGGTTCACTCATCAAATGTTTGCAATGGCCAAGACTGGTCCAGGCTGAAGCCAGGATCCAGGAGCTTCATCTGGGTCTCCTACAAGGATAGTGGGGGTCCAAGCACTTGGGCGATCTTCCACTGCCTTCCCAGGAGCATTAACAGGGTGATGGATTGGAAGTGAAGCAGCCAGGACATGAACCAGCAGCTTTATGGATGCTAGCATCACAGATGATGGTGCCATAACGCCAGCTCCTCCTATCATTTGTTTGCTGAAGGTTTCCCTCAATCTCTTGGCAGTCTTCCTTTGGTAATCTAGTTCTTCTTTGAGATGGGGTTAAGTGCAAGGATCTCCAGGAGTATTTTTCATTAATTCTTAATAAATTAAGAAATACAAAAAGGAAAATATGTAAAAAAGAAGTTAAATCTAGACCCAAACACACCAATAACATTAAGAGAAGAGAATTTTCAGACTAAATGAAAAACAACCTAAATTTTCTGAGTAAAATAAACATGTCTTAATTATAAGAAACACTAAAGTCAAAGGACCTGAATATATATGTTCTTTATCATTAACCAAGTAAAGGATAGCTACAGTAAAATAATGCAAAAAGACTAATGCAAGAAAGATAACTAGAGATGCACATAACATTTCATAATAACAAAGATTGAACATGAGGAACTATTACAGTGTTATATCTGTATATCCAAAAATGAGAGAGAAATATTCAGAAAATCAAATGAAAACACAATCATATGAAGATATTTTTCAATATCTCTTTCAACAACTCATGTTATATTATTATTACTAATTTAACTTCCACATATGAGAGACCACATGATGTTTCCTTGCATCTGCCTTAGTTCACTCAGCATAAAGATCTCCAGTTTCAGAAGAGTGTGTTCTAAACCTCGCTAGCGGAACACAACAGTTTCTGGTGTTTTGCAGCACTGTGGGGGAATTGGAACAGAACAGATGGTAGGCTTCAAACACCTGGAAAAGATTAGAAAAATGTAAAGGCTGATTGGCTGCTATTGTTAATTAGTACAGTGTATATATGCTTAAAATTTGCATTGTACCACTTAAATTTGCAAGTATTATTTGTTAACAATTATATTAAACATAAATTAAAAATAAATTAAAAAGCAAGCAATTCATAAAAGGAGATAAACAATCAGGAAGCATATAAAATATCTGAACAACATCTTTAATGAAAATGATCTGACATAAAGACTTTCTACCCAACAACAAGGCAATGTATCTTTTCCTCATGGGTATATAGAATATTTAACAAAATGGTTCATATCTTGGTCCATAAAGGCAAGAGTTTTAAAAACGCTCGGAATGCTTTTCTGACCACAATCAAATTAAGCTAGTAGTAACAACAAAGAGAAAATTACCAATTTTCTTGAAATTAATTAATGTACTTCCAATGAGCACATTAAATTGGCAAACAAATAATACTTTGAACTAAATGTAGATAAAACAAAAACTTACAGAATGTAGTAAAGCATACCTAAGTTAAATTTATAGACTTAAATGCATCTTGTCATAAAGAATTCTTGAACATTAATAATTCAAGAAAATAGAGAAATACCTGCAATTTAAATATATATATATAAAGAAGAAATAAATAATAAAATAAGATGCGCAAGCAATGAAATAGAAAACAAATGAATAAGAAAAGACTCAACAGAAACAAATTCATTTCTTTAAGAAAATTGAAAAAAGTGAAATTGATCAGAAAAAAGTAAAGAAATTATCAAGTCAAATTTTAAAATGGGACAGCATTACATATTCTACAGTTATAAGATAATAAGGAGAGAATATAATGGACAATTATGTTCCAATAAGGTAAACATTCAGATTGAATGGTCACATTTCTTGAAAATGTATTTTTTTTAATTTTCCATGAAGATAAATGGAAATTAATAATAGTTCTATACCCATTTAAGATATTGAATGAAATATTTTTTTCAAATTTTGTTGTACAAATTTCATAAATTTCATATGTACAGATTTAGGAATATAGTGACAGTTCCCCCCCTTCCCTCCCTCCTACCTATGCTCCAACCCTTGCTCCTCCTCCCTCTTGCATTCCCACTCTTAATTCTTAAAAAGATTATTTTCAGTGGGCTTAATGATCATATAGTTACCTCTAAGTAAAAGAGTTCAAGAAATATTATGAAGAGGAAAAACAACAAACAAACAAAAAATACTGTTACTCAACAGAAGTTATAAACAATCATCAAATCTCAAAATGTTTATTTCACTCTAATACATTATATTTCAAGTACTCTATTAGTTACTTGAGATCAAGGAAAATATATGATATCTGGTTTTTTTGGGACTGGCTTATTTCACTAAGTATAATGGTTTCTAGTTGCATCCATCTTGTTGCAAAAGACAGGATTTCAGGTGTTTTTTTTTTTTTTTTAACAACTGAGTAGTACTCCATAGTGTATATTTACCAGAATTTCAATTTTTTTGGAAGATTTATTTTATTATTTATTTGAAAGACGGAGTTACAGAGAGAGGTAGAGACAGGGAAAAAGGTCTTTCATCCGCCGATCACTCCCAAAATGGCTGCAATGGCTGGAACTGCACTGATCCGAAGCCAGAAGCCAGGAGCTTCTTCCAGGTCTCCCACTTGGGTGCAGGGGCCCAAGAACTTAGGGCATCTTCTACTGCTTTCTCCATCCATAGCAGAGAGCTGTATTGAGTATCAAAAGAGGAGCTGCCAGGACTAGAACTGGTGCCATATGGGATGCTGGTGCTTCAGGCCAGGGCTTTAACCTACTACGCCACAACACTGGCCCCACCATAATTTCTTTATCCAGTCAATAGTTGATGGACATTTGGCCTGATTCCATATCTTAGCTATTATGAATTGTGCTGCTATGAACAAGAGGATACAGATAACTCTTTCATATACTGATTTTTTTTTTTTTTTTTTTTTGTGGTTTGGGTAAATTCCTAGGAGTGGGATAGCTGGATCATATGGGAGATCTATTTTCATATTATTGCGGTATCTCCATACTTTCTTCCACAGTGGCTGCACTGGTTTACATTACCAACAGTGGACCGGCATACTGGTTTCCCCACATCCTCACTGTCATTTGCCATTTGTTGATTTCTTTTTTTTTTTCTTTTTTTTTGACAGGCAGAGTGGACAGTGAGAGAGAGAGACAGAGAGAAAGGTCTTCCTTTTTGCCGTTGGTTCACCCTCCAATGGCCGCCGCAGCCGGCGCATCGCGCTGATCCGATGGCAGGAGCCAGGTACTTATCCTGGTCTCCCATGGGGTGCAGGGCCCAAGCACCTGGGCCATCCTCCACTGCACTCCCTGGCCACAGCAGAGAGCTGGCCTGGAAGAGGGGCAACCAGGACAGAATCCGGCGCCCCGACTGGGACTAGAACCCGGTGTGCCGGCGCCGCAAGGCAGAGGATTAGCCTAGTGAGCCGTGGCGCCAGCCGCATTTGTTGATTTCTATATGTGAGCCATTCTAACTGGAGTGAGGTGAAACTCATTGTGGTTTTGATTTGCATTTCCCTGAAGGCTAGTGATACTATTTTCTTTTTTTCTTTTTTCTTTGACAGGTAGAGTTATAGACAGTGAGAGAGAGAGACAGAAACAGAGAGAAAGGTCTTCCCTCCATTGGTTCACTCCCCAAATGGCCTCTATGGCCAGCGCCACGCCAATCCAAAGCCAGGAGCCAGGTGCTTTCTCCTGGTCTCCCATGCGGGTGCAGGGGCCCAAGTACTTGGGCCATCTTCCACTGCCCTCCCGGGATACAGCAGAGAGATGGACTAGAAGAGGAGCAACCAGGACTAGAATCCAGTGCCCATATGAGATACCTGAGTATTTTCTCAAATGTCTGTTAGCAATTTTAATCTCCTCTCTTAAAAATGCTTGTTCAAGTCATTTGCCCATTTTTAACTGCATTGTTTGTTTTATTGTTGTTGAATTTCTTGAGCTCTTTATAGATTCTGGATGTTACCCCTTTATCAGTTGCATACTTTTCAAATATTTTCTCCCATTTTGTCAGTTGCCTCTTCAGTTTTCTGAGGATTTATTTTGCGGTACAGAAGCTTCTCATCATAAAGTAATCCCATTTGTCAATTTTGGCTTTGATTGCCTACCTGTGCTTCTGGGGTCTTTTCCAAGAAGCCTTTGCCTATGCCAATGTCTTCCAGAGTTTACACAAAACTCTCTAACAATTTGATGGCATTGGGTTGAAGATTTAGGTCTTTGACCCACTTTGAGTGAATTTTATGTAAGGTATAAGGTAGAGGACAAGTTTCATACTTCTGCACATGGAAATACAGATTCTCCAGCACCATTTGTTGAAGAGACCATCCTTGCTCCAAAGATTGATTTTAGCTCCTTTGTCAAAGATAAGTTGGTTGTAGATGCAAGCATTGATTTCTGAAGTTTCTATTCTGTTTCATTGGTCTGTAAGTCTGGTTTGGGTCAGTACCAAGCTGTTTTGATTGCAACTGCCATGTAGTATGTCTTGAAATCAGGTATTATGACATCTTCAGCTTTACTTTTGTTGTATAAGATTGTTTTAGCTATTCAGGATCTCTTATGTTTCCATATGAGTTTTAGCATCATCTTTTCTAGATCTGCAAAAAATGTCATTGGTATTTTGATTGGTAACATATTGAATATGCAAATTGCTTTTGGTGATATGGACATTTTGTTGATGTGGATTCTTCCAATCCATGAACATAGAAGATTTTTTTAATGTCATCTTCAATTTGTTTCTTTGGTGTTTTGTAATTATCCCTGTAGAGATATTTGACGTCCTTGGTTAAATTTATTCCAAGTTATTTAATTATTGTTGCAGCAATTGTGAATGGGATTGATCTTAAAAGTTCTTTCTCAGCCATGACATCGTCTATGTATATAAGGCTATTGATTTTTCCTTGTTGGTTTTATATCCTGCCCCTTTACCAAACTCTTTTATGAGTTCCAGTAGTCTGTCAGTGGAGTCTTTTGCAGCCTTTATATGTAGAATAATGTCAACCGCAAATAGGAATATTTTGATTTCCTCCTTTCCAGTTTGTATACCTTTGATTTCTTTTTCTTGCCTAATGTCTCCGGCTAAAACTACCAAGACTATATTAAACAGCAATGGTGAGAGTGGGCATCTTTGGTTCCAGATCTTAGGACTACTTCCAGATTTTCCCCATTCAATAGGATGCTGGACATGGGTTTGCCATAAATGCCTTGAATGTTGAGGAATGTTCCTTCCATACCCAATTTGCTTAAAGTTTTCATCATGAATCGATGTTGTATTTTATCAGATGTTCTTTCTGCATCTATTAAGATAATCATACAGTGTTTATTCTTCAGTTTGTTAATGTTATGTATCGCATTGGTTGATTTGTGAATGTTAACCATCCCTACATACTAGGGATAAATCCCTTTGTGTCTGGGTGAATGATTTTCCTGATGTGTTGTTGGATTCAATTAGCTAATATTTTATCAAGGATTTTACATCTATGTTCATTAGGGAAATTGATCTATAGTTCTCTTTCTCTGTTGCATTTTTTCTGGCTTAGGAATTAAGGTGATGCAGGTTTCATAGAAGGAGTTTATAAGGATTCCCTTCAATTCAATTGTTTTGAATAGCTTGAGGAGAATTGGAATTTGTTCTTAAATGTCTTGTAGAATTCAAAAGCAAAGCCACCCTGCCCTGGACTTTTCTGTGTTGGGAGGGTCTTTATTACTGATTCAATTTCCATCTTGGTTATTGCTGGGTTTAGGCTTTCTATGTCTTCATGACTCAATTTTGGTAGATTGTATGTGTCTATGAATCTGTTTCTTCTAGGTTTCCCAATTTGTTGGCATATAGCTCTTTGCAGTGATTACTGATGATTCTTTTTATTTCTTTGGTATCTGTTGTTACATTTCTTTATTCATCTCTGTATTTATTGATTTAGGTCTTTCCCTACTTTTTTTTTTTTTTTTTTTGGTTAGTTGGGCCAAGAGTGTATCAATTTTGTTTATTTTTTCAAAAAAAAAACAGCTCAACTGTTGAAATACTTACTTAAGGTATACTAAGCTGATCTTCTGTATATTAAGATAATCGAAAATGAATCTTGATGTGAATGGAAGGGGAGAGGGAGTGGGAAAGGGGAGGGTTGTGGGTGGGAGGGACGGTATGGGGGGGGAAGCCATTGTAACACATGAGTCGTACTTTGGAAATTTATAGTCATTAAATAAAAGATTAAAAAAAAAACAGCTCTTCATTTCACTGATCTTTTGCATTTTTTGGGTTCCAATTTTGTTTACTCTTCTCTAATTTTAATTATTTCCTTCCTTCTACTAACTTGGGGTTCGATTTGTTGTTGTTTTTCTATGTCCTTGAGATGCATTGATAGTTCATTTATTTGGTAATTTTCCAATTTCTTCATGTAGTCAACATGCTTTTGCCGTATTCCGTAAGATGTGAAATGGTGTATTGTCATCTTCATTTATTTCCAGAATTTTCTATTGCTGTTTTGATTTCTTCATTGAACCACTATTTTTATAAGATTTTATTTATTTATTTGACAAGCAGAGTTACATACAATGAGAGAGAGAGAGACAGAGAGAAAGGTCTTCCTTCTCTTGGTTCACTCCCCAAGTGGCCGCAACGGCCGGGGCCACGCCGATCCAAAGCCAGGAGCCAGGTGCTTCTTCCTGGTCTCCCACACTGGTGTAGGGGCCCAAGCACCTGGGCCATCCTCCACTGCCCTCCTGGGCCACAGCAGAGAGCTGGACTGGAAGAGGAGAAACTGGGACTAGAACCGGTGCCCATATGGAATGCTGACACTGCAGGGAGAGGATTAATCTAGTGCAACACAGTGCTGGCCCCGGAACCACTATTTATTCAGGGGCATGTTGTTCAGTCTCCATCTGTTTGCATATGATCTAGAAAATCTTGAGTTGCTGATTTCAAGATTTATTCTATTGTGGTCAGAGAGGATTCATGGCATGATTTTTATTTTTTTGAATTTTCTGAGACTTGCTTCATGGCCTAGTATGTGGTCATTCCTAGAGAAAGTTCCATGCATTGATGAAAAGAATGTGTACTCTGCCACTGTTGGATGAAACTTCTGTAGATATCCATTAGGTCCATTTGGTCCATGGTGTTTATTTATTCTGTTGTTTCCTTGCTGATTTTCTGTCTGATTGATCTGTCCATTGCTGAAGGTGGATAAGTTTATAAATACCTTTAGAAATCAGTGGAAATGAGGAGTGAGTGTTTAGAACCAAGTAAGAAAAATTACCAAGATGATAATTAGTTTTACAAAATCTTTAATGCCAATCTTTTTTCACCCAAGTTACAGTAATACTGGAAACTATATTATTACCATCAGAGATAGCTATTTCCTTAAAAGCTAAAGCATCTATACTTAGTCATATTTAGGAAATGGATTCAAATTTAACTTGCCAGTCATGGCTGTTAGAAAATCAGTGAAGGAGTTACTTTTTTCAATACTCTACATTTAGTAGTCCCTGTGGGCCTGTGAGGAGTACTTTGTCCTTCTGATGCTTGACATAATATTCTAAGATGATGTCAGTACTTGGCCAGAGATGTTACATTAGGAAAAGTGAATCTTTGGAAGAAACCCAGGGCTACTCTTCTTGAGCAAATAGAACAATCCCTAGGTGAGTTCTTAGCTGGTGCTGGGTAATGATACAGGAAGCAGATCATGGTGTGGGGAAGGTCCTGGTGAAGAAGCTGCTCCTCCAACTTCTGGCAAAGACACATTAGGCTCACATGCACCAAATCATTCCATTGTATTCAGGATCCTTGTCAAAGTAGTCTAGCATCCATGCTTGAGCATATCAAAGATTGTGGTTAAAATTTAAGTCACTGAACCTCACTGCAACAGACTAGATTTTCAACAAGTTCTTCCATTTGGCTACACCTGAAGAATTGGGAATATGTTTAATTGAAAAGATTGAGCTTTCTACATTTAATATATAGGGACTTTGGGGCCGGCGCTGTGGCTTAGCCGGTTAACACCCTGGCCTGAAGCGCCAGCATCCCATATGGGTGCCGGTTATGGTTCCAGCTGCTCCTTTTCCAATCCAGCTCTCTGCTATGGCCTGGGATAGCAGTAGAAGATGGCCCAAGTCCTTGGGCCTCTGCACCCACATGGGAGACCCAGAAGAAGCTCCTGGCTCCTGGCTTCAGATTGGCGCAGTTCCAGCCATTGCAGCTAATTGGGGAGTGAATTATCAGATGGAAGACTTCTCTCTCTCTCTGCCTCTCCTTTCTCTGTGTAACTCTGACTTTCAAATAAATAAATAAATCTTTAAAAAAATATATAGGGACCTATATATGATGGTCAAGGGGAAGAAAAACTAATAATATAAAAAATAATGTTGTAAAAATAAAGAAGGCTAGAGTTCCATAATTAGAAGCATCATTGTTCAGTTGTATTGAATCTCAAAGGAACATTGGCTGTTACAAAATAACAGGGATCCAGATAAACAAGTTATGATTATCCGCCGTTTCGAAACCCAGTGAAGAATAACTAGGTCTGAAATGTAAAAGGATGATAAAATTTTCTGAGTGAGGAGCTCAACAGAAAAGAGAATCCAGGCTATTTTCAAGCAAACAAAATTCTTTGAAAGTACTAAATACTGCATTATTCACATCTGCCATTATGCTTCTGACTTTAATATTTAGCCTTCAGTGAATTGAAGCCCGTCATTAGTTTTGATGAGCTGAAGTACTCACTTGTATTGTATATAATGTTATCTGTAAAATTACAGATCTAAAAGTACTGTTTTTAAACAACTTATTTTAGGTAAAATTAAGCCGGTGTACTCCAGATACAATTGTTTGTTCTCAATCATAATATTCTTGGTCTCAAAGTCCCCACGACTCAGAAATTGTTAGAGCAATAATACATCTCTCATATTATCTTCACTCCCTAAATCCATTTTCAGTTTTTCTCTTCTGCTCTTGGACTATTGAAAATCATTACCATTGCAGCCAGATCAATTTTGTACCATTACAAATCCTGACATTTATTCTTAATGGCTCTAAATGTGGAAGCCAAAAAGCAATTGCTATTGATTATATGTGGAAAGTTCTTTTAGTCACCATTAAAGCATTTGCAGAAATTTTAGAATCTGCAATTGAAGATGTCTCAAAAGATAAATTCTTATTAATGAAAATAAATTTGGAATATAACAGAAAATATTTAAATTATCATTATCAGTAAAATACAATATATACATGAGTTTTCATTTAAAAATAGATTGGAAACTAATTACCAATGTGCTGTTCCTTCTTTTCCTAGATTCCACAATAATGGAATTTAATAAGCTCCTGTTCCCATTAAGTGTATCAAGGATTCCCATGCATTCTGAGATCTTGAAACAGATGATGTGATTAAAATAAATTTTGAGCCTTGGTTTCATATAAATTCCCTGTGGTCTGTCCAGAATATCAAATGAGACTCTCTCCCTGAAGCACTTTTAGTGCTATTATTTTTACTGCAGATATTTTCAAAATTTCTGATGTTTTTCTTGTCAACTTAATTTTTTCTCTTCTTTCCTAATCTTTTCCTATGACTGGATCAGGAAAGGCTCAAATAATTAATAAGGAAGATGATTTCCAAGTTTCTTTTTTGTTTTTTTTTTTAATATATTAGTTGTTATTGCTAAATAAATATGGATTCTGGAAATATGAGATACTTGATGTTAAACTTCACTGCCAGATTTGTCGCCAATACAAGCAAACCAACTATATTAAGTTTATTGTTGAAATTGTGGCATTGGTCCAAGCAATGGACCAAGCTTAGCCACCACTTCTGATGAGTTTATTTTTTAATATCTGTCATCTAGATTCAGAACAATTCTTCTTGAACCTACATAATACCTTCTATTTGTTCTTTAATTGCACTACCACTATGCACTATATGTCCTACTTATTTATCTGAATCCTCTATATGATGATAAACGGGCATGGAGCCTAGCACAATATGTGGCATATAGAATGTACTTGACAAATATTTGTGTATAATATTTACAATGAAAAATTCCTTGCTGCTTGTCACTGGAGAATTAAGAAGGAAAAATTCTGACATGTAACAACTTGTTCATCAATATTTTGTCAACTTAAATGTTTTTTTGAAATATTTCTCAAATTCTACAATGAGAGTATTGAACTAGACAGATGCTGTATAGAGAGCATTCTCAGCTCTGAATGTCTAAGAATATATAATTTCTACTATGACATCTAATTTAAACAGGAGTTGTAAAACATAAGCTGAGTAAATATCTATTTTTGACAGTTTTCATGAACGTATATACAAATGCAATAAGATGGATAATTTTGTATCAACTTGCCTGGACCATGAGGTGCCCAATTATTTGGTCAGTCTTTATTCCAGGTATCTTTTTGGGGTGTTTCTGGACAAGACTGATATTTGAAGGAGTAGATTGAGTAAAGCAGATTGCCTTTCCCAGTTCTCAATTTACCTCAACCAATCCAATCAAGAATGAGAAAAAAAATTCTTATCTGTCTGACTGTCTCCTAGGTGGGATGTCAGTCTTCTGATTTCGGTCTCAGACTCATACTGGAACTATACCATCAGCTCTCTCGAGTCTCCAAACTGGAGACAATTGCTAAGAACTTGTCTATTTATTATCTATCTATCTACCTACCTACCTACCTACTCATCCATTCATTATACATCTTTCTTTGGAAAACCAAGACTAGTATACTTTGTAATTAATGAGAGCAAAAGAAGAGGAAAGTAGCAAGAAAGCGGAGGAAAAAAGAGAGAGCAGTCACAGACTTTTTTGTCTTAAATGTATTATTAAATATATTTATTCAAGAGCCGGGGAGGTAGAATGACAAATAAAGAGGGACAGATTGTTAGGAGCTGTCAACTCAACCCATGTCCCCAACATGAGTGAAAGGAACCTAATAACGGCATCACCATTGAGTCCCAGGTTACGCATTAACAGAGAAGCTGGAATCAGGCAAAAGAGACACGTTTCATCCATGGGCACTTCAATGTGGGACACAGACATCTCAACGGACATCTTAACCACTAAATGCCTGCCCTGAACTGTTAGGTTTAGATTTTAGACTGGAATTATTTAAGATATACCAGTCAAATCAATTCAAACATATCATATACAATCACTAATCTTACCATAGCTACAGCTGGAATGAAAATAAATCTGATATCCAAACCAAAATTATGCACAACACTCCACTTCCAATAAAAAAAAAAAGCTTTATAAAACAATGAAAGTGTGGGAGAGTAAGGTTGTCTGTTTAGACTAGAGGGCTGAATGTGAACACCAGAGGGCAGTAGGGTATTTTCTTATTAAAAGTAGTGTTTAAATTCTTGCAAAGAAAACTTAATTTGAAATACTTTTCAGTCACAATTACTGAATGTCTACTGTTGGCATACCTCTGAAGAGTGTGTTGAGGACATTCCTAAGAAATAAAGTACATAAGTCACAGTCATTTCAGAGGAAATAACTTTGCAATCCATTCTAGATCTTATTTAATTTGTGCTTGCTAATTCAGTTAAAATATAACTAATACTCAAGTCCAATACAGCAGCAATCTATAATTTATTGAGTGATATTCTACTTCCTTTGTGTAAATTGTTTCTGAGTAGATGGCAATAACTAAATGAGTGCTAATTCTTTTCTCCAGTATTCATACTGCATTAAATCATATAAAGGAAACTCTTTTGAGGTTATGTTTTCAGGAAATCTCATAATTTCATGTGAGGAAAAAATACACAAATCAAATTTTAAAATCAGAAGTAGAAAAGAAATGGCTTCCCCACCATCACATCATCTTGGCATGCTGCACTGCCCTATATGGTAGCAACCTCTAGTCATGTTGCTGCTTAAACTTAGATTACTTCCAATAAAATAAAAATTTTTAAATACAGAATCCCCCATTTCACTTGATATATTGCAAATGCTTAATAACTACTTTTTGCTACTGACCATTGTGTTAGGCAGCAGATTATGGAACATTCCTATCATGGTAGAACATTCTTTTAAATGGAGTTGAGTTTGAAAAAGAGCTGTTAAACAACCAGATTCCTTGAGAAGATGTGCCATTTAAATTGAGCTAGTAGGGGCCGGTGCTGTGGTGTCGTGAGCTAAGCCTCTGCCTGTGGCACTGGCACCCGATATGGGCACTGGTTCAAGCTTTGGTTGCTACACTTCCAATACAGCTCTCTGCTACGGCCTGGGAAAGTTCAAGTTCTTGGGCCTCTGGCAGTTGCAGCCATCTGTGGAGTGAACCAGCAGATGGAAGACCTTTCTTTCTGTCTCTTCCTCTCTGTTTCTGTAATTCTACCACTCAAATAAATAAAACAAAAATCTTAAAAATAAATAAATAAAATAAATTGAGCCAGGAAAGCATGGTGTCAGCAAACGCAGAGAAAAGGATAGTTTCAAGAAGGAAGTAATATAACAAGGTCGTTAAGTAAATGGAAACTGAAAATCATTTAGCATTTCTGGCACTGAGGAGTCTCCTTCTATAACTTTATTTTTAAAATTTTTTTATTTTTTTTTTACAGGCAGAGTGGACAGTGAGGGAGAGAGACAGAGAGAAACGTCTTCCTTTGCCGTTGGTTCACCCTCCAATGGCTGCCGCGGCCAGCACGCTGTGGCCGGCGCACCTCGCTGATCCGAAGCAAGGAGCCAGGTACTTATCCTGGTCTCCCATGGGGTGCAGGGCCCAAGAACTTGGGCCATCCTCTGCTGCACTCCCTGGCCACAGCAGAGAGCTGGCCTGGAAGAGGGACAACCAGGACAGAATCCTGCGCACCGACCAGGACTAGAACCCCGTGTGCCAGCACCGCAAGGTGGAGGATTAGCCTAGTGAGCCGCGGCGCCGGCCTCCTTCTATAACTTTATACAGTGCCTCCCCACTTCCCAGTGTGAATGAAAGAACAAAGGAAGATAAACCAATATGGCACCTAATGGAGACTTCAGTCACTAATTGTAAAATGTGACTTGTGACTCTGTCAAGAGCATTTCTGTAGAAGAGAAGGAGCCTAAAGCCAAATTCCAGAGTTGAATGATAGGAGCAGTGAGGTGAAAACAGAAATACAATTTCTTCTAAGAAACTGATAGAAAGAAGAGAGGATCATACTACACTAGAAGACAGAAGTTTTTTTTCACTGCATCTTCTGTTTTGAGATTAATAGATGAGCTTCAAATTCACTCACAAATCTTATGAAATTAAGAATCAAATTTTCTACATTTGTGCATTTTTGTCTCTTTTATTCTGTAGCTAGAATATAGTATATCTATAGGTTAATTGAATGGAAGAATTTGAAATAAAGAAAAAGAGTTGGAAACTAATTAAGTAAGATGTAAGAATCAAAAGAACCAGTAACAGACGGAGAAGCAGATAGAAAGTCTTGAAAAGTTCAAAAGTTCTACAACATTTTTATTTACACAGCTTCATGTTTCGTCATGATTTCCCCCAAGCTTCCTCCAAATATTTTACTAAATAATATTTCAACATGGACAATTCATCCATAAAATAATATATTACATTTGTAGAACATATCACTAATTTATTAACTAATTTATCAGCAAATATTAAACAGTTAGTGTAAGTTGATTTTGTTTAGTACTTTGCTTTAATATTACATGTGTTTAGTTGTACCAACACCAGAAATGCAAAGAGAGGCCTAAATGCAGTATAACTTCAATTTTAAAACATTTAGTACATTTGGGAATCAACTCAAGATACATAATTTATTTTCCACCTCTCTTCAGCAGGCCCAAAGTACTCATTGCACTTAGTAACAGTCACAGTTCCTAGGACTCCTGCCTAATTAGTGTGGCACCACATCCTTTAACCTGTCAATATTTATTTTACTTTGTACATTTGGAAATTGTTTCGTTCCTTTGTTATTTTACTGACTTTCTTGTAAAAAAAGCTCCAATAACAATAAAAATATCACTGTCATTACCATAACAAGGAGCCCTATATTAACTACATCATTTGATCTCCTAATGATTTTATTGGTATATTATTATCTTGCTTTGCAGATGACTTAATGTATACAATTCTTGAGTCTTCAAAGCTCATAATTTTACCTGTTAATTCCTGCATTTCATCAAGCAAAAACAAAGACATATTTGAGCCTCTAAGACAGTGAGATATGGTGACAAGAAAGAGATACATTCTCTGATTCCTTGAGTATTTCATTCTGGAAAAAAAGATGCAAATGAAAAAAGGAGTGACACAATTAATTATTTAATTCAAGTAAGAAAAAAAAATCCCTAACTGGGATAGCTAACTCAGTGGAGTAGGTAGCAATGAAGGATTCTCAGGATTTGAAAAATGAAGGAAAAGCGACTAACAGGAAAATAAAACAAAGGGCAAAAAGATGTAGTTAGAGAAGAAACTGTCACAAGATTAAATGTTCATTTGTTCTGCTCTCATGTAACATGCTGAAAAAAATCTGATTTGTTCTGTTTACAAACATTTCTGAATGACTGACTTAGAAGGTTCGCTTTTCACCTCAGCTGATGTTGTGCAAACTGAGATGCTCCCCCTGGAGCATCTCATGACGAGCTGACTTGATTCACTCAAAATTTATTCCCTCCATCAGCTCTACAGTGAGGGAAGGGTCCTGAAAAGGATTCCATTCTGTTTCTTCAAGGGATGAAACTACTTACGGGAAAGAGTCAGAAACAGAAAGGAAGAAATAAAGACCTGAAGGACTTCACTGATACAAGGGTTGGTTTGAAAGATTGATAAAGGCTGAGTTTTTGAGGCTATAGCTATAAATGTAATATCCACTAAATGGGAGAAAACAAGTTAAACACTTTTTTTTCTGGAAATTTTTCTCATCTCTAATGAGATGACAGGATGTGAATGCCATCTCTTTGGAAAGTCAACTCTTAAACTGTATGTGTGTATGTGTGTGTACGTTTGTGTGTGTGTGTGTGTGTGTGTGAAATGTGGAACTCCAAGGTGTTTTTTTTTTTTTTTTTCTTTCCTTCAGATAGTTTAAAGAACTAAAGTATAAATCAGGGCAGGTCTTGGGACATTGTTTATACCTTTACACTTGATCTTAGCCGCTCAAAGTGGTGTGATAACTTCTTGGAAACTATACATTAACTTTATTTTAAAATACCTTTCTACATTTTATTCTGGTAAAACAGAAACTTGATTTAAAAAGCTAAATACTTATTTTTAAACCATCTTATCTTCCTGGATTTGTTTCTCAATAGCCAGCCCTTTATTTTAACCATCTCATCTGTAATTTGCTACTGGATTTACAAAAAAAAAAAAAAATCTTAATACTACTCACTTGCAATTCATCAATTTTAGATATTATCTATAACATTTCTAATGCATAAGATAAATACCTTGTTTTACTTTCATTCTGTCTGCATGCATCCTGGCTATATGACAGGATTAAACTCAAATGTTCATATTTACGATTTTACTAAATAAAGAAGAGGGATATAACCATATTACTTTGCGTGGACATGCTTTTACTTTCCTCAGAGTTAATGTTTCGCTAACTACTAAAATTTATTATTTGTTTTTCACCCTTGGCTGAGTCTTACCACACCTCCAATTTTTTTCTGCAAAATACCACCTGTGTCACCATCTCTGTTCTGCTCTAGGTGCCCTGCGCTACTGTGCACTGGTTGCTGATACATTCCCTCAAATTCTCCTACATATTTCTCATGTGTCAAACCTCTGGTTACTGTATCCTAGGAACTTTTTTGTATTGTTTCATCCTTGGATATATCACATTTTAAAGTAATTTCATAAGCAAGAATGCATAGAAAAATTTTAAAAAGTGCATAGCAATTAAATTTTTGAAGGCTTTCCTACATCGAAATTATTTGCATTCTGTCATATTGATTGATGATCTGGCTCCATGTAGAATACCAGATTATCTACCTCTAGAAATCCAAATGTATCACTCTATTCTCTCGTAGATTTCAATGTTGCTGTTGCTAAATCTGATACCATCCATAGCCTAATCTGTTCTTGCCGTTGGTGTTTTAAACACATAGATGCTATTAGAATTCCACTAAGTCCCACCAATGTCATTTTTCTAGTCCATGGCCTGTTTCAGAGTGCCACATTAAATCAAGTTTTCCTATCTCTTTAGTCTCCATAATCTGGTACAGTTTCTTGGCCTTTTTTTCCTTGCCAGTCATTACCTTTATACTTTTGAAGACCTCTTGTAGGATATTCCTCAATTTGGGCTTATCTAATGAGAATTAGATTTAAGTATAGTTTTTGTTCTGTTTTGTTTGACAGGCAGAGTTAGACGGTGAGAGAGAGAGAGAGAGACAGAGAGAAAGGTCTTCCTTCCGTTGGTTCACTCCCCAAATGGCTGCTATGGCAGCACTATGGCCGTCGCTCTGATCTGAAGCCAGGAGCCAGGTGGCTTCAGGTCTCCCATGCGGGTGCAGGGCCCAAGCACCTGGGCCATCCTCCCCTGCCTTCCCGGGCCACAGCAGAGAGCTGAATGGAAGAGGAGCAACTAGGACAGAATCCGGCGCCCCAACCGGAACTAGAACCTAGGGTGCTGGCGCCGCAGGTGGAAGATTAGCCTATTGAGCCACAGTGCCGGCCTAAGTATAGTTCTTAAAATGACACTGGTATTATACTGATGACTTCTCAGGATGTTATCAGAAGGAATATGATGTCTGCATGTTTTATTTTGGTGATGTCAATGTTGATCATTTTATTATGCTGGCTTCTATCACGATACTCCATTGTATATTTGCTATTTATCCTGCTTGTAATTAGTATCTATTCTGTAGCTAGGTTATTTGAGTCTTTAATTCCTGTTTCTCTCCACACTTTCATCTGCCAATCTTAGCATCTATCAATTTGTCTTGCCTTTGGTAACAGGATTTTTTTCTTTATTTGTTTTTAAATAATGGTCTTCATTTGTTAAGAGTATTTTTACATTTATAAAAAAGTTGAGACTATAATACATAGAGCTCTCATATACACTCTCTCCTCAGCATAGAAGTCTCCCTATTATTTTATTTTATTTTTCTTGAAAACATGGAGAAAGAAGGGTATATTATCATTTACATGTTATGATTCAAGGAAACAATATTTGTAACTATATAGCAAATTTTTATACCTTATTCTAACTTCCATATTTTAGTTAAAACATGTGATGTTTGTCTTTCTGAGACTGGCTTATTTCACTTAGCACAATGATCTACAGTTCCATCTATTTTGTTGCAAATATCAGGATTTCATTATTTTTATGGCTTAGTAACACTGCAGAGTGTATAAATACCACATTTTTTAATCTAATCCTCAGTTGATGGACATCTAGGTTGCACTGTTGCAAACATGGGAATGCAGGTAACTCATTCGTATGCTGATTTCATTTCCTTAGAATATCTTCCCAGTAATGGGTTCTCTCTATTATTGGTATCTTACATTCATATGGTACATTTGTTAGCTTAATAAAGCAATGTTGACACATAATTATAAACTAAAATTCCTAGTTAATTCAGATTTCTTTAGTTTTTACCTTATACGCTTTTTTTCTATTCTAGAATTCTATATACCTCATCAAACATCTAGTTTGACAAGTCCTTGTTCTCCTTTTGGATATGACTGTTTCCTAGACTTTCCTTAGTTCACTGGCTTAACAGGTTTGGGGAGTACTAGACATGTTTATTGTAGAGTATTTCTCTATTGGAGTTTAAGTGATATTTTTATCATGATTAGTCTGGCGATATGGATTTGGAGATGGACAGCACAGAAGCAAAGTGCTATTTTCACCATATCACTTGGCATGAATACATACTTCACAATAATTTATGATTGCTAATACTGGTCTTGATAACCTGGCAGGAGTAGTTTGTTAGATTTTTCTGCTGTAAATGTAATTTTCCATTTCTTTCTTCTTTATTGTATCTTCTTGGTAACTTTCACAATTTTCATATCCAAACCAAATAATAATCTATAATCGAATAAGTTTACAAAAGATCTTTCACATGGTATTCCTTAATTTTTCCTTGCTTTGTTTAGGTGTAATTGATAAATAAAATTATATGCTTTCAAAACATGCAATGTGATTATTTGATATATGTAGACATTGTATAATGATTACCACCAGGAAATTAATCAACACATCCAGTACCATATGTGGTTATCCTCTGTGTGTGTCTGTGTGCATTTGTGGTCAGGACACTTAAGATACGTTCTCTTGGGGCCAGCACTGTGGTGCAGTGGGTGAAAGCACTGGCATCCCCTATGGGGGCCGGTTTGAGTCCCGGCTGCTTCTCATCTGATCCAGCTCTCTGGTATGGCCTGGGATAGCAGTATAAGATGGCCCAAGTCCTTGGGTCCCTGCACCCACTTGGGAGACCCGGAAGAAGCTCCTGGCTCCTGGCTTTGGATCAGCATAGCTCCGGTCGTTGTAGCCATCTGGGGAGTGAACCAGCGGATGGAAGCCCTCTCTCTGTCTCTACTTCTCTCTAACTCTGTCTTTCAAATAAATAAAAATAAATCTTTAAAAAAGAAAGATATATTCTCTTAAGAGATTTCAACTAAACAATAACATTTTATTAGCTATATTTGCTGGAATCCAGTCATCTTACATGTCTTACTTCATTTTGCATTGCTATAACTGAATACTTGAGGCTGGGTACTGGATAAAGAAAAGACGTTCATTTGGCTCATGATTCTGGTGGCTAGAAAGCCTATCCATCATGGTGACAATGTCTACAGAGGCCCTCCTGGCTACATTCTGCATGGGATTGAAGTGGAAGAGGAAAAGTGTTTAGAGACCAAGCACATGGGGTAACCTCACTTTATAAAAACTCACTGCCAAAATAACAAATGCTGTCCTCTGGGCCCTATGAGATGTGCATTAATCTCCTATAAGTGTGGTACCCCCAGTAATCTAAGGACTTCCCACTAGTTTTTTTTTTTTATTTTTTATTTATTTTTTTTTTGACAGGCAGAGTTAGACAATGAGAGAGAGAGACAGAAAGATCTTCCTTTTTCCGTTGGTTCACCCCCGAAGTGGCTGCTATGGCCAGTGCGCTATGCTGATCTGAAGCCAGGAGTCAGGTGCTTCCTCCTGGTCTCCATGGCTCCCTCCTGGGCCATCCTCCACTGCACTACCAGCCCACAGCAGAGAGCTTGACTAGAAGAGAAGCAACTTGGGGAGAATCCGGTGCCCTGACCGGGACTAGAACCCAGGTTGCCGGCGCCACAGGCAGAGGATTAGCCTAGTGAGCCGCGGCGCTGGCCACGGACTTCCCACTACTTTTAACCTCTTAAACGTTCCACAGTCTCTTAACATTGTTATACTGGGGAGCATGTTTCCACAACATGAATTTGTGGGGGAGCAAAATAGCATCTTTTAAATACAGATTAGTTCTCTTTCATCAACATTCCTCATTTCCTCCATACCCCAATTTCTGACAATCACCATTCTAATCTCTCCTTCCATGAGGGCACATTTTTAGGTTCCATCTCTAAGTGCGATTACATTATATTTGTCTATACTGTCCATTTCTAATGGGGATACTTTTATTTTCTTCCATGAACATACGGCTCTCATTTCTCTCATTAGTTATATTATCTTTATTTATTTATTTTTTCTTTTTTGACAGGCAGAGTGGACAGTGAGAGAGAGAGACAGAGAGAAAGGTCTTCCTTTTTGCTGTTGGTTCATCCTCCAATGGCCGCCACAGCCGGCGCGCTACGGCCGGTGCATCGTGCCGGCCTATATTATCTTGAAATGATCTTCTGTAACTCACTGTTCCTACCCCCATTAGGTTACTTCTCTCAGGAGGATTGTTTCAGTTCTTCTGTGCTGTGATGAAGGCATTCCTCCAATGTCTGGTCATTCTTCTTCAGTGAACACCAAGACACCCATTGGATTCTTTATGCATTTAAGAATGAGTTTAGGGGTTGAGGAAGTAAAACTTGAATCAAGAATTATCCGGTAGGTCAGCGCCGCGGCTCACTAGGCTAATCCTCCGCCTAGCGGCGCCAGCACACCGGGTCGGGGTGCCGGATTCTGTCCCGGTTGCCCCTCTTCCAGGCCAGCTCTCTGCTGTGGCCAGGGAGTGCAGTGGAGGATGGCCCAAGTGCTTGGGCCCTGCACCCCATGGGAGACCAGGATAAGTACCTGGCTCCTGCCGTCGGATCAGCGTGGTGCGCCGGCTGCGGCGGCCATTGGAGGGTGAACCAACGGCAAAGGAAGATCTTTCTCTCTGTCTCTCTCTCTCACTGTCCACTCTGCCTGTCAAAAAAAAAAAAAAAAAGAATTATACAGTAATCAACAAACTTCTTGTTGAGAATAGAAAATGCCAGGATCACTGTGTCTACCATCTGGAACAGGTCATGTTTTTTTAGAAGAAAATCTTATGATCTCCCTTTCTGAAATATAAAAAGCAACAACCAGAATTTTCTGTGCAGTTATGGGAAGAATTCAGAGGGAGTATATAAGTCTCATGTAGAATATAAATAACATAAATTCATACTAAGATTTCTGTTTTCAGTCCAGAATTTCTCTTAATCTTTCTCTGTGTTTAATTGATTTGCAAACTCTACAGTGCAGATTTTTCTAAAGTGCACACTTCTCACTTTGTGCTGAGAAAGCAAGCATTGGCTGAGTAGGCTGGAGTTGGACTGCCAGTAGACTAAAGATTTGCAAGCAACTTTCCATTGTTTAGACCTTAATCTTGTCCATTTGCACGATAAACAGATCATTTCAACAACTGAGATGTTCCCAACTGTTTACAGATAAATTTAGCTTGATTCTCAATCATACTACTTTTTTACAGACAATTAAAGTAGACTTCCTTATCTACACTTTAATGTATAATTTATTATTTTCTATCTACCATCCACTTTTTATATTGTCTTTGATGTTACAGATGTTTCTTAGTTTCACTGAAGTTAGTTTCTTAGTTTCACTGTAATGTCGTTAGATGCTTCTGGGTTTTTTAATTCTTACTTTAAATAATTTGGGTTAAGAGAAAAGTTTTTGAGCTACCATCATTATCAAACCAAAAACAAAGTGGTAAAATGAATAAAATAATGTAATTATGAAATTTAAAGAACTTGGAAACAACTGGAATCTATTGCTATACTGTTGATTTAGTTGTTTTTAATCTGAGTAAGGCCTGCTACTTTTAATTTAGGTAGGGGGAAATGTTTATTGGTACATTTTGTTATGATTTTTAAGTTCTTATATATTTAGAAATCACAATATTTTTCTTAATCTCTTCAGCACTGGCATCTGGTCTAAATAGAATGAAAATCATAGATACTAACAGGACATGATAGAGTTGCTAGTCATCCCTCAAAATGTATTGTCTTTATCTACATTTTTAGAAACTTCTATTTTTAGCTCAATGAAAATACACCAGAATAATATATTTCCCAGTCTTCTTTGCCATCAGTTGTGTCTATGAAGTTATATTCTGGCCAACATAGCATGAACTCTAAAATGCATAGAATAAAGTTTCTGACTTCCTTTATTTCCATCTTCTACTGCCTAGAATATAAATGCATTAGCAAGCCACTGGAATCATGCAAATAAAAGTAGCACTCAAGAAACAGTAAATCAGCAAGATTGAAAGTACCTGATTTCTTGATGTTTTGTAGCTTTCAATTGCTTATGACTGGATTAGTGTATCTGAGAGAAATAAACTTGTTGCATGTAGATTATTGTCATTTTAGATTTTTTGACATGCACACATTCAACTATTTCATGGATGTGCAGGAAAATGACAATGGGATGTGCAGATAAATGACATCAAATTGCAACTTTGTAGCTAACTTTGTTTTCTTTTTTTTTTTTTTTTTTTTTGCTTGAAATTATTATGGGCTTCTGCCAAGTCTGGCTGGGAATTACTCGACAAATAATGGTTGAACACGAAATTGCAAATGGAATGTATTGCGGTCAGGAACATTTTGAACACAAGCTCCAGATGTGTCTGTGATTTTTGTAATCTGATTCTGGGGACCAAGAAATATTATCAAATAAAGATAATTATAAAAAAATTCAAATTGTACCATATAGGTTTGCATTTTCTCAGTGAGATTTTCGTATTTGCTTATTTCTAACATTAATTTTTTCTAGTATCCTTTTTCGGTAATGCCAATCTTTGGAAGATTTTTGAAAAGTAGAACTGGGTCAATGTATTTGTCCCAAGGGCTCCAAGAAATTGGAGCCAGTTTAGAAATTTATTAGGTGATAACTAATGTTCTAAAAAGGTTTCACACACTTTTATTTTATACAGAGGAACCCAAGTGGCTCTTACCATTTGTGGTCTGTTCTTTCATTTCTGAGAATCCTAAGAAAACAGGCTGTTTGCTTCATACCTCTGCAATTGTCAAAGAACTCTTCACAGTTCTAGTCAATAACAGGTCTACATTTTATGGTTGTGAAACTTAGGTCAGCATCGAATATTGGCACAAAATTTTCTTGGCGCAATTTCAATGACCTTAAAAATATAAAAGAAAAGAATCAAAGAAGAATGTTACTTACATAAAAAGTAACAAGAAACTCATCTGTCTTTTATGAGTATGGAAGAATGATAAAAACTCAAAGGAAAAGATCAAAGGTGTGTTCTAAAGATATCACACATCGAACTTAGAAAGTTAATTGGCAGTTGAAAATAACATATGAAGTCTTAAAAGCATAAAGTTCAAATGATTCAAAGAGACATGTTTCTACAATATTTTTATATTATATTCATTATAAAAAAAATCTTGGTGGAAGTTTTAGCAATAATCCCCAAACCAGTATATATTCCTTATTAGCATATAATAAGGTTAAGGAAATTATCTATCTATATTCCTGACACTGACATATTTGATTACAAAATAAACTGCTTGAGACAAACATCCTCCATTCAAATAAGCATCAAGGAAAGACCCACACTGGTCTATTAGCTCCAAGCTTAGTGTGAAAGAGCAGATTTCCCATCACAAGGCAGAGAATGTGTCTTCAGTGCTTCCACATTCTAAATATACACTTAGGAAACAACTTCTACATTCTGTGGTTTTTATTTTATTTTTATCCTTCAGTTTTAGTTAACAAATAATGCATCTTAAGAGCCAAAAAGGGGTATTTTGATCTTTGTGTACCTTGTAGAAAGATTCAGTCAAACTAATTAACATACCCATTACCCCATTGACTTGCCATTTTCTTTATGTGGATCAAAACAGAAAAAATAAGTTTTCTTAGCAATTTTGAAATATACATTGCTGTTAAATACAGACACCACCCAGTGCAATAGATCACTAACACGTATTCCTCCTGTCTGAGGCTTTGTGCACTTTGATCAACATCTGTTTTCCTCATCCTCCTGCCTCCCCTACCAGGCTCTCATGATAATCTTCCTACTCCTTCTATCCATGAGATTGACTTTTTAACATTCCAAACATAACTGAGATCATGCAGTATTTTCCCTCTGTGCCTGACTTACTTTATTTAACATAACATCCTCCATGTCCATTCATGTCCTCCTCATTTCCATCCTCCTTAAGACTACATGATATTCCACTAATGGAATAGCACCTTTTCTTTATTTATCCATTGATGGACACTTCAATGATTTCAACATCTTGGATATTGTGAATAATGCTGAAATGATCATGGGAGTCCAGCTATTTCTTTGCCATACCAGTTTCAATTTCTTTGACTATGTGAGATTTCCAGATCACATGTAATTCTATTTTTAGGAATGTCCATTTTCCAAAATGGTTAAACCAATTTCCAACAGCATACAAGGGTTCTCTTTTCTCTACTTCCTCACAGTTGCTATCATTTATCTTTTGGATAATGATATAATGAGTGTACCTCACACCTGTTGGAATGGCTATTATAAAATACACATCTTTTTGATGTTGAGTGCTTTCTTTCTCTGAGTCTCTTTGTATTCACCATGAATAAATTTGACTTTTTTATTTTTGTTGTTTCTTTTCAGGCAGGCTTGTACTTTGTATCAAGATTCTGCAGCCAGGGGAAGTTGTCATATTTACTTATTTAAAAAGCATTAACATATTTAAGTATCAGAGATTAAAAAGAACAAAATCAAAATACAATTCTTTGGCTGGTGCCACGGCTCAATAGGATAATCCTCCGCCTGCGGCACCGGAATCCCGGGTTCTAGTCCCGGTCAGGGCGCCGGTTTCTGTCCCGGTTGCCCCTCTTCCAGTCCAGCTCTCTGCTGTGGCCCGGTAGTGCAGTGGAGAATGGCCCAAGTCCTTGGGCCCTGCACCCACATGGGAGACCAGGAGAAGCACCTGGCTCCTGGCATTGGATCAGCACGGTGTGCAGGCTGCAGCACACCGGCCACAGCGGCCATTGGGGAGTGAACCAACGGACAAGGAATACCTTTCTCTCTGTCTCTCTCTCTCACTGTCCACTCTGCCTGTCAAAAAAAAAAAAATTTCTTATGTTCTTCACATTACTGTGAACTATGGCCAGATCCTAAAGTGAATCACTTCATTCTTCCTGGAAGCTCACATTGACTAGGTACACTTGGTGACAATTCCTTTAGCAAATTTACTGTGTAGCTAATACTTTACACCCTCTGTTCTAAGCACCACTGGGCAGTGTGGAATAAACAAGTGCTAGCTGTCAAGCAGTATGCATCTTAGTGGAACAAGAAAAAATAAACAAATAAGCAATAGATATTTAGTGCAACAGATCAGCAGTATAGAGAAAGACAAAGCAGTTGCTAACTATGACAAGATTCAAAGTGTGAGTGTGGAAATTAATAGTTAAATAGCATGGAGAAAATGTAATTTATTAGGGATGAAATCAGGGCTTTGGACATTGGATGTTTCATACAATGTTCCTTGTATTCAAATAGATGAAGAGTTATTAAGAATGACAGCAAGAGTTCAGACGGAGGGGAAGACTGCCAACAAAAAAAGTAAATTTTTAATAAATAATAAAGTCATAGAGTCAGAAGATTATTATGATCAGAAAAGGAAAAGGATGGTAGAGCTGGAGGACATATTTTCACTCAAAGGCAGATTTGATTTTTTAAATTTTTTTTAGGTTTGGGAACACTTGTTTTCTTGTCTTTTTTTTTTTTTTTAATAGATTGTTTTGTAAAGCCGGCGCCGTGGCTCAACAGGCTAATCCTCCACCTTGCGGCGCCGGCACACCGGGTTCTAGTCCCGGTTGGGGCGCCGGATTCTGTCCCGGTTGCCCCTCTTCCAGGCCAGCTCTCTGCTATGGCCAGGGAGTGCAGTGGAGGATGGCCCAGGTGCTTGGGCCCTGCACCCCATGGGAGACCAGGAAAAGCACCTGGATCCTGGCTCCTGCCATCGGATCAGCACGGTGCGCCGGCTGCAGCGGCGGCCATTGGAGGGTGAACCAACGGCAAAGGAAGACCTTTCTCTCTCTGTCTCTCTCTCACTGTCCACTCTGCCTGTCAAAAATTAAAAAAAAAAAAAAAAATAGATTGTTTTGTAAACCCTGATGTATTCATGTGGATTGAGAATGAAACCACCAGGTCCATGTACTTTCCTGCAGTAACACCTGTGTGGTTAGAATTAAACAACCGCATTTAAATAGGCTACAAGGAAAGTAATGAACCCAGGAAGCCAACTGGCTCAGGTTTAGTTAGAAATAGCGATTTCTCCTGAAAAGGCAGAGAATGGGGGTTTAGAGCTTCCATTTTTTTCTGAATACCCTTAAGAAGCACATGGAACACACGATTGTAAGTTTCTTAAGGTAAAAGAGTGGAAAACGGGCCTCTCTAACCACCACTTCTCTTGGCTGAGAAATTCAGTGTGCTGGATAGTGCAGGAGGAGGAAAGAGATTATGTTTCTCAGTTCACTACTAGGAGCAGAAACATTACCAAGATATTTCAGATCTAGCCCAGCAGTGTCACCCAACAGTAATAGCAAAATATTTGTTCCAGAACAACAGAAATGTTGCTGAACGTAGACTAGAGACTCATTACATTGGTTTCCCTTGTGTTTGCCTCTTGTTTTGTGCAATACCTTATGAGGGACTGCCAGTGTTACACTCATAGAAAGCAATGCTTCTCTTTACTTATTTCCAAATATCTTACTGAAGCTTTTTGTATGAGTATTGCTAAGTTTCTAAAGTTCATATTATATTTGAATGTACTGCCAGGAGCATAGAATTTTAGTAGTTCAGAAAGTATGCTTCGTTATGATTGCTTCAGGGGAAAGTCCTAACACACTACAAAATGTGCTTGCATCGTCATCACAGTGTGGAGAAGTGAAGCTGGAAAACTATACGTTGTGGAATACTTTTTTGTATACCTTAAATAAAATTTAAAAAGACCTTTGAAAAGTGAAGGTAAAAATAAAAAGCCTGAAGAAGAAAAAGAACACGAGTGGGTGCTTGATTCTGCAAAATAATCATTCCTGATTTTTTTAAGTGTAAGGATGGTATTGGATTAAATGCTTTAAAACTTCTTGTTATTTATAGATACGCTGATTTTTGGATTAAATAATGTGCTGTCTGATAAAAGGGTTAGAGAATGAATGTTCTGTGGTGTGGCAACAATTTTTCCAAACTCCTTTTTGGAAAAGACCCAGCACCCCTCTTCCCTTCTCCTACAAAACTGCACTGTAGTTCCCCAGGTTTTAAAAGTATGCACAATTTTTCCTCTATCTCTTGTGTTTCAAATCACCACAGTAGGAAAGAAATCTGGAGGTAGGAGATTATAGTAGCTCTAGCTGTCTCTTCCTTAACAGCTACACACCTGCACACACAACAGCACACAGTCATCACAGCCCTGTCCAGATTGCGATGTTGCACGTTGACAATTGCCCCTGTAAGCTGCAGAGGGGTAGCGAGGCAAGGCGCGAGAGAAACAACTGCAGATACAGAGCCTAACTGTGCTGCCTTCCTCTCTTCCCCTCTCCTCACCATGCTTTTCATTACCCACCTCCCCAATTTAACCGCAGCCGGCTCTTCTATGGCTTTTCTCTTAATTACCGTAAACCCTCCTAGTGTTATCTCAGCTCCCTCCTCCTCACCAATCCCCGAATCTCTCGCCCCTCCTCGCCCAGGTAGGTAGAGCAGACGCCACAGCTGCCGCTGCTATTGCCTCCGCAGCGGATCCCATCAAGATCTCCCCGCCCACGCCCGATCCGGGCTGAAGTCTCGCACTGGCCTGGGGATGAGGGCGGGGGAGAGAGTGGCGTGGCTGGGAGAGGGGAGGGGGGACGTGGGAAGGAGACAAAAACAGCTTTCAAGCGGCGGGCGCGGCTCCACTTGGCATCTGGGCAGCGGGTCTGGGGTCAGTCTTGGGAAGCCACCCGGTGACTGGTTTTGCAGCTGGTAATTCAGTGGGGCTCAGCTGTGGCCTGAGTGTTAGCCCCTGTAGGGAGCAGACGCCTGCCTGCCGAGCAACACCTTCTAAGCAATCAGAACTCAGGAAACCAGAGGGATCTGTGAAGAGAGGGAAGCCCAGAAGGAGGCCAGAGCTCCAAGGAGCCCTGCTTCTCAGGGGTCCCTTAGGTGCTGGTGGCGACCTGTCATTTGGTAGCAAGTAAGTGCCTTTTTCTTGCTGTCACGCCCAGCCCCAGGAAAGTGATAGGCACCATCTGCGGCCTGCCTTTCCCACCCCCCAATCTGCCCCACCCCCTGCACACCCTTAGGGTCCCCACAGGAGGATGGAAGTTGAAGACTCTGGGTATGAGTTAAGAGAGCTATTCTGAGAGCAGCAGTGGTCTGTGGGGTTTGCTCTATGCTGAGTGTGCGGTCAGTTATCTCATCCCACCAGGTAAGCTGCTAAACCAAGATTCTCTCTGAGTATACTATTTCTAGAAACCTTATATGACTTGTATTATGTGACACAAAGATAGTGTAGAAGGAATGAAAGGTTAAGCAAAATGAAGTATGCTTTTTCCAATGGATTTCTTCTTTCATTCTAAGTACTTTAGTGATTTCAAGGTCAGTGCTTTTCACGTAAGAATTGCCAATGTAAAAGTAGAGGCATCGATATCATTGGAAATGCTCAGTTTAAACAGGTAGTCATAGGTATTGTTTGCAGCAATAGGGCAGTGAGGATTTGGTTTTTCTTTTTCCTGTTTTTTTAAACTGTGAAAATGCATACCTTCTGGAGGTTTTGTTTTAGAAGTGATGATGTGACTCTAGTTATGTTACCTCCAATACTTGAGACATTGATGAAAAGAGAACAAATGATGAATCCATGTGAATAATAGATTGAAGGCCCTTCATTAATGGAAATGATGGAATCAAGTGTGGATATTGGTCAGAAAAATATCTTGAAATGAAAGGCATTTGGCATTGCTTTTTGAGAGGTTCCTCCTGATTATCGTTCAAGAGAGTAGATTATGGCAAAGCTGAAGGAGAGGAGAGTCTGTAATAAACTGAGTCCTGGGTAGCAAACTTGCTATGACCAAAGGTTTCATAATCTAGCTACTAATTCTACAAATAAGAAACATAAGGTTTATATGAAGTCATTTGGTGAGGTTACCAGGCTAATCAACAAATGAGCTGGAAATACAATGAAAGAGACTTTGGAATTTAGAATTGTAATACTTGATTTCCATTTGTGTGCAGATGAAGTAAACTGCTTCAGTTGATGAAGCTTTGTTTTTCTTATCTGTACATGATATATTAAAAAATTCTAAGGATTAACTGACAGATATTACATGAAATGTTTTGTGAAAGAAATATCATGTATAACTGTTGGTTGCATTAAGGAATAACTCAGTTTCTATCTACCATTCTGGTTTGCATGTTAAATCAAATTCAATATGAGAATAAAGAAGGCTTTCCTATGCTTCTCTAGAATAACCAAGAGGAAGTCAAATTCAAGTTTATTTTTTGCCAGCTGTACAATTTAAAGTATATTTTAACCTCCATTCTTAAAAAGGATGTGCCATGGCTAGACACTCATATTCAAACATTCTTGTAAATTGTCCAAATATGCTTTGCCTCCTTTGTCTTTTTAAATGTTGTTTTAGGGGTGTGTGTGGGGTTCCACTTCTTGGGAATGAAATTATTAAGTATGTTGGATATTGCATAATTTATTTGTTCTGCAAATTAATAATAGGAGAAATCAAAATTTAGTCATAAATACTCTTAACTGCAGAGGTTTCTTAAAATATTGCACTCAGGAAAGAGGTAGAGTGAGTCCATTGTTTTCCATGGACATGTTTAAAGTGGTGGAAGAAAGACCTTAAGATGGACATAGGCTCTGGAAAAGGGCCCAGTAGATCCCAGATAACACAGTTGGGCCCCTGGACCTGCTGCTGAATCAGTCTCCATTGGAGAACTGAAGATAGAGCAAAGAATTAGGAACTGGGCATTGTCTCCATAGTCTAATGCAGTAGAAATTTTGGAAAGGTAGTTGACATATATTCTCATTGATTTTGCCCAAGTAGAATGAATACATGGCTATGCGTCCTAGAAACAAACAGTTAAAAAAACAACTGTATTTTCCTCAATCCCTCACTTAGGAAAGAACTGTCCTAATACAACCTAGTTCCAGATTTCACTGGCATAACATTTGCATCATAACTGGGCAATCAGAGACGAACCTAGATCTCTCTACTACCATGTTGGACCCTCTCTTAAGAGTTGGTTATGGAAGCATTCGTCTAAAAGGGACACTCTTTGGTTTCTGGGAGCCTGATCCCATTTTGTCCCAATAGGCTATAGCAGTTTGAGCTATTTGTGACAGAGATGTCCGTAACCCTTGCCCACCTCCACCAGCTGTCAGTGGTGCTCAGTCACCTATGGTCACATGGGACTTAGTTTTCTCTGCCTTGATCCCCTTCTATTAGTGTGGGTTAACCAATGTCAGGTAAGTATATCTCATCTTAGTAACAGTCAAAGAGGGAGCCTCTGAAGTAAAAGGAAAGGTTTTTATCCAAAAGCTTTTAGGAGAATTTTTCAGCTCATGCATATCTCCTGACCCAGCTAAAATTGTGATTTCCATGCATTTGTTTAATTACTCTTTTAAAAAACCTGGCTCCATCTTGGTACACTCCATTATAATAGCCCTAGATAATGACATCCCTATTGTCTGTGTGGTCTCTCTAACTGGGTTGAGTTGGCCTGGTGTTGGCTTAGGATCACTAGCTGTGTGGACAGGATACCTCTGAATGTAGTGCAAATCACATACTTGTCTGGTTGCATCAGCATCAAAGAGCTTGACAGAAACACTGAAACTGAAGCCTCTCAGATAGAAATTTTGACAGAAATGTCTGAGATTGGGATGGATTTTAAACTAGAATAGCAGATGATACTGATTTAGGGACCGCTGTCCCCTGATTAAATGTTGTGTTGAGTACTATATTACATCCTTTCTGCTTTAAACAGTAGAGCAAACCTCCCAGACCACCAACCTCTCATTCTCTGAGTTTTCCCAGAGGCTTCATGCTCTAAGCACCAGATTACTGGTTCTAATTTTGTCTCCAATCCCTATCTGCTCTCTTCCCTGGACCCCAGAGCCCTATTTTTGACACTCAGAGTCATGTTCACTCTATTATATTGCGATTTTCTCTCTAGTTGCACTCCCATTTAAGGTGTGGGTTTGTACATTTGGGTCCATATTTGAGAGTGGTTTCTGGGAGGGGGGGATTCCTGGAAAAGCATACAGACTCTGTAAGAGGTCTCCAGGATTCCAGTAAATGTGCCAATTGTAAAATTTGAAAAGATGTGTTTTGTAGATTCAGTGGCATCTAAAACTATAGATCAAAAAAGCTCTTGTGATGCTGGTGAGTATCCAAGTTACATTCATGACAGAATCTCCTTTGCGTGACACAAATAGGGGCAACAGTGGATTCCTCTCTTTTGAGCTCTGGCTTCTGTCTTTTGGCTTCTGGCTGACAAGGGTCATAAGAATAGTTAGCTTGAACGAACAGAGAGATTCTGACTTTTCCCCAACATGCTTGTTTTGTGTACTGGACATGCACAACATGGAAGTTTCCATCATATCACAGAACAAGGAACCCTGTTAGTGAACCATGGAGTTTCATAGGGAAGCTGAAATTAATGTATTGAAAACAAAGAAGTTTTCTTTTTCGTTTCTGGGACCCTTCCCTGTCTCTGTTGTCTGGTCAGTCACAATGGCTCACCGTAGTGAGACTGCATCTTCTACCAAGTATTAATGTCCTGTGTATCCTCTCCAAGCCTCCACATATTCACTGAACTTTCCTTGAAATCATTCTTGAGTGTGACTTTGAGATGGGTGCTGGTCTCCGACTTTTGTCATGTATCTGTCCACTCTTCTAGTAAGGAGTATAGATTGACTGTGCCTTTCTGAATGTGCATGACTGCACTCATCCTCCCTGGAAAGGAGTCACTGGCAAAGACCTCAGCTCCTGATTGTAATGAACCATTGCTAGAATCTAAATTTATTACACTTTGCAGGGAGTTTGTTTCTCCAAAGAGGACTTTTCACTTTGAGAAGAGAGGGGACATGTCTCCTTGGTTTTTGCTGGTGCTTATTTACATACTAGGTGATATCCTGGTTATTTAATTCAGGGTAGAAGCCTAAATTTAAATTCTTAAGAATCACAACCAAAACAAATAACATCACAAAAACAAAAATTATTCTTTTTTAAGATGAAGAAAAAAATGATTGTTTTTTGTTTTCACTTAGCATGATGGTCTCTAGGTTCATTCACTGATTGAAGCTTAGGTTGGTTCCATATCTAGCTGTTATAAATAATGCTGCAATGAACTTGCATATCTCTTTGGTGTACTGACTTCAATTTATTTGAATAAACACTTATTGTGACAATGTTGATGATTCTGGAGGACATTATGCTAAGTGATAAAAAGACAAATATGGCTGTTCAGTACCTCTGGAGGGTTAATTCCAGGACCCCCACTATATACCACAATCTGAGAATGTTCAAATCCTTTTATATGAAATGATGTGATATTTTTATTTAACCTTTTGCATATCTCCTTTATACTTTAAATCCTCTCTAGGTTATTTATAATACCTTACACAATATAAGTGCTACAGAGTTCGTATATTGTATCTTTAGGGGATATTGACAAGAAAATAAATATATGATCAGTACAAATGCATTTTTTTTCTGAATAATTCTGAACCACATTTGATGAAATCCATGAATGCAGAACCCACAGACACAGAAGATTGGATCAGCTGGGCTGTATGATCTCATTCATGTGGAAACTTCCAAAGCTAAACGCAGAAGTAGAGAGGAGAATGGAAGTTACTGGAAGCTCAGAGAAGAGGCGTAGATGAGGGAAAGGGAAATGTTGGTCAAAGTATACCATGTTTCAGGTAGTGATATATGGCACAGTATGGTGGCAATAGCAAACTAATGATGTATTTTGTATTTCAAAACTATTAAAATAGCAGATTTGGAATGTTTTCACAAGTAAATGATAAGTACGTGTGCTATGGTTGTAATGATCAGTTTGATTTAATCATCCCACAATATGTATGTGCATACATCATCACATTGTACCCCATGAATATATACAATTGTTTTTATCATATATAAAATTTTATACAATAGGCAACACATACTTATTTTTTTGATAAAGCTGCTTATTTACAATTTCTTCCACAAGATAACATAGTCTAGGGATATGTTGGCTGAAATTGTCAGAGTGAGAGAATTGAAACCAGAATTGTTGATATATTGAGGAATCAGACAGGAAGCCAAAATGAGATGACCTGAGAACAGAACATGGCATGGCTGTGTGTAGAATCCATGTCCAAGAACAAGGTTGCAAAAGTGAATTGTTAAGCTAGACAAACTGTCTGAAAGGATGCGTACTGGAATAGGTATCAGATATCAAAACTAATGTGTAAGTAAATAACTCGTGGAAAAATAATCCAAAAGCAGAAAATCAAGTGAGTTAAGAGGAAATTAAAAAGCATCCATCCACACAAATGGCTGTAGAATTCCAGGGGGATTGTTGCAATTTCAACCAAGCTGTACTTTATACCCAAAGCTTCAGTGTACAAACGTTCATCTCTGTGTTTTGGTAATAGACATACATGAAGAGTTCTGCTTAAGTAGTACAGAAATATTAGCTGAAAACAATAGAATCTTGATGCCCTTTTTGTTTCTTTCTATAGATATAAAGGCTTATTAACTTCTAGTAGGTGAAGCATGCACACACTAGCATATATAGCTCTGTGTATATAATAAGCTGAGAGTATGTTGATAGCGATGGGAGGGTGAGGTATGTAGAGGGGATGGGAAGATGTTGGTCTAGGAATATCTAACTAAAGTTAGATAAAAGGAATAAATTTAAAGAGATCTGTGGTACAAAAAGGTGACTATAGTTAATGACAATATAAATTGACCATATATTATGTTATTTAAAAATGCAAAGAGAGTTATTGTTATGTGCTATCAAAATAATATCTGTGTGATGTAATATATCGGTTAATTGGTGAGATTCAGTCATTCAAGAATATATATATATATATATATATACACTCCATACTATATTGCACAGACTAAAAACATAATGTTATCTGTAAATTTCAAAACAACTAAATGAAAAAATTTAAAAACCACTTTATTTGAAGATGGGTGATGCAAGTTGTTCTCAACTGTGTTTTTCCACCTAGTAGTTGATTGAGTGGGTAGTCCTCCATGAGCATAGATCTATCTGTCATTCTTTATTACTGACCAGTATTCCATGATAGTAACATGCTAGAATTTATGGTATTAGCTCCTTAGTGTCAATAGGTTGATTCTAGTGTTTGGAATTAAAAGTATGCTATGATAAATCTTTTCACAAATATGACTTCTCAAACTTCAAGAATTTTCATTAGGTAGTTTAATTACTGAACCAATGAGTACAAATAACTTATTAGGGAAAATATTGACAAGTTGTCTTTTTTTTTCTTTTTCAGGTAGAGTTATAGACAGTGAGAGAGACAGAGAGGAAGGTCTTCCTTCTGTTGGTTCACCCCCTAAATGGCCACTACAAAGCCAGGAGCCGGGTGCTTATTTCTGGTCTCCCACATGGGTGCAGGGGCCAAGTACTTGGGCCAACCTCCACTGCCATGCCAGGCCACAGCAGAGAGCTGGACTGGAAGAGGAGCCAGCGGGACTAGAACCTGGCGCCCATATGGGATGCTGGCACCGCAGGGGGAGGATTAGCCAAGTTAGCCGTGGCGCCAGCCCCAACAAATTGCTCTTTAAAACTGCACCAACTTAACTCTTACCTGAACTGGATGAGGGTGCTGGGTGCCTCTGTATCCTAGCTTGTAGAAGGTTTCATTCACTTCTGTGGCATCCTCTACTGTTGAGGAACAGTATTTTTTACTTCTTACTATTTTTTGAACTCTTTACTTAATGTAGGGTTAATCTTATTAGTATAAAGTAAACTGAAAGTATAGCATTGCAAAAATTAAGAACAGGAATAAGAGAGGTAGGAGGAGGAAGTGTGGGAGCATGGGCAAGAGATAGGGAAGGGTGGGAAATATCATTATGTTCCTAAATCTGTATGTATGAATTACTGGAAATTTATTTATCTTAAATTTTAAAAATTGGAAAGGTCTCATTCATTGAGATGAGTCTCAATTATGTCTCTATAGAGTTTTACCACTAAAATTATTGTTTTAAATTTATCCACATAAGTTCAGAATCTCATTAGCTTCAGTCATCTTTTCTTACAGGCTTCTACTTCCTAGAAGCCAATGATAATATTTGCATAGCCTCCCATTTAAAAAAAAAAGCACTGCATCACATATCATTTAAGTTCTAAACTGTTGGGGGCAGAAGGATTCTAGTCAGAGAGGTCTATGAGAAAATCCTGCATCAGAGAATTTTACTGTGAGTATTTTTGCAGTGTGGGAAAAATGAACTATAA
Source organism: Oryctolagus cuniculus (assembly GCF_051225735.1). Classification (NCBI taxonomy): domain Eukaryota; kingdom Metazoa; phylum Chordata; class Mammalia; order Lagomorpha; family Leporidae; genus Oryctolagus; species Oryctolagus cuniculus. The sequence goes on from NC_142869.1 coordinate 74,798,518, forward strand.
GCTGTCTTGTATCTATTAAGTACAGTCAAGTGGCCTCAACCAACAAAAATGATCATCTAAATTGGTCACTAAATTGCTTAATTGGTCAGCAGGTATGATTTCCTACATTCTTAATGATCTAGATTCTATTTAATGATCACATTAATTCTCTATGTTACATTACATGGAGTTGGTACCTTTTAGCCCTATGTTGACTTGTTTTCATGGGCTTCTTATTCACATTTTTCTTTATGATTATTTGAATGCCACTGGTTCAATAGGACTGATGTATTATCCAGGTCTAATATAGAGCACCATTGTTTCAAGATAGTTTGAAAACTACTAAGATGCCATTTTATTCCTATTTCATATTTCATGTCAGAGTAAATAGGCACTTGAGATATTATTGCTTAATGGATCCACTGCCCTAATTTGTTTATTTTGCTTTATTTATTCTTCATTTGTCTATATTGCTCTGTAGCCTGCATCCTTCTGTGCTAGCCTAAGTCTTTTTGGAAATTCATTAGGTATCTTGTAAAAAAAAATTTCCTACAGTTTCTTTGGCAAAGCTAATCTAACATTTCTTTCTCTTCCAGCTTTACAGAAAGCATAAAGATGCATTATTTAGATTCTGTATTTTCATTTTCCTAAGATGGAAAGAAAGTATGTGTGACTCCATCCCCTACTTGCGGAGACTCTGTCTCCAGAGCCTGACTGCATTACTGGCATGCTCTATTCTAGGAATCAAACTAAGGGACAGGGGTAGCATTTGCAAGTAGTAGAAGAAAAATATTAACTTCTGTGTCATCTTTCATCCCTACACACATTTTCTCAAAAAAAATGCAGCTTAAGTTGTAGATACAGAATACTGTTGGCATGGCCTCTACCCTGGGAGCTTAGAATGGAGAGGACTACCATTGACTCACTGATGGGGTAACCATGAAACTCATCATCCAGCTCAGGAGAATTTTGACAAGGAAAGAGGACATCATAAGTAATCTTCAACCAGATACTTGGCATCACACTACTTAAAGATGAGATTGAATGGTTTGGAAAGGATAGGATAGGTAGAAGGCAAAGGATAGAGTTGTTATCCCCAAGTTTAGTGGGAGCTACAAGAAAAGGTGGATGTCCCAACTGTGTATCTTTGGTTTCAGAGTTTATAGCTGTCTTGTACCAGGATCTCTGTTGCCTAAATGAAAATGGAAAGTCATTGCCAAACAGGCACTCAAAGAATGAGGAAAGCCAGAGAGCTGAGGGGAAGCAGAGGCCCAAAGTGGTGAAGAGTATGTATCTTTTGGAGAAGGCATGCTGTGAAACATATTTTCCTCAGCAATTCTGGTAGATGCCTCATTGCTCCTACTCAGAAAATCAGATGAGAAAAAACAACCAAAGAGAATATAATGATGTGTCCGTTTTATGAGGGTGTTTGGGTGAAGTGCCATTCTTCAGATGAAGGGATCTTTCTGCCTCTCAGACTGCGTCAGATTCATCTTCAGGGATCACAGCCCAAGATATTCTGAAATAGCCTAGCCAAGTTGTTCCACCAAGTCCTAGATTTTCATTATTAGCCCTAGGAGATTTCTGATATGCAGTCAGAAGCAAGGAGGATTCAAAACCACTGCACTGAGAGGATTTGAGTTCTCTACAGCTCTCAGCACCAGGGAGTTCACCAGAGGCTGCCCTCCTTTCACCAGTTTTATCATCGTAGAGGTTCCAGGTCTTATGCATTACAGATTTGGCCTTGTCCCATCTGTTTAGCTTCTCAGAGTCTTTTACAATGTTAAGGCTTTGCATCCATCTAACCTTACACAGAGCCAGATGAGGTGCCTGAGTTTATGATTGGCCATATATGACAAAATGTTTGAAACTTTTCTATCTGGTTGTAGATTTAGTGTATAGTTTATGAATCTGTGGTCCTTGTTCCAGTGCCAAGAAGCTGGACAACAATGAAGGTTCAAGGAAATCCAATAGTCAAAGCACAGATTAGGAGGACACTCGAGTGGTCAGCTGGTTCTGAAAGGATCACATCTCCAGGGATGGACCTGATTCTGGAATGTTTACAAAAAATTTAAATTAAAGTCTTGAGTCCATCTAGTTGCATGAAAATGACTCCTTTGTGTTCCTATGGAAAGGAGAAGAGAATATTTTACTTTTCCTTGTTAAATTCTCTTGTGGCCACTGGCCAGGAATTTTTGGTCAAGGATCTGACAGATTGCATCAACCAGAAATAGAATTCTAAGAAAATCCTGGCTCTTTTACAACTTGCTCATTTTGGTGGGATAACAAGGGATACTTCAGAAATCCTAGAATGACTTCATAGAGCAGCAGCGGTTTTGAGAACATCTGGAGACAATGGGCATAGTGAGGGGTTTAGAATGTTGGAATACGACAGTTTCCCAAGCTCATGGGTAGGGAGCCAAAGACTTTCATTATCTTCAGGTGGGAACATTTAAAGTTGAACCAACTTCACTGTGTTCTTGGCCACTTCTCTTCCTGTTGCCTTATCATACTATCAGGGGTTTCTTGGTGAGGCAAGAGACCCTTGAGAGGATCTCTTTTCAACTGATCTGGTATTTTGACCACCAGTAAGCTCCTATATGTTCATTGCTCTTAGTAAATTGGCTTTCAGATGCAGATAGGGAGATTTGGTGTGGTTATCTGGCACCCTGTAAACTTTTAATCTGACTGCTGCAAGTTGACTATTGTCCTGAAGATTAATGTTTTATATTGCTCCCTTCCTCAAGAAGGAGGAACCCCTCACTATGCCCATTGTCTCCAGATGTTCTCAGATTATTGGACAATTTGATGGACAGTAGATAGAATCCTGGTCCACCAGTGTTTCGGATGATTTTATTTGTTTTAAAGATTTATTTATTTATTTGAAAGAGTTACACAGGGAGGAGAGGCAGAGAGAGAGAGAGGTCTTCCACCCATTGGTTCACTCCCCAATAGACCACAACAACCGGATCTGTGCCGATCCAAAGCCAGGAGCTTCCTCCGGGTCTCACACGTGGGTGCAGAGAAAAGGACTTGGGCCATCTTCCACCGCTTTCCCAGGCCATAGCAGAGAGCTGCATTGGAAGTAGAGCAGCCAGGTCTTGAATGGGTGCCCATATGGGATGCTGGCGCTTCAGGCCAGGGTGTTAACCTGCTGTGCCACAGCACTGGCCCCTTGGGATGATTTCAATTTCAATCTCTGTTCCTCTTGAAATGTTGATCATTATCAGATATGCACAGTGTAAGAATTTGTTTTTAGTTGTCTAAATGTCTTTTCCCTTGTCCTTGAATTCTGTGACTGTATTTTATTAATGATTCTAATGCTGCTGCCTGGTACTGTGCTTGACACTTATTAAATATATGTTCCCCAAATAACTACTAAATAAATGAATGTCAAAAGCATGACAACCTGGTTCAGCTTATTACCATATAGTTTATAGCTGAAAGAACTTTATGAACAATCTTTTGGATAAAAAAATCAGAGCTCACTATAACATATCTGAAATAAAAACTTATACTATATTGTAAAACAATGTATATGCTTATTTTATGGAGAAACATATTTCTTTACAACTTTAATACTCCTGTTTCTCTTCAAAATGCATACATCTTTCACCTTTTACAACTTCATTCTCTAAGATAGCATATTCCAATAAAGTGTTCCAAGGGTCTGAGAGTGATTAGGACAAGAGAAATAAAGAAGGATGGAGTTACACAATCTGGAAATTGGGGGTCACAAAAAGCCTACAAGTGGGACAATAAGACCACCTTAGATCAGGCAGACATTTTAACCAAAATTGACTGAATTATGGGCACAACTGCAAAGAATCGAAAGATATGAGTCAAAAATCATTTTTTTATTAAAATTTGGAAAGACTAAAACCATGTCAGGGACAAGAAAGAGTTAGAATAAAGAAACTGACAGTCATACTTAAGGGATGTAAATACAGTGAAAATCGAAATATAAGCTAGTTATCCAACAACTGTAGGGAAGCCTGAGTCAGTTTCAGACACTATAGCTTGTATATTCCCTGGTATTCATGACTATTTTCTATGAGATATTAGATCTATCCAGTAGACTGCCATTCAATCAGTCTGCCCACATAGAAATCATTCTACTCTTGGGAGATGAAATCATTACGTAATAATTGTGACAAGTTTTTGGATTACATTGATAACAAAAAGAATAACATCAGTTTCTTCTATCCCTAACTAGAATCTGGGCATCTGTGGACAGATTATTATTACCATGTTGACTATCCAGGAGTTATAATCTATCACGTTTAATCCTTCAAGAAAATAACGGAATGTCAGGTTGCAGGAGAGGATAGGAGGGCTGTGGTTCTTGAACAACTGCAACTTTTATAGTATGGTTGATATTTTGCATTGGGCATTTTGGAATGCCATTAAAATTTTCATTATTGTGTTTAAACATGGTAAGTTAGAGATAATTTTTGAAGAAAAAGATAGAAACAAGCAAATTAAAAGTAGCAAGAATAACATCTGAGTCTGTTGATAAAAGACAAGTAAGTAACGCAGAAGACAATGTGAAGTGCAGAGACCTTTGCGCCCTAAAATTCTTTAGGAATGTTGCAGATGATCATTACACTAGATTATTATTACTACTTTGAATTATCAGTAAGAAATTATATTATACATTTTCTGTAAATTTCAGTACTTATGGTAATTATTTTCTACTAAAAAGATAGTTAAATATAAAATAGAGTGGTTTTAGGGTTAAATAATTTTAAAAATAATATCTAATGATGCGTAGTACCTGGCAGGTGCTTGAATTACTCTAAGAAGTAGGTACTGTTATTATTCCTATTTTATGGTTGAGGAATCAGAGGCATAGAGAGGGTGAGTGCCTTGCCTAAGGTCACAGTTAGAAAGTAGTAAAATCCAATATGACTTCACACAATCTAGCCTCAAAAGTAAACTTTGATTCCCAAAACATTTATGATAAAGTATTTAAAATTTCTTTTATACATATATATAAATATATGGAACAAATTTCTTGCATATGCACAGTTTTAGAACAAAATGGTACTTCTTTTTTTTAAGATTTATTTATTATTTTGAAAGAGTTACAGAGAGAGAGAAGGAAAGGCAGAAAGAAAGATCTTCCATCCACTCATTCACTCCTCAGTTGGCTGCGATGGCTGGAGCTGTGCCAATCCAAAGCCAGGAGTGAGGAGCTTCTTCTGGGTCTCCCACACGGGTGTAGGGTCCCAGGGACTTGGGTCATCTTCTACTGCTTTCCCGGGCCATAGCAGAGAGCTGGATGGGAAGTGGAACAGCTGGGACTCAAACTGGCGCCAATATGGGATGCCAACACTGCAGATGATGGCTTTACCCACTACGCCACAGTGCCGGACCAGTTCATTCATTTTGATATTGAATTATATTCTGTTATGTAAATATGCCACCATTTTTATTATTAATCTATTCTCTTGAAGAAGAATCCCATTTTTAGATAATATGACTTTTAAAAATGTTTTCTCATGTATTTTTTGTTTCTCATTCTATTCCTTCTTTCCTTAAAGATCTAAGTTTCCATCAGAAACATCTGGACACTGCCAATGGCTCCAGTGCTACTGTTGCTCTCCAAGTTGCTGCTGAAGCCTCTACCTCTCTTGTAAAAATGGATTATCTATGACCCCTTTCACTTTGTGTCCTTAGATCCAAATTTGAAATCTTGAGCTACTTTATTTGAGTGGCTTACCCAAAGTCATTTGGTCACTTCTTACATCCATAAGTGGGTATAAGAGAGGCCCTTCCTTTCATGTCTGTTGCAGAAGGTCTCCCCCAACAATAGCAGATTTCTTAAAGGAAGATAGTATATTTCAAATGTTAGGCAGTACCTTGTTTCCTCTGAGTTAATGTCCACTACACTGCTCAACTTCAATTTCACAAAAAGGAAAATATCTTCCTTTGGCAGCATTTACATTAAAAAAGTCTATATAATCCCACCTGAGATCAACCTGTCAGTTATTCAGTGATGCAGGTGGTGGCTAAGCTATTCCTGAGGCTTCCCGAGTTTTTAGACATTTTTAAAGTAGTGCAAGTGAGTTATAAACATTTACATTTGTCTAAAATATATACAAATTATTTGTATTTTTATGGTACATAAAAGACATTCATATGCATTTATAAAACATGAGTTAGCATTTATTTCCCCATATAACTATGGAGAAATCATGAAACTTATCAAGTTCTGACTCCTCATCTGTACAGTGGTAAGCACAAGAAGGATATGTGAGAAAATGTGATACTACACTTAGATTTAGTGCAGTGGCTCATGACTGATATTCAGTAAGTAGCATAATTATAATTGCATAACTATTAAAATGTTAATACTCAAATTTTAAATTTGCTTTGAAAAGAATTTTTCTCTATAAGCATTAGCCCATTTCTTGAGGATTCTACTGGTTCTATAACTTTCAACTTATATCCAAGGGAAATGGCTTCTTCTTCAATCAACAATATAAAATATTGCTACAGCCAGAACTTTAAATTAGAGTCCAAGTTTGAATTGACTTTGAAAAAAAAAATTGCCAAAAGCTTACTTTATCTATTCAATTTTTCAGAAAGGCAGCCTAATGGGCAGATTAACTATTAATGTTTCTATGCTTTGTAGACCTTAGAGCTGTATGAAGATAGCTCACCGGAAAGCATAGTGCCTGGACCATATTATATAAATTCCCTACAGAAATTCTTTTACTGAATTATGGTTTAATGATTAATAATTTATGCACTTGACCATCTATAAATGCCAGCTCCATTTGATAAGTAGTTGCATTTCTCTGCAATGTTATAGAAGACAATACCCATTATCAATTCATTCATCAAGTCAACAACCCAGGATTGATTTCTTTCAACATCAAAATTGTTACTGAAAAGTATTTTCTGGAATAAGTGACTAGGTTGAGAGAGAAAATTAGTACCAATGAAACCAGTGTTGTGGCCTAGAATTTCTGCATCATATATAATCTTTAAGACCTTGTGGGGTTAAGTGAGAAATTCCAAATTTTATTCAGGAAGAAAATAATTCTTGAGTGATTTTTTTATTTGACAGGTAGAGTTAGACAGTGAGAGAGACAGAGAGAAAGGTATTCCTTCTGTTGGTTTACCCCCCAAATGGCTGCTGTATCTGGTGCACTGCGCTGATCCAAAGCCAGGAGCCAGGTGCTTCCTCCTGGTCTCCCATGCGGGTGCAGGGGCCCAAGCACTTGGGCCATCCTCCACTGCCTTCCCGGGCCACAGCAGAGAGCTGGACTAGAAGAGGAGCCAGCGGGACTAGAACCTGGCGCCCATATGGAATGCTGGCGCTGCAGGTGGAGGATTAACCAAATGAGCCATGGCACCAGCCCCATTGAGTGATGTTTTAAACTGTCTTAGTTGGTTGGTAGAAAAATATGGAGGAATCAAAGATGATTTTACTATGAGGTGGTAACAGAAAAAGCAAGGGGGGTTTATATTTGGGTGATTCAATAAGATTGGCTGACAAAATGAATCCTAAGATTTCAGTGAAAGATGTCTGAATTATTTTCAATAATGGTCACATTGATTTTGTTTTGTAGAAATGTGGCCAATTCTACTTTCACTTTATTTACTTGAAGATCTAAGAAACAGAGACAAGGAGATCTCCCATCCAGTGATTCACTCCCCAAATGCCTGCAATAGCCAAAGCCAGGTGCCGGAAACTCGAACCCGGTCTTTTATTTTGGTGACAGGGACCAAACTTAGTTGAATTGTCAGCTGTTGCCAAGGAAGCTGCAATCAGGAACAGAGCGAGGACTCAAAACTCGGTTGCCCCAATGTGGGATGTACACTCTGAGAGACAATATTCCTTTTCTCCCTTGAAAAAAAAGAGAGTGAGCTTCCATCCATTGACTCATTTCCCAAATGCCTGCAATGTCCAAGGCTGGAGCTGGGAGAATGAAACTCAAATCAAGATCTCTCATGAGAGAAGCAGGGACCCAATATTTGAGCCACCACCTTCTTCCTTTAAGGGTTTGCACTGGTGGGGAACACAATCAGGAGACAGAACCAGGAATTGAACCCAAGTAGTCTGACATGAGATACAGACATTTTCATCAGCAAACCTAATATCCACCCCTTATGGAAAATTATTCTTAACATATACAAACTTAATAATGTTTATTAACCATCAGAATTGATCTCAAAATATGAAGCATAAGAATTACTTTAATTGTTATCTGAAAAGACATACAAGGCTTTTTAATTCAATGCTGAATGAGTTTGTTTTAGCTAATAGTAAAGTGCAAATTTTTTAAATTATGTAATATTGCACAACAAATTCCATCCAAGGAACTTTACATAAGAAGGTTACAAAATATTAAGGTTTTAATGCTACCAGTCAGCATTTGGTCCCATTGATATCATCCAATACTACTGTCAACAAGTTCATACTTTCACACTACTAGCGAGGAAAGTAGAAGTTCTGATGCCCAAATCGACATTCCATGTTTGACAGATATTTAGATGGGTCATTATTTCTTTATCCAAATCTGTTCTGGCTTCAGCTAAATGACCTGAGTTCATCTTTTGTGAATAGTGACAAAGTCTAATTTCCCTTCTTTATTAGAATCATTCAGATACTTGGAAACAATGAGGTTTCATTTGGATCTTTTCTGCCTCAAACTATACACATTCTCTTACCTTCTCTGTATATGGTGGCATTTTATTTTACTCAGCATTCTGGTCCCGTTTGAAGAATCTCAGTTTTTGTACAAACCCTTTTTGGGTGATGATTGTGGGTTATAGCTGAGTAGAAAAAGATTGGCTCCTCCATCTCCCTTCCACGTGGACAAAGCTCATATTAGTTGTCTTAGCAGACACACAGCAGTATTGATTGGTGTTGCAATTAGTGTTAAGTGAACCCCTTGTACTTTTCTTTTTTTTCTTTTAAAGATTTATTTATTTATTTGAAAGATAGCATAACAGAGAGAAAGAGGCAGAGGCGGGGCGGGGGGTGTCTTCCATCCACTGGTTCACTTCCCAAATGGCTATAGCAGCCAGAACTGAACTGATCTGAAGCCAAGAGCTAGGAGACTCTTCCAGGTCTCATGTAGGCACAGAGCCCCAAGCACTTGAACCATCTTCTACTGCTTCCCCAGGCCATAGCAGAGAACTGGATCAGAAGTGGAGCATCCGGGACTTGAACCGGCACCCATATAGGACGCCAGTACTGCAGGCTGCAGCTTTACCCACTATGCCACAGCACCAGCCCCTCCCCTATACTTTTCTGTGATACAAAAGCATATATCTTCTCTACTATACTGGTACAAGTGGGTTATTCTAGTCTGAATTTTAATTCTTATACATATTTCTCTTATATGTTTTAGATTTGGTCCACAATTCTGATTTTATCAAAATTAAAAATTCATGTTTATTTCCCAAATATTATTTGCCAATCATTGAAGTATGTATTTTAATTCATATTATTTTATATTATCCTTATTTAATCCAAGGAGAAATCTCAATATTATGACAGAGAAAACAAGTACAAGGACATTAAGTAATGTGACTGAAGCCCCTCATCGTATCAGGATTAGATTTGGGGATTTTGAGTGCATGCCCTTCTAATTTCAGAGTTCATGATGTTAGCTGTTTTGTTTATTTTTGCTAGGCTGTTTCTCTACCAAAACCTAAATTGTTGACATATCCAGTAAGTCATATACAATAAAAAGGATCTGAGTGTGTATTATCCATTGGTCAGAAATATTTTAAAAATTTTTAAATTATTTCATTATTTTATTTAAAAATGTTATTAATCTAAAGATTTTGTGTATTTCACAGATACTTTTTTGGGCTTTATTTATTTATTTGAGAAGCAGAGTTACAGACAGAGGGGTCTCTTCCATCCACTGGTTCACTCCCCAAATGGCTGTAATGCCTGGAGCTGAGCCAACCCAAAGCTAGGAGCTAGGAGCTTCTTCCAGGTTTTCTACGTGGGTGTAAGGGCCCAGGCACTTGGGCCATCTTCTGCTGCTTTCCTAGGCTTTAAGCAGAGAGCTGAACCAAAAGTGGAGCAGCCGGGACACGAACCCTTGTCCATAGGGGATGCTGGTGCCTCAGGCAGAGGCTTAACCTGTGCCACGGCTCCAGCAACTCAAAGATAAAATGTTAAGAAGATAAGTATACTTCCCTCCCACAATATCCCCTCATTCCCTTATTTCTTTTTCCCCCTTTTTATTTGCAATAACATACTTTCAATTTGCTTTATAATCAAAGGCAAAATACATCACTAATTATAACGTTCAAAAGGTAAAAAGTGGAAAGACCATTTTTTCCACAGGAATATAGACAAGGGCTATCATGAAAAATCAAATCATAAGATGTCATTTTATTCTTATTCATTGGGTTTTTTGTTATTCTGTATTAACTGCCACATATTAGAGAAAACATATATTTGTCTTTTTGGGTAGGCAGTCTTTGGAAAAAAGATTCTCAGCCTTGTATAACTATCTTAAAAAATATTATCCAGCAAATATTTATCATATGGTAAGGTGTTTTATAAACTGAATCACTGAAGTCCAAGTATATTTTAAATAATCAAAATCTGTAGTGAGCAAATAAAGCATAAACAAGATTGGTTCATGTAAAGTAAAATATCTCTAATGTGCCAATAATTGTCAAAAATGAATGTATTTTTTAAAAGGAAAATCAGCATTTAGCTCTTTACCCAGAATTTGTTTTCAATTTCAATAATACAAGAAGCATATTAGAAATAGCAACATGGGGTCTGCACTGTGGTATAGCAGATAAAACGGCTTCCTGTAGTGCCGGCATCCCGTATAAGCGCTGGTTCAAGTCCCAGATGCTCCACATCTGATCCAGCTCTCTGCTATGTCCTGGGAAAGAAGTGGAAGATGGCCCAAGTCCTTGGGCCCCTGCACCTGTGTGGGAGACCTGGAGGAGGCTCCTGGCTTTGGATCGGCACAACTCCAGCCATTGAGGCCATCTTGGGAGTGAGCCAGCGAGTGGAAGACCTCTCTCTTTCTCTCTGCCTCTGACTCTCTGTAACTCTGCCTTTCAAATAAATAAAAAAATCTTAAAAAGAAGTAGCAACACACTATCAAGTTCCAATTTATTGCTAAATCGGGAAACAGAAGAACTCTAAAAGCATAACAGGATCATTCAGTAGATACCTTTGGGAGCATCACTATAGTATATCTTAATATATTAATGTGTGTAATGATGACAGTAAGCCATTAATAAATTATATTCAAGGATCTCTGTGTAAGGAATATAATTTTGAAAGGCTCATTAAATATTTTCCTGCATTTTTTTTTAAATTTTAAAGTTCATTTGAAAGGCAGGCAGAAGGAGAAGCATCTTCCAGTCACTGATTCACTGGAAAAATGCCAAAAATAGCCAGGACTGGGCAAGACCAAAGACAAGAACAGAGAAATCAGTAAAATCTCCCATATGGGTGACAGGAACCTAAGTACTTGAGCTATTACCTGCTGCCTTCCAGCATCAATAGGAAGCTGGAATCAGAAACAGAGTTGGGACTTAAATCAGGCACTCTGATATGGGTGTAAGGATCCCAAGTGGCATCTTAACCACTGTACCAAATGCCTGTTCCATATTCAATACTTTAAGGGAAAAATATTTCATATGTAGGAGAAAACCAGTTTCTTATAAACTGTATTTATTGATAGCATTTTAGCTCTCCTTGAACATTAATTGTATGCCTCTTTATTTGTAGGTGTATACTATGTATATGACTGAATGCTAGCCAATGTTTAACAAGTATGTAATTTTGTGCAGGATATAGAGCAAGATGCTAGACAGTAAGTACATTTTAATATGATAAATAATCAATTTTATACCACTAATCTGGGAAGAGAACTCCAAGTAGCCATCTGCCAATCTTCCTAATCCATATTTTTCTCTCTTTCTTTGGTTTTGTGTCTAATTGGAATATGGTAGTGCTGCATGCTTGAGATACAGTGTGATTTTGTGACACATGTTTGCATCATGTCATAAGCAAATTGTGGTATTTAGCATGCTCATCCTCTCAAATTTTTATCATTTCTTTATGGTGAAAACATTCAGAATTCTCTTCTAGTTGTTTGGAAAACATAAACTATAACATTGTAAACTATAGTCATCCCTCCATGATTTAGAACATTAGAACTTGTTCTTCATATCTAACTGATTTTGTACTCATTGACCAATCCCTGCCTCTTAGTCCTTCTCTGTTGTTCTTCCCATTCTCTGGTGAGCACTTCTCTGCTTGGCACTTCTGTTGAGATCAGCAATCATAGATTCCTCAGTGAGTGAGGTTTTACAAAATTTTGCCTTTCTGTGCCTGGCTTATTTCAGTTAGCATCATGCCCTTTATGTTGTTGTACTTTACTACATGTGAAAAGATTTCATTTTTTAAGATTCAGTAATATTCCACTATGTACATGTACCACATCTTAAGGAACTCTAACAACTCAGTAGCAAAAAAGCAAATAAAACAGTTTAAAATGGGTGAAATACTTGAACTCACATTTCTCAAAAAAAAGATATACAGTTGACCAACAAGTACATGAAATCATGTTCACTCTAATCATCAGGTAAATGCAAATTAAAACCACAATGAGGTGTCACCTCATATCAAATAGAATGGAAAAACAACAATTTCTGGTGAAGATTTGGAAAAAGGGGAACTTTCAAATGATGATAGTAAGAATTTATATTGGAATAGCCACTATGGAAAATAGTACTGAGGTTCCTAAAATAAATAAATAAAAATAAAACTATGCAAGCTGGAAATCTCACTACAAGGTATTTATTTAAAGGAAATACATCAGTCTTTTGAGGGGATATCTGCCTTCAATGTTCGTTGCAGCCCTACTGCTCTCTTTAGAATTGCTTTACATCCTATCTGAAATGTTTCTTGAAGAACTTGGACATAAGCAGCCATTTCTTTGGCAAAAAATTGTACCTTTCCATTGTTAAATGACTATTACAAGGGAAAATGAATTGCTAGACTGGGCCAGGATAATTGCATTGAATTGTTGTTTATATTTTTGAGAACTGGGTTATAGGCATATAATAAAAATTAAACTGAAAAATCAAATAATGTTAAGGCTCTGATAACATTTTTAGTGTCTGTGCCTTTTTAGAAACAAGTAAAGGAAGTATTCTTCAGATAGAATGGAACAGACATAAAAACTAAAGCAAATCCCCAAAAAATATTTTATTTAAGTAAGTAGTCACCCCAGTATTTGATTTCCCATTTTTACTATTCCTTTTCCCTAGCATATTTATGACAGAAATGTAATATATGTTTGTGGGGAGCAACTCAGACTAGACTAAGTTACTGGAATTAAGACTTATTCTGTGCATCTGCTCTCCCACAATATGGCGCTGGGAGAGGAGTAAAACAGCTTCTACACAGCTGCCTCCAGTTCAACCAATAAACTGTAGGACCTGCTCCTGATTGGAGGAGAGCAGCGTACTCGGCGTGTGGGTAGCAGAGTTGGGATTGGTGGAAGAGGACTATAAAGGAGGAGAGAGACAACATGCACCAGGAACACCTGAGGAACACCTGTGCAGCCCCCGAGAGAGCTGGCCAGCGGTGTGCCGCTCCCCCGCGGAAGTGGGGAAAGTGGCAGGGGGAACCGCCCTTCCACGGAGGTGGAAGGGACGGTAGCCAACCTGGGAAGAACCAGCAGCAAACCCGGGGAGGGCCGAGCAGACAAAAGAACAGCGCAGGGTTTAGTGTCGCTCCTCCGCGAAGAGGGGGAGCGACATAATGGTGCCGTGACTCGGATAGGAAACCTAGGCAGGGTCCTGTGTCGTTCCTCCACGAAGAGGGGGAGCGACATATGTTCTTGTCTATGAGATTGCCTTTTGTATATATAAAAATCTCTTTCTCCACCATTTACCTAAGTTAGTAGGAGAAATCTGGTTCTTGTAATGAGTGTTATCTTATTAATATTAATTAATTTATCTTTTTCTTATTTTTATTTACTAGGCAAGTAAAACATTAAAGTTTTAAGTGACACAATTGTCCACAATATTGGAAAATTTTGTCTTTTTTTTTTTTTTTTTTTTGACAGGCAGAGTGGACAGTGAGAGAGAGAGAGACAGAGAGAAAGGTCTTCCTTTGCCGTGGGTTCACCCTCCAATGGCCGCTGCGGCCAGTGCGATGCGGCCGGCGCACCGTGCTGATCCGATGGCAGGAGCCAGGAGCCAGGTGCTTCTCCTGGTCTCCCATGGGGTGCAGGGCCCAAGCACCTGGGCCATCCTCCACTGCACTCCCGGGCCACAGCAGAGGGCTGGCCTGGAAGAGGGGCAACCGGGACAGAATCCGGCGCCCCGACCGGGACTAGAACCCGGTGTGCCGGCGCTGCTAGGCGGAGGATTAGCCTAGTGAGCCGCGGCGCCGGCCGAGGAAAATTTTGTCTTGAAATGTATGTGTGTGTGCTATATTGTGTGTGTGTGTGTGTGTATGTATGTATGTATGTATATATGTGATGCGATTCTCTTGGGAATATGTTACACAGGGAATTCCGCTAGTACAAGCACTGCGAGAGACAAAACACAAATGTATACAATGGCACATTATAAAGTACAAAGTTTCTTCTCCTTAATTAAAATAATAAACTTACAAAGGAAGATTAGGCAAGTAAATAAAGGAAAATCATTAAACTGGACCATTTAATGGACATTAATTAATTTTTAAGATTTGCAGAGTTACAGAGAGGCAGAGGCAGAGAGACAGAGAAAGAGCTTCCCTCTGTTGGTTCAGTCCGCAAATGGCCACAATGGCCTGGAGCTGGGCCAATCCAAAGCCGGGAGATAGGAGCTTTCTTCCAGGTCTCCCATGCGGGTTCAGGGGTCCAAGGCTTGGGCCATCTTCTACTGCTTTCTCAGGCCACAACAGAGAGCTGGATTGGAAGTGGAGTAGGTAGGATTCGAGCCGATGCCCATATGGAATGCCTGCACTGCAGGCCGTGGCTTTACCAACTATGCTACAGCATCAGCCCAATTAAAATCATTAAATTAACATTATAAAGGATCACTTGAATAAATATTGATAAGAATGGGACTGTAACAATTCAATACAAAGTAGTGTATCTTGAACAGTAAGGTTACTGAATGAATTTTTGCATGAAATTATATTTGATAAATATAATTTATCATTACATAATTTATAATATATATAATTATATAATTATATATTTTATAATATAATTATATAATTATATAATTATATAATTTATAATATATATAATTATATAATTATATATTTTATAATATAATTATATAATTATATATTATATACATTGTATATATAAATATATATCATATAATATATATTATATAATATATAAATTATATAATTTATAATATATGTATAATTATATAAATATTATTTCAAGTGACCTGCAGAATGACTTGAAACAGATGAAGACTAGAGTTTAAATATATGAAGACTGCCAAAATATATATCCCAAATATAAAATATATCCCAAATATAAAATTACAAGACTGACAGCTTTCAATTGGGTATATAAATGGATAGTATTCAAAATACCTAATGAAAATTTATGGGAAGAAAGTTATTTTGTGTAAAGGGAATTGATAATAGAAAAATTTTGGAAACAATTTTCAAGGTAATGACTTTTTGTTTTTTCTATATTTGGAGGTTGAATAATGATTTTAGTCATGGATAATGACAATGATTTTTGTTTTTTGCTGTTAAGTTCCTGCTATTGATGAAGGACATCTGGGGGAAGAAAATGTTTTGGGAATTGTAATTGGTAAATAGACATATGGAAAGAGTAATTAAAATTATTTGCTTATCTATGCATTCATCAAAGAGGTGGATAACACAGAGAAGGAAGACAGAACTCTGAGGGATATCAGAGATAAAATTTTAATTAAGATTATTTGTCCTGGCTCAAAATTTTATCCATATTAAAGTTGAGCCAAGGTAAATAATCAGAAATATCAAAAGATATAAAGGAGAGTAAGTCCTACAGCCAGTAAAGTTTAGAAAAAAAAATCCATTGTGATATGCAGCTTATGTGAAGCAATTATATTTGGGCAGAAAAATAAAAAGACATCTGTACCAGTCTTGTTAGAATGCAGAAGTTGAAACACCAATTTCAGTAAAATAGTGTTTAAGAGATGGGTAATGAAGCAGATTGACTCGTGAAATTACAAGGTAAGTCTAATATAAAGTATAATGAAACCTAAGTAGTACAACATAGATTTCTACAAAATGTAGGATTGTGTTCTTTAAAAGTCTTTATTCATAGTTTGTTGGTATCTATTTTTCAGACCCCAGCATCCTATAATTTTAAAGCTTTTCTTAATGTACTACTCAGCTTTTGTGTAGTACTGAAGAATATTAAATTCTTACAGGTACAAAATTGTAAATGCTGGCTCCCCCAGAACCTGGGGGCCTTGTCCCCTTCACTAGAGAATCTCTTGAAGTCATAAAACAGCACATTGCTAAAAACCACAGTGAGGAACATGAAGAAGATTTAAAGCCAAACCCTGACTTGCAAGATGGCAAAGAGCTTCCAATTATTTATGGAAATCTTTCTCGAGGAATGGTGTCAGAGCCATTGGAAGACGTGGACCCCTACTACAAGGGAAAAAATGTAAGAATTCATTGAAATAGTTGTGATTCCATTTGTATTGTGTTTCTAGAAATGAAAAAAAAAAAAGAGGTAATTGAGGTAAGACATAAAAAGGTATTGAAGGACAGATAAACACCTCATTTTAAATTTTGCAAAACTTTAAAAGGATATTTTAATTTGGGGATATATATATATATATTTGAGATTTTATCAAATTGATATCTTACTTAATTGTATAGATTTAGGTTGGATTACTTTACTTCTTATTATAGGTATTGGTAGGCCTTAATCTAAATGATGAGATAGAGAGAGAGGAGGCGAGATAGAGTGAGAGAGAAATCTTCCATATGCTAGTTCACTCCCCAAATAGCCAAAAAAAATGGTCAGGGCTGGACCAGGGCAAAGCCAGGAGTCAAGAGCTTCTTCCAGGTCTCCCATGTGGTTGCAGGAGGCCAAACACTTGGGCTGTCTTCTCTTGCTTTCCTAGGCACATTACCAGGAAGCAGGATCAGAAGTGGAGGCCACAGCTTGAATCAATGCCCATACAGGGTGCAGGCATTGCGTGCAGAGTCTTACTGTGCCACAATGCTGTCAATATTTAAGAGAGAATATAATGTGTAGATTATTCATATCAATTAAAAATGTTCTATTTTATGAGTTTACACAGAAATTAGGAAAGAAAATTCAATCATTTCTTATTCATTCATGTATTCATACTGTCTCCCAAGTGAGTTGACGCACCTATTACTACTGTAAGTCTCAAATGAAGAACAAAATATTTAATATGAGCATAAGTATGTTCAGAAAAGACAGAGATCTGTAAGAACAGATGAAGCTTCAAGTGTTCATTAAGAAAGTAATATTTGTGTTATGCCTTGAGGAACACTTCAAATTTTAATAAGACAAAAGATCTTTTATGAACACATTAGAACAAGAATTGGTTATGGAATGAGGAAAAGACCAAATGGTGTGTAACTGGGAACTTAGCTGTGTTGGCAAATTTGGGGAAATAAGATGAGATAATAGAGATGTTAACATGGATTTAACATGATCAAATGACTGATGTGATTAATGTAATGTTTAAGTAAATTTAAATTGTCATAGTTATTTTTTTAAAAAAGGTTTATTTCTCTACTTGAGAGGCAGAGTTAGAGAGAGAAGGGAAGAGAAAAAGATTTTTTTCACCTGCTGGTTCACTCCTCCAAATGGCCACAATGGCTAGAGCTGGGCTGATCTGAAGCCAGGAGCCAGGAGCTTCTTCTGGGTCCTCCACATCAGTGCAGGGGCCCAAACACTTGGGCCATCCTCTACTGCTTTCCCAGTCTGTCCGCAGGGAGTTGGATCAGAAGTAGAGCAGCCAGGACATGAACCCTTGCCCCTGTGGATTGCTGGTACTGCAAGTGGATGCTTAACCTACTATACCACAGTGCTGGCCAGTGAATTGTCACATTTCTAAATTACTATTTCATGGAAGAGAGTGTCAGAATCAGGAATGTGAAGGATAAGAGATGATAGAGACAGACAGAAAGAGAGAGAGAGAGAGAGAGAGAATCTGAAGTTAATAGGCCTGTATTCTAGCAGTTTCTCAGAGCAGAGAAAACAAACCTAAGCAGTAGCAGCAGGATTTATCTGACTAATAATTCCATTTTTCCACTTGGAAGAATATTACAGTATATTAAATCTTTTTACTATTGTGGTCTGGTTTGATTTTTTTCTGCAACAAAATGAAGTGGTTTACTTACATCAGTTTCTAAGATATACCACCTCTGGTACTATGGAATTCATCTCATTTAACCACAAGGATATAGTGCTCTTCCTATTCTGTTACTTCTGTGAAGAGACCTGACAGTGAGGTACATTGAAAATGACTTTCTCAGGTACAACACTGGTAACAAAGCAAAATAATTATGATGGATAAATAGATATGCCTAAACAGTAATGAAATTAATTTAGAAATGTATCCATTTGACTTAGTCTGTAAGAGAATATCAAAAATAAGAAAATCTCAACTGTTAGACCCAAGACCACAATGATCATTGGAAATATGTTATATAATTGAAAAGATTATAGTTTTCACTTTTATTTATTCTTTTTACAGACTTTCATGGTATTAAATAAAAAGAGAACAATCTTCAGATTCAATGCTGTTTCCCTCTTTTGTACGTTATCTCCTTTCAACTCTGTTAGAGGAACAACTATAAAGGTTTTGGTACATCCATATCCTTTTGTTACCTGTACTTTAAACTGTAACTATTCTATTTGATGATTTTCCAGTATTTTTCTGTTTCCAATTGATATTTCATCTAAGGCCATATTATATCTCAATTTAAATGTATCATATTTGAAAATATACATAAGGTATATTTTCTATTGTGCAAATATTAGTAAGTATTAGCAAATATTAATCTCCATTATTTTCAGTAAGAGTACATATTTTCAAATGTATAGAAAAACATTTTACCTCATGTGTTTACACAAATATAAATAGATCACAGAAATGTATTTTCCAGTATTATGCATTACTCATTTTTCCTTGACTGTAACCTACATTTTTCCAATATTTAATTTTAATTTGTGTCCTTATTGATTGCACATTTTTGTCCATGACTAATATGCCAAAATGGGGAACAGCAGTAGAGTAAGTTATACAATTTTACTGTTTAAAATGTCATATATAATTATTTTACTTTTTAACATTATTTTAAAATATATTAAATATATATTTTAAATATAAGAGTGGGAAAAAGAAAAGGAGGAGAGGTACAGTTTGACACATGCTCAATTGGACTTACCCCTAATGGTAGAGTTAGAAACATGCCAGTGGATTCCAATTCAATCCCATCAAGGTGGCATGTACCAATGCCATTTCACTAGTCCAAGTGATCAGTTTCAGTTCATAATTGATCGTAATGATAGGATTAAGAGTCAAAGGGATCACATAAACAAGAGTAGTGTCTGCTAATACTAACTGATAGTAGTATCAGTTCCAACATGAGAAGCTGGATACACAGCAGACTCATAGAATGGCAGATGTCCTAAACAGCACTTTGGCCTCAGAATCAGCCCTAAAGGCATTTGGATCTGGCTAAAAAGCCCATGAGAGTATTTTAGGCATGGAAAGCCAAGACACTATGGCAAAAGAAAAAAAAATGACCTAAATGAAAGATCTCTGTGAGTGAGATCCCAGTGGAAAGAATGGGCCATCAAAGGAGGAGGTAACTTTCTCTGAAGGGAGGAGAGAACTTCCACTTTGACTATGACCTTGTCTAAATAAGATTGGAGTTGGCAAACTCAAGAGGCTTCCATAGCCTTGGCAGCTCATGACAAGAGCCTTGGGTGATTACAGATGTCATAAACAAGAGTGTCAATTGTTAAATCAACAACAGGAGTCACTGTGCACTTACTCCCCATGTAGGATCTCTGTCCTTAATGTGTTATACTATGTGAATTAATGGTAAAACTAGTATTCAAACAGTACTTTATACTTTGTGTTTCTGTGTGGGTGCAAACTGTTGAAATCTTTATTTAGTATATACTAAATTGATCTTCTGTATAAAAAGGTAATTGAAAATGAAGAAACATTCTTTTAAAATATATTAAAATATATAACATACTGTATAAGATGACATTGTACAATTAAACATTTATAATAATTATATTTTAAAGATCTACAGTGTAAAAATTTAAATATATCATAGTGAATGAATTTTCCTATTGAAAACAAATATACACATATTTTGATTCATAAATTTTAGGTTTTGTTTTTACCCTTTTATTATTTTAAAATTTAGTTTGATTTCCCGACAGATTAGATTAATGTAATATAAACATTTGAGTCTTTAGCCATAGGTTTCTACCTATGATAAACAAGTATGATTTTATTTCATATTGGATTATTAATGATTAATGTTTCAGGGCCTCAGGTCTTTACTATAGCTACTCCACATGTGATTGATTCTAATTCAAATAACTTTTCTTTCTTTCTTTCATGAAGAAATAGTTTCTCTTCCTTTCTGTTCTACTTCTTTTGTCTTCCTGAGGGATGTGATTAGTCTCACTTGCATTAGACTACAGTGATTGACTGGCTTATTCAATTTTCTAGGAAATTTCACATTACCTTCTGAGATTTAACTCTATTTTTAAAACTAGTTGACTTTGGAACTTGGCTGTCAAATTCCATGGCCAGTATCACAAGATCGCCCATCCTAGGAGCCCTTTCTGAAGTCCTGTGCTAAGATTTCAGGGACACCTGATTTTCTGATTGTTGTCTGGTTGGTTGATGGCAGGTTGTAGCTTGACAAACAGACCCAGCCCCACATTTCTGATACTTATTTTCAAATACAAGATAGATAGTTATCATGGATATAACATTCAGAATTGAAAATGTATTATTATCAGATTGAATATTTATATGAAAAACTTTCTGCAGGAATACATTGCTTGGAGTTTACACATTTGAAATATTTGTAAAACTGCTTGCAAGAGGCATCTGTGCAGGATCCTTTTCTTTTGTTGGTGATCCGTGGAACTGGCTCGATTTCAGTGTAACTTTGTTTGAGTGAGTATATCTTTCAACTATAATCACCTAAACATCTGCTAAGCAATCTTCTTATAAAAAAATACTTGAGATCTACACAGATTTGTGCCTGCAAAGTATTAGCAGCTGAACAGTTCTTCATAAGTGGAAGTCATAGTGAGTTCTCTCAGGCTGCTGTCCCTGAGTTTGTCCTCAGAAAATGTGAAAATAAAAGGTATGTGATATTTTCTGTTTCCTATTTTAAGGAAGAATTATAGGTAGAGTTTGTTTATTTCAAGGGATTCTTTTTTTTTTCTGTGAGCATAGAATTCTCTGAAGAATTAGGAGAAAATTCTACCATATTTGATTCTTTGCTCCATGCTACATTTAATTTAGCTGCATTACTTATCACAAGTAAATATGTCAATATGTCAGATACTAGAACAAGATATTTTAAACACACATATCTAGAGTGTTACATGTAATTCTAATGAGTTCCTGCCTATTCAATGCTTGTATATAGTGTTTTCTGTTTTTTGTTTGTGGAAATTATCACTAATATCAAACTCCTGTTAAAAATGTTAAATGCTATGTTATTTGTAGATTTTTCTATTAAAAGTAGCATTTATAAAGGGCATAAATTGGATCTACTTTGTGTTGAGCAATTAAAATAGTAGCTATTATGATTATGGTTGTATTTTAAACTATTACTACCATTGGCTCTGCTATTGTGGCTATTGCTGTTAGCTTAAATAACATGTATAGAGTCTTCACTACGTGCCAGTTGCATTTCTCTATATTTTGCCTCTATTAATTCATTTAATCCCAAAGAAAAATCCCTAGAATCAGGAAGTATTATTAATCCCACTTTACAATTGAGGAAACTGAGGCAAGAAAGTTTGAGTAATTAGCAGATGCCATACAGCTAGTTGATTATGGAGCCTCAGATTCTGTACAGGTAGTCCGAATCAAATCTAAACCCTTAATTTAACCAATGCACATAATGCCTCCTACTGTCATCACTGTTCACTGTCATCATCACCATAATTACCATCATCCTCATCAGTTTAAATACTTAAATATCATTCTTTTACAAACTTGCCATTGTTTTTTCTTAATTACAATTTAGTAGATAAAATTCATGAATATAATATAAAATATTTGACTTATTATTGAAATTAAGTTATTCACAATGTGAAATTTTCATAGACTCTTAATTTAAGCTTGGAAATTAATGGTTGCCTGGGTACTTCACACTGTGCCTATCTTTGTCTTCCAATCAATAATGAAATTATTTGAAAAAATAGTGTAATGTGAGCAAAGGAAATGTCTAGATAAGTAATTTTAAAAATTACTTCAAAAAAGTATAAAATGTCCAAGATAGGTGATATAAACCTAATATGACTTCTAAGTAACTATGATTTAATTCTACAGGCTTTTAGCAAGATATTCACCTCTAAACTTGATTCTAAAGCTTGAAATTGTTAGAACTTGGAGAATTTTGAAAATTATTCCTTTAAATCAAGGTAAGAAATGGCATTCAATTCTTTTTCTTCATTTTTTTTAATGTATTGTTGTGCATTCATTGAAAATCTGTTGTTCCTTAAGAAAATGTTAGCTTGAGCAATATCTCTCCCTTGAAAAAAAAAAGTTACCTTATATTTAAGTTTGTCACTGCAGCAAAATGGAAAAAATATTAACTTTTACTGTGTTTATTCTGTGTGGGTTCAATACTTGTAATACCAAATATAGAGATCATTAAAGTATACTTTAATTACATCTTAAATGTGAACTTATAAAATTATCCTAAAATATCTGAGAGAAATGACAAACTAGACACATCTAATTTGTCTCCTTTTCCTCATTACATTGAGAGACCATCAGAAACAACCAAAGTCATATAAAATAAAACAAATTCCTCTTTTCTCTCAGTGCTTAGATAGGGTGCAATCCAATGTCACACACATCTCAGGGCAGCGGTCACTGGATGGAGAAAGCTGAGGACTGATTTTAGCTTCTATTCCTGAAAACACTTTAGCAGAAGCCCACCAACACCTAATTCGTTGTTTTGAAAGAATAAAAGCAGATAGAAACAGCTCCACTCAGAACTTTTTGGCTGCTGTGAGATGTATCTGGCCATAGTTGCATTGAGAAACCCAAAGGTGAATGTAAATGATAGCCTTCCTCCCTGTCCCCAGCCTCCCTCCCCCTCAAAAAAACCCATCTACACACAACTTCTCTGAACAGGAACACTAAGAAGGCCAGACATGTGAATAACATGCCCTTGGAGTTCAGGCTGAGAAAAAGATCAGAAGATTGGAGATGGTCTTAATAGATTCATAACTCGTGAACACACTAAAATATCAATTTGTGCACATTAAAGTTATGAACTGTAGGGTTTGGGAATTGTATCTCCATAAAGCTGTTTAGCAAAAATGACCTGTGGTTTCACCAAATCTAATTAAGAAAATAAGTAGTGAGAGTTCCCCTAATAGGTTTTTCCACATCTGCTGCTCAGTTACCACACTCTGAATATTACTAGAACATAAAGTTGCATCACCTGCACCTTTATCTTAGGCTTATCTTACGTTCTTAGAGCCCTCTCACGTTCTTTTTCCTCCAGGAGAATAAATAAGGCAGATCCCAACAATATGAAGTTTATGAAAATATTTACCCTTTTCTTTTTTTATAATCCAGAAAGAGAAACATATTATTTAAGAGAAAGTATTTTATTAAAAAATAGCATGTTGAAGGAATAGAAGCAATCGTAAGAAATCAACATTTTGTAGTCCTCAGTAGAACCTAAACTCTCTCAAACAGAAAATGAAAATGAGATAATAAAATACAAAAATACAAACAGCTTAAAGACAAAGTGATAGAAATTGAAATGTCCCAGGTGAATATTCAACGGTAGTAGTGGCAGCAGGAGAAAGTGTTATCAAACACATTTGTGTAAGGAAAGATCATAGGCATTCTGTATTAATGCAGTAGAACAAAAAATGGGATGGATTAATGGATAGAAAATTAACTACAACTTATGGATAATTCATGACCCTGAGTAAGAGACCAGGATAAATGTCATAGAAATACTTTTCAGAAATATAGTAGATTGGCCAGCACCACGGCTCAGTAGGCTAATCTTCTGCCCACGGTGCTGGCTCCCCAGATTCTAGTCCTGGTCAGGTTGCCAGATTCTGTCCCGGTTGCCCCTCTTCCAGGCCAACTCTCTGCTGTGGCCCGGGAAGGCAGTGGAGTATGGCCCAAGTGCTTGGGCCCTGCACCCTCGAGACCAGGAGAAGCACCTGGCTCCTGGCTTCGGATCGGTGTAGCGCACCGGCTGTAGCAGCCATTTGGTGTTGAACCAACGGAAAAGGAAGACCTTTCTGTCTCTTTCTCTCACTGTCCACTCTGCCTGTCAAAAAAAAAAAAAAAAAAGTATAGTAGACAAGGTTACAAATTTTCTTCACTGGAGAAAGGCTTTGCAAATGGAAGGGGCTCATCTTACCCTAGACAAAAAAGAAGAAAAATAGCAAAAGACACACTTTGGCATATTATAAAAGTTTGTATATTTAAAGTATCGAAGACTAAAAGTATTGTAAAAAGAACCCACAAGCACAAAGAAAAAATACAGGGAAACAGATTATCTGGAAAAGTCACCCTTAGCCCTCTAGATAACATTACATGCGAGTAGTGAGCATGGATCTAGAACTTGGAGGGAGCCTAGATAGGCAGGTTGAACACTAGAACTCTATACCCGTCATCCATATGCAAAGTCAATAGGCTAAAATGTTCAGCATGAAAGGGTTCTGAAATTATGTGTTTCTTTCTTGAATATATACCAAATAAATAAGCATGAAAATTAAAATATTCAACAATTGGAAGATTTAGCTTTAAGGTAATCCCAGTGAGTGAGCTCTGAAACCATTTCAAAAGAGAATAAATTGCAAATGACTTTTGGTGGATTGAAAAACCAAATGCAAATGTTATAAAGTAAAAGTTAAGGCTTGAACGTTTGTGGATCATTCTTGAGCCCTACATATTCTGTTTGTATTTTAGACAGTTTTGAAACAGATGCCAACATTGGAAATATCTGGTGACTTTACGTTAAAATCTAGATAACGGGTGAATTGCCAAGGCCTGCTGCAGTTGAGGAACAGCTGTCCCTTTAAACAGGCTTATTTCTCTGGTCTTCTCACTCCCTGCCTGCATGCATTCAGCTTCCTGACCCACTCTTGTAAAGATTTTTATTTTTACTTATTTTTTACATTTTAATTAATATAGAGAGAACAGATTTCATGTATTGTATAGGTAATAAGTTCTAAGAAGATAAACCTACTTTCCTTCCTCTTCCCCCAACCCTACTCCTTCTCATCCTTCTTTTCATTTCATTAATTCTTGAAAAGACATAATTTAATCTACTCTATAATCACACATTTAATTCACCATTAACCATAATATTCAACAAGTGAAAAGTAAGATGACCACAGTTACACAGGAGTATAAACAAGTGCTAAAAATGACAATCACATCACAAAATGTCTGCTTATTTCCTGTGCTTTTTTTGTATTCTATATTAACTACCACCCATCAGAGAAAATGCATATTTGCCTTTTTGGGATTGGCTTATTTTACTAAGCACAATTGTTTCCTCTTATAGCCATTTTGTTGAAAAAGACAGCATTTCTTTCTTTTTACGAGTAGTATTTCATTGTGATTATATATAAAATTTCTTTAGCCAGTTGTCAGTTAATGGATATTTGAGTTGATTACGTATCTTAGCTATTGTGAATTGAACTGCAATAAGCGTGAGAGTAAAGATAACTCATTCCTATGATGATTTTCTTTGGTTGGGTAAATTCCCAGGAGTGAGATGGCTGGATCATATGGTAGATCTATTTTTCAGATTTCTGAGTAATCTCCATACTGCCTTCCATAATGGCTGTACTAGTTTACATTCCCATCAACAGTGGATTATGGTACATTTTTTCCCACATCTTCACCAGCATTTATTGCTTATTGATTTTTGCCTGATAGTCATTCTAGCTGACGTGAGGTGGAACATTGTGGTTTTTCCTTGCATTTCCCTGAATGCTAGTAATCCTGAGCATTTTCATGTGTGTTGGCCATTTGAATCTCATACTTTGAAAAATGTCTCTTCAAGTCCTTTGCCATTTCTTAACTGGATTATTTGTTTTGTTATTGTTGAGTTTCTGAGATCTTTATAGAATCTAGATATGAATCCTTTATCATTTGTATAATTTGAAGATACTTTCTCTCATTCTTTCAGATGCCTTTATACTTCATTGGGTGTATCTTTTGTAGTATAGAAGTTTCTTAACTTGATTTAATCCCATTTATTTATTTTTGCTTATATTGCCTATGCTCCTGGGATATATTTAAAGGACTCTTCGGCATATGCCAGCATATTGCAGAGTTTCCCTCTAGTAATTTGATAATATTAGTTCATAGACTTAGATCCTTGATCTGTTTTGAGTTGATTTTTTATATGGTGTTATGCGGGGGGGGGGGGGGGTCTTGTTTCATACTTTTGCATGAGTAGATCCAATTTTCCCATCACAATTTGTTGAAGACTGCAATTTCTCCAGGGATTGATTTTAGCTAGTTTGTCAAATATTAGATGATTATAGATGTATAGATTAATTTCTGCAATTTCAATTCTGTTCCATTGGTCTATATGTCTTTTTTTGTGCCAGTATCAGGCTGTTTTTATTATAATCTCCCTGTAGTATGTCTTGAAATCTGGTATTGTGATTCCTCTGGCTTTTTTTGTTATTATTTGTTTAAGACTTTTTTAGCTTTTTGAGGTCTTTTTTGTTTCCATGTGAATTTTAGCATTGTTTTTTCTAGATCTGAGAAAAATGTCATTGGTATTTTGATTGGGATCACATTGAATCTGTAAATTGCTTTCGGAAGTATGGACATTTTGAAGATATTAATTCTTACAATCCATGAACATGGTATATTTTTCCATTTTTTATGTCTTATATTTATTTAATTTTCTAAAATAATTCTCACTGTACAGATCTTTAAAATTCTTGGTTAAATTTACTCCAAAGTATTTAAATATTTATGTAGCTACTGTGAATAGGAAAGAACTTATAAGTTCATTCTTAGCCATGGCATTGTCTGTGTATACAAAGGCTACTGATTTATGTGTGTTGGTGTTATATCCTGCATCTTTACCAAACTCTCATATGAATAGCAATTATCTCATAGGGGAGTCTTTTGGTTCCCCTATATATAGAATCATGCCATCTGCAAACAGGGATTATTTGACTTTCTTCCAATTTATGTCCTTTGATTTTTTTTCTCTTGCTTAATGGCTTTGGCTAACCCTTCCTGAATAATACTGAATAGCAGTGGTGAAAGTGGGCATTCTTGTCAGGTTCTGGATCTTAAGGGAAATTCTTCTGACTTTTCCCCATTCAGTAAGATGCTGGCTGTGAGTTTGCCATAAACTGCCTTGATTGTATTGGAAAATATTCCTTCTACACCCAATTAGTCTGGATTTTTTATTAAGAAAGGCTGTTGTATTTTATCAAGGCCTTCCATAATTGTTTGGATTATTCTTCAATCTGTTAATGTGATGTATCACATTTATTGATTTGCGTATGTTGAGCAATCCCTGCATAACAGGGATAAATCCCATTTGGTTGAGGTGAGTGATCTTCTGATGTGTTGTTGAATTTGATTAGCTAGTATTTTGTTGGTTTTTGCCTCTATATTCATCAGTCATATTCATTCATAGTTCCCTTTCTTTGTTGTTTCTTTTTCTGGTTTAGGAATTAAGGTGATGCGAGCCTCATATAAGCAGATTAAGATGATTTTTTCTCTTTTAGTTGTTTTGAAGACCTTGAGAAGAATTGAAATTTGTTCTGCTTAAAAGTCTGATAGAATGTGAAGCAGTCTGGTATTGGGCTTTTCTTTACTGGATCTTTATTATGGATTCAATTTCCATCTTGGTTGCTGGTCTTTTTAGGTTTTCTATGTCTTCATGACTTAGTTTGGTGATTGTATATGTCCAGAATTCTATTTATTTATTCTAGAATTTTCCAATTTGTTGGTATATAACTGTTTCCATTAATTCATGATGATTATTTTTATTCTTGTGGTATACCCCTATAAAAATTTAAATATTATCCTTGTACATTATGAAAGACAATGTCTGATGCTAAGGAAATAATAGCTTGAGAGTTATGACTAGGTCAAAGGCCTAAATTACATTAATAACAACCAAGAAATGAAAATAGAGACATGTAAGAAAATAAATATATTTATTTCCTTCTGTACTGGGATTAGAGTAGGCATAGGATTACTGTTCTTGAAGGGAATTACATGTTGGTTCAAAGTAACAACTTTATTTTGATAAATGCTCTCCAAACAGAACCTAATTTATGGCTGGTGCTGCAGCTCAATAGGCTAATCCTCTGCCTGCGGCACCGACACCCTGGGTTCTAGTCCTGGTTGAGGCGCCAGATTCTGTCCTAGTTGCTCCTCTTCCAGTCCAGCTCTCTGCTGCGGCCTCATAGTGCAGTGGAGGATGGCCCAAGTGCTTGGGCCCTGCACCCTCATGGGAGACCAGAAGCACCTGGCTCCTGGCTTCGGATTGGTGCAGTGCACCAGCCGTAGTGGCCATTTGGGGGGTGAACCAATGGAAGGAAGACCTTTCTCTCTCTCCCTCTCCCTCTCTCTCTCTCTCTCTAACTCTGCCTGTGAAAAAAAAATTTAAAAAAACCTAATTTATAAAAGTAATTACAGATATGTTTTTATTTAGAGAGGCAGATTAATTAATATTCAATAAAAAAATAAATTCTTCAAGAGACATACCTCAATGAAAATAAAAATTTAAAAGGATAAAGAAGGACAAAATTTTATACTAAGAAATCAAAAT
The DNA here is from genome assembly GCF_051225735.1 of Oryctolagus cuniculus. NCBI lineage: Eukaryota > Metazoa > Chordata > Mammalia > Lagomorpha > Leporidae > Oryctolagus > Oryctolagus cuniculus. The sequence goes on from NC_142869.1 coordinate 74,827,550, forward strand.
TGAAATTAGCATAAGGTCCAGAAATTTCCAATGGTAGTAATGGAAATAAATAAATTTAATTCTTTAAATATTTAATGTTGATCCCTTTTTCCTTCAAATAAAATGCCATTGCTAATATTAATGTTCCACAAACAGCTGGGAACATAAAAAATATATACTATCTATACCTACATATTAATATTGATCCTCTTAAAAGTAATTCTAGTAAACCCATCAGAAAGAAACGTAAGTGGAATAACAGAACTCAAAGTAATTACCAAATAAAAAAGAATACAGTATAAATATATTTTTCAATTATGATAATCACAAAAATTACATTGAAGTGCTCTTTTTTCACATTGGTTGGAAGTTTTAATGTGTTAAGACACAAATGTCCTCCCAATTTACAATTTAAATGAAATCCCTTATAAATTCCTATGGTATATTTTCAATCTTAGAAAAATTTACTCTAAACTTTGTATGAAACATCAAGAGGATCCAAATAGCCAAAAATATTTTGAAAATAAAAAAAAGTAAAAATAATTCATATATCTGTATTTTACAATTTACTGTAACTTTAGCTAATAAAAGTTATACGGTTCTGGCATGATAATAAACATCTTATCTGATAAAGTAGTAGGGTCTAGAAACAAGTGTAAACATTTAAGCTCAGAGGCAAGCTGAATGATTAAGTGCAAAAAAACAAAAAACAAAACAAAAAAACTGTTGGATCCTGTATCAACATGTATTCAGAAATTAACTAAAAGTCTATAAAAAAACTAAACTAAAACTATTAAATTTTTTGAAGAAAATAAGGTAATTATTCATGACTTTTAATTTGACAGTGGAGTCTAGATTTGACGCCAAAAATCATATGGAGCCACATAAAATTAAGTATGTGTGCATCAAAGGATACAATCATAATATGAAGATATAACCTACAGATAAAGAGATATTTTCAAATCAAATATCTAAGAGTCTAGTATTCAGACTTTTAAACAGTCTTCTATTACAGTTCTTCTACCAAAAACAACAACAACAAAAAAAACCACTGTTCCTCAACAGTAGAGAAAGGGCTCTAAGGTCCATTGCCCATTTGTTTACTGGATTTTTTTTATTTTGTTGTTGGTGAGTTTCTTGAGCACTTTATGGATTCTAGATATTAATACTTTATCAGTTGCACAGTTTGCAAATATTTTCTCTCATTCTGTAAGTTGCCTCCTCGCTTTGTTGAGCATTTCCTTTGCAGTGCAGAAGCTTCTCAGCTTGATGCAATCCAATTTGTCTATTTTTTCTTTTATTGCTAGTGCTTCTAAGATCTTTTCCAAGAACTTTTTGCCTATGCCTATGTCTTGCAGAGTTTCCTGATATTTTCCTCTGTTAATTTTATGGTATCAGATTATAGATTAATATCCTTGATCATTTTGAGTCTATTTTTGTATAAAGTATAAGGTTAGGGTTCTTGTTTCATACTTCTGCATGTGAAGACCCAATATTCCCAGCACCATTTGTTTAAGAGACTGTCCTTTCTCCAGGGATTTATTTTAGCTAGTTTATCTCTAAGGAGAATGTCATTGGTATTTTGATTGGGATCAAATTTAATCTGTAAATTGGTTTGGGTGATGTGGACATTTTAATTCTATTAATCCTTCCAACCCATGGACATGGAAATTTTTTCCATTTTTTTGTATCTTATTCTATTTCTATTTTTAATATTTAAAAATTTTTTATTGTAGATATCTTTCAAATCCTTGGTTAAATTTATTGCAAGTTATTTAAATCATTTTGTAGCTAATGTAAATAGGGAAAATCTTACACATACTTTCCCAGCCATGGATTGTCTGTATATACAAAGGCTATTGAATTTTTTGTGTTGATTTTATATCTTACAATTTTACCAAACTCTCTTATGAGTTCCAGCAGTCTCTTAGTGGAGTCTTTTTGTTTTCCTATATATAGGATCTTATCATCTGCAAAGAGGGAAAAATTTACTTCCTCATTTTGAATTTATATCCCTTTGATCTCTGTTTCTTGCCAAATGGCTCTGGCTAAAATTTCCAGAATATATAGAAAAGTATTTCACAAATAAAATGGGTAAATTTATATTTATTATATTTATCAAATGCTTTCTTTGCATCTAGTGAGATAATCAAATAGTTTTTATTCTTCAATCTGTTAGCATTTGGATTAACGGATTTGCATATGTTGAATCATCACTGCATACCAGGTATAAATCCCTCTTGTTCTGGGTGAATGATCTTTCTGATGTGTTGTTGGATTTGATTAGCTAGTGTTTTGTTTTGGATGTTTGCATCGAAGCTTATCAGTGATATTGGGCTATAGTTTTCTTTTGTTGTTTTATTTTTTTCTGGTTTTGGAACTAAGGTGATGCTGGCATATTGAAGGATTTTTTTTGGGGGGGGGGGATTCACAAATTCAGCAATACAGCCATCTAGCCCTGAGTTTGTTAGGTTTTTTAGGAGGGTTGGGGGGGGGGGTCTTTATTACTGATTCAATCTCCATCTTCATTATTGTCCTGTTTAGGTTTCCTATGTCTTTATGACTCAGTTTTTGTAGTAGGAACCTATCCATTTTTTCTATATTTCCAATTTGTTGGCATATAGCTGTTTGTAGTAATTTCTGATGATTCTTTTTTATTTCTGAAGTATCTGTTGTTACATCTCCTTTTCATCTCTGATTTTATTGACTTAGGTTTTCTCTCTCTTTTTTGGTTATTTGAGCAAATGGTGTATCAATTTTGTTTTTTTTTTTTTAAAAAAAACCTCTCCATTTCACTGATCTTTTTTATTTTGATATTATTTATTTCTTCTTTAATTTTTATTATTTCTTCCCTCCTACAAATTTTGAGTTTGGTTTGTTGCTATGTCCAACACAGCAAGGTATCAGTTTAACCTGAAAAGGAAATATGCATAGATTCAGGAGGCAGACTCAGATTAGAGATTTTAATGTGAGGAAATCAGGGGTGTTCTGTCTACTGCCAAAGGTGGAGGTGGAGGCCCAGGTGTCTGGTTACTCCAAGTATTTATTATCATAGGTGACATGATCAATTAATCATAAAAAATGTGCAGTTTCATAAAAACAGGATTTCAAATTAAGGGGGTTTAAACATAGTAAAACAGGGAACAATGGAGAATTTTGGTGCTTACAGGAAGGACTTGTTTGCTTGGAAGCTGGGATTAAGAGAACAATCACAATGTGTAGGAGTCTTGAGGATGATTAGTTATTAGCTGGAGTGAATGTCCCACTGTTGTTTACCAAAGCCCACAGCATTTTCTTAGCTGCTTCAGCAACATGTGAAATGACCCTTGCATTTAACGTAACTTGAACTATCACCTTTGCAATATGGCCAAGCATACCTTCAGCAGAATTCAGGCCAGGAAGTGTTCTTTGAAATCTATGCCTTTAGCAGAATTCAAACCATGAGGTTGTCTCTGAAGTTCAGGCAATGTGGTAGTCTCCAAGAGTTTGTTGTTATTTTCCTATGCCCTTGAGATGCAGTTACTGCTCATTTATTTGGTGTTTTTCCAGTTAGTTGGGCAATAAATTTCCCTTTAACACTGCTTTGCTGAATCCCATATGTTTTGACATGTTGTACTGTCTTCTTAATTTATTTCCACAATTTTCTTATTTCTCTTTTGATTTCTTCTATAACACACTGTTTATTCTGGAGTATATCGTTCCATCTCCAGGTGTTTGCATATGTTCTTGAGATTCTTGATTTGTTACCAGCTTTATTCCTTTGTGGTCAGAAAAGATGCATGGTATGATTTTCATTTTTTTTAATTTGGTGACATTTACTCTATGACATATCAAGTGGTCTATCCTATAGGAAGTTCTACACACTGATGAATAGAATGTATATTCTACAACTGCAGGATGAAAGGTTCTGCAGATATATTAGGTCCATTTGGTCCATAGTTTAGATTAAATCTGTTGTATCTTTGTTGATTATCTGACTAGTTGATCTGCCCATTGATTAAAGTGGTGTGCTGAAGTCCTTCATTATTATTGCATTGGAGTGTATATCTTGCTTTAGATCCACTAACGGTTTATTTTTTTAAATAGGCAAGAGCCCTGGCATTGGGTGCATATACATTTAGTATAGTCACATCTTCCTGTTGAATTTTCTATTTATCATTACAGTTTTTGTGTGGAAGTCTATTTTTAAGATGGCTACCCTTGTCCTTTTGTTGCTTCCTATCAGCATGAAATATCTTTTTCCATCCTTTACCTTTCTGTCTGTGTGTATCTTTGTTGGTGAATTAAGTTTCTTGTAAGCAACAAATAGCTTGGTCTTATTTTTCAATCCATTCAGCCAGTCTGCATCTTTTGTCTGGAGAATGGAAGCCATTTACATTCAAGGTGACTATTGATAAGTAGTGATTTGACCTTGCCATTTTTCCATAAATATTCCTATTTTTTACTTTGGATTTCTTTTGTACTTCTACTCTGGGACTTTCTGCCTTCACATTCTTTCATACTCATGACTATCTTTCTGTGATTCTGTGTAGAGCACATCCTTAAGCATCTTCTACAAGGCTGGATGAGTGGTGACAAATTCTTTAATTTCTGTTTGTTATGGAAGGTCTTTATTTCACCTTTATCCATAAATGAGAGCTTTGCAGGACACAGTATTCTATGTTGACAATTTTTTTTCTTAAGACTTGGACTATGTGCTTCTAGTCTCTCCTAGGCTTTAGGATTTCTGATGAGAAGTCAGCTGTGAATGTAATTAGATCCTCTGAAAGTAGTTTGGCATTTCTCTTGTGCACAATTTAGGATCTGTTCTTTATGTTTTACTCTTGAAACTTTGACTACAATGTGTTGTAGTAAAGATCTTCCTGTTCATGTCAGTTAAGTGAACTATATGCCTTGTGTACTTAGATCTCTCTTTCTCCAAATTAGGAAGTTTTTTTTGTAATTATTTCACAGAATATGCCTTCTGGTCCATTCTCTCCACACCTTCAGGAACTCTTAAGACTCATATGTTCAGTTATTTAATAGTATTTCATAAAACTCCAGCACTGTTTTTAATTTTTCTTATTTCTTCTTCCTTTTTTTGGGGGGTGAGGGGAAGTCTGACTAAAAAATTTCCCAGGATTTTTCTCTAGCTAGGATATTCTTTCTTCCGCCTTACAGTTTGTTGTTAAAGCTTTCCATTGTATCTTTTATTTGACATATTGACTTCTTTATTTTTAATATTTCATTTTGATTTCTCTTCAAAATCTCAATTTCATGGGGAATTTCTTCATGCATGTCATGTAAGGATGTCTTTAATTCACGAATTTGCTTCTTATTGCTTCTGAGTAATCCTATGATTAATTTTTGAATTCCATTTCAGGTATTTCATCAATCTCTTCATGTTCACATTTTAATATTGATGTAGTGTTGTGTTCCTTTTGCTGGGGGGAGGTCATATTTTCTTCCTTATTCTTGTTTCTTGAATTTCTATATTTATTTTTAGGCATTTGTGGATATCCTTGTTGTAATTTTCCTCTGATGGCTTTTATTTTTTACTATGCCTCTGTGCCTTAATGGAGTATCTGTTCTCTCAGTAAATACCTAGAGGTATATTCTGGGTGTAGCCAGGGAACTCTGGTCAGTGCTCAAGGGTGGGGTGAGTATCCAGAGTTACACCCAAGTTGGGCATGGTAGATCTCCTCTTTTTAGCAGAAAGGAGGGTATGATCACCTCTATTGGCATAGTAATCCCCTCATCTCCTCTCTTCCAAAGTGATCAAAGCCCAGGTGTTAGCCCACAGTATCTGCAATACTCATCAATGCTGCCATATGAACTGCACCAAGTATCTGTGCAGTTTTTTGTGTGAGCACAGATCCCATTGCAATGACCCACCCCTGATAATCAGCTTATGGAGCTGCTCATCTTGAGTGCTCAGAGACTCAGCTATATCCTATATCCTCCCATGTAGTCACAGAGTTCCCAGTCTTGGCACATAAGTCTTCCACAGTCACAAGGTGCAGAGGATCTGCTTTGCCCTACTAGCCTGTCTTGTCCATAAAGAGGTGGAAACATTCCCAGAGCAAGCTGCTTCTGGGTGCTCTGCCTATGTGGTTTGAGCCTTGAGCCTGTGATATGTTTAATTGGATGCACCTCACAGTCTTCAGTGGTTTCCCAGCCCCCTGTCAATCCTCCCAGCCAGACTCAAAGTCAGTGAGAAATGTGGATTTTCCCTCTGGTAGAATCCCTGGATCACATGTGTGCACAAGAACCACCAGCTGCAGCTCCTACTTGCTTCACAATGTTGTCTTCTCCCTGCCAGGTGCCAGTTGTGCACCCCCAAGCTGCTACCGCCACTACTGAGACAGGATGGTGTATTGTCCTCTCCAGTTGCTGGGTGTGTCCAAGAGCTTCCTCAGCTGCAGGTTATATCCAAAATGGCACCCACCCTTTTTCTGCTGGTTGCTGGGTGCCATTGTAAGGTGAATGGGGACAGAGAAATGTGCCCATTTTTTCACTGGGTTAGCTGGTACCCTATCCGCCTTAGGGCTTGAGGCCAGACTCACACCCAGCTCTCCCTCTCGCTATATCACCAGTGGCATGGGTTGCCCTAATCTGATCTCACCTCACTCTCTAAAGCTGGTGCTTTCTCTGGCTCCCAGCTGCTGAGGTTGGGTGTTCTGTCTGTGCTCATGCTGTGTATCCACACCTTCCACATTGATTCAGGCATCCCTCTTTCTTCCATAGAATTTCCCCTGTGGTTTTCTCTCCAACTCTCTCCTACAAATGTACTTCCTCCACTTTTTTTTTTTTTTTTTTTTAATGCTATTTACCCCTAGCCTAGAGCTGTAGGCCCATTCCCTATTCCACCATCTTGGAATCCTTGTGCTACCATTTTCCCATAAATATTCATATATTGTTTGCTTTGGAGCCTTTGTATTTTTTCTAAGAGATTCTCTGCCTTGACATTGTTTCATAATGGTGACTATCATTCTCTATTTATTTGTGTAGCAATTCCTTAAGAATTGTTTTTAAGGCTGGACGAGTAGTGTCAAATTTTTTCAATGCCTTTCTGTTTTCAGAGGTCTTTGTTTCACCTTCATTTATAAATGAGACTTTTGATAAATATAGTGTTCTGTGTTGACAGTTTCTTTCTCTTAGGTCTTGGAATATGTCTCTCCATTCTCTCCTAGCCTGTAGGGTTTCTGATGAGAAATCAGCTGTTAATTGGGAAATCTCTGAAAGTTGTATAGTGTTTCTCTCATGTACATTTAAGAATCTTTATTCTTTATTGTTAAAAGTTTGACTATAATGTTTAGTGCTAAAGATCTTTTCTGATCTTGTCTGTTAGGAGTTCTATGTGCTTCCAATACTTGGAAGTCTCTTACTCCGAATTAGGGAAGTTTTCCATTATTTCACTGAATAGGCCTTCCAATTTTTTGCTTTTCCATGCCTTCAGGAACTCCTTAAACATGTTTGTTTGGTTGTTTGATAGTATCCTATAAGTCTCAAACACTGTATTCAGTTTTTCTACATTTTTCTTCTTTTTTTTTTTGTCTGATAAAGATATTTCTAATGATTTATCTTCTGGGTCAGATATTCTTTCTTCTGCCTCACCAAGTTTGTTGTTGAGGTTTTCCACTGTATTTTCTATTTGACATATTGAATTCTCATTTCTAATATTTCAGTTTAATTTCTCTTCAGTATCTGAATCTCAGCAAAATTTTGAATCTGCATCATGTATGGATTTCTTTATCTCATGAATTTGCTTCTCTGTTGCTGATTAATTTTATGATTAGTTTTTAAATTCCTTTTCAGGCATTTCATCAATTTTTTCATCTTCACATCATAATGTTGAAGCATTGTGTTCCTTCCTGAGTCATGTTGTCTTTCCTGTTCTTGTTTCATGTATTTCTGCATTTATTTTAGGCATTTGTAGAGACACTTGTTGGTTGTCTTCTCTGATAGGTTTTATCCTTGAGCTATGCCTATCTGACATCATGGAGTGTTTGCTCCTTCAGCAGATATGCAGAGTCATGTACTGGGTGGGGCTGGGAGCCCTGGTCATGCTCAAGGGTAGGGTGAGAATCCAGGGTGACAACCAATTTGGGTATAGTTGATCTCCTCTATTGTCAGTGGTGGGGAGGGAATGATCACACCTCTTGGTGTAATCACACCATCACCTCCTCTGTTCCAAGGTATTCAATGCCCATGGTTATTCCACAGTGGGTACAACCCCCACCTATGTAGACACCTGAACTGCACAAAGGATCTGTGTAGCACTCAGATCCCAGAGCCCTTTGCAATGGCTCACCCCAGGCAGTCAAGGATGTCTAAGCTTCTGGCACCAGACACTGATTGTCCAGAGACCCAACCATACCCAACATCCTGTTGTGCAGTCACAGAATTCCTACAGTCACAGTGCACAAGTCTCCCACAATCATAGGGTGCAGAGGATCCTCTCAGCCTTGCAAGCCTGCCCAATCCATGAAGAGAGCAAAGGCGTTCCTTGAGCCAGCTACCTGCAATTGCTGCACTTGGCAGTTTGAGCGCTGGAGCCTGTGATATGTTGAGAGGTTGGGAGCACCTCACAGTCCTAGGTGGATGCCTACCCTCCCATGCAGACTCAAAGTCAGTGGAGAACAAGGATTTTTCTCTGTGGTAAAGTCCCCTGGTCACACGTGTGCGAGAGCTGCCACAGCCTCTACTTGTGTCAAGATGGCTCCTTCTCCTGCTAGTCACCAGGCGCCCTTGTAGAGGGAATATGAGATAAAAAATGCATTTTTCCTTCACTGGATTAGGTGAGTACCCTGCCTCTCACTGGATCCCCAGGCCTGATTCAAAGTCAGTGTGGTCTGCAAGGTTCTCCCTCAAGCAATATCGCCAGTAGCACAGGCTGCCACTGTCTGCTCCCACCTTGCTCTCAGAAGCTGTTGTCTCCTTCCCCTGGTTGCAGGAGTCGTGGATGGCGTCCCTGTTTGCTGCTGTGTCTGCATTTTCCACACTGTTTTCCACATCCCTCTTCTTTCTGTAGAATTTTGACTGTAAACTCTCCAACTCTCCCCTGGGAATGCACTTTCTCTGCTTTCTTCTGCTATCTTCCCCTGGTCAAAATCAGCATGTCTTCTCCCTGTTCAACCATCTTGGAATTCCTTGGTCTTAGTTTTATTGTAATATTTGGTGACAATATGTTTCAACATCCCAATTTTTTAATACTAGTCTACATATTTTATACTGTAGATTGTACGTTGGTTCATATGTTAAAAATGATTTGAGGGGTGGGCTTTTGGTACATAGCATGAGATGACACGTGGAATGCCCACAACCCATACCTGAGTTCAAGTTTCAGCTCTGTTTCCAATTCTGGCTTCATGCTATGTGCACCATGGGAGGCAGCATGTGATTGCAAAAGCAGCTTGGGTTCCTGCCATACCTGTGGGAGACCTGTACTCAGTTCTTTGCTCCTGCCTTTGTTCTGGCCCAGCCCCCAGCTTTTGTGGGCATGTGGAAAGCAAAGCAGCGGATCCGTTTCTCTCTCTCTGCCTTTTGATATGGTCACATATTTTGACACAGGAATTCCACTTCAATGCAAAACTTAAAAAGATTTGCCTGTAGTAAAAATAACTGTTATGTTTTCTTCGATTTATATCTAACATATAGAGTACAAAAATCTAATGCATATAAATGAAAGAGACAGCTGAAGATTTGATTATTGTTTATAGCCCTTGTCTATATGCCTGCAGAACAGTGGCCTTTCCACTTTCTACTTGTTGAATTATTTCTTTAGTGGAGCATTGAGCCTGTGATTATAAAGTAAATTGACAGGATGCTATTGTAAAAGTTAAAAGGAAAAAAAGAGAAGGAAGATGGAGAGAGATAGGTAGGAAATATCTTGATATTTCCTAAGCCTAAAATTGTATCTGTGAAATACATGGAATTTTTATAAATAAAAATGTTTTTAAAAATGGTAAGTAGCAAAACGCTTTAAAAGTTTCTGTCAGTATAATAAGAATTAAAATTTCAGATTTAATCCTAATTAACATATTTCTTTAGCCACAGAAATGAGGTTTTTTTTAAAGATTTTTTTTTTATTCATTTATTTGAGAGGTGGGGTTATAGACAGTGAAAGGGAGAGACAGAGAGAAAGGTCTTCCTTCCATTGATTCATTTCCCAAATGGCCACAACAGCCAGAGCTACGCTGACCTGAAACCAGGAACTAGGTGCTTCTTCCTGGTCTCCCATGCAGGTGCAAGGGCCCACAGACTTGGGCCATCTTTTACTGCTTTTCCAGGTCACAGCAGAGAGCTGGATTGAAATAGGAGCAGCCGGGACTAGAACTGGCGCCCATATGGGATGCCGGCACTGCAGGCGAAGGATTAACCTACTGTGTCATGGAGCTGGCCTTAGAAATGAGTCTTTTTCAACATTATCCCATTTCACTCAAGAAACTTAAACACATGAATAGATAATTTTAAGGGATAGGTGTTCAATTCTTCTTTTTGAAATTTTATTAATATAAAGAGAACAGATTTCATGTTCACAGACACAGTTCTAAGAAGATAGCCATACTTCCTTTCCTCCTACCCTTAATCCCCTTCTTGCCTTTTTTCTTGGTTTTCCTTTAGTTTTTGTAATAACATGCTTTCAATTTACTTTACAATTGCAGGCTTAATGCACACTACCTATAATGTTCAACAATTAAAATGTAGAAAGACCACTGTTTCACAGGAGTATAGACAAAAGCCATAAACAATAATCAAATCATAAGATGCCAGTTTCATTCTTACACTTTGTTTTTTTCTTCTATATTAATATATGAAATATATTATTATTCCCATTTCAATGCTAATAAAATGAGACAATACTAATGTTGATATCTTGCTCAACATTACAGAGCTAATATTTTCTTATTCATTGTTGAGCAAAGCAGTTGTTAAGGGCCTAAATATACATAGAAGAGAGGAAGAGAAAAGATGAATAGGGAGGCAAGGAAGGAAGGAATGAGTTCATATACCATAATTATAAGAGTAGTTTCACCCATGAGATAAATCACATCATTTTTGGTTTTAGTTTCTTGTTTTCTGTATTTTTAGAATTTATAATGTTTTTTAGTAATTACAAAAATATCCTTAAATAAAGCCAGCTTTATATTTGAATTCTCAATTAGAAGGATACTGATATAAATACAGTTTATTTACATCACAATTGTGTTATTCTATTGCTAATCACTAATGTTTTCCAAAATCTTTATTTAATCTACTCTCAAATCTGAATCCTTATTGAATGTAGAGTATTGTTTCTTCAAACCAGTTCTTATTTCAGCAATATTTCCAACTCACTTACATTTATAGCTTTATACCTTTACCTACTTTATAAAAAGAAATAACTAACTCTAAATATTGTGCCTGAATTATTTTGTCAGGTGTTATAAATTAACAATAATACCGAAACCTCAAAGGTTAGTATTTAGTTCCTTTTGTTTACTAGACCTAGATAATGAGAATTCAATATGAAATACAAAACTGTGGGTTTCAGTGGATTATGCATTTTACAAGGGCAAGGTTTGCTAATGCTCAACTGAGAGACTTTATTTAACCACAAACAAACCTTTCTGTTTCAGGTCTGAAATCCCTTGTAGTTATCCTGATTCATTGCTTAAAGAAACTCCTTGGTGCCATTATCTTAACTTTGTTTTTCCTGAGCATATTTTCTCTAATTGCAATGGGACTCTTCATGGGTAATCTGAAGCATAAATGTTTGCGATGGCCCCAGGAAAATGAAAATGTAACCTTGCACAACAGAGCTGGAAATCCATATTATATCCGAGGTAAGAAGCACATACCATCCATGGTAGATTCAAACCTTTATTGAATGTAAAGGAATCTTCATAGAAATGGTGAACACTGAATTTCAGAGCAAACTTTGTAAATCTGTGATGAGGCTCAAATGCTAATTTGGATCAGTTTCATTATTAGGAGAGGAAAGTGCCCAATCTTCAGAGAGGTAATTGCACAAATTTTATCCTTTCCAACAAGACTACGGCCAAAATCTCATTTTCATTAGAGGAATTTCATGTTAATTCCATCAGAGGAAGCTTAAAATCAGAGTCTCATAAAACTATCTTTTTTCAATAAAGTCATTCCTTAAGATATAAAAGTTAGTTTACTAATTAAAAATTTTCACTTGGAGTTAGAAATGTGCCAGGGGATTCCAATACAATCCCATCAAGATTGCATGTACCAATGCCATCTCACTAGTCAAAGTGATCAATTTCAATTCACAGTTGATCACACTGATAGGTCTAAGAGTCAAAGGGATCACACAAACAAGAATAGTGTCTGCGAATACTAACTGATAGAATCAAAAAAGGGAGAAAACAATCCAACATGGGAAGTGGGATACACAGCAGACTCATAGAATGGCAGATGTCCTAAACAGCACTCTGGCCTCAGAATCAGCCCTTAAGGCATTCAGATATGGCTGAAAAGCCCATGAGAGTATTTTAGGCGTGGAAAGCCAAGACACCTGGCAAAAACAAAAAAAAAAAAAAAAACAAAAAAAAAAAAACCAAAACCTAAATGAAAGGTCTCTGCGAGTGAGATCCCAGTAGAAAGAACGGGCCATCAAAGAAGGAGGTACCTTTCTCTGAAGGGAGGAGAGAACTTCCACTTTGACTATGACCTTGTCTAAATAAGATCGAAGTCAGCGAACTCAAGAGGCTTCCATAGCCTTGGCAACTCATGACTAGAGCCTAGGGAGATTTCTGATACCATAAACAAGAGTGTCAATTTGTTAAGTCAACAACAGGAGTCACTGTGTACTTACTCCTTATGTGGGATCTCTGTCCTTAATGTGTTGTCCAATGTGAATTAATGCTATAACTAGTACTGAAACAGTATTTTATACTTTGTTTTGTGTGGGTGGAAACTGATGAAATCTTTACTTAATATATACTAAATTGATCTTCTGTATATAAAGAGAATTGAAAATGAATCTTGATGTGAATGGAGTAGGAGAGGGAGCGGGAGATGGGAGGGGTATGAGTGAGAGAGAAGTTATGGGGGGGAAACCATTGTAATCCATAAACTGTATTTTGGAAAATTACATTTACTAAATAAAAGTTTAAAAATTTTTTTTTCACTTGGGTCAGCTGTATCCCATATTAGAGTGGTTAAATTTCTACCCTGGCCCCACCGCCCACTCAAGTGCATTCTCTGAGGAAGTAAGTGATGACTCTAGAGACTGGGGCTCTGCCACACACACACATGAGAGACCTGGATTTAGTTCCCGGCTCCCAGCTTTGGCCTCTGCCCAGCTGTGGCCATTGTGGGCATTTCTGGAGGAACTAGTACATGGGAGCTTTCTCTGTTCTCTCTCTCTCTCTATTACTTTCTGTCCCCCTGCATCTCAAATAAATAAAAGTAAATAAATTAATAATTAATATATTGATAAATATGTCATAGCCCACATGTGGTCTTCAGTTTTCAGTGTAGTCCTGGATTTTTCCTTCAGAAGCCTGCTTGTACCTGGCTAATTTTATTCATTCTCTCAAACCCTTCATTTAAATAAAGTGGTTCTGTCTCTGTGCCAAGTTTTAGCACTTTCAGTGCAGCTGCTAGGTCCTAGGAGGCCTCGTGCTATGCATCAGATGCTAGGTGAAAAAGGCCAGAATGTGAGCTCTTTGCTTTTTTAGCTGCAGACAGGGCTGTTCATCTTCTATGCAGATCCTGCCAGCCTTCAGGTATTCCACAAACTCAAGATTACACATACAGTATTGTTTCTTTCCTCTTTTCCAGAAACAGACAACTTTTATTACTTGGAAGGAGAAAGATATGCTCTCCTGTGTGGCAACAGAACAGACGCTGGGTAAGTGGTGTGAATGTTTTCTCCTATCAAGTTGATGTCACCAATCAATACTACTTACTGAATGAGTGTTGCTCTTACTCTTCATTTCCACTGGATTACATTATTTTGCTTTATGATGAAAGCCATGGCAAGAAGTTATCTTGGCCCATTCAGGCTGCTGCATCAAAATACCTTAGGTTTGTGGCTTATAAACAACAGAGATCTCTTTCTCTCAATCTGGGAGGCTGAGAATTCTCTATAAAGGTGCCAGAAAATTTGGTGTCTGGGAATGGCTTGCTTGCTCATGGATGGTTCTGTTTTCAGAATGGTGTGGGGTCTGTCCTGCACCTTCTCTGTAAGGGCAGCAATCAGCGGCAGAAAGTCTGCACTCACCTGAGCTAGCTGCCCACTCAAAGTTCCACCTCCAAATCCCATCACCTTGGAGGTCATGATTTCCACATAAGAATTTTGCACAGCTGGGACACAAGTTGTGGTCCAGTGTGTTAAGCCACCGCTGGCTGTGCCAGCAGCCCATGTGGGAGTGAAGGTTTGAGCCCCCACTGCCGTGCTTCTCACACAGCTCCCTGCTAATACAGCCTGGGAGGACAGTGGAAGATAACCCCAGGGCTTGGGCCCTGCCACCCGTGTGAAACACCTGGATGGAGTTTCTGGATCCTGGCTTTCATCTGGCCAGAGTTTGCTGTTGCTTCCATTTGGGGAGTGAACTAGCAGTTTCTGTTTGTCTGTCTGTCTGTCTTTCTTGCTCTGCCTTTCAAAAAAACAGTTTTTTTTAACATTTGTAAGGTGAACAAATTTCATGTATTTCATATATACAGATTTAGGAACATAGTGAAGCTTCCCATCCTGTCCTCCCTCCCGCCCATGCTCCCACCCTTCTCCCTCCTTCCTCTTCTATTCTCTCTCATAATTTTACATAACCTACTTTCAGTTTATTTCATGCTCGTAAGATTAACTCTATGCTTACTAAAGAGTTCAACAAATAGTGAGAAGCAAAAACACTGTCCCTCAACAGTAAAGACAAGGGCTATAAACAGCTATCAAATATACATATATATAAAACTGCCAAACTATTTTTGAAAGAGTTTTTTTTTTTTTTTAAACAGGCAGAGTTAGAGAGAAAGAGAGAGAAAGGGAGAGAGAAAGGTCTTCCTTTCCGTTGGTTCGCTCCCCAAATGGCTGCTACTGCCAGAGCTGTGCCGATCCAAAGCCAGGAGCCAGGTGCTTTCTCCTGCTCTCCCATGAGGGTGCAGGGCCCAAGGACTTGGGCCATCCTCCACTGCCTTCCCAGGCCACAGCAGAGAGCTGGAGTGGAAAAGGAGCAACCTGGACAGAATCCGGCGCCTTGACTGGGACTAGAACCCGGGGTGCCAGCGCTGCAGGCGGAGGATTAGCCTAGTGAGCTGTGGCGCGGCCTACAAAGTGTGTTTTGAGTGGACATACATATTCAGCACAATATGAAATAGTATGTTAATCCAATGTTACAGAATAAGCCACAGATAGAACTAAATGATGCATTGAAGGTCAAGAAGCTAAGAAACAACATGCGTAAGATTTAAACAGAAAACTGATCTGTTAGTGCACCCCAGAGCCAGGAAGCATTACCAGAGAGGATAGATCAATCTGTTTTTTGGAAAAATATTAAAAACCTGCTGTTATTTCACTTATTTTGTATATCTTTTATGGCTAGAGTTTATATTAATAAAAATGTCATTTTATTCAGCATTTATAAATACTTCTTCCTTGGTAGGACAGAACCTTCATGTCTTATTGTCGCATAATTTCAGATGGAGCAATAAAAAGCAGAATCAGGGTGCTTCTCAGTAGTGTGTGACAGACACGTAATTCCTGTGTTGTTTTGCTCAGCTGGGTTGACCCGACATTCACTGATACCCTCACCTTTTTCTGTGCTCTGGGGCTCAGAGCAACAAAAGCCTCATGGAGCAGTGAAGCATGAGTTATATAATTTAGTCAAATTATACATTTTATCACTTACTCAGCATGAAATTATTTTTGCATGGCTCATGGTAGGTCTCTAATCAATTCTCAAACACAAATTGTGAACCCATCTCGTTGTGACTGGCCCATTCCACTTTTGCCAACCCTTTTAATTTCATTCCTAACTCCACTATGACCTAAATGCATTTTGAAGTTCTCTGGTCATGAATAATTAAATCATATTGATACATTCGAGGCAAGAAGAGAAAGTCATGTCATGTTTTGCCTGTAGCAATCATACTTTACTGCAAGGCAAACTTCAAAAGTTTGTAGCTTAGTGCAGCAACAAAAATTCATTTGCTCTGATTACGTGGGTCAACAATTTAGCAAAGCCCAATCCATAAATGCTTTTTAAACCTCTTCTTGTTCCAGTAATAAATGCCTAAAACAAGTTGCATGACCAAACCCTGAATACTGTAAGAGGGCGTGGATCAATGAAATGTGATTTATTAAACCACTACTGTCACGTTTGACCACCATACTCAAGCCCCTCAGTAGATAAACATATTGGACTCTGAAAAAAAAAGTAAATATATATTAGTCTCCTCTTTCTACCAGAGAGCAAGCATGTACTGCTCATCAATTTTTTTTTTTTTTTTGACATTAGACAGTGAGAGAGAGAGACAGAGAGAAATGTCTTCCTTTGCCGTTGGTTCACCCTCCAATGGCCACCACGGCCAGCGTGCTGCGGCCAGCGCACCGTGATAGTTTCTCACCCTTAAATAATGTGATCTAAGCATTTGAGTTAAGACCCTTTGAAGATTAAACCCCCAAATCAGCCAGTTTTATGTTTATCTGTACTATTTTAAAACAATTATAATTCTCCTTTGACACTCAGCCATTTCCTCTATGACATCGTGGAGTAGAGCTCTAGTGAATAACAATATTTTTGTATTCTTGAAAATTGATAATGGAGTAGATTTAAATCTCCTCACAAAAAAGTGATAAGTACCTGAGAAAATGCGTATGTTAATTAGCCTGATCTATCCAATCCACAATGTGTGTGTGTGTGTATATATACATTATGAAGCATTATGTCCTATATGATTAATATACAGTTTTTATTTTTAATACCAAAATACATACAAAAACTAAAGTGGTGACAAAAATTATGTGTGAGGCCCCTTTTTAAATTTTAGTTCAACGAACACTGTTCACATTTATCAACTTGCAGTTGATCTCATTTGTAGTTCTTTGCCCAGGAATTTTCGGGAAGATGACAGATTGCTCTGTGTGGAAGAAGGAACCTTCTATTATTCATAGACAGATGGTTTATATTTATGATTTTCCATCATCTGAATGTCACCTAAAGTGAGCAGTTTCTGTTTTCTTTGGCTTCTCTAGTCAGTGTCCTGAAGGATATGTGTGTGTCAAAGCTGGCATAAATCCTGATCATGGCTTCACCAGTTTTGACAATTTTGGCTCAGCATTTTTGTCTTTATTTCGGTTGATGACTCAGGATTACCCAGAAGCACTTTATCACCAGGTAAGAATGTGGAGATTTCACACTGTACTTAGGAATGGCATCATGCCCTCACTTCTAAAATAACCCTCAAATATTATACACTTCACTAAATTTTTATGTGTAAAATAATTTTTAAGCAAAATAGAAGAGAATCAGAATTAGTGAATATATATGAAAATTATATAAGGTATGCTTATTATATAAGGTATGTGACTTCTTATTTACTCTTTGAATTAATTCTATAAAGGAATACTCCCCTCCCCCTGCCTTCCCCACTAACCAACTTATGATGGGTCAACTTAGCAGGGTTTCGGCTTTACTGTAGTACAAAAGTGATGCTGTTCACTAAACATCACAGTTTATTGAATTTGGATCCCTTCCTGGGATAGCAGTATGCAATGTGGTGCTCTCTTGTGATGCTAGGCAGTGGCCATGAGTCATAGACCACCACTAGCAAGGCAGTCACAAGTTTAACCACCAATACTTGCAGTGCACTGTGTTGCTCAGCTATGATGGTCAACAGATCAGGTGAAAGCATGTATTTTACATAAAACCTTTCAGCTACAAGTGCATTTATTGAGACATAAGTACATTGTAAGTTGAGAAGCATATGTGTACCTCTCTTGTATATGAAGATACTAAGACTCAGAAAAGTTGTGTACCTTCCTCAAATTTATAATAGGTATGCCTGCCAGAGCTCAATGTTCTGTTGCAAAATTTGTGATAATTACATATATAATATTAAATGAGTAAAGAGCATTTTTATGTAGCAATGCTTTAGTCAAGACATTTTGAACCCTTGAAATTACCTTGTGTTAAACAGTTCCTGAGTGCAGTACATGCAGTGTCCTATTTTTTTATTCTTCTGTTTCTTCTTTTCCCATTTTAATATTCAACCATGCTTCAGTTATGGTAATATAAAGCTTGTTTTTATGAGATTTGAAATGAAATGAAAATTCTGGGAGTTTGTGTTCCTAACTAATTATGTTATGCAACATATTTTCTCTGAAAGATAAAATACCCATTGAAATAGGATTCAGATTTTCTTTGAAGTTCCCTTTAGAGTAGAATATACAATTTTATTGTCAAAGCAGCATACTTGATATGAAAAGACAATAATAAATACAAATGTCTTTGGATTAAAAAGCTATCTTTTAGTTGAATGAGAATATTCCTTTTATAAAACACACACACACACACACACACACACTCACAGCTTATTTTGATTGACTAGATACATTGTAGAAAACGTGTCTACAGGTCACTGATAATGATAGGATAACACAAAACATTTGAACCACAGACAGGTTCATAACATATTACTAAATGAAAATCAAGGAAACCATAAATACATGTAGCACAATTGTAATTTTGATAAGAACATGGAAATATTATGTAAAATTTTTATTTATGCAAACTATGTGTTTCTAATTTTGTTATGTTTGTAATTATATTGCTATTTTCCAATCATTTTTACAAGTATCAATACTTCTCCCACAACTCTGGGAGTTTCTTATTCCTAAAATATTCTTCTCATGTTATCCTCCTAAAAATCCCTCTGTGGTTTTCAGATTCCTATGGCATGAAGTTCATGGATGAAAATAAATGGTTATTTATGCTTCTACAGATTTGTTACCTAAAAATATCCAAATATATACTGTTTCATTTGAAAATAAAGACTTGTTGTTTCCTAAGTGAGCATCTCTCATGATGTCTTGTTTTTATGTATGTTGTACCATTTACCTAAATTCAACTTTTCTCATAACTATGTTCATTGTCATGCCTCAAATTATTACATCAAAGCTATGACTTCTTATTTGAGCTTTTTGAAACTTTCTTTTCTGAATAAGGCACATTCTATATTGGAATACAAGAATACAGTGTAATTTCTTTCTCTGTATTTACTCCACTAGGTGACAGGATGGCGGACAAAGATTTTGTCTTATTAACTTTTTGTTGTCAACACTTAATACATACAAGCATTTTTCAAAAAGCTCGTGGGAAATGGAATTGAAAAGTGAGCTTGTTTTGTTGCAGAAACATTTAAAAATTCATGGAGATGGCAAGCACCGTGGCTCACTAGGCTAATCCTCCACCTGAGGTGCCAGTACTCTGGGTTCTAGTCCTGGTTGGGCGCCGGTTCTGTCCCGGTTGCTCCTCTTCCAGTCCAGCTCTCTGCTGTAGCCCTGGAAGGCAGTGGAGGATGGCCCAAGGCTTGGGCCCTGCACCTGCATGGAAGACCAGGAGGAAGCACCTGGCTTCTGGCTTCGGATTGGTACAGAGCACCAGCCGTAGCAGCCATTTTGGGGGTGAACCAAGGGAAGGAAGACGTTTCTCTCTGTCTCTCTCTCTCACTAACTCTGCCTGTCAAAAAAAAATTCATGCAGATGAGTGGTATTCAAAAAGTTCATGAAGAACATATATAGGCCGGCACTGTGGCTCACTAGGCTAATCCTCCACCTGCGGCGATGGCACCCTGGGTTCTAGTCCTGGTTGAGGCGCCAGATTCTGTCCCGGTTGCCCCTCTTCCAGGCCAGCTCTCTGCTGTGGCCCAGGAGTGCAGTGGAGGATGGCCCAAGTGCTTGGGCCCTGCACCCTCATGGGAGACCAGGAGAAGCACCTGGCTCCTGGCTTCAGATCAGCATGGTGCGCCAACCACAGCATGCCGGCCGTGGCAGGCATTGGGAGGTGAACCAACGGAAAAAGGAAGACCTTTCTATCTGTCTCTCTCTCTCTCACTGTCCATTCTGCCTGTCAAAAAAAAAAGAATACACATTATAAAAAAATGCATGGATATGTTTTAAAATTTTGCTGTAAAATAAACATCTATAATTCCATTTTTATGACAATTTAGAGTACCATCAGAGAAATACTTGTGAAATTTTTTCTTAAAATATTTTAACATATATAAAATTGTATCTTAATGAAATTTTAATAAAAATATAAATAGTTATTTATGAACTATATAATTTATATCCCAATAAAGGTATTGCTTTTTCTGTGTATTTCCAAAAGTATGTTACCCAATTTTCTGGATAGCATTGCTTTAAAGACAATCTTTTCCTTCTCATAGTGAAACAGCAGACCATTCGATATGTGATAAGTGTTGGAGTTCTTTCAGGGTGTTCATCAAAATTATGCATTAAGTTCTTAGTAACTAGTATAGATAGCATTCGCTTTGACTTGGTCTAGATTTGTATTCTTAACATTGCCATAAACTGAACTAATAATGGAACTGATGGAAATTCATCAGTCATTCCCAAAGACTATAGCTCATGCTTTAGAGAGCACTTTTTTCTGTTCATTCAACAAAGATTTGATCCAAATACCCTTAAAATTCATATACAGAAATGAACAACAGTGTAAATCCTCACAGAACAGTTATATTTAACAGTGTAATTAACATTTGTTGTGTAGCTGCCATGTGCATTGTTTCATTTGAAAGGAGAGCTATAATTATATTTATAAAACTTAATAAAACTGGAATTTTACACTTTTATGTGCCAGTAAGAAGGTATACATTTTAACACTCCTAGCATCATAGAAATATGTTTTAGTTCACTAGCATCATTTATAGAAAGAATGAAAGATTTTAATTCAGATGTAACTCCCATACTATGAGATCTTAGGAGTAATTTCTCCTCTCTGATTTCGCTTTCTCTTCTGTATCTTGAAAACAACATTAAATATCACATAGATATATTGTACATAATGAGGAAATAAGCATTATTTATTAATGTACATAGTCTTCATGGTACTCTATAATACTTATTTCTGACTGTTGATTGCATTATTGTAAATAACAACCTGTTCAGTGATAAAAATACATAACTAAATTCTAAATAGCTGTATTATTGGATAATAGGTTCATTAAAAATACTTTTAAAGAGAAATGGTCTCTAGGTCAGTAAAATTGTTTCTGATGGAATTTTGGGTCTTCTATTGCATAAGCATTTTACTTCTCTTTATCTGTACAATATTTTCTATAGATAATACTTTTATACAGTTTTGAGTAGATGTTTAAAAGTTAAGACTGTTTCCATTTATTTTGTTGAATTTTGTTTGTATAGTCTTAACCAATGACTATAAATTAGTAGACAATATTTTGCCTTTCTAATGTTCCACTTATAATTTTTCTAAATTTTTAAAATTTCTTATCTAAGGTAATTATTATTAAATAAAACTAGTTATACACAGTTTGAAAAATCTGAATTGTTGTGTTTTTCCATTCATAAATATTGCCTACTGTAATGGTTTCAAACATCATGTACCTTTTCCATGTGCTTTGTCTAAAGGTTTTTTCACCAAAACAGGTAGGCTGATAGGAATAGAAATATCCCTGCTCCCTACCTCTGTGTAAATCTGATTTTGCACCACATTATGACTTTTCATAGAAGCAATATTCAGAAGAAAATTTCTAAACATTTTCTGATTAAATTGCATACATTTAAAATTCTATTACAAAGAAAATAAATTTCTTTGTATCATGAAATTTTTATCGAGATAACTTTTCCTTTCAATGTGTTTTCTCTATTAATACATGGAAGTCAGATTCTCACCCCAAATGAATTAAATGACTGAATCTTTGCTTTAGTTTTATAGTATATGTTCTATCCCTTCCACATATGTCTAAAGTTAAAGATTAAAGTCTAAATATTTTCATAACCGATTTTTATTCTTCATTTTTAAAATGGAATACAAGAGGATAAATAACATTTTCATCTTTTATTCTGGTTTCGTCCTCCTCTTAGATTCTTTATGCCTCTGGGAAAATCTACATGATCTTTTTTGTTGTGGTGAGTTTTTGGTTTGCCTTTTATATGGCAAGTTTGTTCTTAGGCATATTTGCTGTGGCCTATGAAGAAGAAAAGCAAGCAGCTGCTGAAAGATCCATGAAGATTGGGCCAACATTTCAACAGACTTTAAAAGAACTTCAAGAAAGAGATGAAGTAGGAGAGGTATGTGTGTATATTGTTAGGTTCTTAAAATCACAGTGCTAAAGATATCTTTTCAAGGTCTTGGAGTATGTTGCTTTTCTGATAGATGCTAATTTTTGTGTGTATAGCATGATCAGATTAAAAAGGCCATTTTCAATCAGAGGGGCTCACTTTTGCTATATAACATACCTTCCTCAGAGCACAAAGTTAAGAGTGGAAGACAACCTGAAAAAATGCCTCTAATACAATTTCTTGTTCCAAAATAATGTGTTACTACTGCTGGTAATGGTGAATATACTTGAAGTATATGTTTTCAGAACTTCTTTTGATACAGGCATAGTTTATTGATTTGAACCTGTTTCAAATGACACATCAGAATTAATTTTGGACATTGTGTGCTACTCAAAAGTGACAATGACTTCCCTAATTTAGAAATTATTAAGGACTAAAGTAATGGATTACAATACTTTCCTAAAGTTGTGAAAAGAGAAAAACTCATGTTATGTTATTGGGTTTCTGCTTTGTTTAAGATGAAATGTGCTGTGCATCATTGTGTAGGAAATTATTTTATCAATAGAATAATTAAATCCATGACTAGTAAAACCTACTAATAATTTAAATTAATTTTAATTCCCTTATTGTCGGGTGTGAGTATTTTTTCATAATATTGGCCTCATGGCAAAAAAATTCAGTCTATGAATTTGAAGGTGTTGATACAAACAGCAGTAAGTAAGTTGTGGAAAATCATCTTTAAATACCCAAATTGTGCCATAGATGTGCTAACAGGAAGAGCAGGACCAAGAAAACTAAACAGAGCAGCTTTCTTATATCCTACAAAGCTATCTTTTTTTAATATTTAACTATTTATTTGAAAGTCAGAGTTACACAGAGAGAGAAGGAGAGGTAGTCAGAGAGAGAGAGAGAGATTCCATCCACTGGTTCACTCCCAATTGGCCATAGCTGCACAGATCCAAAGCCAAGAGCCTCCTCCAGATCTTCCCATGTGGCTACAGGGGCCCAAGAACCTGGGCCACTTTCCACTGCTTTCCCAGGCCATAGCAGAGAACTGGATCAGAAGTGGAGCAGCCAGAACTTGAACTGGCACCCATATGGGAAGCTGGCACTGCAGACAGTGGTTTTACCCACTGTGCCACAGCACCAGCCCCTACAAAGCTATCTTATACCATTTCCTTGAACCATTTTTCTGGTAGATGGGAAATGGATCTAGATTGAAGAGGAAAAAAAGGAACAAGGTATATGTTCCAATGGTTAAGATGATGATAAAATTGCTCATGTCCTACATTGGAGTGCCTGGGTTAGACTCTTGGCTATGGCCCCTTATTGCATCTTCTTGCTAGTACACACCCTAGAAAATAGCAGTAAGGACACAAGTAGTTGGGTTCCTGCCATCCACATGGGAAACCTGGACTGAGTTTCTAGAATTAGGACTTTTGCTACCCAGCCATTGTAGGCATTTGTAGTGTGAACCAGAGAATGAAATCTTTCTCTCCTTCTCAAGTAGATAGATAGAGGTGTCATATTCTCACATGAAGAGGATCAAAAGAGATGGGGGAAAAGCGAGGGGCCAAGATGAAATCTGGAACTAAGTGTAATATGTAGTAAGGCTGGCTACGAGGTTCACTGATAGTAAATGTCTTTCATGAGTCAGAAATGGGGAATCGTTAGCTGTCCTTTATATATAAGCCTTATATCAAGTTATCTTCAGTCAATAATCCTCAGAAAGTCCTTGGAGCCTGAATAACAATGTAGGATCCCACCAAATGCTTGATAGCTACTTGTATCCATAGCATGCGTGCCAGTATGAAGACAATACGAATGAAAAGAGGCTTTTGAATAGCCATTATATCACCCATGAGTAAGTCACAGGAAAGCAAATTACAAAAGCTTTCTGTCTCTAAAAATGACTCTGAGTTCCTTCAGATTGAATGATTAGGGTCAGAATGACATGTTGAATGTGTATTTTGTTCTAAAGTGGCATTTCAAAATCTGAAGGGCTTGAGGCTACTCACAAATGCATCCAAGTGTATGACAATACTTCTCTTATCATATGATGAAATACTCTATTAGTTCCTCTTATGAAAAACATGAATAGTCTCAAATTTCCCAATATTACCATTCATGTTTTTTTTTTCTGTTGATCACATAAAACCTTCCTAATTTAGTAAAAATATTTCAATTATAAAGAATTTATTTTTCTGGAACAATCCTGGAACATTTTGTCCTTCAGAATTTCCTGGGAGTTGAGACTAAGAATCATTTTCACAAGATTTATTTTCTTTCCCTTTTGTATTTATGTATAAAAAACCTTGGTGAGAGGAGAAGTTAGAGTGGAACATGCCAAGGAACCTTTGGGTGGCTTATCTAAGACCAGTCAAGGGGCCAGAGATGTGGCATAGCAGGTTAAGCTATTGCCTGCAGTGCTGGCATCTCATGTGGACGCTGGTTTGAGTCCTGGCTGCTTCACTTTTGATCCAGCTCCCTGCTAATGGTCTGGGAAAGCAGCAGAGAATGGTCTGAGTGCCTGGCCCCTGTACCCATGTGCGAGACCAGGAGAAGCTCCTGGCTTTAGCCTGGCACAGGCCCAGCTGTTGCAGCCATTTGGGGAGTGAACCAGCAGATGTAAGATCTGTCTCTTTCCCTCTGTCTCTCCCTCTCTCTCTATGTGTAACTATGCCTTTCAAATAAGTAAAAAGAAGCCCAGTCAATTCTACTTCTGATGTTGGAATGAGAGATTGCTTAGACACTGAATATTTGCATAACATAGGAAAGCTGTAGATAATATTAGCTAAAAGCTCAGTTTTGTAGTCAAATAAATATAGATTTCAGCCCACATTAGCCATTAATAGATGTATGGTATTTGGTAAGGTTTGTTATCCATTCTAAATCTCAGCTTCTTTCTCTGTAAGAAGTATATAATGATAATATCTCTTATAGGTTGTTCTGAGGCTCAAATGAAATAAATATATGAAAAACACTTAGTAATGCTTAACTAAAATGGTGAAGTACAACTAAAATCAAGAAATATTAATAAAATTATTATAGCATATCAGCATTGTATATGACATTAAGGAAATTTACCCAAATTATTATACTCAGTAATCCACATAAAACACTTGGCCTTTAGAGGAAAAAATTCTCTTTGAATAAATTCAAAGAATGTAAATCAAAGAATGTAAAGCTAAATTATTTCTTACAATATGTTAATTATATATGACATTTATTACCTAATATCTTCTAGACTCAGTGCTAACATATTTACATTCATTCATTGTCAGAACCTTTTGAGGTAGAGAAACTATTTCAATATCTTACATGATAAAAAGTGAGAATTGGTCCCCGAAGGTAACAAATGTAGATTTAGTCAAAATATTAAACCAGATATTAGTTGTTTATAGTTGTACTATATCAAGTTCAGTGTACTTGTAATAAAGGTTAGAAACACAGTAGGAGACTATCTGGAACACATCTTGGGGCAGGTGTCCTGTCACAGTGGGTTAAGCTACTACTTAGAATGCATGCATTGCTTATTTGTGTGTTTGGTCCCAGTACTTCACTGCTCTGGGCTTCTTCCAGTCCAGTTCCCTGCTAGTGCACCTGGGAGGTACAAGATGATGGCACTAGTACTTGGGTTCCTGCCACCCATTTGGGTGATCTAGATGGAGTTCCTGGCTCCTAGCTCAGCCTGGTATAGCTCTGGGTATTGCAAGCACTTGAGAAGTTAATCAGCAGATGGAAGATTGATCTCTCGCTCACTCTTTCTTTCCCCCTCCTCTCTCCTTTCCTCTTGCTCCCTCTGTTTCTCCTCCCCCCCCCACCATCTCTGTCACATCTGACTTTCAATTAAATAAATCAATTAATATTTAAGGAAAAAAAGAACACAGCAAGGCATAGGTGTCTCAATGGAGAAAATTCTGTCAACATAAAATTCTTAAGTACTTGAATATAAGTACTGACAATTAAACTGCTATTAGCAACTGCTTAGCAGACATATGATAAATGTTCTCATGAATTTTCAAGTTGAAACCTCATTGAGGAACTGCAGCTGCTAAATTTGATTGCTACTTTCTGACATCTGACTTCTTAACACAGGAAGAAGGCACAACTACCACCACCTTGCTTTCTTGTTCAGGAGGCTCAGTGCTGAAACAATGTGATCCATCAGTTACACAGGTTGCAGGTGAAACTTTCCTGCGATTTGTCAGTTACTGGCAAAACCTAAGGAAGTAAAATATATAAAATCGTAGAAATACAAATAGTTACATGTCTCATCGGAAATAGCATCCTTATTTATCTAATTAATTAACAATGACAACTTTATTAAACACTGGAAATAATTCTCAATAAGTACAAATAAATTGTCCATCTTCATGAAATTAATGGTGTAGTAGACAGACTAAAAATTATTATAAACACAAGAGTGTATCTCGGAGCCAGTGCTGTGGCACAGAGCGGTAAAGGGCCTGACCTTATGGGCCATATGGCCCATATGGGCACCAGTTCTAGTCCTGGCTGCTCCTCTTCCGATCCAGCTCTCTGCTATGGCCTGGGAGAGCAGTAGAAGATGGCCAAAGTCCGCCCACCTGTGTGGGAGACCCAAAGGAGGCTCCTGGCTCCTGGCTTCGGATTGGCACAGCTCTGGCCCTTGCAGCCATCTGTGGAGTGAACCAGTGGATGGAAGACCTCTCTCTATGTCTCTACCTCTCTCTATAACTCTGTCATAGAAGTTTAATCAAGGTAGATAGGTTAATAGACTGATATGTGGTTCATTCACTTTATATTGTAAAATATATCTATAGTTCAAGGCAAATTAGTAGAAAGTAAAGCATTGACTATATCAATAATATTTTAGGGCCTCTCCTGCCCCCACCCAGTACCTATATCATTATCTTTATTGAATTGATTTTTGGTGTAATTCCAGCAAACATTATCACTACTTGTAATAATTTTACAACAAGATATTCCCTATATACTCATGATACAGTTGAGGATGTTATTTACTGTATCATAAGCATCATCTTTTTGAACATACACTGTAGCATCTTAATAATAAAATCTTTGGGACTGGCACCGTGGCACAGTAGATTAATCCTCTGCCTGTGACACTGGCATCCCAAATGGATGCCGGTTCTAGTTCCGGCTGCTCCTCTTCCAATCCAACTCTTTGCTGTGGCCTGGGAAAACAGTAGAAAATGGCCCAAGTGCTTGGGTCCCTGCACCCGCATGGGAGACCAGGAAGAAGCACCTGGCTCTTGGCTTCAGATCGGTGCAACTCCAGCCGTTGCAGCCATTTGGGGAGTGAACCAATGGATGGAAGACCTTTCTCTCTCTCTCTCTCTCTCACTGTCTGTAACTCTACCTGTCAAATAAATAAATAAAAATCTTTAAGAAAAAGTTATAAAGTTAACATATACTTACTAAAGGAAAAAGTATATGCTAGTGAAATATTCTGTTATTTTATTACTCAGTAGTATGTTTACCAACTGAACACAGTAATCCTAAACTGTGTATATTGAATCTTTTGTCAAATATGGATAATATACTACCATCTCCTGATCTCTACTGATTTTATGGTTGGCTCCACAGTATAATTTTATTGAATTGCAAGGATATACATTTGTTTTCCAAGTATGAGTACCATAATCCTAAATCAGTTTAATACTGCCAAAAGTGTAAAGCTTGGCCAATGATGGAAACCTAAAACACTTCTAAAGGCAAGAACCAGGATTTTTTATATGGCTATACAACTCACCATTATAGAGTTGAACCTACAAAGATAAGAAGGCAGTTAGACCCATCAAATTTTTTTTTTTTCAGATAACACAAATAGAAATGAAGAAAAGATCATCAACTTCCATAAACACGTCTGTGGATATATTGGAAGATACTACTCTCAGACAAAAAGAAGGTAAGGAAAAATACTTAAACACTCACTGAGGAGCGTTCTATTCGTGGAAGATACATTTTTAAAGAAATCCTGCAATTTCTTCAGGACCTTGGATGGTTAGTGATAGCTTTGGGATCTGCAAGGAGAGAAGACCTACACTTCCAGGAATGGAGAGTCCCTTCCCACACTTCCAGGGATGAAAAGTCCTTGTCAAGGTCCCCACTGGTGCCTAAAGGTCAATCAATGAGGATCAGACCTACCTCAACCTTTAACCTCCACGCCCAATCTCTGTTTGATCCATGACTTCCTCGGCCCCCACTCTGTTGGGACTGGTGAACCTTGCCTGGGACCGGAATCCCAATAAAAGCTTGTGAATTAATTGATTCATCTCCCTGGGAAGATTTGTTACGCGCCGGACACCTTCCAGTTAGAATGAGAATTTAAGGAAAAACATGAGAAGATTAGTATGAATAATAAAGAAAAATTCAGAAGCATAGTGTTTTAAACATTTCAGAAGATCACTGAAAAGTGACAAAGAATTTCCTGTGTTCTCTTTGCTTAACATTGAAAAGCATATTGGAGTATTAACATGTAACTAAAAATACAGATAGGAGCATCGAACATGATTATTTCAGTAGAGCTATCATTACTTTGTTTTTTGTAATATATTACCAGTAATTCTTTTCATGGTCAATACTAAAAGGCATTATTTTATACAGCATATAATTCTAGCAACTATAAATCATTATGTTCTCAACTATTTTCTATATTTGTCTTCTTGAGATATTTCTGTGTTTTTTTTCTTCTAATATATAGTTTGACTGATTTTTATTTGTCTAACTCAGCAAGCAAAATGAAATATGGGAAATTTATACCACTCTGCTTTTTATTAGTATTGAATACTTCCTTTTCCTAATTCCAAATGAGAAGTCTAATTTCAAATCTCTCTTTGCATGTAATAGGCAATTTTTTCTCTTAAAGTCAAAATAAATAGTTTTCTAAAATTTGATTTTTTTTATTTTTTCACTACAGAAATTAAAAAATCCAAGAAGCTATGCTCATTGTGTTGGTATAGGTTTGCTAAAACTTTCTTGATATGGAATTGTTCTCCCTGTTGGTTAAAATTGAAAGAGATTTTCCAGAGGATTATTACGGACCCATTTACTGATCTTTTCTTTACCATGTGCATAATTTTAAACATATATTTTTTGGCTCTGGAACATTATCCAATGAGTGATGAAACCAACCATCTTCTTATCATTGGAAACCTGGTAAGACTCTCATTGCGCATTGTTTTTGTTTGTAGTTTCACCTTTGCTTTATCCATTACTGTCTTCACTGTTTTATTTTCCAACTGCAATGCATTGCACTACGCATTATTATCAGATCACTTGCCCCAGTCTATGCTTATCATTGAATGTTTTCACAGCTGGACTTAAAAATCCTGTCTTATAAAAATAAGATTCAGTGAAAATTTGTCATTGTCTCTCACTTCTCAAATATGCACTCTATTGTTACCATTACCTCACATATCAGAGTAGGGGACAGAGGTAAACTGAAAAAGCACAATTTTCAATGATACCTTAATTCGGAATCCTGATTACAATAGAGCCTCCCCTGGATGTCCTAATGGCCTTTTGCTTTGGTTTTGGTTTATTTATTTATTTATTTGGGTCTTCTCATTTTGGTGAGATTATTTGATGTACCTCTTTTATTCTTATTTTATTTCTTTTTAAAACTTTTATGCTTATAAAAGTTGTACAAATTTCATTTATTTTATAAATAGATGTAGGAGCATAATGATATTTCCCATCCCACCCTCCCTCCTGTCCCACTCCCACCCTTCCTCCTCCTTCCTTTTTTTTTTTTTTAATTTTTGCAATGACATACTTTTGCTATACAAAAATGGAGGCAGTTATTTTTGATTCCTCGGTTCTTTGTCTCACATGGAAGAAGAATTTGCAAGTGGACAGCAAAGAGATTTAAAAGTATTTATTAGAATCAAGGACCTCCAACTAGGCATGGAGGGAGGCTTCCAAGAGAAGAAAAAAACCCGAAAGGACTGGTGGCAGTGGGCTTTTTAAGTACAATTTTGAAGGAAAAAAAAAAAAAACCTTGACAATCAGATTGGCATTCAGTTACCAGGCAGGGGTAAAAACCCATCAAAAGACCTGATTCACAATTCTCCATCCTGTCTGGCCTGCTAAGGGTGGGATAGGTAACTTGTTTTCACAATAAGCTATGCACTCAGGAAGAGCTCCCTTGCTGTTCTCATGGTAAATTTGGAGATTCCAAAGGAAAGAGGGTGGCCTGTTTGTTCTTGCTAAAGATAATGTTTTGGGGAAGGAAGCACATATTTTACACCCCAAATTCCATTGGGATCCCCTGACTACCTATTAACCCATCTGACTTCTCACATTTTCCTTTATTTTATAATCACAAGCTTAACCCTCCACTAAATAAGGAATTCAACAGATTTTATATAGAAAAGGACATTTTTCTCAAAAGCATAGACAGACTATAGTTTTGAGATTTTGAGAATCATTTCTCCTTTTTCACAATTAGTGAAATGCAAAATATTTTACATATATTCTACATCTCACATATAGTGAATAAGGCAAAATAGAATTCTCCCCATGTAGGATCTCTTTCCTTAATTTGTTGTTCTATGTGAATTAATGCTATAACTAGTACTCAAACAGTACTTTATACTTTGTGTTTCTGTGTGGGTGCAAACTGTTGAAATCGTTACTTAGTATATTCTAAATTAATCTCCTGTTTATAAAGATAATTGAAAATGAATCTTGATGTGAATGGATGGGAGAGGGAGTGGGAGATGGGATGGTTGCAGGTGGGAGGGAGGTTATGGGGGAACAAGCCACCATAATCCAAAAGTTGTACTTTGCAAATTTATATGTATTAAATAAAAGTTTAAAAAAATCATATTCAAACAAATATGTTTTAGTAGTTTTCTTTGCTTGTATTATTTTTGTTTAATTTTGTTTTGTTTAATTAATTAATTGTATTAATGCAGCCAACTTGTTACCAGTTTTGAATTACACATATACTTGATACCAAAATAGTATTTTAGCTATTTCTGCCAATACAATTTTTAAAGTCTAATTTCCACAGGTTTGCTCTGTTTTCTTTCTGGACCAAGTACATGGATAGTAAAAATTATGTGCATGTATATGTAAAATACAGAAAATAACACATATACTTTTATTTTACAAATTGAAAAATGAAATATCTCACATATATTCCACATCTCATGAGTAACTATTCAAAGTGGAAAGATATTTATCCTCAAATATTCTTTTGTTTTTATCAAAGATGGCACTTATTAAAATAATTGAAAATTCTGTGTGAAGTGTTTCATGTTAGATTGTTAAAACCTATGACCCCGTCATTGTAAGACAGACTCCAGATGTAACTAGATCTTACATCTTATAACAGGAGTTGTAAAGAGGGTGTATATGAAAAATGAACATTGTGTTAAGTTTCTGTGTATGTAGGATTGGATATAGATTTTGGAATCACTTTCTCCATGTGTTTTATTTTTATTTAGGTTTTCATTGGAATTTTTACAGCAGAAATGATTTTTAAAATAATTGCCATGCATCCATATGGGTATTTCCAAGTAGGTTGGAACATTTTTGATAGCATAATTGTGTTCCATGGATTAACTGAAGTTTATCTAGCAAATGTTGAAGGAATGGCTCTTTTTCAATCATTAAGGATGGTAAGTAGAATCCAAGACCTAATTTTTACTTTATCAAAATTTATCTCAGTTTTCAAACCTAAAAGGGAAATTATCCCATTTGGTCATTGAGAGTATTAAATGAATTCCTTGATATATAATGATCTAGGTGATCCCAAGAAGGAGCAAATAGTCTTCAATGCTGCTATTTGACCAGCATATTAAACTAGTTGGTATTAGCAGCACATTAGAGATGTAGTTCTGGGAAGCAGGGTCAATGAAACTGTTTTAAAAGGTAAGATTGGTGAAGACTTCTAAAAGTCTATTACTAAGAAAAAGGAATCCAGTTATTTCTAAATGTAAGGTTCTAAATATTTCTAAATGTAAGGAAGAAAATTACATTTATAAAAGGACTAGTTAAGCCGGCGCCACGGCTCACTAGGCTAATCCTCCGCCTAGCGGCGCCAGCACACCGGGTTCTAGTCCTGGTCGGGGCGCCGGATTCTGTCCCGGTTGCCCCTCTTCCAGGCCAGCCCTCTGCTGTGGCCAGGGAGTGCAGTGGAGGATGGCCCAGGTGCTTGGGCCCTGCACCCCATGGGAGACCAGGAAAAGCACCTGGCTCCTGGCTCCTGCCATCGGATAAGCGCGGTGCGCCGGCTGCAGCGCACCGGCCACGGCGGCCATTGGAGGGTGAACCAACGGCAAAGGAAGACCTTTCTCTCTGTCTCTCTCTCTCACTGTCCACTCTGCCTGTCAAAAAAATAAATAAATAAAAAAAAATAAAAGGACTAGTTAAGTCATCATAGTATTTTTATAATTTTTGTGTGAAATCTATGCATATAAAGGCTCTTCAGATAATTTTCCATTGCATACAATGAAAACCTACTCATGGAGTTTAAAAAAATTTATAGCAAAATAAACTAATCTTTTACTTTCTTTTTTTTTACACAAACTCTTGAAATACCTCACTTAGTATAGTTGGGTATATTAAGATTATAAAGCTGAAATCAGTATATGTCTACAATTTGAGATCATTGTGTAAATCAGAAAATTATAAAAAGAAATATGATTACTAGAATGAATAAGATATGCTAAAATAAAGAATCAAACTATATTAAAAATAATAATGGGCTGAATCTAAGATGATTAAATTTTACACAGGCATGTGTAAGTATCTTACTCTTGAATCCAGAATGCCAACCAGAGACTAGGAAAAATCAAATGGCATAGTACATATAAAAATAATGTATAGGCTTTAGATTTTCAACTGTTATATGGTGACCAAAAATGTGAAGGCAACATTGTTCTGTTGATAGCATTTAAAAATCTAATGAAAAGAAGGGGAATATTTGGACTGAACCTATTCTGTTTCATCTTTGATATGATACTTTTAAGGGAAAATATGTGATAGGACTTTTAGTGGAATTCAGCGGTGGATCCTGGAAGACTTTCATTATCATCTGTCAGTTACAAAGTGGAGAAATTTCCAATATATTGTGAAAGAAAAAGCCAAGAATGAATGGGGGGGTTGGCAGATCAAGAAAAACTATATCAATAGAGTTAGTTTACAAAACTACAGAATATGTAACACTCATTAAGAATCACACATAAAATGAATATTATGTAATAGTAATACTTTAATAACATTACTTTAAAGGCTATATTTGTACATTTGTGTAATGTTGATAAATATTTAAATGTACATTGTAGTCAATACTGACCAGATTTTTTTATTTTTGGTTGTTGTTTCTTGCTCTTGTTTTCTCTATTTTGTTCTATTAGTTGCGGATTTTCAAGTTGGGAAAATATTGGCCAACTTTTGAGAAGCTGATGCTGACTCTTAGTAATTCACTGGACGACCTGAAGGAAGTGATCCTGCTGCTGTTCACGTTCGTTTTCTTTTCTTCTGTGTTTGGCATGAAGTTGTTTGGTAGCAGTTACAGGACCTTTGTCTGCCGCATCGACGAAGACTGCCGACTCCCGCGCTGGCACATGTCCGACTTCTTCCACTCCTTCATGAATGTGTTCCGGATTCTCTGTGGAGAGTGGATAGAAACCCTATGGGACTGCATGGAAGTAGCAGGCCAACCTCAGTGTATTTTGTTTTACATGATGGTTATTTTAATCGGAAACTTACTGGTAAGTAGTCCATGCTTTATTTTTCTTTGGGAAATCTTGTATAATGCAGTCTGGTATTTTCATGATGAGAATTAATGAGAATCCAGTTATCCATAACTAAGTTTTCCAGTAAGTTGACTCCTTTCCATATGTGATTGTCAGTGGAAATATACTTGGTCCAATCTGAGATTTGCTAGAAATGTAAAAATGACACTGCATTTATAGTTGGACCTGAAAATAAATGTAAAAATTTCAGAAATAATTTTATCATTGAATATATTTTAAAATATTTATATTTAACTATATACATTTAGTAAAATTTGGCACATTAGTAAAATTAATTTTACCTATTTTTATATGATTTTAATGTGACTATTGGAAAATTTTAAATTGTGTATTTGACTTGTATAATATGTCTACCGGAAAGCGCTGTTTGCATTGAAATCACACAGAGATGGCTAGAAATGCAGACATTCAGACACCATCCCAGAGCTAAGGAAGCATAATCTTCATTGTAACAGCATTCTCAGGTAATTGTGTGCACATTAAATTTTAAGAAGCACTTAAATGTAACACTGGCTGTCAAAATAGCCTGCACACCAGAATTACCTGGGGATTTAGTTAAAGCATGCCTTGGATCCATTCCCAGAGATTCTAATTTTGTTGTTATGGCCTGGTCATCAGGATTTTTAAAAACCTCAGTTGATTAAATTGTACAGCCAAGATTGAAAAACACTGGTCTGTTTTTATGCATTTACCAAGACAGAAAGCTTTCACTTCTAAATTTCCTAATAATCAAAGTGGTGTTACATGAACTGAGTAAGTAGCTTTTACTGCTTCTGAGAAAAAGGTATGGTTTATAAAAGAAAATGGTTCTTACAGGAAGATTCGATATTTGCCTTTTACTCATATGTCATAAATATCAAGTACATTTTATAAGAGACTGAAAGAAAAAAAATAAAAGTTAGACTCAGTTTTGTTTGTGCCCTTCCTCAGTTCCTATTTCAACTTGGGAAAAATTCTTGTCATGTACTTTACCATATTGGCATTCTGTTAATTGTTGATATAATTGTCTATCTTGGTATTAGATCCCATGACAGAAGAGACCATTACTCTTCTTTTATCATAAAGCCTGGAACACTATCCAACATGTGAAACTGTTTCAGTACTTCCTGCCTTTTGTAGCTAGCAATACATGTTCAACTCCTAGTGACAAAGCACAGTCAAGAGTGAGCATATATGTTAGCCTACATAAGACAAAACAGAGAACAATCTTAATTGTAGTCGTAGAGTGGCACAGGTATTCCAATACGATCATTAGAGACAGGTTTCTATATATCTCAGTTCCATCTCTGTATTCCTCTCTACCTGGTATCTTCTGTGTTATCAAGATGACTATTTCACTTTATAGTCTTGCATCTTCAAATCATCTCATGTCTAATAGAAGAGAGAATTTCTTTCCTAGAAACCACAGCAAACTTTCCTGTTATCTCAGTGGTTCTGAATCACCTGCCCGTTTCTGAAATAATCTTTACTGCACAGAGTGTGGGATACATTTATTATTTTAAGCCACTCCTCAAAGCTCTCCTTTGGAGCTAGAGATGGCATCAGTCCAAACCCAAACGATGAATAACAATAGAATAAAGGTAGCTTCTCAAATGGACTACAAGTTTCTGTCTCAAATGAACTGCAGGTTTCTGTCTCCTAAAGGAAGATCTATGGATTTTGAGGAAATCAGCAACATCACACACACACACACACACACACAGAGTTCAAGAGCAATGAAGAATATTGAGACATGTTATATATTCTTAATGTACTATACTTAAAATATATGCTAATATTATATATTTTATATAAAATGTTGAAGCATTTCTCTTTCCTTACTTCTGAAGTCCATTCTATTTGTAAATTTTTTATTGCTACTGATCAGAAAGTTCAAGTGCAGGGAGAATTTCAGGATAAAATGGAATTACATGAAACTCCATTTCCAATTGATTGGCCATCATACTTCTTGGTCTACTAAATCTTTTCAACTTTATTCCATTAAGAGTCATCCAGCTGTGGCACACCATGATAATAATGTTTTTGTCTTATAATATAATAAGATCTCAACAGTGATTCTGATCTTAAAATGGAAACACTTAAAAATCTTATACAAAATCAGATACTTAAGTAACTTTTCATAAAATCCTGTCATGTTGAGTTGTAGGAAAGGAAGAGTTCAGATCCAAGCATAGTTTCACATTCCAGTTATAGTAATTAAATGATTTTGGGCATATAACACAGAACCTTTAAATTTGACTACATTTATAGGAAATGAACATAATATTACGTGCCTTATAGGATTGTCATAATTTAAATAAGATCATCTAGCACCTTATAAATCATACATATTTGTTTTAATTTATATTTTAGAAAAATTAAGGTCCACATTTATAGATTTTTGTTAATTATTTAATATTACCTAGAAGTTTTATTTTTTAAAGGATCGATTTTCTTCCATGAGTTTTACCTACAACTGACATGGTGGCCACTGTGTTTTGGTGTCTGGTTATAGTTATATAAACAAAATAATAATGGATAGAAAAATAAAAAGAAAAAATATATAAAACATAAAATTCAGTTACTTTTGAAAGTAAAAATTGATCATAAATTTGTATTCTATGTAGATTTATATTTTCTCAAATTCAGTATATTTATATTTAATTAGAACAGAATTAAAACAAAAAATAACTCTGTTCATGTTAAATACTTTAATACAAGTTTATTTCCTGATTCCTAATCAGAAAATCAATACTTAGATAAATCATGACCTTCCTTTCTGTTTCTTTTCGATCTATTTTGGAATGAAGGGTCAATTCTCATTCAATAAGTGGATCTCTTTGAGGTGGCTAAAAACCAATTTCAAGGGAAACATTTAAGTGTCTTGTTTTGGATGCATTTCTTCACTTTTCCTCTCTTAACAGAAAGCAATACATTCATGTTTTA
The DNA here is from genome assembly GCF_051225735.1 of Oryctolagus cuniculus. NCBI lineage: Eukaryota > Metazoa > Chordata > Mammalia > Lagomorpha > Leporidae > Oryctolagus > Oryctolagus cuniculus. The sequence goes on from NC_142869.1 coordinate 74,864,486, forward strand.
AATCTAGTTATATTGCTGTGGGCAGAGGAAAGTTACTCTTGATCCCTACCTTTTCCCTTCCCTTTATTAATACTCCATTTACAGCTCATAAATCATTCCTAGCTTGGGCCCTTTACACACTCTATTTTGACTTTGATTTCCTTAAGAGACTATACTGTTTTTAAAAATTCAAAGCATATATGAACAAATTGGTGGAGTTCTGCAGTGTTATGAAGTTATTTCCGTTCACCACAATTTTATGGCATTTTGAACTTTTAGAATGAACTTCCTTTTCAGCCATATAAAATATCCACTGTATATGCATATGCATGTTTAAATGTGAGTTTACAATATAATAAATCTTGTATTATATTCACTTAAAATATACTGGCATATTTCTCATTAAGAGAAAAACCTGGTTACTAATCACATGAAGCTTATAGTCATGAAACACTTACCTAATGCCCTTTCTTTAGTTTGTACTTTGTCTAATACTTGGCCAAAAGAGGAAAAAGAAACAACTATACATAAGAGACCTACCGTTCTAACAATGATACAAATGCTCACAGTGTGGCCTCTAAGAGAATGGTAGAGCCTGTGTTTGAGATTCGCACTTCTTCACATGGATCCAAAATTTTGAAAGAAATTTTTAAAAAATGAGTATTTAGATTTCTTCCCATGGGGCCGGCTCCCAGGAATGATTTTTCTATCACTCATGTTTTTTTTCTATTACCAAATTTATTAAAACAGAGAATCAGCTAATCTACTTGACACCTCTTCCCTTGCCTACATGCTTGGCTATTTCAATAACTACTAGATATAGCTTCAGCACCATGGAGAACTCTTTACCCCTAAGAAGCCTGATTGGGTTGCAAATCCTACTGTGCTACTGGAGTAAAGTGAAGTCAGCCACCTGGCATCCCACCTAATTTGCTCCCCTTGTGTGAGACAGGCTGGCACAGTGATAAAATAAGCTGTGGAATAAGACAAACTTGAATCTAATTGGTGTGACCTTTGATAAGCCTTGCTCTTCATTTATAGAATAGAAAAAAGATCATATTGCATAAGTCACTGGGGCTTAAGATGACTGCTGGCTATGCAAGCCTCCAGCATTCTCCTTACAAATTAGATTAGTTAGATCTCAATAGCATTGCAGATCATGTGCTCTGTTTTCAAATATCTGGTAAGCTTTTTAAAAAGGCATTTTAAAAATTTTAAGGGGAAAATGGCATTCATTTAGTCTCATTTTACTTCCTCTTAGATACTTTACCTGTTTCTGGCATTGGTGAGCTCATTTAGTTCATACAATGCTGCAAAAACTGAAGAGAACAATGAAACAAAAAATCTCCAACTTGCAATGGCAAGGATAAAGAAGGGAATAAACTATATGCTACTTAAAATATTATGCAAAAAACAAAGTGCTCCAAGGGAGACAATGAACCAAGTGAATGACATGTATGTTAAAGAGAATATGTCTGACCATACTCTTTCTGAACTGAGCAACACTCAAGATTTCCTCAAGGATAAGGAAAAAAGTATTGGCACTGAGAAAAACACCATGACTGAAAATGAGAATCTGTCACTTATGCCCAGTCCTAGTGTCTCAGAAACAGTGCCAATTGCCTCAGGAGAATCTGATATAGAAAATCTGGATAACAAGGAGATTCAGAGCAAGTCAGGTGATGGAGACAGCAAAGAGGTAAGATCTTTTAATAAATTTATTTGTTGTTGATTTATATTCTTGTTTAGAAATAAGTAAATCAGTGGTGAAGTTGGTCAGATGATCCATTAAACCTAACTCTACTACTTCCAGCTGCTGGCTTTAGGCCAATGATAAAATTAAGATGTCTGAGATTCTGTTTTCTCACCTGTAAATGAACATAAAAAGTGTGCTATATATTTTGTGGAGTAGATAGAAGGATTATGAAAAAATAGTTCAGTATTACATAGGAAAATACCAAGTAGATAGTAAACATTTAGGAAATATATAATACAAGTGTGAGGTCTCAGAAATTAATAAACTGTTAATTTGGGATTATGAAAAGCACATTGAAGGAACCAAAGTTAAAATCAGTGGGTATGAATGGAGAAATCGCTAAACATCTCTGGACTTGTTGATCTTTAAAATGATTTAAAGTTTATATTAGAAGAACGCCAAGAAGGAAGATGAGAAGGAAAGCTGAAGAAGTGGGGAGGGGGGAATATGTTCTTAAAATTGTATCTACAAAACACATTGAATCTATTAAAAAGCAATTAATAAAAATTAAAGTAAAATTTTTGTAATGCTATTTTAGGTTAAATTATTTTAAAATAATTTTCTAAAAACTTCAATTCACATTAATATATATGTATTTTTATATCAGTCATGGAATTGGCCTAAGTTCCTTTAAACATGATACCATTCTTTCTATACCAAATTCTTTTACTTCTGAAAATGTAATAAGCTTTCTTTACAGCAAGAAAACAGTATTTTAATCACATTTTTGATGGCACATTACCTTTCAGAAACTGAAGCAGTCCAGCTCATCTGAATGCAGTACAGTGGACATTGCTATCTCTGAGGAAGAAGATATGGTCTATGAACATGAAAAGCCAAAGCATCTGAAAAATGGTAAGAAAAATTTCTTTAATAATTTTGTTGAAATTAGACAAAATTTTTCTTAACCTAAATAATAATTTTAAATTTCTTTTAATGTTAGAGAGTTTATTAGTTTGGCTACAGAATACACACACACAGGCACCCAACTACATCCTCATAGTTAAAACAAATGTCAACAAACACTGAGAAAAGAGAGAAAGGGCCTGCTTGTAAATAGTCTTTTACTGTGATAAAAAACAGTTGGCTGTGGAATCAGATATGTTGACTTGAACCCCCAGTATACCACTAAATTTCCTCTCTGATTCAGTTTCCCACTCCAAGATATGAGGATAAAACATATAATATTGTCAAAAAATTAAATTAGTGTATTTGTACATATGTGTGCAAATTGTGTGTGTGTGTGTAATCTTGAAAGAGAATCTGACCAAAAAAGAATAACCACAAATAATACCATTAATATCATCAAACATCATTAAATTTTTTTTTTTGACAGGCAGAGTGGACAGTGAGAGAGAGAGACAGAGAGAAAGGTCTTCCTTTGCTGTTGGTTCACCCTCCAATGGCCGCTGCGGCCGGTGCGCTGCAGCCGGCGCAACGCGCTGATCCGATGGCAGGAGCCAGGAGCCAGGTGCTTTTCCTGGTCTCCCATGGGGTGCAGGGCCCAAGCACCTGGGCCATCCTACACTGCACTCCCTGGCCACAGCAGAGAGCAGGCCTGGAAGAGGGGCAACCAGGACAGAATCTGCGCCCCAACCGGGACTAGAACCCAGTGTGCCAGCTCCGCAAGGCGGAGGATTAGCCTAGTGAGCCGCGGCGCCGGCCCATTAAATTATTTATAGACATTTTGATCAATGTAGTTAATGCAGAAAAGAGCTGTTAATAGTGTTGTCTCAGTGTAATATTCTGGGTAACATTAATTCTAAAATGTGCTTTTCCATTCTATAAGTAATATTGGGTAAAATTGTATACATATTGTTCATATTTAATTTACAACAAGATTTAAAACAGAAAATCAATATTGTTAAGTTAGGTGTGTGTGTGTGTGTGTCTAGAAGGGAAATAAAGTATATTTAGACATAGTGAAATAGGATGAATATTTATAATATTCATATGAAAATATCCAATAATGTTCATAGGAAGACAATTTGTGACAGTGACACATTTATATATTTCATATGAATATTAAGAAATGTATATAATGCAGTCAGTTATCTGGTATTACATATAGATATGTAACACACACCTCTCTGATTTATAATTTAAGTTAGTTTCTTGGTAAGATGAAAAAATTACTACAGGTTTGGTCACTTGAAATCATGAAAAAGATATCAAAATGATAATTGCTGAGTACTCAAATTCCATTCTTCAAAATAAGAATCTTTGTTGCTTGAATTCCAGGAATTGCATCCTCTGAGACAGGGGAAGAAACATGTTTACATTTTTCAGACTAGAGTTGCAATATTTGACAGTAGGCAAAAGTCTAAACTGAAATGTTTTGACTTCTGACTCCAACCACTTCCATTTCCTTTAATATTATTAACCTGTTAGTCATGCTCTTCTCAAGCCTTGAGTTATCTTTTGCTGATCTTGACCAGAGGTAGAGTTCAGCGCATACACAAAGTATTTTACAATCCTGGTTACCTCCTCCAATAGTTTCAATCAGAAGTCTCATTTCCTTGCCACCCAAGAACTGAAATCAAAGAATCCAGTTGGTTTAATCAACATATTGTCTTTTAACATCTTATGAATGTTTTTAAGTGGGAATGTTTGATTTGCTGAAGTGAATCTTCTTGCTTAATTTTCAGGCATTGTACCAAAATATAACATACAGAAGATGTTGTGTTGGTGTTTATTTTTGTAGGGATGGAGGATAAGTTTCATTCTCAAAATATTCTTCAGAGGAGTTGATGTTCCAAGCCTTTGAATAATTTATTTCTTTCTGCAACTACCAAACTCATGTTTTCCTCCTTGGTGATTGCAATGATCACTGTAGCAGAAGTAAAAATCAATCAAATATTTGGAAATCAGAGACTACTTACGTCAGCATCTGTAAATAACTGAGGAAGCATATGCTGGCAAGTTTAAGACATTTACTTTTTAGTGAGTTTTCTAGATTTTTGCTCTTATCAGTTCTATTTTTGTCAGGTTGTAGACGGAGATCTTCACCTGGTCAAATCAGTAGACTATCTAGGAGAGGAAAAATCTGGCAGAACATAAGGAAAACTTGCTGCAAGATAGTTGAAAACAGTTGGTTCAAGTGTTTCATTGGACTTGTCACTTTATTCAGCACAAGTGCTCTGGTAAGTGAGCAGTCAGGGTGAGTGACCCTGTCCCCGGGATAAATATATGATAATTCTCTTAATTCAGAAAAGTCACCATGCTAGATTATTACTTTCCCCAGAAGACTTGGTAAACTGAAAAATTTTGTATTCTGGGATTTTCATTTTAGGAAGTATATGTCACTTGTTCTTGGAAAGTCTGTGCATCAGTGTTGAATTTAATAAATTTAATTCTGCCATTAAACACTAGCATCAAAATGTTAAGTAAATAATATGACTTCAAAATATATGCTCTACTGTGGTAAAATGGACCAAAAGTAGAAACCTGATTCTAGTTGCTTTTAATGAAGTTTTTTGTGAAAGAGTTTTATAGCTTGTACAACCAAAATTCTGCTGTGCTTTTCTAGTACTTTGGTACCCATTCAAAAAAAGAAAGAGAAGTATTATATGTATTTTAAGGATCTTTTAATTACAATTATACCTGTGAAATTATCCTACACATATTTGACTATATGTTAAAATTTTCTGAAATATTCATTGTTATATCAAAGATTTATGGGGAAAAAGGACCCACAAAATATGAGTGCTTAAATATGCTGTGGTACACAATGCCATCTCACTAGTCAAAGTGATCAGTTTCAATACATAATTGATCATAATGATAGGGTTAAGTGTCAAAGGGATCACATAAACAAGACTAGTGTCTGATAATGCTAGCTGATAGAATTAAAAAGAAGAGAACAATCCAACATGGGAAGTGAGATACACAGCAGAGTCATAGAATGGCAGATGTCCTAAACAGCACTCTGGCCTCAGAATCAGCCCTTAAGGCATTCGGATCCAGCTAAAACGCTCATGAGAGTATTTCAGGCATGGAAATCCAAAACACTGTCAAAAAAAAAAAAAAAAAAAAAAAAAAAAAAACAACAAAAAACTAAATGAAAGATCTCTGTGAGTGAGATGCCAGCAGAAAGAACGGGCCATCAAAGAAGGAGGTACCTTTCTCTGAAGGGAGTAGAGAACTTTCACTTTGACTATGGCCTTGTATAAATAAGATCGGAGTTGGTGAACCCAAGAGGCTTCCATAGCCTTGGCAGCTCATAACAAGAACCTTGGGTGATTACTGACATCATAAATAAGAGTGTCAATTGTTAAATCACTACTCCCCATGTAGAATCTCTGTCCTTAATGCGTTGTACTATGTGAATTAATGCTATAACTAGTACTCAAATAGTAGTTTATACTTTGTGTTTCTGTGTGGGTGCAAACTGTTGAAATCTTTACTTAGTAAATACTAAGTAGATCTTCTGTATATAAAGATAATTGAAAATGAATCTTGATGAAGAATGGGTTGAGAGAGAGAGTGGGAGATGGGATGGCTGTGGGTGGGAAGGAGGTTATGGTTGGAAAAAGCTGCTATAATCCAAAAGTTGTACTTTGGAAATTTATATTTATTAAATAAAGTTAAAAAACAAACAAACAAATAAATAAATATTTTTAAAAAATATACTGTGGTACAGTCATCCAATGGAATATTATGCAGCTATTTTAAATAATACAGAAGCTGCCTGTTTGCTGGTTATTTCATGCTCTAAGATATAGTGATAATTGAGGAAAGAAGGGCATAGGACAGAGTATATGTCATGCTGTATTTAATATAAGAAAGGATGCAAATATAATGTAGATTTTCATTTGTTTGCATTTAACTAAGGAAAAGCAGAGAAGCATACGCAAGAACTAGTTAAGTGTGAGGTATACAGAGCAAAGAAAATCATGATTGGGAGTCATGGTTCAGAACCAGGCTTTGCACTGGGTGAGTTTTATATTAAACCCCTTATTGATACATGACATTTAAGACAAAAACTGAAGACTCTACATATCCTGAGTTTGCACAAAATGAGTATGCTGATGTTAATAGTCACTTAGATTCAGAAACAGAACATTATTCCTCACAACTAATTCTCCACTCCATATGGGTAGTCATGTGGACTTCTATTAACATAGATTAGTGTTATCCACTTTTGTACTTAAAACATAGATTCAAACAATATGTATGCTTGTTTTCTTCTGGCTTCTATTTTGTTACAGCATCCCACTCCTCACAATGATTCAGATCAAATGTCTCTGAAAGTCCTTTTGTTCCTGGTGTATGAAATCCAAATTTACAGAAGACAATCTAGCTTTAATTTTAGTGGAAGATATACAATGTCCTATAGCCATATTCTAGGGCCAAAGAACAAGTATGAAGCCTTGTTTAGTCTTTATAAGAAGAAGTCCTAGGATAAATGAATGCCATAGGTATGAGATGAAAAAATGGTAATTATTGATACTATCATTAAATCCAAGCAAAATGAAAAAGCCCTAGAGACTACAGTCTGTGACTTTTTTCATCAACTGCTTATTATGGATACAGTTTCATTCTTTCAAGGAGTTTTTAGGAATTCTGTGAACACTAACCCTGAGGGATTTTTTTTACCCACAGGCTTTTGAAGATATATATATTGATCAGAGAAAAACTATTAAAATATTATTAGAATATGCTGACATGATCTTCACTTACATATTCATTCTGGAAATGCTTCTAAAGTGGATTGCCTATGGTTTTAAAGCTTATTTCTCTAACAACTGGTACAAACTGGACTTCATGGTTGTTATTGTATGTATTTCAAATAAATATTTAGAATGCTATTTGATTTACTTTTCTTCTTTACTCTTAAATGTTTTGTTCACATTTGTTTTCAATTTCCTTCTGATGTACAATTTTCAATGACTAATATTCCACCTCTCTTTATTTAAAATGTTAAATATTGATCTTATTATAAAGTTTTAAAAGTTCAGCATTTTATATTTCATTGTACTAGTTACCTATGAACTTCCATATGATAGGTTTGTTACATGATGTCTAAAAATATTAGCAAACTAAAATCTTTTTCTTTTGACTTCAATTTTAAATCATATATCCAAAAATGCAGTTATAACCAGTGCTGTGCAGATCCACGCTATCAAAATTTCTCATTTGGATCCTGACAGTAGATTTCAAACTGATATCCCTGCTTCTCACACTGCACACCTTCACTGGGTTCTCCACCAAATCAGCAGAGTGACTATGAAATAGCAGTCAGCTCATGTCACTTCACTTCAGCTGGTCTTGAGAGTCAAAGACCCACAAGTCTCCACATGATCCAATGTTGTCTCTTACTATTCTTTCCTCGGGTCCCGGTCTGTTTATTGAACCACCAGCATGGCTCTTCATGAAGCTCCACAAACTAAACAAGATTACTTCCATTTCAGGGCCTTTCACTTACTCTTCTTTCCACCTGGAACTTCTGTTGACATTTATGTCTTTGATGAAATGAAACCTTTGGAGGTGGATTTTTCCTCACTGCCTTGTTTTTATACTGCAACCACACAATACTTCTTTTTTCCTTTCTCTGCTTTATTCATCTCTACAGTCCTTATTCGTATTAAATAATTTATTCATTCATTTTGTTTTTGTCTATGTTTTCTGACAAATCAATAAGTTCCATTAGTGCAGAATTTTTACTTCGTTTTCTTCCTTCCTTTATCCTCGTGCCTAGAACAAGTCCTGGCATATATGTTCTAATATTTTGTCGTTGATTGAGCAAAGGCTCCCTATTCTAAAAAATAGGATAACACTTCCACAATGTATAATTGACTTGCAGTAGCTGATCTCTGTATTGTAAACTAATTCCTGGAAATTAACCTCTACTCCAACCAAACCACACTGCCTGCAGCTCACCTTCCTGTTTCCTAGTGATTATTCTCCTATGTCCATATCCATCCACATTAGGACTATGGTGCCCTTACTTGAAGATCTGCTGTAAAATGATCTCTTTAATATAGGATGTTGACTTGAATATACAGAAAATAAAGATAAAATAAAAATTAATCTTATCTATATCACTTTGCTTAATTTTAATTAGCATTAATCTTAAGTGATTTCTGTAGATACATATGTACTTTTAAAAAATCACATTACTATATCATTATACATATTTGTGCCTTGAACTTTTGATTTAACAATATTCATATCCTTCTTGATGGTTTCCTTTTGAAATCCTATTTTGTATTTTGTCTTAGCCATGTTTGTATGTAGATACACATGTGAATATATTTACAAATTTTAATTATGTTAATGTATTCTATAACAGTACCGCTTTTGAAAAAATCATAAAATTGGTTTTAATTGATTTTAATCTAATTTCAAACTTAAAAATATAGATACTAGTCCTTGATGATACAGAAAATAAAATATATACATTTGTGTTTATCTCAATACTACATATTCCTTACTACCAGAATAATTTTTTGTTTTATCTTCCTTTTTTTTTTTTTTTTTTTTTTTTTTGGACAGGCAGAGTGGCCAGTGAGAGAGAGAGACAGAGAGAAAGGTCTTCCTTTGCCGTTGGTTCACCCTCCAATGGCCGCCACAGCTAGCGCGCTGCAGCCGGCGCACCACGCTGATCCAATGACGGGAGCCAGGTACTTATCCTGGTCTCCCATGGGGTGCAGGGCCCAAGTACTTGGGCCATCCTCCACTGCACTCCCTGGTCATAGCAGAGAGCTGGCCTGGAAGAGGGGCAACCGGGACAGAATCCGGTGCCCCGACTGGGACTAGAACCCGGAGTGCCGGCTCCGCAAGGCGGAGGATTAGCCTAGTGAGCCGCAGCACTGGCTTGTTTTATCTTCTTAAAGTGATTTTGACATAAAACTATTCTCTGATAACTTTGTGTAAGTTATTGTCAAGATGTTTTTATATGCATTAAAGTATTACACATATTTATTGATAGGTTTTGTGTATTTTTTTGGATAAATGCAGTTAATTTTACATGTTATTTTAATTAAGATGGTCTTATTAACTCTTTTTTATATATGTATAGGTGTTTTGTCTTAGTTTAATAGGCAAAACTCGAGAAGAGCTAAAACCACTTTGTTCTATTAAATTTCTACGGGCACTCAGAGTTCTATCTCAATTTGAAAGAATGAAGGTAAGATAAAAGTTTTTAACATAATCTATATTTTTTGTTAATAAACTTTGTTGTCTTCTCATTTGTACCTTTAAGAATATCAATACAATAAAAGTCTTATATTCTACTGCTTAAATATAGAAAATTTGTAGATTAGTTGTGCTTACTGAGATTTTAGGTCCATATTGCTAAGATATAAAAACACATAAAATAAGAAAAAAGAAAATATTATTAGAGAAATTTTAATTGAAAAAAAATAATATCTTTATGGAGGAGGCATTTAACATGGTGGTTAAGATGTCTACACTCCATATCGGAGCCCTTGAGTTTGTTTCCTGGCTCTGGCTCCTGATTCCAGCTTCATGCAAATGCGGATCCTGGGAGGCAGCAGTGATGGCTCAGTGATTAGGTTCCTGCCACTGCTGTGGGAGACTTAGATTGCATTCCTGGCTCCACACTTTGACTTCAGCCCTGTCCCATCCATTTGGGTCACTTGAGCCATGAACCAGCAGGTGAAGCACATCTCTCTCTCTTGTTCTGTCTCTCAAATAAAAAAGTTCTGAATTTTTTAAAATAATATAATATTTTTAGATAATGTCACATAAAATGATACATATTTAACCCACATAGATATGTGTGATTTTTTTTCTCAATTTTAAAAAAATGTCAGAAAATGAAGCTATGATGTTAGCTAACTTTTTAAAATTCTAAGAACATGTATACACAAAGTAGTTATTTACTGAATTAAAGAAAAAGTTTTGATTTCAAAATAAATTTACATTTTTTAAAGTCATATAGTACAAACCATAAATTCTTACAAGTCCTGTGTTATGGAATGTTGACCACTGGGAAGAAAATTGTTAGACTGAACCATTTAGAATGGCTTCACTGATTCTGCAATTCTCAGCTTATCCTTCCTACAAGTAGACTCCTCAAGCCAGTTCTAGGTCCATTCTGTCTTTTTTTTATGAGTTTTCTAGATTATTGCATATGCACATATCAGTTGAATATTTCTGACTCAATATAAGAAATGAATAAAAATGTTAAATCAGTGAAATAATTATTTATTCTGGTACTTGTAATAATCCTCCCTGTTACCATTAACTTGTACATTGTGAGTGTATCTCGAGTTTTAATGTACATTTTTTATTGAAATGAATTTCTATTTAGATCATCACAATACTGCCATGTGGGCTATTTTATGTATGGCCCTTTTAATTTTTTCAGTAGAAAATTGCATTGATTGTTATTTTTAATTTGACTGGAAATGTCATACGTGTATTTTTTTATATGCCAGGTGGTTGTGAGAGCTTTGATAAAAACTACTTTACCAAGTTTGAATGTGTTTCTGGTCTGCCTTATGATCTGGCTGATTTTTAGTATCATGGGAGTGCACTTATTTGCTGGGAAATTCTATGAATGCATTGATCCAACAAGTGGAGAAAGGTTTTATGTATCTGAAGTCATGAATAAGACTCAGTGTGAAAGTCTTGTTTTTAATGACTCCATGCCATGGGAAAATGCAAAACTAAACTTTGATAATATTGGAAATGGTTTCCTTTCTCTGCTTCAAGTAGTAAGTATACTATTGACGTTTTATTAATTATATATTCATCTGTATTATAGGTTGAATACAAAGGACTAACTGCAGATGATTAAAAAATTTGGTTATAAAATATTTTAGCAATTATTAGTCAATAAGTGTTACAGGAAATACTATACTAGATTCCTCCAGAGACATAAAAGTGAAATATACTTCTGCCCGTTGGAGAAGGAAGTAGAGAGGAAGGTAGGATTGACAGAGAAAATAGCAGTTACTGACCAAACCTATTTGTGCAATCAATGACCAAGTAATAGAGTCATAATTCTTTGATCCACTCTGGGTCACTACCTTTTTTTCTGTTTATTGCCTTGAGGAAAGACTACTCAGTGAGCCAATATTTGCCAAATGTAAAGAGTTGGACTATTTCTCTCTTTTCTATCCCCCAGAAAAGCACATGTACACCAATTCCAAGTAGCTGTGACACTTGGCAGCATGAGTTCATTTACCATTTATTTATGTATTGCCCTATTGTATACCATCTTAAAATATTATTAAACATTAACTAAACTAAGCATTTAGAATAACTAAGAAGCAATCTGATAATGAATATGTCAAAGATCTTTTTTGCATTGTATATAAAGTAGGTTAAGATTTACTATCATGTTCCAGTATATTAATAACAAATTGAGTTTTACTTTTCATTTACCATAAAGCACAGATCTCCATAGGAATTAAATCCATCTCATTTTTTGCAGGCAACATTTAATGGATGGATCACTATTATGAATTCAGCGATTGATGCTGTTGCTGTAAGTACAATATAATCTCAAACTATTTTTACATTTCAAGCAAAGTCAGTTTTGCAACTTAAGCACAAGAAAAAAATAATACTCAATTTTAGGTTGGGTATTTAATGGACAATGAAATGTTCATAGGGCTGTATACAGTGACTGAAATACATAGGACCAAATAAATGATTAATAGAACTTGTATTAATGATTCAATGATTCAGTCGATGAACAATGTATAAGAGTAAAATTGACATCTTATGATTTGATTATTGCTTAAAATTCTTATCGATAATCCTGTGGAACAGTGATCTTACTACTTTTTACTAGTTCAACACTGTGTTTGTGGAGCATTAAGCATGGTATTATAAAGCAATTTGAAAGAACATTATCGTAAAAATTAAAAGAATAAAAAAGGAGGAAGGAGGGAGGGAGGAAAGATGGGACGGAGGACGTATTTTTTAAGTACTTATAATTATATCTGTGATAGACATGAAATCTATTCTATTTATATTAATAACAAATTAAAAACCCAGATAAACAAAACTAAAATCCTTTAATCAAAAACAAAGAAAACATTATCTCAAATAGCATTGTTGAAGTTTTCTTCTCAAATTTTTTATAACTCTGTGTTTTAAAAAGTCAGTATCAATACTTTGCTAATTTTTAAATTAACTTTTAGATAAATATGCAGCCTACTTTTGAATACAACCTCTACATGTATTTTTATTTCATCATCTTTATTATCTTTGGATTATTTCTCCCTCTGAGTATGCTGATCAGTGTGATTATTGCGAATTTCAACAAGCATAAAATAAAGATAAGTATAAATATTTTTTGTTCATCGATGTTTGAGAAACACATTCATAAAACACTCTGCTTCAAATAATTGGTTTTGGATTTAACATTAATATAAATTTTATTTTTTTTTACTTAGAAAAATAATTAGTGTTCTTGCTCACTGTTGAACATTGCTATAGTGTTCATCTTTCTATTACTTTCAATACTTAAAGTATTACAGACAATTTTCAGAGATAAAAATTGTATGTGTTTTTATATATGTGTGTTGTAGATAATGTGTTGAAAATAGGTAATTTTTCATGAATCTAGATAAATATATGAAGTTTAAAAAGTCTTTTACTGTCTGTTATATGCAAAGTCTTTGAATCTTAATCAGCATGAACATCTTCTAAGTTAGAATATCTCTTTCTGCTAGAAGTACAGAGAGTTGTAAAACCTCATTCAGAAAACAGCCTATGTTTAGTGTCATTTCTGCAGAGAGACCTTAAGGGTCTCCACAAATTCAAAGGCTTCCAAAGACATCTGTGCTCACAGTATGTCCTTCTAAGGCACCGACTACAAAATACAGGAAAGCCTTCCAAAAAAGCCAAAGAAAGAATAGCTTAATTTTGAAATTCCATCTTCAGTCATGCATCAAATATTAGTTCTGTGCAAAAGCTTGTATAGTGCTCTGAGTCTCCACTGTTGAGGTGAGGGCACACAATTCAGTGATAAAACATGGTTTTGATTAGATACTTCAGCTTCCTAGGAACCCAAAGGTGTAAAATCCAGAATTGGATTTTGAGCTTCACTTGCTGATTCCTGTTGATTTTTTATGACTTTTTTTTTCAAACTTTTATTTAATGAATATAAATTTCCAAAGTACAGCTTATGGATTATAATGGCTTCCCCCCCATAACGTCCCTCCCACCCGCAACCCTCCCCTTTCCCACTCCCTCTCCCCTTCCATTCACATCAAGATTCATTTTCGATTCTCTTTATATACAGAAGATCAGTTTAGCATACATTAAGTAAAGATTTCAACAGTTTGCTGCCACACAGAAACATAAAGTGAAAAATACTGTTTGAGTACTAGTTATAGCATTAAATCTCAATGTACAGCACACTAAGGACAAAGATCCTACATGAGGAGTAAGTGCACAGTGACTCCTGGACTCCTGTTGTTGACTTAACAAATTGACACTCTTGTTTATGGCATCAGTAATCACCCTAGGCTCTTGTCATGAGCTACCAAGGCTATGGAAGCCCCCTGAGTTCACTGACTCTGATCATATTTAGACAAGGCCATGGTCAAAGTGGAAGTTCTCTCCTCCCTTCAGAGAAAGGTACCTCCTTCTTTGATGACCCATTCTTTCCACTGGGATCTCACTCGCAGAGATCTTTCATTTAGTTCCCTCCCCCCCCCCCCAGAGTGTTTTGGCTTTCCATGCCTGAAATAGTCTCATGGGCTTTTCAGCCAGATCCGCATGCCTTAAGGGCTGATTCTGAGGCCAGAGTGCTGTTTAGGACATCTGCCATTCTATGGGTCTGCTGTGTATCTCACTTCCCATGTTGGATCATTCTCTCCCTTTTTTATTCTATCAGCTAGTATTTGTAGACAGTATTCTTGTTTATGTGATCCCTTTGGTTCTTAGTCCTATCATTATGATCAATTGTGAACAGAAATTGATCACTGGGACTAGTGAGATGGCATTGGTACATGCCACCTTGATGGGATTGAATTGGAATCCCCTGGTATGTTTCTAACTCTACCATTTGAAGTAAGTCAGCTTGAGCATGTCCCGAATTGCACATCTCTTCCCTCTCTTATTCTCACTCTTATATTTAACAGCGATCACTTTTCAGTTAAGTTTCAGTACTTAAGAAGAATTGTGTATTGATTACAGTATTCAACCAAAAGAATTAAGTAGAACAAACAAAAAAAATACTAAGAGGGATAACATATCAAGTTGCTTATCAACAGTCAGGGTGAGGGCTGATCAAGTCACCATTTCTCATAGTGTTCATTTCACTTTAACAGGTTTCCTTTTTGGTGCTCAGTTAGTTGTCACCTATCAAGGAGAACAAGTGGTATTTGTCCCTTTGGGACTGGCTTATTACACAGCATAATGATTTTTTTTTAAATTTTTTGACAGGCAGAGTGGCCAGTGAGAGAGACAGAGAGAAAGGTCTTCCTTTTGCCGTTGGTTCACCCTCCAATGGCCGCCACGGCCGGCGGGCAGCAGCCAGCGCACCACGCTGATCCGATGGCAGGAGCCAGGTACTTATCCTGGTCTCCCATGGGGTGCAGGGCCCAAGTACTTGGGCCATCCTCCACTGCACTCCCTGGCCACAGCAGAGAGCTGGCCTGGAAGAGGGGCAACTGGGACAGAATCCGGTGCCCCGACCGGGACTAGAACCCGGTGTGCCGGCGCTGCAAGGCGTAGGATTAGCCTAGTGAGCCGCAGCACCGGCCGATTCCTGTTGATTTTAAGTGACTGCATGCTGACAAATGATGGCAGTAGCAATACATTTGTTTACAGATTTAATTTATCTATTTTAAAGTCGGTGTTACAGAGAAAGAGAGGCAGAGTGAGAGTGAGAGTGAGAGAGAGAGAGAATCTTTCATTTGCTGCTTCACTCCCCAAATGGCTGCTACAGCCAGGGATGGTTCAGGCTGAAGCTAGGAGTGAGGACTTTATCTGGGTCTCCCATGTGGGTGCAGAGAAATCATCTTCTGCTGATTTCCCCAGGTGCATTACTAGGGAACTGGATCAGAAATGGAGAAGCCGGGACTCGAACTGGTACCATATAGGATGCCTGTATCATGGGCAGCAACTTTATCTGCTATGCCACAGCATCAGGACCAGCAGCACTTTTTTTCTTTAAAGATTTTATTTATTTATTTGAGAGGTAGAGTTACAGACAGTGAGAGGAAGAGACAGAGAGAAAGGTCTTCCTTCCTTTGATTCACTCCCCAGATGGCTGCACCGGCTGGAGCTGCACCGATCCAAAGCCAGGAGCCAGGAGCTTCTTCCTGGTCTCCCATGCGGGTGCAGGGGACCAAGGATTTGGGCCATCTTCTACTGCTTTCCCAGGCCATAGCAGACAGCTGGGATTGGAAGAGAAGCAGCCGGGACTAGAACTGGTGCCCATATGGAATGCTGGTGCCACAGGCAGAGGATTAACCTACTGTGCCATGGCACTGGCCCCCTACAGCACTTTTAAATTTCTAGATTAACATGACATTGTGCATAATATGTATTGTGTATAAGAGGCTGAAATCATCACTGGAATTCTAAAAATGAATCAGCCCTAGAAGGTGCTACAAAGAAGCAAGCACATGATGCTTTTGAAACAATGGCAAATAAAAAATATTATGATAGCATTTTGAATATAAGGTAATGCATGAAATATAAAATACAGATATGACAAATTATATGCATCCATATTCATTAGAAGGTACAAACTCACTTTCTCTGTTGCTTAGTAAACATTTTCTGATATCCTCTGCTATTTTCTGATCTCTCTCTTTAGCAAGAGAGAGGCTTTATTAGACTGAAATGTGAAAATAGGGTTGATTATCCACAGAGCCTTGCACTAAAAGCTTACTGGATATTACCTATAACTAGTACATATTCTACATGTGTTCCATATGGATTTTTGTGCAGAAGTCAGTCATATTGAAACATGATTTAGTCCAGTGCAGCTAAGCTATTTTAAAGAATTAGATCTGTAATTTCAAATTTTCTAAAATGTATATCAGTATTAAGGAAAATTTGGATTAAATAAAATTTTAATATCTTTCTTTCATTTCTCTACCAGGGAGGTTCAAATATCTTTATAACAGCAAAGCAAAAGAAACAATACCGTGAGTTAAAGAAACTGATGTATGACAACTCTCAAAGACCGGTACCACGTCCAGGAGTAAGAAAGCATCAAGATAATTTTGAAGTTTACATATTATTTATATGTTGTCTTTTATAAATGAAAGTGTTTTTGAAATTCTTTAAAAATGCTTGGATTGTTGGGGGGTAGACAGCCCTTGCTGCAGCAGTTAGGTTGCTCCTTGGGATGCCTGCAGCCTGTATCAGAATGCATGGTTCAAGTCCAGGGTCCTCCACTTCTCATCCAACTTATTCCTAATGTCTTCATCCTGGGAGTCAGCAAATGATGTCCCTGCCAGCTTTGGCCTGGTCTAGCCTTTGGTGTTGCTTGCGCGTCAGCAGATGGAAGATCTTTCTCTGTCTCTCTACCTTTTAAATAAAATGAAAATATATTTTAAAAATTAGCGAATGTTTTTGATAAAATTTATAAACTATGTTCCTTGACAGAGTTTTTAATGGTCATTTTTTTGTTTCTTTAAACTATATCCTACAATTATAGTTTAGTAAAATATTGGGCACTTAACTCTATTCAATCTGGAATGGAAGTTGTAGAATCAAAAACTGTGTGTGTATACATATTCTATTAAGACAATTACACATGTCTTCTTTACCCACAGAACAAGTTCCAAGGATTAATTTTTGACTTGGTAACAAGTCGAGTTTTTAACGTCGTCATCATAGTTCTTATCTGTTCCCAAGTAATTACCTTCATGATACAAAGTGATGAACAAAGTCCACAAGTGGAGCGTGCTGTCTACTGGATTAGCTCAGTCTTTGTTATGCTGTATACTTTGGAATGTCTACTGAAGCTCGTCTCTTTCCTTTGTTACTATTTCACCATTGTGTGGAACATTTTTGATTTTATGGTGGTCATTTTCTCCATTACAGGTAAGATGTTGTTTAGTCAAGCTTTCACTTGTTGATATGGGCAAATTCTTTTAGGGAATGCTTTTCAAGATACATCTCTTAAGAAGCAAGACAGTCACTTAAGAAATGGTTCATAAGAAAGCCTCCCATTTTTTGTATCCATAAACATACAGATATCTGACAGACATAAAATCCTAAATGTTTCTTGAACTAATCGCATGGACATTATGCCACAAAGCGCCAGGTAAATTTGTACACAAACATCAGTTTTCTAGGATAATACTAGAAGGATTTTATGTCTTAGAATGACATAACCTTGTTGTTTTTTAACTTCAAATCTCTAAAACTATTTACAACTTAAAGGTCTAGAGTTTTAGGCATTAATGAATTTGTCCCTAGAGGTATCTTACTTTGAAGATCCCATCCTTTTGTTTAAAAATATATTTGATCATCCTTTTGGTGAATAGGTATTGTGAAGAATTCAGTAGTATGTAAGATAGGCATAATTCCTGTATACACATAGCTTGTACACTATTAAAAAGTATGGAATATTAAGCAGTATATTTTAATGCTGTGCTGCTAAGGTTATGGTTGGAGTAGCACAGTGGGCTGCAGCAGCATACCAGAGGGAGGGGTTATAGGGCAACTTTGTGGAAGAACAAAAACTTAATTGAGATCTGTGGGATAAGGAGGTAGCCAAACAATGAATTTAGGAACAAAGTGTTTCATGTAGAGAGAATTTTTTTATCTTCTTCTTTCTCATAATACACATACCAGAATGAAAGCTCCATAAGTGGAACAGTGTCTTAGAGTTATTGTGTCAAGCACTATTTTATGTTTTCAGTAGTGTAAAATGTAATGTCTCCCCTCATATTTCTAGAAAACTCACTCAACTGATTCTGTTGAGAGTTGAAGGAATGCAACTAATTAGGTAGAAAAAAAGCTCAAGTAGCTAAATGAAAAAGTGCTATAAGATGCAGTTGGATAATAGGGAAAAACAGCAATTGTGGAACTACAGAGCCTTATGACATTGAGGAGGGAGTTACTTAATCAGAGAGCTGGAAAGAAAAGAATTGTTATCAAGAGAAAATTGTTTGAACTTGGTGATTGCAAAAGGTTAAGTATCCTCTCTCCAGAATGTGGCCATATATATGGACAACTGGAGTAAAATGGTGCAGATGGTTAAAGTTGAGAAGGCCAAAGTCCATGACACTGGCCTTGGAGTTGCTTGTTGATGGTAGATGTTGAGGTAGCGTGGCCAGAAGTGAACCAATGACTCAAGTCTTTAGCAAATGAAAATGATTCGTAGAACTAAGGAATGGTAGGAAATGGTATAGTTGAATTGCATGTTCTGAAAAAGTAAAAATTTACTTTTTCCTTATAAAAATGATAGGAAGGAGAAGTGGTTGGAAATAACAGTGCAACAAGAAAAAAAAAATATTCCATCTTTCTTCCCTGAGAAATGTTGAGTAGGAGAGAATGTGCTGTCTGCACTTGAGAGTTTAAGGAAAACTGGTGACCTCCAGATGGAATCAGATTTTAGATAAGTTAAAAACAAAAAAAACAGTGCTGATTATGTAGAGAAATTACAATTAAAGGAAGGCACATTCTGCATAATGGAAGCATTTGGAAGACAGAGGAGAAATGGAATTGGGGTCAGATTGGAGGACTGACTGAGGCACTTTGCAGATGAGGGCACAGATGAGGGAGAACATCTGGCAATGACGGAGCTTGATAGACAAGGTGAGGCATCACATTTCCAGAGGCAGCACACATACTGTCTCATTTACAAGACTCATGGACTTCTCCCCTCCACCAGCTTCTCACTCAAAATGAATCACATTTTCTCTGGCACTTCCAGAAAACATCTCTTATGTCTCTTAGGGATACTGAGTATAATTTTTACCTTTTCAAATTGTTTTCCCCAGTCACTCCCATACTTGGCTCATCTACTAACCACCACCACCACAATTTCTAAACAAAGACTCATATATTCAGTTTATTTTTAAAGCTCATGAAGCCCAATACTGTTTATAAATTATATTATAATCTTTGAATCACTGGATGCCAGACACTTTTGTAATTATATTTACCAATTAGGCCTTTCTGCCTGGCTTCGTAATCATCTTAAATGTCCATCACTGTTTTCTATATTATAAGATCTTTGAGGACAGAAATCATGTCATTCATCTTTGCATATTTGCATGATATCTTCCTTAGGCATTGGTAAAGGATGGATTGCATTAAAATTCTTGATCCAACAGCAGTCAGAAAATAGTATGACTACTATGTTTCATTATGGGTTATTTATATTTAAGCTCCTGATTCAAAAGAGTAATCAGCAAAAATGTATATGTCCTTCTTTATTCAAAACCTCTATAATTCCAGAAATATTTGATTTATAGTACTTATAGAAAGATGATTGTGTAGAAAAATTATCTTCCAAATTTTACTCAGTATTCTGATAGTTGACACAGATAGTATTTGGTTAACATAAACTTTTGATATCTTAATTATTAAATAGGAGGAATTCATAAAGCTAGAGGGATCAATAAAGAATAGTAAAATTTAGAACAACAGTAAAATGTGAAATAATTTATGTTCCTCTAATTACGTTTGTGTTTGGATAACATATTACATTATATTTCTCTAATTACATTTGTGTTTGGATAACATATTGCCTGTCTTGTCTTTCCCACATCAAGGATTATTACTGCCTATCACAGTAGGATACTACCTTGTGCCTCCCTCCCTTGTGCAACTGATACTTCTCTCACGGGTCATCCACATCCTACGTCTTGGAAAAGGCCCAAAGGTGTTTCATAATTTGATGCTTCCTCTGATTTTGTCACTTCCTGCATTGTTGAACATCAGTCTTCTGATCTTCCTGGTCATGTTTGTCTATGCCATCTTTGGAATGTACAACTTTGCCTATGTTAAAAAAGAAGCTGGAATTAATGATGTGTCCAACTTTGAAACCTTTGGTAGCAGTGTGCTTTGTCTTTTTCAAGTTACAATATTTGCTGGTTGGGATGGGATGCTTAATGCAATTTTCAACAGTAAATGGTCTGACTGTGATCCTGATAAAATTAACCCTGGGACTCAGGTTCGGGGAGATTGTGGTAACCCCTCCATTGGGATTTTTTATTTTGTCAGTTATATACTCATATCATGGCTGATCATCATAAATATGTATATTGTTGTCATCATGGAGTTTTTAAATATTGCTTCTAAGAAAAAAGCCAAAACCTTGAGTGAAGATGATTTTAGGAAATTCTTTCAGGTGTGGAATAGGTTTGATCCGGAGAGGACCCAGTACATTGATTCTAGCAAACTTTCAGATTTTGCAGCTTCTCTTGATCCACCTCTTTACATGGCAAAACCCAACAAAGGCCAGCTCATTGCTATGGATCTTCCCATGGCTGTTGGAGACAGAATTCATTGCCTGGATATCTTACTTGCTTTTACAAACAGAGTGATGGGTAAAGATACAAGGATGGAGAAAATCCTTTCCGAGATAGAATCAGGATTTATGTTAGCCAACCCTTTTAAGATCACATATGAGCCAATCACAACTACCCTAAAACGAAAACAAGAGGCAGTTTCAGCAACCATTATTCAGCGTGCTTATAAAAGTTATCGCTTAAGGCAAAATGACAAAAATAGATCAAATATCCATATTCTAGATGGTGACGGAAATGTTCAAACTTCTAGAGAAGGTGACTATTTTGATAAAGCCAAAGAAAAGTGAACCAAAGACAGATCTAAACTTACCACTTCTTGGGCTTCATGTAGCCAGAAATATTCAAGCTCAAGTCAGAAATTAAGGAAAGATCAGAAAAACTGAGGTGATAATCCATTGTTTATAACCTGGGCTAATTAAGTGTGTGTTTGCATGACTCCATGCAAATTCACATTTTATCTTTACATATTCATTTTACTCAATCTATTAGGAAAGATAATCCTTCAAAATTGCTGAAGTGAGTTGAAGTGCGTTAAAGTTGCCATTTATCCAATGTTGTCTTCTTTATCTGAATTTTGTGGTGTATACCTCTTCTAAAAGAGTAGGGAGGTTCTAATAGAGATTAGCTGCAAAGGAGGGACTTCCTTATGTATTATATGTAAATGTATAACTTAATACACGTTTAATAACCGCATTAGGACCTAGTTAAATATAAGTACTATCTTATTTGTGGATGGTATTTTTAAAATAATGAAGTGTTTTAGACTATTAAGTCAAAATTTTGTCCTGACAAATGCCAGAGGCGGAAGGGCAAGGACAGTTCTTTAGAAAGTGCCTTTGAGATCAGACACAGAGACTGAAAAAGATTGGTTGAAGCCTTATTGTTTGCTATTAATGTTGTTTGGATCAATATTGTTTCAATTTCTCGGGCTCATAGTTTCTCTTCTGTTTAACTGGGGTTCCAGCCTAAGCTCCAGCTCTTCATGAGGATCTATTTACAGGACAAAAAGCATAAAGGGAACTGGTTATGGCCTACATTGTCTCATATTCTTTTATTTGCTCTTTTCTTTAAAAAAACACACATTTACTAAAATTATCATAATAGATAATATGTTAATAAGCTTAAGTTTTACCTTATTTTTAAAATTATATATTTTACTACTTATTTGTAATGTGACCTTAAATATGTAAGACCTAGTCAACTGTATGTCATTGTACAAATTTGAAGTGTTGAGAGCTACCATTATTTCCAGAGATTTTCAATATCTTAACCTGTAATTCAGAAACTGCCATTGCTTTGCAGTGCTTTTCACTACACTTTATAACTTTAAGAAAAAATGTGCATTCAAACTATGAGGACTGTGAATCAGAAAGTGACAGTTTAAGTTCATTGTTGTTTTATAATATTAATATAGCAAGTTAATTTTCACTTACTTAACTTTACAAGTAATTTTTACTTTGTGTCATCATATACATAATAACCCTGTAAGATGTTTTAAACACTTCAAAATTCTAAATTAATTTTCACTACTGGAATTCTTTTTTAAAAATAGTGACAAATTGTTTGACATTCATAAAATGGATTCATTTATATCCATGTAATTTGATTCTGATATTTATTTCACTTCTATGAGGACTGATTTCAATTACTTGCAAAGTCCTAAAGATTTCAAACAGAAAACATTTGCATTGTTGACTTAAATAAAAAGTTTAAGTATGTTGTATGGCATTTATTATAATTTACATTTCAGTAATTATATTTCATTATGAATGCATGTTCTTGAGCCTTAATTATTATAATCAATTTCTGCTCCTCAGAAATTTAATAACCTTACCAAAATGCCTTTGGGGGGATCCCCTAAATAAATGTATTTCAGGTGTCTGCTTTTTCGTAAAATGTTCCTTCCCTTTCTCCTGTTGTTCTCCA
This sequence comes from Oryctolagus cuniculus, assembly GCF_051225735.1. Lineage (NCBI taxonomy): Eukaryota > Metazoa > Chordata > Mammalia > Lagomorpha > Leporidae > Oryctolagus > Oryctolagus cuniculus. The sequence goes on from NC_142869.1 coordinate 74,887,586, forward strand.
TCATGTGCTGGGGACCAGCAAGGAATCAGTGTTAACTTGGCAACATGGTTACAGCTGGTGCTTTATCTAAGCTTCTGAGTTTTCTAGTTATTAGGAATGCTTTAACAGGGAGCTGCTTCAGATATTTAAGCTGAGTCATAAGTTGCTTCTGTAAATTTTATAAAAAAACAAATTTTTTAATTTGAAAATTATAGCTTTTACTGTAAACTGTATTTGCCAGTAACTTTACAAAAACTATGTAAAGAATTATTTTAACAAAGTCTTACAATATAATCTACATTTTACATACTATAGAAAATAATAAATACAACCTGATAACCACACTGAGCTTTGGGTTTTTTGTTTGTTTGTTTTTGTTTTTTCATGTAAGAAGTAAGATTGGCAACTTGGTGCAGTAGCATTTTTAAAGATAAGCTTTACCTGAAAGCTTACTTAATCAGTCTCCAAAATCAAAACTGGCCATACTTGCACATCCTTTAGATCATTTAATTCTGTAAAAAAATATTAATAAACTTATGAGAGGCTCCTATACATTTACCTAATGTGAAAAGCACTCATCAAAATCAATAATTTTACTGGATATATCTCAGTTTTTTTAAAATTTGCTTTATGGAAGTTAATGCCAAAATTAATTATGTCATTATGTTACTATTTATCAATTTCTACTCTGTAAAATTTTCTTCTTAAATAATAAATATAGTATACTTGAAATGGTTTGAAAGATGATGGAATATCTATGATTTCTATTGAAAGGACTGCTACATCCAGTCTTGTCCTAGGTATTTATCATGCATGAAGCAGTGGTCACTCTCAATTTATAGATTTAAAAAAATTAGACTTGGAAAAGTTACAATAACTTTTACATGACATAGAACATGTAAGTGACAAGGCCAGGAAACCAAACCAGTTCTACTTTCAGAATGCTAATTCTCATTCTCTTTTTTCCTCTTCTCTCTTTCTTCTACTCCCCTCCCCTGTTCTTGATGGGAGTAGTTTTAAATGTGGAGACAGTCCCTGTAAAAAGACAAGGTGCTATTTTTTTTTTTCATTTTTTTCTTTTAACATTTATTGAATGCTTGACACCAGGGGTCAACTCAAAGCCTGTCCACATAGAAAGATAAATCTTACACTCAAGAGGTTACTGAATACTGGAAGAAACCCTAACTACTCAGCTGAGTATAAAATAAGATCAGATTCATACTATTAGTGTAAACTGTAATATCCCTGTGTACACAGGAAAAAATGCTGAGTCCTGCATTGGAAAGGAGAGCTGAAGTTAGTAAAATGGGCCCCTGAAGAAGAAGGAGAAGTTTAGCCTTTAAAGAACATAATTTTATTCAACACAGGGAATTTTAAGAAGAGTTGCTCAGGAGGCTGGTAGCTAGGATTCCAGGGTATAGGTACAGCTGAAAGAGAGGAGCCAGGGACACGACAAATCTTCCACTCGAGATTAGCTGGAAAATGTGAGCAGAATTATTCTTTGTACCTGAGCCCCATCCAGACATAGTTAACTTCTCCTGTTTGTTCTTGAGATATGCTAGCTATAGCTCAGTTTTATTAAAATTTGCTTTATGGAAAGTAATATCAAAATTAAATATGTTATATTATTGTTAATCAATTAGCCTCTTGATTTAGATTTATCTTTCTATGTGGACAGGATTTGAGTTGACCTCTGCTGTCAAGCATCCAATAAATGTTGAATGAAAAAAAAAAAAAAAAAAAAAACAGCGCCTTGTCTTTTTCCAGGCATTGTCTCCAAATTTAAAACTCCCCCCACCAAGGACAGCAGAGAGGAATAGAAGAAGGAGAGAAAAGGAGAAAGAGAACGAGAATTACGGTTCTGAAAGCTGATCTACTTTGGTCTCCTGGCCTTGTTCTCTCTTCCCTGAAACTGGTGCTTTCCATGAATGCTGAGTCTGCATTCTCAGCCATAAGGGTCAATAGAGAGCTTGAGGGCCTTCCTCATTGGCTGGCCTGGCTCCACTCCAAGCCCCTCAGGTGGGCAGGCTGACCCTGGAATGTGGGAGGGAAGGCCTGTGCTGCCCCTCTCTGCATGCCGAAGAGCCTGCGGCATGGAGTGGCCTGCTTCCGGTTCTGTGGATCCAGCCAGAGCAGGTAAAGACATGTAGGAGGGCTAACTTAGAAGACAAAACACCTCATCAGCCAAATATGTTCAATTCTGTGATGAACATTTTGAGACCTCAGTGACCCCTAAAACTAGTCTTGATAGATAGTTCATGGAGATAATGCAACACTTTGATATTTGACCTTGATAGTCATTTGAACAAGAACTGAGGAAAGATGAAAGCAGGGCACTGAAATGGGGAAAAACATGACCACACTTCTGAAGAGGAACAAACAATGTCAGTGTTCAGAACCCAGGGAGCGGAGAGAAGACCTTTCACCTTGAATCCTTGAAGAGAAGGAAATGAACACCTTAAAATCTTTGTTTACAGTTTTGATTCTAATGGGGAAAATAAAACCTACCCCTGAGTGGACATGAGGCTGAGAAAATCCAGAAATTCTCTTTACTCTGGATCACTTTAGTTTGCTGGAGAACCAGATACATTCTATGGAGAGATCCTGAGAAAGCACCTGGAGACTGTGGTCATTTGCTCTGTTGGAAAACACAGCAGAAACGAATGGTAGAGATCAGTGAGCCCTTATTCAAAAAGAAACGCTCAAGGAAGTGACTCACTTCTTTCCCATTCTCACTTCCAACCTACTGGACATGGTAGGGGAGAGGACCTGCTGGTGTTGGTGAGGTTTGTTGATGAATCTCATAACCTGAGAGAGGGATGTGAATGCTTCCTGCATTCTGGAGCTGTTGGAAAAGTTTTGGCTGTGAAATTTCATGTTTGCATAACTGAGAAGTAGGGACTCAATGTGAGGTTTTGTCATGATTAGGCTTACATTGTATCCAGTGGATTTTCTTCCAAATGAAAGTTGTTGTTTCTTACACTTAGAGAAATATTCCCAAGTTACCTACACCCTCTGCTCTTCCTGTGCCTTAAATACTGATTGGCACAATTCAGCACCTGTCAATGGGAGGATTTGTGTCTTGAGAACAAGTGAGGAAGTTTCTTTTTTCACCAACCATTGCAATTGCTTTTAAAACTTGACAATGAAATTTCTGTTCTTTTTAAGAATGGTGAACAAAGGGGCAAGAACTAAAGGAAACCACTGCTAATCTCAGTGGCCAGACAGGCATAAAATTTTTGACATTTTATGGACCTCCTGCAAACACTTGTTTTATTTTAGATTCTTTAGATACTGACACAAACATTAGATAGAATAACTGTATAACTGGCCTACTATTTGTACTCTGTAGTATAGAAGAGATCTTTATTTAATTATTAAAATTGTTATCCTAAAAATGTCTCACCATTTAGAAGAGTCTGGGGAAAATCTCCAGGGAGCAGCCCTCTGATGCCTTCTCTGCCGTCAGAAGATTGGCTGGCGCCATGGCTCACTTGGCTAATCCTCTGCCTGTGGCACTGGCACCGGGGGTTCTAGTCCCAGTTGGCTCAAGTACTTGGCTCCTTGACACCCATGTGGGAGACATGGATTGAGTGCCAGGATCCTGGCTCGGCTTGGCCTGGCCCAAGTTTGGCATTTGGAGGGTGAGCCTATAGATGAAGATTCTATCTCTCTCTCTCTCTCTCTCCTCCCCCCCCCCCAAATGTGTCTGTGTGTATTTGTCTCTCCCTCTTACTCTCTGCCTTTCAAATAAATAAAAATTTTAAAATCTGTATTCTCAGGAAAGACTTGTGGTCCAGGGATACTGGCAATTGACTCTGCTTTCTTCTGACTTCTGACATGACTGCATCTAATGCCTTGTCTTTTTTTTTTTTTTTTGGACAGGCGAGTTAGAAAGTGAGAGAGAGAGAGACAGAGAGACAGTTGTAGAGAGACAGAGAGAAAGGTCGTCCTTCCGTTGGTTCACTCCCCAAATGGCCGCTACCGCTGGCGCTGTGCCAATCCGAAGCCAGGAGCCAGGTGCTTCCTCCCTGTCTCCCATGCGGGTGCAGGGCCCAAGCACTTGGGCCATCTTCCACTGCCCTCCCTGGCCACAGCAAAGAGCTGGACTGGAAGAGGAGCAACTGGGACTAGTATCCAGTGCCCCAACCGGGACTAGAACCCGGTGTGCTGGCGCCGCAGGCGGAGTTTTAGCCAAGTGAGCCACGGTGCAAGCCCCTTGTCTTGATTTATAAGCAAAACCTACAAAATAAACATTTTATGGTTTATACAGAAATAGAAAAATATTGCTGTTATTTTGGGTGAAGAAAATACATTTTATGTAGTTTATGTCAATCAATAAAATTTGATTTTTTTGTAAAAAAGAATAATAAAGAGCTCTGGTGAATAAGTGAGTGACCACTTCACAGGTGGAGATTTTCATTTCCATTAGATATATTGAAATTTTCAGGTTCCCTTATTCATTTCCTCATCCACATGTGAACTTCTATCATCAATGATTTAAAAATCACAAATTGGAACAAAGAACACCTCATCTCCAGCTCTAGATTTTATTGACCACCCACGTGACACAGTGTCCCTAGAGTCTGGTCTGGGTCACATTAAAATCAACATCTCAGGGCCCGGCGCTGTGGCTCACTTGGTTAATCCTCCGCCTGCAGCGCTGGCATCCCATATGGGCACCAAGTTCTAGTCCCGGTTGCTCCTTTTCCAATCCAGCTCTCTACTGTGGCCCAGGAAGGCAGTGGAAGATGGCCCAAGTGCTTGGGCCCCTGCACCCGTATGGGAGACCAGGAGGAAGCACCTGGCTCCTGGCTTCGGATCGGCGCATTGCTGGCCATAGCAGCCATTTGGGGGCTGAACCAATGAAAGGAAGACCTTTCTCTCTGTCTCTCTCTCTATCTGTAACTCTACCTGTCAAATAAATAAATAAAAAATCTTTTAAAAAAATCAGGCCAGCGCCGTGGCTCAATAGGCTAATCCTCCGCCTTGCGGTGCTGGCACACCAGGTTCTAGTCCCGGTTGTTGTGCCGGATTCTGTCCCGGTTGCCCCTCTCCCAGGCCAGCTCTCTGCTGTGGCCAGGGAGTGCAGTAGAGGATGGCCCAGGTCCTTGGGCCCTGCACCTGCATGGAGACCAGGAGAAGCACCTGGCTCCTGCCATCAGATCAGCGCGGTGCGCCGGCCGCTGTGCACCAGCCGTGGCGGCCATTGGAGGGTGAACCAACGGCAAAAGGAAGACCTTCTCTCTGTCTCTCTCTCTCTCTCTCACTGTCCACTCTGCCTGTGAAATATAAAAATAAAATAAAATTAAAAAAATCAACATCTGTAAGTGTATAGAGTTCCTATTCACACAAAATTTCAGCTCCTTCTTTCGTTTTTTTCTTTTATTTCATAAAAATCCATTGTATGCCCCCTATCTTTTAGGAACAGCAATTGAGAAGTAAATATAGCTGTCTTATCCTAATTAGAGATTTACTTAGTGTGATAAGCCAAGCACCAAGTTGGTGTACAGTATCTGTTTACTCCCTTCCTACTGTGGACACAGGAGATAGTGGAAAGTCTTACAGAACTTCCCAGCAAAACTACATCTTGAGTTGAGTTTTCTGATGAATATGAATTCTTGGGGAGCATGTTGAAGGTGAGAAATGGTATCCCCAGGTGAAATAAGAACAAATGTGGGAATTTAAAAACAGAGTCCATAAATTCCCCAGTCTTCCGCCTAATATGGTCATGTAGAAAGTATTCAGAGAAGAGTGGATTTAGATTATAGGATGCATTCCTATAGGGCAAAAGAAAAATGAAAACCTGGGCATAGGTGCAAAGTTCCTCAAAAAAAAAAAAAGTGACAAATCAATTCAACAATTGATATTTATCATTAGGATGCAAAACAGTTCATTATAAATCACTAAAATGATGTTGAGCCATTTTGCAGATTAAGAACTAATACCAATTTATCGTGGTGAATGATCATTTAACATGTTGCTGAATTGATTGACTGCTGTTTTGTTGAAGAATTTTACCTCTATGCTCACCAGAGATGTTTTATTCTTTTCTTATAATGTCATTACCAGGCTTGAGTATCAGGGTAACGTTGGCCTCATAAAATACTTTTGGAAGTGTTTCGTACCTTTCAATTTTTTAGAAGACCTTCTTTTAAGATTTATTTTTGAAAGGCAGTTACACACACATACACACACACACACAGGGGAAGAGACAGAGATCTTCCATCCATTGGATGCATATCAACCTGGGGCCAGCACTTGGTGTAGCTGATTGTGAGGTTTGCATCCCATATTTTGGTGTCTGGTTTGATTAAACACCCCATTCCAATTTCCTACTAATGCACACCCAGGAAGACAGCAGTTGATAGCCCAAATACTTTTGCAGTTTCCACTCATGTAGGAGATCCAGATTGAGTTTCAGGTCCCTAGCTTCCGCCTGACCCAGCATCAGCTTTCAATTGCTTGAGGGAATGAAATCAGCTGATGGGAGATCTCCCTCTCTCTCTCCCTCTCCCCCTCCCTTTCCCCCTCTGCCTCTCCTTTTTCCCCTCCCTCCCCTTTCTTTCTCCCTCCCCCTTTCTCTCTCCCTCTCCCCATTCTCTCTCCCTCTCTGCTCTCTCTCTCTCCTCTCGGCTCTCTCTCCTCCCGGTTCTCTCTCCCTGTCCTGTCCCCCCTCACCCTCTCCCCTTCTCCCTCTTCCTCCCTTCCCTCTTCCTCTCCCCCCCTTTCCTTCTCCTTTAATGCCCTCTCTCTCCCTCTCCCCATCTCCCCTCTTCTCCATCTTCCCCCTCTCCCTTTTCCCTTTCTCTCCCTCTCCCTCTTCTCTTCCTCTCCATCTCCCACTTCTCCCTCTCCCTCCCCCTCTCCCCTCCTCCCTCCCTCTCTCCCTTTTTCCTCTTCTCCCTCTCCCTCATCTCTCCCTCTCTCTCCATCCTCTCTTTTTCTAATAAAATTAAAATAAATAAGAGTTTAAAATATACCAACCTTTGGGGCTGGCATTGTGGTAGAGCAAGTTAAGCCACCACCTGCAATGCTGGCATCCCATATAGGTGCTGGTTTAAGTCCCGGCTGCTCCAGTGCCAAGCTAACTCTTTGCAAATGTGCCTTGGAAAGCAGCAGAAGATGGCCCAAGTACTTGGGCTCCTGCTCCCACATGGAAGACCCATATGAAGCTCCTGGCTCTTGTCTTTGCCTTAGCCCAGTCCTGACTATTGCAAGCCATTTGGGGAGTAAACCAGTGAATGGAAGACTCTCTCTCTCTCTCTCTCTAACTCTGCCTTTCAAATAAATAAATAAATCTTTAAAAAGTATACCAACTCCAATTTTTAATGGAAGTAAAGATATTATAGATGCTAAACTGATATCACCATTGGATTTGATCTTGCCTTTGACCAAAAACTAACAATTGAAACTATTTTCACAAGATTCAGCCCTATTCTTCCTCACTTGCTTCAACTCCCATTCGTGTTAAGCTTTTTCTGAGAAAATCACCTCTTTGCTGACACAGCCCATGCTGAGCTTCTGAAAATCTATCAGCAAGGATATTGAGTCTTAATGCTCTCAAAGCTTCCAATCTAGAACAGAAACAGATAATCTGCTTCCCAAATGGGCACCATGCTCTGTCAACTCTGCAGTCCCAAACTGCTAACAGTTCAAGGAACGATTAAAAGTAGGCAATGGGGGCTGGCACTACAGTGTACTAGGTTAACTCTCCACCTGTGGCACCAGCATCCCATATGGGTGTCTGTTCTAGTCCTGGTTGCTCCTCTTCTGGTCCAGCTCTGGCCGTTGTGGCCACTTGGGGAGTGAACCAATGGAAGGAAGACCTTTCTCTCTGTCTCTCTCTCTCTCACACACTGTCTGTAACTCTGTCTGTCAAATAAATAAATAAAATCTTTTAAAAAAAAGTAGGCAATGAATTGAATTTAATCTTCAATGTAAATCTTCAATGGGGTAAATGTTTGTTTCCTGCATATGTATCATCATTCAGTCACTCTGTGTGGTATTAATGAATACTGATTGCCAAAATTGCATGCTCAGGGCCAGCATTGTGCTGAGATGGGTTAAGATGCCACTTGTGATGCTGGCTAGCATCCTATATGAGCCTGATGAAGCACCAGCTGTTCCACTTCTGATCCAGCTCCCCACTAATGCACCTGGAAAAGCAGCAGAAGATGGCCCCAGTGTTTGAGTACCTGCCACTCAGCTGGGAGACACATATGGAGTTCCAGGCTCCTGGTTGGAGGAATGAGCCAGCAGATGAAACATCTCTCTCTCTCTCTCTCTCTCTCTCTGACTTTCAAATAAATAAAAGAAACTGAGCGAGAGAGAGACAGAAAGAAGCAGAGGCAGAGAGAGAGGTCTTTCATCCACTGGTCACTCTGCAGATGGCTGCAAAGGCTGGAGCTGCGCCAACCTGAAGCCAGGATCCAGGAGCTTCTTCCAGGGTTCCCATGAGGGTGCATCTCTGCTGCTTTCTCAGTTACATAGCAAGGAGCTGGGTCAGAAGTGGAGTAGCTGGGACTCAAATGGGTTCCCATATGGGATGCAGGCACTATAGGCTGGGACTTTAACCCACTGTGCCCTCCTCTTCCTCTTCTTCTCTTTCTCTTACTCTTTTTCTTTTTCTCTTTCTCTCCCTCATAACTCTACCTTTCAAATAAATAAATAAATATCATTGTTTTAATTCCCCCCATTGTTTTAATTTTTAAAAGATTTTTTGTATTTACTTGAGAGGCAGAGTTACTGACACAGAGAAGGAGAGAGAGGGAAATGTCTTCCATCTGCTGGTTCACTCCCCAAATGGCTGCAGCAGCTGGAGCTGAGCCAATCCAAAGCATGGAGCCAGGAGCTTCTTCCAGGTCTCTCACAGGGATGCAGGTGCCCAAGCACCTGAGCTATCTTCCACTGCTTTCCCAAGCCATTAGCAGAGAGCTGGTCAGAAGAGGAGCAGCCAGGACATGAACCAGCACCCATATGAGATGCTGGTGCCCCAGGCAAAGGCTTAGCCTACTGTGCCACAGTGCTGGCCCCAAATAAATAAATCTTAAGAAAAAAATTCATGTCCAAGTCTCCTACGATAATAGCATTCCTATTCTTGACTAGACATATGACCTTGAATAAACACTGCATTTCACAACCTCTTTTTAATTACGTCAAATTGTATTAATAAATTATGTAATTTTAAACTTCTTTCTTCTCACTGGAACATACATTAAGAAGTGAGCTATCTGTCAGGAAACTAGTCAGGCCAACAGTCAATTAATGGTAAGCAACAAACTGTAAGATCATCCTGGTTCAGAAAATACATAGTAGCAGAAAGTGCATTGACTTTTTTCGTATGTAACTAGGTTATAAAGAACAACAATATTTGAGTGACACTGAGATGATATTGGAAACATTCACCCCAGGGTTTCCAGGTAAAGATCTGAATTTTTTTAAAATCCACACCTTTATAGAAATATCATGTTCTCAAAAAAAAAAAGAATTATCATGCTCTCTACAGTCTAACCTTGAATATTTTATATAGTAGTGATAGCATCGTTGTCTAATATAGTATCCCATTTTAATTGACTACATTAACTATATGGGTCTATAAGGAATAGTTTCTAATTCTACACTGATTTTTTACTTCTCGTTCAGTAGGTATCCAAGATTCTTAAATAATAACTTAATTGCAGCAAATTTTCGTGAATCAATAAAATAGTGCAATGTGAAACAGAACTACATTTTGCTGTTTCAGATTATAAAAGAACTGTCTTGATTTAAAGAATAAATATTTCTTTTAATAATCTTCTATAATTCATGCATAATGGTTTTGAACAGGAAATGTATTTATGCTTTCAGCTGAGTGAACTTTCTTTAGATGAAGATGAAGCCCTGGCATATTTAGGACAAGACTCTACCATGCTAGCATTAGTTTGACTGGTAAACGCATGCTGTTTATTTTTCTTTTGCATCATAAAAAGCAATGAAGATCTATCTCCAAGATGTCTTTGTTCCTCCTAAACTTTTTGAATTATTAGATATTTTGCTGCATGTTAACACTGCTTCTGCAGGAAGAAATGCTGTGTCCTTTCAGTGCATGCAAAGATTCTACTGCAGTACAGCCTAAGCACAATGAGTCAAGGTCTTCTGGGGATCTCTACTGCAGCCACATTTGATGCACACAGGAATTACCTCATGAATAATGTGCAATTATAAACAGGTGGCTGTATCAAGCTGTCTTCACTTCTACTATTCCTGAACACATTCTGAGGGAAGTAATTGGATGCCTTCATTAGCAATTGATCTGTACAAGGCAAATAGTGTGATTGAAAGCTTTGAAAGGCATTGATCACATGTGCATTAGCTTACATTGACCTGAAATTTTCTCTACAGAAAACTCATATAAATCAGAGCAACAACCCAAGGTGTAACATTAAACAGAAATATAAAAATTCTATATCCTTAAGTGTGAGAATTGTGAGCTATTCTTTCACTACAGAGTGTGGAAAAAGCAAAATAAGCCATCAAGAGGTGACTTTATAATTAAATAAGTGCCTGTGAGGCAGTGTTGGGTGGTGATGGGCCACTGATGGATCAGCTTGTGCAATAGGGATGCACTCCAGTCCATTTTCTTAACACCAATGACAAGAAGTGCCAGGAGTCTACAAGCACCTTCCTGGAATAGATATCACGAGTCTCCAGTACAATCACTTAACCTTTTTATTATTTTACATGAAAAAATGTTGGTCACTTTTTTCCCATCAAAAAGTATTAAATTTATATTGTAACAGCCATCGTGCATCCACTCCCATTAGCCAGAATTATGGACACAATTGGCTAAACTTAATTGCTGCTATTAATGGGTGAAAGTTGGCTGGCTCCACAATCAAATCTTTTTACAGACATAAGCTTCTTGATAAAATCTTCAACAAGAAGATGAAAATGTAGTATACCATCCTAACATTATAATGAATTACTATATATTAAACAGTTGTTGATTTTGTAAAATTGCATTACAATGTTGTCATGTTTTGTTTTATTTTACATTGTTTTACTTTGGTGATTATGGCATAAGTAAATCATACATAATATTAAGTTTGAGTTTATTTTTCTCTCTGAGATTATATGATCTAATTGCTTATCTAGGTGCTGTGATATTCTATTTTGCTGATTGTAGAAAGTTTAGTCTATATCCTGACTCTGTTATGATTATGTTCTCTACAACTCATTGTTCCTGATAATTTTTATTTAATGCATAAATATTAAATATTAATGTGTGGAATAGAGGCTGCATGGGCAGTAAAATATGCTAATATAGAAGAGAAAAATAGAGTTTTAATCTGTCAATAGTGTGAGGTGTAATCATTGGAGACATTGGGTTTATATGAGGTTATTTTAAATTATATAAGGGTCATCTGCTTCCATTTTGAAATGTTTGCTGTTTGAATTACTTTATCATTGTAAACAACAATGAAACTGGGGAAAATTATTAGACATTGGACAACAGGCAACCCAGGACTGTGAAATATGATAGAAGAGATCTTGAGACCACTAAATTTTAAAATCCATTTCTTACATTAAAATTTTCTCTGGAGTTAATTCTACTTCAATATAAGAATCAAAAAAAAAAAATAAAACCAATTTGTTAGGTCCACACCACATTTTAGGAATAAAATAAAATATAATACTTCATCATGTGAAGTTCACAATATTCTGTATCCAATAAAAACCTTCAAGATATGGAAGAAGCAGGAAATATAATTCAACTGCAAGTAAAAGCAAACAGATTTGGGGTGACATAAATTAATAAATGAGAAGATAATTATATATAAATGGTTATTATAAACAGTATTACTGAAAAGTTGCAAAGAAACACATAAATATACTACAGAGAGAACTTGAATATATATCAATATTTTAAATATCCAAATGGAAATCATAGAGATCTAAATATCATTTGAAATAAAAAATAAACAGAATGGGTTTTAATTCAGATAGACACGACAAAAGGCACTGCTGAAGAGATCAATGCATTTGAAGTCACAATAATGAAAAATATACAGATTTAACAAAAAAAGAAAAGATCAAAAGATTAAAAAGGACAGTAGCCTAATATCTAGCAATTTAACTTATAGATATTATTTACAAAACTAAGATGAATAAATATTTTAACACAAAAATAATTAAATTTACTACTAGTAGCACCATATAAAGGAAAAATCAAAAGAATCTCTTCAAAAGGAAAGCAAATGATATCATATGGAAATGTACAGAATGTAAAGAATGGAATAAAGAGCAGTAGAAATTGTAACTTGTGGATAAATAGGAAAGACATTGTCTTATTTTGGAATATCTTAAAAATTATCTGTGTAAAGCAAGGATGACTATGCTGTTTGTGTTATATTAGCAATAGGTATTAATATGCATGATAGAAAATGCTTCACAGCCACAGCACAAAGGACAAGACTGGTGAGATGGAACCGTACTTAAGATTTGCACATTATACTTGAACCAGCATAATCTTTTATTTATTTATTTATTTATTTATTTATTTTATTTGACAGATAGAGTTAGAAAGTGAGAGAGAGAGACAGAGAAAAAGGTCCTCCCTCCGTTGGTTCACCCCCCAAATGGCCGCCACGGCCGGCGCTGCGCAGATCCGAAGCCAGGACCCAGGTGCTTCCTCATGGTCTCCTATGCGGGTACAGGCGCCCAAGCACCTGGGCCATCCTCCACTGCCCTCCTGGGCCACAGCAGAGAGCTGGACAGGAAGAGGAGCAGCAGGGACTAGAACCCAGCGCCCATATGGGATGCTGGCGCCGCAGGCAGAGGATTAGCCAAGTGAGCCACCACGCCGGCCCCCGAACCAGCATAATCTTATCTAAAATTAGCACTATGCTAAGCATTTGTATTCTTGCTACAACTCTTAGGAAAACTCCAGTGGATTGTTATTATTATTACCATTGAATATGTGACTCTTAGGCCAGCATATGACAGACATCAGATTTCAACCTATATAATAAGACCACACATTAAGTGCTTTTAAGTAACGTAGTATGAGATATTTCGCTACTTGGTTTTCTTAAATCAGAAAAAATGCATATTCGTGTAGATATATTTATGTCTCATCTTCTTCTGGAATGGAGTTAAGATGACTTTCAAAAATACTTAGGTGGTAGGTTGCATTTCAGACCCCAATTCTTTACTTTTTCTCTGTAGAGGAAAAAAGGAAATGAAGCCATAAATCAAGAGAAGGAAAGACTTAGCAAAATAAGTGGTGAGGTGATGGATATGTCAATTAGCTTATTAAGTATTTCTAGAAAGTATACATAGGCCGGCTCCGTGGCACACTTGGCTAATCCTCCACCTGCAGCACCGGCACCCCGGGTTCTAGTCCCGGTTGGGGCGCTGGATTCTGTCCTGGTTGCTCCTCTTCCAGTCCAGCTCTCTGCTGTGGCCGGGTAAGGATGGCGCAGGTTCTTGGGCCCTGCACCTGCATGGGAGACCAGGAGGAAGCACCTGGCTCCTGGCTTTGGATGGGCGCAGGGTGCCGGCCACAGCGTGCCAGCCACAGCGTGCCAGCCATGGCAGCCATTTGAGGGGTGAACCAATGGAAAAAAGGAAGACCTTCTGTCTCTCTCTCTCTCTGTCTAAATCTGCCTATCCAAAAAAAAAAAAAAAAAAAAAAAGAAAAGAAAGAAAAAAAAAGGAAAAAAGCATACATAGATTATAACATCACATTGTATTCCATTAATATGATTATTATTTGTCCATTCAAAATAAATCAAATATAAAAACAAATATATTTGTGGGGAGCAACCCGGACTGGACTGAGTTACTGGAATTAAGACTTATTCTATGCATCTGCTCTCCCACAATATGGCGCTGGGAGAGGAGGAAACAGCTTCTACGCAGCTGCCTCTTGCCAACTTGAGTGATGACCTCCAGGAGCTGATCCTGCTCCTGATTGGAGGAGAGCAGCGTACTCGGCGTGTGGGCAGCCGAGTCGGGATTGGCGGAGGAGGACTATAAAGGAGGAGAGAGACAGCATGCACCAGGAACATCTAAGGGGAACATCTATCTGAAGGAACACCTGTGCAGCCCCCGAGAGAGCCGGCCGGCGGTGTGCCGCTCCCCTGCGGAAGTGGGGAAAGTGGCCAGGGGGAACCGCCCTTCCACGGAGGTGGAAGGGACAGTAGCCAACCCGGGAAGAACCAGCAGCAAACCCGGGGAGGGCCGAGCAGACAAAAGAACAGCGCAGGGTCCTGTGTCGTTCCTCCACGAAGAGGGGGAGCGACAATATTAAGGAGGCAAATAACAATGTCATAGAATGCTTAATATTTGTTAGAATCAGGCTGTGGATTTTTCCTCAATTCTCTTTCTATGCAAAGGAAGAAATTCATGAATCAAATTACCCGTAAAACAACAGCGAACTCATTGTCCATCTATCATTGGCAAGATAAAGTCTAAGTTCCTTGGCATAATATTTCAGTGCCTCCATGATTTATTTCTGCTTATATTTTCAATTTTATTTTTATTCACTCCTATCTCACACACAAAGTTGTTCAACAGATATTAATCATTCTCTTAATATACCATTTTATTTTCACTACCAAGTGTTTGCTTGAATATCTGGTCACCGTCAGTCCCACATTCACTGGTGTGGGTCTTATAATGCTTTCTAATGTCGTTTATCCCTTTAACAGTTGAGCTTCTTTGCTAGGTATCCTTCAGACCTGGGGAACGGCCATAAAGTAGACACGTTCTCTATTTTTACAGAGCTCTATTTAGGTCTGGGACTGAAAAATAAGTAAGCAATAAATATGTCACAATTTTGTCAAGTGTGAAAGAGAATTTCAGAGGGTTATGACAGCACTGGGCTGGAAGAAGCTGACCCAGACATAGGAGTTTAGAATTGACTTCAAACTGAGAAAAAGTTGATGAAAAGATTTAGCAAGACAAAGATTTGGGTGGCCTGCCAGTCAGATAAAACTGCATAGACAAAGGCCTCAGAAATAGAGTATTTTATGATCAGACAACTGAAAGGAAAGTTTCCCTTTTCTGCCTGTAATTTTTTCTGTCTGTGTCTCCACCTCTTCGCTCTTACTTCTCTCTCTCCCTCTTCCTTTTTTTTTTTATTTTTTTCTCAAGAGAGATGATATTGCACCATGTAAAAGCATAGTCACTAGAGTCATAGACAATATCCCAGTTCTACTGCTTATTATTTGTGGACAAAGTTATTTATTTAAGAAAAAACTCCAGTATCTTTTCTGTTAAGTAGGAATATGAAAATGAACAACTCCTATATTGTAATGAGGATATAATGTAATTTATGCCAATGCCTAGCATGTCGTGAACACTCAAAAACCTTAGCTATTTACTTCTCTACTTATGTAGACTTATATAAGGCAGCTGTCACTGTTCCCATGTGAGTGAATTAAGGCTAAGAGTATTTAAACCACTCCCATGGTCACACAATCAAGCAACAATCTTCACTTCTCTGCAGCCTAAACACTAAAACATGCATCCGTTCATAGCATGTATCTTCATCTTCTTCTTTAAAATGGAAAGATACTCTTTAATATTGACTTTAAGCACATTTGTGTAGATACAGAAATGGGGGAGATCCAAGGTGACTGAAGAAGGTATAGCCACAGTAACGTAAGCTTCCTGGGATATGAAAAGAACAAAGGAAAGACTATTTCTAGGGGTCTGATTGACGGAAATTTTCAGTGAAGACACAGAAAAAAAATCCAAGACTCTGTGGGAAAAGAGGAGAGAAGAGAGAGACACTGCTGCAGCCAGCCACACTGGGGTAGCCAGCTGCCGGCTGTGAGCCACCATGTTACCACCTTAAGGTAGGAAGAATTTGCATGTGCACTGCTGCTCACAGTTTTAGCTGAGAGGGAAGTCCACAGTCACCTACTGAATTCTACTTCAGCCTGGAGAACTGATTGTGATCTGAGCAACTGCTGGGCTTAGAGCAGGGAAGCCAAGTTGATTTCCTTTCCACCCTTTTTCTAACCACATAGAGCATCATACTATGTAGCAAAAAGCCATACAGCCCGCCTCTGTTCTGCTCCTGCCTTCATCATAGTCAGAGCCAGAGCAACGTGTGGGCAAAGGACAGATTCCCTGCATCCTGCAACTGTGAGAGTTTTGGGGCCTTAGCTACACTCATGCACTCTACATGAGCTAGGGAATTCACCTAAGCTGCTGGGGGCTAACATCAGAAGCAGCCCTTAAAAAAATATGTTCCCACCTTGCAAGATCTGGGTAATGACCCCTACTATACCCTGCAAAATCAGGACCTTAACAATTTGTTCTAAATTTCTAATACTACTTGAATGTGCCCAGTAGACATAGGGAAGGACCTACCCACATTCCACATCTCTGGACTCATGCCCTACACACTGAATTCTGTATACCTTGTAGTCACCCTGTAGGACTGGAACAGGGTTCACTTCACATCCTGTAGTCCTAGGATTAGGGATGTTGGTATGATAAGCCACAGCACCAGTTGCACTCTCCTAGTAGGACCTGAGGAAGTCCGTCTGTGTCATGTAGTCCTAGAACCATAGCAATTAGGACCACAGCCATGACATCACTCAAGCTTGCTGGTAGAACAAGGGGGCAGCCACCCTTATCTCCTTTGGTATCAAGAACAGGGCCCTGTCTATCACATTCACCAAGGAGACTGACACAGGACTCTGTGATCCAAAGATACTCACCCTAGGAAACTCTTATTCATCTTAAAGCCACACTTCTATCCCTACAAACTGCAGCAGACTAGACCACTGTGTCACTTATAGACATAGCTCACGTTGATTAAGACAAAAGAAATCATTCAGAGACTACACTCCCAGGTTCACTTGGAACCAAAGTCAAAGCAACAAGCCAAATGATACCCTGCATTCCAGCTAAACCATAAATTCTTTTCCAATAAAACCTCCATAAAGAAGGGACAAGTACATCAGATGGGCAGACATCAACATACAGACACAGGAGACACAAAGAAGCAAGGTAGCATGACACTTTCAAAAGAACACAACACTTATCCAGAACTAGATCCTGAAATGAAGGAAATCTATGAGATGGCAGATATAGAATTCAAAATAATGATTGTAAGAAAAGCGAATCAGATGCAAGAGAATACAGATTGAAGAAATGAGGAAATCAACTAGCAACATGAATGAAAATATTACTAAAGAGATATAACTCATTAAGAACAATGAAATAAAAATTTTGGAGATGAAATTTTCAACCAGTGAAATAAAAAATGTAATTGAGAGCTTTAACAGCAGGATAGTCCAAGTGAAAGAAAGAATTTCTGATCCCCAGGACAAGAATTTTAAAATAACCTAATCAGACAAAAACAAAGAGAATGGAATTGCAGAGAATGAAGAAAGTCTATTTGAGAAGCCAGTGCTGTGGCACAGCAGGTAAAGCTGCCACCTGCAGTGCGGGCATTCCATATGGACACCCGTTCCAGCCCCTCTGGCTGTTGCAGCCAATTGGGGAATGAACCAGCAGATGGAAGACCTCTCTCTCTTTGTCTCTCCTTCTCTCTGTGTGTAACTCTGCCTTTCAAAAAAAAATCTTTTTTTAAAAAAAGAAAATCTATGTGAAATACAGGATACTACTAAATAACATACTCATATTATAGGTATTCCTAAAGGAGAAGAAAAGGAAAAGCACCTGCTAAATGAAATAACACTTGAAAATTTCCCAGGTCTTGAAAGAGACATAGACATCCAAATACAATAAGCTCACTCAGATGCAACAAAAAAAATCTTCTCCAAGGCATATTGTCATCAAAATATCAAAAATTAAAGACAAGGAAAGAATCTTCAGTTCTATCAATATTTGGCCAATTCATTTCCTGTCTTCCAGCTCTTTTATTTCCATCCTTTCGTTGAAAAATCAAAGCTGGTGCCAAATTGGAGACTATTTCCTCAAAATTCCTATAGTTTTCCCAGAATGGTGTAACATAGGGAAATTAACTTCATTTTCTTTTATGTTATTATGTAATGCAGATTTGCTTCTAGTACAGAGAAGCAAAGAGAGAAGATTTGCATGAAAGTTCTTTGGGAAGTACTTTGCAGAGTTATGGGAGAGAGGAAGTAGGGAAGTAAGTTTGAGTATAAGAGGTGAATTGTAATACATTTGCAACAGTGGTCTTGGTGTCCCTATGGGAAGTTCTAGCCTGTGTCCAGGCAGAAGATTGACACCTTTATTGATCACATTCACCAATCACTGGAAGTGGGTTCTTTCTGGAGAGGGACCACAAACTTGAATGAGGCTCAATCAAAAACAAATCCGAGATAGCAATCTACCTATGAATCCTCAATAGCCCATACTCTCTAACTAAAGAAATGGGTCTATTATTCCTGAAGGGGGCTGGGCAGCCTAACACAGTTTCCTCTACAGTTTACTAATCGTGATGCACTGGGACCTGCAACAACTTGGTCTCTCTTTTTCTCTGCTCTCTGAACTGCTATCCAATAGAGAGCCCTAAAATGACCAGCACAAGTCAAGAAAAGAATTGTAGACAATATGATGTTGCAAAGTAAAGTTACATGTTAATTTTGAGGACAAGCATTATTTCTGCAGGGAGAGATTGACAAAAGTTTTTCTTTTTCCTGTTACGTATTACATTTATCCCCCCACCCCGCACCCCACTTTCTCTTTCTCTTTCTCTCTGTTGGCTGAAATCATTACCATAATATATTGTCACACATATCAAAAACTTTGGTTTTGGAAAAGGATGGGGGGGATACAGTGATGGTTTAAAGATGATTAACAGGTACTAAGTTGTAAGTACAGAGGAAAAAGCAGTTTTAGCATTTTCTTGCACACTAGGGTGACAATAGACAACAATAATGCATTGTGCATTTAAGATAGATGAAGGCTGGCGCCGCGGCTCACTAGGCTAATCCTCCGCCTTGTGGTGCCGGCACACCGGGTTCTAGTCCCGGTCGGGATGCTGGATTCTGTCCCGGTTGCCCCTCTTCCAGGCCAGCTCTCTGCTGTGGCCAGGGAGTGCAGTGGAGGATGGCCCAAGTGCTTGGGCCCTGCACCCCATGGGAGACCAGGATAAGTACCTGGCTCCTGCCATCGGATCAGCACGGCGCGGTGCGCCGGCCGCAGCGCGCCAGCCGTGGCGGCCATTGGAGGGTGAACCAACGGCAAAAGGAAGACCTTTCTCTCTGTCTCTCTCTCACTGTCCACTCTGCCTGTCAAAAAAAAAAAAAAAAAAAAAAAAGATAGATGAAAGGATTTTGGATGTTTTCACATAAGGAAATGATGAACATTTAAAAAGATAGACATGTTTACCTTGATTTGAACACTATATAATATGTATATGTATCAAAATACCACATGATATCTAATAAATATATATATATACACATTTTATTTATCAGTTATTTTATTATTTGAGAGGGAGAGACAGGGCTCCCATCTGCTGTTTCACTCTTAAAATATCTGCAGGAAGCCAGGAGTCAGGAACTCAATTCAGGTTCTTGTCTGGGTGTCAATGATCCAACTGCTTGAATGTCAGCTTTTGCTTTCCAGTATGGGCATTAGTTTGAATCTGGAATTGGAACCAGAGCCAAGTGTTGAGCCCAGGTCCTTTGACATGGGACATGGGCATCCCAACCTGTGTCACAATTGTGAGGCCAAACACTTGCCTCTATGTATTGGTTTGAAAAATTAATGAGAAAGATACCTTGATTTATCCTAGATATTTCTATTTACTCACTTATCTGAATCCAATAAATTCTTACTTTCATTCCATTCTGCTAGAAAAACAACCCAGAAACCATCAATTCTTATGACGTTGCTCCACTTTCACTTGATTAATTTCTTCCAGTAGTTCTTTTGCTCCACTGTATTAGTGTTTCAACCATGCTTCTTAGTGTTGAAAGAGTAACATGTGTTTTATTTTTATTATTGAAATGATGCCTTTAATAATCAAATACGGAGGCTGGCATTGTGGCATTAAGTCACTGCCTGCAATGCCTGCATCCTGTATGAGCACTAGTTCGAGCCCTGGCTGCTCTATTTCAGATCCAGCTCCCTGCTACATATTGGCTGGGAAAGCAGCATAAAATGGCTCAAGTACTTGTGCCCCTGCACCCATGCAGGATATCTCCTCTCTCTCTATAACTGTGCCTTTCAAATACAATAAAATCTTTTAAAAAATCTTTAAATAAAAATCTAATATGGTAACACCTTATTTTTTCAAAAGCATTTCAAATATTCACCTTCCCCTTTAAGTCCAGACAACTCAGCCAAATATATCCAAACCTTTTATGGCCACATGCCTCCTTCCCTCTGGGTTTATTTTCCCTCATTATCCCATGTGTTTCTTGAATTGCATTCACAGAGATTGGAGAGGTCTGAAGTTTTGCACATGACATTGCTTCTGCCTGGAATGCCTTCCTCCTCCAACACCATCTCTGTCAGTCTTGAGCAACTTCCCCCACCCAGCTTAAGCAGTACTTTTTCTGGGATGCTTTTGCTGGCACCCATATGAGCAATTACAATAAAATGTGATATTAATTTTCTTTTTCTTTTTTTTTTAATTTATTTGACATAGAGACAGAGAGAAAGGTCTTCCTTTTGTCATTGGTTCACCCTCAAAATGGCTGCTATGGCCAGAGCTACGCCAATCTGAAACCAAGAGCCAGGTGCTTCCTCCTGGTCTCCCACACGGGTGCAGGTGCCCAAGCACCTGGATCATCCTCCACTGCCCTCCCTGGCCACAGCAGAGAGCTGGACTGGAAGAGGAACAACCGGCACTAGAACCCAGCGTCCATATGGTTTGCCGGCGCCACAGGCGGAGGATTAACCAAGTGAGCCACAGCGCCAGCCTCGACACTAGTTTTGATAAGCAAAAGTTTGGGGCATAATGGGAGCATGGAGGAAGGGAATCTAATCCATGCGAGGCAGATCAAACACATTTTAGAAAATGTGATATCTAAGATCTGCAAGAAGACAGATAGAGCACAGGTTCTAAGGCAGAGTACTCCACTTCAGGAAAGTGCAAGAGCAATGACCTGCAAGCCAGAGACCACAACGTATATGTTATAGAATTCCACTTTGATCTCGTTAAACAGGAGAGTGGTTAAAGATTATAAAGCTGCAGGCTGACACTGCAGCATGAAGATGATTTCTGCAGCCTAAATTAGAGTTTACACCATTCGAGCTTAGATAGTGAAAAAAGCAGATAAATATGGAAGGTTTTTGTGTAAATCTTTGAGGGCAAGGAAAAAAGAGAGGGAGAGAAGGTGGATGGGAGGGGAGGAGGGAGCAGGCAAGTTAACTCAGCAAAAATTAAGGTTGTTCTATGTTTCTTTCTTTTCTCCTTAACTTAGATAATACAAACCACTCCCACCTTTCCAGGAACCCCTGAATCCTGGACATTTGTTATTTATCTCTTCTGCTTTTTTCAACACTACTAGAATTTTTTATTATTATTTATGAACACAAGATTTGCAAATCTGATTCAGAAACAAAGACACAATGTTGTCCAACAACATACTTGGTATTAAATGTTTTCATTTCAGCAAAAAAAAAATACAAACATTATGTCAGATGCCTTGCACTCTCTGCATTTACTTATTTTCTTTGTTTCTCCTCTCTTTCAAGAGCAGAAACTACTGAAAGCAGGAGAAGTAAGAGGAGAAATCAGGGGTAGTTCATGTCTGATGTCTGTTTAGAAAATGATGAGGGACCATTCAAAGCCTTGCTAAACTCAGCAATAATCAATGTGCTTTTAAGACCGGCTCAAGCTCTAGAAGAAAACCAAGGTCCTGGCTAGAGGCTTTCCTGAAGAGCCATAGGCCTACCTCTTCTGAACAGCATGACTCCTCCAGGGGTACTGTCATCTATCTTCCCTCAACTCTCCTGCATCTTCCCTCAACTCTCCTGCAACAACGCTTCTGTTTGCCGGCGCTGCGGCTCACTAAGCTAACCCTCCACCTGCGGTGCCGGCACCCCCGGTTCTAGTCCCTGTTGGAGCACCAGATTCTGACCCGGTTGCTCCTCTTCCAGTCCAGCTCTCTGCTGTGGCCCGGGAAGGCAGTGGAGGAAGGCCCAAGGCTTGGGCCCTGCACCTGCATGGAAGACCAGGAGGAAGCACCTGGCTCCTGGCTTTGGATTGGCACAGTGCGCCCACTGTAGCGGCCATTTGGGGGTGAACCAACGGAAAAGGAAGACCTTTCTCTCTGTCTCTCTCTCACTGTCTAACTCTGCCTGTGGAAAAGAAAAAAAAAAAAAAAAGAACAATGCTTCTGTTCTATAGGCCCTGTTGTACTCTTTGGTTACCTGTCTAACCAGTACTTCTACCGGTACCTCTAACCAATCCTACCTTGAATTTCCTACAATTTATATTTATTGTAACAGAAGAGATTAATATATATTCATGCAAATTTTATTTGAGGGCCCAGTACTGTGGCATAGCTGCCATCTGTAGCACCAGTGCCCCATGTGAGTGCTGGTTCGAGTCCCGGCTGCTCCACTTCCAATCTAGCTCTCTGCTATGGCCTGGGTAAGCAGTGGAGGCTGACCCATGTCCTTGGGCCCCTGCAACCATGTGGAGATTGGATGAAGCTCCTGGCTCCTGGCTCAGATTAGCTCAGCTCTGGCCATTGTGGCCTCTCTCTCTCTCTCTCTCTCTGTTTGTCTCTCCCTCTCTCTTTGGGGCTCTGTCTTTCAAATAAATAAACAAATCTTAAAAAATTTTTCTTTGAGAAACCAAGTTTAAAAACTTGCACATCATAAAAGAAAGGAAAAGAAAGGAAACTACAGAGTAGGTGTTCAGCCTAGAGGTGAAGATGTCATTTAGGGTGCTCTCATCTCATATCAGAGTTCCATGGTCAAATTCTGGTTCAGCTTTCAATTCTACTTCCTATTTATTTGCACCCAGTAGGCAGCAGGTGATGAATCAAGTACTTGGCTCTCTTCCATGTTTCTGACATGCATATTTTTTCTTTTCCCATATTTCAAATCAGGGAATAATATAACATGAAATTATGTGATTCAAGAAAGGCTTTTCTGTATTAAACGTACCTCCCTCAACATTAAGTTAAATGAATATTTATGAGATAAAAATCACAAGTAGGCAAAGAAAAACTTGAACAACATAATTTCAAACTGTTGAAAATGTCTTAAAAATAATAAAAAGGGGTGGGCGCCACGGCTCACTAGGTTAATCCTCCGCCTTGTGGCGCCAGCACACCAGATTCTGTCCCGGTTGCCCCTCTTCCAGGCCAGCTCTCTGCTATGGCCCAGGAGTGCAGTGGAGGATGGCCCAAGTGCTTGGCCCTGCACCCGCATGGGAGACCAGGAGAAGCACCTGGCTCCTGGCTTCGGATCAGCGTGATGCACTGGCCGTAGCGCGCCGGCCATGGCGGCCATTGGAGGGTGAACCAACGGCAGGCAAAAAGGAAGAACTTTCTCTCTGTCTCTCTCTCACTGTCCACTCTGCCTGTCAAAAAATAATAATAATAATAATAAAAAGAAAAATATTCAAATAAGACCTGTGAAATTTACTAACTGAATGGTCCTCCTTAAAAACTACTCTCATAAACAGTCAGAAGTCATTGTCCTTGGCTCATTTAAAGGTAGAGCTGGGAGGGTGTTTGGCAGTGGTTGAGATCCTACTTGGGATGCCTGCATCCCATATCAAATGTCTGGGTTTGAGTCTCCTCGCCTGGGTTCAAGTTTTGGTTCTGTTTCGGATCCCAGCCTTCTGCCAATGTGCACCCCCGAAGCAGCAGTAGTAGCTCAAGTAATTGAGTCATTGCTGTCACATGGGAGACCTAGATTTGAGTTCTCAACTCCTAGCTTTAACCTGAGCTAGCTCTGAGTGAATCAGTGGGTGGACATGCACTCTCTCATTTGTTCTCTCTCTACTCCCTTCTCTCACCACTCCTCCATTCCTACCTTTTAAATAAAAAAAAAATCGTGAAAAAAAATACATTGGTGAAAAATTTTAAAATAAACACAATATGAAAGCCCTATATTTCTCTTTAAAAAATAATCTGAAGTCTGAACACCAGAAAAGTTTCCCCTAACTTATCTGATGTAAAGAAGCCATAAAAAGGGGTTTTGGATGACGTTGGAAACCAGTCTACTTATTTTGAACACCAGGTGGCAGTAGATGTAGTGTTATCAAGAAATGAAAGAGGGAGGAGGAACCAGAATTTGAGTATTATGTATGCAAAGGAATAGTATATACAAAGTGTCCACTGAGTGCAGTGTGCAAGAACTTGTATTTGGACATCTCTGAAGAAAACAGTCATTATCCAGTGCTGTAGCTAACTCCAAATTTGATTCTGTGGCTTCTATTCAAATAAGTTTCATTTGATCATTTTTCCTAATGTGTATCATAAGACAAAATTACCCAGACTGGTGCTGTGGTATATTGGGTAAAGCCACTGGCTTCAGTAATGGCATCCCACATGGGCAATGATTTGAGTCCTGGCTGCTCCATTTCAATCTAGCTTCCTGTTAATGCACCTGAGAAAGCAGCAGAGGATGGCCCAAGTGATTTCAGCCTAGCACCTACATGGGAGACCCAGAGGAAGCTCCTGGCTCCCTAATTCAGACAGGCCCAGCTCTGGCTATTGTGGCCATTTGGAGAGTGAACCAATAGTTGGAAGATCTCTCTCTCTCTCTCTGTCTCTCTCTGTCTCTCTCCTTTTTTCTCTGTAACTCTTCTAAATAAATAAATAGATCTTTTCATTTTTTAAGAATCATTCTGGCATTTTAAAAACTTAAATTATCAATTTTTATTTGCACTAAAAAGTTTTAAGGAAATTTGGAGATTAATACGCACATATGATTTAATTATAAGAGTAGAAAAAAAGGCATGACTATGAAATTTTGGAGATCACTGTGTTATGTCCAAAAAAAGCAAAATGTTTTACTGAACACTTCAAAAAATTAAAGAAATAAGAAGTAGTGCTGCATCCATAGAAGTATTTAATTTTATTTTCTATGAAGATTTGAAGTTCCCTCAGACAATTTCAAGCAAATGTCACTTTTATCAACAGTGAATTTTCATTTCTCATATTGTATTTCTCACATTCAGATGTCCTATTTTAGTGTTTTTGTAGCTTCTCTCTTTTTTTTTTTTTCACCAGGTTTAGACTTTACTGTCTTGAGTAAATAGAGGATGCCTACGGAATTCGATGTTCTAATTTGTTAATTCCATCATTTTGGCCATTTCTGGGTCTTTTCTTTGGCTCAAGTTTACCTCCTTTTCATCCTGCATTTTTTTTTCTTAATTAAGTGTCAGCCAATGTGAATGTTACGTTGTTAGGTCATATAAAAGGTGTTGGATTTTATTCTGGCCCTAATCCAATAAATTAAAACCAGGTGGAAGCTCTTAAGCCTTGCTTTAAAGCATTGTTAGAGTAAATCCAGAGTAACTTCTGTCTACAGCTAATTTAGTTCTGCTACTAAGACCAGTGCCTTTCTAAGGACTTTGAGTATCTATGCATTTGTTCAGAGGATTTTCCTACTTGATTAGAGAGATCCCAAATTATTCCTAGTCCTGTGTGAGGTCTTGGAACTTTTAAATCTGATTCTTAGCATTTATTCTTTCTTTGGCTGTTGATATTTTTGTCCTCAAACACTGTAGGTAAGTATCAACCAAAAGCTCAAGGGTCCTCTGCTACAGCTCTTGATTAGTCTCCGTCCAGTTCCCTTCTCTCTGGTATTCTGTCTCACAGATTCCAGCTGCCTCAGCCTCTCGAACTCGTTTCTGTCTTCTAAACTCAGAAGGCTAGGGTGTTTCCAGTTTCCCCTTTTCTGACTGTTGGGCTGGAAACTACCTTCATGTATTAAATTGGGTTTTCATGGGCTCACCCTTGTTTTCTCAGTCTAACTTATCATATTGCCCAAGCTCTAAAAACTGATGTTTCTTGTAGTTTTCTCCCTTCTAGTTTATGGTTTCTTCAAAAAGGAGGTGTTGATAACAGCAGTTTTGATCAAAAAGTGCTCCACAGAAAGCAGATTATCAGCAAAAACACTGTTCTGGTAAAACACTCATCAATGGGTTGTTCGACCCTGTGGGAAGACTGTTTTATGAATAATTAATCAATCAATATACTTACCAAGCACCTACTACAACCAACGTAAAATGTTTATTCTTCTTCACATGAGTGTACTGGGAAAAAAAGATAGATTCCATCAAATTAAACCAGCAAAAGTGATGGTGATACATTTAGGAAGCTGGTATTCCTATTTCTTCAGTATGTGCAATTTGTCCATTTTATCGCTCCATTCTTGTCTGATAACCATTGTGTATTGCGCCTTGTTATATTTTTATCCCCACATTGAAACTATTTTTTAACATTACTTTTTATCTAGGTATACACACAAAAAAACTGTAGTTCTATTCTTTCATTTTCACAATGGCATAATTATTCTTTCTTAAGTTGCACTATTTTCATGTAAGCAAATATTAGAAGGTGAATGCATTTTTCTAATCTCATTTAATTAGAAAATAATCAAAATCTGTCAGAAAAATCCTAGAACTGGCAAAAGAGCAATAAATATGCAGAGTAATAAAAAGAACATGTTACAAAATGTTCTGGAGACTGAGACTGGCACAGAACATAAATAGGTGAAGGGCCAATACATGTAAGAAAAAGAAAAAAAATGAGAACATAATGAATAACATGCATTATATTTTGTAAATGAGCTAATATGCAAAATCCGACAAGGGATCCCTCAGACAGACTAAAATTTTATTTTGGTGGGGCTGGTGGTGTTGTGAGGCAGGCAGAGTCTATGCCTGTGACATCAGCATCCCATAAGGGTATCGGTTTGAGATCCAGCTGCTCCACTTCTGTTACAGCTTCTTGCTAATGTACCTGGGAAAGCAGTGGAGGATAGACCAAGTAGTTGGGCCCCAACATCCACTTGGGAGATGCAGAAGAAGCTCTGGGCTCCTGGCTTCAACCTGACCCAGCCCTGGCTATTGCAGCCATTTGAGGAGTGAACCAGCAGATGGAAGATCTCTCTCTCTTTCTCTCGCCCTCTCTGCATAACTCTACGTTTCCAATACATTAATAAATCTTTGAAAAAAATTTAAAGAAGATTTTATTTTTGCAGATCTCTGAAAAGAACCTAGGTGTATTGAGAATATTATACACTTGTGAATAGGTGTTTAGGGTGGAATATGTTTGTATACATCTATATAGATGGATTAGATAATAATATATAGATATAATAGATAACTAGTATTATATATAACTGTATATAAATAATATATATTATATAGGAAGAGATCATATAATATGTAGATATAGTAGATGCTTAGGGTAGAATCTACCTATAAACAATACTTAGACATAATACATTACATCCTGTATATATATATATATAAATATAAATATACTAGAGAGCTACAGATATAAGTATATACTAGATATAATAAAGATAGATTATCTATATCTATCTTATATCATCTTAATGATATGCAGAGACATAAAATTCCCCTTGAACCCACAGGTAAGCAGTACTTTTCTGTCCACTAAAGGTATTAATATTAAATTAATATGAATATTAAAATTGTTATATATCATAAAAACACTGAAATATACAATTCAATATCATATTACTACCTAAAGTGATATTATGAGTAGTGCCATATAGTATTAACCATCAACAGTAATTCTAATTTCCTGTAACAATTCCATGTAGTGCCACCATCTACAAATTCATTTTCAATCTTCAGTATTTCTCCCTTATTTTTGAATCATCATGAGGAATAACAAATACAATTAATTCACTCTACATTCTAAAATAAATTTGTTAGTTCTTGATGTCATTTCTTTAAAAGCTTTGAACGTTACAGATTTGTTAATCAAATATGTGTTTACTATATTTATAATTCTGGAGACTTCAATCTTTTTTTATTTGTCCTAATCATTTACAGTCATTTTTTTAAGATTTTTATTTATTTATTTGTAAGTCAGAGTTACACAGAGAGAGGAGAGGCAGAGAGAGAGAGAGGTCTTCTATCCGAAGGTTCATTCCCCAATTGGCCTCAATGGCTGGAGCTGCGCTGATCCGAAGCCAGGAGCCTCTTGGGGTCTTCCACGTGGGTGCAGGTGCCCAAGCTCCTGGGCCATCTTCTACTGCTTTCCCAGGCCGTAGCAGCAAGCTGGGTCGGAAGTGGAGCAGCCCGGACTTGAACTGGCATCCATATGGGATGCTGGCACTTCAGGCCAGGGCGTTAACCTGCTGAGCCACAGCGCCGGCCCCATCATTTACAGTCTTTATGATCTTATGGTAAATCTACTCTCTTATGGGAAAATAATACAGATTAATAATCCTATGAGTTCTCATTGTTCTAAATGTTATATAGATTATTCCCTAATAGAATGGAGATGTTAGATAGCTGTATGAGACATAGTTGATGTGGCCCATTTGACTTCTCAGTTACTGTGCATCAGAAAGGGGCAGTAAAAACCAAGAAAATGATTATCAAAATTATCTCAAAATAAGGTGTAGCCCTAAATTTTTAAAATTCCACATTTTAAAACTCCTGGAACACAGAAGAAAACCTAGAAGAATTAAACATGTTTATGAGTCATTAGATACCACTGATAAGCTTGAATGAATTATAAGTAAAACAGTCTGCTCTGAGAAATAAAAGATCATGAAAAATAAAAGGCAATATATAACCTGGAAGAAATATTTCTAAAAGGTATGCTTAGTAATGGACTGTTATCCAAAATATACAAGTAACTCTTAAAACTCAACCAGAGGGGCTGGCGCTGTGGTGTGGCAGGTAAAGCTGCTACCTGCAATACTGGCATCCTATATGGGCACTGGTTTGAGTCCCAGCTGCTCCACTTCTGATCCAGCTCTCTGCTATGGCCTGGGAAAGCAGTAGAAGATGGCCCAAGTCCTTGGGTCCCTGCACCTGAGTGGGATATCTGGGAGAAGCTCCTGGCTCCTGGCTTCGGATTGGCATAGCTCCAGCTGTTGCGGCCAATGAGGGAGTGAACCAGCGGATGGAAGACCTCTCTCTCTCTCTCTCTCTGCCTCTCCTTCTTTCTCTGTGTAACTCTTTCAAGTAAATAAATAAATAAATCTTTAAAAAACAAATCTCAACCAGAAAACAAGCAGCCCAATTAAAAAGTGAGTCAATGGCCTTACCACTTTACCAAAGATGTACAGGTTGCAGATAAGCATACAAAATGATGCTGTACACCACTCGTCAGCAAGGAAATGAAAATTAAAACATCTATAGCATGAATAATACGTGTGAGACACTATGCTATCTTAATATAAGAAAAGAAAAAATTCAGAATACTGACAACACCAAAGGATGACAAAAATGGGGAGCAACAGGAGCTCTTGTTCTTTGCCAAGGGGAATCCAAAATGGTCCAGGCATTCTGGAAGATAGTTTGGCAGTTTCTTACTAAACTGAGTGTACTTGTAACAGGATGTACAAATGTGCTTCTCAATGACCACTCAAGGGAGTTGAAATCTGATATCCACACACAAACTTGCACACCAATATGTAAAGGCTTTATTCATAGCTGTCACAACTTGGAAGAAGCTAAGATGTTCTTTCAGTAGATGAATGAACTGTGGTACATCCAGACAATGGAATAGTATTCAGTGCTCAATGAATACTCCAGCCATGAAAAGACATGAATAAAACTGAAATGTACAGTATTAATTGAAAGAAGTCAATTTGAAAAGTCTGCATTATTCCATGTATAGGACACTCTGGAAAAGGAAAAACCATGTGCCAGTAGACAGGTCAATGACTCAGTGGCCCGGGAGAGGGGAGGACTAGGCAGAGCACAGAGGACATTTAGGGCAGTGAAACGACCTGTCCAATACTATGACAGTGGGTATTTAGTGTTATATATTCGTGGAAACCCATGGAATGTAGGCCACCGAGAGGAAACCCTAATGTGAACTATGGACCTGTTAAAGATGTGATGGTGTAGGTTCACTAATTGTACAAAAGTTGGAGGAAGATATTGACACATAGGGTCAGCAAAGCTGTGGGAAGTCTCTGTCTTCCAGGCAATTTTTCTGTAATCATAAAGTTACTTTTTTTTTAAAGTTCACACATTTAAAATAGTTTTACTCATTTTATTTATATATGTCAAAATACATTTTTATTTCCAAAATAGTGGGTTTTGCAACTAGTTTCATGCAGAAACAAGGTCTGCTCAATACAACCAATAAATTCAATATAGCACAGGGACTGGTTCTATCGTTCAGCACCGTTTCTAGTCCCAGATGCTCCTCTTCCAATTTAGCTCTCTGATATGGTCTGGGAAAGCAGTAGATGATGGCCTAAGCACTTGGGCTCCTGCACCCGCATGGGAGACCCAGAAGAAGCTCCTGGCTCTTGGTTTCAGAATGGCTCAGCTCCAGCTGTTGTGGCCATTTGGGGAGTGAACCAGTGGATGGAAGACCTTTCTATCTCTCCTTCTCACTGTTTGTAACTCTACCTCTCAAATAAATACAAAGATAAATAAAATCTTAAAAAAAATAGTCCTTAACAAAAAGAATGTGGCATTGATTCCATGTAATTAAAAGGCTGCCATTCCCATATAATTGAACTCTTCTTCCTATATCTGCCTCTAGTTAGGGAAGGGAAAGTGACTTGCCCAGGATATGACAAAGAATTATCCCCAAGAGGGGCAGATGTGGTGCAGCAGGTTAAACCCTGGCTTAGGAAGTCCACATCCTCGATTTGAGCCCCTGTTCTCCTTCCAATGCAGCTTCCTGCTGATTTGCACCCTGGAAGGCAGCAGATGGTTGCTCATGTACTTGGGCTCCTGCCACCCCTATGAAGGATCCAGATTGAGTACCTGGCTTTCTGTCTTTGACCTGGACCAAGACTTGCTATTGAGGACATTTGGGGAGTAAACCAGTAAATGAAGACCTACTGGGTGAGGAGGAGGGCTCTGCCTCTTAACTGAATACAAATAAATGAATTTAAAAAATCCTCAAGGGGCTGGCGCTGTGGTGCAGCGGGTTAAAGCCCTGGCCTGAAGTGCTGGCATCCCACATTGGTGCTGATTGGAGTCCTGGCTGCTCCTCTTCCAATCCAGCTCTCTGCTATGGCCTGGGATAGCAGTAGAAGATGGCCCACGTCCTTGGGCCCCTGCACCCATGTGGGAGACCTGGAAGAAGCTCCTGGCTCCTGGCTTCAGATGGGCACAGCTCTGGCCCTTGAGGCCATCTGGGGGAGTGGACCAGCAGATGGAAGACCTCTCTCTCTCTCTCTCTCTCTCTCTAACTCTGTCTTTCAAATAAATAAAATAAATCTTTAAAAAATAAAATAAATAAATAAATTAAAAAAAAAATCCTCAAGTGACCCACTTCACTTCCAATGGAGATCTTCAGAAACTGAAAAAGTTTCCTTCCTTCAACACTGCATCCTACAAGTCAAGAACTTAATATCCAAAGCCCCAAGGAAAAACCTCAGAAGCTCAGAAACCAGCAGGGAAGAGTAGACCCTGGGGCTTAATATTCCACTAAGCGTCCTGTCTATGTGCAAACAAATAATATAGCTGCAAATGTCCATCACTAGTGTTTATTTTGCAAAGCCATCTGCTGTTTTGTGAGGCCTGAATCTTGAAATCCACCCTGGAACTGTCATCCCTTGGTGGAAATTTCCTGTCTCTTCTTGAGAAAGATAATTCAATCCTGTTTTCATTGCTCTTTCTCCAAGGCTGCTGTAGAAAACACATGCACGCCCCTCCCTCCCCCTTCTGCCACAACACACGCACACATAGACAAAAAAGAATTCCTTTTCAAGGTGGTCCAGCTCTGAAATTCTGAGCCCACATGATTGAGGGTGCCTCCAGAGGAGCGGATCCCAAGTCTGGAAAAAGCAGCTCTCCCATCCCACCTGACAACTTCGGCCTCCTCCCTCAACCTGCAAAAGAAAATGCATGCTTGGCCTGCCTGGAAGGCTCTGCGACCACATCCATTATTAAAAAGAAAAGGGGAAAAAAATCACAGCCTAGAGACAGGTCTTGAGCGCCACAGCCCTGCTCTCCGTGGGTTAAGCCCTGGGGAGGAAAGCAATTCCCATCCTCTAATCCTCAGGAGCCCGTCGCCAGGCTGGCTCCCCTCCCATTCCCCCAGCCCCAGGCCTTTGCCATCGGTCCCCACCTCCTCCGTCCCGGAGTTTTTCTTCCGCCACCCCCATTAAGGCATACTAAGTGGCTTCTCGGAAAAGCCAGCAGATTCTGCTGAGCAGGAAAGGAGGAAGGGGATGATGGGGGCGGGGTTGGTAAAGGCGAGGCTCGCCTGCCTGCAAGACACACACCCGCGCGTGCACGCAAGCAGCCCCACCCAGGGAGGTGGCCGCAGCTGGGGTCGTGCGACCCCGCGCCTCCGCCCCCTACTAGCGCACCGTGGAGAGACTGCAGCATCGCCGCCACGCGCCCCTCGCTGATCCCCGCCCTGAGCCGCCTGCAGGGAGCAAGAGTGGAAGGAGCGAGCGAGGGGCGGGGACCCGGGCGCCGAGGGCGGGGTGGAGGAGAAAGAGCGGCGCCGCTGCTTCCCCGGGGCGCGCCCTGGAGGGAGGGGCGCAGGCTCAGTGCAGGCCCTCACCAGCCTTCGGGCAGCGCCCGTCTTCCCAATTCCGCCGGCTCCGCTGGGCAATCCTGGGGACCGGCGGCCGGTAGCGGCAGGCACCCGCGGAGCAACAGGAGCCCAGAGAAGGAGGAGGCGGCAGCGGCAGCCGAGAGGCCCGGAGCGAGGAAGGGGTCCCCGAAGCCCGCGCCCTCCCCTTGGGCCAGAGTCTGCAGGTACATTGGGTGGGCACAGTTGGCGGACAAGGTCACAAGTAAGTGCCTTTTCTCTTGCTCCTCTGGTGTGGCGGGGAGGGAAGCCTCCATTCTCGCCGGTGTTAGCCCTAACCGCCACACCCACCTGTGTCCATTTTTCCGTCTCTTGATTTTGGTTGACTCTGTACTACGCCACCTGGAAAGCAGAAACAGGGGAGAAGCTTGGCGGAGGGGTCCTCGCTGGAGGAGCTGGGAAAGCCACTGTTTCAAAAGCAAGGCTACTCCTGTGCCGGTTTTGACAGTGTAGGCTTGCTGCCCGGTTCTGGAAATGTGGAAAGCAAAGCGAGCGATACCTGAAGGTTAACTGTCTTTATATCTCTTTCCTTCTATGGTAGCAGACTTGTTAAATGGGTTTCAGTACCAGGGAAGTTCGTGGTCTTTCGAAGTAAAATGCATGTGCTTTATTTTCCCTCTCCAAAGCTGAGCGTGCAGAACCAGCCCGGCTCTTACTACCTGTGGGCGATGGAAGGAGCGCCGCACCCCTTAGGAGCCCGCAATCGCCAAAGATTGGCAAGATAGCTTAGCCCTGGTTTCTCAGCTCAGTCGTTTCTTTCTTTTCTTTTCTTTTCTTTTCTTTTCTTTTCTTTTCTTTTCTTTTCTTTTTTTTTCCAAGAGAATAAGCACCTTATAGTGAAATCAGAGTTATTTTGCTTTGTTATCGACTTAACCGAAAATTGTCATTTACTTTCAGAAAAAAACAAAAGCAAATATTTCCATTCCTTACCTTAAGACAAAAGATCAAAACAAGATTACCAAACCAGAAACTTTGTCAGTTTTTCTGATTATAGTAAACACTTTATTCATTATTATAAATGTTTTTAAAGTTGTGACGTTCCTAGTAAATTATGTCTCCTCTAGAGTGAAGGGTTATTTTCATGAGAAAAGCTTAGAGGAGATTTTAAAAAACTCATTCAGGTAAGGCAAAGATCAAATCAGAAAGGGTTTAATTTTTTTTCAATATCGAATTCCAGTTACTGAGTATGAAATCAATTGTTGGGAAGTTCAGGTCTTTTCAGAAATGTAGTTAATGTTCTTACCTACTTCTTCTCTGTGACTGGAGAAAGGTATTTTTTTCTTGGGTAATATAAAATATATTTTCATGATTTTTTCCTTTAATATCAGTGACACTTGTTTATATATAATCTGCAAACCAAATCCAGTCATTAAATTGTTCATTCCATCGAAGTCTTCAATTCTTTACACATTAGTTTTAATATTTAAAATAGAATTCACCTTCTTAACATTTACCATCACATTTTTAAAATTTGCTACTTAATTGAAAGTCAATTTTATCTGATTCTACATAGTTTTCATGATTGTAAGGCTAGCTCATTCACAACCAAATGCTAGATAAAATGTAGTGTTTGATGTCTTGGACCTATATTTATAACCTATATTTAGACCCTATATTTAGGCAACTGATAATAGTTTTGCTTAAGAGAAATTTGTTTTTAATGTTGTGGGTGTTTAAAGGGGGGGGTTATCTTAGAAGTAAACCATTGTGCACTCATGGAACACAGGTGGCATATCTTCACTTAAGCTGGGTGTATGTGTGATTTCCATGGTGCAGAGCTGGGCTCACAGGCTACCTGATGCTTTTACAGAATAAAGATGAGTTAGATCTGGCTCTCTGCCGAAAGCATCCCTGTGTCTCTGTATTTACATCCCCTAGGAGCTGCAGGTAATTATGGGAGTCCTCCTGTGGTAATGCTCTGTGCTTTTGCTACCTGTTGCTGAACTAAGTTTTGGCAACAATGAAAATGTAAGGAATTCAGAAGCAGAATCAGTGGAGTCTATTCACCTTATTTAATATCATCAACATTTTCTGCAGCAGGGGAAAAACAGAATTTTGTGTATTTAGCTGATTTCTGTTCCTATTAGATATGCAAAAGACTGTAAAATGCTAGAAGGAGTCATACAATACGTGCCTAAGAGAAGTCATGACCTCAAAAATAGTTTAAAACTTATTTACTTGAATGAATCATTCTAGACGTCATAATGGAAACAACTTTTGATTTTCCCTGTAACTGCTGCAGAGGCTTTCCACTAACCTCCATATCTGAATAAATTTCTCCGTCATTCCCAAGTCTTGAAGTATCCTTTGATTACCTTTTCTTTTTCATGACCCTATTTTCCCTATCCATCCCCTATACAAATAAATCAATACTATCTGTTAAATGGGTATCTATTTAATCATACTGCTCAAGTATATCTCTTTTACCCTCCTTTCTATATCTAGAATACCATCAAGTTAATTCAGGTTGCCATCACAATTTACCTTGAACCATGATTACAACCTTTACATTAGTCTCTCTGCTTCCATAATTTGTTCTCTTGCAATTCACTTTCCATGAAGACCAACATCATTGTGTCTTCTTTGAAAAATATTCATTGGGGGCCAGG
Organism: Oryctolagus cuniculus; assembly: GCF_051225735.1. Classification (NCBI taxonomy): domain Eukaryota; kingdom Metazoa; phylum Chordata; class Mammalia; order Lagomorpha; family Leporidae; genus Oryctolagus; species Oryctolagus cuniculus. The sequence continues at coordinate 74,922,822 of NC_142869.1, forward strand.
GTTGTGGCACAGCAGGTTAAGCTGCCGCCTGCGTTGCCAGTATCCCACATGAGTGCTAGTTCTACTTCCATGTGCTCCATTTCTGATCCAGCTCCCTGGTCATGCACCTGGCACCCATGTGGCTCCTGGCTTTGAACTGGCCCAGCTCCAGTGGTTGTGGCCATCTGGGGAGTGAATCAACAGATGGAAGATTTCTTTCTCTGTCTTTTGCTCTCCCTCTGTAACTCTGCCTTTTAAATAAATAAATAAATATTAAAAAACAGTTTCATTGACTCATAGCTACAATTTCACACTTGATCTTAGCCAAAAGGCTGAGAAGCAATCACAGCTACAATTTCACAAAAGCACTGATACTGATTATCCATAAAGGTAAGTTCCTTCCTCTGACATACAGTTCAGTCTTGTGGTATGTCCTGTCTCTCCAACCTCACTGGGAAGAACCCGCCTTCCTCTCATTTGTGAGCTCTTGCCATACTGATCTTTTAGTACCTAGAACACTTTTATCAATATCACTCCCAAAAGCCTTTTAAAAATATGTACTAATTTATTTAAAAGGCAGAGGTATAGATAGAAGGAAAGATGGAGAGAAAGAGAGGGAGAGAGTGAGAGAAACAGAGCCATCTCTGAGACTGATCTTCCATTCGCTGGTTCACTCCCCAAATTGTAGCAATGGCAAGGACTGGACCAGGGCCAGGCTGAAGCCAAGAGCGCAGAACACCAGCCACAGCTCCCACAAGGGTTGGAGGGGTCCAAGAACTTGGGCCATCTTCCATTGCCTTCCCAGGGGGCATTAGCTGGGAACTGGATCAGAAATGGAGCATCCAGAACTCAAACTGGTGCTCATGTGAGATTTCAGCTTTGCAGGCCATGGTTTAAACTGCTGCATCAAAAGGCTGGCCTCCTAAAGGCTTTTTAAATGCTTTACCTTATGTCTGGACTACTATAACTCTATCTTGGCTAGCTTCTCAAACTATAACCTGTAGCTCATGGCTCTCTCTCTCAGAGAGGTCATTCTTGATCCCCTCATCAAAAGTGAGTTGTCCCCTGTTAGTTTCTATCTTGGTACCTTGTTTGTTTCATAGTGCTTTTTACAGAATGCAAGTATTTTGAGGATTTGCATACTGAATGCGCCAAAGGAATCTAGAACGTGTCTTTATAGTTGACACAGCTTCCAGAATAGTGCCTGGCATGATGAAATAGGGGATTCCTATGGATTCATGTAAGCAATACACTAAAACTATATGAATCATTTCTCTGTTGAGTTCATCAGTCTTGGAAATTTGTGTCTTTTGTCAATTATTTTTCCATTTGTTGAGCATCCAGTATGTATATGACCCTGTGGTATAAATCTGAGGAGGTGAAATTAAAATAGCCTCAGATGTTTTCCATCTTTCAGCAATGTAGGCAATAATTTGTTTAAAGGTAAGTAGATTATAATGTATTCTTAGGAGGGCAGTGACTACAACTGGATTAAAATGTATTTGGAGTACATAAGCTAATATAATTTTAGAATGAGTGACTCCTAATCTACAATGATGATCATATTAAAACCAGGAATTTTAGGGTCACTCAGTAATTATTGACTAAATTTCAAATACTGACTTTTAGCAAATAGGGACACTTGAGTGAGCTCAGTTGATAGAAGTATGGTCAAATGAGACTATGGCCATAGATCACTTGTCCACATGATCTAAGTTGGTATCTCCTCCAGGCCCAATAAGCAAATTGTCCCACGAATTCAAAGCCCTCCCTAGGGAAAGTTGGGGACTAATTCTTGAAGACCCATCACTGTTGTTGGAGTAGAGGTGAAGGAGTCAAAATTCACACTGGTTAATGATAGTGTCAATTTTATACAAAAATTTCACTACACCTGCACAGTCTCTGTGGCATTAAGTCTTATCCTTTCACTTTTCAACATTGCTTTTAAAGATATAAAATAAACAAGTAGTTTTGCTATGAACATTTGGTTGAAAATTTAGCTTACACTTAGGTGGCCAGTTTTGACTAGTAATATTTTCTCAAGTGCCCAGCTATATTTTTATGGCAAATAATTTGACCATCATGTTTCATGTTGAAGGACTAAACTATTTCATGAATTGTCACTAGGGACTTTGTAAACTAGGCTATTACAATGCCACATTGTTGTAATATGGCAGAGTATGTCTCTGTACTATCGGAAGATGGTCCCTCATCTTACACAGCATATACTGGCTAATTGATTCTTACACAGAGATATTGCAGCATCTTTATTCAGGACTGTTTATGACCATCTGAGGTGGCAAAGTCATAATAAAATGGATACTGTAAGATGTTTAAAAATAGTGCTGACATGAGGATTTATGGGCGAACATTCAGAGAATGTGTGCCGAATACTTCTGTGGAATCTGAGAGAACAGTGTTGGTATCCTGCCATCCTACAAGATGGAGTGTCTTCATTGAAGGCTTAGGAAATGGCATTGGGCAACTGGGAAAGCCATCAGCTCTTGGCAGCTGAAATTTGGAGGATTGAAACCATTTTGGGTAGCAAGAAAATGTGCCAGACCATGCTAAAGAGAGAAGAAAAGAGGGAATGCCTCGTGCCAGTCTGCACAATCTGCCACAGAAAAATTCAAGTTGACATTATATATGGAATTGAATTATTCTATATCATTTTCAATTCCACGGAGAAATAGTTCCTTTTCTTTTCTCTTTAGCAACTTACTGTTAATGAAAACATGCTGTTATTATTTATTTGATTTATTTATTTGAAAGAGAGTGGGAGAACAGAGAGAGAGAGAGAGGTCTTTCAATCATTTCCTTGATTGCCTCAATGGCTGGGGCTGAGGTGGGCCAAAGCAGGAGCTAGGAGCTTCATTCGCATCTCCCATGTGGGTACTTGGCCCAAGTACTTGGCCATCTTCCACTGTTGTGCCCAAGCTATTAGCAGGGAGCTGGATTGGAAGTGGAACAGCCTGGACAGGAACTGGCATCCACATGGGATGCTGGTGTCAGAGGCGTCTGCTTTACCTGCCATGTCATGACTCCAGACTCTGTTATGGCTTTTTTTTTTTTAAAGCAGAAAGTGGAATACCTTTACATTTTTAAAGTAACATAACAGGGAGCCAAAAATACCATATATTCTTGTTAAACATACCATTACTTTAATTTTAATTTCATCCCTATCATTTTATGATTTCCTTTTATTGTGGCATGTGTTTGAGAAGCTGCTATGAATGCTTCTTTAGAATGTCTCCTTGGATTTTTTGCAAAGCTTTCTGTATCATGTATGAAAATATTGCACCCCTTATGGTTCATGTGGAAGTTTAGAGGGAGTGAGTACAGTTACTGTATACCTAGCCTAATACCCCTCTCTGCAATGAATGCCTTCCCCCTTTTATCTTTTTCCTCCTTCTTTTTATTTATTTGAGAGGTAGAGTTATAGAGAGTGAGAGGTAGAGACAGAGAGAGAGGTCTTCCATCTGCTGGTTCACTCCCCAAATGGCCACAATGGCTGAAGCTGGGCTGATACGAAGCCAGGAGCTTCTTCCAGGTCTCCCACGTGGGTATAGGGGCCCAAGCACTTGGGCCATCTTCTGCTTTTCCCAGGCCATAACAGAGAGCTGGATTGGAAGAGGAGCAGCTGGGACTAAAATTGGCTTTTTAATACATGGTTGAGCTAAAGTAACCTGTATCTGTAATATTATAGCAAAACATTTGTTATATATTTTGTTATACTAGAAGAGAGGCGTTCATAGACTCCAAGTACAAATAAATAAATGATAAATGTTTAGGAAATGGAAATACAAATTATCTTATTTTACTTTATACTTTGAAGACATTGAATTATCACATTATACCCCATAAATATGTATAATTATTATGTGTCAATTATAAATAAATTTTAAGAAATAACATATAACAAGCCATGCAATTACAGTACTAGAGAATATAAAAAAAGAAAGGTTGAAGATTATTTAAATGTTCATTTTGAATACTGATTTTTGGTAGGTATATTTGTGTTAAACCAAAACTGAGTTTAGGATGGGAATTTGTGGCCATTACAAAAAGTGTGGAAATTTATATTCATTAAATAAAAGTTAAAAAAAGTGTATATTTTTCAATAAAAACAACCACTTAAGAGGTTGAATGACTGCTGGATGCCACTGTACTACTCTAATTTTGCTTTTCCATGATTAGAATATTTTATTTCCTTATGAGGTAATAAGAACCGGAAAAGGCACTTTTTCAAGATAGATGAGAGTTGGAAAAAAAGAAGAGTGGTGTCATTAAAAGGGATATGTTTAAAGAAAAGGGATGTGTGCATGAAATATCTGGTGGGAAGTCCATTCAGAAATGGAAAAGACACAGGCAATGAAATTGTACATGTCCTGGAAATTAAGGGGTGGAGAAACAGACAGCAATGTGATCTAGACATTCTTCATTAGAGGAGTACAAATATTTATAGAACCACAAATTGACAAAGTCACATATAACCGAATCACAGTATTTACTGTCACATTGAATCAATTATCTGTCATTTAAAGTGTTTCTTTTACATCAGTAATTCAAAAAATTTACCCTACAGGGCCTTAAAACAAATTTTTGGAAATTTATTTATGTTACATTAATGTTTGGATGTTTTTTTGTTTAACATATGTTATCAATTTATACTATACTTTGAGTAGGATATAAAACCAATGGAAACACAGCCCCTGAATTCCATGATATAATGCCATCTTTAATGGTGATTGTGGATCACTAGCTTATCCACTAGAATGCTAAGGTTTTATAAGTATAGAAAAAAATGGGCCAGCGCCACGGCTCAATAGGCTAATCCTCTGCCTGCAGCGCCAGCACCCCGGGTTCTAGTTCCGGTTGGGGCACCAGATTCTGTCCCGGTTGCCCCTCTTCCAGGCCAGCTCTCTACTGTGGCCCTGGAGTACAGTGGAGGATGGCCCAAGTCCTTGGGCCCTGCACCCGCATGGGAGACCAGGAGAGGCACCTGGTTCCTGGTTTGGTGCACCGGCCGCAGCGGCCATTGGAGGGTGAACCAATGGCAAAAGGAAGACCTTTCTCTCTGTCTCTCTCTCACTCACTGTCCACTCTGCCTGTCAAAAATAAATAAATTAAAAAAGTATAGAAAAAATATTCTTTCATACCTTAAGAGTGGCTGTCATAAAAATATATGTTGGTGAGGGTATAGAGAAATTGGAACCCTTGGATACATGTGGTGAAGTCATATGGAAAATAGAAAACAGTACCTAAGTTCTTCAAAAAAATTAAAAATGGAACTAACATATACTCCTGGGTATATATGTAAAGGAATTGAGCTCTGGATCTCAAAGGTATATCTGTACTCCCATGTTCACTGAAGCATTATTCATAATGCTTTCAAGACAAGATATAAAAGTAATCCAAAAATCTATCATCAGGTGAAAGAATAAAGACAATGTAGTAGGTACATACAATACAATATATTCGGAATAAAAATATGAGAAATTCTACCATTTCCTACATTTATGTGAACTTGAATGGACCTGGAAGACATTATACTTAGTGAAGTTAAGCCAATTGTAGAAGGACAAAGACTACATGATTTTATTTGTATGATGTATCTAAATTTGTCAAAGTTAAGGAAACAGAAAATAGAACAGTGGTTCCAGAAGGTAGGGGGAGGGAAAAAATGAGGGTTTTTCACTGTGATAAAGTTACTATTATACAAGAGGCACATGTTCTAGATATCCTGTAGATAACTGCAGCACAGTGCCTGTAGTTAACATGAGTACGGCAGTATACAGGTAGGGGGATAGATCTCATGTTATATGTTGTTATTGCCATCACTGAAAATAAATAAAATATACCAAAGGGACATAACAAAACTTTTGGGGGCAGGCATGGCATACTGGGTTAAGCTGTAGCTTGGAATACCCACATCCAATATTGGAGTGCCTAGTGGAGTCTCACTTTACTTCTGATCCAGCTTCCTGCTAATGAGCCTGGGAAGGCAGTGCATGATGGTCCAAGGACTTGGGCCCTTGCACCCACGCTGAAGACTTGGATAGAGGTTCAAGCTCCTGGCTTCAGCCTGGCCCACCCTGGATGTTGTGGACATTTGAGTAATGAACCAATGGATGGAAGATTAATTCTCTCTCTCTCTCTCTCTCTTCCCTTTAAAGTATATGAAAATATATGAATATTTTTAAAAAAAGAAACTCTTGAAAGTGATGGATATGTTTATTACCTTGACTATAGATAGGGTATGAGTATATGCATATGTCAAAACAAGAAATGATATACATTATATATAGTCTTTTTAAAATCAGTTTTACCTCACATTGTGAACGTTGTGGCTCAGTAGGTTAAACCAGTGTGTGGTATGCTTACAAGCCGTATCAGAGTGACAGTTCAAGTTCTAGCTCCTCCACTCTTTTTTGTTGTTGTTGTTTGTTTGTTTTTTTGTTTAATTATTTATTTATTTTTTGACAGGCAGAGTGGATAGTGAGAGAGAGACAGAGAGAAAGGTCTTCCTTTTGCCGTTGGTTCACCCTCCAATGCCCGCCACGGCCGGCGCGCTGTGGCCGGCCCAGCACGCTGATCCGATGGCAGGAGCCAGGTGCTTCTCCTGGTCTCCCATGGGGTGCAGGGGACAAGCACTTGGGCCATCCTCCACTGCACTTTCCTGGCCACAGCAGAGAGCTGGCCTGGAAGAGGGGCAACTGGGACAGAATCCGGCGCCCTGACCGGGACTAGAACCCGGTGTGCCGGCGCCACTAGGTAGCTCCTCCACTTTTGATCCAGCTTCCTAGTAATGTAATGTATCCTGGGAGGCAGCAATGATGACTCAAGTACTCAAGTACTTGAGTTCCTAATACCCATGTGGGAGACCTGGATGGAGTTCCAGTCTTCTGGTTTCAGCTCGGCTCAGCTCCTGCTGTTGTGACACTTTGGGGAGTGAGCCAGTAGATGAAAGTGTTTTGTCTCTCTCTCCTCACCACTCCCCACCACTCTTCTTTCCTCCCTCCTGTGCTCTCCAGTTCTCTTTGTCTCTCTGCCTTTCATTTGAATGAAAATATATAAATACATATTTTAAAAAATTATACTCCAATAGAGCTTGCAAAAGAGAAACCACAACTTGTTCATATTGTTGACCCTACACAATGTCTTTGATACCATCATCGTTAATGCATATACAGAATAAAAAATACATATGTGCTATACAACTGCATGTTTTTTTTTTGTTAAAATCACCATTTTTCTCTGGAACTTTCGAAGAATACTGGAGAGATGAGTTAATAAAGCTTAGTAATTTGTCCAGCTTTTACCATTACTAGGGCTGGAGAAACAATGATATTTCTTATTTCTTATTCATGAAAAAAGGTGGGTTCACTAACTCTAGATAACTATATTTCACCTTCCTTGCACTAAAGTGCTACAATATTTTAGCATGTATTGAAATTGGTGCATAAAAAGGCTTGAACCTGAAAGCTTTCCTAAAGGTGAGGATTATAAATTGGAGGACTTGCTTTGGCAAGTGGCAGATAAGAAAAAGCACAGTTTAGAGCTCAATTTCCAATTGATTTAACTGGGACTGTCGCTAAGCCCTATATGATTGGCCTCCAAAATGTGTAGGTCAGGAGTTGTCAACCAACTCCTGAAGTTTGTGGGGAGCATGTCCTGGCTGAGATCCCAAGGGCAGAGGTGAAGGCAGGCCGATTCACTAAAGGGTAATTTCCAGAACTCTAGGCATTGCTATTTTCAGCATTCTTTATGTTTCCTGGGATTTAGTAGAGTTTCTTCTTTCTTCCCTCTTCCTTTTTTCCGCTCTTCCTTCAGAAGATATGAGGGGTTTTCAATAAGTTTATGGAAAATGTATATTAAAAGGTATGCATAGATTTCAAAAACTTTTGCACTAAAATAAATATATCTTTTAATTTCATTTTTTACATATTCTTTGCAATTTCCCATATATAGATTGTGTACATGTACAGAAACTATTAAAAACTCTGTAGATAAGATAGTAAACAAAACATGGAGATTTGATGCTTACTTGAAAAGAGGGAGAGCGAGAGCAAGAGTGAGAGCAAGAGGGAGGGAGGGAGAGAGAAATTTTTTATCGGCTTGTATGTTCTCCAAATGCCCATGATGGTTGCTGCTGGACCAGATTGATTCAAGAAGCCAGGAAATCCATCCAGGTGTCCCACATGGGTGGAAGGGACCCACTACTTGAGCCATCATTTTCTACCTTCTAGGGTGCTCACATAGGTAACTGGAACTGGGAACAGGGCTGGGACTTGAATGTAGGAACTTGGATGTGGGATTCAGGCATCCAAAGGGGTTGCTTAACTGCTAGGCCGACAACCAACCTTGATACTAGCTTTGAGAGAAAGATAATGCGGGAATATTTTTCACTACTCTCTATCATTGTATTTTAAAATATGCTGTGAAGGAAAAGGGCAGAAAGAATTGAAGGAAGGAGATATTCTTTATAAAGTGTTTAGAAAAACCTCCGAGAGGCAGTATGAGAGCAGAGACATGAAGGAGCTAGCTAAGCAACTGAAGAATCATTCTAATCACAGGGAAGAGCAACTGCAAAAGCCCTCAGTTTTGTCTGACATGTTTACAGAGCAGTAAGAACATCAGTGTGAGTGAAATGCAGAGCAAGGTTGAGGACAGTAGAAATTGAAGGCTCCCTTTCAATTTTTTAAAAAAGATTTAATTATTTGAGAAGCAGGGTAACAGAGACAGCTTAAAGGATACAAGGAAATTTTTCCATCCACTCATTTACTCCGAAATGGCTGGGACAGCTAGGGCTACACTAGGCTGAAGCCAGGAGCCAGTATCTCCATCCAGGGTCTCCCAGGCTGGTGGCATGGACCCAAGCATTCGGGCCATCTTCTGCAGCCTTCTTAGGTGCATCATCAGGAAGCTGGATCAGAATCAGAGGAGCCAGGACTTACGCTTGCACTGCACTCTGGAATGCCAGCATTGCAAACAGTAATTTAGTCCACTAGGCCACAATGCTAGCCCCCTTCTCTCAATTTTAGAAAGATTACTAAACCTTTCACAAAGTCGATGTGTTAAATCAATGCCATAATGACCGACATGGGACAAATTTTGGGAAGGAATGAATGTGTATTTTTTTTGTTTGTTTTTGTTTTTGTTTTTTGACAGGCAGAGTTAGACAGTGAGAGAGACAGAGAGACAGAGAGAAGAGTCTTCCTTCTGTTGGTTCACCCTCCAAATGGCTGCTACAGCCGGCGTGCTGCGCTGATCCAAAGCCAGGAGCCAGGTACTTCCTCCTGGTCTCCCATGTGCATGCAGGGCCTAAGCACTTGGGCCATCCTCCACTGCCTTCCCGGGCCACAGCAGAGAGCTGGACTGGAAGAGGAGCAACCAGGACAGAATCCGGCACCCCAATTGGGACTAGAACCCGGGGTGCCGGCGCTGCAGGTGGAGGATTAGCCAAGTGAGCCGTGGCGCCGGCCTGTCATGTATTAGTTTTAAATGTTTTATATCCTATTCTCTCTGAGTTGGGTGTCTTTATTCCTATTTAGGATAAAAGGGACTAACATGGCAAATTTTAAAATTCAAAAGTATGTTTATCTAATTTAATTCTGGAAATGAAAACAATGATACAGTAATATTTTCCTTTTTTTACATTAATCTTTATGTGTAATGGGCATAGGAAAGAGTGGTACTGCATAACATAAAGGATACAGCAAACATATACAGGGGAAAACATCCACATCCTCTCAGGGTTGAGACACTGTTTACTGCTGTGACTCCAACATTCTGTTGAGTCACTCTTATAGGTAGATTTCAGGGAATGCTGTGATTTTTTTTAAACATTACAATAAAATACGCTTTACATGTACTTGCTATTTTAAGTACTTTACAGTGTACAGTTTAGTGGCAATAACCCCACTGCCACTGTTGTATGACCAAAACCACTATCCATCTTCAAAACATTTTCATAATTTCAACCTAACTCTCTGCCCATTATTAACTTTATTTCTCCCTCACTTTAGCCCACGAGGGCCACTGCTCTCCTTTTTTTCTCCACTAGGAATTTAACTACACTGTGTATCTCATACGAGTTGAGTCATACAGCATGTTTCCTTGTGAATCTGGCTGATTTCATTTATCATGACCTTTTTTTTTTTTTTTTTTGGACAGGCAGAGTGGACAGTGAGAGAGAGACAGACAGAGAGAAAGGTCTTCCTTTTGCCGTTGGTTCACCCTCCAACGGCCGCTGCTGCCAGTGCGCTGCGGCCAGCACATCGCGCTGATCCGAAGCCAGGAGCCAGGTGCTTCTCCTGGTTTCCCATGGGGTGCAGGGCCCAAGCACTTGGGCCATCCTCCACTGCACTCCCTGGCCACAGCAGAGAGCTGGCCTGGAAGAGGGGCAACCAGGACAGAATCCGGCGCCCCGACCGGGACTAGAACCTGGTGTGCTGGCGCCGCAAGGTGGAGGATTAGCCTAGTGAGCCACGGCGCCAGCCAATTTATCATGACATTTTCAAGGTTCATTCACTCTACCTGGTATCAGAATTTCATTCCTTAATATTCTGTTTTATGTATATGTCAGATTTTTTTTATTCATCTATTTTTGAAAATTTGGTATTTCCACATTTAATTTGTTGTGATTAATGCTACTGTGAACACTGGTAAACAAATGTCCATATGAATGATTGCTTTTAATCGTTTGGGGCATATATCCAGAAGTAGAATTGCTCCATGATAATTCTTTGTTTAATTTTTTGAGGAACCACCAAACTGTTATCCACAGCAGGTGTACAATTTTACATTCCTACCAGTAATCCACAAACATTCCAGCTTCACATTTTTGCCAACATTTCTAGTTCTTTTTTACTAATAGCCCTTACACTGGGTGTGACATAGTGTTTTGTTGTGGTTTTGATTTGGATTTCCTTAATGATTAGTGATCTTGAGCATCTGTTCTTTTGTTTATTGACTGCATTCTTTGAAGAAATGTATCTTCAAGTCTTTTGTACATTTTCTGATCAGGTTCTTTTGGATAAGTTAGAGGAGTTCTTTGCATGTTGCCACTATTAATCCCTTATCAGGTATATGATTGGAAAATATTTCCTGTCATCTGTGTGTTGCCTTTTCCATTTTGGATAGTGACCTTTTTGCAAGATTCTAGTTTTGATGAAGTCCAGTTCACCTATTTTTTTTCCTTTTGTTTGTGCTGTTGGTGCATATCCAAGGTATCATTGCCAAATTCAGTGTTCTAAAGTTTTCCCCTACGTTTTTCATTTTATTGTTTTAGCTCTTATGTTTTGGTCAGTGACTATAGATATTCTATAGATTTTTTAAAAAAATATTTTATATATTTGAAAGGCAGAGTTAGAGAGAGTAGGAAAGAGATTTTCCATCCTCTGGTTCACTCCCTAAATGGCCACAATGGCTGGTGCTGAGATGATCCAAAACCAAGAGCCATGGCTTCTTCCAGGTCTCCCATGTGGGTACAGGGGCCCAAAAACTTAGGCCACTCTTTGCCACTTTCCCAGAAGCACTAGCATAGAGCTGGATTTGGAGTGGTGCAGCTGGGACTGGAACCAACATCCATTTGTGATGCTGATACAGGTTGTGGCCTTAACCATCTGCACCATACTTCCGGCTCCTATGGATTCCATGAGAGTCTCAAACTTTCCCTCATCCACTGCTTCCAGAGATCTGGATTTTAATTTCAGTGTGCCTTACTCTGAACGTTTGCCTTTTCTTATAAGCTCCATCTCTTTTTATTTCTGGTATGCTAGGATTCAAATTATTGAATTGTTGGAAGAATATGCTAGCAATTTAGAGGAATTTCTTATGGGCAAAGAATATTATATATTCATCTTCTCATAACCTCTGATAGGGATCCTTCTTTTTTTTTTTTTTTTTTTTTTGACCAGTAATCTTATGGAGAAATGTGTGGGTTTAGTCTCTTCCTCTAAGAACTCTGCTTCCTTGCCTGTTTAATACATTCAGGGTATCTTTATTTTTCTAATCCTGGGTATTAAATGATATGATTATAAGGATTCTACCTTGCTATTGGTATAATCCCAAAAATCACTGACAATGCTTTGTACAGACTGGATACTCAGGGATACTTGAGTTGGTGAACAAATGATTAAATTAATAAAAAAGAAACATATTGTTTCCCTTAGTGCCATTTCTACTATTGAAAACCTTGCATTTATTTTAATAAAGCAAGGTCAAAAACCATTTCTATTCTTAAGGAAGATGCTAATTCTTCATTCAATTTTGTTAGAAGTATTTTAGAATTGAAGTTTGAAGCTTCCTGTCTATTAGACAGTCCTTAAAGAGGTCAGGTGCTTAGGTAATACTTTTTGCCAATTGGATAGCTACCAGCAAATGAAAAAATGATCACCAAAAAGGAAACCTATTAAAGTGAAATGAACACTATGAGAAACGGTGACTTGATCAGCCCTCACCCTGACTGTTGATGAGCAACTTGATATGTTACCCTCTTAGTATTTTTTTTGTTTGTTCTACTTAATACCTTTGGTTGAATACTGTAATCAATACACAATTCTTCTTAAGCACTGAAACTTAACTGAAAAGTGATCGCTGTTAAATATAAGAGTGGGAATAAGAGAGGGAAGAGATGTGCAATTCGGGACATGCTCAAGCTGACTTACCTCAAACGGTAGAGTTAGAAACATACCAGGGGATTCTAATTCAATCCCATCGAGGTGGCATGTACCAATGCCATCTCACTAGTCCCAGTGATCAATTTCTGTTCACAATTGATCATAATGATAGGACTAAGAACCAAAGGGATCACATAAACAAGAATAGTGTCTGCAAATACTAGCTGATAGAATAAAAAAGGGAGAGAATGATCCAACATGGGAAGCAAGATACACAGCAGACCCATAGAATGGCAGATGTCCTAACAGCACTCTGGCCTCAGAATCAGCCCTAAAGGTATTTGGATCTGGCTGAAATGCCCATGAGAGTATTTCAGGCATGGAAAGCCAAGACACTCTGGGGAAAAAAAAAAAAAAAAAACAACAACAACAAAAAAACTAAAAAACCTAAATGAAAGATCTCCAGGAGTGAGATCCCAGTGGAAAGAACGGGTCATCAAAGAAGGATGTACCTTTCTCTGAAGGGAGGAGAGAGCTTCCACTTTGACCATGGCCTTGCTTAAAAATGATCAGAGTCAGTGAACCCAGGGGGCTTCCATAGCCTTGGCAGCTCATGACAAGAGCCTAGGGTGATTACTGAGGCCATAAACAAGAGTGTCAATTTGTTAAGTCGACAACAGGAGTCACTGTGCACTTACTCCTCATGTAGGATGTTTGTCCTTAGTGTGCTGTACATTGTGATTTAATGCTATAACTAGTACTCAAACAGTATTTTTCACTTTATGTTTCTGTGTGGGAGCAAACTGTTGATATCTTTACTTAATGTATGCTAAACTGATCTTGTGTATATAAAGAGAATCGAAAATGAATCTTGATGTGAATGGAAGGGGAGAGGGAGTGGGAAAGCGGAGGGCTGCGGGTGGGAGGGACGTTATGGGGGGGAAGACATTGTAATCCATAAGCTGTACTTTGGAAATTTATATTCATTAAATAAAAGTTAAAAAAAAAAAGAAAAAGAAAAAATGATGACTAATTAAGGAAACTCAAAGTCATTGAATAAATTTTACTTTGGCATGAAAATATGACAAACATATTTTTTCATGAACACTTCAGCACTTTAACAGAACAGTATTTAAACAAAGTAAATATTATAAATGAATATTACACACATTTGCCTTTGGATTGTTTCTTACTCTTTTCCTAATCAGATATTTTCTCGATTATAAATTAAAAAAAATAGGATTTATTTTTATCCCCATTTACTTGTTATTCTGTGGCCACCATCTAATGTGGAATCTTCTTTATGTCATTAAGCCTGTTGACATCATTGAGGTTCTGAGCATCTTGCCTCAAATGCCTATCATACATTAAATTAACGAATATTTTTAAAGATTCATTTATTTATATGAAAGAGTTACAGCCTAAATATTCTGTAATTGAGGAATGGCTAAATAATTTTGGTTAACATATATAATAGCTATTTGTGAAATTGTTTTAAAAAGAAGTGGCAGTCACCATATTAACTCTTGAACCATTTTTAGTTGTTTTTTGCATAGGGTGTAAGGTAAAGGTCTTGTTTCATACTTTTGCATGCTGAGGTCCAATTTTCCCAGCACCATTTCTTAAAGAAACTGTCCTTCCTCCAGAAATTGATTTTAGCTATTTTGTGAAATACTAGTTTTAGATGTATAGATTGACTTCTAGAGCCTCTTTTCTTTGCCATTGGCCTACATTTCTATTTTTCTGCCTGTATCAGTCTGTTTTGATTATAACTTCCTTGTAGTTTGTCTTGAAATCTGTTATTGTGATGACTCCAGCTTTGTTTTTGTCATTTTAGATTCCTTTAGCTATTAAGGGTCTCCCTTGTGTTTCCATATGAATTTTAGCATCTTTTAATCTAGATATGAAAACAATGTGGTTGGTATTTTGATTGGGATTGCACTGGATCTGTAAATTGCTTATGTGTCATGGAAATTTTGATGCTATTAATTTGTATAATCCATAAATATAGAAGATTTTTCCATTTTTATGTCTTCTATTTATTTCTTTAATGTTTTATAATTTTCATCATAGATATCTTTGACCTTCTTGGTTAAATTTATTCCAACCTATTTAAATATTTTGTAGAATTGTGAATGCAAATGATCTTAGAAGTTCTTTTGCAGCTATGGCATTGTCTGTGTATACAAAGGCTATTGATTTTTGTATGTTGATTTTATATTGTGCAGCTTTAACAAGTTCTCTTACGAGCTTCAATAGACTCTTAGTGGAGTCTTTTGTTTCCTTTCTATATAGAATCATGTCTTCTGCAAACAAGGATAATTTGACTTCTTCCTTTCCATTTTGTATCCCTTTGATTTTTTTTCTTGCCTAATGGCTCTGGCTAAAACTTCCAGGACTATACTGAATAGCAATGGTGAGAGTGGGCATCCTTGTGTTTTTACCATTCAATAAGATGCTGGTTGTGGATTTGTCATAAGTTGCCTTGATTGTGTTGAGGAATGTCCCTTTCATACCCAGTTTGCTTAAGGTATTTTTTATTACAAACAATATTTTATTAAATGGTTTCTCTGAATCTATTAGATAATCATATTGTTTACATTCTTCAGTTTGCATATTTTCTGGATTCTTAAGTTGTTAATTTCCAGCTTCATAGCATTGTGTTCAGAAAAGATGCATGGCATGATTTCAGAGCTTTTTTTATTTTTAATTTACTGAGACTTGCTTTATGGTCTAGCATATGGTTTATTCTAGAGAAAATCCCATGCACAGATTAAAAGAATGTGTATTCTTCAACTGTGGCGTAAAACCTTCTGTAGATATCAATTAGGTCCAATTGGACCATCGTGCCAATTAGATCTATTGTTTCTTTGTTGATTTTCTGTCTAATTAATCTGTCCATTAATGAAAGTGGGTGTTGAAGTTCCCCATTTTTATTTTATTGGAGTCTATTTTTCATTTGTATGTATTCATATTTGTTTTAAATAGCCGAGCACCTGTCATTGGTTGCATATACATTTATTATAGTCACATCTTCCTGTTGAATCAATCCCTTATTCATTACATAATGCCCTTCTTTGTGTCTTTTTTTAAAGTTATTTATTTGAAAGGCAGATTTACAGAGAGAAGGAGAGACAGAGTGATCTTCCAACCACTGGTTTGGTCCCCAAATGGCTACTACAGCTGCAGTTACGGCTGCAGATCCACAGCCAGGAACTTCTGGATCTTCCATGTGGTTGCAGGGGCCCAGGTACTTGGGCCATCCTCCACTACTTTCCCACGCACATTAGCAGGGAGCTGGATCAGAAGTGGAGCAGCCAGGACTCATCCCCTGCCCCTATGAGATGCTGGCATGGCAAAGGCAGCTTTACCTGCTATGCCACAATGCCTGCCCCTTGTTTATCTCTTTTAACAATGTTTCTGTTAAAGTCTATTTTGTTGGATATAAGGATGACTACTTTAATATTTTGTAACTTTCATCATAATGATCTTACACCTCCTTGGTTAAATTTATACAAATGTACTTAATTTTTTTGTAGTTGTTGTGAATTGGACTCATCTTAAATGTTCTTTCTTGTGGGGCCCAGGCTATGGAATTCTAGGCCAAGTCACTGTCTGTGGTACCGGCATCCCATATGGGCATTGGCTCCTGTCTTGGTTGCTCTTCTTCCAATCTGCTCTCTACTATGGCCTGGGAAAGCAGTGGAAGATGGACCAAATACTTGGGCCTCTGCACCTGTGTGGGAGTCCAAGAGGACGCTCATGGCTCCTGGCTTGGATCAGACTAGTTCTGGCTATTGCAGCCAACTGGGGGAGTGAACCAGTGGATAACAGACCTTTCTCTCTGTCTCTCCCTATCTGTCTGTAACTCTACTTCTCAAATAAATAAATAAATAAATAAAATCTTTTTAAAAAAGTTTTTTTCTAGCATAATGTTTCTGACTAAAACTTCCAGAACTATACTGAATAGCAATGGTGAAAGTTTGCACCCTTGTCTGATTTGGATTGTAGTTGAAATCTTATCTCCTAAGATTTTGGGTTTGGTCTATCTTTGTTTTCTAGGTCCTTGAGATGCATTGATAGCTCATTTATTTGATGCCTTTTGAATTTCTTGATGTAGGCACCAATTGCTATAAACTTCCCTCTTAACACTACTTTGTCTGTTTTCCATAATTTTTTTAAAGATTTATTTATTCATTTGAAAGGCAGAGTTACAGAGAGGCAGAGACAGAGACAGAGGCAGAGGCAGAGAGAGAGAGAGAGAGAGAGAGAGAGAGAGGTCTTCCATCTGCTGGTTCATTTCCATCTGCTCATTGCAATGGCTGGAGCTGGGACAATCTGAAGCTATGAACCAGGAGCATCTTCTGGGTCTCCCATGCAGGTGCAGGGGCCCAAGGACTTGGGACATCTTCTACTGCTTTCCCAGGCCATAGCAGAGAGCTGGAACAGAAGTGGAACAGCTGAGACTCCAACTGGTGCCCATATGGGATGCCGGCACTGCAGGCTGAGGCTTTATCCACTATGCCACAACATTGTCCCCAAGATCTAGTATAGGATTTCACTCTCAAGCTCAGCACAGCTTCCTGATAATGCACCTGGGAAGGTAGTGGAAGATGGTCCAAATTTCTGGGTCCTGTACCCATGTAGGAAACTCACATGAAGCTTTGGGCTCCTAACTTTGCCCTGGCCCAGCCACAGGGTTGAGCCATCTGTCTGTCTGTCTGTCTGTCTCTCTCTCTGTAACTCTGTTATTCAAAAAAAATTAAATATTTTTAAAAACAACTCTTCAAAATAGGTCTGGGGTAAACGTGAATGAATGAATGAGGTAAGTAAAAGTATTTTGAAACTACAATGTGTATAAATTATGTAATATTATTAGCCTTAGTTAGAATAGAATTACCTGAATTAAAGAAATTTTACTATAAAAATTCTAAATTCAATAAAGATTGTGCAGATGTTAGGTTTCTCAAACAATGAGAAAAGAGGTGAAGCAAAGATTGAGTTGGACAGTTCCATTTAAAATAAACAAGCTCTCTCAGCCTCAGTTTAGACTGCTGGGACTGTAGGAATAGCTCGTTCTTAAACATTTGTTTTCCAGAAATATAGTATGAAAATAAAACTCTACACCCTGCACCAGGAGAAAACAACACATATGTATCCCAAAATGAATATCTTAATTGTAAATGATGTCATGGTTCCTTTAATAATAATTATGTGTTTGTTTTCAAAAACCAGGTCCACCAAAGACAGAAATTAAAAGACAATAGCTAGCCAAACAAAACAAAACACAAAAAAGAAATAGGCTTTTGTGGATATTTTCAGCATAAAAATAACCCTTACTAAGGAAGAAATAATGAATATCCCAATAGGAAACATACCAGGAGAATAAGCATATTTACCACTTATAGAAGAGCTAGAAATATTCCATGGAATGAATTTTCTGTCAAATCGGGGAGCAGTTTTTAATGGACCATACTTAGTAATGTGTGGTTATAAAAGATATATGCTTATATGTTGCTAGAAAGAATATAAATTTCCACTGCATTTCTGGAAAGCATTTTATCAGTGTGTGTATACATATGGAAACAAATTAGATACCTCAAACTATCAACAGAAATTTTCTTTGAGAAGGTTCAATTTAGGTTTCTTTCTTTTTAATATTTTTGAAATTTGCTAGCAATGAAAGTTTGTTTTATTGATATTTAAGCTTACCAATAATTCCAGTAAGTTGAGTGTATGACTGCCTGCAAAAGATTGTACTTTAAATTTAATGACATCATAATATATTCTGTATAACTTGGCATTGTCATTTGCATACCCACTTTAAGTAAGTTGTATTATTTCATAGCAAAAATACATTGTACTAATCAATAATTATCTGTACCAAGGTATATAAAACAAATAAAATACTAATCTGTAAGAGGTTCAAATCTTTGGTGATTTGTCTCATCCAATGTATGTTTCAAAAACAATATTATTGATTTTGAGGTGATAAAGCATTTTTGAAAACAGGGAAGAAAAACCACCTAAAACATCTTCAGCTTTCTGTCCCGGTTGCCCCTCTTCCAGGCCAGCTCTCTGCTGTGGCCAGGGAGTGCAGTGGAGGATGGCCCAGGTGCTTGGGCCCTGCACCCCATGGGAGACCAGGAGAAGCACCTGGCTCCTGCCTTCGGATCAGCGCGGTGCGCCGGCCGAGGCGGCCATTGGAGGGTGAACCAACGGCAAAGGAAGACCTTTCTCTCTGTCTCTCTCTCTTACTGTCCACTCTGCCTGTCAAAAATAAAAATAAAAATAAAAAAAATATAAAAAAGATTATTTATTTATTTGAAAGGCAGAATTACAGGCAGGCAAAGGTTGAGAAAGAGAGAGATCTTCCATCACTGGTTTACTTCCCAGAAAACTGCAAAGGCCCTGAAGCCAGAAGCCTGGGGCTTCTTCCAGGTCTCCTACATGGGTGCAGGTGCCCAGGGACTTGGGCCATCCTCTGCTGCTTTCTCAAGCACATTAACAGGGAACTGGATGTAAGTGGAGCAGCCAGGATTCCAACTGGAACCCACATTGGATGCTGGCACTGCAGGTGGCAGATTAACCTGCTATGCCACAGCGCCAGTCCCTCAGTTTTAGCTTTTGCTATGACTTTGGTAATTCAAACTTAGAAAATTTTGAAGTGTAATTAGTGTCTACTATATTTGCCCACCGTCACCTCTGACCAAGCTTTTCACTTTACTGGTTATGATCGGAAGAAAGCTACTTTAATTAAATAAACCCAATCAGACGGTGTTTTGTGTTTTGGTGTTTGGAAATTGGCCGTAATAAAACTTTTACTTTTCTTACACACACCAATCTAAATGTAAGGTTGGGAATGGCTTTGTTTCTAAATTAAAAATAACATTTCTGATAAAATCAATGAAAGTTATCTATCATTGCTAAGTATTTGAAGATGCCCCCAAAATATTGAAAAATCTTTAGCAACTTCTTTAAGTAAAATGTGCCGAAAAGTCAGTGTTATATATGTGTGGTGTGTGTGTGTGTGTGCATGCGAATACATGTTCTTAAAGGCAAGATAACCGGACACTTTGCCTCTTTAAGTGTTTGGGTTAGGAAAAGTACTCCATTGTCTTCTTTGATCAAACATTTGTAGCAATTCTGTATGATGTGCCACATACAGTACTATATTTTGGTCACAAAAGATGCCTAAGACAAATTTTCAGTGTAAGAAGCTTTAGAATCTAGTTGAAGGAGACAGATTGATGGAAGAAATGAGACATTGTGGGAGATGGAGTAAAAAACCTGTGTTAGGCAACTATTGAAAGCTCAAAGCAGGTAGGAGATAGGAGAAAGGGAAATGCTGATGACGAGTTTGATGTATATTGGAAGGAAAGAAAGGAGATGAGGTCGGACCTCTCAATTCAAGAGATGTTGAGCTGAATATTAAAAGACAAGTAATCAGATGTTCAGTATAGCTGGATCTGTTTAGACAGAGGAAACATAAGAATGCATGAATAATCTGACTGCCCTCTGGGGAAATAAAATATTGAGTGATGTAGCTGGAATGTAGATGGCAAATAGGGGACAAGAGGAGGCTGTCAGCACCAGTTTAGGAAAAGTCTTCCTTCCATGCCAGACCACAGATGTGGCAGGATATCCTGTCAATAGTACTCCACTGTGAGGTATTTTTTTTAAATTAGGCAAGATGATGAAATTTTCCAATGTAATGGCTGGATCTCTTGTTCATCAAATTAATATCATATAATTGATCCAAACTTCATTGACATTACCCAATTAAAGATTTTAAAGCATTTTTATAGCACAATTGTATTTTCAAAAACAATTCTCCAGTGCTTCAATAAGAAAAACAGATACATTGGAAAGATGAGCATCATGGAAATTTGAAATACTGGTTTTGAGAAAATAATTCATTGTTTGAACAACCTGTAAAGCTCGTAAATTGAAAACAGCAACATGGCCCATCTCGCTCACACAGAAGTGATACCCAGTTTTCAATCATAGGCAGCAACAGATGGAGCAGCACAGAAGTCCGGAGATCCCTTAGAGCTGGAGTGCTCATTAGAGCCTGTTCTTAAGATGGCTTTTTCGGAATTTCTTATCTTTCTTAAAGATTTGTATTAACATGATAGGCTCAGTATCCCTTTATAACTGGGTAGAGGAAGAGTATCTTGAACAGTGTGTAGGAGAGAATATCTTTATTTATTTATTTATTTATTTACAGGCAGAGTTAGAGAAAGACAGACAGAGAGAAAGGTCTTCCTTTTCCATTGGTTCACCCCCTAAATGGCCACTACAGCCGGCGCTGCACTGATCCGAAGCCAGGAGCCACGTGCTTCCTCCTGGTCTCCCATGTGGGTGCAGGGCCCAAGCACTTGGGCCGTCCTCCACTGCCCTCCCGGGCCACAGCAGAGAGCTGGACTGGAAGAGGAGCAACTGGGACTAGAACCAGTGCCCATATGGGATGCCAGCGCCTCAGGCAGAGGATTAACCAAGTGAGCCGGCAAGGAGAGAATATCTTACAATGCTATTTTAACTAAGTACAAAACAAATTTAAAGCAGAATACTTTTAATCAATTCATAAAATTCTAATCAAGATATATTTAATAAAAGCAAGATGTATTTTTTTGTTGTTGTTGTTATACAGAGAGAGGAGAGGCAGAGAAAGAGAGAGAGAGAGGTCTTCCATCCGATGGCTCACTCCCCAATTGGCTGCAACGGCCAGAGCTACGTCGATCTGAAGCCAGGAGCCAGGAGCCAGGAGCTTCCTTTAGGTCTCCCACGTGGCTGCAGAGGCCCAATTACCTGGGCCATCTTCTACGACTATCAGCAAGATGTATTTTAATTAATGATTGATATTTTCTGAGGGAGATGATTTTCTGAAATAATACTTTCATATTCCTATATGGGATTTAAGGTTCCAGCTAAGGAGTTATTTGATGTCTTAATTGCGTTCTTGATGCTTTATGCTGTAGTAATATTTTGAATCATTTATTTATTTGAAAGGTAAAACATCAGAGAAAGGAAAGAGAGGGAGAGATTTTCCAGTGTTGGTTCACTTCCCAAAATGGCCGTACCAGCAAGGTCCTGGCCATACTAAAACCAGGATCCAGGAACTCCATCCTGGTTTCCCACAAGGGTGGCAGGGTCCAAAACTTGGATCAATTTCTGCTGCCTTCTAGATGTATTAACAGGAAGCTAGATTGGAAGATGAGTAGCCAGAGCATGAACTGACAGTCCGATAAAGGATACAGGCATCAAAAGTAGTGGCTCCAACCACTGTGCCACAATGCTGGCCCCATGTTTAAAATTTATTGCCATATTAATTTGCCGTGATGTTTCATGTTTAAGCCTTCCTTGTTATTTACACTGCATGTTGTATGCTTTATTTCATTTCACATAGAAAGGGATGCTTGTATCAACCATATAAATATTTGTTGAATAGAGCTATCTTTAAAATATACCATTAAGCCAGCATGATTATATCTATTATAAATCTTTTATTTTGTTGTTAAGGAGGAGCTGTGTACAATATGCTCAACAATGATAATAATCAGGAAAATACAAATCAAAACCATAGTGAGATACCACCTCATTCAAATTGGAATGATTATTGTTAAAAAGGCAAATGATAACAAGTCTTAGGATGTGGAGAAAAAGGAACTCTTCCAAATTTATGGAGATGAGAATTAGTACAGCTATTATGGAAAATAGTATTGTGGTTCCATAAAAAAATTCACTGTCATATAATCTAGCAATCCCAGTTCTAGGTATATACTTAAGAGTAATAAAATAAGTATGTTGATAACATTTCTATACTCCCATGTTTATTGCAGCACTGTTTTCAACCGCTAAGATGCAGATTCAACCTAGGTGTCACTGAAGTGTAAATGGATAAGGCAAATGTGTGATATAGATGCAATGGAATACTAGTGCATCGTAAAAAGAAGGAAATGGTGTCATTTGTGACAATGTGGGTGAACCTGGATGAACTTGTTGAATGAAGCAAGTTAAACACAAAGACAAATACTGCGGGACCTCACATGTATATATGAAATCTAAAAACACTGGTCTCATAGAAGTAGAGAGTAGAATGGTGATTGCCAGGTGATTGGGTGGTTACGGAGGGGAAGATAGGGAGATGTGGGCCAAAAATGTATAGTTAAATAGGAGGAAGAAATTCAAGAGATCTACCCATATTGTAGTGCCAGGTGACTATAGTTAATGATATTTTATGGTTTGAAAAACGTGGAGTGGGTCTTCAGTGCTCTCACTACAAAAATAACGATGTGAGGTAATACATTTTTTTGACTTGCTAGATTTATCTACTACACCATGCATATACAAAGCATCATTTTGTACATAGTAAAGACAGATAATATCATCTGTTAATTAAAAATTTAAATCTTATACACTATTCAAATTAGGATACAGAGACATTAATATTCAAAGTTAGCAGTTCCCTTTACCCCTATTTTATAGGTTTAGGGTTTATTTCTAGAGATTTCCAATACAGCATCAATATTATATATGCCCCTTAAGAAATATGCTGTAAAATGAAGAGAATAGGGAAGTGCATTTATGACATGGGGTAACTCTATTACATTTTATATGATATTTTTTACCTTATCTTACAACAATCAACAATATACCACAAAATACTGGAATGAAAAATGAACCTTCAAATATCATTGCATTTTTTTGCATATGAACATATTTCTTAGGTGACATCAAGTATGTTGATGATGATCTTCATATAATTATTTAAAACCCTAGAATGAAATTTGTCTCCATTCCAATCAAGAAAGATAAGACATTTGGGGGGTGGGGCAAAAATCTGTCTGGTAATTCAACCTAAGCATCTGGTCACCTGGCTCACAGTTTGGATTTGGTGAATCTGCATGCCTCTTTCTACCCAACCCCCAGTCTAATGACTTGGGTGATCTGCTTGCTGTAATCGCTTGTCCATAGCAAAGATGGATGGATCGGTCAGGGAATTCTCTACCAGCTCTGCTTCTCTGAAACCACAAAGTCAGGAAATGTAATCAGAGTGCTCAGCTGAACCAGAGCAAGAGCTTTCCTAATGGGGAACTGTGACTTGAGAAATCGTATCCATTAGATAAAGTGATTAAATATGCATCAGTCCTTTGGCAACAGTGCCATAGAGATATTGCGGTAGAGCATTAGCACGTGACCCATCTGTCCTGCTTGAAAAAGAAACATGTTTTTGTCTTTGACATATTATCCCTAAATTCCTCAGCTTAGTTATAGGGAGCTGTGTTTCTGTGAAGGGTTGTATGCCATTCATGAGTTTTTGTGAACTCTTAATTTTCCTGTTGATAAACCTTATAAAGAAAATGTTGCTGCGATACTAGCCCCCTATTTTGTGGGTTTTTTCCTTTTTGTGTTTTAGGCATTTTATACTTCAACTTGTTTTGTTCAGTTCTTCCACTCAAAACATTTTGTCCAAAAATTTTCTCTTTTTTACTTAGACCTGCAATGCATACAGTTTATTTTTAGCTTTCCAGACAAGCTATTTGTGTTTAAAATAATGCTTAAAAATTTTTGGTCACAAAAAATAGCACTATCAAAGAAGAATTCATTCTGTACTTATAGTTCTAGAAATCCCTGTTTCTTACTCCTAGTTATAACCATCTTTCAATTAATAATAAGCTGCCCTTCGTATATTAGTACACTGTGTGCTAACACATTTGAGGTGACACATATATTTAGAATGTGCTTTTTGAGTTATGACTAATTTTTTTTTAAAGATTTTCTTGATTTGAGAGGTAGAGTTACAGACAGTGAGAGGGAGATACAGAGAGAAAGGTCTTTCATCCATTGGTTAACTCCCCAGATGGGCACAATGGCCGGAGCTACACCAATCTGAAGCCAGGAGCCAGGAGCCAGGAGCCAGGAGCTTCTTCCAGGTCTCCCATGTGGCTGCAGGGGCCCAAGGACTTGGGCCATCTTCTACTGCTTTCCCAGGCCAAAGCAGAGAGCTGTTCTGGAAGTGGAGCAGCCAGGAATAGAACCTGCACCCATATGGGATGCTGGTGCCACAGGCAGAGGATTAACCTACTGAACCACAGCACTGGCCCCTATGAATAATCTTTTACTTTTTCCCTAGAACTATCAGCAGGCCACTGCAAGATGACTGAGTGAAAATGTGTTTACCATCATGAAATCATGGGTAACTAAGTTGACAGTGCCATTGTAAAATATGCTCTACATCCTCACAGAGAAGTTCCCGGAAGTTCAATTTGATGTGTTTGGGATAATAGAAACAGCTAAATTATAGAAATTAATTGCCACTTACACAGTTTTATTAGTGAATTACTAGAGCATACACCTATAAACACAAGTTCTTCACCACCTCAAAACTTCTCCTCATTTTCTTTTTAAAGATTTTATTTATTTTATTTGAGAGTTTAGAGTTACAGACAGTGAGAGGGAGAGACAGAGGGAAATGTCCTTCTGCTGGTCCACTGCCCGAAATGGTCGCAATGGCTGGAGCTTTGCCGATCCCAAGCCAGGAGCCAGGTGCCCCTTCCTGGTCTCCCACGTGGGTGCAGGGGCCCAAGGACCCGGGCCATCCTCCACTGCCTTCCCAGGCCTCAGCAGAGAGTTGGACCGGAAAAGGGGCAGCCAGGACTAGAACCGGCACCCATATGGGATGCCGGCGCCACAGCAGAGGATTAACCTACTGCGCCACAGCGCCGGCCCCTCCCCATATTCTTAAATCTCTAAATCTTTAAATATAGCAGAGATGAAGAGATGTACCAGTGAGCACTAATTATATCATTTTATGTGGTTTAGAGATATGGCAGAATACCTAGATTCATGAAACCAAGAGGGTGGGGATATTGCACAAAAAGAGAAAGTTGTTAGGAACCAAAAACCAAGACAGAAGTGAAAAAGAAGTGCGTGGAGGGGCAACTTCACTAGTGTGTCTGATGCTCACTCTGGTTATGTAAAAGGTTCACATCACCTGTAAATTATGTATGAGGAAAAACAGAATCATAGAATTTTAATATTGTAAAGAACTTTCTAGGTGTCATTATCAATACCATTCATTTTGTAAATGCTCTTGTGACCAGAGATGCTTGAGTTATAGCATAGCAAATTATAGTCTGCAGACCAAGAATAACAAGGTTTCTGCCTGAAAAACATAGACGACCAAGCCTATTGATTTGAAATTTCTTATAGTCCTGACAATTCTAGGTTCCTATAGTAAACTGATTCAATGATTTATAAGAATTTTTTATTAAAAAAAGCATGCCCTAATTTAAAATGCAGAGATCTTCTATTTTGCAGAGTAGACATCATCTCAATTTTCTCTGACCACATAAAATTGTTCAATACTTTTAATTTTAAGGATTAGGAGACAGGACTCAATAGCCTAGCTAATTAAATACCTGGTTCAGTTCCCAAGTTGAGATAAAATTAAATCATATAGAAAATAATAATAAATATAAAATCAAAGCACTCAATTTATAGTTTTGTGACTTTCTTTCTCTCCTTTCCTTAGGGCCTTATGTTTTGAACTCTCTCTTTTTCAATTCCCTGTTTTCTGGAGTAATGAATAAAGAAAGAAAAGAGAGAATATTCCTATATGCCACATTAGTTAAATATTGGGAGTAGAAAGATGAATACGATGATCATAGATAAGATTATAAGATGGCCTAGGAAAGATACTTATGTCAAAACTAGATGAAAGTAACTACATTGAGAATACTATGTAGTGATTTACATAAAATGACCCTCTAAATAATTCTTGGAGGATGAATAAGAATGCTCATTGGAGCACAACCAACCATCAAAAGGCCTGGGCCTGGGTGGGGATGAGTAAGGGAAAGAGGCTGAAGTATTTAGGAAAGACTGGAAAGACTCCTTTGGGGTAATCTCATGAACCAGTGATGCTTTTTTAACAGAGAAGCAACATGATCAGATTTAATGATCACTCTAACAGTAGCATGTTTCCAATGGATAAAAGGAAAAGAGAATAGAAACCTGGAGATTAATTATGATAGTACAGATCAGAGGTAAAGAGAAAAAGCAAATAGAATGGATGTAGGGATGATATAGACAGCATAATCAAGGGACTGTAGGTTAGATATTAAGAGTCTGAGTGCCCCAAAAGTGAGTGATATTTATCAATTCCAGCTTTGTGTACTGATGAGTGGTCATTTAAAGGTCATGGTTATATAGAAGTGCATGAAAAGTTAGTTTGCTTGAACTTAAAGGACATGTTGAGGCTGGAAAATGTCTGTTTTTCAAAGTATTACAGTTGAAATCCTTTCCATTTTTAGCTACAAGTATATGATAATCAACAAAGACTACACTTGTGCAAAGGTGGTAAATGAGCTGGTTTTGCATGGTTTGTGAATTGATTGCTACATGGCATCCCCTTTCCTCATCCTTTCTGAGAGTCGGATTGTCAGCTGAGATGTGAGCTATCTCCTCTATAAGTGTGCATCTGTATTGGGTACCCGTTATCTTGCTGTAGGAAAAGGGCTTAATCCTTCCAAAACATGCTTATGAAATTTGTCAAATCCTTGTATAGGGTCTGTGTTTATCTGCAATTCAAATGTTTTAAAAAAATTTATTTATTCGAGAGGTAGAGTTACAGCCAGGGAGAGGGAGAGACAGAGAGGGAGGTCTTCCTTCTGTTGGTTTACTCCCCAATGGCCACAATAGCCGGAGCTGCACTGATATGAAGCCAGAAGCCAGGTGCTTCTTCCTGGTCTCCTATGTGAGTACAAGGGCCCAAGGACTTGGGCCATCTACCACTGCTTTCCCAGGCCACAGCAGAGAGCTGGATTGGAAGAGGAGCAGCCGGGACTAGAACCAGTGCCCATATGGGATGCCGGCGCCACAGGCGGAGGATTAACCTACTGTGCCACAGCGCCGGCCCTGCAATTCAAATTTAACTTGGCATTATGTACTTCATCTTGCCACTCTAACCTATGTTTTCTTTTTTTTTTTAACTTTTATTTAATGAATATAAATTTCCAAAGTACAGCTTATGGATTACAATGGCTCCCCCCCCCCATAACGTCCCTCCAACCTGCAACCCTCCCCTTATCCACTCCCTCTCCCCTTCCATTCACATCAAGATTCATTTTCGATTCTCTTTATATACAGAAGATCAGTTTAGCATACATTAAGTAAAGATTTCAACAGTTTGCTCCCACACAGAAACATAAAGTGAAAAATACTGTTTGAGTACTAGTTATAGCATTAAATCTCAATGTACAGCACACTAAGGACAAAGATCCTACATGAGGAGTAAGTGCACAGTGACTCCTGTTGTTGACTTAACAAATTGACACTCTTGTTTATGGCCTCAGTAATCACCCTAGGCTCTTGTCATGAGCTGCCAAGGCTATGGAAGCCCCCTGGGTTCACCGACTCTGATCGTTTTTAGACAAGGCCATGGTCAAAGTGGAAGTTCTCTCCTCCCTTCAGAGAAAGGTACCTCCTTCTTTGATGACCCATTCTTTCCACTGGGATCTCACTCCTGGAGATCTTTCATTTAGGTTTTTTTTTTTTTTTTCCCCCAGAGTGTCTTGGCTTTCCATGCCTGAAATACTCTCATGGGCATTTCAGCCGGATCCGCATGCCTTAAGTGCTGATTATGAGGCCAGAGTGCTGTTAGGACATTTGCCATTCTATGGGTCTGCTGTGTATCTCACTTCCCATGTTGGATCGTTCTCTCCCTTTTTGATTCTATCAGCTAGTATTTGCAGACGCTATTCTTGTTTATGTGATCCCTTTGGTTCTTAGTCCTATCATTACGATAATTGTGAACAGAAATTGATCACTGGGACTAGTGAGATGGCATTGGTACATGCCACCTCGATGGGATTGAATTGGAATCCCCTGGTATGTTTCTAACTCTACTGTTTGAGGTAAGTCAGCTTGAGCATGTCCCGAATTGCACATCTCTTCCCTCTCTAACCTATGTTTTCTTAAATGTTCATTCTTTTCTCTTAACTTCTGGTCCCATTAGACAGGCTCCAGATCAGAATGTTTGAAACCTCTTAACCTCTGGGGCATGAGTTTTTGTTTTGTTTTGTTTTTATAGGCAGAGTGGACAGTGAGAGAGAGAGAGAGAAAGGTCTTCCTTTGCCTTTGGTTCACCCTCCAATGGCCGCCATGGCCGGCGCGCTGTGGCCGGCACACCGCGCTGATCCAAAGGCAGGAGCCAGGTGCTTCTCCTGGTCTCCCATGGCGTGCAGGGCCCAAGCACTTGGGCCATCCTCCACTGCACTCCCTGGCCACAGCAGAAAGCTGGCCTGGAAGAGGGGCAACCGGGACAGAATCTGTGGCCCCAACTGGGACTAGAACCCTGTGTGCCGGTGCCGCAAGGCGGAGGATTAGCCTATTGAGCTGCGGTGCCGGCCTGGGGCATGAGTTTTAAACTTACATGAAGGATGGAGTTGAGGAGATAGTCTAACAGTCATTTCCAGCTACTTTAAACACCAATTCTTGGGTTTATTTTCAGTGCTGTCATTTATTGATTACTTCACATAAAGCCTTTAATGTTTTTATAACTCAGGAAGAATCACGGAACAATACTAACAGCGTCACAGGTATGTTTTGAGCATTAATTAGTAAATTACGTAATACTTAGTTGAGAGGCCTTCTGAGTAACAACAGAAGTCAAGGCTTTTCACCTTGTAATGTAGCACTTTACAAGCCAAGAAAAATAAACAGCTGGTATATGAGATGCATCATTCCCTAGGAATGCTGGTCTCCCAAAGCGATTGCCTGTGTGAAAAATTATCCCCAGAGTTTCAAAGACTTTCTAAGAGCAATGATTCATGGACCATCTAGACTTAGAGCAATGTTTTTAATTATTTTAATCTGTATTCTTAGTTACTTGACATGATTGTATTTAAGCCAAGAGTTGTTGAAAACAACAGAAAACTCTACAAATAGAAGATCCTAGAGGAGAATAAGAAGGGGGAGAAGGGTATAGGCTAGGAAGGGGGCATGAGACTGGTGAAACAATGCCTAACAATTTTGAATGAATTCTAAACACTAATAACTTGTGTTATCTCTAAATGCCATTTTTATTAATCCAGCATCATCACAAGAAATAAAATAGGCCGGCACCGCGGCTCACTAGGCTAATCCTCCGCCTTGCGGAGCTGGCACACCGGGTTCTAGTCCCGGTCGGGGCGCCGGATTCTGTCCCGGTTGCCACTCTTTCAGGCCAGCTCTCTGCTGGGGCCAGGGAGTGCAGTGGAGGATGGCCCAAGTGCTTGGGCCCTGCACGCCATGAGAGACCAGGAGAAGCACCTGGCTCCTGCCTTTGGATCAGCGCGGTGTGCCGGCCACAGCGTGCCGGCCATGGCGGCCATTGGAGGGTGAACCAACGGCAAAGGAAGACCTTTCTCTCTGTCTCTCTCTCTCACTGTCCACTCAGCCTATCAAAAAATAAAATAAAATAAAATAAAAATAAAAAAGAAGAAATAAAATAAAATAAAGTACACCAGGAAGGTATTAGTAAATTTCAGTGAAGAAATATGGCCAACACACAGGTGACTCAGTCCAAGTTCCAGTTCCCTGTGTTATGTGTCACTTGACAGCTCTTCAATAAAACTGAGTTCTCTCTAACATGATGCTCAAACTTGATTGTCTAAAAAACGTTTGTACAGATGTTTTTCTTAATTCTTTTTATCTCTCTGAGTTTTTCCTCTCCTGGATTTTAACCTTCTATGAGAAAGTGTATGCTTTATTATGTGCTTCTGTGTGTTACATATGCTTTCAATGAGCTAGATTCCAACTCTGTTATTTGGAGCGAACCACAGTGCTTTTCTTTGAACCTGCTGCATGTTGAGTAATTTTCCAGTTACTTTAGGTGTCAAACAATAGCAGGTATCTCTGCAGTCCCTTAGGTCGCTAATGTGCTTGGTTTGGTTGTCAGGGCAGCAACTGAACCATGCCTTTCACAAACAGGTGATCAATTTTTTTTCCAGCTTGAGCAGAGCAGTTCGCGTTCATTAGAAATGCCCCTAGAGGCCCATCTCCGTTGCCTGCATGGCTCTAGCCTTATATACTGGATTATGTCTAGTACACTTCCTATTGTGCAGTATTGAGTTGTTTGAACATATGAACAGATCTTGTAAAGTCCTCTTGCTTTGTTGAGACAAAGGAAAGACTGACGTGATCTAAGAAATACTGAGTCTTGACAGATTCATCCGGGGAGTTTCCTGACAATACTATGAACTTGGCTGCTGAAGTTTGGAATTGCGATTAGGCCTAAATTACAAGAATGTTTTTATATCCCCAGCCCACTCCCATGACCTTTTTGAGAAAGTGATTCAGGCAGAAGAGACCGTGATGGAGCACCACTGACCCTTCTTCCCTTGCTTGTTTCCTCTCTTTACAAAGTGATGAGACAAATTACCTCCCACAGTATCACCGGTGAATCAGAGGCACAGGAGCACAGGAACAAGATTCCTTATTGACATTTCGGTGGTATTCTGCCCCACCTTGTTTGTTTCCAGATAGGTGACAATCAGCCTGAAAATCCCAGGAAGCAGATCTAATGACACACTTTGTTGTGCAGTCTATCATAGCCACTGACATGGAGAATATTCCCAAGATACAGAGAGGAAGCTAGATGGCAGTTGTTATTTTTTAATTAATATTGGGAAGTGCAACATGTAATGTCTTTTTTGAAATGGTTTTCATTTTCTTCCAAGAGACCATTTTTATCATTAGATGATGTTCTCATAGGATGAGAACTAAAAGGTACAGGAGAGGCACCATTATTTTTATTTTGATAGGAGATTGTAGCAGGTAAAAATACAACCAAGGAGCTTGAAAAGAAGGAAAACAACATGTATCATCCCTTTCAACGGAGTCTTCTGGCAAATATACCTGTTTGTTTAGTTCTCTTGATTTGAAACACACTTTTCCCTCTGTGCCCATAGATTCTATATCCACAGAATTAACCAACCATAGCTTGAAAATTTTTGAGAAAGAATTACATCTGTACTGAACATGTACACACTTTTTATGTTATTATATTTTATTTTAGAGGTAGAGTTACAGAGAGAGGGAGACACCAAGAGAAAGGTCTTCCATCTGCTGGTTCACTCCCCAAATGGCCACAACAGCTGAAGCTGGGCTGATTTGAAGCCAGGAGCCAGGAGCATCTTCTGGGTCTCCCACACAGATGCAGGGGCCCAAGGACTTGGGCCATCTTCCACTGCTTTTCCAGACCATAGCAGAGAGCTAGATCAGAAGAGGAGCAGCTGGGACATGAACAGGCAGCCACATGGGGTGCCAGCACTGCAAGGTAGAGGCTTAGCCCACTTAGCCGCAGCACCAGTCCCATGTACAGATTTTAAAAAATTGTGATTATTTGCCAAACAATGCAGTATAACAACTATTTACATAGTTTTTACATTGTATTAGATATAACTGAGAAATGATTTAAAGCATATGGAAGTTGCATGTAGGTTATATGTAAATACTACATTCTTTTATGTAAGGCTCTGTCATCCCTAGATTTTAGTATCTGCAGGGAGTCCAGGAACCAATCTCCATGAATGGCAAGGAGCAACTGTGCTTGTGTCTATTGTGTTTCCTGTAATTTCCTGTCAATCAATGATCCCATGTTACCTAGCTTTACTCTTGATTTCCAGAAGGCTATTAACCTCAACATGGTGTTTTCAAAAGAGGCAGAACTGAGTATCTTAAGTATCAAGTGACCATCTCTAAGTCGTCATGAACTGAAATGAGGATAATAACACGTTACTCAGGTTGCTGAGAAAATTGTGTTTTTAACATAGTACCCAACACCGAGTACCTGCTTTATAAATACTCGATTTCTTCTGTAGCACAATGAAACTTGACCTATTCTAAGAAATCATATTCTCTCGTTATGAGCTTTACAGATGTGTAAAACCTCCCGCTTCATTGGTTGACCTAAGTTCTGCACATCATGAAGTCAATATTAGGTTGTCATGACATGTCCTAAAGATCACCTAAGAAAATTGATACTGTTAGAGAGCTTTGAGTATCATTAAACCAGGGTATATTTTATGTAGCAACAATTTCCTTGTTTTCTCCTACTTGAATGATTAGCTGAAACTTCTATTTTGCTCACTAGATATCCCTGTTACATGGTGACTGTGACATTTTAACTGCTGGCCTAATTGGAGTCAATTCACAGTAAAATCAACTCAAATCTAATTTATTAATTTTATGAGGTCTGAAATGTAGTTGAAGTTCTCTTTGGTGCCTTAAGAAAAAGCTGCTTGCCAAGATAACAAAGAACATGACTTAAATGCTTTTTGACTTGCACTCCTGCTTCATATCTGAGGGACAGTCTATGTTTAGTGACCTTCTCCTCCCACGTAGTTAGAACTTTCTCATCTAAAGGCACAGCTGTAATATCAGTGATGGAAATTTCCATCTCCTAGCTTGGTATCTTGATATTTTTTCTGTTTGCACAAAATGCTTTAGGTAGCTTCCCACAAAATGTGCATGACAATGATCACTAAGAGGGTTTTCAAAGTAAAGCATCAGAAATTTGTGGTGGAGAGAAAAGTCATACCAATAACAAAGTTCATTTTGCCTTTTATTCAAGTTCTACCATGTGATAATGAATTGCTGGTATGATAATTTATACAACTAAGATAAATTTTAAAATTTAACTTTTATAAGGCTGAATGATTCCAATGGCAGATGTCTAGAAAGTACCTTTTTCTAAACCAATATATAAATTACAAATCTTTAGATTCAAGATGCCATCATATTAAAAAGCTTTACTGTGGCTCACCAGGCTAATCCTCTGCCTGCGGCGCCGGCACTCCAGGTTCTAGTCCCGGTTGGGGCGCCGATTCTGTCCTGGTTGTTTCTTTCAAAAGAAATGATATATACTAAGATGCTTAGTAAAGTTAAAAATATTTCAAAATATCTCATTAGTGATGCATTTATTCTTCATTAATATGACATGCTTAGCAATTTTCCACTTATTTTCCTTTGCCAATTTGGTTTGCTTGATTAGAGTATGACACCATTTTGTATTTTAATTAAATTATACAAATTTCATGTATTTTATATATGCAGACTTAGAAACATAGTGATACTTCATACCCTATTCTCACTTTTCCTCTTCCTTCCTCTCTTAATTTTTACAGTGATCTGTTTTCGCTTTACTTTTTTTTTTTTTTTTTTTTTTTTTTTTACAGGCAGAGTGGACAGTGAGAGAGAGAGACAGAGAGAAAGGTCTTCCTTTTGCCGTTGGTTCACCCTCTAATGGCCGCCGCGGCTGGCATGCTGCGGCTGGTGCACCGCGCTGATCCGAAGCCAGGAGCCAGGTGCTTCTCCTGGTCTCCCATGCGGGTGCAGGGCCCAAGGACTTGGGCCATCCTCCACTGCACTCCCTGGCCACAGCAGAGAGCTGGCCTGGAAGAGGGGCAACCGGGACAGAATCCAGCGCCCCGACTGGGACTAGAACCCGGTGTGCCGGCGCCGCAAGGCGGAGAATTAGCCTATTGAACCATGGCGCCAGCCATGTTTTCACTTTACTTTATACTCATAAAATTAACCATAAACTAAATAAGAGTTCAATAAATAGTAAGATGAAGAAAACACTCTTCCTCAATAGTAGAGACAAGGCTGTGAACAATCATTGAATTTCAAAATGTCAATAATACTATTGAAGCTAATGCAATGGTTTGCATTCCCATAGGAACAGTTAGCATTTGTCCATGGAAAGACTTTATCCTTTCAAATAATCGTCCTTGACTCTAGCCAGTCATCTCACACAAGACAGCATTTTAAGATTTAATATTTATTAAGCAGTTCTTGTGTCCATCTCCTCTATGCACTTTACATTTTGAAATAGATGACATATGCATTATGTATTTTAACGCACACATAATATCACAAGGATGAAGAGTAATGGCCATTTCAACTTTTTAGATGAGGAAACTGGTCTGGGAAAAGGACAGGTATCACACAACCAGAAAATGACAGAACTAGAATTCAAATTAAGGGCTGCCTCCTCATAGTTCTAAATACTACTTTCTAATCCTGAAACTAAAGGGTCCTTCTTGCCTGACCTTAAGATGTTTAGGGTAATTCCTGGAAAACAAAGCAAGATTTTATTTACCTTTTCCATTTTCTGATAAAGTATCTGGCAAGTGTTTGACATCAATCAAGAACTTCTATCTTGAAAGTAGGAATGTTGCCAGTTCTGTAAAGTATTGACATACATAAAACATCTCCTAAAAGCTTGCAGTTTCCAAATGTGAATGCTTTAATTCTTGTTTTCTTTTTAACATAAAACTTCAAATAGGGTCCAGTGCCATGGCACACTAGGCTAATCCTCTGCCTGTGGCACCAGCATCCCACATGGATGCCGGTTCTAGGCCCGGTTGCTCCTCTTCCAATCTGGCTCTCTGCTGTGGCCTGGGATAGCAGTAGAGGATGACCCAAGTGCTTGAGCCCCTGCACCCGCATGGGAGACCAGGAAGAAGCACCTGGCTCCTGGCTTCAGATCAGTGTGCCAGCCACAGTGGCCATTTGAGGAGTGAACCAATGGAAGGAAGACCTTTCTGTCTGTCTGTCTGTCTCTATTTCTCTTAACTCTACCTGTCAAATAAATAAATAAAATAGTTAAAAAAAACTTCAAATAGAATTTGCAATGTATTATCACAAATTTACATTTTTCCTGAAAGACTAGCAAAATAAATGTCAAAAAGTGCTGCTTTTCACCTCGCCAATAAAAATAAAACTTAAAATTATTTAATATGAACAAGACTTTCACCTGCATTACATAATGTAGTTAATTGCAACAATATTGCATATTAAAGGATGCTATAAAGAAGATATTCCAATTTCTCTGATGCTGAAAGAGTGTTAGTTTTTTTAAGATTTACTCATTCATTCATTCTTTCATCCCTCTGAAAGGCAGAGTGAAAAAAGAGGTAGAGAAGAAGAGATTGATCGATTCTTCTTCCTCTGCTGTTTCACTCCCTAAATGGCTGCAACAACCAGGGCTGGTCTAGGCTGGAGCCAGGGGCCTGGAGCTTCTTCTGGGCTTCCCGTGTGTATGCAAGAGCCTGAGCACTTGGTTCATCTTCTGCTGCCTTCCAAGGTGCATAAGCAGTGAGCCCAATGGGAGGCGGACTACCTGGACCTCAAACCATGTCTATATGGGATGCTGGCATTAGAGGCAGAGCTTTATCTGCCATACCACATTGCAGGGCCTTATGAACTAAACTTAAAGCAAAACAACTTTAAAAAATAAGCAAAACAACCAGTGAGCTCACTGTAATTAAACCATGATGTTTGGGACAAGTAATAAAAAAGGATTGCAAACATGATCCTCTAACTATCATCATTTTAAATAAGGGCAGGAAAGTTAAGTGCATTGATGTGATACAGGGGTCATGGCTGTGACCAAGCAGGAACATCTCTGCGTGGCATCCATTGAATAGATTGGTTCAAGTGGTAATTGAAATCAGTTATGTTTCTCCCACAAACTAGAAATATTGCAATAATTCTACAGTATTTTAAAGTAAATGTGATGTATTATCAGTACTATATAGTACAGATTTGTGCATGCCTACATGTTCGTGAGATTTTCTTTGTTTGTAGGATTTTGTTATTTCCCAATGTCAAATACAGTATGATAATGTCAAGACTTCAGAAGAACATAGTCAGTCCTCAGTTATTTTGATAAGTGTTTGTGCCACACAACTCAACGATATTTCCTATGTATTGACCATATTGTTCTTGTATATGTGTTACAAAACAATGTAAGACATAGTAGGATTCTCTAGTATTTTCAGAGTTAAGACAAAAACCTGCCTTGTATTTCCTGAATGAAATGACAGGTTCATGTTATTGATGAAATAATTATGGGTTGACTTCCTTGAGACACATGCTATTACTAAAAGCAATTAAGAAAGAATAAAAGATATAACAGCAATTACTCTCCTTTTTTCCCCTTTCTTCTGCTTTGTGTCATAAGCAAAAGTAATATAATAGCCACTAATTATAGGAAACCTTCCAGACTTTGTAATTGGATCTTTAATTTTTCCCACGGCCAGTGTAAACTAAGAATTTATACACAGAGCAGGCCTAGTGCATTTCCAGGATCTCTGTTAGTGTCTCTTTGTGGGAGACTTAGAATGAAAAGCCCGTGTATATATTTAGACATACTGATGAAACTGGTGCCTTTAAAAAATATGTAGACCTATTGTTACCAATTCTTTCATCTTCTAAAACAATGACTTATCTTAAGCATTATAAAGTGGCAGAAGATATTTAAACTTATATTTTATATTCCAGAGCATTCTTTGTGTGAAAGCTATAAAAATTATAAAGCAGAATAACAACATATTTAATACAAATGTTTATGTTACTCTTGGATATGTAATATATACCTTCTTGACAAATATCATTTCATTGCTTGCATGACTAATAAACAGCATCCTATTTTTTGGGTGGTCCTCATGTCAGTTTTGAATTTTACTCCAAAAGTGGTACTATCAATTCAGAGGTTTCCAAAGGAATGGTTCTTTAGAAAGCATGTTGGCATGTTCATGTCTGTGAAATAATACAGAGATAGAATTATAAAAATAAGGAATACCTAGCTACTTTATTCTTGGTATACATCTGTACATTAAGAAATAAGCTAAATGGGGAGGAGCATTTGGCAGAATGGTTAAGAAACCACTTGGGACTCTCACATAACTTGTTGGAGTACCTCGGTTGGAGTCTTGCCTCCACTTACAATTCCAGCTTCCTACTAATGCACACCATGAGAGGCAGCAGGCCAACGGTGAGGCTCAGACTGAGTTCCTAGCTCCTGGCTTCAGCCTACCACAGCCCCTGCTGTTGCAGGCATTTAAAGAGTGAACCAGTGAATGGAAGGCCTCTATTTCTGCTTCTATCTTCACCTCTGCCTTTTCAATAATAAATAAATAAATAAATAAGTTGTAAAGATTAGAAGCCTAATTTAAAAATTAGGGTAAACTAAAACATAATGAGTAATAGTGAAATCAATATGGAGATGATATTTGGCACAAATATAGATGTATTTGATTTTTTAAAAGATTTATTTATTTATTTATTTATTTGAAAGTCAGAGTTACACATAGAGAGAAGGAGAAGCAGAGAGAGAGAGAGAGAGGTCTTCCATCCGCTGGTTCACTCCCTAACTGGCTGCAGTGACTGGAACTGCGTCAATCCAAAGCCAGGAGTCAGGAGCTCCTTCAGGTTCTCCATGCTGGAACAGGGGCCCAAGGACTTGGGCCATCTTCTACTGCTTTACCAGCTGATAGCAGAGAGCTAGATAGGAAGTGGAGCAGCTAGGATTCAGACTGGCACCGATATGGGATGTTGGCGCTACAGGCAGGAGCTTTACCCACTGCCCCACAGCACAGGCCCCAAAATGTATTTGATCTTTAAAAAACTTATGTCAGTGTTAAAATTCCATGTATTAGAAGACAATTCATGTCAAATATAGTCAATATAAATTGTAATATTTCCAAAAGTACATTCTTCCTAGTTATGTGTTATTTGAAGATTTTATCCTCACTAGGTTTCCTTAGAGAGACTGATTCCTATGTGTTTTGTTTTATTTCCTTTTTTTTTAAAAAAAAATTGTAATCCTATACAGTAAAAGTAACCAGAGTATGTCAAGCCTTTTTTTTTTTTTTTTTTTTTTTTTTTTTTTTTTTTTTTGACAGGCAGAGTTAGACAGTGAAGGAGAGAGACAGAGAGAAAGGTCTTCCTTTTCCTTTGGTTCACCCCCAAATGCAAATGGCTGCTGCGGCCGTTGCGCTGTGCCAATCCGAAGCCAGGAGCCAGGTGCTAATATGCTCCTTCTCTATATAGCAGCATTCATATAAAAAAGAAATGTCAGAAGATATGCCATATGTATTGGTATTTTGTGCTAAGGATCTTATTTATTTTCTACCACTTTATTGCAGAGGGGTTATTTAATTTAAAACCATGATTTGTCTTATTAAGGTGATTTTTATAACTAAAATTAATTCATCCCAGTGGTAAATTTTTGAGTGATTAGCACATACTTATTGAGCAGGCAGTTGGTTACTTTTAAGGGACTGCATTTTATTTGCTGATAATCTGTTTGTTTATTTAAATATCGAGGCTTGATATCACATATTGGAATGGAAGATAATAGATTTAAGAACCTTCTATCTGCCTTCATAAATTCATTGCACTTAAGGGTGGGGACTGTTAAAAATATGAGTGTATGGATTCATCACATTTACTAAAAAATACTAAGAAATGCGTTTTCTTTGTGAGGTTCTGCTTAATTTTCCCCTTTTCTCATCTGGTTTTGCATATGTTTAATCAAAGGAAGATCAAATTAAAATTTAATATGACCAAATTGTGTTCCTTTCAATGATAGGATACCACATAAGAAATAAACCTTTTTTTAATGACACATTAGCTAAGAAGTTTTGCAATTACTTGTTCATGCCTTTAAGGAAGTTAAGAGCAACTTGCCTGTCATTTTAAATTTGATTTTCAGAGAGCAGTGTGCCAGAAATGTGGCTTAAACAGACCAACACAGTATGGCTTTTAGGTGTTCCTGATGGCCAGCCATTCTTCAATTAAGTTTCTGTGGGTTGTTTTATTTAATTAGGAGTACAATTTACCAGATAAACTACTCACTGATCGGGTTTCTAAGCTCAAGTCAGCTGACAAAAACCAAATGAGTCATCTATAATCTATGAAAAGCTTCAGTGATTCAGGTGCAAAGATCTTTGTCACAGGTGCATACTGCAAGCCATAAACTTCTGCATTTTGAACTTTTTTTTTTTTTTTTGACAGAGTGGACTGTGAGAGAGAGAGAGACAGAGAGAAAGGTCTTCCTTTTGCCATTGGTTCACCCTCCAATGGCCGCCGCGGCCGGCGCACCGTGCTGATCCGATGGCAGGAGCCAGGAGCCAGGTGCTCTTCCCGGTCTCCCATGGGGTGCAGGGCCCAAGCACCTGGGCCATCCTCCACTGCACTCCCTGGCCACAGCAGAGAGCTGGCCTGGAAGAGGGGCAACCAGGACAGAATCCGGCGCCCCTACCGGGACTAGAACCCGGTGTGCCGGCGCTGCTAGGCGGAGGATTAGCCTAGTGAGCCGCAGCGCCGGCCCAGCATTTTGAACTTTTTAAAACACAGATATCCCTCTCCTAGTGTGATAAGTATATTTTTCCTATACTGTGCTGGGTTCAACAGAACTTAAATCCTGGCTCTACTATATACAGCTCTGTTATCTTGGGCAAAATATCCAGCTCTCTAGATGACCCTTCACTTCCCATATTTGCAAGTTCTAAGTCTTGCTTTAGATTTCTTCTCAGCTGCTATCACCCTCGAGCAATAATTTTAAACAGGATTTATGTGCTGAGTGGTAGACGTGGTCACACACTCAAACAAATGTGATGTACTAGATTGGAATAGACAGCATCACCAACCATTACTTACCGTTAAAAATATGTATTATTTCTCCTGGGTGTGTATAAACATATATACTCCATCACAGAGTAAAATATAGTTTGTTTTCTAGATTATAGACTGAAAGTTGTATGGAAAGAATTTCTCCAGAATCTTGAACACCTTTCCTACTCTGAAGATTACTGTTGGTTTCCAAACGAAAACTTAGCAAATCACATCTGTTCTCATTTACAAATTTAAGCTGTCATCATATTAATAAATGCCATACTCCCTGATGATACACCCCAAAATAAAGCCAACATAAACCAGGATCATTCATGTCTGGAATAGATGTAAGGGTCTTTGTTCACCAACCTTATACAGAGTCATGGAAAAGCAGCAATGTGTGTGAGGCCCTAATTGGGTTTGTTCTAAAATATGAGGGATATTTTTTAAAGTATTTACTTCATGCTAGAAGTCAATTGCTGATTAAATTTTAATGCTGGCTGTGTCATACCCTGTTCCTTTCAGTGTGATGGGTCTGATAATTGCCATCTGAGATTTGCATATTAAATCAGGTTGATTAATGATTATTGAGCCTTGGTACACAGTAATGTAGTCTTCTTAAACTATTTGCATTTTCTTTTTTAAAAAAGATTTATTTATTTATTCAAAAGTCAGAATTAAGAGAGAGGGAGATACAAAGAGAGAGACCTTCCATTTGCTGATTCACTTTCCAGATGAGCACAATGGCTAGAGTCGGGTCAGGAAAAAGCCAGGAGCCAGGAGATTCATCTGGGTCTTCCTCAGGAGTGCAGGGACCCTTGCGGTTGGTCCGTCTTTCACCACTGTCCCAAGCACATCAGCAGGGAGCTAGATCAGCAGAGGAGCAGCCGGGACTGGAACCAGCACCCATATGGGATGCTGGTGCCACAAATGGTGGCTTAACTACGTCATAGTGCTTGTCCCTTGAGTTTTCATTTCCTTTTTCTATTTTTTTAGATTTATTTATTTGAAAAGCAGAGTTACAGAGAAGAAGAGACAAAGAGAGGGGAAGAGAGAGAGTGAGTTTTCCATCTACTGGTTCACTCCCCAAATGGCCAACGTGGCCAGAGCTGGGTGCATCCAAAGCCAGGAGCTAGGAGCTTTTTTTGGGTCTCCCACGTGGGTGCAGGGGCACAAGCATGTGGGCCATCCTCCACTGCTTCCCCAGACACATTCAGGGAGCTGGATCAGAAGTGGAGCAGCTGGGACTTGAACTGGCTTTACCTGCTATGCCACAGTGCCAGCCCCTCCATATCATTTTTATACCTATTTTATAGATGAGTAAACTCAGGCACACAGTTATATAACCTGATCAAGAAGACACAGTTTCTCATAAATTTAGAGTCTGGATTTAAAAGGTTTTATTACCTCACCTTTAGAAATCTACATCCCACCATATTCCTCTGTCAAATTCTGACTCACTTCTATCAGTTCAAACAATAGCTTCCTTGCATTTCAAAGGCACTTTTTATGTATTTCCATCCATTATTTGAATCCTGTCCATTTATATACAGTCTTTCTTAAAAACAATTTAAGAGTAGGAGTTTTGCTGGTCAATGTCAAATATTCTTCATATGCCATCCAAAGTCAGGCTTTGCTTTTGTGTTTCAGAACAACATGGCTAGCTTCTTCTTGAAACTCTGTTATATGCCCCAGACATCTTAATAATGCAAGTCCACCACTAGACCTATCATTTCTCCCCCCTGTTCTTCCTGCCTCATCCTCCTAAGTCTCCTGTTATAAGAAATCATATGAACCTTTGCTTGGTTGGCCAAGTCAGATACGTGGAGGTAATGTGGACACCCATCTCGCTCCTGAAGTCCCTTGCTGAATTGTTAAGTCTAACTTTTCATTATTTCACATCTCAAATACCTTCTACACTTAATGTTGTTCTTGTACATTCCTAATGCTGTCAGTTTTGTTCACTTGGTAAGTGATATTTTTCTGCTATAAATTCACCTTCTACACTGTGGGAAAAGTAAGCCTTATATAATATAGATTTGATCATGTTCCAACTTAATCTTTTCATGATCCTGTGTCTACTGTCTTTCCGAATGCTTTCTCTCAATTTCATTTTTTAAAGAATTAGTTCCTTAAAAATAATGGAAATAATTACTATTCCCAAGTCAATCAGTGTCAATGCCTAAGATCCACAACTCAGAACAAGCATTATTTAATAAGAGTACCTTGACAGCAGCACCTAAGCTTAGAGCTTATTTATCTGATAACAGTAGAATGACTATAACACAATTATTGACTAGCCTTTGTGGATGTACTGACAGCCTACAATACCCCTAAGGAGATAGAGAACTAAAAACCATGCCTTCCCCTCAGGGTGTTTGGAATGTAATGTAACAATGTAATGTACAATTTGGGACATGCTCAATCGGACTTGCCCCAAATGGTGGAGTTAGAATTGTGCCAGGGGATTCCAATACAATCCCATCAAGATTGCATGTACCAATGCCATCTCACTAGTCCCAGTGATCAATTTCAGTTCACAATTGATCATAATGATAGGACTAAGAGTCAAAGGGATCACATAAACAAGACTAGTGTCTGCTAACACTAACTGATAGAATCAAAAAGGGAGAGAACGATCCATCATGGGAAGCGGGATACACAGCAGACTCATAGAATGGCAGATGTCCTAAACAGCACTCTGTCTTCAGAATCAGCCCTTAAGGCATTCAGATATGGCTGAAGAGCCCATGAGAGTATTTCAGGCATGGAAAGCCAAGACACTCTGGAAAATAAAAAAAAAAAAAAAGAAGACCTAAATGAAAGATCTCTGCAAGTGAGATCCCAGTAGAAAGAACAGGGCCATCAAAGAAGGAGGTACCTTTCTCTGAAGGGAGGAGAGAACTTCCACTTTGACTATGACCCTGTCAAAATAAGATCAAAGTCAGCAAATTCAACAGGCTTCCATAGCCTTGGCAAATCATGACTAGAGCCTAGGGAGATTACTGACGCCATAAACAAGAGTGTCAATTTGTTAAGTCAACAACAGGAGTCACTGTGTACTTACTCCTCATGTGGTATCTGTCCTTTATGTGTTGTCCAATGTGAAGCAATGCTATAACTAGTACTCAAACAGTATTTTACACTTTGTGTTTCTGTGTGGGTGCAAACTGATGAAATCTTTACTTAATATATACTAAATCGATCTTCTGTATATAAAGATAATTGAAAATGAATCTTGATGTGAATGGAATGGGAGAGGGAACAGGAGATGGGAGGGGTGCGAGTGTGCGGGTGGGAGGGAAATTATGGGGGGGAGCCATTGTATTCCATAAACTGTACTTTGGAAATTTATGTTTACTAAATAAAAAAAAATAATATATCAAGGGAAAAAAGAATATAATGAAACAAATCAGTAATGTAAAGAAATCAATTAGGTAATGTAAACAAAACAAAGCAAGTAGAGCCACAGGAAGAACTAAGTTGTTCTCCTCACCCTCCCTCTCCTTCTCCTCTTCCCCTTCCTTCCCCTCTCTCCCTCCCCTCTCCTCTCCCTCCTTCTCCTTCTCCTCCTCCTCCTTCTTTGTGAAAGGGTAAGAAAGTTCATGTTTACTTATGGCTTATTAAGCTTCAAATGCCTATGAGACTGTGATGGATAAATTGAACTTGACCACACTGTGCCTGGATAACTGGTTACACACTCCTGCATGTGCCTGTCAGACTGTTCCCAGAAGACATCTGTATATAAACTCCAGTGCCCATAAGAACACAGCTGACACTCCATTAATCCCTAAAATTCTTCCTCTGAAATTCCTCCAATCCCTGAACCATGTATTTCTCCAAACTTTATTCCAGAAAGATTATGCCTCACAAGTTTAGTATTCTCCTGCTGGCATGCAAAAGGCTTGGATTTTTTTTCCTTTTTGTACTAGCTGTTGAGTTCAACTTATTGTTAGTTCACCAAGTAGCCATTATTTCAACAGTTCAACCTTTATTTACATTTAAATATGAGTTTGGACCCATGAGTGACAGTGACAAGGCTGTAGAGTCATTAAATTCAACCGTTTCAATTCTTGTGTTGATTGCAATTATCCAGTTTTATTTGTGCATATATAAACACCCAGATGTCAAAATGCAATATAAATTTCATTATAACTTTTATGAATAAAGGATATGTATTAAGCAGGAGAAACATTTTGAAGGTGTTTTTGTAGTATACAATTGTTCACTCAATATTTAAAATGGCAGAAAGCTATAAGCCATTTAAGCTTCTAATAATAAGCTATTAATAATAATAATAATAAGCTATTAATAGCCAAGCATGACAC
This sequence comes from Oryctolagus cuniculus, assembly GCF_051225735.1. Taxonomy (NCBI): domain Eukaryota; kingdom Metazoa; phylum Chordata; class Mammalia; order Lagomorpha; family Leporidae; genus Oryctolagus; species Oryctolagus cuniculus. The sequence goes on from NC_142869.1 coordinate 74,967,205, forward strand.
ATACATGATTACTTTAACTTGGTCAAAGAAAACGATTAAATAGCATGTTTATTAAGAAAAATTTGGATGAAGACGATAAAGTGATCCCAATAGTAGTAGTTTCCGAGTATCACAAGCAAGCTTTAGCTCAAATGACCGAATGCATTGTTACCACAAGTTTTTATTCCAAATTGTGAGTGGATTTTTAAGTTCTACAGGAAAATATCTGCTGCAATAATAGGAAAAGTATGGCCCATTTAGTATCATAGAGATTGTTACAGATTAAATGTTTCACACTAGAGACATGAAAGCCCCTAATCACAAATTGGAAAATATATTTCTTGTGTAATATTTTTCTTGTGAAAAAGCCTTGTTTACAATGCTAGTGTAAAATCTCTTTTTTTAAAAAAAGAAACCAATTTAATGTAGTTCATAAATACAATTCTAAGAATATAATGATACTTCCTCTTTTTTCCTCCCTTGCTTCCACCCCCTCCCCCCTTCCCTCCTTCTTTCTCTCTCTCAATTGCTTTTTTCAGTTTTGAGATAAATTTTAACTTACAAAGATTTAATACTTCAGTCAACAAAGAGTTCAAGTAAAAAGTATAAGAACATAGTTCAGGTCGGTGCTGTGGCTCAATAGGCTAATCCTCCGCCTGTGGCACTGGCACACCAGGTTCTAGTCCCGGTCGGGGCGCCAGATTCTGTCCCGGTTGCCCCTCTTCCAGGCCAGCTCTCTGCTGTGGCCTGAGAGTGCAGTGGAGGATGGCCCAAGTCCTTGGGCCCTGCAACCCATGGGAGATCAGGAGAAGCACCTGGCTCCTGCCATCGGATCAGCGCGGTGCACTGGCCGCAGCGCGCCGGCCGTGGCGGCCATTGGAGGGTAAACCAATGGCAAAGGAAGACCTTTCTCTCTGTCTCTCTCTCTCACTGTCCACTCTGCCTGTCAAAAAACGAACAAACAAAAAAACAAAAGAAACATAATTCAGCAGGAATATAGGCACTGGCCATAAACAATATTCAAATGAAAAGATACCAATTTCCCTCATGTACAGTAAATTTTAAAATAATCACAGGTCTTTAAGGCTATAGTAGTATAACATTCTACTATTTGTTTTGTTTGACAATTGGCTTTGTTTGACAAAGATATAAAAAATTTTGATAAAAGTATGTTTTTAGCAATATTAATATGCTTTCTTTTCTTTGATTTTTTTTTTTTTTTAATTTTAGCCCCCACATACAAGGGAGAATGTCCAACATGTGACTCTCTGTGTCTGGCTTGTAATATCCTTTCTGAATCTCTTGAAACAATAGGATGTCTTTTAGAAGCCCTCTTAATTAGTTATTACAGAAAAACTAAAGTTGTTTTTACCAAGATAATACAAATATAAATTTGGTAGGTGTTGTATAAAGGTACAACATTGAAGCAGAACATTAGTGAATCTCAGGTTAGTCTAACTACATGTTACATGATACTTTTCAAAGAGCTTTTGATGTCCTTTATACGACAATGAAATTTCACAGTTATTCTCTTATCTTAGTATTTATTATGTTCAAACTGAACCATTAAAGAATTTTTATAATTCTTATTCAGTATATTTCAGTCCTCCTGCTTCTTAAGTCACTAACAAATGCAGTGGAGAGAATCTACAGTTTATCTGAAACATTGAAATCATATTTGAGTTCTGACAAAAAATAATATATGACTGTATTTTGAAATGGCCTTTATCCATTGCAGAGTTCGATTATTTTATATGGATGTAAGTAAATACTCTTCAAGCCTGGAACAAGTGAAATTATCATATGTAGTCAAAAAAGAAGGGGCTAAAATGCATACCAATGCTTTTTTTTAAAGATTTTTATTTATTTATTTGACAGGTAGAGTTACAGATAGTGGGAGAGATAGAAAGATAGAGAGAAAGGTCTTCCTTCCTTCCGTTCACTCCCCAAATGGCTGCAACAGCCGGAGCTACAGCAATCCGAAGTCAGGAGCTAGGTGCCTCCTCCTGGTCTCCCATGTGGGTACAGGGGTCCAAGCACCCAGGCCATCCTCCAGTGCCCTCCCAGGCTGCAGCAGAGAGCTGGATTGGAAGAGGAGCCACTGGGACTAGAACCCGGCACCCATATGGGATGCCAGCACTGCAGGCAGAGGATTAACCTAGTACTGTACTGGCCCCAATAATGCTCTTTTTTTGTCAGTGGACAATAGTTTAAGATATTTTTAAAAGGATTTATTTACTTATTTCAATGGCAGACTTACAAAGGGAGAAGAAGAGAGAGAGAGAGAGAGAGAGAGAGAGAGAGAGAGAGAGAGAGAGAGAGAAAGGGAGGGAGGGAGGGAGGGAGGGGTCTTCTATCTGTCAGTTCACTCCGCAAATGGCTGCAACTGCCAGGGCTGGGCAGACCACAGTCCAGAGCCAGGAGCTTAATCCCAGTCTCCCACAATACAAGGGTGCAAGTTCTTGGGCCATCTTCTGATGCTTTCCCTGGTGCATCAGCAGGGAGCTGAATCTGAATCTGAATTTAGCAACCAGGACGAGAACCAGCGTCCACATGGGATGCCAGTGTTGCAGGACCACAACGCTAGCACATTGGACAATGTTTTAAAAAGTTGTAGGTACAGTTATACAACCTTATGCTGAAGAATGAAACAAGTTATATCATGAACGTTAGTCCCATTTACTACAACAAAAGAACAAGTCATAGAATTTTTAACTCTATCTCCACACTTGATCTTAGCCAAAAGGCTGAGAAGTGATAATTCTATCTCGATACATGATCAGAATTCCAATTTATGAGACTAAAATTCCTTCTCATTATAAACACTCAATGGACAAAAGAATGAAATAATTTGAATGTGAACAGTGTGGAAGATATATTACAGTGTAAATAAACTCTAACTCCAAGAAACTTCATAAACAAGCTCTGCAACACAAGGGGCTCTTTTTAAAATTTTTAAACAATTTATTTATTTATTTGAAAGGCAGCATTACAAAGAGGCAGAGGCAGAGAGAGAGAGAGAGAGAGAGAGAGAGAGATATCTTCTCCATCTACAGGTTCACTCCCTAGATGGCTGCAATGGCCAGAGCTGGGCTGATCCAAAGCCAGGAGCCAGGAGCTCTTCCAAGTTTCCCAAGTATGTGCTGGGGCCCAAGGACTTGGGCCATCTTCTACAACTTTTTCAGGCCATAGCAAAGAGCTTGATCTAAATTGGAGCAGCCAGATATTGAACTGGCCCCCATACGGGATGCTGGCACTGCAGGAAGTAGCTTTACCTGCTACACCACAGCACTAGCCCCAACACAAGGGGCTCTTAATAAAAACCAGATCTTTAAAGAAATATTCTGGAAGATATAGTTTAGATATTGATTATTTACTTCACATAAATAATGAATAAATTCTAGCAGTAAATATGGTCTATGCACATTTTCCCTTTTATCTTCAAAAATGCATAGGCATTAGAATTCATTAAAATTTGGGGCCTGCATTGTGGCACAGTGGTTTAAAGCTGCAGACTGCAACACAGAAATGCCCTGAGGGCATTGGTTTGAGTCCTGGCTGCTCCACTTCTGGTCCAGCTCCCTCATGTGCCGGAGAAAGCAGTAGAGGATGGCCCAAGTGCTTGGGGCCCTGCACCCACATGGGAGACCAGGAGAAGCTCCTGGCTCCAGCCTGGACTAGTCCCAGTCATTGCAGCTGTTTGGGGCATGAACCAGCAGATGGAAGACCTCTCCCTGTCTATACCTCTCTTTTTAACTCTGCCTATCAAATAAATAAAATAAATCTTAAAAAAGAAATTATTAAAATTTAACTGAATATATATTTTTATTTGCTGACAGCCTTACCTGGGGGAGGGGAGTATTTCTGTTTTGAGAACCACTGATCTAGACCAAGACCAAGCAGTTCAGTATACTTCTTTCTGTTATTTAATCCCTTTATTAATAATACTGTGTTTCGCCGGCGCCGGGGCTCACTAGGCTAATCCTCCGCCTAGCGGCGCCGGCACACCGGGTTCTAGTCCCGGTTGGGGTGCCGGATTCTGTCCTGGTTGCCCCTCTTCCAGGCCAGCTCTCTGCTGTGGCCAGGGAGGGCAGTGGAGGATGGCCCAAGTGCTTGGGCCCTGCACCCCATGGGAGACCAGGAAAAGCACCTGGCTCCTGGCTCCTGCCATCGGATCAAGAGCGGTGAGCCGGCCGCAGTGCGCCGGCCGCGGCGGCCATTGGAGGGTGAACCAACGGCAAAGGAAGACCTTTCCCTCTGTCTCTCTCTCTTACTGTCCACTCTGCCTGTTAAAAAAAAAATAATAATAATACTGTGTTTCTTGGGGCTGGTGTTGTGGAATAGTGGGTAAAGCTGCTGCCTGTGATGCCAGTATCCATATGGGTATCGGTTGGAGTCCCAGTTGCTCCACTTCCAATTCTGTTCCCTGCTAATGGCCTGGGAGAAGGAGTGGAAGATGGACAAGTACATGGGCCCCTGCCACTTACTTGGTAGACCTGAATGAAGCTCCTAACTTCAGCCTAGCCCTAGCCCTGACCATTTTGGCTATCTGGGGAATGAATTAGTGGTTAGAAGGTCTCTCTCTCTCTAACTCTGATTTCTAATAAAAAATCTTAAAAAATAATAATACTTGTGTTTCTCATACTATGTGACAGTACATTATATATATGTAACTTTAAGAAAATTTATTTTGTAAGTGGTTTAGAGTTCTGAAATTTGTTTTATTGTAGCCAATTGAAATCATCATTATTTATTTTGGGTTTATGATCCTGATAGATTAAAAAATGGGCTTGGGATTTGCTTCACGTCCTTTTCTATGATTCCATTTTTAATGGTTGAGTTTAATAATAAGGGAGATATAAGAGCAGTGTATTTAAATTATTTTTTTTTAGTTGCAAGAGACACAGATAAGGAGGAAGGTAGAGAGAAAGCGAGTGAGAGAGAGAACACTTCTATCTGCTGGTTCATTCCCCAAATGCATGCAACCACCTGGTTTGGACTGGACTGAAGCCAGAAGCCAGGAATTCAAACCAAGTTTCCCATATGGATGGCAGGGGCCTAATTACTTGAGCTATCACGCCTGCCGTCAAGGGTCTGCATTAACAGGATGCTGGAATTGGGAGCTGGAGCCAGGAATTGAACGTAAATACTCTAATATGGAATACAGGCATCTTAACTCACATCTTAACTGATAGGTTTAATGACCACCCAGAAAGCGAGTTTTAAGGACTGGATTCAGTCCACAGTAGAAGTTTTAACCTACTGATACTGCAGAAATAGTATTAGAAATTGTGGACAAAATAATTATATCTATTTTATAAACTAAGGAGTAATATAATATTGAATATAATATTGAAGTGAAATCTACATTTGAAGTATACATTATTTGTCTTTTAAAACAAGACTTCTGAGATTAAATAATTACTTTTCAAATAATTCAGAAGAAAGGCTTTAATCACTTAGCAAAGCTGTCATGGCCAAAATTAGCTTGTTTTGTTCATAACCTGTAGCAAGTCAAAGGTAATTTCTTATATTAACTAAGGATATTGGTTACAAACAAGGGAAATAAACACTTGCTATTGCAAACCAAAGATAGATTTATTGGATTCTTTGAAAGACTTTTGGAAGCCAGATGACCTGGGAAGGAAAATGAGCAGGATGCTATGAAGACCAGAGGCTGTGGCAGACCCATCTGGCCAGGACTGTGGACTCTGCTGCCACAACAGAACTCTACCACCATGCAAAGGAATTTAGCCTGACCTTCTGCATGTTGACTTCACTCCAGTTTCAAAGTAAATAAAAAGAGAATCCATTTGGAGAAGCTGAGGGGATGTGGCCTCACCACAGTGACAGAGATAGATAGAAAGGAAGAGTAGATTTCCATGGTAAAAGTTGGGCACTTAGGAAATACAATGGGAGATCCCTGTTCATCCCAGGTAAGAATTTTGAAGGAGGCATTGTGGTGCCAAGGGTTAAGCCACCGCGGTGATGCCAGCATCCCACATCAGAATGCCAGTTTGTTTCCAAGCTGCTCTGCTTCTGGTCCAGCTCCCTGCTAATGCACCTGGGAAGGCAGTAGAAGATGCCCGAAGTGCTTGGACCCCTGCATCCTTGGGGGAGATCAGAATGGAGTTCCTGGCTCCTGGGTTTGGCCAGGCCCAGACCTGTCTAATGCAGCCATTTGGAGAATGGGACCAACTCTCTCTGTGTCTCTGTCTCTCTCCCTCTCCCTTTCTCTCACTTTGCCTTTCAAATAAATAAATAAATCTTAAAAAATAAGATTAGATATTAGCAAAAAGTATTACACACATATGCACAAGCTTCAAAAGGTTCATGGACATTGGAATTAAATGATAAATGTTTTTGTTACAGAAAATCGGAAATCCATGCATAGGAGAGGGTATTCAAAATGTTCATAGAAAATTTCCTTATTAAAATAGCTATGCATAATTTTTTAAAATTTTACAATAAAATAAACATTTTTTAATTCCATTTTCCATAGATTTTGCAGTGCTTTTCAGAGTTGAGGGAGAAGAGAAAGATGTATTTACCTGTCTATAATTTGATTTTGGGTAAAATAATGAAGGAAATTCATATTTTATTATCTAATATTTGTCAGGTGATTTCAGTCAGGTTGAATGAATGGTTAAAATGACCATACCTGTGTACTTGAAGGAGAAAGTCATTTTGCCAGTTTAACTTTCAAATAGTGTCATCTTCCACTTAAGTGCCATCTAGTGGCAGTGAATAGTGTTCGCAGCTCCACCAAGGTAATAAATAATTTGTGATGTTTTTCTAACCTGTGAAGTTGTAATTCTCTACTTTAGATAATTCCCAAGTAAATTAGATTTAACTTTGTTTCTTCTCTAATTTGAGGAGTGAACTATGAAATTGTATGTTATGAAGAAATGAATGCAGAAGATAATGCACTAACCACATTTTTATGTTCAACAAAAGCAGCACTTGGCGTTTTGTTTTGTTTGTCATTGAATTCCCGGATGAGTTCTGACATACAGTGCCTCCTCATACTCTTTTTTATTCCAGAAAAAGAAATAAAAGGAGAAAAATAAAATTTTCATTAGTTTCAGAAGATATTAATACCTATGTAGAAAACATACTTGATAAACTAGAAATGAGAAATAAATTGAGATCATTGGATATAATCAAATGACTAGCAGTTATCAACTAGAATATATGTGTTTTTGAAAAAAAGAGCATCATTCAAATTAGCACCAAAAACCTGTGTAGTATTTAGAATTGCTTTGACCAACAATACACAAAGCCTTATGTAGGAAACTTTAAAACTAATCGAGGGCAGAGAAGATTATCTACATCATGTTTTCAGGTGTGAAGATATTATAAAGGTATAAATTCTTTATAAACTAATGTATAAATTACAGTTGGATACTTGAGAAAATTAGTAAATAGAAAGAATAGACGTTCACATGTGAGTAAGTCTGCTATAAGTAAACAGAAAATGAGAAGACTTGTCTCAATATGCACTAAGACATACTGTAAGACTAAGACCGCAAGAAATCTTTGAGGGGGGTGAGGAAGGCTACCTTAAGTAATGTTTCGAAATTATTAAAATAAACCAAGTTTAACATTTCTGTTTAATGAAGAAAAAATAGTTGACACAGCTAATAGTGAGATGACAGAGAAGATATTTCAATTGTGAAACTGATGGTGTTGTACAAGGAACACCTGCTAATCGATAAATTATAGCAATCAAATATAAAATGGCACAAAGATGATAATTGACTGGAGAATGCTGATTCGCCTAATAAATGACTTATTTTTACCTGTTAGTCTAGTTTAAGTTAGAAAACTCAGTAATACCAAGTGTTGATGGGAGATTAAAAAAAACACCTCCATATACTACTAAACCAATTACGTGTGTGTGTTCCCCAGTACTCAGCAATTGTGCTGCCGGGATAGATTATCAGTAAATTTTTACATAACTCCATTAAAAGAGATACATTGAATGTACTTCAAGAAGTTTGTGAAAAATGGAAATACAACATTTTAAAATCCACTTAGTTTTTTTTTCATAATAGGCATTTTCATTAACTTTTAAAAACATTCTCACATGCATGAATTTCAATGCATTTTTGCCCCCAACTAAACTGAGCTTATTTACATTTTCCACCAAGGTTTGAAATAGCCTTGTGCAATTTATTTGTGATGGTGACAAAAGTGAGTTGACTGAGGAATTAATAATGTTTAAGCTAGGAGAAGTCTTTGCAATATTTTCACATTGTTATTTTTTGGTAAGATTTACAAAAGTGACTTTTTTTTTTTTGGCTATTACCACAATATCCCACCTGCCAAGTAATGTTGGAATACCTAGGGACATATTTGGTTTGCAGCAAGGAGGAATGGGGTTGACGATATTTGGGGGTTTGGTTCCAGGGCTCCCATGGTTATAAAAAATAATCTGTGGATACTGAAATTTTGTAGATAAAATGGCATGCAAATAACCTATGCAAATCCCATAGTGTACTTTAAATAAACTGCAGGTTATGTATAAGACCTAATACAGTGTAAGCTTATATAAATCGTTGCTAAGCTGTATTGATTGAGAAATACTGACAAGTTAAAAGTCTGTATGTGTTCTGTAGCGATGCGATTTTTTTCCAGTTTTTTCCTATCTTTGCTTGGTTGAGACATATTGATGTGGGGTCCCCACAATGGAAGGCCAACTGTACATAAAGTGTGAGTCCATTGGGGTGCATGTATATGATCTGTAGCCACTTCTATGAACATTTATCATGGACGCAGTTATAACAGCATTCATAGCTATGCAGACCAAATACTGTTTTCAGCTCTTTCCGGGAATCTTGTTAGAGAAAAAACTTGCCTCCTCAGTATCTGAAATTGTGATTGTGCAGGTGGTTTTCTAAAGTTATTTATATTTTCTTCCTCACTATGTTTATACATGGGATATTCTGACCACAAGTGCCAACGTGGAATTTTCCCTTATGAGCAGTATTATAAACTTTCTAATTTACACAAAACAGCTACAATGAATTCCAAAGTACGCCTCAAGGTTTTCATTGAGAAATACTTAAAATTGTGACATTTTATTCATAAACATGATAAAGTGCAAAAGTAATATTATTGGTTAACAAGTACAATTAGGAGAGATACATACTTTCGTAATCATGTCTTGCTTTTTGTACTGACAAACTAAGAGAAAATTAGTGTAATATGAAACAAAAGTTGTAATGATGAGCAATGAAATCAACAGAAATTATTAATAATATTTACCAATAAAATATAAGTGTTTTGTCATACAAGAAACAAAAGTAACAATATTTCACCAAAAAGTGCATTTCTTATATAAATATGTAAACTTTTGACAATCCAGTTACTAAAGATGAGTGAATCATGTGAATTTTTTAGGAAAAAGGATTTAGATTCCTTCCTTATTTCTCATGAAATAACCAGCTACCTTGAGATAAGATAAAACATATAATCATAAATGAAGATATTAGTGACAAAGTGGTTGTTGAGTGCTGTCAATTCAGAGTATTTGAGATGTAAAATATTGATATCTTACAGTTCATATATTAAGGGAGCTTAATGAAGGTTTCCCTATATTTGACAATATTATTAACATATGACATCTCACTATAAATAACAAGTTGTGAAATTTGAAGAAATTTGGTCACTTTCAGTGATACACATACATTACAATTAGATGTGTTAAAGAAAATTGTGTTACTCCTTCTATTACAAAATTGTTGCCATGTGAAGAGGTGACAATGAAGCCAAAAGTTGAGTAAAGTATTAAAGAGTTTTTATAGGGAGTAAATTAGCAAAAATGTTGTAATGTTTGGTATTTGTGATATTGGTAGTCTTTTAAATGAGCATGAAAAATTCATTTAATTTATGTTCTTATTTTAAATATATATTCACTTTTTTATCTAATTTGGAAATAGATTTTTGTTTTTATTTTTTCTCAAACCACTGTCCCAGCTGAACAAACAGAAGCCCATAAAACCTGGATCTATGTTTGAGTCAGATGGGGTCAGATGGTGGCTAGGTGTTCCCACTAAGAAAACAATCAAGTTAAATGCTTGATGATATGAACATTATACAGCAGTTAGAAATACAAATTAAATGTATTTATAGGAACTTGGTTGCTATATGTAACAAAAACTATAATACTTAATAAAAAGGGAGAAATAAATGAAAGAGAAGAAATGAGGTATATAATACAAATTTTATGCAAATTAAAGATACATGTATCCAAGGTGATAGTCAACATTCAAAAAAGGAAAAGATATACATAAAACACATTAGAATGATTGTTCAAGGCTGGAAATGAGAAGGGGTGGAGTGGTAGAAAATGGGATATGGGGATGATAAAAGTTATAGAGAAGCTGGTCCTTGATGACAACAAGCTGTGAACTGGAATTTAACTCTTGAAAATTGGGGTTAAATTTATATTTATGAAATTAATGAAGTTTGCATACCTTAAATAAGTGGTTTCAGGGAAAAATCTATAAAATACAGGAACTTTGATTGGTAATATCCACAATGAAGCTAAAAGTTGGTTTAATCTTTACCAAAAATAGTTTTATGCAACCTTTTTGTTCAGAAAGTAAGAGAGCAGTGAAGAGAATCAGACTGAGGATAAAGCTAAAAATGGTGGAAAAAAAAAAAAAACATTCCCTGGCTCATAGCAAACAATTAACAGTCTTAGGAACAAAGAATCACAGCAGAAAGGACTGCAGGGGATATAAGTTGTGTTGCAGAACAGCTACCTTTGACTTGGCTTCCCTTCTGCCTAAAATCTTTCTCCTTAACTTCAGGTCAGGTGCCTTTTCTGGGTGTTCTAATGCTCCCAGAGGAGAGGTGTATTGCAATTGTTTACCTGCCTGTATTCCCCTGTAGGCTGGAAGTCCCAGAGGACAAGGACCAACACTGCCTGCTCTGTATTTGTGTTGGTTATACCTGGCAATTTACAGTCACTTTAAAGATATTTACTGTTGTCACAAAAACAAAATGTGAGATGATGACTAGGTTGCTTTACCACAGTAACTTTTTTTTACCACCTATATGCATTGCATAACATCACTTGTAAACCTTAACTATGCAAAATATAATTTACTGGGACAGACATTGGGCCCGGGAGTTAAGACGCTGCTTAAAAATGCTCACAGAGTACTTGGGTTCACTTCCTGCCTCTGGCTTCCTGTGAATGCAGACTCTTGCAGGGATCACTCGAGTATTAGGTTCCTGCCACCCCCCAGGGAAGACCTGGAAGGCAGTTTTAGCTTCCAGCTTCCATCCTTACCAACACTTTGCCATTGGAGGCATTTGGAGGGTGGATTAGTGGGTGTCAGATCTCTCTCTCTCTCTCTCCCCCCTCCCTTCCTTAACTACCTCACTACCTCACTACCTCTCAAATAAGTAAATAGAAATTATTTCAAAAATACTTGTCGATGAATAAATAAAATGGAATTAGGTTATTAAAGGGATGCCAGTTTTATAGGATTTCACCCTTATAATCATTCGTAGAACTTGTTGAAGGGTAATCTTAAAATGAGGATTACTTTCGTTTTGTTTTAGTAATCTGAACATAAGGAATGAAAAATATCTAGGTCTTCTTACTGTAACCTTGTGAGGTTTCATAAAAAAAAAAAAAAACCCTGCAGTGTACTGTAATTCTTCTAGAAAGCTATTAAGCTATTGTGATGTTATTAAAGCCGGCGCCGCGGCTCACTAGGCTAATCCTCCGCCTTGCGGCGCCGGCACACTGGGTTCTAGTCCCGGTCGGGCTGCTGGATTCTGTCCTGGTTGCTCCTCTTCCAGGCCAGCTCTCTGCTGTGGCCAGGGAGGGCAGTGGAGGATGGCCCAAGTGCTTGGGCCCTGTACCTGCATGGGAGACCAGGATAAGTACCTGGCTCCTGCCATCGGATCAGCGCAGTGCGCCGGCCGCAGCACGCCAGCCGCGGTGGCCATTGAAGGGTGAACCAACGGCAAAGGAAGACCTTTCTCTCTGTCTTTCTCTCTCTCACTGTCCACTCTGCCTGTCAAAAAAAAATATATATATATATATATATACAAAAAATGAATTTTAATACAATTAATAGTAGTGCAAATAATCAGCTACTAGCAATTTGAGATCATTTTCTTATTACTTTTTAGTGTTAAAGGGTCTTTCAAAATAAATGATTTCAAAATAAATAATTATTTTAAAGATTTTATTTATTTTATTTGAGAGTTAGAGTTACAGACAGTGAGAGGGAGAGACAGAGAGAAAGGTCTTCCTTCCATTGGTTCACTCCCCAAATGGCTGCAACGGCTGGAGCTGCACCTGTCCGAAGCCAGGAGCCAGGCACTTCTTCCTGGTTTCCCATGTGGGTGCAGGGGCCCAAGGACTTGGGCCATCTTCTGCTATCCCAGCTGGATTGGAAGAGGAGCAGCCGGGACTAGAACTGGCGCCCATATGGGATGCTGGCGCAGCAGGCGGAGGATTAACCCACTGTACCATGGCGCCGGCCCCCAAAATAAATAATTTTTATACTAAAGTATACATTAAGGAAACCATGGAAAGAGAAAACATTAGATTTACTTGTTTTTAACCCTGAGAAAAAGTAATTACTTTTGCAATAAAGCTACTGAAATGATGTGTACTGAAAAAATTGAAAATCAAGATAAAATTAAGGGGAATCTAGTTTGTTTATATAAACAAAGCTGGTTCAAGAAAAATGTAAAGACTGAGATTCATTTATGCATCTTACTCGACAGGGTTTTAAAATATATAAAACAGAATCACATCACTTTGTGTAGTTATTTTGGCCTTTGCACAGTCCATTTGTCCATGTGTACACAGACACCAATTCTGATATTCTTTAGTTGCACTTCCACTGCTTTAAGAACCTCCTTTCATGAAGAACTCAGTTTGAGTTTTCTAAAGAAACTTCAAAAAATAATTTCACACTCATATTCTCAACTTTCAAAGTGTAGCATGCATTAGAGAGCGGGACATCCAGCTTCCCAGTTGGGACCTTTGAAACGGATTGAAAATGAGTGATGTTGAGAAAGGCAAGAAGATTTTTGTTCAGAAATGTGCCTAGTGTCACACTGTGGAAAAGGGAGGGTAGCACAAGATAGGAGCAAATCTCCATGGTCTGTTTTGGTTGAAGACAGATCAGGCTGTTGGATTCTCTTACACAGATGCCAGCAAGAACAAGGACATCACCTGTGGAGAGGGTAATATGATGGAGTATTTGTAGAATCCCAAGTAATACATCACTGATCCAAAATTGTCTTTGCTGGCATTAAGAAGAATGAAAGGGCAGACTTGATAGCTCATCTCAAAAAAAGCTACTAATGAGTAATATTTGGCCTTATTAAAAAAAGGAATACCTTGTGACTTTTTTTTTATGTGCACCATAATTTAATTCTGATAGATCAGAATTCAGATCATGAATAGCTGACAGAATATTTTTGTTTGACAGTCCTTATTAAATAAGATTGCCTTCTGTGGTTAAATAAATATGACTGAGTTTATTGAAATTTTGGAGGAAATTCCAGTTCAGTGAATGCCCTCACTATTTTCTCCTTCTAAGGATATGATTTGACTTAACTAATAATGTTCAACTTTTTGCAAAAATTGTGAATGCCATCCCAAAACCCTCTGGGAAATTAGGTTTATATTTAAATATTGGAGAAATCTCTTCACTGTCTCAGAATCGAGCAAGACTCATGTTATGGTTTGTGTCCTCTACCTGCTAATGGCAAGAGCTGTAGATAGGTAGAAATGTCTACTTCATATTTCTGGTCTTAGCTCTGTCAATATAATTGGAATTTCCTGTATTTAAACCACTGCCCTTTACCAATTGAAAGGCATTTCAGTGTGGTTTGTGTATATCAAATAAAGGATATTTAACACTTATCACATTTTATAGATGACCTTTAAGTCAGGTGCTTTGAAAGTCAGCATGACCAGATAGAGTAACAACTTAAACTCCACTTTTGAATTCTTTACTGTCTTAGACTAAGTTATAATGCAAGATTATCTATTAGCAGCTATTTGGAAGCACATAAAATTGAGGAACTAGTGTATATTTGTGTTTAGTGATGGTGCTTTTGCCAACTCATTAGAAGGACTAAGGTTGAGGAGATACACCATCAGCACAAAATTTCTGAATTATGTGATCAAAAGACTTAAGAGAATTAGAAACAAAATTACAGATATAAAAAGTGTAACATACAGTCCATGTATCACTTAACAGAGAGGATATACCCTGAGTAGGCCATCTTGTTAGTTGATTTTGTTGTGCAAGACAACATTCTTATACAAAGCAAGAAGGCTGGCCGGCGCTGCGGCTCACTAGGCTAATCCTCCGCCTTGCGGCGCCAGCACACCGGGTTCTAGTCCCGGTCGGGGTGCCGGATTCTGTCCCGGTTGCCCCTCTTCCAGGCCAGCTCTCTGCTGTGGCCAGGGAGTGCAGTGGAGGATGGCCCAGGTGCTTGGGCCCTGCACCCCATGGGAGACCAGGAGAAGCACCTGGCTCCTGCCTTCGGATCAGCGCAGTGTGCTGGCTACAGTGGCCACTGGAGGGTGAACCAACGGCAAAAGGAAGACCTTTCTCTCTCTCTCTCTCTCTCTCTCTCTCTCACTGTCCACTCTGCCTGTCAAAAAAAAAAAAAAAAAAAAAAACACACCCCAAAAAAAACAAAGCAAGAAGGCTATGATGTCATTCAACGAAATTATGAGACTACTGTCATGTAACTTTTCCATCAGTGATCAAAATGTTCTTGTGTGATACAAGACTATACTTAAAGAAATATGTGTATATCATAAATATACAGGTCAATGGATATTCACAAATGAATCATTCCACATAACCAGTACTTAGAGAAAAACACAGAGCCCTCTCCTTCTTTTCCCAGTAGTATTCTGGATTACAAGGGAACACACAAATTACAAAATCAGCAGTTGCTCTACTTTGTTGTAAGCATTAGTTCAGGATACTTTACCCTCTAGGATTTCACAATCTTAGAAGTTGCCAGAGATGTATAATTTTCAGTTGGATAAAGGAGGCTATTTTGAATGGACAGTTGTTTTGTAGTGACATTTAGGGTGATCCCCCTCTTCAGAGATTGCTCTTCAGTTTTACTGATGAGGGATGAAAGCTGAGTAGAGTTATCAGGGCCACTGGGGCTGGGGAGAGTTATCCTGGCTAAAACTACCTTTCTAGTGATATGAATTGGATGAATCCATTGTGAAGACAGGTAGCTAGTTGATAAATAGGGTTAAATTATTTTCACTTCTGAAGCCATTTTAAGGAAATATATTAACAAATTTAAATGTTGTATTGAGAAAACAGAGGATTTTATTCATATTTATAAATGCTGACTGGATTCCCATCTCCTCAATCTATACCTTAGATAATTTTTAAGAAACAAGTAATATAATCATTACACAAATTCCTAAATACAATTGGCTACAGCCAATTTTTATTTTACTGCTCCCAGACTGGAAAGAGGATAAGATAAAACATCAATGGTAGAATGATTGTCAATATGAAATTTGTAGTATTTTCAAGAGGGATAAATACATATTCAGGAAGTGTTTTTGTAGGGTCTGCCAAGATTAAGCTGCCTCACTCCGTGAGGTGCAACACATTGTGTTTATTTTGATCAAAACAAAACCAAAATTTCGAGAAAGCAAAGTAAAGTTTAGTCAAGGGATTTCACAAACATTTTATAACATGTTAAATTTTTGGTGCTAACAATATTTGGACGTTATCCAAAGTTTTTCCATCCTTCAACCTGAAGTTGAAAATCTTTAGTATCCAAAGAATCCCAGGCTATAAGACTTAGATGTCATTTAAGCTGAAGTACAAGTTAGACTCATGTTTGTTTTAACACTCTTGTACAACTAAAACAAACAAACAAACAAAAAACAGTATTTCAGATGGTACATCATGATTGTGGCATATGTTGATAAATAATGATGAATTTGTTGATGTATGATGTTCCATAAAAAAGAAAGAATAAAAGAAGCATCAGGAACTTAGGTGTACTTGGCAATTTCTGCAAGCGCCTTTCAAAAGTAATAAGGGCATATATTTAAGCATACCCAGGATAGCCCTAGTTTATGTCTGCTGTCTTGGTCTCATATGGTGTAGCATTTATTCTTGGTAGAAAAATTATCCTCATCTACCCATAAATACTGTCATCCTACCAAGGATATAATCATATGTATAGATGTTACTATGATAGCTAGGTTACAGATATCAGTTTCCTTCCTACAAAGGTATTAACAGGAAGTGTTCATGTCAATAACTTGATTTTTTTTTATATATACTTTTTTTTAATTTATTTAATGAGCATAAATTTCCAAAGTACAGCTTCTGGACCACAATAGCCTCCCCCCCCCCCCCCCCGTGTCTTCCCTCCCATCCACAACGCTCCCCTCTCCCACTCCCTCTCCCCTTCCCCTTCACATCACAATTAATTTTCAATTATCTTTATATACAGAAGATCAATTTAGCGTATGTTAAGTAAAGATTACCACATTTTGCTCCCACACAGAAACATAAAGTGTAAAATACTATTTGAGTACTAGTTATAGCATTAATTAAACACCTAAGAGTAATTGTGTATTAATTACAGAGCTCAACCAATAGTTTTAAGTAGAATATAAAATGCTTCTTTTGCATTGTTGTGGCTTCCCCCCAGCCTGCCTCCCTCCCGTGGCCCTCCCCTCACCCACTTCCTCTCCCCTCCCCCCCCTTGATCACGTTTCATTTTCGGTTACCTTCATATACTGAAGATCAATTTAGTATATACTAAGCAGGGATTTCAACAGGTTGCACTCACACAACCGAACCAGGTATAGGGTATTGTTCGACTAGTAGTGTTGTTTTTGAGTTTCATAGATAAACATATTAAGGACAGAGATCCTGCGAGGGGAGCATGAATCCAGTGAGTGACTCCCGTTGTTGGTTTAACAATTGACACTCTTATCTATGATGTCAGCAATCACCCGAGGCTCTTGCTATGAGCTGTCTAGGCTATGGAAGCCCCTTGAGTTCACCAACTCTGAATTTGTTTAGTCAAGGCCATATCACAGTGGAGGTTCCTTCCTCCCTTCAGAGAAAGGCGCCTCTCTCCTTGAAGGCCTGATCCTTCTGCTGGAGTGTTGTTCACCAAGATCCTTCATTTAGATTGTTTTTTGCCACCGTGTCATGGCTTTCCATGCCTGAGAGTCATGTCAGTAACTTGAAACAACAGATATGTCCTTTAATTACAATTTGTTGCCGATATGGATATTATTATTTTCCCATATTGTCTGCAGACTCAGTCTTCTTATCTTTCACTTTCCTATCTAAATTGTAGAGCTACTCAATGACTAAACTGTTTCCTATTGTTTGAATGTTTCAGCTTTATCTTTTGTGCTATTCCCATGCAAGGTCTTTGTCATTTCAATATTCTACTCATGTGCTGAGCTGCAAGTGGGAAGGAGCCCAGTATTTCTTGCAGTGCTAAGGTGCAGATCCTAGCCTCTAGATCCACTTAGTCTCATGGACTAGGGTTTTCCTTCAGAAGCTATAGAGTAACAGATCATACTAAAATGGAAGCTTATCTTTCTCATCTCTCCTGATGATGTCTTTCTCTTTTATTGTGGAATTTTAGATGTTCTGTGTAGAAGAGGTATGAGAGAGCTGTTGCTGTACATGGGAGAGGATTTTAAAATGGCGTGATGACGAAAGGGGCTTTGATGGCTTTACACTGTGGTTAATCTCCAAGGTGGAGCTCTCTGTTGTATGGCTCTGATTGACAGTACAGGTGTTTGAACATGAGTGAAATGTGAATTTGAGTGAAATGTGTTTCTTTCATCTTAATGTTACCCATGGTTTCCAAAGCAACACAACCCCCCCCCCCCAAACTGTCCCTTAACAGCATCATTGACAAAATGTGATAAAGGCTTAATTTAAAAACTTTGCAGGGGCTGGCACTGTGGCTTAGCCTGTAAAGCCACCACATGCAGTGCCTGCATCCCATATGGGCGCTGGTTCGAATCCCTGCTGCTCCACTTCTGATCCAGCTTTCTGCTATGGCGTGGGACAGCAGTAGAAGACTTCCCAAGTCACTGGGCTCCTGCACCCACGTGGGAGACCCATAAGAGGCTCCTGGCTCCTGGCTTTGGATTGGTGCTGCTCCATCCATTGTGGCCAACTGGGGAGTGAACCAGCAGATGGAAGACCACTTTCTGTTTCTGCCTCTCCTTCTCTCTCTTTGTAACTCTTCTTTCAAATAAAATAAATAAATCTTTTTAAAAAATAACCTTTATAAAATTTAAGCATGCGTATCAGTATCAACCGAGTTCACGTGTTTTCATTCTAAAAGAAAACACAGAGAATCACTTTCAGATGTATTTTTTATCCTACTGAGTCACAGTGATTCTCAAGTATAATTAGCAGTCATTGTGACTCCATTCTAGTTCTTTGTTTATAAACTGTAAGCTCATTCCTAACCTAAGAGAATGCATTTATAGAAAACTATCCTCCCAAGCATAATGACTTAAAAACTTGAGCAGCATTTCTAACGGGTCTCTTATTTGGTCTATCAGAGCTATTTTGTACTGTGTAAAATATAGTTTTATGTTAATTATAACCCATTTTAATAGTAGTTCAAGTTTTAAGTCTATTACCACTTATTTATGTTATAGATAACATGGGTAATGGTAATATATTTACTTGATAAATTGAAATTCACCAAGACGTTCTTAACTTTTCACAATAATAATGGAATTCTACATCTGTGATTTCTCTTTATCTAAATAAACTTTTCTGTCTTAGAATAGATTTATGGAAAAATTGTGCAGATAGTAAGCAGAGTTCTCATATATTCTGTACCTAGTTTTCCATTTATTAATAATAAATATAGTATAAGTTCACAATTAATGAAGCCTTATTGGTAACCATTATTATTAGGTAATGCCACTTTTCTATTAAAACTTACTTAGTTTTCCCATAACATTATTTTTCTCTTTCAAAATCGCATCCCGGATACCATGCTACATTTAACCGTCGTGTCTCCTTAGGCATTTATAGGTTGTGGCAATTTCTCTGGCTTTCCTTGTTTTTGACAACCTTGCCAATTTGAGGGAGTAAAAGACAGGCAATGTGTAGAATGTTCCTGAGTTGTGATTTGTCTAATTTTTTCATAATTAGACTGAGGTTCTTTGTTTTGGGGAGAAGTATCACATAAAGAAAGCACTTTATAGTAATAAATTATATTAACATGAATTATCATGTGTTGATGTTACTTTGATTTATTTTAAGACTTTTTAAAGGCTTGTGTACTGATTTTGTGTCACACTAAGAATACTTTAAAAAAACAAATAGTGTTGTCAAAATTTCACCTGTGGGGGGAAAGTCATCACTGTTTATTTCCAGAGAATTAACATATTCAAGGCACTTTTTCATTTGACAACTGTGAGTATCAATAACAAGTTCTATTTTGCTTTTCATTTTTTCACTATCTTAAATAGTATAGGTCTGGCCCATTTTCCTTCACATTGTGGCAGATTTTCAAAGTGGTTTCTCAGACCAACTTTATGTTAGTAGACTTTTAATTATCTACAGGTAAGAGAATCAATTATGCAATACAAAGGACAGCCTGAGATTTGTATACAGTTGTGTGAGTATTTAACTACTTTGCTACTCCTTGACATAAGGAAATAGCATAGTTTAGTCCCTTTTATGACATGATAAAGAAACAAGACATCCAAACATTGCTTTTTTTTTTTTTTTTTTTTTTTTTTTAAGATTTTATTTACTTGAAAGGCAGAGTTGCAGAGATGCAGAAAAAGAGAAGTCTTCCATCTGCTGGTTCATTCTCCAAAAAGCTGTCCAAAGGCAGGAACCAGGAACTCTTCCAGGCCTCCCAAGTGGGTACAGGGGCCATCTTATACTGCTTTCCCAGGCCATATCAGGGAGCTGGATCAGAAGTGGAGCAGGCGGAACTAGAACTGGCACCCATATAGAATGCCAGCACTGCAGTAGGCGGCTTTATCTGCTATACCACAGCACCAGCCCCCAAACATTACTTTCTATAAGAAATGCTGAAAGTTACCAAATAAAATTTAATGTTTAAAGGAGATCTACATAAATATTTTTTAATATTTACACATTTCATATATGAGACAAACTGTTAATAATTACAAAAGTACAATTCATATAAAATTACATGGACATAGTATGCACATCTTCTATTTGAACCACATTAGAGTTAGTACTTTGGCCCTAATAAATTGTTTGGGGACTGGTGTTGAAGCACTGATATTTGGCACCTGTTGTGTGGGCCAGAAGGTAATAGAAGTCATTGAGAATGTCTCTAGTCTGAGATAATGGGCACAGCCCACATTTATACCTCTAGTTGTTTACATAAGAATGGGTGTTGGGGGTTCACTTCAATGATTTCTGGGAGATGCACAATTTGGACTTAAACTTCTAGGGGTCCACACCTCATCCTGTAGGTTCTTCCTTTTTGAGAGCTCTTCATAGAACCCTGAAGACTACAGGAAACCTCTCATGCAGTTTCTGATAACTCTTCCTGATACTCAACTCCAAGAATATAGTTTTCAGAACAACATGTTAAGAGCCATACCAGGCACTCAGAATCCCTCAAATTTTCCAGAGTCTGGTATTTCTTTGTGTGAAGAAAGGGCTCCTTCTTGAACTCTGTTCAGAGACTCTGTTAATGATACTTAGATCAGAATGTGACTGACCCAAGTCTTGCAATTCATTTCCTTTTAAACCTGTTCAGAAATATTGATTCAACTTTAAAAAAGAAAAAAAAAAGTCCTAGTGATAGTTCTTGTGCCACATAACTGTCTAAAATAGATATATTTAAATTTTCTCAGGAAGTTCTAAACAACAAAGTAAAATAATGACAATTGATTTAAATCAAAGAAATTCAAAAGCAATCTCAGCCCTGAGTAATCAACATTCATTCATGGGATACTTTAAAATGTCCAGTAACACATTTTACAAAGTAACTGTAATGTTAAAAATGCTTGCAGAGTTTTAGACTTAGAGGAGTTACACAACTAGCATGTCCAAGATCACACAGCTAATGAAGGGTGAACACAGCATTCAAATGCCATGTTTTCTAGCTCTGGAGCTTTTTAAAAAAGCACTCATATTCTAAATAAAATCTCTGTTTAATAATATACATACCTGTGAAATGTTCATGCTTAAGAGGTTAATAAATTCGTGTAAGTTGAAATTGGTACATACTTCAAAATCTTCATGGAAAATGGAATTAGAAGTTGTTTATTCTTGTGTAAAAGAATTTGGAATCCATGCATTTGAGGGATTTAAAAACAGTACACGGAAAATGAATATTATGAAAACACTGAATTTCAAATTGCTTGCACAAAAAATAAATATGTTTTATTTTCCAAAGACTTATTGAAATATCCTTGTATCTTCAAGTTTAATGTAATTATATATCAAGCCTTCTTAATTTAAAAATCCAAACTGTAAATGCTCTGCTATTCGAAAGATGTTTGAGCACCAACAGCACACTATAAATGGAAAATTCCACACGTGACTTCATGTGACAGATTATAGCAAGAATGCACGCTACAGATATTGTATAAAATTCCTTTAAGGGTATGGGCATAGATGTATATGAACCATAAATAAATTTCCTGTTTAGAATTGGGTCCTATCCCTAAGATAATTCCATATATTTATGTAAATATTCCAAATCCCTCCAAAAATCTGAAACACTTTCCAAGCATATTTTAAAGTTTATTTATTCATTTTTATTTATTTGAAAGGCAGAGTGACAGATGGAGACATAGAACTATCTTCCATCTGCTGGTTTACTCCTCAAATGTTTCAAATAATCAGGTTTGAGGCAGACTGAAGCCAGGAACTATGAACTTAATCTGGGTCTCCCAAATCAGGGTGGCAGAGCCCAAGTACTTGAACCATCTTCTACTGCCTTTCATTAACAAAAAAATTGACCTGAAATAGAGGAAGACATAGATCCCAGGCACTCAAATATGAGGTGTAGGAATCCCAAGTGGTGGCTTAACATCCTAAGTGGTGCCACAGTGCCCACCCTTGTTTCAAGTGTTTTTGATGAAGGATACTCAGCAATAGATTTTAATTATGAAAGCAGGATGAAATTGATCAAAACAAGATTGAAACAAATCAATAACAGAGCTCCATTTATGTACATTATGTTTGCACATTATGCAAACGTCTGCCAAGCACTTTAAACACACTTAACCATCTCAGTCCTCAACATTCCTTGAAGCAATTTTTTTCCCCAAAGTTGGAAATGGAGCTTCTGAAAAATTAAGGATCACCAGCTCTAAAATGTGGGCCAGGGGTTGTGACAGGAAAGGTCAAGATGATGACTAATCAATGAGGAAAATACAGTGTGGATTTTTCTGTGTTGAATTCAAATGCACTTCGTGAAATATACTAACCACTCCTAAAAGATTGCATCCATTTTACAAATTGGATAAAATGGAGGCTTAGTCATTGTCGCTCCCCCTCTTCGTGGAGGAACGACACAGGACCCTGCGCTGTTCTTTCGTCTGCTCGGCCCTCCCCGGGTTTGCTGCTGGTTCTTCCCGGGTTGGCTACTGTCCCTTCCACCTCCGTGGAAGGGCAGTTCCCCCTGCCACATTCCCCACTTCCGCAGGGGAGCGGCACACCGCCGGCCGGCTCTCTCGGGGGCTGCACAGGTGTTCCCCTTAGATGTTCCTCTTAGATGTTCCTGGTGCATGCCTCCTCCTCCAATCCTATAGTCCTCCTCCGCCAATCCTAACTCGGCTGCCCACACGCCGAGCACGCTGCTCTCCCCCAACCAGGAGCAAGTCCTACAGTTCATTGGCTGAACTGGAGGCAGCTGTGTAGAAGCTGTTTTCTTCTCTCCCAGCGCCATATTGTGGGAGAGCAGATGCACAGAACAAGTCCCAATTCCAGCAACAGTATAGTCCGAGTTGCTCCCCACAGATCCCCCTTTCTTTTTATTTTTTGGCGTTGATACGCGCCTGTCTTCGGTGCCCCGTGGCACACACTCTGCTCTGCTTGCTAGAGTTGCCACAGGTTCTTACAAGTCCTATCAATCAGGCAAACCGAATCCGGGTCCTCTCTTCGCCATGTTGTGAGGAGGTTTTTAGGCGCTGATGCGTGCCTGTCTTCGGTGACCTGCGGCTCATACTCTGGTCGAGCCGCCTGCTGGTGCTTACCGCCTTAATCAGGCAGACCGAATCCAAGCTTTCTCATTGCCATATTGTGGGGGAGACTTATTAGTGTTGGTTCGTGCCTATCTTCGGTGACCTGCAGCGCATAAGCTGCTAGCCGCCCGCAGGTGCTCATCGCCTCACTAATCAGGCAGACCGAATCCAAGCTCTCTCATTGCTGTGTTGTGGGGAGGCCTTTCCCTATTTCTCTTTCTCCGGGCATTCCTATTTCTCCTATTTTACTTCTATCTGCCAGCATTCCTATTTCTCTCATTTTACTTCTAAACTTCTGTTTCTCTTATCCCTGTGGCTTCTCGGCGCCTCGCCCTGCCGGCGCCCGCCCCGAGGCTGCTTCTCGGCGCCTCGCCGGTTCTGAGCCGCTTCAGCCCGCACCTCTCTCATCTGCGCGGCTCGGCTTTGCGCGCACACTCCGCGGTTACGCACTAGCCCCGCATTCCCTATCTACTTGAGCCCCGCACGCTCTGTCTGCGCGCGGCAGCCTCCGCGAGTCACACAGCGTAGCTTACGTCTCCACCATTAGCATTCAATCTAAGTTCCCCGGGCTAGCCTGGCGAATTCAACCCAGCTCACGTCTCCGCCCCACGATTTGGCTTCCCGTCCTTTGCTCCCCGGGCTAATCAGACGGATCCCAATCTGGCTTACGTTTCCGCTTCTGGTTTCAACTTTTCGCCCCCTATTCCCAGGCTAACTTGAGAATCCCAAAGTGGCCTTCGTCTCCGCCTCGGCCTGCCCCCCCGGCTTCAATTTCCCTAACATTCTTCTCTACCCGGTATATTTCCCCAAGCTTTCCTCCAACAATACTCCTCCCTCATTTCTCCTGGCCTCTCCCCACAGTCCGCATCCGAGTCTGTTTGTTCTAGCTTTCACTTTCGCTTTCGACCTTAGAGATTTCTCCCAGCTTCTCCCCGTAGTCCGTATCCGAGTCTATGCCTAGGCTTTCAATAGCTTCTTCCGGCACCTTTTTCGTCCGGCTTTTCCCTAGGCTGTTTGCTAGTCTCTCTCTCCGAAATTTTCCCCTTCTTCCCGTTTCTTCCCTCCTAAGTTTCATATCCGTCCTAAGTTTCCTATCCGTCCTGGGTTTCCTATCCGAGTCACGGCACCATTATGTCGCTCCCCCTCTTCGTGGAGGAACGACACAGGACCCTGCGCTGTTCTTTCGTCTGCTCGGCCCTCCCCGGGTTTGCTGCTGGTTCTTCCCGGGTTGGCTACTGTCCCTTCCACCTCCGTGGAAGGGCAGTTCCCCCTGCCACATTCCCCACTTCCGCAGGGGAGCGGCACACCGCCGGCCGGCTCTCTCGGGGGCTGCACAGGTGTTCCCCTTAGATGTTCCTCTTAGATGTTCCTGGTGCATGCCGTCTCTCTCCTCCCTTACAGTCCTCCTCCGCCAATCCTAACTCGGCTGCCCACACGCCGAGCACGCTGCTCTCCTCCAATCAGGAGCAAGTCCTACAGTTCATTGGCTGAACTGGAGGCAGCTGTGTAGAAGCTGCTTTCCTCTCTCCCAGCGCCACACCGTGGGAGAGCAGATGCACAGAACAAGTCTCAATTCCAGTAACAGTACAGTCCGAGTTGCTCCCCACAAGTCATATTTTAACTATTTCACAGGAACGCAAATTTTAGCAGAAACTGTAGAAACATATAAAGTGAAAAAATATTTTTTAAAAATGAATGTTTCTAAATAGTATTTAATTAATGTGCTGAATAAATGGTACATATTTCCTACACAATTATGTATTCAATTTTTGTAAAACTATCACTGTTTTTCATCCGAATTTCTTTCTTTCTTTCTTTCTTTCTTTCTTTCTTTCTTTCTTTCTTTCTTTCTTTCTTTCTTTCTTTCTTTTTTTACAGGCAGAGTTAGACAGTGAGAGAGAGAGAGACAGAGAGAAAGGTCTTCCTATCCTTTGGTTCACCCCCCAAATGGCTGCTACAGCTGGCGCGCTGTGCCGATCCGAAGCCAGGAGCCAGGTGCTTCCTCCTGGTCTCCCATGCGGGTGTAGGGCCCAAGGACCTGGGCCATCCTCCACTGCCCTCCCTGGCCACAGCAGAGAGCTGGTCTGGAAGAGGAGCAACCAGGACAGAACTGGCGCCCCAACCGGGACTAGAAGCCAGGGTGCCGGCACTGCAGGCGAAGGATTAGCCAAGTGAGCCGCGGCCCCAGCCTATCCCAATTACTTTCTAACAACATAGGAGCAATAAGTTGATGAAGCTTAGTAATTTAATCTAGCTTCTTATCATTCCCAGGTCTTGATGAGAATCTCATTTCTTACTCAGAAAAGGAACACCACTGCTGCTTCTGTTCACCAACTCTGGATGACTAAGGTTGGCCTAGCCTTCAGCTAGGGATAACCTTTATTAAATGCACTGTGTATTTAATTTCAAAATTTCTACACATTTAAAAATGGAGATTAGTATGTATGTTTACATTACCTGTATTCCATTGATAATTCATTATAGCATTTTAAAAATTCATTAAACAGCTGGCGCTGTGGCTCAATAGGCTAATCCTCCACCTTGCGGCGCCGGCACACCGGGTTCTAGTCCCGGTCGGGGCGCCGGATTCTGTCCTGGTTGCCCCTCTTCCAGGCCAGCTCTCTGCTATGGCCAGGGAGTGCAGTGGAGGATGGCCCAGGTGCTTGGGCCCTGCACCCCATGGGAGACCAGGAAAAGCACCTGGCTCCTGGCTCCTGCCATCGGATCAGCGCGGTGCGCCGGCTGCAGCGGCGGCCATTGGAGGGTGAACCAACGGCAAAGGAAGACCTTTCTCTCTCTCTCTCTCACTGTCCACTCTGCCTATCAAAAATAAAATAAATAAATAAATAAAAAAAATTCATTAAACAATCTTTTAAAGCACTCTTTAGTGCCCAGTTATTCATTCTTAGTTCATTTTCAGTTAATGAAACCCAGACAGACTTTGGATTCATCACTATTTTCAAATATTAAAAAACTTTACAGCAAAAATCTTCATAAATTTTGGAAGACATATATGAATATTGCCTTTGGATACATCTCTAGAAGAAATTATTTGACAAAAAATTAATATATGTAAGTTTTTTAAAAAGATTTATATATTTATTTAAAAGGCAGAGTTAGAGAGAGGGAGAGACAAAAATCTTCCTCCAACTGATTCACTCCCCAAATCTCCAGAGTGGCCAAAACTGGAACTCCATCTTGGTCTCCTATATAGTGGCAGGGGCCTAAGCTTATGGATCATCCTCTGTTTTCCTTGGTGCTTTAGCAGGGAGCTGGATCATAATCAGAGCAGCTGGAACTCATGAACCAGTGCTCATTTGTCATGCTGGAATCGCAGGCAGCAGCTTAAACCTCTGTGCCACAATGCTGGCCCAAAACTTTTGGTAAATATTGCAAAATTACCCATAAAACATTTGCATACATTATTCCTATCATCTGGACAGCAGAAAGTTATTTCCTCCATATCTTCTCTAGTAGCATATACTCTTATCAAAATCTTTGCTACTTTGATACTATAAGTTTGGTTCCTGGTATTTTTATATCTTTGATTACTAGTGAGAGTTGACATGGTACCAAGTATGTATTAGCCACTTTTATTTTTATAATTATATCTTTGTACAGTCTTGTACTCAGATTGCTTATTCATTAAAGAAAAAACTGCACCTGTCATTTGGGTTTTATGTAGATGCCTTCCACTTTGTTTTTAATTTTTATTTATTTATTTGAAAGACAGACACACAGAGACACAGATAGTTCCCATCATTGATTCACTTCCCAAATGCCTGCAACTGACGGGGCTAGGCTAGACCAAAGCAAGGAGCCAGGAATTCAATCCAAGTCTCTCATGTGGGTAGCAGAGAACCAAATGCTTGAGCCATGACCTGCTGCTTCCCAGGGTCTTCATTACCAGGAAGATGAAGTCAGGAGCAGAGCCAGGACTCAAACCTAAGCTCTAATATGGGATTTGGATGTTCTAAGTACTGTAAACCAAACTAGACCAAAAGTCTGACCAGTGCCTTCCATTTTTAAAAACTTTCATTATTTTGATATTAATGCTCTTTTTCTTTTTTGGTGTAAAACTTAAAAACCCTTCTACATTTTCACATTATGTAAGTGTTTATTTTTATCTGAATTGTTAACTTTATTTTTTCACTTAAATAACTATTCTACCAAAGTATCAAATCTTAAACTGGATGCCGCACTAATAAAAATAATCCCTATGTCTTGATTAGCTGTTCAGCATACTTAGGCAGGAGAACATGCTAGGATCACAGGTCAGTTCTACCAGATCAGTAGCATCTTCTCTGGGAATGTTGGAGAAATTTGAGACTCCACTTTTAGGGTTAGGGTTAGGGTTAGGGTTAGGGTTAGGGTTAGGGTTAGGGTTAGGGTTAAGGTTAGGGTTGCCTTGCCTGATATTATAATTTCTAGGCAAACGCAAATGGCAACTAGAGCTACTATTTAATTAGTAAAATGAAAGGAAATTTCAGCTCTTCAACTGGAAGATGATGATGCAAACCAATCTGGATCTCTTGAACTCAGTTTCCCAAGGCTGTGATGTTAAGGTGTTCAGTGTCTTCCTTCAATTTAGCCTAATCAAGAAAAATTGTCCTTGCCTGGTACCACTGACATTGATCAACCCTGCCCCTCCTGTCTGTATATATTTTAGTCATTCAGGAGCTGTGTGTTGAGAATGTATGTGGAGAGACAGAAAGAGAGAGAGAGAGAGAGAGAGACAGAGAAAGAAAGAGAAGGGGTGGAAGAGAACGGGAATATTGGATAAGTGAATCCAGTAGATGACATTTGAGTTTGTGATATCAGTTTACCTGGGTTTCTGTCAAATTATTATTTTTTTTATTAAAGAATCATTTATTTATTTGAAAGGCAAAGCTATAGAGAGGGAGAGGCAGAGAGAAATCTTCCATCTGCTGGTTCACTCCCCAAATGGCCACAACTGCCAGGGCTGGGTCAAGCTGAAGTCAGGATCCAGAAGGCTCATCTGGATTTCCTATATAGGTGCAGGGGCCCAAACACTTGGGCCATCCTCTGTATTCCTGGGTGTATTAACAGGGAACTGAATTGGAAGTGGAGCAGCCTGGAGTAGAACCAGCACCCACTTGGGATGCCCTCACCGCAGGCTGTGACTTAACCTGCTATGCCACAATGCCAGTCCCTAAATAGTTATTGAAAGAGGTGACACTCTTCAATTGAATGTAGACTGCACAAAGACACCAATTATTCAACCATATTTTCCCCAAAAGCCCAGAAAGTGCTTACTGAAAAGCTGTTCCAAAAAAGTAACCCTACCATCTCACTTTTATGATTGCCAAGAGTGCTAAGGAATCTCCTAAGCACAAATATCAAATGCATTTACTTCCTTTGTTCTCAAATTGATTTAATATAAATGTAAGACCACTAACTTCTAGAGTCAAGTCATCTGGTTTCTGATAAAAACTCTATAAACCGTACCATGCTTTCCCCTTAAATTCTAAAACTGATCCTTAGCTTCTTCTTCATTACTTTTAGATCAAAAACAATGCCATATTTATACTAAGCCAATGGAGAATCAAAAGCTGATTAGTGTTAGCGGATTTCCATTTTATTAAACTCCTTTCCTCAGAACAATTTTTACATATTTCATGATTCTGTTTTCAGTACATTTATATATCACTATGTTAGAGTGTACAAGTCAGTGGTTTTTAGTTTAGTCACAATGTTACACAACCATGATCCTTACCTAATTGTGTTTCTTTGAAGCATTTAAAGTTTTCTTATCTAAGGGCGGGGGAAGGGGTGGAAAGAGAGAGTGCTCCCATCTGCTGGTTCATTGCCTAATGCTCACAATGGCCCCATGCCATTTCCAAATGACTTTTTTGATTGCCTTTAAATGAGTTTACCATTGCCCTCTCTTTTTAAAAAATGGGTGGTACTTATACAGTCAAAGAATGGAGGAAGAAAGTCATCCATTTTGTCATAATTGAAATTATTTTATTTGATGTGGAAATAGGAAATAATGGAAAGGAATGATTAGTTTCACTACTCTCTTTTTTTCTGTCTATACAACCCCATTTTCACAACTTTTGATTTATATAACTTTTATATTTAACATTGGAGAGTAAAACAGCAGAACATGAATCTTCTAAATGCACTCTCTCTGTGTGTGCATGATGATAGCATTTGTTATACAGCCTTTTAGGCTGTTCAAACTAGAAGCTATTGTGTCCCAAACTCACTGAAAAAAAAAAAAAACATTTCTAATGGAGGAGTTCTGAAAGAACATTAACTTAGTGAAATAATTAATCTGTTATTTTTAAATTTAGAATTGCTGTTTCTCCAAGCTCTTTAACTTAAAATAGTCCAAAATAATAATATATAGAAACTCAAAGGTCTTTATTATACTTTTGCTTCCCTTACTTTTGTAATGTTTTACATACACATGTAAGTTAATTGGGCCAGTCAGTCTGAATGCGTATGACAGTGGTGGTTTTACATTTTGTATTAAATCACTTGGAAAATTTTCCTATTTTTTTCTTCTTTTTGTTCTCCCCTAAAATATTTTCACAAATTGTTTTTAATTTAAATTAGAGGCCTGCGCCGTGGCTCACTAGGCTAATCCTCCACCCTGCGGCACAGGCACACCGGGTTCTAGTCCTGGTCGGGGCGCCGGATTCTGTCCCGGTTGCCCCTCTTCCAGGCCAACTCTCTGCTGTGGCCAGGGAGTGCAGTGGAGGATGGCCCAAGTGCTAGGCCCTTGCACCCCATGGGAGACCAGGATGAGTACCTGGCTCCTGCAATCGGATCAGCGTGGTGCGCTGGCCGCAGCGCGCCGGCCGCGGCGGCCATTGGAGGGTAAACCAACGGCAAAGGAAGACCTTTCTCTCTGTCTCTCTCTCTCTCTCACTGTCCACTCTGCCTCTCAAAAAATAAAAAAATAAATAAATAAAAATAAAAAATTTAAATTAGATAGAGCTTTCTGATTTTAAGGGAGATAGCTATATATTGTAAGAAAATATAAACCTGTAAAATAGAGTAAAACCATCTTACATTCCCTTGTTTCACAGAAATAAGCTTACTTAAATGAAAGAATAACAGGGACTATGGGCACATCATGAATTGTAAGACACAAGATGATCAGGTGGTCAGAGGGCAAAGGAGAACCTGGAGAGTGATATTCCCAGAAGTAATGTCATAAAGACTTTTTAAAGAGGAAGTGAGTTGAATTGCACCAAGAGTGAAGAAAGGCGAAACATAAAGTATTCAGTTCAAATTTCTAAATTAAGATGGATAGAAGCCATGAGGTATGTGGCCTACTCATGGTACTCACTGGACAGACTGATAATTCTATGAACACAGTGGCACTTGTAGTTGAAACTAAAAATCCACGCGGCTTTCATTGTTGTTGTAAATCACGTTCCTGGCAGCCCCACACTCACACCTTTACTTCTGTGTGTCCACTCAGGCCTCTCATGTTATGAGCTGAAGGAGAAATAAAATATACAGGATGAAAAGATGGCAATGTTGCCTCCCCCAGGACCTCAAAGCTTTGTCCGCTTCACAAAGCAGTCTCTTGCCCTCATTGAACAGCGCATTGCTGAAGGCAAAACCAAGGAACCCAAAGAGGAGAAGAAAGATGACCATGATGAAGGGCCAAAGCCCAGCAGTGATTTGGAAGCGGGCAAGCAGCTGCCCTTCATCTATGGCGACATTCCTGCGGGCATGGTGTCCGAGCCGCTGGAGGACCTGGACCCCTACTACGCTGACAAAAAGGTGAGCTTGTTTTAACTTTATTGCTGGGTTTCCGATGGCTTCCTTCTGTACAAAAGTTACTTTTTTTGTTTTGGGTTTATTTTATTTATTTGAGAGGTGGAGTCACAAACAGAGGGAGAGAGAGAGTGGTCTCCCATCCACTGGTTTGCTCCCCAAATGGCCACAATGGCTGGAGCTGGGCCAGGCTGAAGCCTGGAGTCAGGAGCTTCTTCTGAGTCTCCCATGTGAGTACAGGGGCCCAAGTGCTTGGGTCATCTTCCACTGCTTTCCCAGGCCATTAACAGAGAGCTGGATCGAAGAGAAATAGTTGGAAATCAAACTCGCACCCATATGGGAGGCACTGCAGGCAGAGGTTTAACCTCCTTTGTCACAGTGCTGGCTCCCAAAAATTATTTTAAAGTGAGATGAAATGGAATTCAGTAAGTAACATCACAGCTGTACAGCTGTAATATTCAATTCAATGCCTAAGTAGATTATTGAGAATATATACTGATTCTATTTTATCATTACGGCAGTTCTGATATGTGAACACTACTTTTTATTTCTTTAATTTTTTGAAGTGTTCAGTAAAATTTTTTTTTCATTTTTGGACATAACACAGTGATCTCCAAAATTTCATAGTCATACCTTTTTGTTCTACTCTTACAATTAAATCCTGTGTGTGTATTAAGACCCAAATTTCCTTAGAACTTTTCAGTGTAAATGAAAATTGATAATTTAGGCTTTTAAAATTCCAGAATGATTCTTAATAAAAAGATCTATTTATTTACTTGGAAAAGTTATGGTGGAAAAGGAGAGACAGAGAGAAAGAGAGAGAGAGAGACAGAGAGAGAACGAGAGAGAGATCTTCCATCTACTGATTCGCTTACCAAATGGCTGCAATGGCGAGGATTGGGCCAGTCCAAAGCCAGGAACCAGGAGCTTCTTCCAGATCTCCCATGTAGAGGGGGCCAAGTACTTAGTCCATCTTCCACTGCTTTCCCAGGTAAATTAACAAGAAGTTGGATTGGAAATGGAGCAGTCAGGACATGAACTAGCAACCAAATGTGATGCCAGTATCACAGTCAGCAGTTCAGCCTACTGTGCCACAATGCTGATCCCTTGACTAATTCTTAAAAAAAAATCAAGTGCAAGTAACTTGATCTTGCTCAGTCTAGGTAGTAGGTTGTGATTCTCTTGTTAGCTCAGCTGAACTGTGGCTCATGAGTTCTTTGATGATTCTTTTTTAAAAAAAGATTTTTTTTTTATTTGAAAGAGTGACAGATGGAGGAGAGACAAAGAAAGAACAATGGAAGTTCTTTAGAAGTTCTTTTATCTACTGATTCCCTTCCCAAATAGCCTCAACAGCTGAGTTGGTCTAGGCTGAGGCCAAGAGCCTAGAACTCTATCCAGGTGTCCTGTGATACTTGTTCCATCTTCTGCTGCCTTCCTAGTCGCACTAGGTGGATTAGAAGAGGAGCAGCTGGGACTAGAACTGCCATTCCAACATGTGAAGCTGTTGATGTGGGTTGCTGGCATTGTGATTGGAATTTAATCCATGGTGCCACAACATTGGCCCCTCTCCAGTGATTCTGATAGACATGTGACCCTGTCTTTTCTTCACTTATCCATCTCCATTTGTATTTATCTGTATGATACTTCATTTTGCTTTATATTACAGTTATTGTGTTCTTACCATTTTTCTAGGAAGTTTCTTGAATTAAAAACTCATGCCCCATTCATATTCAAACTCCTTTTTTCTGCCTATTAGGGCAAAGTTGCTCACTATACAGTTGTAGAAAGAATGGATATATGGATTTTAGCAAGTACAATATACTAAGATTTAAGAAACAATTGGGGGCTGGCACTGTGGTGGATAAAAGCACCACCCACAGTGTCGCAATCCTATATGGGTGCCAATTCAAGTCCTGGCTGCTCCACTTCCAATCCAGCTCTCTGCTATGGCCTAGGAAGGCAGTAGAAGATGGGCTAAGTCCTTAGGCCACTGTACTCATGTGGGAGACTCAGAAGAAGCTCCTGGCTCCTGGCTTCAGATTGGAGCAGCTCCAGCCATTGTGGTCAATTGGGGAGTGAACCAGCGGAATGGAAGACCTCTCTTTC
Organism: Oryctolagus cuniculus; assembly: GCF_051225735.1. Classification (NCBI taxonomy): domain Eukaryota; kingdom Metazoa; phylum Chordata; class Mammalia; order Lagomorpha; family Leporidae; genus Oryctolagus; species Oryctolagus cuniculus. Next base: position 75,000,290 of record NC_142869.1, read on the forward strand.
TCTCTCTCTCTCTCTGACTTTCCTTCTCTTTCTGTGTAACTCTGACTTTCAAATAAATAAATACTTTTAAAAAAAGAAACAATTGGTTGAGTTCAAGGACTATGCATTAATTTTAAAATGAATTTTCAAAGCAAACATGAATTTTTCATTAAATCATGTTTAAACATAACTGGCAAAGTGAAAGGGTACAGGAAAATAGAAGGGCTGGTGTAAATAATCAATTCTGGTCTGGTTTCCTGAGGGAACACTACCAAACACAAGGAAAAAGCCAGATTCATGAATTTATCTCACCTATGTGCAAAAAAGTTTATTTTTAGAAGCCAGCTCGTAAACTCACATAAGCCTCAGATGAAGTAAAACAATAAAAACCCAAGTAAGTATCTTCTAGATAACGCTAGTAATGTGTCTGCTACCTGCAGAAAAAAAGACAGGGATTTGCAGTTGGTCTTTCTGAAATCCAAGCCAATGTCTTGGGTTGTTTTAATGTTTTGTTGTTATTGTCATCTGTTTATTTTTGTTTTCCTAACTAAATATCAAAGCCATAGAGAGTGCTACTCATCACTCAATGACTGCATTAAAATGTTTTAACAATTTTTATTCATATTTTTCAAATTATCATGGTTAGTAGCAAGAGAGTCCTTCAATTTATGTTCTTATATTTTTGATATTATTATCGCTACAGCCAAAACAAAGAAATTCAGTTGGTGTCATTGGAAAGATTCATCAAACTCTGGACATTCTTTAACTTTATGAAAATAGTTTTGAAAGAATATATATTTCAAAACATTTGCTGTTAACCATGATAATTGTCAACAAACATTAAAATTATCAAAATGTTATAGTAAAAACAAAGGATATCTAGTTTCTATCTGATTTGCTTTAAAATGCAGTGTAATGGAAGAAATAAATCACAATTTAAAATAATTTTAGTAGTTACATTATTGTTACTATGAAAGAAATGTGAAAAAGGAACTAAATAGTATCTTGGAAGCTGTAAGGAATGAGTGCCCATAAGCCGCTCAGTTCTTCATTTTTGAAAAGAAAAGGACTTGGAGTTAATTGGCTAATATGTTGACAACTTCACTGATAGCACTGCAATAACATTGCTTAAGTCTAATTATAGTATTTCTTTAATACACACTGCCACCCAGAGAACTCAACTGCTGATATTGATATGGTAGCTTGAAATTCTGAATCTTTAATTTCATACTGCTTTCTCTTTTTTCCTGCAGACTTTCATAGTATTGAACAAAGGAAAAGCAATCTTCCGTTTCAATGCCACACCTGCTTTGTACATACTGTCACCTTTCAGTCCTCTAAGAAGAATATCTATTAAGATTTTAGTACACTCATATCCTTTTCAAAATGCTTACTTGCAAAATAATTTAAAGTGAAGTTTTTCCCATATCAGTGGAAAATGGATTTTAGTTATTGCACTTTTGGAAGATTCTCACTTTAGTATGTCAATTTCAATATAATTTAGTATAGGTATCAAAGAGGTTTGGGAGAATAGCAGTATTAGAATTTTAGAATATATTACTCATATTTATTTCTTGTTCATAGATACTAAAAAGTAGTCTATATGCTCATTTAGAACTATCTCCTAAAGAAAATTTATTAACATTTCAACAGTCATCATCCAATATTCAAAGTTCCTAGTGCAGTCTCTTATCATTCCTTGATTCTAAGCTACCTTATTCAGCATGCTTATTATGTGCACTATTCTGACGAACTGCATATTTATGACCATGAATAACCCGGCAGAGTGGACCAAAAATGTAGAGTGAGTGGATATAAGTTCATTTTAATATAACTTTAGTATTATCATCTTCATTATTTTTCTTTGTGTAAGTTTTTACATCTTTAAAAGCTGCAGTGTTTGTCATTCCATGTTATGTGAGGATACTCCTAAAAGTTCATGGGGAGTGAAATCAAAAGATAAGTTTATCTAAAGGCAAAACAAATTTTGAAATCCATGCAAACTGGAGTATTCAGAAAGTTAATAGAAAATACATGTTGTGCAATGACTTCAAAAATGCTTGCATTAAAAGAAGCACTTTTTAAAATATTTATTTTACTTCTTTGAAATGCAGAGAGAGAGAGAGAGAGAGATTGATTGATTGAGATCTCCCTTCCAGCAATTCAGTATTCAAATGCTGGCACCATCTGGAGTGGAGTCAATTCAAAACTGTGAACTGGAAACTCAGTGGG